>NC_072396.2:116419166-117705833 GCF_028885625.2 Pongo pygmaeus | reverse complement strand
ATAACCATCCTGAGGTTACAGAAAAAATAGATGCTTAGAGAATGGCAAGACAGGTTATGGAAGGGAGAGAAGAGAAAAGGTATAGAGCAAAGGTCACCTTGTTATGCAGATAAAACCTCACAGGTGGCATCTCTCAAAATGAAAAGATGGTAGCCTGTGGTACAAGTTTCTCTGACAGACCTTCAGTCTCCTTTTCCTGTTAGATAATCTTTTCTATATCTAAGATGGTGAGTAGGTAGGTGCTCAGAGCAACATGTCTGCATCTGTTGTTTACTTCACTTTACTAATGTAGATTTCCTCTACAGATGCAAATCTACTCCACAAAATGCAGATTTTCAGCTATTCTTTTGTATTTGTAGCCCCTCTCATTAGTCATCTTAAAATATGCTACAGAAGTAGGTTTTGGGGTGAAATATTTGTTTCTTTCATTTCCCCATTTGAATCTTTATTTTCAGAAAGTTGTACATATTAAGGTAGAATTGGTAGCTATAGAAAAGTTTGGGTTAGAAGTTATGAGATAAGAGATTGGCAAAGGGAAGAACAAGCAAAAAGGAACAAATTTTAGTACACTGTTTCATACCGTTTTGAATCAGTTTCTTAGTCCTGGGAATAGATTAGTTCAGTTAAACACTTGTGTTTCATTTCAGGAGATGGCATTGCAATTGGACTGAGAAAGCTCAGCCTGTATATATGATGCAGCAAACAGATCTTTAGTAAGAGGCATTTCTATGGAAACAGAAGAAAAACAAAGATTAATGTCTGGAGTAGTCTATAGGCTAGTTTTTCTAGAGTCTAGAGGGCAGTGAGTTTAGAAGACTTCTGGAATGGGTTTGAAGCATCTTCACTTGTAGCAGGGAAGACAGTGGTAATCTGACAGATTTTTCAAGCATAAAAGTTATCCATACACATGCCATCGTTGTGATTTCTCTGGAGTCTATTTATCAGTTTGTAAGGCTTCAAGGAAAACACAGTTTTAATTTTAGTGATGCAGAAGGGTTGGAGAGAAAAAAAAAGAAAATGTTAATTTGGCAACTCACAGCCAGATAGTGGAGGAAACCATAAAAAATTCAGATCCAGTTCAAATTGCCGGTAAATAACAAAATATTGAAACTGCCTTTGCAAAAATTCTAACTGAGGAAATTACGACAGTGAAAGAGATCAGACCTGACCAACTCCATCTTGCTTCTAATCTTTAAGCTGCCCTCGTTCATTCCTGAGTGTAGGCCGAACTTAGCTTGGGAAGGAATTTAGTTTATAGTTTGATGTTGAAACAAAGTTGATAATAGCCCTTTCCCAAAAAGAGCCCCTTCTTGCCTGAGGACCAGTATGTCTTTTTAGAACTAACAAATGAGCTACAAGGTTAAAAATTATGGTTTAGATGCCATGCAGCCTCCAGCTGCAAGAATCTCAACCTCCTCAATTTGCTCCTGGGAATAACATCACTATTGTAAAACCTAAGATCAGTGATTGAGATATGTGCAGACTTGATTCACCAGCTGACAACACCCAGACCTGTAATCTGGCTCAACCAGTTCTTCGATCCTGCCTAGGAACAAAAGACAGCAAGAGAAACTTACTTTGACCCCCTACGATTCCATTTCCAACCTGACCAAAATCAGGATGCCCCATTTCCCAAGCCCCTACCCACCAAATTATCTTTAAAAAGATCCCCTAAATGCTCAGGGAGACTAATTTAAGTAATAATAAAACTCCTGTCTGCGACACAGCCAGTTCTGTGTGGATTATTCTTTCTCCACTGCAATTCCCTGTCTTGATAAATCAGCTGTCGAGGCAGCAGGCAAGGTGAACCTGCTGGGTGGTTACAATATCAAAAACCAATGAGCTGGAAACTAATAATGAGTGTAGTATAGATTTTGTTCAGAAACATCATTTTTCTCTCTCCCGTCCCCCATTTCTACCAAATATATTTACAACAAGACTAATTTATTTGTTAAATATATTTGGATTCATAAACTTGGGCTGACTATTTGCATAAAGTACAGTAAGAAGAGTGATTTATCTCATATAGGTTCTTTTTAAATTGGATTTGCTGGAACTTTTCACAAGAAATGTCAGATTAGACTTTTAAAAGCCTATCAAAAGTTTAAGAGCCAAGCCAAGAACTCATGATCAGACTGTGTCTGTAATACATGTATGGATTTGGTGAATTTCTCTCTTTTTGAGGTCCCTCAAATACCCTGAGGTTCCTGGGTCTGTCAGAAAATGACAGTTATTACTTACCCAAGGCCAGGAACCTTGTAAGGAAACGGTGTACACAAGATACCAGGCCAGTCTTTTTCCAAGCATATTGGCTATATAAAGTCAACCTCCTTCCTTCAAAGCAATTCAGGTATATCTGAAAACATAACATTTCAGTCAAGGTCTTGGTAAAATAATCAGAGTCTCCAATTGTGTCCTGTTGCAAAAGAAAACAAATTTTTATTGAACTTATGCAAATAAATATTTTGCCATGAAATAAGAATACTCATGGATAGTTTTCAAGTTCTAGGGGGACCAGGTAAGGAGAAAGGTAAATGTTTTGATTTTGGTCACAAAAGTATACTTTATCAAATTACTGTAAAGCTATAGGTAGCTAAGAGAAAGAAAGAAAAAGATTTCTTAACTCTGGAAAACAAAACATAAAAAGAGAATCAGCAATAATTCACACAAAAAAGTCATCATTTTGGCCCATCAGTTTAGACCCATGAAATTAATTCTTGTTTTGATTGATGTTGGGTTAGCAATTTTATCAGTCCACTATTTCTCTTAGACTTCTGACATTTTTACCCAGTCCAATGATATGGTCTTAAAGTGATAAAAAAAAAAAACTTTTTGTTTTTATTAAACTTCTTTTTCTTTAAATTTTACTTTAAGTTCTGGGATACATGTGCAGAACGTGCAGGTTTATTACATAGGTATACATGTGCCATGGTGGTTTGCTGCACCCATCAACCCATCATCTAGGTTTTAATCCCCACATGCATTAGGTATTTGTCCTAATGCTCTCCCTCCCTTGCCCGCCACCCCCCGACAGGCCCCGGTGTGTGATGTTCCCCTCCCTGTGTCCATGTGTTCTCATTGTTCAACTCCCACTTATGAGTGAGAACATGCAGTGTTTGGTTTTCTGTTCCTGTGTTAGTTTGCTGAGAATGATGGCTTCCAGCTTCATCCATGTCCCTATAAAGGACATTAATTCATTCTTTTTTATGGCTGCATAGTATTCCATGGTGTATATGTGCCACATTGTCTTTATCCAGTCTATCATTGATGGGCAGTTGGGTTGGTTCAAAGTCTTTGCTATTATAAATAGTGCTTCAATAAACATAGCTGTGCATGTGCCTTTATAGTAGAATGATTTATAATCCTTTGGGTATATACCCAGTAATGGGATGGCTGGGTCAAATGGTATTTCTGGTTCTAGATCCTTGAGGAATCACCACACTGTCTTCCACAGTGGTTGAACTAATTTACACTCCCACCAACAGTGTAAAAGCATTCCCATTTCTCCACAGCCTCCCCAGCATCTGTTGTTTCCTGAGTTTTTAATAATTCCCATTCTAACTGGAGTGAGATGGTATCTCATTGTGGTGTTAATTTGCATTTCTCTAATGACCAGTGATGATGAGCTTTTTTTCACATGTTTGTTGGCTGCATAAATGTCTTCCTTTGAGAAATGTCTATTCATATCCTTCACCCACTTTTTGATAGGGTTGTTTGTTTTTTCTTGTAAATTTGTTTCAGTTCCTTGTAGACAAGTTTACAGTAAGCAAAACAGCATGGTACTGGTACCAAAACAGAGATATAGAACAATGGAACAGAACAGAGACCTCAGAAATAACACCACACATCGGCAACCATCTGATATTTGACAAACCTGACAAAAACAAGCAATAGGGAAAGGATTCCCTAGTTAATAAACGGTGCTGGGAAAACTGGCTGGCCATATGCAGAAAACTGAAACTGGACCCCTTCCTTATACCTTATACAAAAATTAACCCAAGATGGATTAAAGACTTAAATGTAAAACCCAAAACCATAAAAACCCTAGAAGAAAACCTAGGCAATACCATTCCGGACATAGGCATGGGCAAAGACTTCATGACTAACACACCAAAAGCAATTGCAACAAAAGCCAAAATTGACAAATGGGATCTAATTAAACTAAAGAGTTTCTGCACAGCAAAAGAAACTATCATCAGAGTGAACAGGCAACCTACAGGATGGGAGACAATTTGCAATCTACCCATCTGACAAAGGTCTAATATCAAGAAACTTGTTTCTAAGAGTACTTGTCAGGGTCCTTTCCATAAACTTCATTGACAAAGAAGCAAATTTTGGGCTTCAGTTGACTGTAAAATGCTTTTATAAAGGATACCAAAATAAGGTAATTAACTGAGAACAAGACTTAAAATAGTCATGCTTAAAGACACAATTTACGGGGAAATCTGGTTATTTTATGTGGCCTACAACAATTAAACATAATCATAACTTTTGCTGATAACATATACAAAGACATACCAGTATTACAAAAACCGTATACAATTTGGAACACATAATAACATATTTTTACAAATACAATTTGAAAAAGATTTAAAATGTTTTGGAACCCTCTAAAACATTTCAAAGTTAGTCTGAGGTCAAAAAGACTTAATTTGAATTTGATTTGGAAAGTTTATCAAAAAGAAAGTTTCAAAACACTTGATCAAAAATAGGATCACAGTCCCTGTGTAATAATAGTCATTTATTTAACCAAAATGATACTTGAAAGATTTCAAAAAACAAAAACCTTTACTCATTGATAGAGAGGAGACTCAGTTTCAGAAATAACCAAAAGACCAAAAAAGACAGTATGAGGCACACAGATTTCCCTCTCTCTCTCCTCTTTTTTTTTTTTTTTTTGCAGTTTACTCAAAAGGTGAACAAAAATCTCTATTATCTTTTATCAGTATTACATGGAAATATTTTATAAAAAAAGAACACTAAATTTTAGTTTTGTACCAGGGTGCTATTAATACTAAAGCTAATTTTAATAAAACCTTGTAAACAAATCCATTCTACCTCAGTCAGCTTTCACCACACAAGATAAGATTACGATAAACTTTCTTGAATCTCTTACATTTTTTCATATTTTCTCAACTTTTAATATCCATTTATTTTTATCTATAACATTCATTCCTTTACTCATTAATTTTTCTTCAGAAACAACTTTTAAATAACTTCCACCTAGACAAAAATCATTTTTTCTCAACAAAAAACACATCCTCATACCTTATAACATCTTATTTTCATTATATACTATGTATATTTAGTAGTTTTATATTTAGTATGTTTATTAGTTTCTTATATTTAGTAGTTTTAATTACATATATTAATTACAATTATAACTCTTAGTAACCTTAATTTCTAGTGAAAACCTAAGAAGCAAGTACTTTTGAATTGTTTTATATCAGTATTCAGGGATGAAAATCATTTTATAATTTCTAGAAAGATGTTTTTCTCAATTTTTGAAATGTTTTCCAGCAGATCTAGATATATTTAACTTTTCTGTACCATATAAAAACAAAATGTCAAAGTACATATGTTTAAACTTAAACTTAGGTTTAATAATTAATATTTCAGTATTTTTACTTACTTAAAATGACTCAGCCATTTCATGATTACCTATTACTTAATTGAACATACAGACCTTTAAAGTTTTAAATTACTGAATAGATTTTTGAAACCAAGTTTTATTTATAAACATTTATTTAATTTACATGTACCTAATTTACTCATTCTTAACAATTATATTTGAATTGTTTATGGAAAACTAAGCTAGCCACTTAAGTTATTTTTTCTATTGAAAAAGCAAAACTGGGCTAACTCCACATCAACCAATCTTATCTTAACCAAGGTCTTTGAAATACTGGACACAAGTACCCTCCCCTTTCTCTTCCCAAACACATTTGTCCAAAGTTCCCACGTGGCACCCAGAGAAGCTGAGAAAGGCAAGGCCTATCTGGGTTTTGGATTTACACACCAGGTACAGAGCCAAGGACAGAGGATAGAGCTGTGAAGATGATGCCTAGAGGATCCAACCCCTCCCAGCATGGCCAGGAAGCAGAGCTAGGCCAGGAAAGATGGAGCCATATTGGGCTAAGCTCTCCTTGTAGCCAGTGGCCCAGGCACTGCAGACACATATGACCCCAGACATCATCGTAGCCACCTGTCCAGACTCCAGGATCGAGAGGCTTAAAACAAAAGACAGAAGCTCACAGCAAGATGTGTGCAAGGCTTCGGGGAAGCCCATCAGCCAGTCCTCATAGCTTTAGCTCACAGACAAATAAACGGGCTATGTTAAAAAAAAAAAAAGTTTGAGAGAGCTGTTGTCTTAAACAGTGATCTTTTTAGTACCTATGAAAAGATACAACAGAAATATAGCCTTAGCAACTTCCTAGGTAAGATTTAAAAAACAGAAATCAGATTTAAAAGTTAAAATCCTTTGAATGTGCAAACTGCCTGCTTTGGATTCCGTGTAAGTTTTGCCAAAGGGCACTTCATCCTGTAGTGTACTGGCTAGCATTCACACTTTCATTGCCATGATCCAGTTTTGATCACAGGTCAGGGAGCCAGTTCTCTGAAAATGGAAATCTTTTAAGTCAAGAGGAAAAAGAAACGTTTCTAAAAAATAGATTGAAATACTTGCTTTTAATTTACATCAGTATGACTCCTGACCTTTTGGGGCACCCATTTGTTTCTATCTTTCTGTTCCCATAAACAGCTTTTGATTTCTTGTCTTACCTACTGTTTGTCTCTTTTCATTTTTTGTGTAGGGACACACATACCTATAGGCGCAGATGGCCACCTAAGAAGTTGGGACCATAGAAAATATAGCTAAACAGAGTTATGGGTTGTACCCCATTTGCAGCTAGCAAGATATTCCTTTCTTTAAGCTGTCATTGGAAGTAGTCTGGATTTTGGAAAGGCTGCAGCTTTTGTTCCCTCTTTGAAGACCTTGGTTAAAGTCACAAAAGGCTTCTTGGTTTGTGTCTCATGTGTGCGTATTTGCTTTGGTTTTGAATCATTTGTTTAAGTATATCTCTGGTTTAAAACTTTGGTTTATGTTTAGAATGTGATAGCAACATTTTTCCCATTATCTTGCTTCCTCTCCTGGGATGGAGAGACTCGCTTCTTGCTACTGCTCTATCAATGGGGACTGCACAGGTGAGGTGAGGACGAGCTCTACCCAAGTGGTGGGGGATGGGTGCTGCTTTTACTGCTGTCAACACTGCTGCTCTTGCTGTCTTTTTCAAAACAGTATATAATAAAGATGATTACTTTTCTATTGCCTATACTATAACCATATTCAAGTTTTAAATTCTGGATCTCGGGAGAGGAGGTGGAGGAAGATAGTGGACTAGAAGTCTCTACCCGTTGTCTCCTGGCAAGGACACCAAGTTAACAACTATCTAAACAATGAACCAATCAAAAATAATAAAAACAACCACTTTTCAAGACATAGTACAATAAGATTGTCTCTTCACTTTGTTGATTGCAGCCTTTGCTGTGCAGAACCTTTTTAACTTGATGTGATCCCATTTTTCCAAGTTCACTTGGGTTACCTGTACTTACAGAGTATTGTTCTGCACAGCAAAGGCTGTAATCAACAAAGTGAAGAGACAATCCACAGAATGAGAGAAAATATTTGCAAAATACCTATATGACAAGGGATTAATAACCAGAATATATAAGTAGCTTAAACAACTCTATAGGAAAAATAGACATTTCTGAAAAAAAGAGGTACAAATGGCAAACAGGCATAATGAAAGGTGCTCACCTTTGATCATCAGAGAATTACAAATCAAAACTACAATGAGATATCATCTCATTCCAGTTAAAATGACTTTTATCCAAAAGACGGACAATGACACTTGCTGGCAAGGATGTGGAGAAAAAAGAACCTTGTATACTGTTGATGGGGTTGCAAATTACTACAACCACTATGGAGAACTGTTTGGAGGTTCCTCAAAAAATTAAAAAGAGAGTTACCATTTGATTCAGCAATCCCACTGCTGGTTATATACCCAAAAGAAAGGAAATCAGAATATCGAAGAGATATCTGTACTTCTATGTTTGTTGCAGCACTGTTCACCATAGCTAAAATTTGGAAGCAACCTAAGTGTCCATCAGCAGATGAATGAATATAGAGCGTGTGGTACTTATACACAATGGAGTTCTATTCAGCCATAAAAAAATGAGATCCTGTCATTTGCAACAACATAGATGGAACTGAAGATCATTATGTTAAATGAAATAAGCCAGGTACAGAAAGGCTAACATCACATGTTCTCACTTATTTGTGGGATCTAAAAATCAAAACAATTGAATTTCTGGGGATAGAGGGTAGAAGGATTGTTACCAGAGGCTGAGAAGGGTAGGGGGGGCTGGAGTTGGTGGGGGGATGGTTAATGTGTACAAATAATAATTGAGAAGAATGAATTAGACTTACTATTTGATACTACAACAGGGTGTCTATAGTCAATAATAACTTAATTGTACACTTGAACATAAGTAAAAGAGTTTAACTGGATTGTTTATAAGACAAAGGATTAATGCTTGAGGGGATAGATACCCCATTCTCCAAGATGTGCTTATCTCACATTGCATTTCTGTATCAAAACATCCCAGGCACTTCTTAAATATATACACCTACTATATACCCACAAAAACTAAAAATTAAAAAATAAAGTGTTTTTTTTTTTTTTTTTTTTTTTTTTGGGATGGGAATCTTGCTCTGTTGCCCAGGCTGGAGTGCAGCTGCATGATCTCAGCTCACACCAACTTCTGCCTCCCAGGTTCAAGCGATTCTCCTGCTTCAGCCTCCCGAGTACCTGGGACTACAGGCATGTACCACCATGCCCAGCTAATTTTTTTTTTGTTTTTTGTGGTAGAGATGGTGTTTCACCATGTTGGCCAGGTTGGTCTCGAACTTCTGACCTCAAGTAATCCACACGCCTTGACCTCCCAAAGTGCTGGGATTACAGGCATGAGCCACTGTGCCAGGCCAAAAAATAATTTTTTAAAGTTTCAAATTGTTGGAAATGCTTCCAGGTTATTTTGATAAGGGCTTGGGGAGCCTCCTTGTTCAATCAGATATGTACAATATGATGACAATCTACCAGATAGGTATTCACATATAAGTATGTGTGGGGTTTATCGATTTAGCTGTCAAAGTTCACTATTTCGTGATGTCACTGGCAGAGAAACAGTACCTTGCTCTTACAATCATGTATGATAATAAAAATAAGCTTGTATTTCAAATATACATTTTAATTTTTGTCAGTAGTTTTAAATCATACTCAGGAGTCGATTAGCAAACATTTTTATGTGTTCATAGTTCTAGTCAAAGCAACAGAACTTTCTTAAGTAGCTATCACCGAAACATAAATATAAACAGTAGTCTATCTAATGAAAATGCTCATTGTTCTCTGTTCCAGTTATTCGGCTGGTAAACATACATGTCACGATTATACATATGATTATTCTGAAGAAAGAGATCTCAATGGCTGGGCGTGGTGGCTCGCGCCTGTAATCCTAGAACTTTGGGAGGCTGAGGCGGGCGGATCACAAGGTCAGGAGATCGAGACCATCCTGGCTAACAAGGTGAAACCCCGTCTCTACTAAAAATACAAAAAATTAGCCAGGTGTGGTGGCGGGCGCCTGTAGTCCCAGCTACTTGGGAGGCTGAGGCAGGAGAATGGTGTGAACCCGGGAGGCAGAGCTTGCAGTGAGCCGAGATCGCGCCACTGCACTCCAGCCTGGGCGACAGAGCGAGACTCCATCCCAAAAAAACAACAACAACAAAAAAGAGATCTCAAAATCTATAATGAAAAATAAATTGGAAATAGCATGTTGTAAATTTTTTTTAAAAATGTACAGTTTTTTGTGAACATGTCTATTTATTAAACTGAGGTTTACCTATGGTAACATATGTTTCAAACTAGATTATACATAGATTTAGAGTATGTTGGATTAAGTTAGAGAATAGATGATCCCACAGGACAAGCATCACATCTTTCTGAGTATCATTTTTATTTATTTTAAGTAATTTGAAATATTTCACATATAAACAAGTATAAATACATTGAGAAACAGAATGCAAAATGTGCTCAATTTTTCAAGATTAAGCAGTGAGACAGTTGTGCTTTCAAAAATGGCTTCTGGATATACCCTAGGTATCCTGGGTATATCTCAGTGTTATAGTCCCTGACTTGGAGTGAGGAGGCGTTTGGTAGACAGCAGAAATAACGAATTCTACTACTGTTTTTGAGTCCAGTACTATGTGAAATTAAATGTCACTTTGACACTATACTTGGCTAATTTCCAAGAGGACATGATGTCTTTGGTTCTTTTCTACTTTTCATTCTTAAACCCATTATTAGACAACATACTATTTATATGTCTTGCAGTATCTAGATTATGCTTGCACTTGGTAGTTGCTCAGAAAATATTTGTCGACTATAAATTATTGAGCTTACTAATAAGCTTCACCTCAACTTTTACAAATAAAAATATTGCTTGACACATCTCTAGTGCAGGCTGATTTCTGACCTCAATGTCCTTCATACTGACATCAGTCCCACAGCACTGCACTGACTCTGCAAAATGTTCCATGATAATTTACGTAATATACTGTGCTCATCATCTAACTTTAGGTAGACAACAATTATGCCCTGGGTTTTCAAACAAAGATAAAAATCTTTTAAAGATAGAAAAGGGACTAGAGAAAAAGGGTAAAGATGAGAAATACAATTGGTTCAAATTTCAAATTTATATCTGCACCCTAACAACTCCATTTAGTCGTCTTGGGGACACTGGTAGGGTATGAATGTTTGTGTCTTCCCAGAGTTCATATATTGAAACTTGACGATCAGTGTGATCGTATGAGGATTATATCTAAAAATGCCAAAGTGGTTTTGAAACTGAGTAATGGGTAGAGACCTTTGGGAAGTAATTAGATCATGAGGGTGGAGCCTTCATGAATGGGATTAGTGCCCTTATGAAAAAGGCCCCAGAGACTTAGTCTGCCCCTTCTACCATGTGAAGACACAACTAGAAGGAACCATCTATGAATAAAGAAGAGGGCCCCCACCAAACACCGAATTTGCCAGCACTTTGATCTTGGGCTGCCCAGCTTTCAGAACTGTGAGAAATAAATTTCTGCTGTTCATAAGCTACTCAATTTATGGTATTTTGTTATAGCAGCTCAACTGGATGAAGACAGAAAATTGGTACTGAGAAGTAAGGGTGCTATAACAAATACCTAAAAATGTGGAAGTGGCTTTGAAACTGAATAATGGGTACAGGCTGGAAGAATTTAAAGCATACTTAATAAAGCCCACATTGTCAAAAATATATTGGTAAGTATAATTTTGGTGAGGGCTCAGATGGAAAGGGGGAGAGCTGTAGAGAAAGCCTCAGTCTTCTTAGAGAATACCTGAGTAATTCTGATCAGAATGTTGGAAGGAATATGGATGAAAAAGGAAATTCTGATAATGTCTCAGATGGAAATGAGGAATGTGTTATTGGAAACTGAAGGAAAGGTGATCCTTGTTATAAAGTGACAAAAACATGACTGAATGTCCTAGTGTTTTGTGGATGGTAGAACTTGTGAGCAATGAAATTGAATATTTGGCTAAATAAACTTCCAAGCTAAGTGTTGAAGGTGTGACATAAGAAGAAAGAAATTACTTAAAGAAAGGATTGTTAATCAGGAGGGAAGCTGAACTTAAAAATTTGGAAAATTCTTGGCCTATCCATATTGGAAAAAATAGAAAATGCTATTTGGAAGAGAACAATGGTGTGGCCAAATCGCTGTTTGATAAGGACATTAATATGAATTGGCCAACTCAATGGAAGCCAGGTGTTATTCATCAAGATAATGAAAGAATGACCCTGGACATTTTGGAGATCATGGCTGCCCTCTCATCACAGACCAAGTGTGCAAGGGCCTGACAGTATTCTGGTGCAGTGCTCCTCAGCTGCCCCAGGTGTGGTTCCAGTGGCCCCAGGTACAGTGCAGATCATGGTGGCTGTCCCTTTGGAGGGTGCAGGTGCTAAACCTTGACAGTGTCCATGCACTACTGTCACTGCCAGTGTGCAGAGTGCACAGCTGTGGAAGTGTGGCTACCTCCACCTAGACTTTAAAGGATGGTCCCGCCTGGAGCCTTTTGTGTATGATCCTGGCAAAAGGCTGCCACAAGAGTGGGACCACTGCAGGGTCCCTACTAGGGCAATGTCTAATGGAGTCATGGGCGTGGAGCCTCCCAGAGCCTTGGGGAAAACCATCACCCCAGTGTGTCTGGAATGTGGATACAGTGTAAAGGAAAATTATTCTCTGAAGCTGTAAGATTTAATATTGTTTACCATTTCAGACTTACTTGGGACCTGTATCCCTTTCTTTGTTCTGATTTCTCTGTTCTGGAATAGAAATGTCTATCCTACGCCTGTCCCATCATTGTATTTTGGAAGCATATAACATGTTTGATTTGGTCCACAGCTGGAAAGCAATTTGCCTCAGGATGAATTGTAACTTGAGTCTCACCCATATCTAATTTAGATGATGTTTATTTATTTACCTTTAATTTTTGTGAGTACATAGTAGTTGTATATATTTATGGGGTACATGAGATGTTTTGATACAGGCATGCAATATGCAACAATCACATCATAAAAGATGGAGTATCCATCTCCTCAAGCATTTATCCTTTGTGTTACTAACAATCTAATTATACTATTTTAGTTACTTTAAAATGTATAATTAAATTATTATTGACTACCATTGCCCTGTTGCACTATCAAATACTAGGTCTTATTCATTCTTTCTATTTTTTTTGTACCCATTAACCATCCTTACAGGTGATATTTAGATGAGACTTTAGGCTTAGATGTTAAAGTTGAGGCGGAAATGAGTTAAGATTTTGGGCACTATTGGGATGGGATGAATGTGTTTTCATGTGATAAAATATGAATTTTGAGGGGGCAAGGGGTGAAATGCTATGGTCTGAATGTTTGTTTCTCCCCAAAATTCATATGTGGAAACTAATTACTCCTGTGATGGTATTAAGAGGCAGGGCCTTTGGGAAGTGCCCCTCCCACTATGTGAAGATACAGCAAGAAGGCACCATGTATGAGCCAGGAAACTGGCCCTCACCAGTCATCGACTCTGAAAATGCCTTGATCTTGGACTTCCTAGCCTCCAGAACTGTGAGGAATAAACTTTTGTTGTTTACAAGTCACTCTGGTTTGGGTACTTTGTTATGGCAGCCCAAATGGGTGAAAAAATATACCATAATATACCAAAAACTAAACTCATGACTTTTCTTCTACCAAATTGCATCTTTTCCCAGTGTTTCTTATCTCAATGAATGACATCATTATGTGTCCTGTTCTACAAGAGGAAAATGTAGGAAGTAACCTCATCAGCATACTCTCCTTCCCCTTTTTATTCAAATAACACCAGATTTTATGATCCCAAATATTTCTGAAACTTGTCCACTTTTCTCCATCACCACTTCTATCACAACAGCTTGTTATCTGCCCAGCATTTCCTTACAGAATTATAGCAATAGACACATAAATATTTTCCCAGCTTCCATTCTCCAAAACCCCATTTCATCAATCTCTACCCAGAAGCCAGAACAATATTTTAAAAATGCAAATCTGACATGGTACACATAAACATTTCCAACTTAAAATCCTTCAGTAGCCTTAGGATAGTAGACTAAAATCCTATAAAGCTCTACATGGTCTAGTTATTGGCTACATCTTCACCTTTATCTCAACCAAATTCCAGCCAGTTTTTTTGTTCCCCAGTCAGGGCTGACTTCGCTTCCCACCACGACATAGCGCGTGCTCTTCTCGCAGTTGGGAACATTCTTCCCCTGCCCTTCATCATTCCCCCTTTACATAGTTAATCTCTGCTCATCATTCATATCTTGTCACAAATGTCACTTCCTGACAAAGTCTTCTTTAAAGCCCCAGGGTAAAGCAGTCTTCTTGTTTTACAGTCTTATTGATGATGCTTGCTAATAGCAGTTTTTATACATAGTAACTGTCACAGTTTATGATATATAAAATTATCATTAGTCTCCATGGCTAAGTACTACATCTGGCTTTTCTTTTTTTATTTTCATTTATTTATAGCTTTGTCTGTCATAATGATTTTTTTAACTTTTTAAATAAAATTTATTAAGGAATAATATACAAAAAGTAAATACGCCTATTTTAAGTATACAGTTCAAGGAATTTCAACAAATAACACCCATGTAATCACCATCACAATTAAAATACAAAACATTTCTATCACCAAAAGTATCACTCACACTCCTCCCCAACACCCTCAACCAAAGACAGCCACTTATCTGCCTTTCATCACTATATATTGGTTTTGCCTGCTTTTGAATTTCCTATAAGTAAAATTACAAAGTAAGTAGTGTCTTATATATAGCTTTTTTATTCAGTATAATGTTTTTCTATTCATACAGGTTGTCATGTGTATTAGTATCTTGGTTTTTTAAATGTATGAGTCGTATGCTATTTTATGGATATAGTAATTTAGCCATTCACCCGCTGATGAACATTTGAATTAAGTCTAGTTTTTAGCTATCATAGATAATACTTCTATAAATATTTGTCAACAAGTCTTTGTGAGCATATACATTTTTATTTCTCTGGGCAAATATCTAGAAATCACATTTTCAGGTGAGATGATAAATGCATGTCCCTGTGGAAGTGGAATGAGCCGCCCTCCCAGTGTGTGGATGTGTTTGCCAACCTAGAAGCTCTCCAAACCCCATACTTTAGGGATTTTTATGGAGACTTTGTCATGTAGACATGATCGATTATTAGTTCAATCACCAGCACCTCTCCCCTACCAGGAAGATGAGAAGGGGGGTTGAAAGTTTCAAGCATCTAATAGTGGCTTGATCTTGCTGGTGACCAGCCTCCATCCAGGAGCCCATCAAAAGTTGCCTCATTAGAATAAAAAGATGCTCCTATTACCTTTATTGCTTAGGAAATTATAACAGTTTTAAGAGATCTGAGGGCAGAAATAGATCTATATCTATCTATCTACCTACCTACCTATCTATCTATCTATCTATAGATATGTAAAATTTCACAGTTCGCTCCCTAGTTTCTGAACATGGACCCCTTACAGTAAAACAATCATATCTGTCATAGCATTTACATTTGGTGTAGCAGTTATAGAACATATATAGCAATAGTACTAATATGAATATGCCTAACATTTAAAGAAGCCATGTGGAATAGGAATAGATTAAAATAAACAACTAATTTGTTACTCTATAAATTCATTTTGTTCTATAAATCCATTACAAACATTTCTATATTCTTGCATTAATTTGATTATTCTTTCTTCCCCTTCATCTACTACTATTTGTACCTTGTGATAAGCTTGTGCAAAACTAGCACAGAAATAAGCTTACAGCTAGTTGGGTCTAGTTCTTCCTCAGGTATTACATTATGAGGATGCTGTAACTCAATCTCCCAATTGCAATATGATTGTGGTGTAATTTAGTTTAATTACAGAACAAATCAGTAAAAATTATAGAGGTATTCACTTTACGTTCCCAACAAAACCTACCCCTACAACTTTCCATGACTTTGTTATTTCTGGGTTCCAAGTCAATGGGGACAAAGCCCACCACCCAGTGTCTACTCCTGTTAAGTCTCATTTGTAGCCCCCCCTAGGGATACCAGCATTCATATCATTTGACAGTTATGTTCAGGGCCTTCCCTCAAGAGAATCTGCCACATAGCCATCAGCAGTTTCTGTCTCTGTTGCAGGGAGACAGAATAGTTCTTGTTGGTACTTTGTGCCTCAGAAGGTGCAAGAGGAGCATGCCTAGATTCAGTCCATTTCTGCATTGCTGTAGTATCCTGTGTCCACTACTTTCATGGACCTAGGTGGCCATGTTAAGCAATTACTTAGGAAATTTGCTTGTTGATTCTAATCACCTTATGAACATGCAAAGGAGTTCTGATGGGTGTTGACATGTTCTGCTTTAATGCATCCTTCAGGTATCCATAGAGCTGTGTCCCTTGTGGGTATCTCTTTAGTAAATTGGCCAGATTTGCATTATCCTTATGCCTGACCATATGGCCACGCTGTTGGACACTGCCTATGAATTAGTAAAAACCCAAACAAAGGGGCTTTTTACCACTTTTCAATTCATTTATCACTGCTAGAAAAACAGCATGTAATTCAGCCCAATGACCTAATTATTTTTTACTTTCTTTGATTACAGTGGCCTTCTAAATAGGATTTTTGTCTGATCACCTTAAAATTGCTCTCCACAAACCAAGCAGCTGTTTGTTGATCAATTGAGAGCTGTTTATAGGGCACTGTGTAATTGATGATATAATCTAGTAGTTCCTCACACAGCTCGAGAGTCAGTCCTGGGGGGAAAGAGGCTCTCTGCTCTTGAGTATCTCCTCTCACATTCCTTAGGTAGCATAATCCTGTATAAAACATTTTGATTTTCTTATGGACCTCTTCTGGGCACTGCCATTCTTATTAGAGTCACATCACCCAAGACACCATGAGGATTTCAGGTTTTAAGATTATTTTATGTCCTTTAGTCATAGTGGCAGTTTCAATTAACGTCCAATAGAAAGCTAAGAATTACCCATCTAGTGGAATTTTTTTAGCCCAAAGACCCAGTAGTCAATGTTGGGAGGTACTCTCAGGCTTTTGCCATAAGCCTCAGCCTACACTTCACATGGGGCTGTCACACAGTGAATTTGTCCCTACCAGCACTCCAGCTTCTGTTCTACACTCTGCGGGCTTGGCAGTCTTACAGGTTCCCATTTAGTATGTCTAATTAACATTGCCTCAAGGGAAGATTTACGTATCTTCTGTTTTGCAATACTATGTAGGGGAAACACTCCCAAGTCCATCCTCATAATACAATTAGGTAAAATAGATGGAACTACTTCATGTAAAGCCAAATAAAACATACCAATTATCCTACAAGCTTTCACATTCATTTTGTCAACTCTTACATTCTTAACTGTAGCCTTCATTAGTACTTCATTAGAAGGTTTTGGTTTTACAGTACTAGGTGGGGGAAATGTTTCAAGCCAGGCATAATATCCATTACTATAAAACGTTTAGGTAAAGGACATACACTTCCTTACATAAAGCCTATTTGTGCATTCCAACTTTCATAATCCTATCACCCCTTACATTTTTACATTCATTCAACTTAATTGTAGCCTGTGCAAACAAATAAAACACTTAGGAATATATTTAACCAAAGAGGTGAAAGATCTCTACAAGGAAAACTATAAAACACTGCTGAAAGAAATCATAGATAAAACAAACAAATGAAAACACATCCTGTGCTCTTGGATGGGTAGAATCAATATTGTGAAGATGACCATACTGCCACAAAAGCAATCTATAAATTTAACACAATTCTCATCAAAATACCATCATCATGCTTCACAGAACAAGAAAAAACATCCTAAAATTCATATGGAACCAAATAAAAGCCCGCATAGCCAAAGCAATACTAAGCAAAAGGAACAAATCTGGAGGCATCACATTACCCAACTTCAAACTATACTACAAGGAAGGCTATAGTTACCAAAATAGCATGGTACTGGTATAAAAATATTCATGTAAACCAATGGAACAGAATAGAAAACCCAGAAATAAAGTCAAATACTTACAGCCAACAAAGCATACAAAAATGTAAAGTGGGAAAAGAACACTCTATTCAACAAATGATGCCAGGATAATTGCCAAGCCACATGTAAAAGAATGAAACTATATCTTCATCTCTCACCTTATACAAAAATCAACTCAAGATGGATCAAAGAATTAAATTGAAGACCTGAAACCACAAAAATTCTAGAAGATAACATCAGAAAAAGTCTTTCAGACATTTTCTCAGACAAAGAGTTCATGACCAAGAACCCAAAATCAAATGCAACAAAAACAAAAATAAATAAATGGGACCTAGTTAAACTAAAAAGCTTCTTCACAGCAAAAGAAATAATCAGCAGAGTAAACAGACAACCCGCAGAGTGGGAGAAACTATTTGCAAACTATGCATCCAACAAAGGACTAACATCCAGAATCTACAAGGAACTCAAACAAATCAGCAAGAAAAAAAAAAAAAACAAATAATCCCATCAAAAAGTGGACAAAAGACATAAATAGACAATTTTCAAAAGGATATATACAAATGGCCAACAAACATGAAAAAATGTTCGACATCACTAATGATCAGGGAAATACAAATTAAAACCACAGTGAGATATCACCTTACTCCTACAGGAATGGCCATAATTAAAAAATAAAAAAAAAATGGATGTTGGCATGAATGTGGTGAAAAGGGAACACTTTTACACCACTGCTGGAAATGTAAACTAGTACAACCACTATGGAAAACAATATGGAGACTCTTTAAATAACTAAAAGTAGAACTACCATTCTATCCAGCAACCTCACTACTGGGTATCTACCCAAAGGAAAAGAAGTCGTTATGTTAAAAAGACACTTGCACACACATGTTTATAGCAGCACAACTCACAGTTGCCAAAACATAAAACCAATCTAAATGCCCATCAATCAATGAATGGATGAAAATAATGTGATATATATACATAATGGAATAGTACTCAGCCATAAAAAAGAATGAAATAATAATATTTGCAGCAACCCGGGTGGAGTTGGAGACCATTATTCTAAGTGAAGTAACTCAGAACTGGAAAACCAAATATTGTCTGTTCTCACTCATAAGTGGGAGCTAAGCTATGAGGATGCAAAGGCATAATAATAATATAATGAACTCTAGGTCCTCAAAGGGGAAGGGTGGGAGCAGGGTAAGGGATAAAACACTACACACTGGGGACAGCATATACTGCTCAGGTGATAGGTACATCAAAATCTCAGAAATAACCACTGAAAAACTTATCCATGTAACCGAAAACCACCTGTTCCCAACAACTATTGAAATAAAATAAAAATAAATATTGTAGCCTACATCAGTGCTTCACCACCAGTACCATAGTGCATAGGATTCCTGGTATTAAGTCGTCCCATGAACTTCTTCACCCCATGACCATTTTACTCACTCTTATGCAATGGCTTTGGGTCCCCAGCACGGGATTAAGCCAAGAGACCTGACTCTTTTGCAGTCCTTATCATGGTTAATCTGCCTAACCACTGCCCAGGCAATAGCTGATGAGGTTTCTTATTGTAATCTGTGCTCCCTGACTTTTAAACATTTCTTCAAACTAGGCTAAATAGAGCGAACTTCTTTGGAGCCCTTTAATGTTGGGGGATAACTAGGAGATCCCTTTGGCCTGCCCAGCCTTTGGTGGTTCATATTAAAACCCCATCAATGTTTTTTTAACCCCATCAATGACCATTTTATTCATCATGTACAGCCATCTGTGGTTGTTTTTTTCACAGTGAGCTACAGGTCCTGTATTATACCAGATATGCTTTTCTATTCTGCAGCATACAGAGCCAAAGATATTGCCCCCAAATTGGTCACTCTCACAATCCACTTTTAGTAAAGACTCTTCAGGGAGCTGAGGATACCAGTCTATAAAATGAGACAACCCCTTCACACTATACCCCCTGGCTTCAGTAGTTTCTTGGTTTTTGTCCTCTCCCAATATTCACTAGCTTCTTGGTGACCAGAGCTTTAAAGATACACTCTGTTTTCCTGGCATGATTTTTACCTTTGAGTGTGCCTTTGAGGCTAGTACTAAATCTCCAACCTGTCCAAAATGAGCTTAATCTAGCATCAAGGTCTAACCTAGCACGGTTTTTCCCTTTTACTTACTACAGATATCTATAACCAAGGGATCATATATTTAGCAGGCTTCTCATTTTGCATTTTCTTTTGTATCCAATGAACCAGCTCCTTAGAAGCTTGGTATACCACCATTTCTAAATTCCACTGGTAACATTTACCTTTGGTATCTAATGGCAGCACAGCTGTAGTTTCATACCATGGGTGACTAAGTAGCAGTCCAGGGACCGAAGCTTTTTCATCTCCCACCTTTTCATCCTTTCTCTTCTCAAACCACTTCTTTCCATAAGCCAGGGCAATTAACAAATTCTACTTCTCTGACACCAAATGAAAACCTTTTTTTCTTTTTCTACTGCACTGAACACTTCTGACACCAAAGATGTGGGGATTTTTTTCTCACACCAACAAATTTTTCAACTCTGTGAACACCAAGTGGGTATGTTACAATTCACTTGTGACACTAACTACCTGGAATTAGTGCAGACCCCACAGGTTAAGGGCTCAATCCCCCAAGACTGCCCTCTAACTTCAGATGCCAATTGCCAGTAGTGGGTCCCCAAGTTATTCACACTTCTGTCCAACTTGACTACAAATCAGGTGTTCTCAGGACTAGCTCTTCAGGTTGGATATATCACTATGATAGCTCACAGAATTCAGGGAAACACATTTATCGGTTTATCATAAAAGATATGATAAAAGATGCAGATGAACAGCCGGATGAAGAGGTACCTAGAGCAAGGTCTGGAAGGATCCCAAGCACAGGAGCTTCTGTCTCTGTGGAGATGGGAGGAGCCCCCTCCCAGCATTTGGATGTGCTCACCAACCTAGAAGCTCTCCAAACCCTTTTTATGGAAGTTTCATCAAAAAAGCATGGTGGATTACTAACTCAATCACCAGATCCTCTCCCCATCTCAGAGAATGGAGGAAGGAGCTGAAAGTTACCAATTTCTAATCATGGCTTGGTCATTCTAGTGACCAGCCCCTATCCTGAAGTCCACCAAGAGTCACCTCATTGGAACAAAACATGCTATTATAATCCAGAAAAATGTAAACAGCTTTAAGAGCTCTGTGTCAGAAACCGGTAACAAAAACCAATATTTCATACCATTTTGCAGTGTGGATATTCCACACTTTGTTTATCTATTCATCTATTGATGAACATTTTTGTTTGCACTTTTTGGCTGTTGTGATAAAGCTGCTATGAACATTTGTCTACAACTTACTGTGTGAACATATATTTTTATTTCTCTGTCGTATGTATCTACGAGTTGAACATGATAATTCTGTGTTTAACATTTTCAGGATTGGGAATACTGCTTTTAAAGGGAGTACAACATTTGCATTCCCACTAGCAGTGCATGAGGGTTTCAATTTCTCCACATAGTATACAAAACTTGTTATTGTCTATTTTAAAGAAAATTCTAGCCATCCTAGTGAGTGTGAAGTGGTATTTCATTGTGAGTTTGGCTTGCATTTTCCTAATGCCTATGGAATTGAATATTTTTTAATGTGTTTATGGACCATTAGTATACCTTAAATTGAAAAAATATTTATTCAGACCCTTTGCCCTTTTATAACATTGGTTTTTTTTGTTGTTATTTTTTGTTTTTTTGTTTTTTTTGAGACGGAGTCTCTCTCTGTCGCCAGGCTGGAGTGCAGTGGCGCAATTTCCACCCACTGCAACCTCCTCCTCCTGGGTTCAAGCGATTCTCATGCCTCAGCCTCCCAAGTAGCTGGGACTATAGGCGCATGCCACTACACCCAGCTAATTTTTTGTGTGTATTTTTTTTTAGTAGAGACGGGGTTTCACCATGTTGGCCAGGATGTTCTCGATTTCCTGACCTCATTATCGG
Source organism: Pongo pygmaeus (assembly GCF_028885625.2). Lineage (NCBI taxonomy): Eukaryota > Metazoa > Chordata > Mammalia > Primates > Hominidae > Pongo > Pongo pygmaeus. The sequence goes on along the minus strand of NC_072396.2, from coordinate 117,684,142 downwards.
CTTGCCTTGGCCTCCCAAAGTACTGGGATTACAGGCGTGAGCTACTGCGCCTGGCCTGTTTTTTTTTTTTCTTGTTGATTAGTAACAGCCGTTTATTTTTTTTCTGGATATAAGTCCCATATCATATATATGATTTGCAAATATTTTCTCCCATTTCTGGATCATTTTAAACTTTCTTGATATTATTCTTAGCAACACAAAATATTTTAATTTTGAAGAAGTCTAAAAATCTGTTTTTTTCTTTTGTCACTTGTGCTTTTGTTTTTGTATCTAGGAAGCCTTTGCATAAACAAGGCCAAGAAGATGTACTACTCTGCTTCCAAGAGTTTTATAATTTTAGCTCATACAGTTGGATATATTAACCGTTTTGAGTTACCCTTTGTGAAAGATGTTTACGGTGGTGCCAACTTCATTATTTTGCATTTGGATATCCAATTGTGCAACAGCATCTGTTGAAAACCCTATTCATTCTTCCATTGAATTGTCTTGGCATTCTTGTTGAAAAGAAATTGGCCATAAATATGAATTTATTTCTACACACATATACTATTCCATTAATCTACATACATATTCTTATGCCAGTAACACATTGTCTTTGTTATTTTAGCTTTGTAGTAAGTTTTGAAATCAGGAAGTATCCTCCAATTTAGTACTCAAAAAACAGTTTTTTTTTTTATTATTCTGGGTCAGTTGCATTATCAGTTTAAGGGAAAAAATGGCAACTAGGAGTTTGAAAGAGGTAGCATTGGCATTGTAAACCAATTCAGGAAATAATGCATTTTAACAATGTTAAGACTTCTAATTCATGACCACTAGATGTGTTGCCATTTTTTATGTCTTCTTTTTATTTGTTTATTTATTTATTTATTATTATACTTTAAATTCTAGGGTACATGTGCACAACGTGCAGGTTTGTTACATATGTATACATGTGTGCAATGTTGGTGTGCTGCACCCATTAACTCGTCATTTACATTAGGTATATCTCCTAATGCTATCCCTCCACCCTCCCCACTATGTCTTCTTTAATTTCTTTCAACAGTGTCTTATAATTTGCAGAATACTTATTTTGCACTAATTTTGCTAAATTCATTCATAAGTATTTTGTTCTTTTTGATGCTATTGTAAGTTGTTTTCTTAATTTCATTTTTAAATTTTCATTTCTTGTGTATGGAAATAAATTTGATTTTTGTATATTAATTCCATATTATTTTATCTTTCTGAACTCATTTATTAGTTCTAATAATTAGGACTATGATTAATTAGGATTTTTAACATACAAGAATATATGATCTGCAAATAGAGATAGCTTTACTTTTTTTTTTCTCTATCTGGAGCCCTTTCATTTCATTTTCTTGTTTAATGGAACTCGCTAGAATATCCAGAACAATATTGGAAATAAATGTCAAGTGAAAATCTCATCTTTTTTCTGATCTTAGGGGAAAAATTTCAGTTATTCACCAGTAGATATGGTGCTAGTTGTAGGTTTTTCTAGATGCACTTTATCAGATTGAGGAAGTTCCCTTCTATTCCTAGTTTATTGAGAGATTTTTATTATGAAGCAGTGTTGTATTTGTGAAATGCTTTTTTATGCATCTATTAAGATGATTGTGTGATTTTTATCCTTTATTTTTATGGTGAATATTAATCAATCATTGACTGATTTTCATATGTGGAACCATCCTTACATTCCTAGAATAAATCCCACTTAGTCATTGAGTATAACTCTTGTAATGCTGCCCAATTTGGTTTGCTAGTCTTTTGTTGAAGAATACTGTATCTATATTCATAAGGGATGTTAGTCCATTGTTTTCGTGTCTTTGTCTGGTTTTGGTTGGTGAATAATACTGGATTCATAAAGCGAATTGAAATTTTTCCCCTTCTTTTCTATTTTTGGAAGGGTCTGTAAGTATTAATTTAAAAAAATAGAGTTCACCAGTAAAGCCATATAGGCATAGGATTTTATTAGTGAAAAGTTTTAAAATTACTAATTCAATCTCTCTTTTTTTCCTTTATTAGTCTATTCAGATTTTCTATTTCTTCTTAAGTCAGTTTGACAGTTTGTTTCTTTCTATGGATTTTGTCCATTCTGTCTAACTTGCTGGCTTAGTATTTTTTTATATTTTTTTTTGGGGGGGGGATGGTCAGTAGTCATGTCCTTTTTTAAATTCCTGATTTTAGTAATTTGAGTCTTCTCTCATCTTTTCTCAGTGAGTTTACCTAAACCTTTGTCATTTCATTGATATTTACAAGGAAACAATCTTTCGTTTTATTGATTTTTTTCTATTGTTTTTGTATTCTTTATTTCATTTATTTCTTATCTGTTCTTCATTAGTCTTTTTTTTCTGCTTGCTTTAGGTTTTGTTTGTTCCTCATTTTTTAGTTTCTGAAGGTGGAAGGTGAGGTTATTGATTTGAGGTGCTTCTTTTTTCTTTAATATAGGCATTTATTGCTATAAATTTCCCTATAAACATGGCTTTAGCAATACCCCAGAGTTTTGATATTTTTTCATTCATCGCAACATATTTTCTAATTTTCCTTGTTATTTTTTCTTTGATACATTGGTTATTTAGGAGTGTGCTGTTTAAGTTCCTCATATTTGTAGTTAAAAATTTTTCTCTTACTATTTCTAATTTCATTATACTGTGATCAGACACATACTTTGTGTTATTTCAATTCTTTTAAATGCATTGAGGTGCTTTATTATATAGCATATGGTCTTGTCTGGAGAATGTTTCATGTGCACTTGAGAAGAATGAGTATCCTGCTCTTGTTGGGTGGAATGTTCTATAGATGTTTTTAAGTCTAGTCGTTATGCAGCATTGTGCAAGTCTTATCTATTCTTTTTGGTATTCTACCTAGTTTTTATAGTAATAATTATAAATTTGGTAGTGAGATATACAAACCGTTCCTTTTGAATTTTCTGTTTCTCTCTTTGTGCCATCATTGTCAAACATAATATATTTCTATACATAAGCCCAAAATGCAATTATGCACATATTGTTGTATGCATTTATTTTAAAATAAGTTGAGATAAAAGGAGAAGAAATATGTAATTAATATCTTTCATATTTACCTAATAATTAACGTTATTGGTAGTCTTTGTCTTTTTATGTGTGTGGGTTCTAATTTTTGTCTTGTTTCAATTATCCTCAGCCTAAAGAACTTCCTAGAGTATTTCTAGTCAGGTAGGTCGGCTTTCATAAAATTCTTTTATATTTTGTTACCTGGGAATGTCTTTAATTTGCTGTCATTTTTGAAAAATAGTTTTGTTAGCTATGTTTTTGTTTGAATTTTTTTTATTTCTGCACTTTTAATATATCATCACATGCCCCTGGCTTCACTTGTTTTGTTAATTAGAAGTCAGCTGTTAATCTTACTACGATTCTGTTGTATATGATAAATAATTTTTCTCTTGCTGCTTTTGTGCTTTTCTTTAACATTTTGACTACGTTAGCTCTTGATATAGATGTCTTTCCATTAGTCCTTCTTGGCTTTATTGCACTCTTTGAATGTGTAGATTAAAGTTTTCCACCAAATTTGGGAAATTTTTGGCAATGATTTCTTTGAATATTTTCTGCTACTTTCTCTTCTCCCTTGTAGACACTCCCATTATGCATGCGTTGGTGCCCTTAATAGTGTCCGGCATGTCTCAGAGAGTCTGTTTATTTTTTATTTTTTTCCTTTGTTCCTCATATTGCATAATCTCTATTGAGCTACCCTTAAGTTCACTAGTTTTTTCTTCTGACAACTCAAATCTGTTGAGTCCATGTGGTGAATTTTTCATCTCAGTTATTGTACTTTTCAACTCCAGGTGTTCAACTCCAGCATGTCCATCAGGCTTGTTTTAGTAATTGGTATCTTTATATTGGAGTTTTCTAGTTGATAAAGCATTGTCATAATGCCTTACCTTAATTTTTTAAGCACAACCTCATTTAGTTCTTGGAACATATTTATAAATAGCAGACTTGAAGCCTTTGGCTGCAAAGTTCACCATCTGAGTTCCTTAAAGGCATGTTCTATTATCTGCTTTTATTTTTCTCCAGTCTATATAGGTCATACTCACCTGTAATCTTTTTACGTCTCATTTGTTGTTGTGGTTGTTGAAAACTGGACATTTGGATAACATATTTTAGCAACTCTGGATCTGATTCTCCATCTTTTGTTGCTGCTTTCCCCACCAACATGAGGCTTCCTGTTATTTTGTTGTTGTTGTAGTTTTTGGTTTCACTTGTTTCTTGTTTATTTAGTAACATGATAGACAATGTCAATGAAGTCTATTTCCCCCTCAGTGTATAACTTCTGTTTTCACTCATCTGAACACAGGTCTAGGGTATGAACAGAGTCTTGGTTTTAACTGGTCTCTGTTTTACTGTTTCCCTGAATTCCCTGTTAATCTTCTGGCTAGTCCACCTCTATTTATATTACACTCAGGTATTAGCCTCCACTGATTGCTGGCTGATTGCTTTATTATTTTCAGAACAATTCCCTGGGTCATTCATGGCTTCACAGTCTGATCCAAATAACATCAGGTCTCTTTGCAGGGGTAGTCTTTGACGTCAGTTTTTGTGGCTTGATCCAAACACACAAGAGCACTTCTTAGATGACTCTTGCACTGGTTCTGTTTCATACATTACTAGCTAGACTACCATTTCAATTGTGGCTATCATGGAGCTGCAGAAGTCCTCTTAATTGCCTACCATGAACATCTCTTTTGCTGAAATGTAGGCTTGAATTTCTCATGCTCTGTTTCAAATAAAATCAGTCTCCTTAGAAATATCCATGGAGGTGTCTGCTCTTAAGGCCTACCTTTTTCCCTGGGCAAAATCTCTGTGCCAGTGCTCAAAGCCAGAGTCAGGGACAGCGATCAACTTCTCTGAGAGTTATTCTTTCACTCTACAAGTAGGGAAATATGTGGGGTTGGTAGCTCTTGGTCTTTTCATATAGCCTCTCCCACAATAAAATCTTTGTTCTATGAGCAATCTTTGGCAGAAGTAATGGAAGTCCAGTATTCTTAGCTTGCTGCCAATAGGATGGAGTTTCTATCCTATGTGTGAGGGTTGTGGGGAGGAAGGGAGCCTCATATCTCTCGCCTATTCTTTCCTGAAATAGAGCTTCAGCTATATGGATCTGGGAAGATGAGAAATTCGTCACTATCCTACTTTTCCTGGGGATAAATCATCTTGCTAGATTGGAAAGAAGAAGGGAGGGAGCTTGATCTTCTTACTAACACCTGCCTATAGTAGAGTTTCCGTCACACTGAGCTCTAAGGGGAATGGCTCAAGCATCACAAATTCTTACTCTTCTTACTGAGGTTTAGTAGATTTCCTTTAATAAATGTTTCTCCATTTGCTATATGCCCTTAGGACAATTTCCACAGCAGGTTTTTTTTTTTTTTTACATTTCATTTTTTCAAGAATTACAGTTGTTTCACTGGGGAGAGGGTTCACAGAGATTCCCACACCACTATTTTGCAAGTGATTCTCCACAGTTCATTTTTATTGTGTTTGTTTAAATAGTCAATAATGTAATAAACAATAAAAAATCGTGTGTTCGTTCATGTAGTTATCATTTCTATTATGGTTTAATCCTTTATGTATGTCCACATTTCCACCTAGTGTCATTTTTCTGCAGCCTGGAGGAGTTACTATAACATTTCTTACAGTGCAGGTTTGTTAGTTATAAATTTTTCACCTTTCATATTTCTGAAAAGTCTTTATTTCCCTTCATGTTTGAATAATATTTTTGCCAGGTATAGGTTACTTAGTTGGCAGTTTTTCCATTTAGGACCTTTACGATGTTGTGTCTATGTCTTCTCACTTGAATGTTTTCTGAAAATAAATCTGACTTTGGCATCATCTTTGTTCCTCTGTACATACTGTATGTTTTCCTCTTGTGCTGCTTTTAAGATTTTCTCATCATTCACTGATTTAAACAATTTGATTATAATGTAGCTTTATGCCTTGGTGTAGTTTTTTTTATGACCCTTCTCCTTGAGATGCATTAAGCTGCTTGGATCTATAGGTTTACAGTTTTTATCCATTCCTCAAAATTTTGGTCATTATTTTTTCAAATCTTTTTATGTATTCTCCTCTTTGAGTGAATCCAATCAGATGTATTTTCTGTCTCTTGAAGTTTTGAATCTACAGGTTTGCAATCACATATTATTTTATTTGTTTGTATACTCTATCTTTGGAAGTTTTGCGGGGATACTTTCTATTAGTATGTCTTAAACTCACTAATCTTTTCTTTTGCTATGTATTATCTGCCATATATTTTTGCTCTCAGACATGATTCTTTTTTCTCTAGAAGTTTGATTCAGCTATTTTTATATCATCTATTTCTTTATTTACATTTTCAAATTAAATTATTGTAGAGATAATTGCAGTTTCACATGTAGTTTTATGAAATTTTACAGAAAAATTACATGTATTCTTTATGTCCTTTCCACAGTAATAGCTTGGAAATCTATAGTATAATATCACAACCAGAATATTTTCATTTATATAATCCGTCAGCCATATGCTGATATCCTGTTTCACTTATACTCATTTGTGTGTGTGTATTTCTATACAGTTTTATCACATATGCTGGTTAATGTTTCTACCACCAAAGTCAAGGCAAAGATCAGTTTCATAGCCACGATGATTCCATATGTTTTCATTTTATAACCACACTCACCTCTCCCTAATCCCCATTCTTAACCTCAAGCATCAACTAATCTGTTCTCTGTGTTGATAATTTTGTGATTTCAAGAGTGTTATATGAATAGAATCATTCAGTTTGTAAACTTTTGAGATTGACTTAATTTTCACTCAATATAATTCTGTGGAGATCCATTCAAGTCGTTGCATGTATCAGTACAGCATGTTGATTGAAAGCATGAGTTTGTGGGTGTAAATCACCTGAGTTTGCATATGAGCTCTGCTTCTTACTAGATTTGTTGCTTTAAGCAAGTCTCTTAACTTCCTTAAATCCTGTTGCCTTTCCTGTAAAAAGGCGATAATAGTATATATATGTATATATACACACACACACATTGCCTTTACCCATTTAAAAGGAGATTTTATATATATATATATATGTATATATATACACACATATATATACACATATCTGACATCATCTCTACCCATTTATTCATTGATGGACATATAAGTTGTTTCTATATCTTGGCTATTGTGACTAATGCTGCAATGAACACGGGAGTGCAGATAGCTCTTTGATATATTAACTCAATTTTCTTCAGATATATCCAAAGAAGTGGGATTGCTATTTTTTTTTTTCTTTTATTATTATTATTATTATTATTATACTTTAGGTTTTATGGTACATGTGTGCAATGTGCAGGTAAGTTACATATGTATACATGTGCCATGCTGGTGCGCTGCACCCACCAACTCGTCATCTCGCATTAGGTATATCTCCCAATGCTATCCCTCCCCCCTCCCCCCACCCCGCAACAGTCCCCAGAGTGTGATGTTCCCCTTCCTGTGTCCATGTGTTCTCATTGTTCAATTCCCACCTATGAGTGAGAATATGCGGTGTTTGGTTTTTTGTTCTTGCGATAGTTTACTGAGAATGATGATTTCCAATTTCATCCATGTCCCTACAAAAGACGTGAACTCATCATTTTTTATGGCTGCATAGTATTCCATGGTGTATATGTGCCACATTTTCTTAATCCAGTCTATCATTGTTGGACATTTGGGTTGGTTCCAAGTCTTTGCTATTGTGAATAATGCCGCAATAAACATACGTGTGCATGTGTCTTTATAGCAGCATGATTTATAGTCCTTTGGGTATATACCCAGTAATGGGATGGCTGGGTCGAATGGAATTTGTAGTTCTAGATCCCTGAGGAATCGCCACACTGACTTCCACAAGGGTTGAACTAGTTTACAGTCCCACCAACAGTGTAAAAGTGTTCCTATTTCTCCACATCCTCTCCAGCACCTGTTGTTTCCTGACTTTTTAATGATTGCCATTCTAACTGGTGTGAGATGGTATCTCATTGTGGTTTTGATTTGCATTTCTCTGATGGCCAGTGATGGTGAGCATTTTTTCATGTGTTTTTTGGCTGCATAAATGTCTTCTTTTGAGAAGTATCTGTTCATGTCCTTCGCCCACTTTTTGATGGGGTTGTTTGTTTTTTTCTTGTAAATTTGTTGGAGTTCATTGTAGATTCTGGATATTAGCCCTTTGTCAGATGAGTAGGTTGCAAAAATTTTCTCCCATTTTGTAGGTTGCCTGTTCACTGTGATGGTAGTTTCTTTTGCTGTGCAGAAGCTCTTGAGTTTAATTAGATCCCATTTGTCAATTTTGGCTTTTGTTGCCATTGCTTTTGGTGTTTTAGACATGAAGTCCTTGCCCATGCCTATGTCCTGAATGGTAATGCCTAGGTTTTCTTCTAGGGTTTTTATGGTTTTAGGTCTAACATTTAAGTCTTTAATCCATCTTGAATTGATTTTTGTATAAGGTGTAAGGAAGGGATCCAGTTTCAGCTTTCTACATATGGCTAGCCAGTTTTCCCAGCACCATTTATTAAATAGGGAATCCTTTCCCCATTTCTTGTTTTTGTCAGGTTTGTCAAAGATCAGATACTTGTAGATATGTGGCATTATTTCTGAGGGCTCTGTTCTGTTCCATTGATCTATATCTCTGTTTTGGTACCAGTACCATGCTGTTTTGGTTACTGTAGCCTTGTAGTATAGTTTGAAGTCAGGTAGTGTGATGCCTCCAGCTTTGTTCTTTTGGCTTAGGATTGACTTGGCGATGCGGGCTCTTTTTTGGTTCCATATGAACTTTAGAGTAGTTTTTTCCAATTCTGTGAAGAAAGTCATTGGTAGCTTGATGGGGATGGCATTGAATCTGTAAATTACCTTGGGAAGGATGGCCATTTTCATGATATTGATTCTTCCTACCCATGAGCATGGAATGTTCTTCCATTTGTTTGTATCCTCTTTTATTTCCTTGAGCAGTGGTTTGTAGTTCTCCTTGAAGAGGTCTTTCACATCCCTTGTAAGTTGGATTCCTAGGTATTTTATTCTCTTTGAAGCAATTGTGAGTGGGAGTTCACTCATGATTTGGCTCTCTGTTTGTCTGTTATTGATGTATAAGAATGCTTGTGATTTTTGCACATTGATTTTGTATCCTGAGACTTTGCTGAAGTTGCTTATCAGCTTAAGGAGATTTTGGGCTGAGACAATGGGGTTTTCTAGATATACTATCATGTCATCTGCAAACAGGGACAATTTGACTTCCTCTTTTCCTAATTGAATACCCTTGATTTCCTTCTCCTGCCTAATTGCCCTGGCCAGAACTTCCAACACTATGTTGAATAGAAGTGGTGAGAGAGGGCATCCCTGTCTTGTGCCAGTTTTCAAAGGGAATGCTTCCAGTTTTTGCCCATTCAGTATGATATTGGCTGTGGGTTTGTCATAAATAGCTCTTATTATTTTGAGATACGTCCCATCAATTCCTAATTTATTGAGAGTTTTTAGCATGAAGGGTTGTTGAATTTTGTCAAAGGCCTTTTCTGCATCTATTGAGATAATCATGTGGTTTTTGTCTTTGGTTCTGTTTATATGCTGGATTACATTTATTGATTTGCGTATATTGAACCAGCCTTGCATCCCAGGGATGAAGCCCACTTGATCATGGTGGATAAGCTTTTTGATGTGCTGCTGGATTCTGTTTGCCAGTATTTTATTGAGGATTTTTGCATCAATGTTCATCAAGGATATTGGTCTAAAATTCTCTTTTTTTGTTGTGTCTCTGCCAGGCTTTGGTATCAGGATGATGCTGGCCTCATAAAATGAGTTAGGGAGGATTCCCTCTTTTTCTATTGATTGGAATAGTTTCAGAAGGAATGGTACCAGCTCCTCCTTGTACCTCTGGTAGAATTCGGCTGTGAACCCATCTGGTCCTGGACTTTTTTTGGTTGGTAAGCTATTGATTATTGCCACAATTTCAGCTCCTGTTATTGGTCTATTCAGAGATTCAACTTCTTCCTGGTTTAGTCTTGGGAGGGTGTATGTGTTGAGGAATTTATCCATTTCTTCCAGATTTTCTAGTTTATTTGCATAGAGATGTTTGTAATATTCTCTGATGGTAGTTTGTATTTCTGTGGGATCGGTGGTGATATCCCCTTTATCATTTTTTATTGCATCTATTTGATTCTTCTCTCTTTTTTTCTTTATTAATCTTGCTAGCGGTCTATCAATTTTGTTGATCCTTTCAAAAAACCAGCTCCTGGATTCATTTATTTTTTGAAGGGTTTTTTGTGTCTCTATTTCCTTCAGTTCTGCTCTGATTTTAGTTATTTCTTGCCTTCTGCTAGCTTTTGAATGTGTTTGCTCTTGCTTTTCTAGTTCTTTTAATTGTGATGTTAGGGTGTCAATTTTGGATCTTTCCTGCTTTCTCTTGTGGGCATTTAGTGCTATAAATTTCCCTCTACACACTGCTTTGAATGCATCCCAGAGATTCTGGTATGTTGTGTCTTGGTTCTCGTTGGTTTCAAAGAACATCTTTATTTCTGCCTTCATTTCGTTATGTACCCAGTAGTCATTCAGGAGCAGGTTGTTCAGTTTCCATGTAGTTGAGCGGTTTTGAGTGAGATTCTTAATCCTGAGTTCTAGCTTGATTGCACTGTGATCTGAGAGACAGTTTGTTACAATTTCTGTTCTTTTACATTTATTGAGGAGAGCTTTACTTCCAAGTATATGGTCAATTTTGGAATAGGTGTGGTGTGGTGCTGAAAAAAATGTATATTCTGTTGATTTGGGGTGGAGAGTTCTGTAGATGTCTATTAGGTCCGCTTGGTGCAGAGCTGAGTTCAATTCCTGGGTATCCTTGTTGACTTTCTGTCTCGTTGATCTGTCTAATGTTGATAGTGGGGTGTTAAAGTCTCCCATTATTAATGTGTGGGAGTCTAAGTCTCTTTGTAGGTCACTCAGGACTTGCTTTATGAATCTGGGTGCTCCTGTATTGGGTGCATATATATTTAGGATAGTTAGCTCTTCTTGTTGAATTAATCCCTTTACCATTATGTAATGGCCTTCTTTGTCTCTTTTGATCTTTGTTGGTTTAAGGTCTGTTTTATCAGAGACTAGGATTGCAACCCCTGCCTTTTTTTGTTTTCCATTTGCTTGGTAGATCTTCCTCCATCCTTTTATTTTGAGCCTATGTGTGTCTCTGCATGTGAGATGGGTTTCCTGAATACAGCACACTGATGGGTCTTGAGTCTTTATCCAATTTGCCAGTCTGTGTCTTTTAATTGGAGCATTTAGTCCATTTACATTTAAAGTTAATATTGTTATGTGTGAATTTGATCCTGTCATTATGATGTTAGCTGGTTATTTTGCTCGTTAGTTGATGCAGTCTCTTCCTAGTCTCGATGGTCTTTACATTTCGGTATGATTTTGCAGTGGCTGGTACCGGTTGTGCCTTTCCATGTTTAGCGCTTCCTTCAGGAGCTCTTTTAGGGCAGGCCTGGTGGTGACAAAATCTCTCAGCATTTGCTTGTCTGTAAAGTATTTTATTTCTCCTTCACTTATGAAGCTTAGTTTGGCAGGATATGAAATTCTGGGTTGAAAATTCTTTTCTTTAAGAATGTTGAATATTGGCCCCCACTCTCTTCTGGCTTGTAGGGTTTCTCCTGAGAGATCCGCTGTTAGTCTGATGGGCTTCCCTTTGATGGTAACCCGACCTTTCTCTCTGGCTGCCCTTAACATTTTTTCCTTCATTTCAACTTTGGTGAATCTGACAATTATGTGTCTTGGAGTTGCTCTTCTCGAGGAGTATCTTTGTGGCGTTCTCTGTATTTCCTGAATCTGAATGTTGGCCTGCCTTGCTAGATTGGGGAAGTTCTCCTGGATAATATCCTGCAGAGTGTTTTCCAACTTGTTTCCATTCTCCCCGTCACTTTCAGGTACACCAATCAGACGTAGATTTGGTCTTTTCACATAGTCCCACATTTCTTGGAGGCTTTGCTCATTTCTTTTTATTCTTTTTTCTCTAAACTTCCCTTCTCGCTTCATTTCATTCATTTCATCTTCCAGGGCTGATACCCTTTCTTCCATTTGATCGCATCGGCTCCTGAGGCTTCTGCATTCTTCACGTAGTTCTCGAGCCTTGGTTTTCAGCTCCATCAGCTCCTTTAAGCACTTCTCTGTATTGGTTATTCTAGTTATACATTCTTCTAAATTTTTTTCAAAGTTTTCAACTTCTTTGCCTTTGGTTTGAATATCCTCCCGTAGCTCGGAGTAATTTGATCGTCTGAAGCCTTTTTCTCTCAGCTCGTCAAAGTCATTCTCCGTCCAGCTTTGTTCCGTTGCTGGTGAGGAACTGCGTTCCTTTGGAGGAGGAGAGGTACTCTGCTTTTTAGAGTTTCCAGTTTTTCTGCTCTGTTTTTTCCCCATCTTTGTGGTTTTATCTACTTTTGGTCTTTGATGATGGTGATGTACAGATGGGTTTTTGGTGTGGATGTCCTTTCTGTTAGTTTTCCTTCTAACAGACAGAACCCTCAGCTGCAGGTCTGTTGGAGTACCTGGCCGGCCGTGTGAGGTGTCAGTCTGCCCCTGCTGGGGGGTGCCTCCCAGTTAGGCTGCTCGGGGGTCAGGGGTCAGGGACCCACTTGAGGAGGCAGTCAGCCCGTTCTCAGATCTCCAGCTGCGTGCTGGGAGAACCACTGCTCTCCTCACAGCTGTCAGACAGGGACATTTAAGTCTGCAGAGGTTACTGCTGTCTTTTTGTTTGTCTGTGTCCTGCCCCCAGAGGTGGAGCCTACAGAGGCAGGCAGGCCTCCTTGAGCTGTGGTGGGCTCCACCCAGTTCAAGCTTCCAGGCTGCTTTGTTTACCTAAGCGAGCCTGGGCAATGGCGGGCGCCCCTCCCCCAGCCTGGCTGCCGACTTGCTGTTTGATCTCAGACTGCTGTGCTAGCAATCAGCGAGACTCCATGGGCATAGGACCCTCTGAGCCAGGTGCGGGCTATACTCTCCTGGGGCACCGTTTCCTAAGCCCGTCAGAAAAGCACAGTATTCGGGTGGGAGTGGCCCGATTTTCCAGGTGCCGTCTGTCACCCCTAGAAGGGTGACTCCCTGATCCCTTGTGCTTCCCGAGTGAGGCAATGCCTCGCCCCTGCTTCGGCTGGCGCACGGTGCGCTCACCCACTGACCTGCGCCCACTGTCTGGCACTCCCTAGTGAGATGAACACGGTACCTCAGATGGAAATGCAGAAATCACCCGTCTTCTGCGTCACTCGCGCTGGGAGCTGTAGACTGGAGCTGTTCCTATTCGGCCATCTTGGCTCCTTCGGGATTGCTATTTTTAAACTTGAAGCCCACATACAAAAAAAGTGAATCTAGAAACAGACTTTATACCTTTCACTAAAAGTTAACTCAAAATAGATCATTGTCCTAAATGTAAAACATAATACTACAAAATTCCTAGAAGATAAAGATGGAGAAAACCTAAACAACCTTGGTTATGACAATGACTTTTTAGATGTAAACCCAAAGTCACAATTTATAAAATTGTGAAACTAGAAAAAATTGATAAAGTCGACTTCATTAAATTAAAAACTTTTGCTCTGTGAATAACACTGCCAAAGAATAAGAAGACCAGTCACAGATTGGTACATATTATATGCAAAAGACATAACAGGTGAAGGACGATTATCCAAAATATACAAAAAAATCTTAAATCTCAGCAATAAGAAAATGAACAACCTGATTACAAAATGGGCAAATACATAAGCAGACACCTCATCAAAGAAGGTATACAGAAGGCAAATAAGCATATTAAAAGATGCTCACATGTTATTGTAGAACCACAAATTAATAATAAGATACCACTACCCCCATTAGAATGGCCAAAATCCAGAATACTGACAACACCAAATGCTGGTGGGCTTGTAGAGCAACAGGAAATCTCATTCATTGTTGGTGGGAATGTAAAATGGTACAACTTTACAAGACAGTTTGAGTTTCTTACAAAACTAAACATACTCTTAACATTTGTTCTAGCAATTGTGCTCCTTGGTATCTACTCAAAGGAACTGAAACCTTATATCCACACAAAACCTACCCATAGACATTGACTGTAGCTTTACTCATAGTTGCCCAAACTTCAAGGCAAGGAAGATGTCCTTTTTTTTTAAGTGGATTCAGACAATGGAATATTATTCAGTGCTAAAAAGGAATGAGCTATTAAGCAATAAAAAGATATAGAGAAGCCTTATATGCATATTACTAATGAAAGTAGCCAATCTGAAAAGGATACATACCCTATGTATGATTTCAGCTGTATGACATCCTGAAAAGGGCAAAACTATGGAAACAGAAAATGGATCAGTGGTTTCCAGGGATTAGTGCAGAGGAAGGGGTGAATAGGCTGAGCACAGAGGAATTTTAGGGCAGGGAAAACACTCTGTCTGATACTATAATGGTGAATATGTCATTATAAATTTATCCAAATTCATAGACTGTATAACCGCAAAAAGTACAAACTTTGGGTGATAATGATATATCAATGTAGGTTCATCAATGGTAATGAATGTACTATTATGGTATAGAATTTTGATAGGGTGGGAGGCTGTTTGTATGTAAGGGCATGGAATATATGGGAAATCTCTGTACCTTCACTCAATTTTGCTGTGAACCTAAAACTGCTCTAAAAATTATATGTGTATACATTGGTTGTGGTGATGAATGCACAATTCTGCAAATGTGCTAAACATCATATACATTATAAATAAATCCATTCAGTAGTACGTGAATTTTTATTCTTTCCTATTGCTGCTGTACAAGTTGTGACAAACTAGGTGGTTTAAAACAACACAAATTTATTCTCTTGCTGTTCTGGAGCCTAGAAATCAGAAATCATTTTCATTGGTTTAAAGTCATGTGTTGGCAGGGCTGCAAACTCCTTAGGCTCTAGGGAAAAATTAATTATTTGCTTCTTTCAAATTCTGGTAGCTGCTGGCATTTCTTGGCTTGTGGTAGCATCACTCCAATCTCTTTCTCAGTGGTTATATTGTCTTTTCTTCTTCCATCAATCATCAAGTCTCCTTCTGCTTCCTTCTTGTAAGGACACTTATGATTGCACTTAAGGTCCTTTCAAATACTTTAGAATAATTTTCCCATCCAAGTCCTTAACTTAATTACCTGCAAAGAGTCAACCATATAAGTTAATATACGCAGATTCCAATGATCATGAACTGAATATCATTGGGGACCACTATTTAGCCTACTACAGAAAAATTTTTCAATGTATCTGTTAAAAATCATGCATGTACATAAACATGTTCTAAAAATAATATGTAAAGATGACAAGAGAACTGAAATTATTGTTCTTAGAGGTTTACTAGTGATTTTTAAAATTTTTAATTTATGTGGGTACATATATTTTGTAGGTGTATATATTTATGGGGCACATGAGATATTTTGATACAGGCATACAATGCATAATAATCACATCAGGGTAAATGGAATATCCACCACCTCAAGCATTTATCACTTCTATGTGTTACAATCTAATTATACCCTTTTAGTTATTAAAAATTGTACAATAAATTATTGTTGACTGTAATCACCCTATTGTGATATCAAATGGTAGCTCTTATTCATGCTCTCTAGCTACATTTTTAAATACATTAACCATCTCCACTTCTCCCACCCCCACTACCTTTCCTAGCCTCCGGTAACCATCATTCTACTCTCTATCTCCATGAGTTCAATTGTTTTAATTTTTAGCTCCAACAAATGAGTGAGAACATGTGAAGTTTGTCTTTCTGTGCCTGGCTTATTTCACTTAACATAATGTCCTCCAGTTCCATCCACATTGTTGCAAATGAAGGGATTTCATTCTTTTGTGGGGGTAAATATTGCTCTATAGTGCATATGTATCACATTTTCTTTATCCATTCATCTGTTGATGAACACTTATGTTGCTCACAATTCTTAGCTATTGTGAATAGTGCTACAATAAACATGGGAGTGAAGATATCTCAATATCCTGATTTCCTTTCTTTTCAGTATATACCTAAGAGTGGGATTGCTGGATTCTATATTAGCTCTAATTTCAGTATTTTTGAGGAGCCTCCAAACTGTTCTCTATAGTGATTGTGCTCATTTACGTTCCCAACAACAGTATAAGAGGGTTCCTTTTTCTTTACATCCTCACCCAGCATTTGTTGCTGCTTGTCTTTTGGATATAAGTCATTTTTAACTGGGGTGAGATGATATCTCATTGTAGTTTTATTTGCATGTTTCTTGTGATCAATGATGTTGAGTAACTTTTCATATGCCTTTTTCCCATTTGTATGTCCTCTTTTGAGCAATGTCTATTCAAATCTTTTGCCCATTTTTTGATCAGATTATTAAATGTTTTTCCTATAGAGTTGTTTGAGCTCTGTACATATTCTGTTTGTTAATCCCTTGTCAGATGGATAGTTTTCAAATATTTTCTCCTATTCTGTGAGTTGTCTCTTCCCTTTGTTGATTGTATCCTTTGCTGTGCAGAAGCTTTTTAACTTGATGTAATCTCATTTGTCCATGTTTGCTTTGGTTTTCTGTGCTTGTGGGGTATTGCTTAAGAAATTTTCACCAACTCTAATATCCTGGAGATTTTCCCCAATGTTTTTATGTGGTAGTTTCATAGTTTGGGGTTCTAGATTTAAGTATTTAACCCATTTTGATTTGATTTTTGAATATGATTAGAGAAAAGGGTCTAGTTTCATTCCTTTGCAAAGGATATTCAGTTTTCCCAGCACCATTTATTGAAGAGACTGTCCCTTCCCCAGTGTATATTCTTGGCACCTTTGTCAAAATGTAGGTGTCCACACTGTAGGTGTGTGGATTTGCTTCTGAGTTCTCTATTTTGTTCCGTTGATGTAAGTGTCTCTTTTTATGCCAGTATCATGCTGTTTTGGTTACTATAGCTCTGTACTATGATTTGAAGTCAGGTAATGTGATTCCTCCAGTTTTTTTTTCTTTTTGCTTAGGATAGCTTTAGCTATTCTGGGACTTTTGTGGTTTCACATAAATTTTAGGATCGTTTTTTCTATTTGTGTGAGTGATGTCATTGGTATTTTCATAGGGATTGCATTGAATCTGTAGATTGCTTTGGGTAGTATGGACATTTTAACAGTATTAATTCTTCCAATTCATGAGCATGGAATATTTTCCATTTTTTTGGTGTCCTCTTCAATTTATTTGATCAGTGTTTTACAGTTTTTATTATAGAGATTTTTGACTTCTTTGGTTAATTCTTATGTATTTAATTTTCTTTGTAGGTATTGCAAATGAGATTACTTTTTTTATTTCTTTTTCAAATTGTTCACTGTTGGTACATAAAAATGCTACTGATTTTTGTATGTTGATTTTGTATCCTGCAACTTTACTGAATTTGTTTATGATTTCTGATAGTTTTTTGGTGGAGTCTTTAGGTTTTTCCAAGTATAAGATCTTATCTGCCAACAAGGATAACTGGACTTCCTCCTTTCCAGTTTGGACGTCCTTTATATCTTTCTCTTGTCTGATTACTCTAAGTAGGACCTCCAGGACTGTTTTGAATAACAGTGATGACAGTGTGCATCCTTGTCATGTTCCAGACCTTAGAGGAAAGGCTCTCCGTTTTTCCCCATTCAGTACGATACTAGCTGTGAGTCTGTCACATATGACTTTTATTATGTTGCAGTATATTTTTTCTATCTCCAGTTTTTTAAGTTTTTTTTTATCATGAAGGGATGTTGAATTTTATCAAATGCTTTTTCAGCATCAATTGAAATGATCATACAGTTTTTATCCTTCATTTTGTTGCTATGAGGTATCACACTGATTGATCTTCATATGTTAAAGCATCTTTGCATCCCACGAATAAATCCCACTTGGTCATGATGAATAATATTTTTCATGTGTTGTTGAATTCAGTTTGTTAGTATTTTACTGAGGATTTTTGTATCAATAATCCTGAGGAATATTGGCCTATAGTTTTTTGTTTGTTTGTTTGTTTCTTTTTTTTTGATGTGACTTTGTCTGGTTTTTGTATCAGGGTAGTATTGACCTCATAGAATATGTATGGAGTAGGATTGGTATTAGTTCTTCTTTAAATATTTGGTAAAATTTAGCAGTAAAGTCATCAGGTCCTGGTTTTTCTTTGCTGGGAGACTTTTTATTACAGCTTTGATGGCGTTACTTGTCATTGCTCTATTCAGGTTTTTGGATTACTTCCTGGTTCAATCTTAGTAGGTTGTATGTGTTTAGGAATTTATCTATTTCCTCTAGATTTTCCAATTTATTGGAATATATTTGCTCATAGTACTCTGTAATGATCTTTTGAATTTCTGTGGTGTCGGTTGTAATGTCTCTTTTTCATCTCTGATTTTATTCATTTGAGTCTTTTCTCTTTTTTCCAGTCTAGCTAAAGGTTTGCCAATTTTGTTTGTTTTCAAAGAGCTAACTTTTTGTTTTGCTGATATTTGTATTGGTTTTCTTCATTTCAATTTTATTTATTTCTGCTCTTATCATTTCGTTTCTTCTGCTAATTTAGGGTTTGGTTTGCTCTTGCTTTCCTAGTTCTTTAAAATGTATAATAAAATTGTTTATTTGAAGTTGTTCTACTTTTTTGATGTAGGCACTTGTTACCTACTTTCCCGTTAGTATTTCTTTCAATATATCCCACAAGTTTTGGTATGTTGTGTTTCCATTATCAGTTGTTACAAACAATTTTTCATTTTCCTTCTTAATTCCTTCATTGACCCACTGGTCATTCAGGAGCATATTTTTAAATCCATATGTTTGTATAGTTTACAAAATTTCTCTTTTTATTGATTTCTAGTTTTATTCCATGACGGTCAGAGAAGATACTTGATGCCATTTCAATTTTCTGAATTTTTTAGACTTGTTTTTTGGCCTAACATGTGGTCTATTTTTGAGAATGATTCATGTGTTGAGGAGAAGAATGTGTATTCCACAGCCACTCAATAAAGTATTCTGTAAATACCTATTAGGTCAATTTGATCTATAGTGCAGATTAAGTCTGATGTTTCTTTTCAATTTTCTTTCTGGATGATCTAGAGTGTTGAAATTTCCAGCTATTATTATATTGGGGTCTATCTTTTGCTGTAGCTCTAATAATATTTGCTTTATATCTGGGTGCTTCAGTGTCAGGTGCATATATATTTACAATCGATTTATCCTCTTGCTGAATTAACCCCTTTATCATTATACAATGGCCTTCTTTGTATCTTTTAATAGTTTTTGTCTTCAAATCTAATTTGTCTAAGTGTAGTGATTATTGGTCTTTTTTGGTTTCCATTGGTATGGAATACCTTTTTCTATCCTCTTATTTTCAGTCTATGTGTGTCTTTATAGGTAAAGTGTGCTTCTTGTAGCCAACGGATCATTGGATCTTGGTTTTTCATCCATTCAGCCATTTTATGTGTTTGGCAAGAGAGTTTAGTGCATTTATATTCAGTGTTATTGTTGATCAGTAAGGACTCACTACATTTTGTTATTTATTTTCTAGGTGTTTTGTAGTCTTTTCCTTCTTTCCTGTTTTACTTTTTTGTAAAGATTATTTCCTCTAGTGGTATGTTTTAATTTCTTTCTATTTTTTTGTATATCTCTTGTAAGATTTTGATTTGAGGTTACTATGAGGCTTGCAAATAACATCTTATAGCCTATTATTTTTTAACTGATGACATTAACATTAATTGCAAAAGTAAACAAACAAGAAAAGAGAAAACTAATGAAAACACTACACTTTATTTATTTTTATTTATTTATTTTTTAAAATTATTCTTTAAGTTCTAGGGTACATGTGCACAACGTGCAGGTTTGCTACATATGTATTACATGTGTCATGTTGGTTTGCTGCACCCATTAACTCGTCATTTACATTAGGTTTTTCTCCTAATGCTATCCCTCCCCTGTCCCCCCTACCCCATGACAAGCCCCGGTGTGTGATGTTCTCCACCCTGTGTCCAAGTGTTCTCATTGTTCAATTCCCACCTATGAGTGAGAACATGCAGTGTTTGGTTTTCTGTCCTTGCAATAGTTTGCTCAGAATGATGGTTTCCAGCTTCATCCATGTCGCTACAAAGGATATGAGCTCATCCTTTTTTATGGCTGCATAGTATTCCATGGTGTATATGTGCCACATTTTCTTAATCCAGTCTATCATTGATGGACATTTGGGTTGGTTCCAAGTCTTTGCTCTTGTGAATAGTGCCGCAATAAACATACTTGTGCATGTGAAAACACTACACTTTAACTTCATGCTCCCAACTTTTTAATATTTTGTTGTTTCTATGTATATCTTATTACACTGTCTATATCTTAAAAAGTTGTTGTTGTTATAATTTTCGGAAGGTTCATCTTCTTTCTACTAAAAAATATGAATAACTTACATACCACAGTTACAGTGTTATAATATCCTGTGTTTGTGTGTGTACTTACTATTACTAGTGAGTTTTGTATCTCAGATAATTTTTTTTTTTTTTTTTTTTTTGGTGAGATGGAGTCTCACTCTGTTGCCCAGGCTGGAGTGCAGTGACACAATCTTGGCTCACCACAACCTCCGCCTCCCAGGTTCAAGCAATTCTCTTGCCTCAGCTTCCCAAGTAGGTGGGACTACAGGCCCATGCCACCATGCCTAGCTAATTTTTTTTTTTTTTTAGTAGAGACAGGGTTTCACTATGTTAGCCAGGCTGGTCTCGAACTCCTGACCTTGTGATCCACCTGCCTTGGCCTCCATAAGTGCTGGGATTACAGGCATGAGCCACTGTGCCCAGCCTCAGATGATTTCTTATTGCTTATTAACATCCTTTTCTTTCAAATTGAAGAACTCTGCTTTATAAGTTCTTGTAGGTCTGCTGTTGATAAAATCTATCACCTTTTGTTTGTCTGGAAAAGTCTTTATTTCTCTTTCATGTTTGAAGGATATTTTCACAGAATATACTACTCTTGGGTAAAAGTTTTCAAAAAAACTTTTCCTTCAGCACTTTAAATATGTCATACCACTCTCTCTTGGTCTGTAAAATTTCCACTGATAAGTCTGCTGCCAGATGTATTGGACGTCCATTATGTGTTATTCGTTTATTTTCTCTTGCTGCTTTTAGGATTCTCTCTTAATCCTTGACCTCTGAGAGTTTAATTATTAAGTGTCCTGTGGTAGTCTTATTTAAGTTAAATCTGCTTGGTGTTCTATAACTGTCCTGTACTTGAATATTAATCTTTCTCTAGGTTTGGAAAGTACTGTAATACTATCCCTTTGAAAACATTTTCTACCCTGATAGCTCTCTCTACCTCCTCTTTAAGGCCAATAACTCTTAGATTTGCCCTTTTGAGGCTATTTTCTAGATCTTGTAGAAATGTCCCATTCCTTTTTATTCTTTCTTTTCTCCTCTGACTGCATTTTCAAATAGCCTGTCCTTCAAGCTCACTAATTATTTCTTTTGCTTGATCAATTCTGCTGTTAAGAAACTCTACTGCATTTTTCGGTATGCCTACTGAACTTTCCAGCTCCAGAATTTCTGCATGATACTTAAAAAAATTATTTATCTCTTTGTTAAACCTATCTAATTCTGAATTTCTTCTCTGTATTATCTTTAATTTCATTGAGCTTCCTCAAAATAGCTATTTTGATTTATCTGAAAGGTCACATCTCTGTCACTTCAAAATTGATCTCTGGTACCTGATTTAGTTTGTTTGGTAAGGTCATATTTTTCTGGATGGTTTTGATGCTTGGACACTGAAAAGTTAGGTATTCATTGTAGTCTTCGCAATCTGGTCTTGTTTGTACCCATCTTTCTTGGGAAGTCTTTCTATGCATTCAAAGGGAATTGAATTTTGTGATCTAAGTCTTTGGTCACTGCAATTGTATCTGCATTAGGGGGAACCCCAAGTCCAGTAACGCTGTGATTCTTGAAGATTCATATAGGTAATGCTATGACTCTTGAAGACTCATATGGGTAATGCCTTGGTGTTCTTGGGAACTCCCTGAGTTGCCAGGCCCAGACTCTTATCATCTCTCCTTACATTTTCCCAAACAAATGGAATCTTTCTGTGCTGAGCTGCCTGGGGGTGGGGGAAGGATGACACAAGCACCCCTGTGGCTACCACCACCGAGACAGTGCTGGGTCAGACCTGAATCCAGCACAGCACTGGATCTTGCCCAAGGCCTGTGTGCAACCACTACCTGGCTATGACTAATGTTTATTCAAGGCCCAAGGGTGCTTTAGTCCACAGGTGGTGAATCCAGGCAGGCTTTTGTCCTTTCCTTCAGGGTAGCAAGCTCTCACCCTGGCCCAGGGCAGGTTCAGAAATGCCATCCAAGAGCCAGGGCCAGTAACCTTAGGAATCTACTTGGTGTTCTATTCTACAGCAGCTGAACTGGCACCCAAGCTTCAAGACAGAGTCCTTCCCACTCTTCTCTCTTCTTTCCTCAAGCTGAATGAGTCTCTTCTCTTCCCATGGCTATCATTGAGGCCCCACAGCGAGTACTGACAGGCTACTGCAGATATTCACTCAAGGCCCAAGTGCTGTTCAGTCAACTTTTAGTGAATGCTGCCAGAACTGGGTCTCTCCCTTCAAGGCAGTGGGTTCTCCTCTCTCTCAGGAAGGGTCCAGAGATGCTGTCCATGAACCAAGGCCTGGAACTGGGAATCCCAGATACCCACTTGTTGCTCTACCCGACTATGGCCAAGCTGGCACCCAAGCTGCAAAACAAAACCCCCTTTACTCTTTGCTCTCCTTTTCTCAAGCAGAAGGAGTCTCTCCCTGTGGCCACCATAGTTAGGAATCTGCTATGGCCAAGGTGGGAGGATGGCTTGAGCCCATGAGTTCAAGACCAGCCTGGACAACAGAGCAAGACCCTGTCTCTACAAAGGAATTGAAAATTAGCCACGTGATGGTGTGCACCTGTGATCCCACCTACCTGAAAGGCTCAGGTGAGAGAATTGTTTGAGCATGGGAGGTTGAGGCTGCAGTGAACTGTGATCACACTACTGTACTCTAGCCTAGATAAACAGAGCAAGACTCTGTCTCAGAAAAAAAAAAAGGCTACATAAAACAAGATTAAGAATTAATTAGTTAAAGGAGTTGGTTGAGAAGATTTTTTTAAAGAGTTGCAGTGCTGAGGCATTTTTCTCTTCAAGTGAAAGAGAGCTTCAAGAGATCCACTCAGAGAAGTATCTTCTATAATTCCAGCAATACAGGAACTTGAACTTGATTCACTAGTAAGAATCCTAAAGGCAAGTGGCTGGTAAATGTGGCCTATCCACATGGCCTCAGCCTCCTGGGTAGCTGGGATGACAGGCGCATGCCACCACGACTGGCAAATTTTTGTATTTTTAGTAGAGATGGGGTTTCACCATGTTGGCCAGGCTGGTCTCGAACTCCTGACCTCAGGTGATCTGCCCACCTCGGCCTCCCAAAGTGCTGAGATTACAGGCATGAGCCACCACGTCCAGCCACTACCCTGTTTTTAAAAATGAATAAATAAACAACCTTATTTGGCTTACCAATGTAACCTGAATGCAATTTTTTATAAATATGTTCCCTGCACGATCCTGCCCAGTTTTCTCTCACCACTGTCCTCCTTGTCCACTGTTCCACACCAATGTTAGCCTTTTATAAGGCAAGGCCTTCTTTGTCTCAGAGTAATTGTACAAGCTGCTTTCTCTCCTTTTCCTTACAACACTACTTCCCCCACTCTGCATGGGGCTCACTCTTTCATGAGGTCTCAAATGTCATTTCTTTACAGAGATATTTCTTTTATCTCTGTATATCAGATTTCCCCCATTATTTTCTCCCATATCACCCTGTGGTTTTTATCATATGTTTTTAAAATCTCACTTTATAATCACATCTTTATCTATTTGTTATATATGTATATATGTGTGTGTGTATATATATAATATACGTAAATAATTATATAAGTTTTTAGACTCCAGGCTTCATCAGGGCAAGATGAAATGTAATTAAAAATCATTTTGCCATTGATTTTTTTTAGAGTCTAGCACAGCGTCTGGCACACATAGATGTTTAACAAATATTTGCTCTTGAACCTGATTGAATGTGGTATACCAATTGCTGCTTGAAGCCTTTCAAGCCCATTCCCAGGGACTTTATGTGAACAATCACCAAAAATTTCTTTCACCTCACGAATTAAACCATGCCATATATAAAACAGTGAGTGGTGAGACCTGTGACAAACTGGACAGTGAGGGCTTGCCTGAGTGTATTCAAATTAAATGAATAAAAAACTCAAATGGGTAATAATTTAAAAAAAAAAAACTACTTTTCTGGTCAAAAATATGCCTAGAGCTGCAATGTGCCTGTATGATGCTAATTTGAAACCCCTGCTTTACAGTCTTATATCTGCTAGTTTCTCATATTTGCTCTGTTTTCACCAGATGGAATTACTCACTCTTCAATAAACTCATTCTATTCCATGCCTTTGTTCATGCTGTTCCTTCTGCCTGAAGCAATGATTCTCAACCCTACTTACACAATGAAAATAATTAGAGAGAAATTTTTAAAAATCTCAGCGTCTAGGTAGCACCCAGGCCAATTAAATAAAAAACTCTTCCATGAGTATTTCTAAAGCACACCTGTAATCTATATGCTGCCAAGTTTGAGAACTACTGGCCTGGTATTATTTCCCCATAAGCCTACCTGTTAAAATCAAGTCCAAATTCTTGCAGGCCCACTTCAAATGCAACTTTCTATATAAAGCCTGTCTCTCAAAACCTTAAAACAATACAATATCTCACATGTCATTATTTACACTTTTCTCACGAGGCATATTTTACTACTTAGCTGCTTAAAACAATACACATTCATTATCTTACCATTTCCATGGGTGTCTAATATTATCATCACCCTGGTCTAAGCCACTATCAACACCTACCTGGTCTGCTGCAATAGCTCCAAAGTAATTTCTCTTGTTCAACTCACCATCCCTCACTCACAACCAAACAGCAAACTCAGTCACCATTTCACAATGTAAATTTGATGATGTCACTCCCTTGCTTTAAAAAACAATAAAAACAACAACAAAACTCAAACAACCTTCTTTGATTTACCATGGTCTACCTGTCTCTGCATGGTCCTGTCCCATTTTCTGTCCTTGCCCACCATACTGCAGCTACACTGGCTTTATTTTTGGCAGTATTATTAGCTCAGGGTTCCACATGGCAGAAATCTAAGTGTCAGTGGGGGCTGCATTCTCATATTTGGCTCAAGGTCCTCTTCCAAGCTCATTCAAGTGGTTGCCATAATTAAATTCCTTGTGGTTGTAGGACTAAAGTGCCTCTTTTCTTTCTGGCTGTCAATCAGCAACTAGAGGCTGCTCTCAGGTCTTCTCTATGTGACTCTTTCCATCTGCAAGTGAGCTGTAGTGCCTTTATTTCCGATGTGCTTTAAATCTCTGACTTTTCTTTCTGCTACTATTCAGAGAAAATGTTCTGCTTTTAAAGGACTCGTGTTAGACTCACCTCAATAATATATTTACTTTATAGTCAGTTGATTAGTAACTTTCATTAAATCTATAAAATCTCTTATGACATGTTACATAATCATGGGAGTCACAGCAGGGAGAGTAACTCATGAGGGCCAATTTAGAATTCTTTCTACCACACTGAGTAGTACGTATATTTATATTTGGGTAAGATGTTTAAGAGCAAAGACCAAACCAGATATTTATTTTCCTTTCCCTACTTTTTCTTCCACAATCGGCAACTCACTACATTTTTAAAGCACAGAGATTGTCCAACAAAAATATATTGACTGAACTGATGGCAAATTATGGTCAACCTGCTAATGTGCAAAATTTATATAGCCAAGAGACACACAGTACACACTTGAAATAATCATTCCCCGAATAACACCTTGTGGCAGATGGAATGTGGTAGTATGTCTAAAAGTTGTAATCCAAATAATCCAATGGCCAACTACTGGGGAATAGTTGGGGCTAGGGAGAAAAATGGTGGTATGGCTTCACTAATGATCTAATTTAGTAGACATGTTCTCTGAGGAAAGCCATTTTCAACTATTGTTTCATAAAAATAAATGACAAGAAAAATTCCAGACTACCATTCAGTTTGTCAAAATACATGCACTAAATTATTGCATTTACAAGGTTATCAGCTATCCATTTTCCAAAATGCACACAATCTATTACTTCTCCACATACTTGTATACTTCAAGAATTAGTGGTTTCATGTGCATGTATGTAACATAAATTTACTTTCTTTAAAACACTACACTAGCAATATGAGTTTATGATTTTAAAATCTGGAAACATCAAACTTCTAAAATGGTCAGCATTTGAAAAGGTAAATTGAATCAGAATAAGGTTACTCTGTCTCTACTCTCTCTGGGGCCATTAGAAACCTACATGTATTCAGGAATTTTATGGCACAACATTGTCTTTAATGTTATCAAGGGGTAATATTACATCTATCTATTTGCTCCACAAACTAAAAATGAAAACAACCAAGAGGAGACATTTTTCCATAGTCACTTTAATGCTACAATTTGAAATCTTTGCTCCTATCTGCCAGAGCTGCTATTTGCACAATACATATTTAACCTAGGCACTTTTAGAACATGCACACATGTGAAAGGATTCTCTGCCAATCAATATAAACCAGACATATTTATCTCATGTATTATAAAATAATTTTAAGTTATGGTGGTTTAAATAAAATTCATATTATCTAGCTTGGTCTATACCCACAAAACTTTAATTCCCACAATCCGAATACTATTAGGACTGCTTTTTGAAGGACTGTGAAAAAACTCAAGAACAGACTTCCTCTTAGTAATTTTTAACATCCAAATTGTTATTTTCCTAAATATTTCACTTTATACTTATTCAGCCTTCCTCACCTGCTCCTACTGTGAGTATTACTTCATGGTCTCCCTTCACCTCTTTTGTATTCAGAGCTCAACTTTCAAATCTGCCTGCTCTCACCCTGTAACCAGAAGGAGGATATCTATTACTAATTTTAAAAAGTAACCTAATGTCAAACCTTTTCATCCAAAAAGATAATAAGGCTGCAGGAAAGCCTTGTATTTTTATCTGGAGTCACGGAAGTATTTACTTGATACTGTAGCAGTGAAAGAAAGTTTTCTTCCACCCCCTTAAAGTTCAATAATCTGAGTCTATAAAACAAAAAGAAAATAGATTAACAGAAGAAAAAGCATACAAATTAATTAACATGCACGTGCACCAGAGTCACTCACAGAAGGGCAAGATGACTGAAGCCTAAATGTCCTCTTCATAGGAAAAATGGAAGTGGGGGATGT
This sequence comes from Pongo pygmaeus, assembly GCF_028885625.2. NCBI lineage: Eukaryota > Metazoa > Chordata > Mammalia > Primates > Hominidae > Pongo > Pongo pygmaeus. The sequence goes on along the minus strand of NC_072396.2, from coordinate 117,656,822 downwards.
ATGTAATTTTAAAGCAAGAATAAGGGAGTTTCTAGGGGAGATGAATGGGTTGGAAGAACAATTGCGTTCCTTCTGGAGGAACTTTTCTGAGTCTGATAAGGGAACTTCAGAGAAAGCCCCTCTAAGTGATTTGGAAGAACAAGAGGGGCACGAGATGGTGGGGGCAAGGTCAGAGAGAGAGACCTTTGTTTTGAGGCAGCTTCTTTAGTTTAAAGTACTGAGCATGTCAAAGAGCCATTCTTTGGGGTATCATTTTATGAGCCCCAACAATATTATTGGAGTGATTGTTTGTAGCGTCTGCCTAAGTTATTTTGCTTAATAGAATTTTTTGGCATTAAATAATGTATCAATAAGCAGAAGAGTACTACTGCCTTGTAAAATATTTTGTTCTAAAAAGAATGGTAACAATGGGTTCAAGTCTTTTGTAACTGTAGGGGAGGGGAAAAGAGCTTCCCTCCACCATCCTACATTCTTTGGCTGGGCTACAAATTAAATTGACATAAGACAGATTAACAGAAGTAAAGCCATTTTAATTACATGCATACACATGAGAGTCCCAAAAAATATGAGACTCAAAAAAGAACCAGATGACTGAAGCTTACATAGCATCCTGAGCTACAAAAAGGAATAGGGACTCAGGGTTTCTGGAAGGTGGTAGAGACAAATTATGGGAGGGTGAGGGGAGAAAACATATGGTTAATAAAGTTTGCTTTGTTATGTAGATAAGTGTTTCTCAGGTGTTAAAAGTTGTCTGGAGCAGCTCTGTTCCTGATAAAGACATCTTTTACTAATGAAAGTATCTTTTATAGATGTAAATTTTTAACATAAGGGCAGCTATTTAGAGCTACTCCTGTGTCTGCAGTTTCTCAAAATAGCCAGCTTGAAATATACCAAAGAAGTATATTTTGGTATGGTATATTCTGGTCTACTACAGCCATATTTTGGAGTCCTGTGGCCCGAGCCCCATCATAGCACAATATTATCTAAGTTCTTTTAAAACATTAACTCATTTGTTTTTTGCTTTTATTTATGCTTTTATTTCTAAGACATAATTTGGTTACATGACAGCAAAACAAAAGGGTTGAAAAGCAAAATGTGTCAAATATGAACATAATTATGGAGACATGAGCATGTGTTCATTTACTAGCAACCAAAATTAAGGAAGAAGCTTTTTAAACAAAATGGCTTTGATAATAAAAGTATGAACCAAAATATAATAGATTTTTTTCTTTATGCTTTCCTACTGTAAACATCAATCACTGTTAAGTGTTAAACTCTGAACTGCTTTTCTCTAAAAAAGAGTGTCAAGAAAGCATAAGACATTAAGGCTTGACTGGTTTTGAGGAAGAAATTCATGTAATTCATGTAATTTCCCTGTTTTCTACAAATTCAGAATCTCTACCTTAAATTGTGTCTTTACTGCCAGGCAATTATTAACTCATACCATGTGTATTAGTCCGTTCTCACACTGCTATAAAGATACTACCAGAGACTGGGTAATTTACGAAGTAAAGTTTAATTGACTCACAGTTCCACATGGCTGGGGACACCTCAGGGAACTTACACTGGTGGTAGAAGGTGAAGGGGAAGCAAGAACCTTCTTCACATGGCAGCAGGAGAGAGAAGAAAGCGTGCATAGGAGGAACTGTCAAACACTTATAAAACCAACACATCTCAACAGAACTCACTCATTATGAGAACAGCATGGAGGAAACTGCCCTCATGATTCAATCACCTCCTGCCAGGTCCTGCCCTTGACACTTGGGGATTATGGGTATCATAATTTGAGATGAGATTTGGGTGGGGACACGGAGCCCAACCATATCACCATATTGATTCCTTAGAATGCCACATAATGCCTAGTTCTGATCATTTCCATCATTTTCAAAGTCACAGTCTCTCCAGAATCTCTTGATAGCAGGACCTTGCTTTTGGTTTCATGGAGATTGAACATTGGGATATGAAAATAACTAAAGGATATGAAAGCTAAAAGTGGTGTCAGTAGGAGGGAGAGCCAGGCTGGACGTGACCCTGAGAAAGTGAAAAAGATTCCGAGACTCTCCTGTGTGGTTCTGAGAGACTGACTCACCATATCTGAAATGCATGAAAATGAGACAGTGGCAGAATATCAATCATCTATTCATTTAAAACACAAAATGTAACTGTCTCATTCACAAGATCTGCATACTCTCCCTTCACATGCAGCGGTACATGTGAATTTACATCATTATCAGAAAAACCTTTTGAATCCACTTTGTAAAGGGGCTGGCACAGGAACGAGGACATCTGATACACCTGATATCTTCAGGACGTGTGCTCTCACTGTAGTCATATCACTCCAGAATCTGAAGGTTGCTTGGCAAGCAGGAACCCAAGAGTGGGGTTGGAATAGATGTTGAATCTTCAGTTTTCCTCTTGGGTCCTCTTCTTCTCACTCTATATCTTTCCCCAGGGTATTTCACCCACACACTTAACTTACATCACTGAAGAGAAAAAGATGACTCACAAATTTGAATCTGCCAGCCCCATTCTGTGCTCTAGGTTCCAACACACACATCTATCTACTTGACATTTCTACTTGGATGTCTCCAAGGCATCTCATAATAAAAATATCTCCCAAACCAAATCATGAGCTTTCTGCTCAAAGCCATCTCTCCAAGGGTTCTCAGTCTCAGAAAATAACACTGCATTCACATGGCTAAATAGGGTAGATTCTGAAAAGTCATTTTTACAGTGCCTTTTTTAATTTTTGTGGGTAAATAGTAGGTGCATTTGTTTATGGGGTACAAGAGATGTTTTGAAAAAGGCATGCAATATGTAATAATGAACTCATGGAAAATGGAGTATCCCTTCTCTCAAGAATTTATCCATTGTGTTACAAACAATTGTTTGTTACAAACAATCCAAATATAGTTCTTTTTAAATGCAAAATTATTATTGACTATGGTACCCTGCTGGGCTATCGAATACTTGCTCTTACTCATTCTTTCTATTTTTTTTAACCCATTAACCATCCCCAGTCCTCCCCCTATTCCCACTAAACCTCCCAGCTTCTGACAACCATCCTTCTACTCTCTATAGCCATCAGTTTCATTGTTTTGATTTATAGATCCCACAAATTAGTGAGAACATGTGATGTGTATCTTTCTGTGTCTAGCTTATTTCACTTAGCATAATGACCTCCAGTTCCATTCATGCTGTTGCAAATGACAGGATCTCATTATTTTTATGGCTGAATACTACTCCATTGTGTATAAGTACCACATTTTCTTTATCCATTAATATGTTGATGGACACTAACATTGCTTCCTAATCTTGGCTGTTGTGAATAGTGCTGCAAGAAGCATGGGAGTGCAGATAATCTCTTCAATATACTGATTTTCTATCTTTTGTGTATATACCCAACAGTGGGATTACTGGATCATATGGTAGCTCAATCTTTAGTCTTTTGAGGAACCTCCAAACTGTTCTCTATAGTGGTTGTATTAATTTCCATTTCCCTTAACAGTGTACAAGAGTTCCCTTTTCTCCACATCCTCTTCAGCACTTGTTATTCCCTGTCTTTTGGATACAAACCATTTGAACTGGGGTGAGTAGATACCTCGTTGTAGTTTTGATTTGCATATGGATAATCGATGATGTTGAGCAACCTCACTGATGTTGAGCAAATTTTCACATTCCTGTTTGTCACTTGTGTGTATTTTTTGAAGCAATGTCTATTCAAATCTTTCATCCTTTTTGGATCAGATTATTAGAATTTTTCCTATAGAGTTTGAGCTCCTTATATTTTTCTGGTTATGAATCCCTTGTCAGATGGGAAGTTTATAATATTTTCTTCCATTCTGTGGGTTGTCTCTTCACTTTGTTGACTGTTTCCTTTGCTGTGCAGCTTTTTGACTTGATATGATCCCATTTGTCCATGTTTACCTTGGTTGCCTATGCTTATGAGGTATTGCTAAAGAAATCTTTACTTAGACCAGTGTCCTGGAGAGTTTCCCTGAAGTTTTCTTGCAGTACTTTCATGTTTTGAGGTCTTAAATTTTAGTCTTTAATCCATTTTGATTTGATTTTTGTACATGGAAAGAGATAGAGGTCTAGTTTCATTCTTCTGCATGTGGATATCCAGTTTTCCCAGCATTATTTATTGAAGAGACTGTCTTTTCCCCAGTGTGTGTTCTTGGCACTTTTGTAGAAAATTAGTTCACTATGGATGTATGATTTTTTTTCTGGGTTCTCTATTCTGTTCCATTGGCCTATGTGTCTCTTTTTAGTGCCACTACCATGCTCTTATGGTTATTATAGCTCTGTAGTATAATTGGAAGTCAGGTAATGTGATTCCTCCAGTTTTGTTCTTTTTGCTTAGGTTAGTATTGACTACTCTGGTCTTCTGTGGTTCCGTATATATTTTAGGATTTTTTTTTTATTTTGTGAATAATGTCATTGGTATTTTGATAACATATTGCATTGAATCTGCAGATTGCTTTGGGTAGTATGGACATTTTAACAATATTTATTCTTCCAACTCATGAACATAGAGTATCTTTTTATTTTTTCTGGTAACCTCTTCAATTTCTTTCATCAGTGTTTCATAGTTTTAGAAAATTAAAACTAGATGCAAACAACCTACAAAGTTGTATGTGTCTAGCAATTTATGTGTCTTTGTAGGTTGTGTCCAGCAATTTATCCATTTCTTCTAGTTTTTCCAATTTACTGGACTGCAGTTGCTCATAGTAGCCACTAATTTATTATCCTTTGAATTTCTGTGGTATCCATTGTAATGTCTTATTTTTCATTTCTGATTTCATTTGTATCTTCTCTCTTTTTTTCTTAGTCTGGCTAGAGGTTTGGCAATTATGTTTAACTTTTCAAAAAACCAACTTTTTGTGTCATTGATATTTTTTATTGTTTTCTTCATTTCAATTTTATTTATTTATGCTGCGATCATTATTATTGCTTTTCTTGTACTCATTTTGGGTTTCATTGGCTCTTGCTTTTCTGGTTCTTTAAAATGCATCATTATGTTGTTTATTTGAAGTTGTTCTACTTTTTTGATGTAGATGCTTGTTGCTATAAACTTTCCCCTTAGTATATCTTTCACTGTGTCTCACAGGTTTTGGTATGTGGTGTTTCCATTATAATTTGTTTCAAGTAATTTTTCAGTTTTCTTCTTAATTACTTCATTGACCTACTGGTCATTCAGGAGCATATTGTTTAATTTTCATGTCTTTGTATCCTTTGCACAATTCCTCTTGTTATTGATTTCTAGTTTTATTCCATTGTGGTCAGAGAAGATGCTTGATATTATTTCAATTTTTTGAATGTTTCAGGGTTAATTTTGTGACCTAACATTTGGTCTATCTTTAAGAATGATCCGTATGCTGAGGAAAATAATGTGTGTTCTGCAGTGCTTGGATGTTCTGCAAATATCTATTAGATCTCTTTGATCTATAGTGCAGATTAAGTCTGATGTTTCTTTGTTGACTTTCTGTCTGGAAGATCTGTCCAATGCTGAAAGTGGGGTGTTGAAGTCTCCAGCTATTATTTTACTGGGGTCTGTCTCTCTCTCTATATATAACTCTGATAATATTTGATTTATATATCTGTGTGCTCCAGAATTGGGTCCATATATATCTACAATTGTTATATTGTCTTGCTGAATTGACCCCTTTATCATTATATAGTTACCTTCTTTGTCTCTTCTTACAGTTCTTATCTTGAAATCTATTTTGTCTGATACAAGCGTAGTTAATCCCACTCTTTTTTTGGTTTTCATTGACAAGAAATATCTTTTTCCATTCCTTTACTTTGAGACTATGTGTGTCTTTATAGATGAAATGTGTTTCTTCTATACAAGAACAAGACCCAATGGGGTCTTGTTTTTCTATCCATTCAGTTGCTCTATGTCTTTTATTTGGAGAGTTTAGTCCATTTATATTCAACGTTTTATTAATAAGTAAGGACTTACTCTTTCCATTTTCTTATTTGTTTTCTGGTTGTTTTCTGGTTTTCTATTTCTTTGTTCTTTCCTGCCTGTCTTCCTTTTAGTGAAGGTGATTTTCTCTGGTGATACGATTTAGTTTATTATTATTATTATTATTTCTTGTGTATCAGTTGTACATTTTTTAGTTTGAGGTTACCATGAGGCTTAAAAATCCTATCTTACAACCTATTATTTTATGTTGATAATAACTTGCCACTGTTTGCATAAACAAGCACAAACAAATTCAAAAGACCCTATGCCTTATCTTCATCCCATCGCTTTTTAGCTTTTTGTTGTTTCTTTTTCTATCTTTTAGTATCGTTTATGTCTTGAAATGTTGTAGTTATTATTTTTGATTGGTCCATCATTTAGTCTTTCTACTTAAGATAAGAGTAGTGTATACAGCATGGTTACAGTGTTATAACATTCTGTATTTCTCTGTTTACTTCCCAGTGAGATTTGTACCTTCTGATGATTTCTTCTTGCTCGTTAACATTCTTTTGTTTCTGATTGATGTACTCCCTTTATCATTTCTTGTATGACAGGACAGGTATGAATGAAATTCCTCAGCTTTTGTTTGTCTAGGAAAGTCTTTATTTCTCTTTCATGTTTGAAGGATATTTTCACTGAATATGCTATTCTAGGGTAAAAGATTTTTCCTTCAACACTTTAAATATGTCATGCTACTCTCTCCTGGCCTGTAATTTCTCCACTGAAAAGTCTGCTGCCAGACATATTGGAACTCCATTGTGTGATATTTGTTTCTATTTTTTTGCTGCTTTTAGAATTTTTTCTGATCCTTGACCTTTGTGAGTTGGATTATTAAATGCCTTTCAGTAGTCTTCTTTGGATTAAATGTGCGTGGTGTTCAATAACCTTCCTGTACTTGCATAGTGCTATCTTTCTCTAGTTTTGGGCAGTTCTCTGTTATTATCCCTTTGAATAAGCGTTCTACCTCTATCTTTTCCTCTACCTCTTCTTTAAGGCCAATAACTCTTAGATTTGCCCTTTTGAAGCTATCTTCTAGACCCTGTAAGCATGCTTTATTGTTTTTTATTCTTTTTCCTTTTGTCTCCTCTGAATGTGTATTTTCAAGTAGCCTGTCCTCAACCTCACTAATTTTTTCTTCTTGATCAATTCTGCTATTAAAGAACTCTGATGCATTCTTCAATATGTCAATTGCATTTTTCATCTCTGGAATTTCTCCTTGATTCTTTCTTAGTTATTTCAATCTCTTTGTTAAGTTTATCTGATAGAATTCTGAATTCCTTCTGTGTTCTCTTTAATTTCTTTGAGCTTTCTCAACACAGTTATTTTGAATTCTCTGTCTGAAAGGTCACATATCTTTGTTTCTCCATCAGTAGTCTCTGGTGCTTTAATTTCTTCATTTGTTGTGGTCATGTTTTCCTTGATGGTCTTTATGGTTGTCAATGCTTGTTGGTGTCTAAGCATTGAAGAGCTAGGTATTTATTGCATGCAGCCTTTTCAGTGTGGGCTTGTTGGTACTCATCCTTCTTGGGAAGATTTTCCAGATATTCAAAAAATTGGGGCATAAAAAATCTAAGAGCTATCTGCTTTAGGGAGCACCCTGAGCTCAGTAATCCTGTGATTCTTGCAGTTTCATAGTGGTACCCCCTTGATGGTCTTAGACAGGATCCGGAAGAATTCTCAGGATTACCAGGCAGAAACTCTTGTTTTCTTTTCTCACGTTCTTTCAAATGAACAGAATCTCTCTATCTCTCTGTTCTGAGCCACCTGGACTGAAAGTTGTGTGACACAAGTACCCCTGTGGCCACTACCACCAGGAATGCACTGGGTCAGACCTGAAGCTAGTGTAGCACTGAGTGTCTCCCAAGGCGTGCTGTAACCATTCCCTGGCTATGGCCTACGTTTGCTCAAATCCTGGGGCTCTATAAACAGCAGGTGGCAAAGCAGCCAGGCAGGCCTAAGTCCTTCCCTTCAGGGTGGTGAGTTCCCCTAGGCCCTGGGCATGTCCAGAGGTGCTGTCCAGAGCCATGGACTATAGTAAAAAATCCTTAGAAGTCTACCTTGTATTCTTTCGCACTGCAGCTGAGCTGGCACTCAAGTCAAAAAATGTAGAGTACTCCTTAGTCTTCTCTCCATTTTCCAGAGGCAGAGGTACCTCACCCCACGGCCACCACTACCAGAGGTCCATGAAGAGTACTGCCAGACCATCACTGATATTCCTTTAAGGCCCAAGGGCTCTTTCAGTCATTTTGTGGTGAATGCTGCCTGGCCTGGGATCCACCCTTCAGGGCAGTGGGCTTTCCTTTGGCCCAGGGAAGGTCCAGAAATGCTGTCCAAATCACGGAATTGGGGGTCACAAATGCCTGCTTGGTGCTCTACCCCTCTGTGGCCAAGCTGGTACCTAAGATGCAAGACAAAACCTTTTTTGCTTTTCCCTCCAATTTTCTCAAATGGAAGGAGTATCACCCCCTAGCCATCACAGCTGGGAATGTGCTGAGTCTCACCTGAGGCCAGCAAGTCTCAGAGTCTCACCCAAGGCCCTCAACACCTGGATATTGCTGCTGGTTATTCATGGCCCAAGGTCTCTTCAGTTAGCAGGTGATGAATATTGCTAGGACTAGGTTCTTTTCTTCAAGGCAATGGGTTCCCTTCTGGCCTAAGGATGTCTAGAAATGTTATCTTGGAGCTAGGACCTGGAAATAGGGCCTCATAACTCTGACTGGTGCCCTATTTTGCTGTGGCTGAGCAGTATCCAAGATGCAAGGCAAAGTCCTCCCACTCTTTCCTCCCTCTCCTCAAGTAGAGGCAAGGGAACTCTTTGAGCCGTGAGCTGTGAAGCCTGGGGTTAGAGGAGAGGTCATGCCAGCACTCCCTTCACCACCCAAGCTAGTGTCCCAGTAGGTAATGTGCCCCTCCCCTCCAGTCCACTGTCTCTGGACCCATTTCAGCACTAGAACTTACCTAGGAGCTGCAGTCCTTGTGGTCTAGACTGCCTTTCGAGTGTATTTTGTGCCCCAGACCCTTTAGTCCTCAGTGGCAAGGCTTGCGAAAACTCAAGTTTGAACTGCTGGGATCAGTGATTTACCTCTGGCTAGGTCTGGTTTAAATGCTCCCTCTGTGGGCAGGCATCAGCTGAGTGTGATCTGGTTTTGTTTTTTGTTATACTAGGGCAGCATTGAGTTCATTGCCTCAAAAACGCTGTGATCTCCCTCTCCACAACACACAAAAACACCATCTGCACCACGCTACTGCTGCCAGGGCATATAGGGGAGGAGTGGCATCTTTGATTCAATACTTTGCTTTGCTACCTCTTCCATGCCACTTTTAGCGCTATGAAGCTTAAACCAGGTACTGTGAGTGTTCACCTGGCTTTAGTATGATTCTAAATCCTCTGAATAGACTGGGTCAATAGGGACTTCTCAATCACTAGAGTGATTTGCACAGGCAAATCTACTTGACAGTTATGTCACAGAACGACTCAAATGTCATATGGATATTTGGACTATATGATTTTCAAGCTCTTAATTCCCACCCTCAGATTCGAGAGTGGGATTTTTGTTCTTATGAGGGTGCCTTTATGTATTGATACTTGTTGAATTGGTTTCCCTGTGGGGGGACAATTGGTGGAAACTTCCATTCTGCCATCTTGCCTCATTTACTCATTTATTTCCAATGACCCTAATCGGTAAATCTTGCATTAGAGTGTTCATTTTGCAGAATGGAAAACTCATATCAGGAAAAAAAATTGGCAATTTGCGAAGGTCACATAGCCGGTATATAACAAAAGTAAGATTAGAACCTAAGCACTTCAACATCAGAACTAGTCATTACTATACACTACTGCCTCCTGATTTTATTAAGAAGGGAAACGCGCCGGGCGCAGTGGCTCACACCTGTAATCCCAGCACTTTGGGAGGCCGAGGCAGGTGGATCACGAGGTCAGGAGATCCAGACCATGGTGAAACCCCTTCTCTACTAAAAATACAAAAAATTAGCCTGGCATGGTGGCGGGTGCCTGTGGTCCCCGCTACTCGGGAGGCTGAGGCAGGAGGTGGCGTGAACCCGGGAGGCGGAGCTTGCAGTGAGCCAAGGTGGCGCCACTGCATTCCAGCCTGGGCGACAGAGCCAGACTCCGTTTCAAAAAAAAAAAAGAAGTGAAATGCTTGGCCGGGCGCGGTGGCTTGCACCTGTAATCCCAGCACTTTGGGAGGCTGAGGCAGGCGGATCACAAGGTCAGGAGTTCAAGACCAACCTGGCCAATACGGTGAAACCCCATCTCTCTTAAAAATACAAAAATTAGCCAGGCGTGATGGCGGGCACCTGTAGTCCCAGCTACTCGGGAGGCTGAGGCAGGAGAATTGCTTGAACCCAGGAGGTAGAGGTTGCAGTGAGCCGAGATCACGCCACTGCACTCCAGCCTGGCAACAGGGCGAGACTCCGTCTCAAAAAAAAAGGAAAAAAAAAGTGAAATGCTTATGAACATTCAAATGCTTACGAGCATTCAAATTTCACTATAGCAAGACAGCCAAACCTATTTGTTTACATAAATACATGCTCTACCTCTGTAGCTTTTTTTATATGAGCATATTACAAATACTGAAAGAGAAGATTTGCATAGCTTAGGAATAGTTGGAAATAAGAAAATAATAATTCAACAAATACCAGCTAAAATTTAACCTCCTGGAATTTAAATATAGACAGGAATGGCAACATTAACAACTTCATTGCCAATAAGAATAATGACGTCCACTAGTAATCATTTCCTAAAGTTTATAGTCAATTTCAAAAACAGCTTTCCTGGAAGTTGCACCAAGTAGAGGTATTGCTACATGAATATGCAACTTCTCATCCAATGTGAGTGGTTAGTATGATCTAGGTCTTAAAGGTGCCATTATATGTAATATATACATACATATAATATCTTAATTTGTTCATCACTACATTTCTTGACATTTCTTATTTTCAAGTTTCACCAAGAAATATCTCTATCAATCAGGCATCCTCACAATGTCTGAAATTTTCCTAACAATTCTCTACCTTCATCTCATTACTAATCATAATTAATGCTGTGCCCCTGTCACAGGCAGCTGTGAGAGAAGCAGAATGTTAAAATCTAATCAATCAGTTTCCAGCTGGTCTAAACTTGCTTACAAGATTCAAATAAAATTTATGGATTATACTAATCAAAAGCAATCTAAACAGTTTATTATAAAGTCTAAACAAAAATAAAAGAAGATCTAAGTGAATGTAAATCAACCAAAAACTCTAAAATGAAATAAAAAGTCTTTCCTAGTGAACATATAAAATGTTTGAAAGTCCCAGGGGGTTAAGTGAACTAAACATGTGTGAAATGTAGGGTCTCAAAAATCCCAGAAGGCCGGAAATGTAAGTGCCATAGAAGCCTAAAAGTGTCCAAACCTTTCATTAAAGTTAACCTTCCATTAAAGTTAACTTTTCTGACTTTTTTTCTTGACTTTGCCAACATAAAGATGAGAGCAAATTGTGACATATTTTATGTAAAATTTTAGAACTAAATAAAGACTTCTGAAATAATGTAACCCACCAATTTAATGGCAGTTATTGCCTTGGTTGAGTTACATAGTTCAGTGGCAGAACTAGAACTAGGTTCCCTGACATTCAGTTTAGTACCCATCTGATGATACTATTCTATCTTTCATATGCATTATGTCTTAAGTTTTTTAAATGTATAAAACTAGCATATTTAGGAAGAGAGTGCTTCCTTCTCCAAAGCCAAGTTACTGGTTGTAAATTAGGCAATTGAAAAGCATTTTCAGACCACAATGATAATACTGTTCCCATGGAGTTTGACCACCAGGGAGTGACTGAAAGAAAGGAAATCTGGGACATATCATTTGGGAAAGACAATGGCTCCATTCATAACCAACTATGACTTAGCTTTCCAAAAGTAATGATAAATGTCATTGGACATTTATAGCAAGTAAAAGCAGAAGCTTCTGGAAAAGGCTTTGAAGATCATCTAATCCAACTCCTTTATTTTGGGGATATGGAACACAGAGAAGAAAGAGAATAAAACTTGTTCTAATTGGTAATGGTGATAATCTGATTTCAAGGCTATCATCTATCCCATATCTTTCTGAGAAGTAATGTTTTCAGCCTTAAAATATCAACCAGTATGTGGTTGTTGATATTCCAGAGAAGTTCTCTGAGATGTCAGAATCTTCAACAATCAATTATTCATTTAGCAAAACATAATTTTTAAAAATTAAGGTTATGCTATGGTTTGGATATGGTGTGTTTGTCCCCACCAAATTTCACGTTGAAATTTGGTACCCAGTGTGGTGGTGTTGAGAAGCAGGGATAAAAGTGGGAGGTGGTAGGGTAATGGGGGTGAATCCCACATGAATGGTTTGGTGCCATTCTCTTGGTAGTAACTGAGTTTTTGCTCTCACAAGACGGGGTTGGTTCTTATGGGAATGAAATAGTTCTTTTGAGAGTGGGTTGTTATAAAGCCAGGAAACATCCGGGTTTGGGTCCTCTTCACATGTGCCTGCTTCTCCTTTGACCTTTTCTGCCATGTTTTGAACAGCATAAAGGCTCTAACCAGAAGCCAAGCAGACATGGGTGCCATGCCTCTTGTACAGCCTACAGAACTGTGAGCTAAATAAACCTCTTTATTAGTTACCCAGCCTCAAGTATTCCTTCATAACAATATAAAATGGACCAAGGCAACTTGTATTAATGTGATTAAATAATGCCAAATTATACTATTTTATAAGTCTTGTAAACCCTGAATGCATGAGTTTACACAAATGCATTTTGAAAGAACTATGTTGTATACCTAGTCAAATAAGGTACAGAACCTGGTGCTTTCAACTTTTCCAAAGCTGTATTTATTACAATAATAAAATGGTTTATCTCACCTTGAGCTTATGCTTACTGGAGAAGCAGAAGCCAACAAACATTTTAAGTGATGGTTTCAAATACGCTATTAATATAAGGCCTGTTATTAAATTAAAAGGATAAATGAGATGAATTGAGATGATTCACACCACTTTTAACATAGGGCTAGGCACTTTGAAAAGTTTCAGTTCCCATGGTAAATAAATAAATACATTTTACAATAAATGGCTCTAAATAGATGATGATACATTTCCAAATGTATCTAAAATAAATACATTTTTAAAAAGTCAGGCATTAGTGAGAATGATATTAACATGACAGCATGCTTATTTTCAATTCATTGATCAAACATTAAAAGAGAGAATTGAGAATGTGTTTTTTTAGAATGATGAAGATAAGTTTATGTTTTGTTTAATATAAAATAATTTTTAAATGTGGTCATCTTTAAAGTGTTAGATTCTACCAGTTATATCACATATGCTTTGATTGATTACTAGAGTAAAAACAGGAAAGTAGGTACTGAGCAAAGCCATGTATATAAACTGCTTTGAGACACAGGGAGCCATGCCCTATGTCAAATAATGGTGATAAATTGAGAAAAAGGAGGTCTAAAGTGTATCTATGGGAACTAACAAACAACAGAGATCATTTATAATCTAGTGTTTTAGACTGTGGGATATTAAGTTGTTCAAAATATTAGCTGTTTTTCATTACAGTACCTTCTATGTCTCTTCCCTATAGCGTGGGGAATTAAATATTCTCATGTCATAGGTGTGAGCAGAAGCATATACCTCCTCCTTTTCTTCTACCACAGGAATAACCGTATTCCAGATAGGTGTTTCACTTAGCTTAATTCTTGGAATGAAGAGGACATGATGCAGAATCTCAGCTGTCATGCAACCAACATGTAATGCGCAAAAAAAAAAAAAAAAAGAAGAAAAACATGTTTGTTGTAGGCAAGCCCTAAAATTTCAGAATTGTTTGTTACTGCAGCATAACCTAGTCTAACCAATTGTTACACTTTGTAAAAGCAGTCATAATGGAATGAGATTGATGGGACAAGATTAGAACAGGTTGAAGAAGAAGGAATACTTTATTGTAGCATCAATTTTAAATAAGATTAACCCAAAACGTTCACATTGCAAGTACATGGAAATGCCAAATAAATTCTTATTTTACATACATGGTTGGGCTTAAAGGAAACAGAAAGGACCAAGGAACAACAATAACAATGCCAAAACAAAATGAATTGATAATCAGAATCTAAGCACATAAGTAACACAGCAGCCACCCTTGGATGGTGAGGGTGGGGAGGAGGAGGAATGTGGGTTACAATACCAATAGAGTTTGAAGGGGTTTTTTTGTTTTGTTTTGTTTTGTTTTGTTTTGTTTTGTTTGAGACGGAGGAGTCTTGCTCTGTCGCCAGGCTGGAGTGCAGTGGTGCAATCTCGGCTCACTGCAACCTCTGCCTCCCGGGTTCAAGTGATTCTTCCACCTCAGCCTCCCGAGTAGCTGGAACTACAGGTGTGCACCACCACACCCAGCTAATTTTTGTATTTTTAGTAGAGACAGGGTTTCACCATGTTGGTCAGGATGGTCTCGAGCTCTCAACCTCATGATCCACCTGCCTCAGCCTCCCAAAGTGATGGGATTACAGGCATGAGCCACGGCAGCCGGCCAGAGTTTGAAGGTTTTAATGGCATCATATGACAAAAAACCAGGGTTTGTTCATTCATAAAGTAGTAAATTAGAACAGAGACCTCTGTATAAACTGAGAACAGAGTTTCTTAACCAGAGTGTAGTGGGACTTACCTTAGTGTATCTTAGAAGTGTTTTAATTTTCTAAGTGCAACATGATGTAAAAAGTTTAGGAGGCTCTGATGATCGTAAATATCGAAGGTCATAACCTCAGTGAAAGGGTGAAATAGGGAAAATCCACTCAATATCAGAAGAAAACAACAAGGAAGCTTGTTGTTCTTTGAGAGTTTGAGAACATGGGCCTACACATGTGGTTTGGAGGTCAAAATATATCTTATATAGATGACACAAGAATTCCTAAGTTGGAATATTAGTACAACCTATGCCCCATGATAACTATAGGATACTTGTAAGACACACAAACAAAAACACTCTGGGATCACACTCTCAATTCATTTAACAAAGGGTTATCACAGAAAACTACCTACTAGATATGAGATTAGAATGAAAAAGTATATAACGATTAAGAAAATCATCCATCATGAAGAGTCATGTGACATAACAAACAGCAGAATCAGACTCTCAAGAACAATATTATAGAAATTACAAAAACGTATTCTTTAAAGAAAGAATTAAGAAAATATAAATAAAAATGTAATAAAAAAGACACCACTATGTAAAAGTGGGACATCGTTAAATAAATTTTCTAAAATGAAAAAGTACACAATGATCAGAGCACAAATAAAGATAGATTGTGCAAGCAACAAATTAGACACAGAGAATTCAGGGAATGGAAAACATTCCATTCTTACGTAATTGCCAAAATTTATTACAGAGATAAGTTAATAGAATGTATTAAAAAGGCATTAAGTGACACCAAGAACTGAATTATTAGATCTGATGTTCATCTTATAGGATTTCAAGAAGAAATGAAGAATGGGAAAAAATGATATTTAGAAGAAATAATAGTGAGAGAGATATTTCCAGAATTCAATAAGATAGGTATGCTCATATTCAGGAGTCATAAAAGTCCAAGAAATAAAGAAAGAAGGGGAAGGGAAGAAGGAAGGGAAGGGAAGGAAAGGGGAGGGAAGAGAGAGAGAGAGAGGGAGAGAGAAGAAAGTTAGTTATAGGACAGTAAAGAGTTGCAGGAAAGCTATATGTTAGAGGCAAGTCATAACTAAAATGCAAAGCACCAAAGACAGAGATTTAAAAAGCAACCAGAAAGAAAAAGAATGAAAGTTGGACTGACAGTAGACTTCTCAATAGCACAAGCAGAACTCAGTCGTGCATTCAACAACTGTGTATAGATTTCCTACTATGTGCCCAGCACTATTCTTGGTTTTTAGGAATGCAGGAGTGAACAAAACAAAGCACAGTTCTGCATGAATATTACATGCTAGTGGGAAAAAGATGGACAATAAAAAGAATTGAGAAATACAAAAGATGCTGGTGGTAATAAGGCCTAATTTAGGAGACTGAAAACACTGTGGGGTGTGGTGGAAACATGCTGTTTAAATAAAGTGGTTAGGGAAGCTCTCATTGATAAGGTGAAATTTGAACAGAGACCTGAAAAACTAAGGCAATGGGGCTGATGGTGATAAATGAATATTAATATATAATTCTAGACTCATTTAAATTATCAGTCTAGTGTAAGAATTAAATGCAATCCCAGTAAAAGTCTGGAAGGGTTTATCACCAATAATTTCTTACTAAAAAAAATTGTTAAAATGTATACTTCAGAAAGGCAGAAAGTGTCCTTTGCCCACTTTTTAATGGGATTACTTGTTTTTTTTTTTTCTTGCTGATTTGAGTTCCTTGTAGATTCTGGATACTATTCCTTTGTTGGATGCATAGTTTGTGAACACTTTCTCCCACTCTGTGTGTTGTGCATTTACTCTGCTGATTATTCCTTTTGCTGTGTATAAGCTTTTTATAAGGAAGACATATAAGAAACTTCACACATAAACATGTCTAAATAAGTATTCCCTATATAAAACAATAATTTGAAAAATAATAGATACAAATATGTAGGTATTAAATAAGGTAGAGAAAAAAGTATTTAAGAATAACATGTAAGAAGAGAGAAAGATTATTGTCATATATTTTATTTTGGGGAGAAAACTTAGAGGTAGTTGAGTGCCCTTGATATCACTATCAGAAACAGAATGTATAACTTCCAAATCAGTAGGAAACACAAGGAAAGAGGAAGAACATGATTAATACAAGAGAGAGCAGGGAAAGAGAGGCAAAAAAAAAATACAAGGTCCATAGGAAGATATGGAACTGAATAAAAATTTATAGGTAATCAAGTCATATATAAATGGACCTAATTCACCAGTTAACAGATTGGCAGATTGGTCTAAAAAGAATCTAGGTTAATGCTGTCCCTAAGAGACACCCTGAAACATAGGTGAGAGCGAGATTGAAAGAAATGTAAAAGATAAGCCCAGTAAATAGTAAACAAATAATATGGTGATGTGTCTGTATTAATATCAGACCAAATAAACCTTAGAGGAGGTGGCATTATTAGAATTTACATTAGGCATACTGTAAATTATTATTTATTGTTATTATTTTATTTCAATAGTTTTGGGGGATACAGGTGGTTTTTGGTTACATGAATGAGTTCTTTAGTGGAGACTTCTGAGATCTTTCTTAGTGTACCCATCACCCGAGCAGTGTACACTGTACCCAATTTGTAGTCTTTCCCTCACCCCACTACTAGCTTCCCCCGTCAAGTTCCCAAAGTCTATTATATCACTCTTATGCCTTTGCATCCTCAGAGTTTAGCCACCACTTAAGTGAAGACATATGATATTTGGCTTTCCATTCCTGAGTTACTTCATTTAGAATAATGGCCTCCAGCTCCATCCAAGTTCCTCCAAAAGACATTATTATTTCATTCCTTTATATTGCTGAATAGTATTCTATGGTGTCTACATATCACATTTTCTTTATCCACTCATTGGTCAGTGGGCACTTAGGGTGGTTCCATGTTTTTGCAATTGTAAATTGTGCTGCTATAAACATGTGTGTGCATATGTCTTTTTCATATAATGACTTCTTTTCCTTTGTGTAGATACCGAGTAGTGAGATTGCTGGATCAAATGGTAGATCTGCTTGTAGTTATTTAAGGTATCTTCATACTGTTTTCCATAGTGGTTGTACTGCTTTACAACCACTTTGCATGGCCATGAGAGCCCACCCCTTGCATCAGTGTTCCCTGAATGTGAAACATGGAGTCAAAGGGAATCATTTTGGAGCTTTAATATTTAATGACTTCCTTGTTGGATTTCAGACTTGTATGGGGCCTGTAGCCCCTTTGTTTTGGACAGTTTCTCCCATTTGGAATAGAGTATTTATCCAATGCCTGTACCTCCATTGTATCTTGGAAGTAACTAGTACAACCCAGTGGTTGTACTAGTAAAACTAGTTTACCAGTTTAGTTACTAGTGTTCCCTTTTCACCACATCCATGCCAAGATCTATTTTTTGACTTTTTAATTATGGCCATTCTTGGAGGAGTAAGATGATATTTTATTGTGATTTTAATTTGCATTTTCCTGATGATGATTAGTGATATTGAGCATTTTTTCATACATCTGTTGGCTGTTTCGATATCTTCTTTAGAGAATTGTCTATTCATGTCCTTTGCCCACTTTTTGATGGGATTGTTCTTTTTCTTGCCGATTTGAGTTGCTTGTAGATACTGGATACCAGTCTTTTGTTTGTTAGATGCATAGTTTGTGAATACTTTCTTCCACTCTGTGGGTTGTCTGTTTACTCTGCTGATTATTCCTTTTGCTGTGCAGAAGCTTTTTATAATAGTTTAATTAGGTTCCATTTATTTATTTTTGTTTTGTTACATTTGCTGTTGGGGTCTTTCTTAGTCATGAATTCTTTGCCTAAGCCAGTGTCCAGAAGAGCTTTTCTGATGTTAACTTCTATAATTTTTATGGTTTCAGGTCTTATATTCAAGCCTTTTATTCATCTTGCGTTGATTGTTGCATAAGGTGAGAGATGAGGATCCAGTTTCATTCTTCTATATGTGGCTTGCCAGTTTTCTCAGCACCATTTATTGAATAGGGTGTCCTTTCCCTAATTAATTTATGTTTTTGTATTCTTGGAACACTATGAATTATTTATTAAAGATTAAAGTTTTAGAAGCTACAGTAACATTGAGTTCATACATATCCAATAGCATAGTCCAAAATATGAAGCAAAAGTTAACAAGATAGGAGAAATTTATGTATATACCACATTGAAAGAAAAGTTAACATTAACACACATTTAGTAAGCATATAGAATATTAGAAAAACATACATAAAATATTTCCTCGTCTGTACATAGAATTTGGCAAATTTAATTTACGAAGACACATTCTTTCAAGCACGTATGGGACATTTGTGAAAATTCAACGTGTGTGGGATGCAAAAGCATATCCTAATATAGTATAAAGCACATCCCATGTAGTATATGATACAGACCATACTCTCTGTGCCCCATAGAATATAATTATAAACCAAGGTATATTAGTCCATTCTCACACTTCTATAAAGAAGTGCCGGAGACTGGGTAATTTATAAAGAAAAGAGGTTTAATGAACACAGTTCTGCATGGCTGGGGAGGCCTCAGGAAACTTACAATCATGGCAGAAGATGAAGGGGAAGCAGGGGAAGCAAGAACGTTCTTCGCGTGGCAGCAGTTGAGAGAAATACAAGCAGGGGACATGCCAGACCCTTATGAAACCATCAAATCTTGTGAGAACTCATTCACTGTCTGTCATGAGAGCAGCCTGGGGGAAACCTTCCCCATGATCTAATCATCTCACCCTTGACACTTGGGGATTATGGTGATTACAATTTGAGATGAGATTTTGATGGAGACACAGAGCCAAACCATATCACTCTGCCCCAATCCCTCCCAAATGTCATGTCCTTTATACATTTCAAAACCAATAATGCTTTCCCAACAGCCCCCCAATGTCTTAACTCATTTCAGCATTAACCCAAAGTCCAAGTCCAAAGTCTCATCTGAGACAAGGCAAGTCTCTTTCACCTAGAAGTCTGTAAAATCAAAAGCAAGTTAGTTATATCCAAGATACAATGGAGGTACAGGCATTGGATAAATACTCTATTCCAAATGGGAGAAACTGGTCAAAACAAAGGGGCTATAGGCCCCATGCAAGTCCAAAATCCAACAAGGAAGTCATTAAATCTTAAAGCTCCAAAATGATTCCCTTTGACTCCGTGTTTCACATTCAGGGAACACTGATGCAAGGGGTGGGCTCCCATGGCCTTAAGAAGCTCCTTCATGGGCTGGCAGTGCCTGCAGCTTTCCCAGGCAAGGGTGCAAGCTGTCGGTGGATCTACCATTCTACGGTCTGGAGAATGGTGGCCTTCCTCTCACAGCTCCACTAGGCAGTGCCCCAGTAGGGACTCTGTGTGGGGGCCCCAACCTCACATTTCCCTTTTGCACTGTACTAGCAGAGATTCTCCATGAGGACTCTGCCCCTGCAGAAGATTTCTGCCTGGACATACAGGCATGTCCATACATCCTTTGAAATCTAGGCAGACATTCCCAAACCTCAATTCTTGACTTCTGTGCACCTGTGCAGGCTGAACACCACATGGAAGCCACCAAGGCTAGGGGCTTGCACCCTCTGAAGCAATGGCCTGAGCTGTACCTTGGCCCCTTTTAGCCACCACTGCTGTTGAAGTGGCTGAGATGCAAGTGCCATGTCCTGAGGCTGCACAGAACAGCAGGGTCCCTGGGCCTGGCCTAGGAAAACATTTTTCCTCCTAAGCCTCTGGGCCTGTGATGGGAGGGGCTGCCATCAAGATTTTTGATGTGCCCTGGAGACATTTTCCCCATTAACATTTGGCTCCTTGTTACTTATGCAAATTTCTGCAGCTGGCTTGAATTTCTCCCCAGAAAACAGGTTTTTCTTATCTATTGCATTGTCAGGCTGCAAATTTTCCAAAGTTTTATGCACTGCTTGCCTTTTAAATGTTAAGTTCCAATTTCAAACCGTCTCTTTGTGAATGCATAAAACTGAATGTTTTCAGAATAATCAAGGTCAGGTTTTGAATGCTTTGTTTCTTAGAAACTTCCTCCACCGGATATCCTAAATCATCTCTCTCAAGTTCAAAGTTCCACAGATCTCTAGGGCAGGAGCAAAATGCCACCTGTCTCTTTGCTAAAGCATAACAAGTGTGACCTTTGCTCCAGTTCCCAATAAGTTCCTCATTTCCATGTGAGACCACCTCAGCCTGGACTTCATTGTCCACATCACTATCAGCATTTTGGTCAAAACTATTCAACAACTTTCTGGGAAGTTCCAAACTTTCCCACATCTTCCTCTCTTCTTCTGAGCTCTCCAAACTGTTTCAACCTCTGACTGTTACACAGTTCCAAAGTTGCTTCCACATTTTCAAGTATCTTTATAGCAGTGCCCCACTAACTCTGAACCAATTAACTGTATTGGTCCTTTCTCACACTGCTATAAATAACTGCCTGAAACTGGGTAATTTATAAAGAAAAGAGGTTTAATTGACTCACAGTTCTGCGTGGCTGGGGAAGCCTCAGGAAACTTACAATCGTGCAGAAGGCGAAGTGGAAGCAAGAACCTTCTTCACATGGCAGCAGGAGAGAGAAGCGCGAGCAGAAGAAATGCCAGAGGCTTAAAAAACCGTCAGATGAGATAGTGAGAACTCACTCACTATCACGAGAACAGCATGGGGGCAACAGCCCACATGCTGCAATCACCTCCCACCAGGTCCCGCCCTCGACACATGGGGATTATGGTGATTACAATTTGAGATGACACTTGAGTGGGGACACACAGCCAAACCATATCATGAGGGCAAAAAGATACCTAAAAAATTAAGCTTGCCTATTTGGAAGTTTTAGAAACTACTTCTAAACATCTCCAGGACCCAGAAATATGTGATAATAGATATTAGAAATGTTTATAACTGAATTAAAATGGAAAGAACATATACAACAATTCTTTGACCCATGAAATGCTTACAGGTATATCAGTTAATTTTCAAACGTTTGAGATTTTCTGGATTTCATATTGTTATAAATTTCTAATGTAATTCCATCATGTTAAACTACATTACATTCTGTATGGTGTCAAACCTTAAAAATGTATTACAACTTGTTTAATAGCCAGTTTTCACTCGCGTCCATGTGAAGAGACCACCAAACAGGCTTTGTGTGAGCAACAAGGCTGTTTATTTCACCTGGGTGCAGGCGGGCTGAGTCCGAAAAGAGAGTCAGTGAAGGGAGATAGGGGTGGGGCCGTTTTATAAGATTTGGGTAGGTAAAGGAAAATTACAGTCAAAGCGGGGTTGTTCTCTGGTGGGCAGGAGTGGGGGGGGGGGGTCACAAGGTGCTCAGTAGGGGAGCTTTTGAGTCAGGATGAGCCAGGAGAAGGAATTTCACAAGACAATGTCATCAGTTAAGGCAAGGACCGGCCATTTTCACTTCTTTTGTGGTGGAATGTCATCAGTTAAGGCGGGGCAGGGCATTTTCACTTCTTTTGTGATTCTTCAGTTACTTCAGGCCATCTGGGCGTATACATGCAAATCACCGGGGATGCCATGGCTTAGCTTGGGCTCAGAGGCCTGACACCAGTCATATTGTCTATATTGGGGAACATGCCATATGTACTTGTAAAGAATGTGTCCTTCAGTTTTAGAGTGTAATGTATAAATATTAATTAGGTCAAGATACTTTATAGTGTTTTTAGTTCTTCCATGACTTTATTCACCTTTGGACTACTTATGTCAACTAAGTTTGAAGATTTGTCTATGTCTCCATTAATTTTGCCAATTTTTTTCTCTGGTGATAGGGTCTTGCTCTGTTGCCTGGGTCACAGTGCACTGGCACAATCGGCTCACCACGGCCTCAAATTCCTGGATTCAAGAGATCCTCCTGCCTCAGCCTCCTGAGTAGCTGGGACTACAGGTGCATGTCAACACACACCAGCTAATAATTTTGTCAGTTGTGCCTTGTATATTTGGTGGCTGTTTTTAGAAACATACACATTTATAATGCTTATTTTATGCAAACTGTAGGCCTTTTCCTCTGTGGCTCTCCATTTTCCTGGGTTTCCCTCCTTGCTTTCTTTTTGCTGCATTTGAAGCCATCCTCACGGGGTAAACAATAATTCTGGACAGAAATAGAGTTATAATTAAGCATTAATCAGGCTGCACTTTAATCTACTTCCTTATAACCAAAAGTCACTAGATACTGAATAGTTGCACCCACATTGTTCCTATAGACAGGATTTCTGACATTAGAATCACAATACTTTTGTTTAAGAATTTAAATTATTTTTCAGATTCCGAGTATCAGTGAAACAGCTAATGCCAACCAGCTAGAAGACTCTTACAAAGGAACAGAATTGGAGTAATATAGTTTCTTCACCTCCCTGTCCCATGACTTCACCTGCACTCTTGACCAATCAACGATATCCACATTTGCACCCATTTCAAAACCTTTAAGAGCCCTAGCCCCAAACTCCTCAGGGAGATTGATTTGAGGTTCCCTCCCAGCTCCTTGTTCTGTGACCCTATGGTTAAATCTTTTTCTATGCTATAACCCAGTGTCTCAGCGTACTGACTTGCCACATGCATCAGTCAATGAACCTATTATGGTTACATGTTTGTTTACTCCAAATTCTGTCTTTAGATTCTTCAATTTAGTCAAAATTTTTCTTTTTAGACAAAAAAGGCAGAATAAATAAATAATGTGCTGTCACAGTGCTCACATCAAAATTCCTTGACAAAATAAGTTTTTATTTCTCACTCATATGACCATATAATCAATTTAGACAGTTGTCCTCAAGGAGATGATGACTCTGGATCTCAGCTAATTCCACCCTGTGGTTTCATCACCTTGAAGGGCTAACATAGTAATTTCAATGTTCATTCAGCCTGTAGACAAAGTAAGGTATCCCAAAAATGTATTTGATTTTTGTCCTAGGTCCCTTACATAGAACTCCTAAAATCCTTGGAATTTCCTGAAGGATGAGAGGGTCTATTGTTATTCATAGAAGTTTCTTTTGATTATACCTAAGTTAATGCTAATGAGCGGACTCATGCTGGGGAGCACTAGACGGCATCAGGATGGCAGCTGACTGCCAGAGGAAAAAACCATATGATTAAAAGGCTGAAACTTTCAGCTCCACCCTCAACCTTTGAGTACGGGAGAGGGACTAGGAAAACTCTAAATAATGAGGCACAAAGAGTTTTCTTGTTGGTGAACATATCAATGTAATGGGAGGGCACACACCTAGACTCCACAGAAACAGAAGCTCCTATGTTCTGGACTCTTCTGTATCTCATCCTATGACCTCTTCACTGAGTCATTTATTTGTATTCTTTATAATAAGCCAGTAATTGTAAACGTAGCACTTTCCTGAGTTCTGCGAGTCATTCTAGCAAATTATCAAACATGAAAGGGAGTTGTAGGACCCAATGAATTTTTAGCCAAGTCAGACAGAAGTGCAGGTAACCTGGGAACCTGGAACGTGCAACTGGAGTCTAAAGTGGAAACAGTCTTGTGGGACCCCTTAACCTGTGGGATCTACACTAACTCTGGGGTAGCTAGTGTCTGTCAGAGTTGAAAGACTTTCCCCTTAACATGGGTGATCTGCACTAACTCTGGATATTGAGTGTCAAAATTAAATTGAATTGTAGAACAGCCAGTTGGTGTCCGAAAATTGCTATTGGAAAGCACACAAAAGGAAAGTGTATACTAGACCTTGCATCTGATAATTAACCTACTTGGACCAAAAGTTAAACTCATCAATTCTTCTGACATTCCATTGGAGGAAACTATGCATATGAGTGACAGGTTAGTGTTGTCCTTAGTTGGACATGTCAGCAAGTCCACACTATGAGAGTTCAAATATTTGGTGGAAAGTTAGCTTTCTCTGTTACAGTGTCTAACTCAAGAAGTTAGAGAAAGAACAACAGAGTGAAACCAAAGTTGGTAAAAGTAAAGATAAAAAAGATAAATATTGCAGGTACTTTTAAAATATTAAACAAAAGAGACAGAATTAACAAAACTAAAAGCTAATCCTTTGAAAAGATGATAATAAAATAGACAAAGTGTTGTCAAAGTTTAGTGTACAAATAATACTAGACATAAAAAGAACAGGCATATATAGATTTCAGATTACATGTAATAGAGAATTATGAAAACCTTTATGTTACTAAATTTGAAAATTTAGATTGAATGGACATTTCCTAGAAAATATAAATTTCAAAAATAGTTTTAATTTTTTTTCAAACTCCAACTATTCAAGTAAGCATTAGAGAAATTGAATCAATAAATTAAAAATCTGCCCAGAAATATTTCTCCACTATTACCAGACATACTAATAGGTGTGTTATATATTTAAATAAGAGAAAGTATCAATCTTCTACAAAAGTTTGAAGTATAGACAATATAGCAAAGCATCAAATAAACTTTTGTAAGGACAATGTATCTTTTTTTTATATCAAAATCTAACAAGGGTAGTAAGAGAAAAGCACATTTAAGGCCAAGCACTTTCATAAACATAGATGCAATAATAGTTCTAAATAAGATATTAGCTGATCAGCAGTGTATTTAAAAAGTGGTTTACGGTTAAACTGAATTTCTACTGGACATTCAAGAATAGTTTACCATTAGAAAATAAACTACCTGTAATTACTACATCAACAGATTAAAGGAGAAAATTATATTACAGTTCCAACAGATTCAAATAATTGATTAAATTAAACATCTTTTCGTGATTAAAATAACTCACCAAACCACAGATTAAGGAAACTTTTTAACCCAATAAAGTGTATCAATAAGGATCTCACAACAAACATGATATCTAATTGTTAAACATTAAAAACCACCCTTAGTTTAAAATACGTTTACTATCACTACTTCTATTTACCACTGAAATGGAAGTACTAGAAAGTTCAATAATAAAAGAAAAATTAAACTTATAAGGACCAAAAGGAAAAAGAACTAACATCATCCACTGTCAGTCTATATACAGTTATATAATTATTTATATAGGAAATAAAGAAAAATTGGAATGCAAACTATCACAACTATTAAAAGAGTTAAACAGAATTTCTGTGCACAAAATCCAACACGTCGATAACACCAAATG
This sequence comes from Pongo pygmaeus, assembly GCF_028885625.2. Taxonomy (NCBI): domain Eukaryota; kingdom Metazoa; phylum Chordata; class Mammalia; order Primates; family Hominidae; genus Pongo; species Pongo pygmaeus. Next base: position 117,631,102 of record NC_072396.2, on the reverse strand, counting down.
CTGACAAAGATATGAAGCAACAACTCCCATTCATTGCTGATGGGAATCCAAATTGGTACAGTCACTTTAGAAAACCGTTTATCACTTTCTTATAAAATTAAACATACCCTTACCATATGATCTAGCAATAGTGCTTCTTTGTCTTTATCCACATGTTTATAGCACATGTTTATAGCACATGTTTGTTTGTGCTATAAGCACACAAAAATGTCAGTGTTTATAGCAGATTTATTCATAATTGCCAAAACTAGAAGCAAGCAAGTTGTCCTTCAGTAGATGAATGGATAAACATACTGTTTTACATTTATACAATGAAATGTTACATAATAATAAAAAGAGATGAGCCATCAAGCCATAAAAAGACATACATGAATCTTAAGTGACTATTGCTACATGAAAGAAACCAGCTGAAAAAGGATATTAACTGGATGATTCCAATTATATGACATACTGGGAAAGGCAAAATCATAGAGACAGTAAAAACAACAGTGGTTGCCAGCTCAGGGAAGGTGTGGAAAGGTGTTGTATAGTAGGAGCATGGGGAATTTTTCAAGGTAGTAAAATTATTCTGCATGATACTGTTATGGTCAACACATGACAACATGCACTTATCAAAACTTATTAAGCTTTATAGAACAGAGTCAACCTTAATGTATACAAATGTTGAAAATTATTTATGAGGTCTAGGAGATACCAGGATAGAATGCAGAACGTGACAAAACAATCTTATTGTATTCCAAATGTGTTAAACAACCTCACAACAACTATGGACTTACGTAACTTTGAAAATGAGTGGAAGTTGTTTTCCATGGAAGTGCTGGATCAAGAAATATATGCGCTTAGAGCACCTTGTAGTATCAGAAAGTAAGGAAGTGATTAAAAAAAAATTCCAAAATGATGGGGGTATATCACATGAACACAAGAACCGGCTGAGAAAGCTTCCAATGGTTAAAACTGGAAAAATTTGGGCCGGGCGTGGTGGCTCACGCCTGTAATCCCAGCACTTTGGGAGGCTGAGGCGGGCAGATCATGAGGTCAGGAGATCGAGACCATCCTGGCTAACACTGTGAAACCCCGTCTCTACTAAAAAAAAAATATATATATATACAAAAAATTAGCCAGGTGTGGTGGCGGGCACCTGTAGTCCCAGCTACTCAGGAGGCTGAGGCAGGAGAATGGCGTGAACCAGGGAGGCAGAGCTGGCAGTGAGCCGAGATTGCACCACTGCACTCTAGCCTGGGCAACAGAGCAAGCCTCCGTCAAAAAAAAAAAAAAAAAAAAAAAGAAAAAACAAAGAAAAAACTGGAAAAATTTGAATAGTAAAATACAGTGGTGTTCATTATATACTGAATAATAAAATCAATGTCTATGAGTTCATACTGATATAAGTAAATAATTAGGTAAATAAATGAGGAGAGGAGACAATATGTAGAATTCCAAATAATTTATGTTCTACTCCACCTTTAAGGAAGTAGAATATAACTTTTCTTAAGTGAGGATCTGCATATGGAAACTTCCTTTCAAAGAGTAGAATATGGAAAGTGGGGGCGGGGGGTGATGTAATATTAGAGTACAGAAACCTAACACTGCCTCGGCCAGGTGTTCAATATCATCATCATCATCATCAGTGATAAGTCAGGTTGATAGTATATACCCTTGATATTATTTAATGCAAATGGCATTTTACCTTTATGATCTTCCTTCTAGAACCCATAACACTATTCTAATCATGAGAAAAACTTCACATAATGTCTCCTAATTCAGAGACATTCTACAAAATACCTGACCAGTAATTCTCCAAGCTACCAAGGCCATCAAAAACAAGGAAAGTATAAGAAGCTGTCATAGCTAAGTGGAGGCCAAGGAGACGTGACGACTAAATGTAATGTGCTATCTTGAATTGGATCCTCAAATGGAAAAAAATGGTATTAGGTAATAGTGAGATTTGAATAAAGTATGAACTTTAGTGAATAATAATATATCAATGTAGTTTCACAAGTTATAACAAATGTACTATTCTAATGTAAGATGTCAACAATGGGGAAACTGTGTGGGATATATGGGAACTCCATATTATAGTCACGACTTTTCTATAAAACTAAAACTTTTCAAAGTATAAAGTTTAGTTAAAAATAAAAATCAATGAATTCCTATATAACATTAATAAACAATTTTAGGGGTGAAAAAGGTATAATGCCTTTTCTATTACCCATCACGAGGGTCACTGACAACCTTCCTATAACAAAAGACAGGATAATAAGAGAAAAGCATAACAAATTTATTTAACAAAGTTTTATGTGATGCAGGAGCCTTCAGAATTGAAGACACCAAAACCCAGGGAATACTGTCTATTTTTATACTTAGGTTTAATGAAGAATAGACAGCCATGCAGAAATGTGATTGGACAAAGGGTATGATCTAATGGTAACAGACAGAGGAGCAACAGATCCAGCAAGGCTTCTCTGTTCAGATTCTTCTTGGCCTCTCTGTGTACAATTTGTTCCTCCTAGGTATGGGGCAAGAACCCTGTCTCTGGAACTAGAGTCTTTAATGGAGAAGGAAGAGAGTAACCTTCTAGGTTTTAGGGCTTGCTTTAGTGAAGAGCAGTTCTAGTTTCTACGACCTGCCATGGGATGAGGAATTTTGATAACTATGACTAGCTTTGGAGAAAAACAAGGATCAGGAGACAGGAAGGCAGAAGAAGATCAGAGAGGAGAAGGTTAGAGAGACCTTGCTTCTGAGGCCCGTCCAATCCCCTTCAGTTCAAAGTTTTCAGCATACCAAGGTGCTATACTTTAGAGTATTGTGTTCTGAGCCCCAATATTATTATAAAATATAGTTTTTTAAAAGGAGCAATTGACTATTGCAACAAACGCTATGATATACTTAGGAATAAATACCTTTAAAAGATTCAAGATATTTGCGGCATAAATTATAAAACTTCAGTAAAAGACATAAATTGATATGCAAATATGTATAGAAATCTGCCATGTTCATGAATAGAAACACTCCAGTTGCTAATGATGCTAATTATTGCCAAGTAAATCAGTAATTGCGGTGTATTTTCCAGCTAAATCCCAACTGATTTTTGATGAAACTTTGCAAGCTGATTCTAAAATCTATCTGAAAAGACTAGAGAAAAATAGTAATAATAACAAATAGTAATATAGTAATATATATTATATAGTAATATATATACACACACTATATATGTATATATATACTATATAGTAATAATAGTAATATATATATAAATAATAGTAATAATAATAATAAAAGAATGTCAAAATGATTTTAAACAAGGAAATAAGGTATGGAGATTTTTCCTACCATGCAAGAATGGTTAATTTGTGTGTGTGTGTGTGTTTGTATACACATACCAATCCCCACACACATTGTCTACATATATGTGTACTAAAAATAAGGGGGAAAACATGGGCATACTAATACTAAACCATAGTAATCGTTGATTTTTGTTTGATTTTTTAAAATGAAGGATGGAATAGAATCAGAGAGTAATACACAGACTTCAAATCCATCTCTTAGGTTTTATCTCTTTTAGAAAGGAGCAAATGTCCAATATGAAGCTTTGATAAGCTGCAGAGTGGATGCATAGTTATGTATGCTATATTATTCCCTATAGGTTTCTGTGCACCTAAAATATTTCATAATAAAAAAACAAGGCAAACTGATTCTGAGAAAATGGAAACCACACATACCATTTTGTCATTAAATTTTGTCATTAAAGAAAGCAGATAAATAGAATGACAGCTGAAGGAAGAAGTGGGGTCAAGAGAAATGTACTTATTTTGCTAAGTTGATAGAGCATATCAGTGCACTTATGTGAATGAGCCAGTAGTAAGTGAGAGGTTGCTAATGCCACAGAGAGAGAGGGCATCATTGAAAAGCAAAATCTTTGAGAAATGAAGATAAGGGATCTTAAACACATTTGGAGGGGCTGGGTTTTGATAGGCATGTAGTGCGTTTTCTCTATATTATAGTATCTTATTAAAAAATTGTGATTCAGTTTTTCTTTGTCCCATAATGCTTAGAGTGTTAAAGCCTGCTCAAACTCCTAAAATTGCCTTAGGTTAGCAAAGCTCTGCCCTGTATCATTAGGAGTGTAATGCAGCTTAACAGTACTTTCTCCAGTGTTCCTGGTTGGTTCCCAGCACAGCTGTCTGGATCAACTGGAACAAAAGGTTACAACCTGGTTAGTGTGCTGAATGCCCAGTGGGCAGTTTGATTTTTTTCCTGATGAACGTAATTTCCCACATTAGCAGGAACACATGGCATATTCTCCACAGCCTGGCTTTATGTTTAAATATGCACCACATGATACTGTGTGACACATTCTCTTCTTCTCAGCCTGGAGAAGCAGAATGCAAAAAGAGAATCATCAAAAATGAAGCACCTTTTAGAAAGTCATTTTCTACTAGAAACAAAACAGAATACAGGTTTTAGGACATCACCTGTTCTTTTATTTGCATCAATCAAACAGAAATACTAAAATGCAATGTTTGTGGTACCATGTTAAGAGGTCTTAGAAACAGAATAGTAATTAGCTCACATGGGAAATTTAGGAATCATCTTATCCAAACCCATTAATTTCCATGCAACCCAACCCAAGCCTCTCCAACCTGTAGATACAAATGAAATTCCCTTTACACTCATATTCAAATTACAAAGGATTTCTCAATCAGGAAACAACATTTCCTCAAAGTATCCTCCAATTATTTTTGAAAACCCACAAAATGGTTCTCACAGGAGGCTTAAAATTAGTCTTGAAGCTTTGGTCACCACTGATTTTCCTATCCTATTTACTCCAATTTTCATTGATTGGAAAGGTCAGGAACGAGCCTAGCTAAGTAATTGAGCATGTGGGCTCTGAAGCCTGTCTCTTGGGGTAAAATAATCCTTACTCTTCCCTAACCACATCACATAAACAAGTAATTTAATCTTCCTACGCCTCAGGTTCCAAATCTTTAAATGGGGCTGTGCAGGGAAAAGATGCCATCTGCTTCAGAACAAAGGGAGGTAAACTGCTTATTGTGTTGTATACACAGTGGAAAGTTTTTATAAGGGAAAGAGGAAATTTACTGTTGTTGGAACAGAAACTGAAGGAAGAGAGGGAAATGAAAATAATAAAGGAAATTAGATAAACTAATGCACATAAAATGTCTGATGCATACTCAATATATGCTTATTATTATTACTATTACTATTATTAGTAGTAAAACTATAGGTAGGGAAACTGTTTTTATTATTTTCAGTTAACAGATCAGTGTCAAAGAAAGTATATACTTTACCTGAAACAGTAAACACTCAAAAACTGTTTGCTGTTTTTATTTATAAAACTGCTACATGAAGCTTTACATCTGTCATTTCTGATAGATTTCTGACAGCTTTACATCTGTCATTTCTGATAGATTTCTGACACAGGAATGCCAGCAACAATACTAAGGGTGTTCTTACCCAATCCCACAAATCTTCAAGGTGACAGAGCAGTGCTAGGACAGGAAGAGACAGAAGAGTAGTCTTCTCTAAATTTGTGACACATCTTGCCACCTGGGCTACAAAATCTTAAGCAGTCCTGCTGTAGAGTACTGAAGAGTGTTCTGACACTCTTGCTACATGTTTTTTTTTTTTTTTTGTCATGGTGTAAAATTTCAACTGCTTACTAATCTTCTTACTATTAACACATTTAATTTTTCAATGAGTCTTTTCAGCATCAATGATTAAAAGAGTGTATGCTTAATGGCAAATTAAATACTGAGTTTCTGTTTCTCAAGAACATTGACAAAGAACATGTAACTTACATAAAATGTTAGTGGAGTGGTAGTAATATAACGGACCACATGTTAACCAGGAGACACATATCTGCTGAAGAAACATCAGCATCTATCACACAAGTCAGTAGTTATTTTAAGATTATTATCATAGGGCCAATATGGCTGACTAGAAGCAGCTAATGGGCACCTCTCTCAAGGAGAGGAGAAAGAGCAGCGAGTAAATATTAGCTCTTAAACTGCAACATCCAGGTGGACACATTGAGATTTATCAAGGAAACAATGCGACTCATGGAAAACAAATAGCCATACAGGATAACTGCCCACGTGGGGATGGCACAGAGCCAGGGGAGGTCCCCCAACACGGGGAAATGCTGAATGAGTCAGAGTCCCCTGGGACCCACACTACTGCCATGGACCTTTACATCTCTGGGCTCAGGAGATCCCTCGTGAACTCCCTCTGAGGTCTCCAGACCCGCACAGAGGGCTACGTGGAGTTTGGGCAAAGCTGCTGCTCAGGAACATGCAGAGTCCTGGGAGCATTGGATCCCCTGGCACCTCGGCACCAGTGGCTGCAGCTCTGGCAACAGAGGAGGCTAGCATGCCCCCAGGAAAGGGGCCAAATCCAGGGGCTGAGCAGTGATGGACTGCAGGCCTTGCCTCCACTGCATCTTTCAGGATAAGGCCCACTGGCCTGGGATGCTAGTGAGGCCCCCCTATCCCAGCCTGAGTTCTGGCCGAGAGCAGCTCTGCAGTTCCCTGCGATGGAACTCCCAGGGAGAGAGGCAGGCTGCCATTTTTGCTATTCCACAACCTTCTCTCCTGTTGCCCTCAGGATCTGGAGGGTGTGCAGTGATTAGGAACTAATGCAGACGCTCAGCAGTCTAGCTATCTCAAGGAAGAGCAGCCAGTTTTTCCACGTGGGTCCCCAACCCCACTACTCATCACTGGGCAGCGCCTCCTGACCTGGCACCCCAGCCACTCCTCTCCTAGGTTCTCAGGGCAGTAGCAGCTCTGCACTTCCCTGAGGCAGAGCACCCAGAGGGAGGGGCAGGCCGCCATTTTACTGCTCTAAAGCCATGACTCCTGTTGCCCTCAGGAGAGAGCGTAGTGGCTGGGGAGTGACACAGGACCGCCCCAACCCCCAACCCCCTCCTCGTGCCGAACAGCGCCTCAGCCATACTTACAAGTGGCTGGACTGTTTTCCACACAGGTCTCCACCTCTGCTATTCTTCACTGGGCAGTGCCTCTAGACCCGGGCCTCCAGCACAACCACCCTGTCCCCACCCAAACACTTCAGTCAGTGGCGGCTCTGTGATTCTCTGAGGAGGAAATCCCAGAAACAGCCCACAGCCCCTCTGCCATTGCAGCTGCAGTGGTATTGCCCTTACTGCCCTCAGGATGGGGAAAGAACAAAGGGTTGGAACCTCTAGCACATCACAGTCACCATATGGAGAGGACCCAGTCTTTCTTCCCTGTGAGTCCCCACCCTCCACTTTTCACCAGGCAGGGCCCCTGTCTTGGGAACACAGAACAGCTGCCCTATACCCAGCTGAGCATTCCTACTGCTAGCATCTCTGTGCTTCCCCAAAAAGGGGCTCCCAGAGGCAAACAACAGCCCTTCTGCCACTGCTATGTCAGAGGTTCTGTTCCTGCTGCCCTCAAAATAGAGAAGAAATAAAGAGCCTGAGGGCTTCACTTGTGCTTCCAGCATGCCACAGTCGACATATAGAAAAAAGCTTTCACCCTTCACCAAGAAGGTCTCCCAGCTTGGGCCAGCAATGCAGCCATCCCACTCTGTGGCTGAACATTCCCAGTACCAGCGGCTCTGCATTTTAGCTCCCAGAGGCAACCAAAAACCCCTCTTCCACTGCCACTACGGTGGTACTTCCCTTGCTGTCCTCGAAATGAAGAAGGAGGAAAGACCCTGCGTGCTTTAACCACACCTCTAGCAAACCATAGCTGCCCTATGGAGAAGAGACCACTCAGTCTTCCCCAGGAGTTTCCAGCACCTCCTGCTCGTCACCAGACAGGACTTATTGGATTGGGCCCACAACACAGCCACCCCGTTCTGGGTCGATCACACTGATTGGAAGTGACTCTGCATTTCTCTGGGATGGAGCCTCAAAAGACAAGTGAAAGGCTCTCTGCCATAGCCACTGCCAAGGTCCTCTCCCCTGTTGCCTCCAAGCTGGGGAAGGAGCATAAAGCCTGAGCTCACTCCAGGGCTACAGTGTGCAGCCGAGGTATGTTAAGCCAATATCTGCAGCCAGCACTCAAGTGGGAGAGGAGCCCACACCTTCTGAACACTGGAAGGGAGCACAGGTGCAAATGTGAGGAAATACAGAGGAGCTACGTGGCTGAGCAAGAGCCTACCTACTGGCCATTATACTTAAGTGCCATCTACTGGATCATAGCCCAAATTTCAACATCAAAAATACTTCGCTAATATACTCACCCTGTGAAACCAAGGACAAGAACTCAGCTAAAAATAAAGGCCCTGAGCTAAGGCTCAGTCTTTTCTGAAAACATCCAGAAAACAAGTCAACTGGCTGTATTCAAATTGAACCACAGTTAAAGGAAAATCAGCCCACAAAGATGAGAAAGAACCAGTGCAAGAACTCTGGCAGCTCAAAAAGCCAGAGTGTCTTCTTTCCTCCAAATGGTGACACTAGTTCCCCGGCAAGGGTTGTTAACCAGGCTGAAATGTCTGAAATAACAAATAAAATTTAGAATAGGGATAGGAATGAAGAACATTGATTTTCAGGAAAAAGTCAAAACCCAATCCAACGAATCTAAGGAGTATAATAAAATGGTACAGCAGCTGATAGATAAAATGGCCATTACAAGAAAGAACCAAACTGATCAGACAGAGCTGAAAAACACACTACAAGAATGTCATAATGCAATCACAAGTATTAACTGCAGAATACACCAAGCTGGGGAAGAATCTCAGAGGTAGAAGGCAGGTTCTCCCAACCAACTCAGTCAGAAAAAAAAAAAAGAATGAAAAAGAATGAAAAAAGCCTCTGAGAAATATGGGATTATACAAAGGGACCAAATCTATGACTCATTGGTATCCCTGAAAGAGGCGGAGAAAGCAAGCAACTTGGAAAACATATTCCAGGATGTTATCTATGAAAATTTCCCCAACCTCTTTGGAGAGGCCAATATTCAAATTCAGGAAATGCCGAGAACCTCTGCAAGTTACTACAGAAGAAGACCATCCCCAAGACACATAGTCTTCAGATTTACCAAGGTTGAAAAGGAAGAAAAAATGTTAAAGGCAGCTAGAGAGAAGGGACAGGTCGCCTACAAAGGGAACCCCATCAGGCTAACAGCGGACCTTTCAGCAGAAACCCTACAAGCCAGAAGGGATTGGGGCCTATATTCAGCATTCTTAAATAAAAGAATTTCCAACCCAGAATTTAATGTCCAGTCAAACTAAACTTCATCAGCAAAGGAGAAATAAGATCTTTTTTAGACAAGCAAATACTGAGGGAATTTGTTATCACTAGACCTGCCTTACAAGAGGTCCTGAAGGAGAGCTAAATATGAAAAGGAAAGACTGTTACTGGCCAGTGCAAAAACACACTTAAGTACATAGACCATTGACACTGTAAAGCAACCACACACACAAGTCTGCATAACTAGCTAACAACAAAATGACAAGATCAAATCCATACATATCAATATTAACCTTGAATGTGAATTGGCTAAATGCCCCAAATAAAAGGTACAGAGTGGCAAGCTTGATGAAGAAGCAACACCCAATGGTATACTGTCTTCAAGAGACTCATCTCACATGCAGTGACACCCATAGGCTGAAAGTAAAGAGATGGAGAAAAAAATCTACCAAGCAAATGGAAAACAGGAAAAAACAGGAGCTGCTATCCTAATTTCGGACAAAACAGATTTTAAACCAATAAAGATCAAAAAAGACAAGGATGGGCATTACATATTGGTAAATGGTTCAATTCAACAAGAAGACCTAAAAATCCTAAATATATATGCACCCAACACAGGAGCATAAAGGAAGATCATAAGGAAGATTCCTAAGGGAAGATTCATAAAGATTCATAAAGGAAGATATTAAGGAACTATAAAGAGACTTAGATTTTCTACACAGTAACAGTGGGAAACTTCAACATCCCACGGAGAGTATTAGACAAATCACTGAAGCAGAAAACGAACAAAGATATTCAGGACCTGAACTCAACATGTGACCAGATGGCCCTAATAGACATCCACAGAACTCTTCTCCCCCAAACAAGAGAATATACACTCTTCTCTTATGCACATGGCACATCCTCTAAAATTGACCACACAATTGGACATAAAACAATTCTGAGCAAATTCAGAAAAACTGAAATCATACCCATGCAATAAAAACAGAAATCAATACTAAAAAATTGCTCAAAACTATACAATGACATGGAAATTAAACAACCTTCTCCTGAATGACCTTTGGGTAAACAATGAAATTAAGACAAAAATCAAGAAATTCTTTGAAACGAATGAGGATAAAGATACAACATATCAGAATCTCAGGGACATAGCTAAAACAGTGTTCAGAGAGAAGTTTGTAACGCTAAAGGCCCACATCAAAAAGCCAGAAAGATCTTAAATTAACCACCTAACATCACATCTAGTGAAACTATAGAAATAAGAGTAAATGAACCCCAAAGCTAGCAGAAGACAGGAAATAACCAAAATCAGAGCTGAACTGAAGGAAATTGAGATGCAAAAAAAAAAACCCAAAACACACACAAAAAAGATCAATGAGTCAGTAGTTCGTTCTGTGAAAGAATAAATAAGACAGACCACTAACTAGACTAATAAAAAAAGAGAAAGAAGATCCAAATAAACACAATCAGAAATGGCAAAGGGGACATCAAGGCTTACCCCACAGAAACACAAAAAGCCATTAGAGTCTACTATGAACAACTTTATGCACACAAGCATGAAAACCTAGAAGAAATGAATAAATTCCCGGAAGCATACAATCTCCCAAGATTGAACCAGGAAGTAATTGAATCCCAGAACAGACCAATAACAAGTTCCAAAATGGAATCAGTAATGAAAAGCCTACTAACCAGATAAAGCCCAGAACCAGATGAATTTACAGCTGAATTCTAACAGATGTATAAAGAAGAGCTGGTAACATTCCTACTGAAACTATTCCAAAGAATTGAGAAGGAACTCCTCCCTAACTCATTCTATGAGGCCAGTGTCATCTTGATGCCAAAACCTTGCAGAGACATAACCAGAAAAGAAAACTCCAGGCCAATATTTTTGATGAACATAGATGCAAAAATCACCAACAAAATACTTGCAAACCAAATCCTGCAGCACATCAAAAAGCTAATCCTTCACAATCAAGTAGGCTTTATCACTGGGATGCAAGGTTGGTTAAACATACACAAATCAATAAATGTGATTCATCGCATAAACAGACCTAGAGACAAAACCCACAAGATTATCGCAATAGATGCAGAAAAGGCTTTCAATAAAATTAAACATCCCTTAATGTTAAAAACACTCAACAAACTGGGCATTAAAGGAACAAACTTCAAAATAATAAGAGCCATCTAAGACAAACCCACAGCCAACATCAAACTGGATGGGCAAAAGCAGGAGGTATTTCCCTTGACAATCAAAACAAGACAAGATGTCCTCTTTCACCACTCCTATTCAACATAGTACTGGAAGTCCTGACTGGAGCAATGAGGCAAGAGAAAGAAATTAAAGGCATTCAAATAGGAAGTCAAACTACTGCTGTTTGAAGATAACATGATTCTATATCTAGAAAACCCCATAGTCTCAGCCCAAAAGCTCCTTCATCTGATAAACAACTGCAGCAAAGTTTCAGGATACAAAATCAATGTACAAAAATCGGTAGCATTTCTATACTTCAACAACATCCAAGCTGAGAGCCAAGTCATGAAAGCCATTTTACTTATAATAGTCACAAAAATAAAATAAAATACCTAGGAGTACAGCTAACCAGGAAGGCAAACATCTGTACAATGAGATTTAGAAAACACTGTTCAAAGGAATCAGAGATGACACAAACAAATGGAAAAACATGCCATGCTCATGGATTGTAAAACTCGATATCATTCAAATGGCCGTGCTGCCTAAAGCAATTTACAGATTCAAAGCTATTCCTATCAAACCACCAATGACATTCTTTACAGAACTAGAAAAAAAACTATTTTGAAATTCATATGGAACCACAAAAGTGCTCGAGTAGCCAAGCCAATCCCAAGCAAAAAGAACAAAGCTGGAGGCATCACATTTCCTGACTTCAAACTATAATACAAGGCTACAGCAACTATAACAGTATGGTACTGGTACAAAAAACAGGCATATAGATCAACGGAACAGAATAGAGAGCCTAGAAATAATGCCACACACCTACAACCATCTGATCTTTGACAAAGTTGACTAGAACAAGCAATGGGGAAAGGACTCTCTAGTCAATAAAGGGTGCTGGGATAACTGACTAGCCATATGCAGAAAATTGAAATTGGACTCCTTCCTTACACCATACACAAATATCAATTCAAGGTGGATTAAAGACTTAAATGTAAAACCCCAAACTACAAAAACCCTGAAAGACAACCTATGTATTACCATTCTGGACATAGGGAGGAACAAAGATTTCATGACAAAGATGCCAAAAGCGATGGCAACAAAAGCAAAAATTGACAAATTGGATCTAATTCAACTTAAGCATTTCTGCACAGCAAAAGAAACTATCAACAAAGTAAACAGACAACATACAGAATGGGAGAAAATTTTTCCAAACTATGCATCTAACAAATGGCTAATATCCAGCATCTATAAGGAACTTAAACAAATTTACCAGAAAAAAAACAACTCCATTAAAAAGTGGCAAAGAACATGAAGAGACACTTCTCAAAAGAAGACATTCATGTGGCCATCAAACATATGAAAAAAAATCTCAACATCACTTATCATTAGAGAAATGAAATTCAAAACCACAATGAGATACCATCTCATATCAGTCAGAATGGCAATTATTAAAAAGCCAAAAAATAACAGATGCTGGCGAGGTTGTGGAGAAAAAAGAACATTTTTATATTGTTGGTGGGAATATACATTCATTCAACCATTGTGGAGGACAGTTTGGTGATTCCTGAAAGACCTAGAGAGAGAAATACCATTCAACCCAGCAATCCCATTACTAGTTATACACCCAAAGGAATATAAATTATTCTGTTATAAAGACACATGCATGTGTATGTTCATTGCAGTACTATTCACAATAGCAAAGACATGGAACCAACCTACATGCCCATCAATGACAAACTGGATGAAGAAAATGTAGTATGTACACACCATGGAATACTAGGCAGCCATTAAAAAAAAGAACAAAACTATGTCCTTTGCAGCAACACGAATGGAGCTTGAGGCCATTATCCTAAATGAATTAACAGAAACAGAAAACCAAATACCACATGTTCTCACTTATAAGTGGGAGCTAAACAGTAAATACACATGGATACAAAGAAGGGAAGAACAAACAATGGGGCCTAATCGAGAGTGGAGAGAGGGAGCAGGATGAAGATTGCAGAACTACCTATTGGGTACTGTGCTTATTATTTGGGTGATGAAATAATCTGTACACACAAACCCCCATGACACTCAATTTACATTTATAAAAAAACTGCACATGTACCCGAAACCTAAAAGTTAAAAAATAGGTTATTATAAAAGACAATAATATAATATGCACTGGTGAAGAAGGTATATTCACATACCATTCTATAAGACATGACTTATTTAGATTGAATGATTGTTTTTTTCTAAATTGATTGCTTTAATTTTCTATTATTATGTATGTATAAAAAGTGGCTTGGTAGTTGTGATTACACAGGCTTCATTAGCAGAAAAACTTCATAAACAGCAAAATATACCAGTTTTATATCAGTGTAGTGTGATCAAATGCTTCAAATAGAAAATCAGATTATTCCAATAATCTTCAGGGGTTTTTTTTTTATCCAATGGACAAATGGCAAGTAAAGCTTTAGGGAAGTCTTTATTTTGAAAATAAAATATCTAATATTTTGTTGAGTTCTCAGTTAAGTTTCAATATTGAACATAAAGCTATGTTTTATGATAATGTAAATATAAACATCAGTAGAGCACAAATTTTTTTTTCTAAATTAAGAGGCCTGTGAATCAGACATGTGCTTGCAATTGTTGTGTTGGACACATAATTCATGATTTCATCCAACTAAGTTTCAGCATCACCAGGGAATTTCTTTGGAATGCAAACTCTTGGGCCCCATCCCAGATCTAATGAATCAGAAGCTCTGGCAGTGCAGTCCAGCAATCTGTGTTGACAGCCTTCCAGTGTATTCTGATGCACACGAAGGTTTGAGACCATTGGTATAGGTTATCTGTAAGCACTCCTTGGCTTTCCTCACAAATAGGTTTGGAAATTCTGGAAAAAGGATCACAGCTAACATTTACTGAGTGCCTACCAGGTATTAGGCTCTGTGTAAGTGCTTTAAATAGATTATTTAATTTCATTCTTTCAAAAAAATGAGAAAGATACTATTGCTACTCTCACTTCATGGGCCGGGGAACTGATCTATCAAGATGGTGAAGTGCCACAAGGCCCATGACATAAAAAAAGATTGAGCTAGAATATTAATCCAAGCAGTCTCCCCAAATACTCCTCTGCACCTTCCCTTTCTCCATTAGCTCAACAAGTCATCCTCAGAGTAAGATCAGCAAGAGAGAGAAAACTATAAAATGGTTCTAGTTATTTAATTATAAGTGATATATCATGATAACTGTTGGAAAGCTGGAAGATGGAATTAGTTTACTTGGTCAAAGATAAATAATTCACTATGGTCATAAATACTACCCTTAACATTGATTTAAACATTTTTACAGGTTTTGAATGATTACTATTGAGTAGACACAGTTGGACTATGATGTATTATGTAGAAGTAATTGTATGTTCATTAATTAAAGTGCCATAACAGTATTCTACATGATCTCTTGTATTCTTAGCCATCTTTGAGCCAAACTATGAAGCTATTTTGTACAAAACGAATATAGAAATTTTTGTCCTGCAATAAAACATAAAAAATACACTCTTTGTCATTACAATATTATCTGCGCTAGTTTTTTGTGAAAACAATGAAAGAAGCAAAAAAAATACCACAGTTTCCAGAGTAACATTAGAAAAAGAAGACATCTTCATTTTTCCTTGCATTTTTGTCCCATAAGATGATTTAATTGCTCTTTCATTTAAGCATTTCTGCCTACAGCATGGATCACAAACTTCCAAAGGCTGCTCATTCTCTGTGTAAGAAAATTCATTTTTATATGATGATGTTTTGGGGAATAAAATTAATTAATTTTATTACCTAAACTCATCCTTTTAAATTTACAAAAAAGTACAAGCAAACTTCATTGGACACTTTTTTTCCACTGAATAGGAGATATGCTCTATTCCCAACTGTACTTATGAGTTGCTGGAATGTAAACATTTATTCTGATAAAAAGTGGGAAATCAGTCCTTTTCTTCAGCTAATTAACTCATCTATCTGTGAAATTTTGATGACTGATTTAGTAAATATGCAGTAGATTTTTTCCAAACACTGTCTTTTAAACTAGATGAACCAATCTCAGCCTCAACATGATGCTGTTTGGTTGGAAAAAATAACAACAATAAATACAGTAGATTTATCTGTCCTTATTTTTGGCAAACTTTTTACCTATGGTGAAAATAAGAATGTTAAAACAGTTACAAATTTTAGTTATGGCATTTGTTTTTTTCTGTTTTTTTTTTATTTTTTTATTTCAATACCTTTAGAGTACAAGTGGATTTTAGTTACATGGATGAATTGTATAGTGGTGAAGTCTAGGATTTTATTGTACTCATCACTCAAGTAGTATTGTACCCAATAAGTAGTATTTCATCCCTCACCCACCTTCCACTCTCCTCTCTTCCGAGTCTCCCATTTTCACTATACCCCTCTGTATGCTTTTGTGTTTAGGTCTCACTTATAAGTGAGGACATGTGATATTTGGTTTTCCATTCCTAAGTTACTTCACTTAGAATAAGTGCCTCCAGGTCCATCCAAGTTGCTGCAAAATACATTATTTCATTATTTTTTATGACTGAGTAGTATTCCCTGCTGTATATGTGCCACATTTTCTTCACCTACTCATCAGCTGATGACACTCAAGTTGATTTCATATCTTTGCAATTGTAAATTGTGCCGCAATTTAGTTCTTTGCAACATCTCCATACTGTTTTCCATAGAGGTTGTATTAATTTACATATCCACCAGCAGTGTATAAGCATTACATTTTTACCACATCCACAGTAACATGTATTGGTTTTTGATTTTTTAATAATGACCATTCTGGCTGGCATAAGGTGGTAACTCATTGTGGTTTTAATTTGCATTTCCCTGATGATTAGTGATGTTAAGCATTTTTAAATATGTTTGTTGGCCATTTGTATATCTTCTTTTGAGAAATGTCGATTCATGTCCTTTTCCCACTTTTTAATGAATTATTTGTTTTTTCTTGCTGACTTTTTTGAGTTCCTTGTAGATTCTTGAAATTAGCCCTTTTTTAGATGTATAATTTGCGAGTATTTTCTCCCATTTTGTAGGTTGCCTGTTTACTCTGGATTATGTCTTTTGCTGTGCAGAAGCTTTTTAGTTTAATTAGGTCCTATGTATTTGTATTTGTTTTTGTTGCAATTGCTTTTGGGGTCTTAGTCATAAATTCTTTGCATAGGCCAACGTGCAGAAGAGTTTTTTCTATGTTTTCTTCTACAATCTGTATGGTTTCAGGTCTTTAATTTAAGTCTTTAATCCATCTTGAGTTAATTTTCCTATGTGGTGAAAGATTGGGATCCAGTTTTATTCTTCTACATGAGGCTACCCAGTTTTCCCAGCACCATTTATTAAATAGGGTAGCCTTTCTCCAATTTGTGTTTGTATGCTTTGTCAAAAATCAGTTGGTTTTAAGTATTTGGCTTTATTTCTGGGCTCTCTATTCTTTTCCATTGGTCTTTGTGTCTACTTTTATAGCAGTTCCATGTGGTTTTGGTAACTATAGCCTTGCAGTATAATTGGAAGTGGGGTAATATGATGCCTCCAAATTTATTATTTTTCTTTAGAATTGCTTTGGCTATTCAGGCTCTTTTTGAATTCCATATGAATTTTAAGATTATTTTCTTTTTAATTCTGTCAAACATGATGTTGGTATTTTGACAGAAATTGCACTGAATCTGTAGATTGCTTTGGGGAGTATGGTCATTTTCACAATATTGATTATTCCAGTCCATGCACATGGGATGTATTTCCATTTGTTCATGTCATCTATGGCTTCATTCAGCAGTGCTTTGTGGTTCTCCTTGTAGAGACTTTTCACTTTATAGGTTCAGTATATTCCTAGGTATGTTATTTTGTAGCTATTATAAAAGCGACTGAGTTCTTAATATGATTCTCAGCTTGGTCATTGCGGTGTATAGCAGCACTACTAATTTGTGCACATTGATTTTGTAACCTGAGACTTTGCTGAATTCATTTGCCAGATCTAAGAGTCTTTTGGAGGAGTTGTTAGGGTTTTCTAGATGTAAGCTTATACTATTGGCAAAAAGAGATAGTTTGACTTTCTCTTTTCTCATTTGGATGCCCTTTATTTCTTTCTTTTGCCTGATTGCTCTGGCTAGGACTTCCAGCTCTATGTTGAGTAGAAATGGTGAAAGTAGGCATCCTTGTCTGGTTCTAGTTCTTAGGGGGAGTGCTTTCAACTTTTTCCCATTCAGTATGATGTTGGCTGTGGGTTTGTTGTATATGGCTTTTTAAATTTTGAGGTATGTTCCTTTTATGCCTAGTTTGTTGAAGACTTTTTTGAAAAGATAAACAAAATTGATAGACCACTTGCTAGCCAAGAAAAGAAGAGAGACAATTCAATTAATCTCAATTAGAGATGCAAATGGAGCCATTACAACTGACACCACAGAAATACAAAAGATCTTTTGAGACTACTATGAATACCTCTATGCACACAAACTAGAAATCTAGAGGAAATGGATAAATTTTTGGGAAAATGCAACCACTCCCCCCCAACAGCTTGAATGAAGTAAAAATAGAAATCCTGAACAGACGAAAAACAAGCAGTGAGATTGGATTAGTAATACAAAAACTTCCAGCCAAAAAAAGCCCAGGTCAGTCGGTTTCACAGCTGAATTCTATCAAACATTCAAAGGAGAATTAGTACCAATTTTACTGAAACTATTCCAAAAGATTGAGAAGGAGGGAATCCTCTCTAACTCATTCTACAAAGCCAGTATCACCCTAACAACAAAGCCAGGAAAAGATGATGTAACAAAAAAAGAAAACTACAGACCAATATCCTTGATGAATATAGATGCAAAAGCCCTCAACAAAATACTTGCAAACTGAATCCATCAGCACATCCAAAAAATTTCACCATGATCAAATGGGTTTCATTCCAGGGATGCAGGGATGGTTCAACATATACAAGTCAATAAATTTGATTCATCACATAAAGAAACTTAAAAACAAAAACCATTTGACCATCTTAATAGATGCAGAAAAAGCATTTCATAAAATCCAGCATACCTTTAATGATAGGTATGACGTTTGAACACCATGTTTAATTTTTCAATTTCAAAAAATTTTAAAGCAATCTTCCCATATTATCTTACAAATGATGGACTTTTTTGAAGGAATTAATTGTTCATGGAATTGAAAAGTGCATTATTTAATGTGTTTAGCTATAAGTAAAGTGTTCTTTAAGTTTTATATATGGTTATATTTATTTTTCAATTTCAGCCATTTTATTATACTAGATTAAAAAATTTTATGCATATTTTTAAAAGGTCATATTGAAGTTTGTTTACAAATAATCTGCAAATGTGAAAAAAACTCAAGCCATAACATTCTGCTAATAATAAGCAAATGGAGAAAAAACATATTTATTTACAGTTTCATTTATATTTCTTTATATGCTCTTACCTTTTATTCTCACTCATAAATTTTCCAAAAGCACACATATTTGGCAAAGAAATAAAAAATGGACTAGATTTTGAAAGATGGTGTGCCAATTCAGGTATTCAAGGTAAACATTCTGATCTACTGTAATTTATAATAGTCAGACTGTAAGTGCCCCATGAATTACCAAAGGTTTCTACAGAAAGGAAATAAAAATTCAGGATTTATCTAGGGTACAATGTTTTATATAAAATCAAATTTAAATGTCATTTATAGGAAATAAATTTCAAGCAGGCTTATTCATACTAGTGTAATGTTATCTCTGCCTTGAGTTGTCAATAATGTAAATAGTAGCAATCAATAATAACCAGCTATATGGACTTTCTTATGAATTAGTTATTAACTAGCTGAGTGACCTTGAATAATACAGACTATCTGATTCTGAGTTTCTCTAACCATAATGTTTCCATGATTTCAAGAAAATTAAAAACAAAAAATGTAAGATAGTTTATCCTGCTTTAAGAAAGCATAACAAGATACAAATTAAATTTACAAAGGAGATAAATTAGGGAGACATTGTTTACATAAAATTTTCATGTTAACAAAAGTTTACTTCTGGGTTAACTTAAACATGATCTCCTCTGATACAGTTCAATATCTACACATATTGTAAATATTTACACATATTATACATCATAGAGGCCAGAATATAAGGGGTTCCATCAGAGCTTGCTTAGAAGTCAGAGATATTTGAGGGTGAAAGAGTAGGAGATATTTGTCATATCCCTATTATATGTCATAGAACATCAAATGTTATTAAAAACGTCCAATGATTCATAAACTGTTCAACCAAAGCATGCTTAAAAGCACATATAGATAGACACATACACATACACAAATAAATGCAAAAATTTTTTAGGGGAAAGGTGTGAGGATCAATGCTAATTTGTAAAACCAAAATATTATTTTGATAGAATGTTATCTGCCTGAATTATTTTAGTAAAATGGCTGCCTCCAGAATATGTGCTATATTTAACTTTTTGCCACAAGTACCCATAAGATACCACCATGTAGCATGAATTTTGAGTACTTCCTTTTCAGATGTGGACATAGGGATCCAAAATGGCTAATGACAAAATGGCAGGTCAAGCCCACAGAGCAAAGATCACCCATTTCCCCATTTTACACACAATCTGAGGTTAGAAAATATTTGCAAATCCTATATCTAATAAAGGACATGTATCAAGAATATATAAAAAGTCCCTTACAATTCAATAATAAGAATACAAACAACTCAATTCAAAAAATGGAAAACTTATCTGAATAGCCATTTCTCCAAAAATGATGTGTTTATAGACAAGTGGCACATGAAAAGATAACCAACATCATTAGCCATTAGGGAAATGCAATCCAACTACCAATAAGATACCACTTAACGCCCATAAGGATGACTACAATTTTTAAAGTCCGATGATAACGAGTGGTGGTAAGAATGTGGAGAAACCAGAACCCTCACATATCACTGGTGAAATGTAAAATGATGCCTGTGTCTTGAAAAACAGTCTGACAGTTCCCCCAAAATATTAAACATTGATTTACCACATGACCTAGCCATTCCACTTCCACTTCCATTTTTTTTTTTTTTTTTTTTGCATTTTAAAAAATTATACTTGAAGTTCTGGGATACATGTGTAGAATGTGCAGTTTTGTTACGTAGGTATACATGTGCCAAGGTGGTTTGCTGCACCCATCAACCCATCATCTAGGTTTTAAGCCCCGCATGCATTAGGTATCTGTCCTAATGCTCTCCCTCCCCTTGCCCCCCACCCCCTGACAGGCCCTGAGGTGTGATGTTCCCCACCCTGTGTCCATGTGTTCTCATTGTTCAACTCCCACTTATGAGTGAGAGCATGTGGTGTTTGGTTTTCTACTCCTGTGTTAGTTTGCTGAGAATGATGGTTTCCAGCTTCATCCATGTCCCTGCAAAGGACATGAACTCATTCTTTTTAAAGGCTGCGTAGTATTCCATGGTGTATATGTGCCACATTTTCTTTATCCAGTCTATCATTGATGGGCATTTAGGCTGGTTCCAAGTCTTTGCTATTATAAATAGTGCTATAGTAAACATACATGTGCATGTGTCTTTATAGTAGAATGATTTATAATCCTTTGGGTATATACCCAGTAATGGGATTGCTGGGTCAAATGGTGCCACTTCCATTTCTTTTAGCTATTTACCCAAAAGGAATGAAAATATGTATCTGTATCAAGACTTATACATGAATTTTCATAGCATCATTATTTATAGCAAAAACATGGGGAAAAATCTAAGTGTTCATCAACTGAGGATGAATCAATAAAATGTGCTATGTCTGTACAATGGAATATTATCTATCAATAAAAAGTGACAAAGTACTGATACATGCTACAACATGAATGAACCTTAAAAACATGTAAGTGCAATAATTCAGACACAAAATACCATGTTACATGATTTTATTTGTATGAAATGTCCAGAAAGGATAAATATAGAGAGGCAGGAACAAGATCAGTGATTTTCTGGTAGTGGCGGAGGGAACTGACTATTAAGTGGGGTGGTAGACATATTTTAAAATGAATTGTAGTGATGTGTTGAGTAACTTTGTAAATTTTTTCAAAATCATTGAACGGAGTATTTACAATGTATGAAGTTTATAGTGGGTAAATTAGACTTTAAAATCACATTGTATATATATGCAAAAATACTGTAAAATGTTTATATATATATAAGATTTGTATTTGTAATATGGAATATTATAATACTTTTTAAAGCAAGTATGAAAATCTGTTGTCCTGTGTTCAGTATGCAGCATAAATCAATGCTATATTAAAATGCAAAGAATGATAATTTTTGTACTCTACAATAGATAATCCTCTTACAGTGTAGTGCTTGAAACCTTGGTAAAATTTGACATTTTTCTTCCTTGTAAAATTATGCACAGAACTTGTATATCTCAAAAACACTGCTAAAAGAAAATTTTGACCTACCTATAGATCAGAGAAGCAATTTCCAAAAATCTCCAAAAGAATTTAGCTCAAACAGGAACAATGACTGTCAAATGCAAGTAATCCACCCTTGAAAGCTGTTGCTCTAAACAGTTCAAGCCTGGAGAAGATATTGACAGTTCTAATCTCCAAAGACAGGTTGTTCCTTACTGATTCTATTTTGAGAAATAAAGTTAAATGACTGGGAAAAATTACTCAAATGTTATTTGAAGTAATTTTGCACAATTCAAGTTGATTAGCTAATAAAAGTAATTATGACAATGAAAGCTTTCAAAGAGATTTCAGAACTTCAGACTAGAGGATTGCTTTTAAAACTTTACATTATCAAAAAGCAAATCCCACAGATGTTTATATAGTTTCTGCCTGTAAGAAACAAAATATTAAATACGAAAATATTTTTCTCTTCCTGTTATCTACAATGCCAGGAACATAATTTATTTAAATTGCATCCAGTTTGACTTTTGGAATAGCATTTAATATTTGTATCTCTTCCTGGTTTATAAGTTACATTAACATGCATATATCAGTTAATATAGCAGTGTAGTGGTTACAGCACTTAGGAATCTAACAGAGCATCACTTACTAGTTATGTGTCCTTGTACAACTAATTTCACCTCTCTGACCTTTGTTTTATATATATGCTCTAACATTAAGATGTAACAAAATATTATTATGTGTGTTAAGTGCAAGGCTTATAAATATTAATTACTTTCATTATACTCCATACATTATATACAATACTGATATGGTTTGGCTATATCCCCACACAAATCTCATCTTGAATTCCCATGTGTTGTGGGAAGGACCTGGTGGGAGGTAATTGAATCATGAGGGCAGGTCTTTCCCATGCTGTTCTCATGATAGTGAATAAGTCTCATGAGATCTGTTGGTTTTATAAGGGGGAGTTTCCCTGCACAAGCTCTCTCTCTCTCTCTGCCTGCTGCCAACCATGTAAGATGTGACTTGCTCCTCCTTGCCTTCCACCATGATTATGAGGCTTCCCCAGCCACATGGAACTGTAAGTCCAATTAAACCTCTTTCTTTTATAAATTGCCCAGTCTCAGGTATGTTTTATCAGCAGCATGAAAACAAGCTAATACAAATACTACTTACTAATAATACACTGTGAGCTATTTATGACAGAAGTTTCAATCATAACCTATATTCAAAGGAAATTAATTATTTCCTCTGAGTTCCATTTCACTTATCTAAAATGTCCTAACATTTAAAAATATATGATACTATCTGTTTCACAATGTTGTTGTGAAAATAACTTGGAATCACATATGAAAAATGCCTGAAATATTCCCTTCAATGGGGTGAACACTTGAATTAAATTTTTTTCTTGTTACTCTAAGTGACTGAGGCAGGCCCTAAAGAATCTACATTGTAAGGAGTGAAGGCTGAAGCTTAATGGCAGCAAAGTTCCTTGGAACTAATGGTCATAGCAGCCAGGACATGTCTTGGCAAAAGTTAATGCTGAAAAATGACTGAAGGCTTCTGCTGTTTTTGGAGGCTGGGCAATGATTTAAGTCATTTTGTGTAGCTATTTCTTCTAGTATAAAAATGCTTGCTGGTTTCAACCAGGTTCCTTTAGTTCCCTCATTATCTCTAGATCAGGGTTTCTCAACAGAGGCACTATTGAAATTTTGAAATTGATAATTCTTTGTTGTAGAGGACTGTACAGTGAATTGTAACATGATGCTGGCAGGATGTCTTCCATGTCAGTGTAACAATCAAAATACCAAATATCCCTTCAGGGACAAAATTACCAGTGGTTGAGAACCACTGCTCTACATGAATGTTTTTCAAAGTATAATGTGCATAAGAATCAATTAAAAGGCCTGTTCAAATGCATATTCTCAAGGCCCACACCCAGCAATTCTAATTCAGTATATGATTCTGATGCAGGTACTCCATTGTCCACACTTAAGAAAAACTGCTCACCTTCTGCAAAAGAATTGGAGAAGATTGAACCAATGGAAAAACACTATATGGAATCTGAGTGTATTAGTCTTGGATCCTGGACCCCTAGCCTCCTCCTTTGGCCCAACTATTACGATTCAAGGAGAATAGACTTTTTTTCCCCAAAGTATTTTTAGTAAGTTTGACAGGTATATTTGTTTGGTATTGCCTAATATTTTCATTTCTTCTAATAGTATTCTGTACATTCTACTCTGCATTAAAAAGAAATTAAACTTTATTTGAAGTTGATAGCTCAAAGCCAACCTTCAAATTTGAGGGTTTTTAGTCAAAATCATCACAGTATTTGAATGTACATTAGTAATAGCTTGGAGAAGACATATTATGATGTGTCTGACAGGTAAAGATCACTCTTGTAGTCTCTGTTGATGGTCATAAACAAAAAAACAGAGCAAAGTTGGAGGACTTACATTTTCAGATCTCAAGGTCAATTATAAAGCTATAAGATAATGTGATATTGGCAAAAGAATATATGAGCTAACCAACTGAATAAAATAGAGTCCAGGCACGGTGGCTCACACCTGTAACCCCAGCACTTTGGGAGGCCAAGGCGAGTGGATCACCTGAGGTTGGGAGTTTGAGACCAGCCTGACCAACATGGAGAAACCCCGTCTCTACTAAAAATACAAAAAAAATTAGCCACTGCGGGGGAATCCCAGCTACTGGGAGGCTGAGGCAGGAGAATCTCTTGAATCTGGGAGGCAGAGGTTGCAGTGAGCTGAGATCATGCCATTGCACTCCAACCTGGGCAACAACAGTGAAACTCCGTCTCAAAAAAAAAAAAAAAAAAAAAAAAAGAAGAAAGAAAAGAAAGGAAATTAGAGTCCAGCAACAGTCCCACATCTATAGTCATTGGACTTATGCAAAAATTACACTAGAGCACAGTGAGCAAATGAACTTTTCAATAAATAGTACTGGGTCAATTGGCTATTCATATAAGAAAAAATATTTTGATCCCTACCTCATACTAAACATAAAAATCAATTCCAAATATATTGTACATGAAATATAAAATAAGTCTATCTTAGTGGACTTAGAGTAGCCAACACTTTTTGAAAAGGAAACCAAACAGCATTCATCGTAAAACAATAATAATTTAGATTCTATTAAACTTAAGAGCACCTATTTATTTATTTATTTTTTATTATTATACTTTAAGTTCTGGGATACATATGCAGAATGTGCAGGTTCGTTACATAGGTATACACGTGCCATGGTGGTTTGCTGCACCCATCAACCTGTCATCTACATTAGGTATTTCTCCTAATGCTATCCCTCCCCCAGGCCCCCACCCCCGACAGGCCCCAGTTGTGTGATGTTCCCCTCCCCGTGTCCATGTGTTCTCATTGTTCAACTCCCACTTATGACTGAGAACATGTGGTGTTTGGTTTTCTGTTCTTGTGTTAGTCTGCTGAGAATGATGGTTTCCAGCTTCATCCTTGTCCCTGCAAAGGACAGGAACTCATTCCTTTTTCATGGCTGCATAGTATTCCATGGTATATATGTACCACATTCTGTTTATCGAGTTTATCATTGATGGGCATTTGGGTTGGTTCCAAGTCTTTGCTATTGTGAACAGTGCTGCAATAAGCATATGTGTGCACGTGTCTTTATAGTAGAGTGATTTATAATCCTTTGGGTATATACTCAGTAATGGGATTGCTGGGTCAAATGATATTTCTAGTTATAAATCCTTGAGGAGTCACCACACTGTCTTCCACAATGGTTGAACTAATTTACACTTCCACCAACAGTGTAAAAGCATTCCTGTTTCTCCACATCCTCTCCAGCATCTATTGTTTCCTGACTTTTTAATAATCGCCATTCTAACTGGCATGAGATGGTATCTCATTGTGGTTTTGATTTGAAATTCTCTAATGACCAGTGATGATGAGCTTTTTTTCATGTTTGTTGGCCACATAAATGTCTTCTTTTGAGAAGTGTCTGTTCATATCCTTCACCCACTTGTTGATGGGGTTGTTTGCTTTTTTCTTGTAAATTTATTTAGGTTTTTTGTAGATTCTGGATATTAGCCCTTTGTCAGATGGATAGATTGCAAAAATTTTCTCCCATTCTGTAGGTTGCCTGTTCACTCTGATGATAGTTTCTTTTGCTGTGCAGAAGCTCTTTAGTTTAATTAGCTCTCATTTGTGAATTTTGGCTTTTGTTGCCATTGCTTTTGTTGTTTTAGTCATGAAGTCTTTGCTCATGCCTATGTCCTGAATGGTATTGCCTAGGTTTTCTTCTAGGGTTTTTATGGTGTTAGGTCTTACATTTAAGTTTTTAATCCATCTTGGGTTAATTTTTATATAAGATGTAAGGAAGGGGTCTGGTTTCAGTTTTCTGCATATGGCTAGCCAGTTTTCCCAACACCATTTATTAAATAGGGAATCCTTTTCCCATTGTTTGTTTTTGTCAGGTTTGTCAAAGATTAAATGGTTGTGTATGTGTGGTGTCCTATTTTAAAAATCACCCTTAAAGGAGTAAAAAAGAATTCTTAGAGTAGGGTAAATATTCACAATACTTATATCCAATAAAAGACTACCATCCAGAATATTTGTAAGATATCAATTACAAAAAAGACAGACAAGCCAAGAGAAGAAAGACTAGAATAGGCAATTTACCAAAGAAGACATGCAAGTTAATGATAAACATATAACAAGAAACTCAACTATGGTAGTCAATGAACTATCAATAAGCATTCACCAGAATCATAAACTTGACAAAGAATGTTAACACCAAGTATTTAGGATGCTCATACTGCTGGCAGTAGTAAAACTGATAAAATCACTTTAGGAAACTCTTTGTCAGTAATTCCTAAAGTTGAATGATGCTGCATACTCCAAGTAGCAATTACACTTCCTGGTATACACCCAACAGAAAAAGCACATATATTCACCAAAAGACATGTACTAAAATGTTCATAGTTACTCTACTCATAATAACCCCAGACTGTAAACAACCTAAATGTCCATCAGTAGTAGAATGTTGTATAGTCATGCAATGAATGCTGTATGGAGAGATGATGAATGCTACACAGCAATGAGAATAAACTATCTAAAACTACATATAACAATCTGTATGAATCTCATATACAACAATTTGAGTGAAAAAAATCTAGAAAAATAGTTCATGATATATAATTCCATGAAAATAAAGTACAAAAACCTGTGAGCTTTTAAAAGTCAGTGTGGAGTTTACCATTTGTAGGGGCATGGAGCTTGTGATGAGAAGGGATTATGAAGAGGGCTTCTGTAGTCCTGATAATGCTCAATGTGTTGATCTGCGTACTGATTACTCAGATGTGTCCATTTTGTGAAATTTCCAATTCTGTATGTTGATTAGACCCTAATATAAAGATGAAAGAAGAGACACCTCACTTGCTTCAGATTTTCTCTGCAACTCCCATATCACATGCCAATAATGCTTTCAGCCAGTTATTTGTTCTATCTAGTGCCAAATATACAGTCACCTCCCACTTAGTTTGCTCAGCTGCCTTGGTATATAGAAAAGACTCACTTTTCTTCTATAGCTGCTCACTTGTTAGCTCTGGCTCAGTCTTTTGCAAATTTTAAAATTCTGCCTGCATTTTGGTTTGTAACAAAATGCGACATCCCTGATAGGTTTAAGCATTTTTGACTGAATATATTGGTTACTATCCTCCTTTTCCCAGAATATGTCACTTCTCCTTCCTGTAATGAATGCTATAAATAATAAGACCCAGCAGTTAAGTATAAATAAGCCCCAAGACACAATGTGTAGTCACCTTTCTTTTATTTATTAATATCAATATCAAACATATAAACTCATCCATTTGCAGACTACTTTGGAAAAAAATTCACAATAAGGCATTTTAAATTATATAAATGCAAATGATTTTTTTTCTGGAGGCTTATTATATTCTTCTAAAATATATATATATATAATTTTATCAGGATTTGTGTGTGTATGAGTCTGTTTGCTATTAACTATTTTCAGAAAAAGAGATAATCAAAGTCTTTGCTTGAAAGATAATTTCCCATTGTCAAATATTTTGTTATCTTTTAATTAGGTGAATTTAAGTTCATTAGTGAATATGAAGTATGAATTGCTATCTTGTTTTCTGTTTGAAATTCACTGTGTCAGGAATCAAGTTGAGTTAACGGAACTGAAATTTATAACTCTAACACTTCCTTCTAAACAAAGTGAAGACACAAAATTATTCTGATGTAACGGTCCAAAAAGTATATCCGCACCTAATGCTCTTCAACTTGGTGTTTGTATTTTATGTGGTATAAAATTAAGAATATTATCTAATGATTGCGTTTAGTATTCAGCACACTACTTTTCCCAGAAGTATAATAAAGAATAAATGCATTTATATAGTAGTGATACAGGAGGCGGGCAGGGAAGTGTTGGTTAGAGAAGTGCGGGGTCCCTGGTGAAGGCTCCACCCTTGGGCCTGTACCCGTGGCCCTAAATGAGGACAGGCATTTCTGTTTTCGCACCCAGAAGTTGCCTTTTGGCCCCACCACGCCCCTCCATCCTGCCCCCATATAAACCCAAGACTTTAGCGGGCACAGACACAAGCAGCTGAACATCACAATGAGAGGAGCAGAGGAACAGAGTTGCAGAGAGTAGCAGAGAGCGGCGGGGCAGCATGGCAGAGGAAGAGATGAGGAACGATGTCTGGAAACCGAGGGGAGTTCAGGCAGGACTGGTCGGAAAAGGAAAAGGGAAAGACCACCTTCCATCCCCCACTTCTGGCCCCCCATCCATCTCACTGAGAACCACCTTCACGACTCAATAAAACCTTGCATTCCTTCCAGCCCTCGTGCGATCTGATTATTCCAGTACACTGGGCAAGAACTCAGGCTGTCACACTGGCCCGCTGCCCTTGCGATAAGGCAGAGGGTCTATTGAGCTGATTAACACAAGCCGCCTGCAGATGACAAAGCTGAAACAGCACACTGTAACACACGCCCACTTGGGCTTCCGGAGCTGTAGACACCCACCCCTAGACTCTGCCTTGGGGCTACAGCCCAAAAGCACTTCCCACAACCTCTGCACCTGCCCATCTGCATGCTACCACTAGAGCAGTGGGGCACACCTGTGTCACACGTCCTGTGAGGGGGATAAGGGAACTTTCACCTTTCAGTAGCTACTTTTAACTTCCCTGCCTTCAAAGAATAAACAATTTATGATTCTTGGACCCCCAGGCTCAGAACTGGTATTCATTCCCTCTGGATATTCTATCAGTCACCAAATTCTTATTCATCTTTAGCATTATTTCTTTACTTATACTTCTGTTTCTAGAAGTACTACCGCCTCACTTCATGCCAAAATGCATGAAATTGTCTTCCGATGGCAAGACCATCATTCTCTCTATGCTCCAAACCACAGATGGTTCCTCCCTCATTGAGTAGTCATTTCTCCATTTTTAACAACATATATTTCAGCTACTCAAATTACAACTCCTCACCAGCTTTAGTTTTTATAGCTGTGCCTTGTCCCATTGTTCACCTTTCTCATTCTTTCAAAATTATTCCCATTATTTTGCTTTCTAGGCTCCTCACATAAATTCTCTTCCTCCTTGATAAGAATTCCCTCAATTTTGGAGCCTGCAGTGAGCTGAGCCGAGATTGCGCCACTGCACTCCAGCCCTGGGCGACAGAGACTCCATCTCAAAAAATAAATAAATAAAAATAAATAAATAAATAAGTAATAATTCCCTCAATTTGCCTCCTTTAAAATCACTATCTTCATCTTGCTCCTCCTTTCCTCCTATCTGCAATGCTAAGCCTTACTTTTGTGTTCAGCTGCTACAGGGATTAGAAAAACAAATGAGCAAACAAAGAAGATCCAAAGGGTTTGATTCTGCTAAAACTCCCGTCACTTACAAGCTGCTTGACTTTGAGCAAATCACTTATTCATTCCAACCTCAGTTTCTTTGTTCATAAAATGAGGAGATGGGGATAATTAGGTCATCACCTGTCCTACTTTTTTTTACCTCACAGGACTGTCATGAGCATTACAATGTACAGTCCATTTCTGTACATTCTGTACAATGAATGTACAGAAATGGACTGTACATTCATTTATTCAATAAATGTTTATTTAGCATCTACTTTTTTTTCCACTCGCTATTAAAAATTTTAGGGCTATATCACTAAATGCACTATCTTAACAGAGCTTACTTTCTAGTGAGACCTGATAATAAACACATAAACAATTTAGAATATAATTTCAGAGAATGAAAGTTTCTATGAATAAAAATTGAACAGAGTGAGGTGGGAGAGTGACCAGTGTGATTAGGGAAGTAATCTTAGACAAGATGACATTTGAGTCATGAAAATGGTAACACACTAAAAGATTTAATCCTGAGATGGGAAGCCAGACAATGATTCTCATCTTATCTCTTTTGTGCACCATTGTACTGGAGTTCCTAGTCACTATAACAATATAAAAATAAATAAAATTATAAATATTAGGAAAAAAGAAATGTATTTTTATTCTTATACCAATTATTTTTAATGTGGAAAATTAAAAGACATCTGAGAAATATTGCTAGAATAAATAATGAATATAGCAAGGTTGCTGCTATTAAAGTCAGTATGCAGAAATGAATTGTATTCTATAAAAATTTAGAAAACACAATTTATAAAATATACAATTGTCACTTAAAATATTAAATACCTTGTGATAAATCTAGCAAGAAATATGCAAGGCCCCTAGGAAAAAAATTTGTAACTTGACCTCTAATTTATGCCATTTACAAAAAATAATTTATCTCGATTCTAGATCTAAATGTTAAGGATAAAGCAATAAGACTTATTGATGATTACATAAGAGAATATCCTCATAACTTTAAGGCAGACAAAGATTTCTTCAATGGAATACAAGAAGGACTATTTAGAGTACTTAATGTACAAGAAGTACATTAAGGAAAGATTGATAAATCAGACTACATTAAAATTAGAAAATTGTATGAAATAAAGGGCCCATTAAAAATGTAAAAAGGCAAGGCACCAAGTAGAAAAATATGTTTGTAACCAATTCAGGTCTTGTAACCAGAGTATATAAGAACTCCTAATAATCAATAAGAAAAAGACAACTCAATGAAAATGGATAAAAGACATGCACAGACATTTCACAAAGGATTATATCCAAATGGGTAATAAGCATGTTGAAAAAGTGCTCAACTCAACTCCTTTATCAAGGAAATAGAAATTAAAACCATGATGTGATAACACTAAAGCTCACCAAAATACCAATTATTGGCCAGCATGTAAGCAAAAAGAACTCTCAAACATGGCCCATGAGGTTGTAAAGGAGTATGACCAGTTTGGAACTCTATTTGGTAGTAGCTACTAAAGCTGAAATGAGTATACCATATAATCCAGCTACAATGCTCCTAAGTGTATTCTCTACAGAATATATATTAAAAATATGCACAAAAATTCCCATACTCAGAGGTGAATACATGCTACATGGAATGGGAAGGTTATATAACTTGGGGGTGGTGGGCTCTGATTAAGAAAAAAACACAAAATTTTGAATGTAAGATTAGATACAGAAATAATAAGTATGTAACTAGGATAATTTTTTAAAATCACCAAAATTGCAGGAGGCTTTGGGATTCAGGCCTGTTTCTTCTGGAACTTCTTTAGGCATTTGACCAGAAATGTTTTCCTGGGGCAGAACAAGATGGCTGAATAGAAGCCTACCCTATTCAGTCCCCCTGTTGGAACAGCAAAAGTTAACAACTAACTACACACAAAAAGCACCATCACAAGAACCAAAAACTTAGGTGAGCAATCACATGACCTAGTGTCAACTTTATATCACTGAAAGTGGCACTATAAGTGGGTAGGAGAGACAGTCTTAAATTGCTGATACCTCACCTCCCCCATTCCCCTGAAGTGGCTGCATGGTGCAGAGAATCTGTGCACCATGCACAGGAGGGAAAGTGCACTGACAGGGAGACTTTACATTGAACTCAGTGCTGCCCTATCACAGCAGAGAGCAGAATTGGACTGTACCCAGATGATGCCTGCCCACTGAGGCACCTTGACTGGCCCTAGCCAGAGGGGAATTGCCTATCCTGGTAGTCAGAGTCTGAGTTTCAGCAAGCCTCATCGCCAAGGGCTAAAGTGCTCTGGGGCACTAAGTGAACTAGATGGACAGTCTAGGCCACACGGACAGCAAGTCTTAGGCAAGTCCTAATGCTGAGTTGGGCTCAGATCCAGTGGACTAGTGGGGCATGTGACCTACTAAGACATCAGCTGTGGTGGCTAAGGGAGTGATTGTGCCACCTCTCCCCTTCCCCTGGCAGCACCCACATGGTGCAGAAAAATCTGTATGCTTGGGAGAAGAGCACCAGAGAAATCCGTATGCTTGGGAGATGGAGAGCACAGCAATTGTAAGACTTTACAATGAACTCAGTGCTGTCCTGTTATAGTAGAGAGAAAAGCTGTGCTGGGCTCAGCCAGTGCCCGTACATGGAAGAGCATTTGCACTAGAGCTAGCCGGAGGGGAATTGCCTATCCCAGTGTTTGGAGCTTGAGTTTGTCAGCAGGCTTTGCCATGACAAGCCAAAGTGCTCCATGGTACTAGGTAAACTTGAAGGGAAGTCTAAGGCACAGGGATTGCAATTCCTAAGCAATACCTAGTGCTGGGCTGGGCTTAGTACCAGTGGACTAGGGTGGCACATGACCTAGGGAGACATCAGTTGGCATGGCTAAGGGAGTGCTTGCATCACCTCTCCTCCAACCCTAGTCAGTGCAACTGGAAGCAACAAAAGTGACTCTTAACCTTCTGCTTGAAGAGAGGAGAACAAAGTGTAAAGAGGACTTTGTCTTACATCTGTGATACCAGCTCAGCCACAGTAGGATAGGGCACTGGGTGGAGTAATCAGGCTCCCACTTGAGGCCATAGCTCATGGATGACATTTCTAGACACAGCCTTGGCCAAAAGGGAGCCCGCTGCCCAAAAGGGAAATACCCAGTCCTGGCAGCATGTATCAGTGCTGACCAAGGAATTCTTGGGTGCCAAATAATGAACAGTTATATGCAGGTAATACGCCATGGGCCTTGGGCTCTGAAATGTGCTGGCTTCAGGTGTGACCCAGCATATTCCCAGCTGTGTTGTCTATGGTGAAAGACTCCTTCTGTTTGAGAAAAGCAGGGGGAAAAGTAAAGGGGACTTTGTCTTGCACTTTAGGTACCAGCTTGGCAACAGTGGAGTAGAGCACCAAGCAGGTCCTTGCAGTCCCTGAGTCCATGTCTACACTCTTGGTCAGAATCCATGAACCTGCCTTAGGCCAGAGGGGAGTCCCTGCCCTGAAAGGTGAGTCTCAGGCCTGGCAGCAAAAACTGATTAAAGAGCCCTTAGGCCTTAAGAGAACATCAGCTGTGTCCTGGCAGAACTCCCCATGGGCCAGTGGTTGTAGTGGCCGCAGGAAAAGGCTCATCTACCTATGGAAAGGGGAGGGAAGTACGGGAAGGACTTTGTCTTGTTGTTTGAGTGCCACCTTAGTCACAGCAGAATAGGACATAGAGTAAATGTCTAATAGTTTTTTACTCCAACCCCTGGCTCCCAGACAGCATCTCTGGACACATCCAGGGCCTGGGAAACGTCACCACCTCTAACAGAGGGACTTAAACTGGCTGGCTTCACCACCTGCTGACTGTAAAGCCCTAGGACCATGAGTGAACATAAGTGGTAGACAGGTAATAGTTACAACGGGCCTTGGACAAGACCCAGTGCTGTGTTGGCTTCAGGTCTAAATCAGGGCAGTTTCAGTGGTGTTTATGTGGTCACAGAGGCGTTTGTGTCCCTGAATCTCCAGTTGCAGATGGCTAAGGACAGAGACGGAGACTCCATTTGTTTAGGAGATGATAAGGGAGAAGAACAAGAGTCTCTTCCTGGTAATCCAGAGAATTCTTCTAGATCTTATTCAAGACCAACATGGAAGTACCTCTATGAGCCTGCAATAACCAAAGTCTTATTGAGTTTGGGGCCCAAATTCAAACTTTGAATACCTGGAAAGCCATACCAGAAAGGATAGGCACAAATAAGCCCACACTGCAAAGACTGAAATAAACATCTAACTATTCAATATCCAGACACTGAAACGCATCTAAAAGTATCAAAATCCCTCAGGAATACATGACACTACCAAATGAACTAAATAAGGCACCAGGGACCAATCCTGGAGAAAGAGAGATATGTGACCTTTCAGACAGAGAATTCAAAATAGCTGTGTTGAGGAAACAAAAAGAAATTCAAGAGAACACAGGGAATGTATTCAGAATTCCTTCAGATAAATTTAACAAAGAGAATGAAATAATTGAAAAGAAGCAGAAATTCAGGAGCTAAAAAATGCAATTGGCATATTGAAGAATGCATCATAGTCCATTAACAGCAGAACTGATTAAGCAAAAGAAAGAATTAGTGAGCTTGAAAAAAAGCTTTTTGAAATTGCACAGTCAGAGGAGAAAAAATAAGGGAGCACACCGACAAGATCTAGAAATAGCCTCAAAAGGGCAATTTAAGAATTTTTGGCCCTAAAGAGGAGGTAGAGAGAAAGAGAATTAGAAAGTTTATTCAAAGGAGTAATAACAGAGGACTTCCCAAACCTAGAGAAAGATATCAATATTCAAGTACAAGAAGGTTGTAGAACACCAAACAGATTTAACCCAAAGAAGACTACTTCAAGGCATTTAATAATCCAACTCTCAGAGGTCACAGATAAGAAAAGGATCTTAAAAGCAGCAAGAGAAAAGAAACACGTAACATACAATAGAGTTCCAATACATCCAGCAGCCGACTTTTCAGCGGAAATCTTATGGGCCAGGAGAGAGTGGCATGGTGTATTTCAAGTGCTGAAGGAAAAAAACTTTCATGCCAGATAGTACATCCAGAAAAAATGTCCTTCAAGCATGAAGGAGAAACATGTCTTCCCAGACAAACAAAATCTGAGGGATTTTATGAACATAAGGCCTGTCTTACAAGAAATGCTAAAGGGAGTTCTTCAATCTGAAAGAAAAACATGTTAATGAGCATAATGATCAATAAGAAATCAACTTAAGGTAGAAAATTCACTGGTAATAGCGAAGAGAAAAACACAGAATATTATCACTTTGTAAGTGTGGTGTATAAACTACTTTTATCTTAAGTAGTAAGACCAAACAATGAAGCCATCAAAAATAAAAACTACAACAACTTTTCAAGACATAAGCAGTATAGTCAGACATAAGGAGAAACAACAAAAAGTTAAAAAGCAGGGTGACAAATATCAAGTGTTTTATAAGTTTTCTTTTTGCTTGTTTGTTTGTGTGGTTATACATTGAGTGTTAAGTTGTCATCAGTTTAAAATGATGGTCTATAAAATAGTATTTGTAAGCCTCATGGTAACCTCAAATCAAAAATCATACAACAAATACACAAAAATAAAAAGCAAGAAATTAACAATACCACCAGATAAAAATCACCTTTACTAAAAGGAAGACAAGAAATAAGAAAAGAGGGAAGAGAAGATCAACAAACAACAAGAAAAACAAATACAAAATGGCATAAGTATGTTCTTACTTTTTCTAATAACGGTACATATAAATGGAGTAAACTCTCCAATAAAAAGATGTAGAGTGGCTGAATGGATAAAAAAGCAAGACCCAATGACCTGTTGCCCACAAGAAACACATTTTACTTATAAAGATATACATAGACTGTAAATATAGGGATGGGAAAAGATATTCCATGCCAATGAAAACCAAAAAAAAAAAAAAAAAAAAAAAAAGAGTGAGAGTAGCTATTTCTGTATCAGACAAAATAGATTTCAAGACAAAAACTGTAAGAACAGACAAAGAAGGTCATTATATAATGATAAAAGGGTCACATCAGCAAGAGGATATAGCAACAGTAAATATATATGCACCCAATACTGGAGCACAAAGATATATGAAGCAAATATTATTAGAGCTACAGTGAGAGATAGACCCCAATACAGTAACAGCTGGAGATTTCAACACCCCACTTTCAGCATTGGACACATCTTCCACACAGAAAATCAACAAAGATCAGACTTAATCTTCACTATAGACCAAATGGACCTAATAGATATATTTATATATATTAGGGTTTTTTCTGTCTCTATCTCCTTCAATTCTGCTCTCATCTTAGTTATTTCTTGTCTTCTGCTAGCTTTTGAAATTGTTCCACTTGCTTCTCTAGCTCTTTTAATTGTGATATTAGGGTGTCAATCTGAGATCTTTCTAGCTTTATATGTGGTGGGCATTTAGTGCTATAAATTTGCCTCAACACTGCTTTAGCTGTGTCCTAGAGATTGTGGCACATTTTCTCTTTGTTCTCATTGGTTTCAAAGAACTTCTTGATTTCTGCCTTAATTTCATTATTTACCCAAGAGTCATTCAGGAGCAGTTTGTTCAATTGCCATGTAATTTTGTGGTTTTTGACTGAGTTTCTTAATCTTGAGTTCTAATTTGATTGCACTGTGGTCTGTGAGACTGTTGTTATGATTTCAGTTCTTTTGCATTTGCTGAGGAGTGTTTTACTTCCAATTATGTGGTCAATTTTAGAATAAGTACCATGTGGCACTGAGAAGAATGTATATTCTATTGATTTGGGGTGGAGAGTTCTATAAGAGCTATTTATAACAAACCCACAGCCAATATCATATCGAATGGGGAAAAGCAGGAAGCATTCCCTTTGAAAACTGGTACAAGGCAAGGAAGCCCTCTCTCACCACTCCTATTCAACATAGTATTAAAAGTTCTGCCCATGGCAATCAGGCAAGAAAAAGAAATAAAGGGACTTTAAATAGGAAGAGAGGAAGTCAAATTGTCTCTGTTTGCAGATGATACGATTATATATTTAGAAAACCCCACCATCTCAGCCCACAAACTCATTAAGCTGATAAGCAACTTCAGCAAAATCTCAGGATACAAAATCAATGTGCAAAAATCACAAGCATTCCTATACACCAACAATAGACAAGCAGAGAGCGAAATCATGAATGAACTCCCATTCACAATTGCTACAAAGAGAATAAAATACCTAGGAATACAGCTAACAAGGAATGTGAAGGACCTCTTCAAAGAGAACTACAAACCTCTGCTAAAGGAAATAAGAGAAGAGACGAACAAATGGAAAAACATTCCATGCTCATGGATAGGAAGAATCAATATTGTAAAAATGGCCACACTGCCCAAAGTAATTTATAGATTCAATGCTATCCCCATCAAACTACCATTGACATTCTTCACAGAATTAGAAAAAACTACTTTAAATTTCACATGAAACCAAAGAAGAACATATATAGCTAAGACAATCCTAAGCAAAAAGAACAAAGCTGGAAGCATCACACTACCTAACTTCAAACTATACTGCAAAGCTACAGTAACCAAAACAGCATGGTACTGGTACCAAAACAGACATATAGACCAATGAAACGGAACAGAGACCTCATAAATAACACCACACATCTACAACCATCTGATCTCTGACAAACCTGACAAAAGCAAGTGATAGGGATAGGATTTCCTTTTCAATAAATGGTGCTGGGAAAACTGGCTAGCCAT
The DNA here is from genome assembly GCF_028885625.2 of Pongo pygmaeus. NCBI lineage: Eukaryota > Metazoa > Chordata > Mammalia > Primates > Hominidae > Pongo > Pongo pygmaeus. The sequence goes on along the minus strand of NC_072396.2, from coordinate 117,593,677 downwards.
ATGCAGAAAATGGAAACTGGACTCCTTCCTTACACCTTATACAAAAATTAACTCAAGATGAATTAAAGACTTAAATGTAAAACCCAAAACCATAAAAACCCTAGAAGAAAACCTAGGCAATACCATTCAGGACATAGTCATGGGCAAAGACTTCATGATGAAAATGCCAAAAGCAATTGCAACAAAAGCCAAAATTGACAAGTGGGATCTAATTAAAGAGCTTCTGCACAGCAAAAGAAACTATAATCAGAGTGAACAGACAACCTATAGAATGGGAGAAAATTTCTGCAATCTACCCATCTGACAAAGGTATAATATTTGGAATCTACAAGGGACTTAACCAAATTTACAAGAAAAAAACAAACAACTCCATTAAAAAGTGGGCAAAGGATATGAACAGAAACTTCTCAAAAGAAGACATTTGTGTGGACAACAAACATATGAAAAAAAGCTCAACATCACTGATCATTAGAGGAATGCAAATCAAAACCACAATGAGATACCATGGCATGACAGTCAGAATAGCGATTATTAAAAAGTCAAGAAACAACAGATGCTAGGGAGGCTGTGGAGAAATAGAAATGCTTTTACACTGTTGGTGGGATTGTAAGTTATTTCAACCATTGTGGAAGACAGTGTGGTAACCCCTCAAGGATCTAGAACCAGCAATACCATTTGACCCTTTATTGGGTATTTACCCAAAGGAATATAAATTATTCTACTATAAAGACACATGCACATGTATGTTTATTGCAGCACTACTTACAATAGCAAAACACGGAACCAACCCAAATGCCCATCAATGATAGACTGGATAAAGAAAATGTGGCACATATACACCATGGAATACTATGCAACCATAAAAAGGAATGAGATCATGTCCTTTCCAGGGACATGGATGAAGCTGGAAGCCATCATCCTCAGCAAACTAACACAGGAACAGAAAACCAAACACCGCATGTTCTCAGTCATAAGTGGGAGTTGAACAGTGAGAACACATGGACAGAGGGAGGGGAACAACACACACCAGGCCCTGTTCACGAGTGAGGTGCGTGGGGAGGGAACCTAGAGGACGGGACAATAGGTGCAGCAAACCACCGTGGCACACATATACCTATGTAATAAACCTGCACATTCTGCACATGTATCCCGGAACTTAAATAAAAATAAAATAAAATAAAGAAGGAATGAAAAAGACTTAGTATTTGATACCACAACAGGGTGACTACAGTCAATAATAATTTGATTGTACATTTTAAAATAACCAGAAGAGTATAAATGAATTGTTTGTAACATAAAGCATAAAATGTTTGAGGTGCCGGATAGACCATTTCCCATAATATGACTATTACACATTGCATTTCTGTATTAAAATAGTTCATGTACCCTCTAAATATATACACCTATGTAGCCACAAAAAAGAACTGCTCTCATAGACATGTTTCATAGGTTATGACTTCTCTTTTCTATACAGAATATTATACACCTTGTAGCAACACTAGCTCTTAAGGAGGTGTGTACAAGTGAGGAGACCTGAAGCTTAATCTTCATCATCTTCATGGTATATTTGCCTATGATCATAACAGCGTTATTCATGATAGCCAAATTTGGAAACAATTCACCATCTGTCAATAGCAGAACAGATAAATTGTGGCATATCCATATAATAGAATGCTATACAGCAATGAAAACAGACAAATCACTACTACATGAAACAACATGAGTGAATCTCACAACCATAATGTTGAGCTATGGAATCCAGATGAAAGTTAATACTTACTATATGATTTCATTTCTATACAGTTCAAAAACAGACAAAATTAATTTATGACAACAAAGTATGGATTGTAGTTTCCTCTGGGGAAGAAGAAAATGGTTAATTCTTGATAGGTGGCAGAAAAGGAGCTTTTGAGATGTTCGTGATGTTCTATTTTTTCATCTGAGTATTGGTTATACAAGTGTGCTCATTTCGTGATAATCCAACAAGCTGTACACACTTAGAATTTGTATAATTTTCTTCTTGTACATTACACTTGAATGAAAAGTCTATTAAAAATAGCATATAAAGTCAAGATATTATTAGTTTTTTTAACATGGGAGAATTGGACAATCTCTAACATGGGAGAATTGGACAAGCTATGGAAACCTCTCCTCACTATATTGACACTCTTGCAAAAGAGACTGGAACAATCCTGGGGGCTTGTCAGTGTGCCATATTCACTGGAATATTCAAAGGGTCCCTGATTAATTTTGGCACTTTTGTCACCTTTTATAAATGATTCCATTCCAAATCCTACTTGTATTTGAATCCTAGATTGTCACACATTAAGATTACAATATCTTTACATCATTCCATTCTAGCCATGTTCTCTTGGGAAAAAAAAAATTAGCCTTCTCTTAAAAAAAAAAAAATCCTTTGTTTACATTGTCAGTTTGCAAAAATCATACCTGTTCATTTTAGAACAAAAAAGCATCAAGACCTGTACCATTTGCAATCTGCTACAAGAACAGCATATCTCACAGGGTAATCTCCCTTAGCCTAGATTTCAGAATGAGATGGTACATGGAGTTGAGCTACAGCTGACACACAATTGTCTATATGCAGTATGAGCAGCAAAATTGAAGGAACAGATTTAGGGATTTTTGTGTTATATATATCACATACATATGCGTATACATTTATATAAATGTGCATTTCTTTTATATGTTTAGGAATATGTATAGTGGTAGAGAGAATTTTTATAACTAGTGAGTTGACATTAATAAGTTGCTTTAACTTGATTTTTGGAATTCAACCAATTTTGTTACGCTAATTTGTATGCATGGAAATTGTCAGTATTTCTCTGGGTTTTAGAAGTTTCCTAATATCTTATGTATTATTTTACATACAAGTAAATATTGATGAAGGAAATGAGCATTAAAAGCTAGTAAAATCAAATAAACAATTTTTAAAGGCTATATTCAATGCTTTGAAATGTTATATGAAATATTCAGTCTGATGTAAATTGCACATATACTACTAACGGTATAATCAGGCTATTCATTTTTTAGCCCAAAACACAGAGCCAATGACTTCGTTTTCTGGCATGAGATCATTTCTTTGAATGAACATAAATGAAGTGTAAAAGATTATCATTACTGATCCTCATAGGATCTTTAATCATGAAGCAATCTGTAGAAGATTCACCGACCTTGATTGAAATCTAATAGAAGTAAATAGATTATTACAACGAAATATATTTTGAAAGCACTGGAAGTGCTCTATAACAGTCATGTAGTGGCTTGCTCCAATGGGTTTTTAAAAAATCATTAAAATAAAAAAACTTTATTTTCTCAGCCATTGTTTTAAAGTATATGAATATTTAATGGAGGAAGTGAAAATTAAATATCATTACTTAGCTCTATTCAAAGACTTCCTTGTTGGTTTTTTGTGTTGATGATGAATCATGGCCCTAGAGAAAAATGTATTAAAAGTAAAAAACAACACAACACAAAAATTTACTCCATTAGCTCGATTCTCTCAGCCTCCTAGTCAGGATAGAAAGTGGGCTCATTACACTCAACTCAGGGAGAGATGTCTCATATAGATTTGTGGGGCGAAATGGTGCTCCACTATCACTGTTTTCCACTTAGAATAACAGACCTCCAAATTATTTGTGGATTACTTACAATTTCCCACGCCATAGGGTGTCTAACAAAGTATTTAATGACCTCAGGGAGCTGACCTCAAGAAGCCAGCATAGATTTTTATGAATGAGCCCTATACTGGAGATCGCTTTGATACAAAATTTGACACATTCTAAGAATAATAAGTAAGATACTTTAGATTCTCTGAGAGAATGATGTTTTGTAGATTGAAGAAATCAGTTCTCCCAGTCCAACCCACAAATAAATAGTTTGATATCCCTTGTGTATTCCTGCGAGTGGTTACTGTACCTCGGCATGAACACTCCAACATGCAACTCATTCTATTTGTGAAGACCTTTAATTTTTTGAAAATGTTTCCTTTGTTGAGCTGAAATCCGTTTCTATTTTAGTTTTTCCATCATTGAACCTATTTATATTCTCTGGGCAAAACAGAACCATTTTAATTCATCTTGCACATTACATATCTGTAAATATGTAAAGAACTTTCTAGTTACTTCAACTACTTTAATATACTATGAATATTTTAGATCCTCCTTGCTTTTTGTCTGAACACATATTGGTGTGCCTTCTCTTCAAGAATAGAGCCTAGAAATGAAGAGTTTTCTATATGTGTCCATCAGGACAGAATGGAATGAATACATAATGTTGCTCATCCTAAGGTTTTTTAATTCTGCAGATGAGGTTTTGTATCACATTAGGTTTTCTGATCACCTTAATTTCTCTTCTGACTCATACGGAACTTACATTTGATTAAAACTACTAAATATGATTGGAAGGTTTTTTGGCTTTTTTTTTAAGTTCTATACTGGCAAAGTTGTATATGGTTTAGTTTTATGATTTCAAGTATAAAACTTTTCATTTTTTCCCTGGAAAACATCAACCTCTTAGATTTTGCCCTTCTTTGGTTCCTAATTCTGCAATTTTACTAGTTAAAGTTCTCAGCTTTACCTATATCCTTATGTAATTCATTTATAAAATAATGTTATATAACAGAATTCTTCCATGCTCCAGTTTACGGCTCCAGATCTGAAATAATAGTCATCAGGTTACAAGTCAGAAAACATTGACTTTGAACTTCGTGTAAATCCAGTTAAGTTACTTATGGACATAATTGTTTTCTTATCTTTGAATTGATAATAGTATTACCTATCCTGCCCCTTCATAGGATTGATTAGAAGCAAATTAGAGATTATTTTTGAAAAGGCTTTAAAGAGAATGAAGTGCTACATATAAAATATGTAAGCCATTGTTATTAACGCTATTTTTTACCTACACTCAAAGAGTTATATTGATTGATTTCCCAATAAAGTGAACAATTGTTTGGCATTATATAAAGATACAGTTTGTAACAACTTTATACCATATAACATTATGTACCAAAATTTATATGTCCTTCTAAATGAAAGCCTTTCAGACTCAATGACACATGGATACCAGGGCACTGAAATAGGATTACAGGAATGATTAATTCTTGCAAAGCAGACACACTATGTTGACAAAGTAAAGGGAAATTTACATTTTTATGCTTCTTTCATATCTCTAATTTTAAAACTTCTGGTACCTGTTCTAAAAGCATTCCTTTGTTCATATTTCTAAGTGCATGAGATGTCACTGATGATTCTGATTCATGAAGTGAGATTTATTCTAATTACATATTGAAAATTATAAGCATTTTGATTTATATTCCTAATTTTAAACCTTCCTTAGTTTATTTGTATACTCAGTATCACACCAAAAAATGCTCATTCAACTCACATGTAAGAGGCAGTATAAAGATAAACTCTTAAAAAGCACCAAGATGATATTTTTGCACGTTGGGTATGTGAGGATATCATAAAGTGCCGTAAATTGTTATGTGTACGTATGTGTGTGTGCATATGTGTAGCATGTTTATATGTATGCATGTGAATTTTTCACTTGAAAAGTGGTCATTCTATGGTTATCTACAAAGAAGCCAGTTCTTTGTCCAAATAAGCAGTGCAGAATTATTCAAGAAAAAACCGCAGAGAGTAGAACTGCTCTGTAGCATTTCGTGAGGACGCTGGCAGCACAAAATGAGGGTGACCAAACACAGAGGGATAGGGTAAGCTCAGAGTATAGCAGGAACAGCACAAGAGATGAGGTACTAGCAAGTGTAGACCAAAGAAAAGTGGCAGATGGCTGTGGTAAATGAAAAACAACATGATTTTACTGCAGAGCAATAACTGTGTTCTGCTGAAAGGGAAAAATACACAGAAATATATGTCAGTGGCCAGGCATTGTGGTACGTGCCTGTAGTTCCAGCTACCTGGGAGGTTGAAGTAGGAGGATCACTTCAGTCCAGGAATTCAAGGTTACAGTGAGCTATGATCTACCACTGCACTCCAGCCTGGGCAACAAAGCGAGACCCAGTATTTAGATTTATTTTTTAATAGCCAGGCATATTGGTACATGCCTGTAATCCTAGCTGTGTGGGAGGCTGAGGCAGGAGGATCGCTTGAGCCCAGGAGTTCAAGGCTGCAGTGAGCTATGGTCATGTCATTGCACCCCAGCCTGGATGATAGAGTAAAACTCCATCTCTCTAAAAAAGAAGAGATAGAAAAATATACGGCAGTGCAAGAGTGTCAAAAAAAAAATAAAATTATCTTTATTAAGCTTTACATAAAGGCTAATAAGATAATATGTCATTATGTAATAATGCTAATAACAGAAAGGGATATTGATTAAATTGCAAGGGAAATTTAAAAGCCACTGAAACACACACACAGAAATGTGTATATAAAGAAAAGGGAAATGAAGACAGAAGATGAGACAAGAATAGATCTGTGATCCTTATCTAGTCAACCTCACCCACAGAACTAATTCCCATAGTGATTTAAGAAAACACCTTTATGAATATAATGAGTTGAAATGATAAACTCACATCTACTTAGTAAATATGTTTATAATCTATCCGTGGCTTGCTCAAATTAAGCTCAATTCCCTTTTAGTTTGAAATTTCCATTAAAAGCCTTAATTGAAGATTATGTATACTAGAAATAGCTAAATTTTGTCTAAATGTAGGGACTACCTGGTCACTAACTAGACTATCTCTCACTGAAACACCTGTACTTCAGCAGATCAGGAGAAATAAGAAGGAATTATATATTTGTTTCCTTCTTAAAATATGATAATAACATTTTCTCTTCCACCATGCCCTTAAATTTTAGTAGTCCTCAGGAATCCATGTGTAGTCCACATCTCTTCTTATTCTGCCACCTCCCAGGGTACCCTCTAGTACATTGAACTGACATTTTCAATGACAACACAGCTCTGCTGGATGGCCCACTGACACCTAAATCTCAAAAGTCCAGGAACAAATTTCATAAAATTTCTCCATATCTCTCCTAAACTGCTCCCTTGTCTGAGCTCTGTGTTTCACTTGAAAACTTTACCACCCGCCCTGTTATTCAGGCTATCAACTTCAGTGTCATTTTTAATTTTTCTCTTTACCCTAAAATGAGTAGGTCATCTATTTTGGTGGATTTTACTTCCTAACTATCTCTCAGATTTATTCACTCCTCTCCCTACCTATTGTTACAATTCTAATTCAGGCCTTCAACATCACTTGGAATTGTACAAACCTTTAATTGCAATCTATACCTTCAGACTCTTATTTTAATATATTTTCTATACTGCTGCCAGAGATCTATCTAAAATATGATCATATTATTCCCTTGCATGAAGTATTTCAATGGAGCCAAATTCCTGAAGTTGACGTAGCTGTTTAATCACTGTTTGACCTTTCAAGCCTCGTCTCCTGAAATTTTCTACAAACATCCCATGCTGCAAGATTATGAAATAACTCAATTCTCATAACACATCATTTTATTTCATATCTACATGTATCTACCCCTCTAGTCCACTTGTTAAACTAATATTTGTCCTTCAAGAATTGGATCAACAGCATTCTCTGTGTGAAGTCTTTTTCAAATTGAAATGCCCTGCCATTCCTAGTGCAATTATTCTTTCCTTCCTTGGTGTTAATAGAACATATACCACATACCTCTGGAATGCATAAGGCTGCTGCTAAGATGGGCAGAATTTATACCTCTTCCATGTATAACAAGTGTTGCAAATGATAAATTGTATACATATTTGGGAAATGGGAAAAGTTTTCTAGTCCTCCTTGCAGGGTGTGAGATGGCGTTGTGGCTCGCTTCCTCAGTGCCCCACTGCTCAAACCTCTAGGGGAGCATACAGATGGGCAGGCTGTGGGGCTCTGACTCCACGACAGTGTCTAGGGGTGAGTGTTTACAGCTCCTGAAGCCCCAGTGGGCATGTGTTACAGATGCTCTTTTAGTTTAGCCGCCCATAGGTGGCTTGTGTTAGCTCAATTAGACTCCCTTCCTTATCACAATGACAGAAGGCTTTCGGTATCCTGAGGTTCTTGCCTTGGTGTACTGGAAGAATCAGATCACACGTGGGCTTGGAAAATGAGTGCAAGGTTTTATTGACTGGAGGGAGCTCTTAGCAGTTGGGGGAGCCAGAAGGGGGATGGTTTTCCCCGGGAGTCAGGTCACTCGGTAGCCTGGGCTCTCCTCCGACTGCCCCAGCCAGATTCCACGTTGTTCTGCCTGTCGGTGGCCTGCCAGCCTGTCAGGGCCTACTAATGTGCTCCTCTCCACATCCAGCCACCTGTGTGTTCCTCTGCTGATGTGCTCCTCTGGACATCCAGCTACCTGTGTCTTCTTCCACCAATCTTCTCCTCTCGAGGTCCAGCAGCTTGTGTGTATGCCTGCTAGGGTCTCGGGGTTTTTATAGGCACAGGATGGGGCTATGGCAGGCCAGGGGAGGTCTTGGGAAATGCAACATTTGGGCAGGAAAACAAAAATGCCTGTCCTCAGGTGCATGGGCACAGGCCCGGGGGGTGGAGCCCTACCAGGGACCCTGCCCTCCTCCACCAAGCGCTTCCCTTCCCCCCTTCCATATCATTTAAAAGGACCATGCCCTCCTCTACCCAGCATTTCCCTTCCGTATCATTTGTAGGCTTTCAGTATACAGGAATTAACAAACTCATTGTAGGAAGAATAACCAGACGCCTTTCTATATTCTCCATAGCAGGACCATTCAGCTTTTATTTCCTGTAAATATTTCACATACATCTAAGCTATTATTTCTATGAATCTCACTGACTGGCAATGTGACAGCTCCATCCATCTTTTGAGTTTGGGATTCTGGCCATAGAGCAACTCCCAGGTACCTAAAATGGCTGGTAGAAAAAGAAACAGTGAATTCTTCTCTCATCACCACTGAAGACTGGAACAATTTATCTGTCCACAGCTGCTCCTTTCTGAGCACATTTTGCTTTTCCAGTGAGGGCCCTTGCATGTTGTTTTTGAAAGGAAGACATCAACTATGGTGGATACGGAAAGGGTTGGGATGAACAAAGAGCTAGTCTCTACCTGGCCATCTTGCCAATTTAACTAGACATCAAAGCAAGAACTCTGGCTGGGAATGGTGGCTCATGCCTGTAATCCCAGCATTTTTGGATGCTGAGGCAGGAGAATGGCTTGAGGCCAGGAGTTTGCGACCAGCCTGGGCAACATAGAAAGACCTTGTTTCTACAAAAAATTTTTAAAAATTTAGCCAGGCATGGTGGCATGTGCCTGTAAGTCGTAGCTACTCAGGAGGCTGAGGTAGGAGGATCACTTGAGCCTGGAGGATCGAGGGGGCAGTGAGCTGTGATGGTGCCACTGCACTCTAGCCTGGGGGACAGAGCGAGATCCCGTCTTAAAAAAAAAAAGTGAGAACTCTACATATCATACATGCACCTTGCACACTACTTGATGAGGTCATGGTAGAAGCTGGAGATACAAAGTGGAGGTACCAAACCCATCATTACTAATTTTCATACAATCATTAATGATGATATTTCATTGAAAATGAAAATTTGGGACAAATACTGAATGTGCTACATGTTTGGAACAGTGGATCTAAATCAGGTCATTGTTATTTTGTGCACTATGAAAGGTACAAAATAACTAGAAGATCCCTACTTTCAAGAAGTTAACAATCTCATTAGACAAATATATTCTTGTGAGACAGAACTACATAAGAGTGAATACTCAAAAAAAGAAAAAAGCAGTGAGTGGTATAATTTGTAGGAATTACAGTAATTTGATTAAGAGACTGGAGTACTTGAGCCAATAGGAAACACTTTCTGGGTGTAGTTGAAAGCAACCAGAAGACAGAAACTCAGTCTATGCACAATCATTATTATGTAGCACTTAGTACTGCACTTGTGAATGAACTAAGCACACAAGTGATAAATAAAATTACATCACTGTCATTGGACACTTAGCCTTGCCTCACAGAACAAGTAGTGTTGAGGTTGTTGCAATGAACAGGTATGGCAGCCCACAGTGATCTGACTTTTCTCTGCATCTAAGTTCCTGAATCTGTCCTCATGACTCTGCTCTTAGGTAGACACAGGCTTGACCACCAAGTCATCTCTGGTTTTCCCAGAAGAAAATCAATAAACCACCCGGAAAGCCTAGCAATATACTTAGGCCACACTATGACTACTTGACCCCACTGACTCCCTGTGTCCTTATATCACACATTAGCTAATACTGAGACCTCATAAATGGAGGTTAGGCAGAAAATATTTGAACTAGTATTCAAGATGATCTTTCAAGAAGCAAAGCACAAACACATTTACACCTGGCAGAGAAAAAGACATCGAGGCCAATTGCCTGAGGCATGATCTCTGTCAACCATGATGATGAAAAGAGCGCTTCAGAAATTTTTATTGTTCCTATTGTATTAAGTCCACAAGTTTCAGTAGCAAAAACTGTATCAACAGTTCCTCCCATTCTTCTGTTGAGATCCTATCAAATGGCTCCATCAATAAAGCATTAGAAAAATACCTTAGATTTGATTATTTATATAAAACTGCACTCTAATTAGTGTTGCCCTGTCTGTGTCTTGACCTAATTACTATTCCTAGATATCTTCTAATACCAACTAGAGACAAGTGTTTTACATCATAGCATACATTATAGACTTTAAATGCCTTTAGTTACTTTATATAATTGTTTTTCAGCTTTAAAAATATGTTTTAATTCTCTCCATCAGCCTCATACTATGTGGATTTCTGCAGCTGTTTTTTGTGGCTGATTCACCAGACAAATTTCTCATTAAGCTCAATCATGGATTTCTAAAGGCATCTTGCATTTAGAAAAACAAGATAGCTGCATCTCAGGGAAAAATATTTTGAGTCCTTGAAAGTTTATGAAAGAACAATGCAAATTATATCTAATTTAGAAAAGAACACTGGGATTTTGATTTTGATATCTGTAAAACTGAAACTTTTGCATTTTTTATGAACAGTTGAACTCAATATTTTCAAGTCATATAGTGAAGAACTTTCCTTCTTTCATTTACTGGGCTGTGGGTGACAGTTTTCAAGTGATTGACAATCATCTGAATTCTGAATTCAGAACCTGGACAAAAGTCATCTCATACAGCCTGTTGGTGTCTTCAATACAATCTATGTGTATGATTTTCCTGGGAACAAAACAAAAAAAAATAAAGTGTGGCAGTGTATTCTTAAAACAAAGAGCCTTTTACAGCTGCTCAGTTGCAAGACCAAAAAAAAAAAAAAACCCTACATTTGCAAAATGAAAATAATAATTTCAACAAAAAAGCAGCATATCTGGTAAATTATAAAAAGCATGAATTACAGTTTAACAACATTGTCTACATGCTAATTTACTGAGACTACAGAGAAGTTGCATTTGGGTTTTATGGGACATGAACACAGATTTCTCTAAAAAAATCATCCAGTTTCTATTTGAAAATGAGTGTGAGTGCTCAATTACATCATACAGCAAATGAATGTTGTACTACTCACATGGAAACACAGGGGTTAGCAAAACCTGAATGACCAGCTAGTATAAAGGGAGACATGTTTTAGTAAAATGGATTTTTAACATGGATTTAGTGAATGTTTCAGTAAATTCCTGTATTTATGGGATATAGAGATTACTTAATAGAGAATGTCATGCTTTATTTATTTATTTATTTTGAGATGGAGTTTCACTCTTTCACCCAGGCTGGAGTGAAGTGGCGCTATCTGGGCTTACTGCAACCTCCCCTCCCCAACTCATCCCCCACTGGGTTCAAACAATTCTCCTGCCTCAGCTTCCAGAGTAGCTGGGATTATAGGCATCTACCACCACACCCAGCTAATTTTTGTATTTTTTTTTTTCAGTAGAGATGGGGTTTTGCCATGTTGGCCAGGCTGGTCTGAAACTCCCAACCTCAGGTGATCCACCTGCCTCGGCCTCCCAATGTGCTAGAATTACATGCATGAACCGCCACGCAGGGTGAGAAAGTCACACTTTAAATGACAACCTTTCTAAGTTCAACTTGTCCAGTTGACTTTTGTGTACATGTAGCTTAATTGAAGCCATGCTCATCTAACAGAGGCCAGCAGTGTCCAGGGGAGTTTGGTGTATCTAACCCCTCTCTTCTCTCTGGCCAGGTTTTGAAAATATCCAAATAACTAGTGAATCCAGTGCATTATATACATAGATTCATTCAACACAAACATCATTACAGCCCTTAGCACATATACTATGTGCTGAGCACACAGGATATACCTAATTAAAATATATTCAAACACAGCTCATCTGATCTCCAACCTTTATGACTTTGCCTTGACAACCAAACTTCCTGATTGAACTGTGAACTACTTGAGGTTAGGTGCTATTTATCTTTGTATCCCCAGTGCTTAGTACCGTATATAATACATGATAAGTGATCAAGAAATGGACGGATGCTTAATGTCTATCCCTGATCTACATTTACTTAACCCCAATTCAGTAATCTGATTTCAAAATAGTAATTATTCATTTGGTTTAATGATTTTCTTTGAGCTTCTAATCTTTGTTTATTTCTAAGATATAATCAGCCTAGTCCTAGTGACTCAGTGAGATGGACCCAAGTTCCTTTTCCTAAATGGGTAGATGAGAACAAAAGAAGTGCAAAACAGAAGTAATGGTACTGAGTATAGCAATGTGCATGTTCTATATTAAAATAATTGTAGAATAAGCTATCATAGACAGTCATTTGTGTGTTAGTCATTTTCATAGGTAGAGTAGAATTTTAAGAACTAATAAAAATGGATTTTGAGTTGATAAAAGTTGCTAGCTTTGTAGATAAAATTAAGCCACATGTACACAAAAGACAATCTATTCTAAATAAATTAACTAAACACCAAAGCCATTCAGATTGGTTGGAAGGGAAGAGTACATTCGTTATCAAGGCAATCCTTCCTGATCAGAAAATAAATAAATAAATATAGTCATAGATTTCTGTTTAAAGTTACATGATTGGAACTTTTCTTTATGTTTATCTACATGGTAAATATCAATATGGCCATAAATCTAACACATGTTCTTTACAGTAGCATTTTGATAAAATGTTAAAAAGTAGAGCAAGAACACCATAATTTGAAAATATAAAAAAAATAGAGAGAGGGAGAAACGATATGCCATAGGAAAGGTGGCTAGAAGAGAGTGTGCCATTTGGCTATTTCTTCCACCTACCACATTATCCTCAACCCAAGTCACTAGTAAGGAAATCTTAAAAGCTGTTATTAAAATCTATTTGGAAAGCTGGAAAATCCCATAGGCAATTTCTTTTTTGACCATTACTTCATGGTTTGCAAATGAGAAAAATGTTCACTTTCATTACCATCAATAGGGCCATTGAAATGCTGGAAGACTTAAGGAACACTTGCAAAAGACAAAATAATTCACCAATAGCTTAGCATTACTTTGAGATTAATGTACCTGTAAAACAGAAGGAAATTTCAGTTATCCCAACTTTGGTAGAGGAAAACCTGAATAAAGAAATACATAATAAAAAGATGGCAAACTAGAAGCTGCTAGTGAGCACAGAAGGGGTGAGTACAGCACCTTTAACTAAAACATCCAGGTACTTACGTTAGAGCTAACCAAGGAAACAATTCTACCCACGGAGAACGAAGAAAGATAAGGCAGGATGATGGCCCACCCAGGAGCAACAAAGAGCCAGGGGTACCTCCCACGCCCAGGAAAGCAGGGAGTGAATATGTGACCCCGGGAACCCATACTTTTCCCATGGATCTTTGCAACCCTCACATCAGGAGATCCCTTTATGAGCCTACTGCACCAGGGCCTTCAGTCTAACACACACAGCTATGTGGAGTCTTGGCAGAGCAGCCACTCAGGCACACGTGGAGATTTGCGAGCCTTAGATACTCAGACTTTCTAGGCTTCCCAGCAAAAGTAGCTGCAACTCTGGCAAAGCGGGAGGTTAGACCCCCATGCATACCACTAAGAAAGTGGATGAATCCAGGGGCCTGAGCATTGACTGTCTGCAGGCCCCATTTTCATGACACCTCACAAGATAAGACCCACTGGTTTAGAATTCCAGCCAGCCACTGGTAGCAGCATTGCACCTCCCTAAGAAGGAGCTCCCAGAGGGAGAGGCAGGCTGCCATCTTTGCTGTTTGGCCAACTTAGCTGTTCCAGCCTTCGGGCTTTGGAGAGTCCAAGCCAACTGGGGACAGAAGTGGTCCCCCAGCACAGCACAGCTGCGCTACAAAAACATGCCCAGGCTGTTTTTTTAAACAGATCCCTGACACTGTTCCTACTCACTGGGCAGAACCTCCCAAACAGGGTCTCCAGCAACCCCCACCAATGTTTTCTGGCAGACAGAGATTTGGAACCTACCTGGGATGGAGCTCCCAGAGGGAGGGGTGGGCTGCCATCTTTGCTGTTTGTACAACATAGCCGTTCCAACCTTCAGGCTTTGGAGAGTTCAAGCTGACTGGGGGCAGAAGCAGTCCCCCAACAAAGCACAGCGGCTATATGAAAATGTGGTCAGATTGCTTTTGAAAATAGGTCTATGATCCCATTCCTTCTCACGGGGTGGGATTTCCTTACTGGGGTGTCCAGCCACTCCCACCAGTGTTTTCTGGCCAATAGAGATTTAAAACCTCCCTGAGACAGAGCTCCCAGAGAGAGGGGCAGGCCTCTCTTTGCTGTCTTGCAGCCTTCATTATTGATACCTACAAGAACAGGAGCAAAGACTCTAAGTGCCTTATCTACACCTCCAACAAGCTGTAGTCAACCCAAAAAGAGAAGGCCAGTTCATCTGCCATGGGTCCAACCCATGACCCCCTGCTCATCACCAGACAGGGAACCCCCAATTTGGGTCTACAGCACAGACCCACCATCCTAGGCTGTTTGCACTGAGCAATTGGTGACCTGAATCTCTTCAGGTTGGAGACCCCAGAAGACAAGCAAAAGACCCTTGGCCACAACCACTACTAAGGTCCTTTCCTCTGCTGCCTCCAGATTGAGGAAGAAACATAAACACAGAGATCACCTGATAACTGCTGTGGGCAGCCCAGGAGTGCCAAGTCACGACCTACACCCAGCACTCAATGGGGAGAAGAACTCACATTGTCAGAACATTGAGAGGGAACACAGCTGCAACTGTAAGAAAGCATAGGGGAGCCACACAACCAAGCAAGAGTCTACCAACTGACCAATATGCCTAAGTGCCACCTACTGGATCACACCTCAAAGCTTCAACACCAAAAATACCTCATTAACATACCCCCCTCTGAAATGAAAGACAAGGAGTCAGCTTCAAATTAAGACCCTGCACAAAGCCTCGACCTGGTGAAAACATCCAGAAAAGAAGTCTGACTGTATACAATCTACACTGCAGTTAAAAGAACACCCACACACAGAGATGAGAAAGAACCAACACAAGAACTCCAGTAACTCAAATGGCCAAAGTGTCATATATCCTCCAAACTACCCACCAACAAGAGGTTTTAACCAGGCTGAGCTGGTTGAAATGACATAAATAGAATTCAGAATAGGAACAGGAGTGAAGCTCACTGAGATTAAGGAGAATAAAAAAACCCAATCCAAGGAAACTAGGAACCAAAATAAAACGATACAGGAGCTGAAGAAGAAAATAGATGGTATAAGAAGAACCTAATGGATCTAACAGAGCTGAATAACACAATACAAGAATTTCACAATAGAATCACCAGTGTTAACAACAGATTGGCCAGACTACTGAGGAAAATATGTCAGAACTTGAAGACTGGCTCTCTGAAATAAGATACTCAGACAAAAACAAAGAAAAAGAATCTTTAAAAAAACCTCCAAGAAGCATGGGATTATGTAAAAAGGCCAAATCTATGAATCATTATTCTTGAAAGAGATGGGGAGAAAACAAACAACTTGGAAAACGTATTTCAGGATACTGTCCATGAAAACTTCCCCAACCTTGCTAGAGAGACCAACAGTCAAATGCAGGAAATACAGAGAACTCCTGCAAGACTCTACACAAGAAGGTCATCCTGAAAACACATAATGGTCAGATCTTCTACGGTAGAAATGAAAGAAAGAATGTTAAGGTAGGTAGAGAGAAAGGGCAGGACACATACAGTGAAAACTCCATCAGGCTAACAGTGGACCTCTCAGTTGAAACCCTGCAAGCCAGAGGGATTGGAGACCTATATTCAACATTCTTAAAGAAAAAATCTTCAACCAAGGATTTCATATCCAGCCAAGCTAAGCTTCCTAAGATAAGGAGAAATAAGATCCTTTTCAGATAAACAAATGTTGAGAGACTTTGTTACCACCAGACCTGCCTTACAAGAGATATTGAAAAGAACACTAGATATAGAAAAGAAAGACCACTACTAGCTAATACAAAAACATGCTTAAATATGCAGATCAGGGACACCATTAAGCAACCACACAAACAAGCCAGCATAATAACCAGCTAGCAAGACAATGACAGGATGAAATCCACACATATCCACACTAACCTTGAATGTAAATGGGCTAAATGCCCCACTTAAAAGGCACAGAATGGCAAGCTGGATAAAGAAGTAAGACCCAATAGTACACTGACTTCAAGAGTCCCATCTTACACGTAAGGACGCCCATAGGCTCAAAATAAAGGGATGGAGGAAAATCTACCAAGCAAATGAAAAACAGAAAAAAGTGGCATCGTAATCCTAATTTCAGACAAAACAGACTCCAAACCAACAAAGATCAAACCAGACAAAAAAGAGGATTACATAATGGTAAATGGTTTGGTTCAACAGAAAGACCCAACTATTCTAAATACATATGCACCCAACAGGAGCACCCAGATTCATAAAGAAGTTCTTAGAGACCCACAAAAGATACATAGATTCCCACACAAAAATGGTGGGACACTTCAAAACTCCACTGACAGTATTAGACAGATTATCAAGGCAGAAAATTAACATGATATTCATGCCCTGAACTCAACACTGGACCAAATGGATTTGATAGACCTCTACAAGAACTCTCCATCCAAAAACAGCAGAATATAATTCTTTTCATGTCCACATGGCACATACTCTAAAATCAGCCACATAATTGGGCATACAACAATCCTCAACAAATACAAAATAACCAAAATCATACCAAACACGCACTCAAACCACAATGTAATAGAAGAAAGACTGAGAAAATAAAAGTCAAGACTAAGAAAATCACTCAAAACCATGTAATTACCTGAAAATTAAACATGTTCCTACATGACTTTTGGGAAAACAGTGAAATTAAGACAAAAATCAAGAAGTGCTTTGAAAGTAATGAGAACAAACATACAACATACCAGAATTTCTGGGACACAGCTAAGGGAATGTTAAGAGGGAAATTCATAGCACTAAATTTCTACATCAAAAAGTTAGATCTCAAATTAACAACCTAACATCACAACTGAAAGCACTACAGAAACAAGAACAAATGAACCCCAAAGCTAGCAGAAGACAAGAAATAACCAAAATCAGAGCTGAACTGAAGGAAACTGAGACACACACACAAAAACATGTAAACAATCCACAAATCCAGGACACATATACCCTCCTAAGACTGAACCAGGAAGAAATGGATGCCCTGAACAGACCAATAATGAGCTCCAAAATTGAATCAGTAATAAATAGCCTACCAACAACAACAAAAAAGTCCAGGACAAGATAGATTCGCAGCCAAATTCTACCAAATGTACAAAGAAGAGCTGTTACAATTCCTACTGAAACTATTCCAAAATATTGAGGAGGAGGGACTACTCCTTAGCTCATTCTAAGAATCCAGCATCATCCCTATACCAAAACCTGGCAGAGACACAACCAGAAAAAAAAATCATCTTCAGGCCAATATCCCTGATGAACATTGATGAAAAAATCCTCAACAAAATACTTACAACCCAAACCCAGCAGCACAACAAAAAGCTAAACCACCACTATAAAGTAGGCTTCATCCCCAGGATGCAAGGTTAGTTAAACAGACACAAATCAATGAATGTGATTCATCACATAAATATACCATTCATTTTATTTCAAGTGAATTCTGTTTTCTTCTGTGCTCACATCATCTTGATAAAAAACAATCCCTCTAAAACAGTGGCAGAGTGCTCTTGCCTTAATCAAGCAAAAATGCATAAATTTTAAAAGCTTTTATCTGGGCAACATTCGGAGTTGTCTAACTGCTTTCACAGGTGTTGGCATCTTTTATCTTTAACAGGCTCTGAGTAGAGATTCATTTCCTTTTCAGACCACTTTGGTCTAAGATTCTGGAACCCTATATTGGGGTAGGTTGCAGTGTTCCATCTGTTATCTTCAGGTTTTATGCCAAGAAGCTTGTTTAACCTAACTTCTCATCCTGAGGCATTCATTTCTAAACAAGTGCAGAGCTACACTCTGGCCAAGAACCTTGAGTTCAATAGCTGGAAGCTAGAGGCTGATTGCATCACCTTACATATAGCAGGAAGGGGGCAAAGAATGGGTTGGAGCTAAGGGAAAAAGAAATTCACAAATTTCATTTTTATGCCAGCAAAGTTTATAGCATTAACGCAAACCATTTTGTTAAGGAATTACTTTTTTTCATTTGCTGCCAAAGTTCACTCATCTCCTTTATTCACTTCTATATTCTGTCAGTCATCATGTTCTATTTATTTTACCCCTTTTGTATGTCTTAAGACAATTTACTTCTCAGCATCTCCACTGCCACGACCTTTGTCTGAGCCAACACCACCTCTTGTGCCACGGCTCTAAGTTTACCTCCTGATCTCCACTCCACCCCCTTCCTATCTATTCTCTATACTTTCACAAGATTGGCCTTTAAAAACAGAAATTATGTAATGTCATGCCTCTACCCTTTCCCAGCCTCTGCCATACTTAACATCTTTCATTTACTTCTCATTGCTCTAGCACAAAAATAAATTTTCTTAATATAGCCCGTAGGCACAGCTTAGGCTCCTTCATGCCCACACCTGCAATATCATCTTTGCACTAAGCTCCCCTGCAGTTTCTATGCTCCAATCACACTAACCTTGTGTGTATGTATGTGTGGATTTTCTAGGCTAACATCCCTACAATAAAGATTTTTCCATATTCTTCTGACTAAATCACTCCTCTGTGGCACCTTCACCCCTATTTTTAACTTAACTCTTTAGCATTTTTATTATCTCAAATATAATTTCCTCACAGAAGCCCTCTCTGACCCCTCAGACCATGCCAGTTATATATTCTTTTATATATTCTCATAGCACATGTACCTTTTCTTCATAGCACCTACGAGAGATTTGACTTTACATTTCTTTGTGTGTTTGATGATTGATTACTCTTTCTCTCCACTACCAGATTGTAAGTTTCATAAAGGCAAAAACTGTATCAATTTTCCTTACCACCTGTAAAAGGTAGATGTGGAAGAAGACAAGTAAAATTAGCTTACTAATACATTAAGAGATGCAGTGTGCTTGTGGAGGTGGTGTGATAAATGGAGATATGCCAGTTTGGGTGAGTACGATCCTTTTAGAATGGTGCTGTCAGAGAAGAGAAGAATACTGCTTTTGTGATCCAGAAAAGGAATTTGCAGTTATTGAGCAATTACTCTATGTCAGGCTCTATGCTTGGCACTTGATACGCGTTATTTCACTGAATCTTCTCATTTGAAAGCTTGCAGAGTCAATCTACTTGGGACATATGAAGAAAGCAATATGTCTCCCTATCTCTTCCTACCTCTCTTTCAACATGATATCTGACTGAAATGCAGTCTAAAATGTCAGCAAGAATCACACTATGTTCTGGTGATTGAGAAAATAAACCTTATAGCACTTCTTTCTGCATGCAACTCATATCAGTAGACCTGGTTATGGACCACTGTTAATGTACCATTTTCAGTGCTAAATTTAACTTCTGTGTAATTCTTCTTTTTTCCGTCACCTTAGTTAATGAATTAATTTCCCTAAAATGTTTTTGAGGCCAGCCAATTCTCTCCTCATTTTACAGATGAGGGAACAAAAACAATGAGATTTCCTTAATGTCATAGCTGAGTCACAAACCACTCAATATAATACACCTTGGGGATATCAACTTTTTAAAGTCCTTCCAGGACATTTCCACTCAGCTGAGTGGCTCAATGTCATGATTCTCTGTGATGTCAGGAAGCAGATGTGGTAGCAACATGAATGGAGAAACTTAAGTTCAGACACTAGTGAGCACTGTAGAACTTTTATTTCTCTTGGAATTAATTCTCAGTAGCTGTAACATTATGGTAAAGCCATCCAGCATGATAAATATAATAAAATGCACATTCATGTCTCCGCCATGATTTAATTGTATTCATAAACAACCCTTACTTCATTAGAACACCAAATTTCTCCATCAACCAAGAATAGAGAGCATTAAGTGGATATAAAATAGGTGGCAGAAGGTGTCATAATTTGTATTTGGGTTTAGTATTTTATTCTAATGGATTTTTTTTCTTTTAATCTATGGCAGAATAAGTTGAACAGGGACCTATGTACATAATTAATTTCTATTTTCTTTCTGACAGTTAAGATTTCCCTCCTTTCTGGTCAAACAGAATGTTATGTTGCAATGATAATGTTGAGATGTTTGTCGAGTGGAAAGCAAGAGAAATCATGTAATTATTTTGAAAAAGATGTTCAGCACCACGACTGTTAAACTTACTGATCAGCTTTTGTTTTGCTGGCTCCACAGTTAGGCAGATGTCATAGATCAAAAGACAGTTTCATATTTGAAATTGCATTGATAATTTACAAAAAGCACATTTTTAAGACTATGTATTAGGCATATCCTACACCTACCACTTTTCTAGTTTTCTGTCCTAGTCAATAACCATAGACTATCAGAATGGTACAACATCCTCAAGAATCAAATAAATAATATTGATACCAGGAAAAATGATTTCAGACCTGTGGAACAGAATAGAGAACCCAGAAATAAATCTAATCAGTTACAGCCAACTCATTTTTTACGAAGGTGCCAAGAACCATTGAGGAAAGAAGAGTCCCTTTAATACATGATGCTGGGAAAAATGGATATTCATATACATAAGAATGAAGCTAGATCCCCATGTTTTACCATGTATAAAAGTCAACTCAAAATGGACTAAAGACTTAAATGTAAGGCCTAAAATTATAAAACTATTAGAAGAAAACATCTGGGAAGTGCTACGTAACGTGGGTCTGGGCAAAAATGTTTTGGCCAAGACCTCAAAAGCCTGTACTTTCAACATAATATCTGACTGAAATGCAGTCTAAATGCAATAAAAGCAAAAATAGACAAATGGGATTACATCAAGCTAAAAAGCTTCTGCACAGCAAATGAAACAATCAACAAGGTAGAGAAACGACCTATAGAATGGGATAAAAATTTTGCAAACTATCCATTTGGTAAGAGATTAATAACCATAATATATAAGGAATTCAAACAACTCAATAGCAAAATCAAAACCCTCAAGAAAGCCAATTAGAACATGGGCAAAAAAAAAAAACCAAACAGTTGTTTTTCAGAAGAAGATATACAAATGGCCAAGAAGTACATGAAAAAATGCTCACCATCATTTATCATTAGGGCAATGTATATCAAAGCAACACTGAAATATCAATCTCCTCAGCTAAAATAGCTATTATCAAAAAGACAAAAAGTAACAAGTGCTGGCAAGGATGTGGAGAAAGGGAAACTCTTAGGCACTGTTGGTGGGAATGTAAATTAGTACAGCCATTATGAAAAACAATATAAAGATTCCTCCAAAAACTAAAAATAGAACTACTATGTGATCCAGCAATTCCACTATTGAGTATATATCCAAAAGAAAGGAAATAGGTATATAAATGAGATATCTGCACTCCCACGTTTATTGCAGCACTGTTCACAATAGCCAAAATATATAATCAACCTAAGTGCCCATCAATGAATAAATGGATAAAGAGAATGTAGTGTGTGTATATATATATTATAATATATATATACACACACACACAATGGAATTCTATTTGGCCATAAAAATAATGAAATTATGTCATTTGTAGCAACATGGATGGAACTGGAGGTCATTATGTTAAGGGAGATAAGCCAGACAGAGAAAGACAAATATTGCATGTGTTCACTTATAGGTGGAACTAAAAAACAATGGGTCTCATGGAGGTATAGAGTAGAATGGTAATTACCACACAGGCTGTAAAGGGAAGAAAAAAGAGGGATGAAGAGAATTTGGTTAATGGGTACAAAAATACAGTTAGATAGAAGGAATACATTCTAGTATTTGATAGTACAGTAGGAAAATTATAGCTAACAATAATTTATTGTATATTTTTAAATAACTAGAAGAGAAGTATTGTCATGTTCCCAACACAAAATAAAGATAAATGTTTGAGGTAATGGATATTTCAATTACCCTGATTTGATCATTACACATTGTATACATGTATCAAAATAAAACATGTACCCCCAAAATATGTACCACTATTAAATATCAACTTTTAGAAACTTTAAATTAAGAAAAAAACTTGATTTCATACAATTCAGGAGATTTTCTAAAAAGCTTGTAGACTAAGGGAAAATTAAGGAATAACTTACGCTGGGGCAAAAAAAGTAAACAGTTTTTGCTGGTGGGTGGGTTTGTTTGTTTGTTTGTTTATTTATTTATTTATTTGAGACAGGATCTGGCTATATCACCCAGGCTGGAATGCAGTGGCCTGATCTCGGCTTACTGCAACCTCAACATCCCCCGCTCCAGTGATCCTCTCATGTCAGCTCCCCAAGTAGCTGGGACTACAGGCACATGCCACCATGCCCGGCTAATTTGTGCATTTTTTGTAGAAATGGGGTTTCCCCATGTTACTCAGGCTTGTCTCGAACATCCTGAGTTCAAGTGATCTACCTGACTTGGCCTCAGCATGAGCCACCGCACCCAGCAAGTAAACATTTTTATAGCTACTTTCCCTCATCATTTTGATTAGTTAAGGTTTTATGTATATCCTTTTAATTGAGTTATTGAAAGTCGAATTGTTTTTTTTAACACATCTATGCCTTCTTAGCAGAAAATCAAATTCTTAAATATTCTTTGTCTTAGACACTTGTGATCTGAAAAGCCAATGTGAATTTTTGAACAAGAATTTTCTGTTAATCTCAGGCTTTTTTTGAAAACCAGTGGGCTTTCCTTCCGAGGAATGGAGAAGGAAAAATCAGTCTTTTCTCAATTCAAGGAACAACCATATGATAGTAAATTCAGAGTCCCTGAATAAAATTTGAAAATATACAGCCAGCAAAATCACTTACATGTAATATATGTCCCTGCCCAAACAATTCTGAGGTCTCCCAGGTAGACCTAAGAATGAAACAGAGGGATGTACCATAGTTAACCCAGGGAATGGGGCATTGGGACCAGAACTGCAGCCTCTCTCTCCATGATCCAATGCTATTTTTTTCAAAAGCATTGATGTAATCAGAAAACAATTTGAGGCTTTGAGGCTTTAACAACAAGGAAGACATTTTTCTTATATATTTATCATAATGGTTGATGATGAGTATAAATATGAGGTCAGGAGAGAGCAACATATTTTGACCTTCGCAAATTTCTGAAATATTATAAAGAAGTTAAAAGGAAGTGTCTAACAAGCTACTTCCAGAAGTAAATTTTTGCATTTCATGAAAGTATCAAGAGTTTTCTTGACAATATGGTCTCTTCTGTCTTAGCCTAGGTGTTCTATGTCAGGTTACGTGACCTCTCCCCAAAACTGGAAAAAAAAAAAAAAAAAAGAATAGGGATTTACATTTTTAAAAGAACAATATCATCCCCATTACTATCTATCTTTATTGACTTTTCCTTCCTATTTTCTCCTCTTGACCTTTTTCTAGTTGATCCTCAAATTGTGATTCAATAATTTCCATCTTTAGGTCTTTGAGGAATTGCCACACTGCCTCCCACAATGACTGAACTAATTTACAAGCCCACCAACAGTGTATAAGTGTTCCTTTTACTCCATAGGCCATTATCCTTAGCAAACTAACACAGGAACAGAAAACCAAATAATGCATGTTCTCACTTATAAGTGGGAGCTAACTGATGAGAACACATGGACACATAGAGGGGAACAACACTCACTGGGACCTTTCAGAGGGTGGAGAGGGGAGGAGGGACAGGATCAGGAAAAATAACTAATGGGTATTAGGCTTAATACCTGTGTGATAAAATAATCCGTGCCACAAACCTATGTCACAAATTTACCTATGTAACGAACCTGCACTTGTACCCCCTGAACTTAAAATAAAAGTTAAAAAAAAACAAAATTTCCAGAAGCCTTTATGTTGCATTGATCCTCTAGGATTGGAATATTTTTGATTGAATAAACATAATAAAGTGCTTGTTCAATTCGAGAGCATGTCATAACCTTCAATGGACTACAACATGTTGCACAATGTGGTGAGGCATCAATAATTCCTCCAAAGCACATTCATGCCATTTAAATGACTAAAATCTGACTATGTTAGCAACAGCTAGGACATAATCATTTTCTTGTTTTATGACAGACATTGTTTATTATGAAGCCAATGCCAACCTTAAACATATTGTCTACTTTAGTCTAAAAGGCTTCTTTCAATGATTCCATTGCAATGACACTAAATTGATGTGTATGACTATAGAAATGAAAGACGCAAACATTAGAGAACTGATAAAAATTAAGAGTAACAGGACATAAACCTCATAAATTTCATTATTTGAGAGAATGTTTTAAAGAACAATGTCTGTGATAATAGCTCAGGAGTTACTATCAATCTCTTACACCTTAGGGAAAATTGTATGTTAACTTCTTGTGTCAAAGGAGGAAAAATTAAGTACATTTAAAGCAATAAACAGTTAGAGATGGAAAACTTTTATAATGAGCTTTGTGGAGATTAGGAAGCAATCATGTGTTTTCAGTTTAGCAAAATCTTGCTGCTTTATCGGAAGCCAGGGTGTACCTGACTCAAAACAACAACAACAACAACAGAAAACACACAGAGATGCACTTCATCTCCCCTATAAAGCCCTTACTGACCTGCCCCAGATAATTCAGTATTTATTAGCTATGCTGTTTGTAATGGTTAATTTTGTGTGTCAACTTGACTGGGCCATGGAATGCCTAGATAGCTGATTAAAGATTATTTTGGGGTGTGGCTGTGGGGATATTTCTGGGAGAGATCAGCATTTGAATTGGTGGACAGAGTTAAGCAGAATGCCCTTCCCAGTGTGGGTAGGCTTCATCTAATCTGTTGAGGGCCAGAATTGAACAAAAAGGCAGAGGAAGGTTAAATTAACTCTGCCTGACGACTGCAGGCGAAACATTGCTTTTCTGCCCTCAGCGCTCCTGATTCTCAGGCCTTTAGACCTGGGCTGGAATCTATACCATCGGCAGTCCAGCGCTCAGGCCTTCAAATTACACCACTGGCTTTCCTGGGTCTCCAGCTTGCAGACAACAGATTGCAGATTGGGGGACATTTCAGACTCCATAATCAGATGAGCCAATACCTTATAATAACTATCTTTATACTATATATATAAAGTTATGACTATCTTCACATATAAATATAAAGATAGCACTTATAAAGTTTATATATAAACTATCTATATAGTTAGTATATATAGTTTATGAACTTTATATATACTATCTTTATATATAGTTATAACTATTTTCATATGTATAGTAAATGTATAAAGATATACTATATAAATACCTTAAAATAACTATCTTTATTTTAAAATAGCATATATATAAAGATACTTATTATAAGATATTGGCTCATCTGATTATGAGCATAGATAGATAGATAGATAGATAGATCTCCTACTAGTTCTGTTTCTCTGCAGAATCATGATTAATACAATCCCAAAAATCTTCCTATGCACTTGTATAACAATAGTTACTATGTGGTACCATATTTGATTCATCTATATATCCTTAGCACCTAGCATATTAGCACACAGTTTTGTTTAATATAAGTGCTCTAGATCCAGTAAGATAAAGGAAGCCTCACAAATACACTTTTAACTCTACTCCTTCTCTTCCATCTTCTGTATTTGTGTGTGTATGTGTATGTTGATTTTTTTTCTAGTTTAGTTAATCTGATGGGACACTATAGAGGGCTGATTTGTCTACATAAAATAGCAAAGGTGAAGGGTAATTGTCAATTGTCAATGGTTGATAAACAACAACAAATATCACCATCTCACACAAACATAAGGTAAAAAGCAAACAGCCACATTCTCTTCTTTTTCCAAAAAAAAAAAAAAAAAAGAGGTCCATCTTTCTTTCAGAGGCTAAATATCCACATTGTTCTCATGATTATATTCCTTGTAGCCCCCAGGAGATCCTTCTCCTTAGTCTACAATCATGATCAAAGACCCCATTTTATTTTTGTAAAATTCTCTTTTAACCTAAGGTATCCCTCAAGCTACTACTATTTCTCTCCTTGTTTCATCACCATAAATGTCTTCAGAAAGTGGTCCACACTTCCTGAACCCCCAAAACTCTACAAAAAAACAATGTCTTAATGTCACCAATGATCTAAGCGCAATAGTATCATTCTATATCAGACTTATGTTTAGGACTTATTTTAAGATTCCACAGACATTTCAAACATAACACCCCTTAAATTCTGATACATTATCTTTATATTCAAATATGCTTTTTCTCCTTCATTCTGTTTTAGTGGTGTCCTATTTTTTGTTCAACTAAGCTAGAAAAACTTCATTTGTAATGATAAATTCAATAATAGAATACTACTATTCAAATTGTATAGAGACATTTTCCCACAACATAAACATTTTTCTGCTGATAGGAAAACTTGAAAGAATTTATTTTTGGCTAGATAAGCCATTGTAGAGGTTGGCTATCCTACACATTTCAACTGGGAGCTCAAAAACTCCCATGCTTCCTTCCCTATCATGGTGAGAAAACAGCAAATCTAAATTGACCATTGCATGGCAAATTTTTTCTATATGATGGAAACAAAAAATATGGAGGTGAAAAATACTATATAGAGTGCTCCCTAAACAATTCGCAATTGTAAGTCATGTTGCTATCAACATGAGAGTGAATAAGCACAGTGTGGTATAGCTGCACAAAGAAATACTGCTCAGCAATGAAAAGGGACAAAAAATGAATGTGTGCCAAAACAGAGTTAATTTCCAAAAACATTATGCTAAATGAAAGAAGCTATACAAAAAAATTGAAATGTATAATTTCATTTAAGTGATAACTGAAGTAAGGTAAATCAAATATAGAGTGAACAACAAAAATAATCAGTACAATACTGCCTCTGGTAGGGTTCAGGGCATGGTTAGAACGGAAAAGTGCAAGAGGAAAATTTGAGGGATTATAGTAATGCTCTATATCTAGAACAAAATTTTAATACATACTTGTATGCATTTGCCAATGCATGCTATAGAATAGCACTTCACCTTAAAAAGGAAAAAAAATAACAAAAAGTAAAGCATTGAAATCTAATTAAATATATGCCGACTAAAGCGTTTAGGGGCGAATGGACCAATGTCTGCCACATACCTTGAAAGGATTCAAATTATAAGATTAAGTATGGGTATACAGAAGGATAAATAAAGGGAAAGATGTGTGATAAAACCTGATAGTAAAATGTAAATTATAGATTCTGAGTGGTAGAAATATGAGTGTTCACTCTACAAGTCTTTTGATATTTTTGAATGTTTGAAATGCTTTGTATTAATATATTGAAATATTAAACAATCAGCCTATGATTTTATTTTGGACATATACTTGGAACATTTAATAACCAATATTAATAGAACACTTATTATATCTTTTGAAGTACCATAATTTTGAAGTGTTCTTTTCCTTAAAATGCTTTCCTTCTATTTGAATATATAGTGAAATAAGATAGGCTTTATATGCTATATAATAAATATAAAGAATTCTATGCTTCACTGTGCCAGTTGCAGTATGTCTATTTTTTCACTATATGAATTGGGCCTCTTTTTCATTGTTATAGATAACCAAATCATTTTTTAGGATCATGTCTAATTCCCCACTATTGTCCCTCCCCAAACTTAGGACCAAACAGAAAGAGAACTGGATTATTGCCACTATCTTTCTTCGTAAGTTTCCATTAGCACTATCCATGAGATTTTTACTAGGAGTACTTCCCCTCCTTGCGTGACCAGTTTTATTCCTTGGCCTTTCTCTCTGGTTAGTTTGTATTCCCTTAAATAATAATAATTGCTATTATCAGTATGGATAATATTCATTAAGGACTGCCAATGTGCCAAGCAATGTCTAAGTAGCTTACATGTTTTATATCATTTAATCCTTACTATGCTGGGAGACGTGTGGATTTATATTTCCATTAGTTACTATCTTCCTTCTGCCAAAAAAAAACTTCAATTAACATTTGTTACAGTCCAGATCTGCTGCTGATTAATTCTTTCAGATTTGTACCTAAAAATGTCTTCATTTTACCTTCATTTTTAAAGATATTTTAATAGGTATAGAATAACATATACAATTAAAGAAAAATACTTGTAATTTTTCAAAAGTTTTAGTAAAAATGAATCTTTTATTTTTATTGTTGTAAGATATTTAACATGAGATCTATCCTTTTAACAAACTTTTAAGTGTATAATACTTAAAAATTGTTAATTATAGGCACAATGTTTTACAGCACGTTTCTAGAACTTACTCATCTTGCCTAACTGAAACTTGTACCTGCTAAATAGCAACTCTCGATTACCCCATCTCCTCAGCCCTGGCGACCACCATTCTGTTCTCTACTTCTATGAGTTTGGCAATTTTTGACACCTCATATTAGTGGAATCATACAGGATTTGTCCTTCTATAATTGGCGAATTTTGCTTATCATAATATTCTCAAGGTTCATCCATGTTGTTGCAAATGGTAGAATTTCCTTCCCTTTTTAAGGCTGAATAAGATGCTGAAGGGTCTTCAAAAAGTTCATGGAAAATACATTTTATGGAAACAATTATGCATGGATTTAGAAACATTTTTTACACCTAAATAAATTCATACTAACTTGTTACAACACGTCTAAACAGGATCTAGCTTGAGGTACTAAGTAGCATAAGACATCAGTTTGAAAAGAGCCCCTCTCAGAGCAACATAAATTCTGCTAAAATTAAAGCAAGCATGACATTAAATTTATGTAGAAGCTTGGGTGGAAAATGGTGAATTCATTTATGCTTTACAAAAAGTTTATGGGGCAATGCTTCAAGTAAATTAGCAGTTTGCAAATAGATAATGCATGTTAAAAAAGGACGAGACAATGAAGATGAAGCCCACAGCAGCAGACGATCCACATCTATTTGCAAGGGAAAAAAAAGTCTTGCTCCTTTCCTACTTGAAGAGGACCAACAATTAACAGCAGAAACAATAGCCAACATCATAGACATCTCACTTGCTTGAGCTTACACAATTCTGACTGAAAAATTAAAGTCGAGCAAACTTTCCACTCAATAAATACCAAAACCATTGCACCCACATCAGCTGCAGACAAAAGCAGAGCTTTCAATGGAAATTTTACGCAAGTGGGATTAAGACCCTGAAGCATTTCTTCAAAGATTTGGAACAAGAGATGAAATATGGCTTTACTAGTATGACTCTGAAGACAAATCATAATTAAAGCAATGTCTACCAAGAGGTGAAAGTGGTCCAGTCAATGCAAAAGCAGACCAGTCAGGGGCAAAGGTCATGGTAATAGTTTTTTGGGATGCTTAAGGCATTTTGCTTGTTGACTTTCTGGAGGGCCAATGAATGATGGCATCTGCTTAATGTAAGAGTGTTTAGCAGAAAAACACCCAAGAAAGCTCCACCAGAAAGTCCTTCTCCACCATGACAATGCTTTTGCTCATTCTTGTCATCAAACAAGGGAAATTTTGCAAGTGTTTTGATGGGAAATTATTAATCCTCCATTTTGCAGTCCTGATTTGGCTCTTTCTACTTCTTTTTGTTTCCTAATCTTAAAAGGTATTTAAATGGCACACATTTTTCTTTAATTAATAATGCAAAAAAGACTGCATAATATGTTTAAATTCTGAGGACCCTAAGTTCTTTAGGGATGGACTAAATGTCTGGTATCATTATTACAAAAGTGTGTTAAACTTGATGGAGCTTATGTTGGATAATAAAGCTTAACTTCTTATTTTTATCTTTTAATTCAATTTTTCTACGACTTTTTTGCCATCCTCTCATATTTTATGTATATACCTCATTTTTATTACCTGTTCATCATCAATGGGCATTTAGGTTGTTTCTATATCTTTGCTATTGTAATACTGCAGTGAACATAAATTGTAATTATCTCTTCAAAAGCTGGATTTCAATTCTTTGGAATATATATTCCCAGAAGTGGGATTGCTAGATCATATGGGGAGGTCTATTTTCAATTTTTTGAGGACCCTCCATACGTTTCTTTCATAGTGGTTGAACCATTTTACATTTGTACCTATGGTTGTACAACGGTTCCCTTTTCTGCACGTCCCCAACAGCATGTGTCACCTTTTATTTGCTTGTTTTCATAATAGCCATCTTAACAGGTGTGAGATAGTATCTCATTGTGGTTTTGATTTGTATTTCCCTGATGATTAGCAAATTTTGCACATCTTTTCATATGACTTGGGCAAATGTATGTATTATTTGAATAAATGTTTATTCAAGCCCTTTGCCCATTTTTAAATATTTTTTTCATGTTGTTTTGTAGAAGATCTTTCTACATTTTGAATATTAACCATTTATCTGGTGTATGGTTAGCAAATATTTTCTCCCGTTTTATAGGTTGCCTTTTCATTCTGTTGTTTCCTTCACTCTGCAGAAGCTTTTTAGTTCAATGTAGTTCCCCTTGTTTATTTTGCTTTTGTTACCTGTACTTTGGGTGCCATATCAAAGAAATCATTCCTGAGACCAATGTCATGAAGCTCTTCTATGTTTTCTTCTGAGTTTGACAGTTTTAGGTCTTACATTTAAGCCTTTAATCTATTTTTAGTTGAGTTAGTGCATGGCATAAGTCTCCAATCTCATTCTTTTGCATGTGCATATCCAGTTTTCCCAGCACCATTTGTCAAAAAGACAATATTTTTCCTACTATGTATTCTTACCACCCTTAACAAAGATCACTTAATCATATGTACATGGGTTTGCTTCTGGGCTCTATTCTGTTTCACTGAGCTATATATCTGTATTTATGCCAGTACCATACTGTTTTAATTACCATAGCTTTATAGTATATTTTGAAATCAGAACATGTGTTATCTCCAGCTTTGTTATTCTTTTTCAAGACTGATTTGGCTATTTGAGTCATCTGTGGTTCCATATGAATTTTAGATTTGCTTTTTTCTATTTCTGTAAAAAAAATGCTATCAAAATTTTGATAGAAATTGCATTGAACTTGTAGATAGCTTTGGATACTATGGACATTTAAACACTATCAACTCTTCCTATCCATGAGCACAGGATATCTTTCCATTTATTTGTGTTTTAATTTTTTTATCAGTGTTTAATAGTTTTGATTGTATGTCTTTCATCTTCAAGTATTTTATTCTTTTTGATACTAATGCAAATGAACTTTTCTTACTTTCCTTTCCAGATTCTTCACTGTTAATATTTAGAAACATTATGCATAGATAATGTACACAAACACAATACAACTGATTTTTACATGTTGATTTTGTATCCTGCAACTTTGCCGAATTAGTTTATTAGTTCTGTTTTTTTTTCTTTCTTTGGAGTCTTTAGGGCTTTCTACATGTAAGATCGTTTCATGTGCAAACAAATAATTTTTCTTCTTTTCTAGTTATCATGTTTTTTATTTCTCTTTCTTACCTAATTTCTCTGGCTAGGACTTCCAGTACTGTGGTGAACAGAAGTAGCAAGCCTGGGCATCCTTGCCTTGTTCCTGATTTTAAAGGTAAATCTTTCTCTCTGTTACTATTGAGTATGATGCGAGCTATAGGATTTTCATGAATGGCATTTATTATGGTGAGGAAATTTCCTTCCACTCCTAGTTTGTTGAGAGTTTTTATCATGAAAGTGTGTTGCATTTTTGCAAATGTTTTTCTGTATCTATTGAAATGATCATATGATTTTTATCCTTCATTCTGTTGATGTGGTATGTCTCATTAACTGATTTTAATATGTTGAACCATTCTTGCCACCTAGGGATAAATCCCACTTGATCAGGGTGTATAATACTTTTTTTAAAAAAATGACTGGAAGCTTTTAAGTTCAGGAATACATGTTCAGGATGTGCAGCTTTGTTAAACATGTATCATGGGTTTGTTGTACAGATGATTTCATCACTCAGATATATTAAGTTTGGTATCCATTAGTCATTTTTCCTGATCCTCTCCTTCCTCCCACCTTCCACCCTCTGATAGGCCCCAGTATGTGTTGTTTTAATGTACTCTTGGATTTGGTTTGTTAGTATTTTGTTCAGAATTTTAACATCAATATTTATCAGTGATATTGGCCTGTGTTTTTTTTTTCTCATAGTCTTTGTGAGTTTTCCTTCCTCTTCAAGTTTTTAAAGGCGTTTGAGAAAGAGTAGTGTTACTTCATCTTTAAATCATCTTTAAATGCTTGGTAGAATTCCCCAGTGAAGCCATCTGTTCCTGGACTTTTCTTCTTGGGAGATTTATGATTACTGATTAAATCTACTTGTTTTTTATCTGTTCAGATATTTTATTTCCTCATGATTCAGTCTGGTAGGCTGTATGTTTCTAGAAATTTATCCATTTCTTCTAGACTATCTAATATGGAGCTATACAATTGTTCATAGTAGTCACTTATGATCCTTTTTATTTCTGTTGTAGCAGTTAAAATATCTCCTCGTTAATTTCTGTTTTTACTTATTTGAGTGTTCTCCCTTTTTAAATTTAGTCTAGCTAAATTTTTTCGATTCTGTTTATCTTTTCAAAAATCCAACTCTTAGTTATGCTCATTTTTTAATTATTTTTCTATTCTCTACTTTAATTATTTCTTCTCTAATCCTTATAATTTTCTTCCTTCTACTAACTTTGGGCTTAGTTTATTCTTTTTTTCTAGTTCCTTGAGTGTAAAGTTCAGTTGCTTAAAGATCTTTCTTATTTTTTAATATAAGCATTTATCACTATAAACTTCCCTCTTAGTACTGCTTTTGCTGTATCTCATAGTTTTTGGTATGTTATGTATTAATTTGCATTTTTCTAAAGATATTTTCTAATTTCAATTTTGATTTCTTCTTTGGCCCATTGGTTATTCAGGAGCATGTTCTTTAATTTTCACATAGTTGTAATTTTTCCAGTTTTCCTTCTGCTATTGATTTCTAGTTTAATTCCACTGTGGTCATAGGAGATACTTGGTATGATTTTAATCATCTTAAATTTGTTAAGACTTGATTTGTGGCCTAACATGTTATCTATTCATAGGAATGTTCCACTGAGAAAAATGTATATTCTGCTGCTGTTTGAAAGAATATTCTGTATATGTCTGTTCAGTTCATTTGAGACTTTTCAATCCTACTATTTCCTTATTTTCTGTCTCAGTGTTCTATTCATTATTGGAGATGGAGTATTGAAGTGTCCTACTACTGTGGTATTGCTATGTATTCCTCCCCTCACCCGTGACAAGGTTTTATATATTTAGATGCTCTGGTATTGGGCTCATATCTAATTGTAATTTATATATCTTCCTAGTGAATTATCCTTTTTATCCATTTATCCATTTTATCCTTATATAATGTCCTTCTTTTTCTCTTGTGGAAGTTTTTGACTTAAGTCTATTTTGTCTGACATAAACCTAGCCACCACTGCTCTCGTTGTTTTCCACTTGCATGAAATACCATTTTTTCCATCCTTTCAACTTCACCCTGTGTGTCCTTAAATCTAAAGTGAATCTCTGTAGACAGTATATACTTAGACTTTTTTTTAATTGATTTAGCCACTCTTTACCTTTTAATTTGCCAGTTCAACCCATTTTTATGTAATATAATTATTCATAAGACTTACTATTGCCATTTTATTTATTATTCTTTGTCCTGAAATTTTGTCCCTCTTTTCCTCTCTTGCTGCTTTTCTTCGTATTTGATTTTTTTTGTATTTATATTCTTTGATTCCTTTTTCTTTCTCTGTGTTTGTTTGTGTGTCTTTATAGGGATTTTGTTTGTGCTTATCACTGGACTTACATAAAATTTCTTATAGTAGTGTATTTTATTATTGAACTTCAATTGCATACCAAAATTTTTTTCTTTACTACTTCCTCCTCATTTTATGTTATTGATATCACTGTTTATAACTTTTTATATTGTGTATCCATTACCATGTTTTATTTGTTGCTATTTTTAATATTTTATACTAGATTTTAAAATAATTTACCAAACACTGTTACAGTAGTACATTATTTGTCTATATACTTATCTTTCCAGTAGGTTTCATATTTTCATACATGTTGTGGTTTACATATTTTTGTACCCTCAAAACTGATATGCTGAAATCCTAATCCCAACATGATGATAGGAGGTGGGGCCTTTGGAACATCACAAGAGTGGAGACTTCATGAATGGGATTAGTGCCCTTAAAAATGAGACCCCAGATAGCTCTCACTCTATTTCTGCCATGTGAAGATACAAGGAGAAGTCAGCTGCCTGCAACCTAGACTAAGACCTTCACCAGAATCCATCCATGCTGGCACTCTGATCTTGGACTTTCAACCTTCAAAACTATGAGAAATAAATGTTGTTCACCTCACTGTTTATGGTAAGCTGTTATAATAGTCAGAGCTGACTAAGAAAGAAACTGGCACCAAGAAGTGGGTGCTACCATAAAAACAAAACAAAACAAAACAAAAAACTAAAAATGTTGAAGTGGTTTAAGAACTGGGGAATGGTAAGAGTCTAGAAGAGTTTTGAAGTGTATGCTAAAAGTTGAGAATGTTGTGGAAAGACATTAAAATGTGATTCTGGTGAGAGCTCAGAAAGAGGAGAGCTTCCATCCTCATAGGGAATACATAAATCATCATTTACAAAATGTTGGTAAAAATATGGACAAGAAAGGCCATTCTGATGAGGTCTCAGATGGAAATAAAGAATATGTTATTGGACAACAGAGAAAAGGTGATCCTTGTTATACAGTGGCAAAGAATTTGACTTGTGTTCATCTTCTGTTGTTTTGTAATAAACAAAACTTGTGAATGATTAAATTGGATATTTAGCTGACGTGAATTATAAGCAAAGTGGTTCCTCCTGACTGTGTTTATAGTAAAATGTGAAAAGACAGAAGTTACTTAAAGAGAGAATTATCAAGCAAAAGGGAACTAGAACTTAAAGGTGTGGAAACTTCTCAGGCTTTCCATGCTGCTAAAAAAATCAGAAAACGTGTACCGAAGAGAGCACTAAGGGTATGGCTGAGCAAACATTTGATGAGGAGATTAATATGGGTGTCAAACACTGACTTAATCACCTACTTCGACAGGAAAATCTCTAGTTTAAACTAAATTAAAGAAGGTTGCCAGACCTTTTGGATTTTATAAGACAGACCCTATAGGTATTTTGCTGTAAGCATGTTCTATTTTTCAATACAAGGGAAGAACCTGAAAGCAATTCAGAGAATATCAGGGCTGCTTCCTCACTTTCAAAATTGTGGGAGAACCACCTCACTTTCAACAGACCATATGACCTCCACTCAATGCTATGGGGGCAGGACCTTCCAAAACTATGGGAGCTCAAAACCTGCCCAGGAGAACCCTGCGGGCAGGACTCCCATGCTCATGGGTCTGGAACATGGTACCATGGTACCATTGCCCAAGTGGGCCTGGAGGGAAGAGTATGGAATCAAGGAGAATTATTCTGTGACAAGTGATTATAGCAGCTCAAACCAACTAAGACAAAGTACTTTTTACTTATTTTATTATACTTTAAGTTCTGGACATGTGTAGAATGTGCAGGTTTGTTACATGGGTATAGATGTGCCATGGTGGTTTGCTGCACCCATCAACCCATCATCTACATTAGGTATTTCTCCTAATGCGATCCCTCCCCTAGCCCCTTACCCCCTGACAGGCCCCGGTGTGTGATGTTCCCCTCCCTGTGTCCATGTGTTCTCACTGTTCAACTCCCACTTATGAGTGAGAACATGCGGTGTTTGGTTTTCTGTTGTGTTAGTTTGCTGAGAATGATGGTTTCCAGAATGATGGTTTCCAGCTTCATCCACGTCCCTGCAAAGGACATGAACTCATCCCTTTTTTGTGGCTGCATAGTATTCCATGGTGTACCACATTTTCTTTATGCAGTCTATCATTGATGGGCATTTGGGTTGTTTCCAAGTCTTTGCTATTGTGAACACTGCCACAATAAACATACGTGTGCATGTGTAAGACAAAGTACTTTTACGTTACTCTTTAGCATCATTCCATTTCAACTTGAAGAACTCCTTTTATTATTTCTTATAAAGCAGCTCTGGTGGTGATGAACTCTCAACTTTTGTTAGTCTAGGAAAGTCTTTATCTGTTCTTCATTTTTGAAGGACACTTTTGCTAAGTATAATCCTGGTTGAATGTTTTTTTCTTTCAGCACGTTGAATCTACATGTGATCCTATTCACTTCTGTCTCGCATAGTTTTTCTTGAAAAATCCACTGATAGTTTTATGGAGGTTTCTTTGCATGTGGTGAGTCACTTTTCTGGTTCCTAAAAATTACTAAAAATAGAGTTTTACCATACGATCCAGCAATCCCACTTTTAGGGATATACCCCAAAGAAAGGAAATCAGAATATTGAAGAGCTATCTGCACTCTCATGTTTATTGCAGCACTATTCACAATAGGCAATATTTGGAAGCAATCTAAGTGCCCATCGGTGGATGAATGGATAAACAAAATGAGGTACATATACACAATGGAGTACCATTCAGCCATAAAAAAGAATGATACCCTGTCATTTGCAGCAACATGGACGGAACTGTAGGTCATTATGTTAAGTGAAATAAGCCAGGCACAGAAAGACAACTCTCACATGCTCTCACTTATTTGTGGAAGCTAAAAATGGAAACACTTCATTTGTTCTTAATGGCCTCCAGGAATCATTTGTATGCCAGGTTCTGTCAGTGCTCCAAGACAAGCGGAACAGAAGCCAGTTCTTTGTGCAACCACCAGAGAAGTTGGGGCGTTGGATGGACAGTTCAACTGCTTCCCTTCCTTAAGAGAAGCTAGGATCTTGGAGTTTTTGTCCACTTTCTTTGTACTGAACTGGGGGGAAGGGCCATAATGACTAATAGCCCAAATCACCATCTCTGATTTCACTGGTTCCCAGGCAGCTAAAGTATATCAGGTTCCATCACTGTTCCAAAACAGGCAAGACAGAAGTCAGTTTTCTAGAAAGTCCTCAGAGAACTTGGGGTATTGAACATGTAGTCCAACTCTTTTCCTACTTAGGGAGAAGATGGGAGTTGAAAGGTTTCCTCATGACTGTACGGCATTGTGACAGGTGCAGGTATAGTGAATGTATCAAATTTCCCTACTGGCTTTGATGTGGCTGGTTTCACTCTTGCCCAGGGTATAGCAGCCTGTCAACTGGTTTCTGAATTTCCCACAAAGGGAATTTTCTCATGTTTTGTTGTTGAATCAGTGTGTACCAATTCCACCATCTTCCTGACATCATTCAGTTCATTTTTGAAATTGTGAGCTACAATATAGTTAGAAGTATCTTGTGGTCTATGGGAATTGGTTTGATCTCTCAATTAAATATCTTAACTTTTAAAATATATATATCTTTTTAAATTCATTTCCTGATGAATTTCTAACAAAATACATAATGTTGAAATAATAATTTACCTTATCACTTCTCTACCTAAATATGGTTTTCTTTCTTTGCAAAAATTCAAGTAGTTTTATAGCTGGCTAAAATCACAAGCTCAGGCCCTATTATTACGTTGGTGCAAAAGTAATTGCAGTTTTTGCCATTACTTTCACCTGCAAAAAAACACAATTACTTTTGCACAAACCTAATAAAATTTATATATATTTTTGGACATCTTATTTCAGGCTACACGTTTTATTGATTGCACTTGACCATTGAGAGAAAACATCAAATTCATTATGTTTTTGCCGAAAAATGTCACTGAATATTTTCTGTTTTGTTATGTTTTAAACTGCAAATAGTTTTTTTTTCCTTTTTCATTTTGCTCTGTCACAGCAAACTGCAGTTACAATTCATTGAGAAATTTTTAACATACTTTCTTCCATTCTTTTTTGTTTATTGCTCCAGTTGTGCTTTTAGCTTCTGCATCTCCATTCAATTCTGTATCCACAGTATGTTTCATT
Organism: Pongo pygmaeus; assembly: GCF_028885625.2. Lineage (NCBI taxonomy): Eukaryota > Metazoa > Chordata > Mammalia > Primates > Hominidae > Pongo > Pongo pygmaeus. The sequence continues at coordinate 117,555,333 of NC_072396.2, read as the reverse complement.
TTAAATTTCAAATTTTCTCGTGCTTTTTTTTTAAACTAGAAAAATAATTTAACTATATTGTATTTTTTAAATAAGTATTTTAATAACCAATTACGATTTATATAGTATGACTATAAAACATAGCTGTCTGCAAAAAATGTGAAAATAAACATATTACTATCTTATGTCAGTGCTTAGAATCATTTAAACTGAATCAATGTCTTGATACTAACTAGATTGATGATGTAATTATTTGTAATACTAAAAATGACACATGAATATGACATAAAAACTCTAAAGCAAGAATAGTATCCTTCTTGTATGTGAATCAATGGTAAAATAAAATGTTGTCCTACAAAAATAATAAAGTTGTATCTAATAGAAAACATTTTATACTGCTTCAGTTATAAAATCTAAATTTTAAAGAATTAAAATAAAATGACATTTAAAAATTCAGTTTTTCAATCACAGTAGACTCATTTCAGGTGCTTAATAGCCACACATGACTAGTAGCTACCATACTGGACAGTATCGGTATTAGGTTGCAGACAGCATGCCTGATATTACTTGATATGGCTCATCTACTACTATGCATAAGACTTAGCCTATTAGTTTATTCAAATATTTGGTCAATCCAAAGAAAAAATGTCAATCTATCTGGATGTTGCAGGTAACTGTTGGAACTGCATTTAGTTACACGTATCTAATACCACCCTTTTGCATTGACTATATGGCAAACAAACTTGGAAAACAATTAACCTATGAATTTAATCTTAAACTACCAGCATGGTAAGATAACTATAAATTCATATGGAAGAGAAAAATCCTTCCAAATAGTCAATAACATTTGTTAAACCAAGAATAATGAGGCAAAAGTTGTTGTCATACTAAACTTCAAAACCCTTTAAAGCTACATGGTGTTTAATATATTGTCTTACTGGCACAAGAACAGAGTATTCAACACATAAATATGGTACAATTAGATATCCACTTAGAAAAAGATAATGTAGGCCTTTATTTTATCCCATATGAAAAAAACTCCAGACGGATGAAAGAGTTAAACATATAATTACAAAACTGTGCATTTTTAGAAAAAAAAAATCTTAGAAGAGGAAAGGGCACAAAAACAAAGATTCACAAGTGAAGGTTGGCAGATTTTTTTCTGCATAAAATGAAAATATTTTACACAATAAAAGTAAAGAAAAGTTTGGAGAATATATCTGTTGCATAAATAATAAGCAAAGGATCATCATTCAAAACAAAATCACTACAAATCAATAAGAAAAGATACAAAATTTGGCAAAAAATATGAACAGGAAATTCAAAGAATTATAACAAAGGATCAATAAGCATAAGATGTTAAACCTCACAAATACAATAAATATACATTAAAATAAAAATAAGATTTTACCCCATGTTTGGCACCACTGAAAAAGGTGTATAATATTATACAGTTATTTAATAGAATATTATGGGTTCTTTCATATACAATTGATGACTATGTATTTGTATAGCTTATTGAGATAGCAGCTTGGCAACATCTATAAAATTTTTAAATTGCATAATTTTGACTCTACAATTCTTCTAAGAACCTGTTCTATTTAAATATACATGTGCATATATATACTGTAGTTCCTCTGTATCTGTGTGGGATTAGCTTCAGGACCTCTCATGGATGCCAAAAATCTGCAAATGCTCAAGCCCCTGATACAAATGATGTAGTATTTGCATATCCTTCTGTATAGTTTAAGTAATCTCTAGATTACTTATAATACCTAATGCAATGGAAGTCCTATGTAAGCAGTTGTTATAGTGTACTGTTTAGGGAATAATGGTCAAAAAAAGCCTATACATGTTCGGTACAAATGCAATTGAAAAAAAATATTTTTGATCCGTGATTGGTTAAATACACACATGCAGAACCTATGAATAGAGAGGGCCAACAGGATAGATAGGTAGATAGATAGATAACAGATATACAAAATTTAACAAGGTTATTGACTTCAGTCAGATCAATTCTACAATTACACATCATACAAATATATGCATTTCACATATTTTTTCCCATGCGTAATTCCATGCTTTTTCTTACCTGGAGAACGTTTCTTTCTCCTTTCCTCCAATTTCTATGCACTATTTCCTTCACAATCCTCTTTTCTCAAGAAATCTGCCTTAAGCTAACCTATAGTAAACACAAATTGTATCTCTTTATGTACATTCAGCATTTATAATAAAATTAATTATATTCAAAAAGTAGCAAACATAGGAAGATTGCTTAGGAAAAATGTAGTCTGGTGGCTTTAACATTTATATTAGCCATTGTATTAGTCAGGGTTTTCCAGAGAAAGAATCAATAGGATGTGCATATATACATGAAGAACTTTATTATAAGGAATTGGCTCATGTGATTATGGAAGCTGAACAGTCAAAATCTGCACAGTGTGAACCAGCAGGCTGGAGATCCAGGGTACTTGATGCTTCAGATGATGTCTTAAGGCAATATGCTGCAGAAGTCCCTTTTGCTTGGGGAGGCCAGGCTTTTTGTTCTGTTCAGGCCTTCAACTGATTGAAGCCCACCCACATTACGGAGGGCAATCCTCTTACTCAAAGTTCACCAATGTAAATTTATTATTTATTTTTATGTTTCACAGTGTTTGCTCTTTATATTTTCCATTGTTTTCTTAGAGTGGTTGTACCTGGCTCAAAAGGCATGGTATTTTATCACTCTTGATACATATAATGGATGTGACCATTTTTTATTTTGCCAACTCAATAGGTGAAAAATAGCACTTCAATATATTTTCTTTGATTATAGCCAAGACTGCACATCTCTTGAGTATGGCTTCTTCTTCATAGAAAAGGAAAACTTTTTTAAAACCTGTAAGCAGTTCCAACAGAATCCATTTCATTTTCTGTGTCTAGTTTTCCCATGGACCAATGTGTTTACCTTGGGCATATAATTTTTGCTTGTATATCTCAAACAGTTATACTAATAGATATTTTCTTTTGTCTGTGTGTATTAGATATCTTTTTATTATTTTTATTTAAAAACATTTTAACTTTTATTTTAGGTTTAGGGGTATATGTGCAGGTTTGTTACATAGGTAAACTCATGACTCGGGGATTTGGTGTACAGATGGGTAGGCCCCAGTGTCTGTTCTCCCTCTCTCTGTTCATGTGTTCTCATTATTTAAGTCCCACTTACAAGTGAGAACATGCAGTTTTTGCTTTTCTGTTTCTGCATTAGTTTGCTAAGGATAATGGCCTCCAGCTTCATCCATGTCCCTACAAAGAACATGATCTCATTCTTTTTTTGGCTACATAGTATCCCATGGTGTATATGTGCCACATTTTCTTTATCCAATCTAGTATTGATGGAGATTTAGGTTGATTCCATATCTTTGCTATTGTGACTAGTGCTGCAATTAATATATATGTTCATGTGTCTTTACGGTAGAATGATTTATATTTCTTTGGGAATATAAATCCAGGTAGTGGGATTTCTGGGTTGAATGGTAATTCCGTTTTTAGTTATTTGAGGAATCGCCACACTGCTTTCCACATTGGTTGAACCAATTTACACTCCCAGCAGCAATGTGTAAGTGTTCCCCTTTCTCCACAACCTTACCAGCATCTGTTATTTTTTGACTTCTTAATAGTAGCCATTCTGACTGGTGTGAGATGGTATCTCATTGTGGTTTTGATTTGCATTTCTCTAATGATCAGTGATACTGAGCATTTTTTCATATGCTCGTTGGCTGCATGTATGTCTTCTTTTGAAAAGTTTCTGTTCAAGTCTTTTGTCCACTTTTTGATGGGATTGTTTTTTGCTTATATGTTTAAGTTCCTGGTAGATTCTAGATATTAGACCTTTGTCAGACGTGTAGTTTGCAAATATTTTCTTCAATTCCGTAGGTTGTCTGTTTGCTCTGTTAAAATAGTGTGCAGAAGCTCTTAAGTTTAATTAGGTCGTTTGTCCATTTTTGCCTTTGTTGCAATTGCTTTTGGAATTTTGGCATGAAATCTTTGCCAGTTCCTATGTCCAAAATGGTATTTCCTAGGTTATCTTTCAGAGTTTTTATAGTTTTAGGTTTTACATTTAAGTCTTTAATCCATCTTTAGTTGATTTTTGTACATGGTGTAAGAAAGTGGTCCAGTTTCAGTCTTCTGCATATAGCTAGCCAGTTATCCCACCATTTATTGAATAGGGAGTCCTTTCCCTATTGCTTGTTTGTGTAGACTTTGTCAAAGATCAGATGGTTGTAGGTGTGTGGCTTTATTTCTGGGCTCTCTATTCTGTTTCATTGTTCTATGTGTTTGTTTTTATACAGTACCATGCGGTTTGGGTTACTGTAGCCTTGTAGTACAGTTTGAAGTCCAGCAATGTGATTCCACCAGCTTTGTTCTGTTTACTTAAAATTGTCGTGGCTATTCGAGCTCTTTTTTGGTTTCATATGAACTTCAGAATAGTTTTTTTCTAGTTCTGTGAAGATGCCATTGGTAGTTTGATAGGAATAACATTGAATCTGTAAATTGCTTAGGGCAGTATGGCCATTTTAACAATACTGATTCTTCTTATCCAAGAGCATGGAATGTTCTTCCATTTGTTTGTATCATCACTGATTTCTTTGAGCAGTGTTTTGTAATTCTCATTGTAGAGATCTTTCACCTCCCCGGTTAGCTGTATTCCTAGGTATTTTGTTCTTTTTGTGGCAATTGTGAATAGAATTGTGTTCCTGAGTTGGCTCTCAGCTTGGATGCTGTTAGTGTATAGGAATGCTATTGATTTTTTTACTTTGATTTTGTATTTCAAAACTTTGCTGAAGTTGTCTATCAGATCAAAGAGCTTTTGAGACAAGACTATGGGGTTTTCTAGATATAGAATCATGTCATCTGCAAACAGGGATAGTTTCACTTTCTCTTTTCCTATTGGGATACCTTTTATTTCTTTCACTTGCCAGATTGCTTTGGCCAGAACTTCCAATACGATGTTGAATAGGACACCCATGTATGAATTTTATCCAAATACGTCCTCTAAATTGACACTTAATAATAACAGCCATAAAAACTTTTGCAGATGAAATCTTTCATTAATATAATTGCCATTGTCATTACCACCATCATAGGTAATTAGTGTTGTTAAGGAAGTTGTTATGGTCTTGGCACTAGCCTAATTGCTTTAGTTTTTTTAATCCTCACAATTACATTGTGGCACAAATACTCTTTTTATCATCCCTGTTTTACGACTTAAGAAACTGAGGTACAGAGGGTGTAAATAACTTGTCCAGGGTTATACAGATACCAAGTGCAGGACCAGGATTTGGATCCAGCCAGTTTAAATTCAGGCTTCCTTATGTTACATTGTCTCTCATGGAGATATGACATGAAAAGCAGACTTTCTGAAAATGAACATTGAAGTACATCCAGTAAAATCTTATTACTGATTGAGTCTAATCTCCTTGTTGAACAAGCATTCTTACATATGCTGTCCAATTCTTACCAGTGTTTCTTGACTCAAACGTTACTGTGGACAAGTAACTGACAATTTATTTTCTCTATATTGTGACCTTAGGCTTGAGGAAGAGGGGATCGGGAGAAAAGACATAAAAGTTGCAACTATGTCTAGGTAATTTTTTTTTAATGTCTTGCTGCTTAGTAAAATAAAAAGGGGAAATTACTGGTTATCTCATATTGTAAGCCTTTTTTGTTTATTCCCTAATTTTTACATGCACCCGAGCCTCATCACCACAGATAGGCAGGAGTTACTTGAAGCAGGAGGATTATACCCTTGTTATTCTGAAATACTCTCATAAAGCTTACCCAGCATTTTGAAATGTTAATAATGAAAAGTGAATAAATAAACATATAATGCAGGGCTTTGGAAAAAGTAGCATCTCCTTCAGTAAGTGTCAACTGCTAAGCCATTTCCAGATGAAATATGATGAGGGAGAGTATAATATAGTGGCCACTGACATGGGCCATGGAGTAGACGATGTGATTTTGTATTCTGCCTTCCCCACTTACTAGAGACAGTTCATAACCATTTACGTGCCTCAATTCCTTCATCTGTCAAAAGGAGATACTAATAGTAGCCACCATGCACAACTGTAGTGAGAATTAAACATGGAAATGCACACAAAATTCTCAATGCAGTTTTTGGCAAGTATTCAAAAGTAAGTATTCAAAAATATGGGCAAATTAGATAATATTTATCTAAGCAATCACACATGAATCCTCATCGAGCATTTGAGATAAGTGCAGTCATCCCTTGGTCTCCCTGGGGATTGTTTCTAGGATCCCTGGTGTATATCAAAATCTGCGAAAGCTCAAGTCGCTGACATAACATGGCATAGTATTTGCATATAACCTATGCACAGCCTCTTGTATACTTTAAAGCATCTCTAGATTACATATAATACAATGTAAATGCTATGTAAATAGTTGTTATACTGTATTTTATCTGTATTATTTTTTAGTATTGACCTGTTTTCTTTTAGTACACTCATGTGTTGCTTAACAAAGGGGATACGTTATAAGAAATGCAACATTAGGTGATTTCATCATTTGGTAAACATCCTAGGGTGTACTTACACAAACCTAGATGGTATAGCCTACTACACACCTAGCTATGTGGTATAGCCTATCACTTCTACGCTACAAACCTGTACAGCATGTTACTACACTGAATACTGTAGGCAACTGTAACACAATGGTAAGTATTTATGTATCTAAACATAGAAAAGGTACAATAAAATACGGTATTATAATCTTATGGGATCACTGCCATATATATGGTCCATCATTGATTGACTATGTGGTACGTGACTATATTTTTAATCCACTGCTAGTTCAATCCACAGAGCCAGGACCCACGGGTATGGAGGTCCAACTGTAACACTATCGTCACCATTTTACAGAAGAGAAAACTGAGGCAGATGGGCAAAGTGACCTGCCTCGGGCCACAAAACTAGTTAAGCTGAAGAGCAGGGTTTCAAACCCATAGTGTCTGTCTCCAGAAACCATGTACTTGGCAACTACATTACACTGCCTCTTGGGATGCAGTTGAGTTTCTATTTCTATAATTCCTTCTATGGGAGATGAGAAATATCCTCTCTAAAAATTGAGAAGCTTTTTCCCTTGTTAAAGGGACTCTAGGCTTCAACAAATGGTTCAGGGTTGTGTTTGGGGGGAACGGAAGTCTTTCCAGGATCTGAAAAGTCACTGGTGGCTACCTCCTCCCTTTATCAGAAGGCCTTCCTTTTTGCTGGCCAATTCTTTTTGTTTTATTTTTTAATGATACATAATAGATATACACATCTATTATGTACCATGTATTTGGGGGGTACATGTGATAATTTAATACATTCATATAATTTGTAAAGATCAAATCAGTGTACTTAGGATATCCAGCATCTTAAATATTTGTCTTTTCTTCATGCTAGAAACATTCAAATTATTCTCTTTTAGGTATTTAAAAATACAGATTATTGTAAACGATAATCACACTATTGTTCCATCAAATACTATGTTATTTTTTCTATCACACTGTTATTTGTACCCATTAATCAACCCCCTTTATCCCTCCTCCCTGCTATCCTTCCTGTCCTCTAATAATAACAAGCTATTCTTTATCTTCATGAGATCCACTATGTTAGCTCCCACATATTAGTGAGAACATGCAAAAATTATCCTTCTGTGCTTGCCTTACTTCACCCGACATAATGACCTCCAGTTTCATCCATGCTGCTGCAAATGACATAATTTCATTCCTTTTATAGCTGAATAATATTTCATTGTGTATATATACCACATTGTCCTTATTCATTTATTCATTGATGGACATTTAGGTTGATTCCATACTTTGGGTATTGTGAGTAGTGCTACAATAAACATGGGAGTGCAGGTATCTCTTTGATAGGTTGATTTTTCTTTCTTTTGGATATATACCTAATAGTGGAATTGCTGGATCATATGGTAGTTGTATTTTTGTGTTTTTTTTTTTTTGAGGAACCTCCATATAGTTTTCTATTGTGGCTGTACTAATTTCTGAGAGTTCTCCTTTCTCCACATCCTTGCCAGCATCCATTATTTCCTGTTTTTTTTTTTTTTTTTTTCACAGTAGCCATTTTAACTGGTGTGAGATGATATCTCATTGTGGTTTCAATTTGAATCTAATGATTAGTGATGTTGAGCATTTTTTCATATACCTGTTGGCCATTTGTATATCTTGAGAAATGTCTATTCAAATCTTTTGCCCATTTTTAACTGTATTATTTGTTTTATTGCTATTGAGTTGTTTAAGCTCCTTATGTATTCTGGTTATTAATCCGTTGTCAGACGGACAGCTTGCAAATATTTTCTCCCATTCTGCAGGTTGTCTTTTCACTTTGTTGATTGTTTCCTTTGCTGTGTAGAGCTTCTAAGCCTGATGTAATCACATTTGTCTATTTTTGTTTTGGTTGCTTGTGCTTTTGAGCTCTTACACAAAAAATCTTTGCCCTTTCTGGCCAGTCTTAGTGAACTTGCCTTAAGTACTTTCTCTTACTTAGCAATTAATTTGTACACAGCAGACAAGGAGGAGCTGTCACCATGTGAATGAAGCTCCCCTAGTCTTGACATGGTGCATTAAAATATTCTTTAAATGTTTTCAGAGACTCAGCCCACTGAAGCAATCATTGTGTTATAGCAGTTATTTCACCTCATGGGTGTTACAGGTTTCAAATGGGAAGATATAATTTTTCAATACTTCAGTTATGACCAAACTCTTGCTTCAAAACTAATTTGACTTCTGTACAGAATACAATTTTGGCATGGGCATATTCCTTTTAAAATTTAACAATTAACCAAATCAATACTAAAATATCATCAGTGAGTCACCAGTGCACAGCTATTCAAAGACATAGCTTTGTGAAGCAAAATGTCTTTAGCCTTCATCAGCATGACTGCACTGAAGAAATATGGGTACACATACGGCAGAAGTTTAGAGCTGCTACTGGAGATGCAATACTCTATTTCTGGAGAAACTTTACTTTGTCAACAGATGAGTCAAATTATACACTTCTATTGAGGCCCTGAGTGTAAAGTATTATCTCCTAGCCCATGGTTTCTCAAACCCTGATCTATAGAAAGCTAACATTCCACTCAGTGACCTTGGGAGCCTTTGGCAATACTTATTTATTTATTTATTTTAGTAGAGACTGGGTTTTGCAATGTTGGCCAGGCTAGTCTCGAACTCCTGGCCTCAAGTGATCCACCCACCTTGGCCTCACAAAGTGCTGGAATTAGAGGCATGAGCCACAGCAAATGGCCTGTGGCAATATCTTATGAAGTAAGATTGACTATGCATGGCTTGCCTGCCATCCCTACCTCTGCTTATACCCAAAGGACTATAAATCATGCTGCTATAAAGACACATGCACACGTATGTTTATTGCGGCATTATTCACAATAGCAAAGACTTGGAACCAACCCAAATGTCCAACAATGATAGACTGGATTAAGAAAATGTGGCACATATACACCATGGAATACTATGCAGCCATAAAAAATGATGAGTTCACGTCCTTTGTAGGGACATGGATGAAATTGGAAATCATCATTCTCAGTAAACTATCGCAAGAACTAAAAACCACACACCGCATATTCTCACTCATAGGTGGGAACTGAACAATGAAAACACATGGACACAGGAAGGGGAACATCACACTTCGGGGACTGTTGTGGGGTGGGGGGAGGGGGGAGGGATAGCATTGGGAGATATACCTAATGCTAGATGACGAGTTGGTGGGTGCAGCGCACCAGCATGGCACATGTATACATATGTAACTTACCTGCACGTTGCGCACATGTACTATAGAGCCTAAAGTATAATAATGATAATAATAATAATAATAATAATAATAATAAAAAGAAAAAAAAACAAAAAACAAAAAACAAAAAACAAAAAAACAAAAAACAAAACAAAACCAAAAAAACCAGAGTAGCTTCCCATTTATCTTTTGATATATTAAGATTTCTCATTGGATTTCCTTTAAAGTAAAAAAAATCTTGATTTGATGAAATTTAAAAATGATCTTTGGGAACAGAAAAAGAAGTACGTGTTCACTGTTTTCTGTGAGACTGTCTACGTTTTGAAAATACAAAATGCACAGAGTACAGAACAATCATAATATTATAAGTATCTGAGGGGGGAAATAGTTTTGAGCCCACCAGGATTGGTGAACAACCAAACAAGGCAGCACAATTTGTGCCAGGCATTTTATAGCCATTGTCACAAAAAACCTTTACTACAACCATGATAATGGTCTAATCGTTTTCATTTTATGAATTAGTAAACTGAGCTTCAGAGACTTTAAGTAATTCTCAAAAAAATCACATAACTAAATAACCTGCAGAGAAGGGCTTCAAATATATGTCCATCTGTCTTCAAAGTCCATGGTCCTTTAATATTATATTACACCCAACTACATCTCCCACACATATCACTGTCACAGGATTTCAGAAATGGATGACATCATTGTAGACTGTGGGGGTCCCAGAATGCTGACCAAATAAGTCTAGCACACAAGGGCTCAATTATAGATATGATGTGAATTGGTTTGGCCACTGTGGACTTATAGAGCTTCAAAGGGGTTAAATTACAGAAGTTGCAAACAGACAGACCCTTGGGTTGCATTTAACACGCAGATGTGCTTTGTTTAGCCTACACAAAGGCTAAAAGATCAGGATATTCTACTAAATATCCAGATTTGCATTTTTCTTTTTTAAAAAGTGGAGTAATTACACACCCTGGCCCCTACGTTTCTGCATGACAAAAATCAAGTGTAACTAAGCAGCAACAACTGCCTCATCTAAATCAATTAACTCTATACTCTCTAGTTTACCACAATCCTCTCCACTCCCTATTGTATTTTATTGCCTGCTGTACTCATTTATGCTACTTGCCTAGATTCTGTGAAAAACTGTATTTGTAACTTCTTTTTTAGGGACTAGGAACAGAAAAAGAGAAAAACTTCCTCCTACTGGCCACTTGGAGACCATCCACCTGGAAATATACCAGATGGAGATTGGATTGGGGAGCACATTAATAATATGAGGTGAGATCACAATTCAGGAAAATGCTGTCAAAGAAGTACTGAATTCAATAATTTAGCTGATCAATACCAAGAAGGTAGTATGGGATGAAGCACCATATAAGACCATGAAAGACTAACTCTTCCTACAACACATACTTATTGGGAACTTATCATGTCTCTCCAAAGCAACAAGGAGACAAAAACATGTAAGACATGGTCCCTGCTCTCAAGTTGCTCAGTCTAGTAAGGCAAAAAGACAAGAAAATAAACAATTAAATGTGAAAAAAGAAAAATACAATGTAATTAAAATAAGCATAGAGTGTTGTGAGAGAGTATATAAAACTAGGGTTCAGGAGAAGCTGTTACGAATGACAATTAGGAGTCACTATGTGAAAAAATAGAGGAGGGGAGAAAAGACAATCAAAGTAAAGGAATGGCATTTATTTAAGCACAGAACTGGAAACATCATGACTCTTCAGAGAAGTGTAAGTTTTCTCCCTATGACTGGAGCAAAGGAAGTATTTGGGGGAAGTGGTTAAAGAGGAGGCTGGAAGAGTAGGTATACATTCATATATACATAAATTCACATATTCATTCAATGGGAGCTTAAAGATACTGATTTAGGCATTGGAAATACAACAGAGAACAGGGCAGAGAGAACCCCACCCTAGTGAAACTTGCATTCTGAAGAATTCAGTCAAATTTAAAAAAATTACAATTGATTAACCAGATTAGTGCCATGACAGAAGTTTGGCTTTTTAAAGCGTTATGATAGAAACCAACCAGAAAGCTGGCTGTACATAAGATGATCTAGAATAACCAATAGTTCATAAACTTAACATGTTCTTAAAAAAAGAGCTCTAGGCTTTATTCTAAGGACCACAGGAAGCCACAGAGGGCTTTTAAGAGGGGCAGAATTGTGGTATGATCAAGTGTATTTTAGAGCGATAACTGCGACTAAAGTATGAAGGGCTGATTGGATGAGGGAAACTTTGGAAGCAAATAGACTAGTTGGGAGACTCAACTGGTAGCATAGGTAAAGAGTGTAATTGAATTCTTTGTGACTCAAAGGGTTAAATGCTTGAGGGAATGGATAACCTATTCTTCACGATATGCTTATTTCACATTGCATGCCTGTATCAGAACATCTCATGTACCCTATAAATATATACACCTATTATGTACCCACAAAAATTTAAGAAATTTTTTTTTTTTAAAAAGAGGGGTAGTGGCCTCAACTACACCATTTTTTGGCAGAGACAAGGAGAAACAGACAGGTGAGGAGTTGTGACTTGCTAAATTACTGTAGTGAGCTAGAGATGGGAACTTTTAGTAGACCCAGATTTCTATGCTAGTGCGCCAATACCGAGATCCAAAACTATGACTAAGTTTAGTGAAGGTCAGGGAAGGTGAATTTGTTTCAGAAAGCAATGAGGAGAGTAGATCAATTCATAGACTCCATCACTTCATCTCATTATTATGAAAGTAGTCTCATTATTTGAGCAGTGCCAGTCCTCTCTTGAAGCTATGTCACAATTAGGTGTCCCATAACCAGGTAAAAACGGTATCCAGTATTTGAGAAACAGGCCAGGTTGTGACAAAAGTTTTATGAATAAGTTGATGTGGACCAATGAGGATAAGAAAGCTTTGAGTATGGGAAAATTCAGGCAACTAGACATGGAAGGCAAGGTGAATTAATAACACAATGAGAAAAATGTTCAGAGATGAAAATGACTAATATATGTTTAGGGGATAATAGCTGGAGCAGAATATTCATGTTGGGATAAATGGAGAATGTGTTCTCTCCAATATTTTTGGCAATTACTAAAGTAAAAGAATATTAAGTACTCTACTTTCAGAAAATTTACAGATTTCTCCATTTCTGAATGATCTGACTATAAAATTTTTTTAAAATATTCTTTTTGCTTTATTTTTCCCATTTAACATTACCTCATGAAAATAATATTAAAACAACACCCTTTATATTACCAGAAATTTATTTGACCTGTTCTCTCAAATTTTGATTAAGACTCTATGCATGTGTGAAAATTAGATTATTTTCTTGTGAGAATATGGCATATTGAAACATTATTGCCTGAATATTACCTAACAAAATCCAAGTCCTGCCAAACAAAGTACAAACTGGAAATTATGGGAAATCTCTTTAGTATAAATTAATGAAATCAGGAGAGTTAACATTTTAATAGAAACACATATTCCAAACAAGGTAGGATAAAGTCAGCCTACTGAAACTTTTCCATCTGCTTAGATTTCATTAAACAGCACCATCTCTAAAAATAAATTATATATTAGGAAATTACTTCATTGTTATTGCTATGATGTTCTACACAAAATCCAAGGAGACACCTGACTTTTGTGTTGGTACAGAAATGTATAGATGCTCTAATTATTGGTAATAACTCCAAAATTTGAAAGCTATTTACTAGACTATCTGAATCTCTTAAATTCCAGAGGCTTCGGACAGAACATACAAACTATGAGGAAAAGAAAAGATGAAATTTCATCAAGCACCTAGAGGTGCTTAATGAAGTTCCAGGGTAACCAAGATATGGACCAGACTGCTCAAAGCTATTGAATCCAGAGAATTAGGTAGAACAAGAATCTCTGAATCTTCTCTCAGATTTTTCATCTACGTTTCCCATTTTTGAAGCACTCTCTTTGGTTGCTCCTTTTTCTTATTTTTTTTCTTATTTTCTGCCTTACCAGGGCATGGTGACATTCCTTTAGTCACTATAGTTTGAAGTTCTGTTCAGCTAATATTGATTAAAGGCAAAAGAAAGATTTATTTTGTTTACATGGGGCCTAAGATTAATGTTTTCAGTCTTTATTGTGCTATATTTTAAAATTGATTTTTGGATACTTAATGTACTTCTACATTTTAGTGATCAGCTTTAAAAATTGGTTTGGAATTCAGATAGTGCTCTTAATTAACAAAATTAGAGCTATTTAGCTACTTTGAGAGTAGGCTACAGAGTCTGCTTACACATATTTACTTAGCACAAATTCTCTTCTTCATTAAATGAGAATAATGATATATAATATCTTGTGTACACTTTCTTGAGTGCTAAAAGTGTATTTCAAAAAACCAGAAAGACATTTTTCCTAGCTAAAAGATGCAATTAGAAATAAGATGCATTAGTATCTTACTCAAATAAAACCAGATTTTATGGAGGTTGGGCTAAGCATGGCAGTACATCCAAAGAAAGCAAATCCAATTCCAAAACCCAAAAATGCCATAAACAATTAATTACAAGCATGTTGATCAAGAACAGGTCCGTGTCATAGAAAAAGTAACATTGGAGCAGAATCTTGAAGGATGAGTAGGTTTTCATAAGGCAAAATTGTATAATGGGTGGAATCACAAGGGAATTTCAGGCAGATGAAATAGCATGAGCAAATGCCAAGGGATATCTAAGTATACTACAGATTCAGAGAACAGCAATTAGTGTAGTAGAGCTGAAACAGAGTTTGCATGATAAGGAAACAGGGGCAAATTAAATGCCAGGAATCAAGGGCGGGCCAGGGTCAAGTGATCACAGTCTTCAATGCCAGGCAAAAGAAGAGTTTATATTGTAGACAATAAGGAGGCCCTAAAAATGTTTAATCAAATGAATTATGTGCTAAGACATGTTTCAGAATGATTACTTTGGCATAAATGTAAGGAATGGATTTGTTATAGAAAACAGTGGAGATGTAGAGACCAATTAGAAAGCTGGTAGGAAAGGCTAGGAATCTGAACTAGGGAAGAAGGAGTAGAGATGGAAAATAAGCAACACAAAAGAATCTGAAGAAACAAAAACAAAACCCAGAGAATGACTTCATATTGAGTGAGGAAAGGAATCAAGCAACTATAACTCCTTGGTTACTAACCTGATTTACTTAATAGATAGCTGCGTCTTTCATCGGCAAAACGAACGTAAATTTAAAAAGTATGAAGTCAGGTTTGCAGCAGTAATGAATTGAGTTTGGGACAATTTGTGTAACGCCATGCTGGGTATGCAGGTCTGAAGCTATGCCTAAAGATAGAGCATTTAGGCTTCAAAGCAGAAGGGACGTGAAACCACCCACAGAAAAAGTAGAGAGAGAGGAGGAGGGGGAGGGGGAGGGGAGGGGAGGGGGAGGGGAGAGGGGAAGGGGGAGGGGAGGGGAGAGGGGAAGGGGGAGGGGAAGGGGGAGGGGAGAGGGGAGGGGAGGGGAAGGGGGAGGGGAGAGGGGAGGGGAGGGGGAGGGGAGGGAGAGGGGAGGGGGAGGGGAGAGGGGAAGGGGAGGGGAAGGGGGAGGGGAGAGGGGAGGGGAGGGGGAGGGAAGAGGGGAAGGGGAGGGGAAGGGGGAGGGGAGAGGGGAGGGGAGGGGGAGGGAAGAGGGGAAGGGGGAGGGGGAGGGGAGGGGGAGGGGGAGGGGAGGGGGAGGGGGAGGGGGAGGGGGAGGGGAGGGGGAGGGGAGGGGGAGGGGGAGGGGAGGGGGAGGGAAGAGGGGGAGGGGAGGGGGAGGGAAGAGGGGGAGGGGAGGGGGAGGGAAGAGGGGAAGGGGAGGGGGAGGGGGAGGGGGAAGGGGAAGGGGGAGGGGAGAGGGGAGGGGAGGGGGAGGGGAGGGGGAGGGAAGAGGGGAAAGGGAGGGGGAGGGGGAGGGGGAGGGGAGGGGGGGGGGAGGGGAGGGGGAGGGGAGAGGGGAGAGGGGGAGGGGAGGGGGAGGGGAGAGGGGAGAGGGGAGAGGGGAAGGGAGAGGGGAGACGGGAGGGGAGACCGGAGGGGAGAGGGGAGGGGAGATGGGAGGGGGAGGGTAGGGGAGACGGGAGGGGGGAGGGGAGGGGAGGGGAGGGGGAAGGGAGGGGAGGGGAGAGGAACGAGGAGTGGAGGGGTGGTGGGTAGGTAGGGGAGAGGGGAGAGGGGAGGGGAGAGGGGAGAGGGGAGAAGAGAGGGGAGAGGAGAGGGCTGAAAAACCCTAGAGGACATAAATATTTAGTGAGGGATTAGAAGATGAAGAATCAGAGGGAGAGAATGAAATGGAACCGTGAGAGTGCAGGACATTCTGAAAAGGTAAGTAGATACCTAGCCAAGACAGGAGAGAAAATTCAACAAGAAAGGGATAGTGGATTCCCTTAATCATGCTTTGAGATGAAACAGATGTCTGATCATATCCCACATCCCTGAATTCTCAACTAGCTGTCTATTGCCACAGTATATTCACAAACTACAAAGTACCAAGAAACGAAGAAAATCCACACTTTTTATTAACTAAGACCTTATCCAGTACCACATAATGATCCACCTATCCACTGAGCTGGGCTGAACCAGTAGAAGTTAAACAAACTCCTTTTGACCTTTGGCTCAGGAATGAGGTAGAAGCAAGTCAAGTGCCCTGTTCCTTGGCACCATCCCCCTGAAACCATACCCTTGTCATTTGACTACCAATAATAAGAGGAGGCATGAGAAAGTGAACCCACATAGAGCTTTCTCTTGGTGTCCACAGCTTACTGCCCGCTTTCTAGTAGGACTCACTCTGGCCAGGATTTTAGTGTAACCAGGCTTAACCCAAAGCTATCCACAAACTAAGCCAAATAGGTATCTCCATTATATTTGCTATATTGAGCTATATCCAGGTAGACTGCCCAACCTAGTTCACCAGAGAGGGATTATAAAACAGCCACCAGATAAAAAGCAACAAACACTTCAAGAAAACATAAAATGTATCACATTTGCTATCTCCTTACAGCATGTGTCAGTTTAAAGTCCCTTTTGTTTTTAAAGGCAATCTCTCGTTCCCAGAGAGAAAAAGTTCTAAAAACTACATTTATTATCATCTCTTATTCCCACTAGAAACAAAAAAATATATGTACTATTTTATGCAAAGTGCATCTTCCTTCTCTTATTTTTATGTTTCTTTTTATCATGAAATATTTCAAACATACAGAAGGGTAGAGATAATAATAGGATGTTTAATCACTACCCAGCTTAAATAAATATTAACTCTTTCATGTCTTTTGTATCTTTAAAAAACACAGAATTGCAGCCTCTTGGGTGTATCTCTCAAATCCCATTCTTTTCCATTCCCCCATTTCAATACTAAGGATGATAAATACAATTCTAATTTGTTTTCATATATTGGCTACATATGTATTCATCTCTAAAATATGTGCTAATGTTTTATATTTTTAATGTACATAAATGGTACTTTCCTATGCATATCATGCTGGAATTTTTATTTTTATTGTTATCTACTATTAAATATGTATGATTTCCTCTGATTTGTTTCTTATTCCTGAAGTTATTTAGTAATTCATATTTTTAATCTCCAAGCACGTGATTCTTAATCATATATATATATATATATATATATATATACACACATATATATTCTATCTTTTAACTGAAATTCATTCAGAGAAAGCTGCCTGCATGATATTGGCTCTTTAAAAATTTGTTTAGATTTTTTGCAGGATCTGAAACATAATATATTTTTGTAAATTTTATATGCAAGCTTGAAAATCAAGCTCACAAATTATATCATATTATGCATTTCTTCTCTGAAGAAATGTATATATATGTTAGATTAAGCTTGCTAATTGCCTTTTTTTTGAGATTTCTAAATACTTACTAATTTTTTGCCTGCTCGATTTACTGGTTTCAGATAGATATGTGTGAAAATCTTTCACTGTAATACAATTTTACCAATTTCTACTTTAAATTTGTTAATACTATGTATATGTTTGAAGCTATGTTTTTTCAGTGCATAAAAGCTTATACCAGTTATATCTTATTGGTGGCTTTTTCCTGTTATTATGTGATATCACTTATTTCAGTTAATGCTTTGTGCTTTAAATTCTATCAGAAGAAGCCTTACCCATCCCTTCTCTCTCCTCATGTAAGTAGCCTCAGTCCTGAATTTTGTGTTTTAACTTGTTTAGTTATATTTCAATCCTAAAATATTATTTAATCCTTTATGTTTTTAATGTTAGATAAGTGAACTTATATTGTGTATATTCTTGTGTAACTCTCTCCTGTGACTCACTCAACATTAGTACTAGGAGATTCATTCATGTTGGTGTGCAACTCAGTTCATTCATTTTCATTGCTGAATATAGCCACTTGCATGAATATGCAACAATTTGTCTGTTCTACTATGGATAAACATTTGTATTGTTTCCAGACTGGGGGCATTAACAAATAGTGCTTGTAGGAATATTTTTATAAATCTCTCTCTCTCTCTCTCTACACACACACACACACACACACACACACACAAACACACACGAGTTTCTCTCAGGGGTTGGCAAACTTCCTTTAAAGGGCCTAACAATAAACAATTTAGGCTTTTTAAACCACATATGATCTCAGTCACATATTCTCTCTTTTTCTACAACCCTTTAAATATGTAAAAATCATTCTTAGTGTGCAGGACCTTACCAAAACAGGCCACAGGACATACTTGCCCATGACCCAAGTACCAATCCCTGCAGAGAAAACAGCCAGGAAGGAAACAGCTTTCAAACTTTTATATTTTTGCCAAATGAGGAATGTGAAATGGTATCTCATTGTGATTTTAATTTAATGAGGCTGAACATCATTTTGTATGTTTATTGGCCACTTGGGTTTCCTCTTCTGTGCAATGACTATTGAAGACATTTGCTCATTTTTCAAGTGGATTGCTTTTTCTTATGACCTGTATATTAGTCCCTTCTGAGTGATATGTGTTGCACATAACTTCCAGTTTTTGTCTTGTTTGCTAAACAGAAACTTTTAATCTCGATGTAGTCCATCTACTTTTTCTCTATTATATCTACTTCTTTTCCCTTAGATTGTCACCTAAAAGTTTTTGTAATATTAGCCTGAAGTCTTTCATACACTTAGTATCTATTTTTATATACAAAGTGATACGGGAGTATAATGTCATATTTTTCTATTGCAAAGTTCATCCTTTCCCTCATTGAACTGGAATGCTGATTCTGTCACACATTAAGTTCTCACTAAATTATGCTGCAATAACAATCCCCAAATCATGGTGGCTTATGCAGCTTATTTCTTGCTCACATTACATACTGACAGCGTGTCAGCACTGGGTTCCATCTACAGTTCTTTTTTCTTTATTTCAGGATTAAAACTGAAAGAGCAGTCCCTATTTGGCATATGACTTTTTTTTTGGCAGAAGGAAAAGAATTGTCAAACCTCGCAATGAGATTTCTGTCATTATAGGTATACACTCACTATGATTAAAGTTTCTGTCAGGTGTGATGTCACCTCTGCTAGCATTTTATTGGCCAAAGCAAGGTAGGCGAAGCCCAACTTCAATGGCAGGGTATGGGAGGAGTAGGGAGGAGTTCGCTCCTCTCCCAGGGAGGCACGGCAAATTATATGGCCACCAGTGGAAATATATAATCTTATAGCAAGAGAAGGAATTTGAGGGAGGAATAATATCATTTACTACAACATATGCATGACTTTTTTTCTGGGCACTCTATGTGGTTCCTATAGTCAGGTTATCTATCCCTGTGCAGATACCACAAATACCACAGTCTTAATTAGTATAGTTTCATAATAATTATTGACATCTGGTAAGGCAAGGCATTTCAACATGACCTCTTTCTTTAGCAGTGTCTTGACTCTCCTTGGCCTTTGCCCTTACATATAATTTAGAAACTTCTGTAATCTTAAAATATATTAAAATACTTTATCCTACTAATCATAGTATCTTTTTATATATTGTGGAGAATATAAATGTACTTTATGGATTTTTATATCCAACAAACTTGCCAAACTGTCTTATTAATTCTATTAATTCTGTAGATTAATTAATTCTGTAGGTTTTTTTTCAGTTTTTTAATGTAGGTAATCATATCAAGTGTAAGTAACGACAGTTTTATATACCTCTTCTAATATCTCCATTTCCCAAAGTTAAACTGTGTTTTGGGTCTGTCTTTTATGCAGAATATAACTGAATTTTGCAACCCCAATATGATACTCTTATTTACCTCTCTTTTTTTGTTTCATTGTTTCTAGTTGACACATAATGATTATACATATTTATGGGATACAGAGCAATATTTTGATAGGTGTATACAACGTATAATGATCAAATCAGGGTAACTAGCACATCCATTGCCTCAAACATTTATCATTTCTTTGTGTTGTAAACATTCAAAATCCTCTAATTTTTTGAAAGTATACAATAAATTATTGTTAACTGTACTCAGTCTACAGTACTGCAGAGAACCAGAAATCATCCCTCTTATCTAGCTATAATTTTGTATCTGTTATACATTTCACTCACTTTTAAAAATGTTTTCTTTTTACTATCCTTTCTTTATATTTCATCTGCCCCCTTTACTGATTTTTTTATTCTTAAAGTTTTCTATAAGCTTTTTTCTTACCTCAACTATAATGAAATATGTGGATTACATTTCTATTTTATGAATAGACTTTATTTTTGCATATATCTTTACCTAAAACTGTTTTCAGTAGTGTCTAACATTATTTGGTACACCTTTCCTCTTCCATAAACACACATACGTGCACACACACACACACAAACATACTAATCTTGGCTTCCTTTAAGTAATCACTAAACATATTGAAGAGTATGCACTCAATCCCCCATTGTTGCTATTGTTGTCTACCATTTTAGTTTTATCTTTCATTTAATTGCAAAATGCTATTTTCTATTCAGTCATGAATTAAATTTACTAAAATATCATCATTCGTGGCTTGCAATTGTTTCTTGCATTCCACATCCTTACTTACTTCCACCTTTTTTCTTGTTGGAAGACCTCCTTCAGAGTGTCTTTCTACAAGAGTCTTTTTTATGGTTATACATCTTATTCTTTCTATTGTTAAAAATGTCTTTATCTTTGCATTTGGATGGTAGTTGGGCTTAATATATTATACCATGTACTTCTGGTATCTCTTCATACTGATGAGAAATCCAGCTGTTAAATTACTGTTCTTTTGTAGATCATTGACTTCTATGTATATCAGTTTTAAATTATTTCCCTCTATCCTTAATATTCGGCAGTAGTCATCAGCAGTTTCATTAACTTGTATATATTTACAAATTTAGTTTTAATTATTTTGCTATTTACAGTTAACTTTTCAGTGAGGACCCATGCCTTTCTTCAATTCTGGAAATCGTCTTCAAAACCTCCTTGAATGTTGTTTCTCTGCTATTCTCTCTCTTTCCTTATTTTGTAAATCCGATTAGACTCATAGTGGAATCTGTTAAACTATCTTCTATTTTTATTAACTTATCTTTCATCATTTTTATATTTTTATGTGCTGCATTCTAAGTAGATTCCTTGGCCACATATTTGATTGCATGCATTCCCTCTTGGTTTGTGTCCAGTTTAGAGTCTGTCTACTGAATTGTTAGTTCGATAATAATATTTTTTCATTTCTAAAATTTCTAATAGGGTCCCTTTTATCTCATTCTATATTATTCTCCCTATTTTTCATATATATTTTACAATTCTGTTTATGAATATTCATTTATATCTTTGTGGATCCTAACTATACACTTAATCTTTTTCCAATTTTTTAAAATTTTCATTTTAAATAAAACAAATGTATCCTCTAACTGTGGATATTTGGGCTACTATTCCTAGCTTTATTTATGCTATGTGTGACTTATAGATTCATTGTACTTAGGGTACTTATCTATTTCTACCTTTTTATCCCTTCACCCTCCCCTTGCTTAATAATTTTGTACTTTTTTTTTCACTTAGGAGCTTCTGTAGAAATGCCTGGTCTTATATAGGTGGCTTGAACCCCTATTCACATTATATAGGTGATATCAGAGAGCTAGTCTGTGCTAGTGTTGGGTTCCTTCACATCATAAATGGGATATAGATCCTTCAGTATATTCATAGTTACTTCGACTCCAAGTTGTTTCCTGGATTCCTAATATCCAAAGTCACACAGGTAAATACCAAGATAAATAAGAATATTCCATCAGCTGTACTGGACTTTTGTTATGCAAGAATGACCAGAAAAGCTGTGATATCTCCCTAGAATGTAATAAAAGGAGCAGGAAAGAACTACTCAACAAATTGGAGTTGGAGGGACAGTGCTGCATTTTAAAAGAGGAATGCTTTTGTTCCCCTCTAATGTTTTCTTCTATGTAGCAGGAGATCAATTTAAAGAAACATCCCTGAGCTCTCTCCATCCTCCTCATTCAGTCTACTCTTGGGGATAAGAGTTATGACTTATGTGATTGGTGAATTTGGAATAAGGAACCAGACATGTATCACTCAGCCTCTGCCTCTCCTTTTTCACTTGGGATCCTGCACCCAATATGAAGTACATATTCTGGTCCACTCCTTTATGCGATAAGCTTTAAGCATGGCCAGATCCCCCATGTGGGGTAGTCTAAGGTTTTCCAATGCTTCCTGTGGCTGGGAGGATAAATTGTTCTAATGCTGGAGTATTATAAAAGAAAGGCTTCTTGCCCACACATACAAGCCACAATATCTAATATCAGCTTTACTAAATATAGAGATGCTGCATTTATTTTTTTCTTATTTGTATCTATAAATATTTTAACGAATTCAAAATTCAGATGGGGAAAATTCAGGTCACCTCACAACTTCAACAGGGAGAAATAATAAAATTGTTTAAGGTTTATAATTTATACAATTTGGCTTTTCCAATAAATAAGTTATATTTCAAAAAATACTCTACACATGTCTTACCAAAGTTCTATGCCCAATCTTTCTTCCCTCTCTCCTCACATAATTTACTCTTATCACCTTTCTCTCCCTTCACTCTTCCTTTCTCTATCCCTGACCTCATCTTTCACCTTCTGGATCATTTAACTTTTTCCTTGTATTTCTTTGAGTTTTCCATAAGCCAATTTATCCTTTGTTTGGCTTCTTCAATTCTCCTCTCCATCCGTTTCTTGGATCCATACAGTAAAGGCCCAGTGGCTATAAAAGCACAGATTCCCACTTCGAAAACAGGTAAAGACCTAGGGAAAATATCTGCAGGTATATACATAACAAGAGGTTAATATCCAGAATATCTATAACAAACACCTACAAATCAACAAAAATAATTCAATTCAAAATTGGGCAGGCATTTCTCCAATGAAAATGAGGACATTGAACAGATATTTCTCCAAAGAAGATATACAAATAGACAAGGAGCATATGACAAAATGCCCAGCACCATTAGTCATTACAGAAATGCAAATCAAAACCATAATGAGATACTACTTCACATCCACGAGAATGGCTTTATTTAAAAAATCTAAAATAATAAGTGTTGGCGAGGATGTGGAGAAATTGTAACCCTTGTCCATTGCTGGTTGGAATGCAAAATGGCACAGCCACTGTGGAAAACACTACGATGATTCCTCAAAAAGTTAAATATAGAATTACCATGTGATCCAGCAATGCCACTCCTAGGAACATATCCAAAATAACTGAAAGCATGGACTCAAACAGATACTTGTACATCAGCATCCACAGCAGCACTATTCACAATAGCTAAAAGGCAGAAACAACCCATCTATCAACAAATGAATGGATAAACAAAAATAATAAAATATTATTCAGCCATAAAAAAGAATGATTCTAATACATGCTACAACATGGATAAAGTTTTAAAACATTATGCTAGGTGAAATAAGTCAGAAGACACAGAAGAATAAATTCATTAATATGAAATTGTATAAATTCATTAATATAAAATATCTAAATTAGGCAAACTCATAAAGACAGAAAGTAGATTAGAGGTTACCTGGGACAGGGAGAAGAGAGAATGGGAGTTATTGCTTAATGGGTATAGAGTTTTTGTTTGGGATGATGAAAAAGTTCTGAAAATGGATAGTGGTGATGGTTTTACAACATTGTTAATGCGTTCGATGGCACTGAGTTGAATAGTTAATAATTGTTAAAATTAGAATTTTATATTATGTATATTATACCACCATAAAAAACTAAAAAAAAAGGCAGACAGACTGTATATAATAATACTTTAATACTTTTATCCATTTAAAACATGTCACTGTCACATAGTAGATGTATAAGCGTAGGAAAACTACTTATTTCTTTGAAACTCATCTTTATCATCTGTTAAATTGGGATCACATTGCACTGCCAGCCCCATACAGTTTGAAGCTCAGTTGCAGCCTAATGTTTCTAAGGTGTCTAATAGTATATACATAGTAAGTGCTTGGAGTACTTAACCCTTTATGTTTACAACAAGCATGTGATGTAAGTGTAGTTTTTCTATTACTAATAAAACTGCCATTTGCCAAAGATGGCCGTGAGAAACACATCTTCTGGGGAAGGGATTTTTTGTTATAGAACTGCAACTATGGCCTAACTTGAATAATTGCTTTAGTAATCAAGTCTTGTCCAGAAAGAAGGAATTTCAAGTGGGTTGGATGTCTCACAGGCATCTTAAATTTAACATGTCCTAAGCAAATTCTTTAACATTTCTCCTGAACACAGTCCTTATGCAAATATTCCACATCACGGTAAATAATACCACCATCTGCCCAGTTGCTCAAGACAGAGACACCTCCCTCTTTCTCCTCCTCCCACCCACACTCATTCCACTACCAAATGCAGTTTATTCCACTTCCAAAATATATCTTCAACTTGCTTCTTCATTCCCACTGACACTGTCACCACTCGGAATGCAGCAAAAGCCTCCAAATTGGTCTCCCTACTTCCTCTCTGGACTATCTCTTCTATTATACATAGAGTAACCAGAGTGATCCTGAATATAAAATTACATTATGTAACTCTTTGTAAAACTCTACTTGCTTCTAATTCATTTTGAATAAAATCCAGACTTTTTAATGTGGATTTGCAAGCCTCTGAGTGATCTAGCCTTTGTCTGCAGTCCAGCCTCATCCCAGGCTTCTATTCCATCACTTATTTGGCATCAGCCACACTTGTCTTCATTCCTTGGATAGGCCAAGCCCTTTGCCCCTTTAAGGACTCTGCACACACTGTGTCTCTGCCTGAAACATTGTCAACCCATTCTTCATCTGGTTTTAGCACACTTCTTCAGGATGACCTGCCATGACCCTGTATCTAAAGTAGGCGTTTCTATTACTCTTATAGCACCTGCACACTGATCTATATGTGCACTTTCTTGCTGCTTTCTTACACCTTGTTTCTGGCTACTTTCTTATACCACAATGTAATCTCTACGAGAACAGGAATTATAACTGTTTTATTCACCAAGATATCTGTAGCACTACCATAGTGCCTGGCACATGGTAGGCATTCAATAAATATTGGTTATATGATTCAATAAGTAAAGTAAGCAGCAACAACTTGATACATATTAATATCTATAGGTTTCTTGAATACGTACCACTGTGTGTATTGATTTCCCACACATAAAATATTATATGAGTATGACAATATGTTTTCATTTCAACAGTTAGAAGGTATTATTTGAATATTTTAATTTCCATACAGACCATGACCATTTTACATTCACATAAGGACAACTTATGAGGGCTTTGTGGGTGAGCCGTCAACCTAAATGTTCTTGCCTTTCTAGCATGTACAGCTTCTAAATAATCCAATAAAGATCAGAAGGAATCATCCTCAATGAGACCCTTAAAAAGTTGAATGTCTGGTTATATCATATCATCTACTAAGTTGATTTTGAGTAAGACACAGCCAGTAATTTTTCTAAGCTAATCCTCCGCTTATGTCCAAAAACATGCACACACACACACACACACACACACACACACACACACACACACAAACAGGTTTACATTTGTATCCACAGACTTACTTTTTAAAACATAGATTTTTTTTTTTTTTTACTCTTTATAATTGTATCTCTAGCATTAAAATTAAAGAAAGCACATTGCGGGCAGAGGTCATGCTCAGCAGTGGCATTCAGAGAGCTGGGAAGTAGGAGGCTGACATAGATGAGTTTTAGAGGGGATTTCTGAGGCACCAATTTTATGACATTTCTTAATGCCCCTCTGGCTAAGTGTCTGTTGCTGTCCAAATCAACATTTTCATTATCTGATGCTCTGTAAGTTATTTGCCCTAGTAAAACTGACAGCAGAAAGCTACCTAGCCAAGTTAATTAGGTTTTTCATTAACGTTTTAGCTCTGGTATCGCTTTGCCTTCAATATGATGAAGAGTGTTTTGAAGTAACAAATTTAAGTAAGGATCATACAAACTTAATTTGGGAGGCTACAGATATCCTTTAGCTAACTTTCATTGCATTGGACTAAAATCTGTCATGGAGAAGGAGCAGTTAAAGCAGAATATGTTCTTCAGTTGAAAGTAGTTTAAAATGCACTATCGGGGCAATTCCGTTTTTGATTTGGTTTATATAATTTAATTAAAAGGCAACAAACCTTTAGTACTAATCCTTTCGTATTACCACTCTTGTGCTTGAAAGCTGCTCACATCAAATCACATCATCTTAATATAATTACCAGCTCACCATGAAAGAAAAATGTGACCTAAAGTAAGTTAAGGCAATAGAATGTTAGTGCAAGAAGAGCCTTGGGCCATCACTTAATCTAAGGATTTTCAAGGACTTTAACAGAGAAATTCTTTCCATAAATATTGTTGAAAAAGGAAGCCCTAAATGTAGATGATAATTGCAATGACAGTGACAACCACCACTTGAATAGTATCAACCATCTGCCAGACATTGTTCTAAGTCCTGAACACGTATTAACTCATTTAATCATCACAAGACTCTAATATCAGCACCCTTATTTTATAGATAAGGAAAAAACACAAAAGCATTAATAGAATGCTACTAATTGGTAAATCCAGGATTTGAAGGCTGGCAGGCTGGCAGGAGCAGGCTGCTCCAGAGTCCATTAATTACCATTACCTCTCTAGGGTAAAGAAGAGCTATTCAACTTAGGAGGAAAACAAGAGAGTTCTTGTTTTATAGACCCTAAAGAGACTTTCCCAAAGCACTGCCTCCCCTGTGATTCTTCACACAGGAAGTTACTGGATGGCTGTGATAAGGATACGACTACCACCAAACATTAAAGGTAGAAATAATATTCATACATGACTCACCTTCTAAGACTTCCAGAAGACTAGGAGCTTCACCAGCCAGAGGTTGGTAATGAAAGAGTAATCAGAGAAGTGGCGGTATTATGGAAGGAAAGTATTTATGTGCTAATTAGAGAGACTATACATTTCTAATGAGTCATCAGTCAATTGATTGGATTTGAATCCTAACTAGCACTCAAAAATGCCACCAAAGAGGGAATTTCTATTACATTTATTGATTGGATTTGAACCCTAACTAGCACTTAAAAGTGCCACCAAAGAGGGAATTTTTATTATAAAATGTATCAGGCCATGTCATAAGTGCCACTTATCAACCTAACACCTGTGAGGTATCTGGGGTGCTACCTAAAAGGCAAGGGTAATACAGAGGTAGGAGGACCTTGGTTGAGAATCCCTGAGATAAAGGAGATTAACATCAAGCAGACAACACGAACTAGTGGGTCCTTCTCACTATAGCCTCCTCATCCAAACTCTTTTTTCCCTCCAAAGAAATAATAGGTTCCTTTACATATGATGGTATCTTGGAGTCCAGAGAGGTAAAGCTGTTCAAGGTTTACATTTATGTTAAGCTTAAACCCAGGCACATTACTGCCAAATGTGGCTTTATTTTGTTGTTATGACTGCTGTCAACTTGAAAATACCTTCTGAAAGAAACTCTTTGAGAGTACATGGAAAAGTTCATACAATTGGTACATATTATTTTACTTTAATAAGTTTTCTTTTCCATACCAGTGATTTCCATTTGTTTAAATCATGGTTTTGTCCATATCTACTGATGTAAATGGCAATATTTAGATTGGTTCTGGTGCAGTTGAAATAACACTTTACTTACAATAGGGAGACTATTATCGGAAAACTATAGCAATTATCTTTCTTACCACTGATTAACTGATCTCAATTACATTGTTACTGCCTTTTTGGAAAATAAAGCAAAATAAATTTTTTAAGTATGTCAAATTAACAAAAGCACTTTCAGACAAAAATTATTCTAGTCAGACTGAAGGAGATATGTGCTTATTGCAAAAAAAAAAAAAAAATTAAAAAAAGAAAAAGAGAGAAACAGTTCCTGATTTCTTCACTGTCTGAGAAGCAAGAAACTGATATCCCAGCTTTATCATTTCTCCCTTTAGAATACCAGGGTGAGACCAAAGTTTCAGTGTAATTTTGTTGGTTAGAAATACTGTATCTATGGTATCCACCTCAAAAATGCCAGTACATTTCTTATAAGCATTTTTGTTTTAATATACATTTCCATGCTTATTCATGAGCTTGAGCATGTTTTACTGTTTTTGTAGCATTTGTATACCCCGATTTTGTGAAGCTACATATATTTTTAAATTTTTATTCTGAAATAATTTTTGATTTACAAATGTTTTGCAACAATAGTACAGAGAGCTTCCATGCACCCCTCATATCTTTGCTCAGCATCAAAAATACACACTCATCCCATCAGCTGTTGTCAGCACAGGCTGTGGAGACTCCAGTCACCATGGGACATCGGATTTATTCTGGCTGCAACAAGGTAGGACTATACTTGTTAGACAGACATGACCCTATGGAAATGGTTCTCCCTGTTGGTTTGCAGATAATTTGGCAACCTGTACGGTTGTAGTAAAAGACATCCAACTGGAATTATAGTAGGAACTCAGGTAGAAGATGGTTGTAGGCCAGCTATAAGTAGCTTCTGATCTCAGCATTAGTCCCATGTTTGGGAATCACTTCTTGAAATTCGAATTATATTGCCTGGTCTTAAGTCAACTCTTTCCAAAATTATTATTTTTATGCTCTACCATAAGGTCTAAAATATCCCCATTATTCTTTTTAAAACAGAAGAACATCTTATATTTTATAATGAGCAATTAATCTATGCCAGGTGATTCTTTCCATACATTATCTCTTTTAATCCCTAGTTAAGAATTGGATAGCCAGAATTTCATCCCAGGCAGTCCATCTCCACGGCCCATGCTAAACATTACTACATGACAGTGCCTCTTAGTAACTTCTCTCAAAATTAATTCATCTCTTCACAGATATTCTGATACAAAGTTCAGGACTCTTATCCCCAAACTGCATTGCTTCATCTAATATATATATATTTTCTTAGGTATAATTTTTTATTTTTTTTTAAGTTCTGGGGTACATGTGCAGAACGTACAGGTTTGTTACATTGGTATACATGTGCCATGGTGGTTTGCTGCACCTATCCACCCATCATCTAGTTTTAAGCCCCGCATGCATTAGGTATTTGTCCTAAGGCTCTCCCTGTGTCCATGTGTTCTCATTGTTCAACTCCCACTTATGAGTGAGAACACACGGTGTTTGGTTTTCTGTTCCCATGTTAGTTTGCTGAGAATGATGGTTTCCAGCTTCATCCATGTCCCTGCAGAGGACATGAACTTATTCCTTTTTATGGTTGCATAGTATTCCATGGTGTATATGTGCCACATTTTCATTATCCAGTCTATCATTGACGGGCATTTGGGTTGGTTCCAAGTCTTTGCTATTGTAAATAGTGCTGCAATAAACATAGGTGTGCATGTGTCTCTATAGTAGAATGGTTTATAATCCTTTGGATATATACCCAGTAATGGGATTGCTGGGTCAAACGGTATTTCCTGCTCTAGATCCTTGAGGAATCACCACACTGTCTTCCACAATGGTTGAACTAATTTACACTCCCACCAACAGTGTAAAAGTGTTCCTTAGGTAGAATTTTCATGGGGCAATTAATGTTTTGATATTTTTATAGTTTGAATGAGTGATTCTTTCATGTGGTTCAAAATAAATTGGAGAAGTTTGTCTCCCACCCCTACCCTAGTTCACTCGTTTCCTGTTGCTGCCCCTATCCATTGATGATTTATCACTGCGGTATTTCTTTACACAAATATAAGAAAAGAGGAATATATAGTTTCATTTCACCACTTTCTTACAAAAAAATAGATGGAATATTATAAACACTGTACTGACTCTTGCCTTTTTCACATAACAAGGCATGTTAGAGATCTTTCAGTATCAGTATATACAATATATATATTCCTCATTCTATATATTATATAGAGTATATATATTTCTCATTCTTTTTTTCAGCTGCTGTGTACATGTGCCATAATTTATGTAACAATCCCTTTATGAAGAGGATATGGATTGGTTTCATCTTTTTCTATTATTACAAATAAGGCTGCAATGGTTAATCTTGTACATACATTTATGAGAGAAACTTAGGCTATTTCTTGATGACGCTTCTATGTTTTGCAGTATAAATCAACCCTAGGAGGCATTTGAAAATAGGCAAAATATGCAAGCTCTGAAGATACCTTACTACCCCACACCTGCCACTACAACAGCAGTCATTCCCTCTGATCCTTGTTCCCTGAAAAGATAGTCATCCAATAGTTTCACACACTCCAAAATGCTGACAAAGTACTTGCTTAATGTTTGGAAATGGCAATACGTTTTTTCCAAAGGAATGATTACTGAAAATGTAATTTCAGGCAACTTGATAAAAGGTGGGAAAAGTGATTTGGAGTAAGATGTGAGGCTTTCCTGTTACCTTCCCAATTGTCCAGACAAAAGAACACTCCAACTAATTAGAGGCTATTTTTCCAATCTGTGATAATCCAAGATTATCACAGATATCTTACATATGTTTATGTAATAGGAACATAATAATTATTTTAGTGTTTGAAATCACTTACTTCAACATAAATGTGTCCTGGGTTTTGTCCTTAAGAGACCACAAGCATTTACAACCCAAGCCCAGAGTGTTTACTCTGTTGCAATTTTGTCAATAAGACTCTATTTCCTGAAACTGGTAGATTTGTGTGTATATGTGTGTGTGTGTACAAGTTTTCAGTTTGGGATAAGATCTGGGGACATGGGAGAGAACAAAAGAAGGGGAAACAATATAGTTTAAAGAGTTTCTTAACAAAATCTAGT
The DNA here is from genome assembly GCF_028885625.2 of Pongo pygmaeus. Lineage (NCBI taxonomy): Eukaryota > Metazoa > Chordata > Mammalia > Primates > Hominidae > Pongo > Pongo pygmaeus. The sequence goes on along the minus strand of NC_072396.2, from coordinate 117,524,306 downwards.
CAACATCCTTCTCCTTCTTCAGGCTCTTTGGGTCCTATCAGGCATTTTCCTGAGCAGCTAGATATCACAAGCTCAGGTTAGTGATCCAAGAGGAAGAACACAGTAATGAAGACCATAGCTTTGGGAACCCATTGCCTGGATTTGAATTCCAGCTCCCTCACTGACCATCTGACCTTGAACCAGGCCTTCTTGTGCCTTTATTTCCTGGTATTTAAAAAATAAACTTACTGTCTAATGGGGTTGTTATGTAGGTAAAATGATACAATATACGGAAACTACTTAGTGCAAATTATGAGCTCAATAAATGTCAACCATTATACTTATAACATTTTTAGTACACTGTGAAGTCCTTGAAGTTAACTTTACAGAATTTAACTATAAATTTATTTCTGTATTTCCATTTTCTAGCCAAGTAGTGGGCACATAATAAGTGATCAATTAATGTTGACTAAATATATGAATGAATAAAGAAATGAGTGAACTAAAGGACATCAAGTTCTCCCTCAGGTAAGTGAAAGTTTCCTTGGTATACCACTTGTCACCTTGATGAGCTAGGAAAAGGGAGATAAATATTAGGTAGAGCCATCTTAGAAAGCACTATTCTTTTTTTCCTATTTGGCCAAAAAGTATGAAACCTGATTCACAGACAATACATGAAATCTTGACTTCGTGTAAGTTTGTTTTTCAAAACAAGTTGTTGACTCATACATATATAGATATATACATGTATGCATATACATACACATATACTTTTTTCCACCTTTGCAAAACTTTTTCTATAAATACATTTGCAAATTTATGGAGAAAAAATGCCTTTGTCAAATTATGTGTCAAGTAACGATTTTCAGTTCTGAAAATATAGTCATTACAGGGATCATACTTAATTGTTACCCTGTCAACTTCTTCCCCACTTCTCCATGGAACCCTGATGATTTAGTTTAACAATTCTATTGTATTTGTGTCTTTTAACATAAGCCATTTCAAATTAATTTTAGTAGCAGGTGGATATACAGCTATATTCAATGATAACTAGATAGAGAGACATAAGATAGTTAGAGATAGATGATGGAATAGATAGTAGATAGAGATGGATAGATAGATAGATAGATACATAGATAGATAGATAAACAGATAGATATGATAGACAAGTAAATAGGCAATTCTTACAGTGCCTAACATAGATGGTTGAATAATAAGTATGAAAGGTTAGCAACTGGTATTTGTACTTCATTTACCTTGTATGGAGCTAAATTTAAAAAGTTAAGTGTGTTCATTGTTCCCCAGAAATAGAGCATCAGAAACAGCCTTAGTCTTTTAAAATAAAATGCCTCCTTGACATTTCGACTTGGATGGTTCACAGACATCAAAAACTTAACATCCTTTATATAAATCTCTTGATTGTTCCCTATTATCCTAGTCTTCTTCAACTAAGTAAATGGCATCATATTCCTCCTCCAAACTAGAAACCTAAGAGTTATCATCAAATCCACCCTGTCTCCCACCTCTACATCCAATCAATTAAGAAGACCTGCTATTCTACCATCAAAATATATCTTGAGCCATCAGTTTCTCTCCATCGGCATTAACACTGCTCTTATCCAAGTCACTATCATTTCTGTGTCACAGACAATGTCCCTACCTGTCTCCGTTTCCAGTCTTGTTTTTTCCCCAATCCATTCTACTCACAGAAACAAAAATGATCTTCCTAAAATGTAAATCAATTCATGCCACTCCCTTGATTTAATCTAGCAGTGGCTCCCCATCGCATTTAGAGTAGAAGTCAAACTCTTTACTAGGGCTTAGAATTCCCTGCAGTATGTGGCCCCTGCCAACTTTCCAATCTGATTTCCTGTCCTTCTCCCCTTGATCACGCTATTCCAACCACTTTTGTGACACTTGCTCTAGAATTTAGCCACGTATTTAGAAATAAACACGCATGTACTGCTGTTCATTGATTATTGACTTTTAGGTATTATCTATCAACTTTCTCTTATAAAAGATGAGGGCTCGACTCTCTTCTTGTAAAGCACCAAGCACTTTCCCACCTGAGGTTCTTCACAGGTTTTACTTCCTCTGTCAGAAATGATCTTTCCACTACCACTACACACATCTTCACGTAGCCAATTCCTCAATTTTTAGGTCTAAGTTTAAATGTCACTTCTTCAAAAAGACCTTTCCTAAAAACTTGGTCTAAAAGTATTCTTTCCTTATTCTTTTAGCTTAGCTCCTTGTCTGTCTCCTTCACTGCATTGAATACAATTTGCAATTCTTTTATTTTATATTGTCATCTTACTTTTTTTTCTTTCTCTCTGACTTGAATGAAGAAGGGATCCTACAGTTCTCATTTTTTTAATCACGTCTCCACCATTTTAGTACTGTGAGTACCACACATTGCAGCCAAATAAATATTTTTCAATAATTAAATAATTAAAAGCAATGCACAAAAATTTGAAAAGTTTGATTTTCACATCCATTGCAAATTAAGAACAAAAAATGCAGTTTAAAAATCTATATAGTTTTTGCAGTTATGAGACGGACACAGGTTATAAATATTTCATAACACTCATCCTATTTGTGATTTAGTCTATATTTCTCTGAGTGTATTTAATAATGTTCATATAAATAACAAAAAATATTTTTCTGAGTTTAAATACAATTGGACACAGTGGCTAAACAAATGTCAGGCATGAATGAGTAATTCAAATATCTTAAAGAAAATTTTTATTTTATATATAAGAGCAATTCTTCAAAATCTTATTAACAGTAAAGTTTTTGAAGTAGAAGCACACACTAAATAATAAATTAATAAATTCCCTAAGAAATAGGTTTGAATTTAGTTAAAAACAACTATAATTTTTCCAAACAATGACGCAGAAAATAGTTTTCCTTGAAGGAGCAGACTTCCTTTATGCCAGAAAATAAGTTTATGATGGGTCCTTAATGTCAATAACAAAAATATAATAGCACCATCAACATGATCAAGAGGCATTTGTTAACATGACCAGTTGAACATTAAGATGTTCTATAAATGAAATTTCTGGCTAATGGTCCATTACTTACCACAACAACTTCAAAAAGTGCTTGTTTTCTGAAGAAACAGCATGCACATTTGACATCTTATTGCTTTCCATTCATGAGTCAGATTGTGAAGGTCGGGCAACACCCCCATACAGTACATTTAAGTAAGAATTTCCCACTGATTTCAAAGTCACCTTCACACAAAGAAAAGTTCCTTGCAGTATAGGGGAAAAAACATGCAAAGATGCAAAATATAAACCAATATGTATTTTCTATCCCTCTATCAGAGAAACAATTGAAATGTGGCATTCATTTTTTTCTGTATCTTGTTTTTTGCTTTTTAAAAAAACGGTGTTTTTTAATTAAATTAGTATATTTGCATTGTTTAAAAATCCAATCATTCCGTAAGGCTTATAACAGGAAACAGGTCCCCTGCCCCTCTCCACCACATCCTAGATTTCTCTCCATAGAAAATGTTCATCTATTTGAGCTGTTTCTTTTTGTTTTTAACCTCTGTGATTGTAAATATTAATAACATGCTTATAGTGTTTTTTCCTAAATTTCCAGTTTTGTATATTTTCCATCATCTATCTTCCTGCTGTGGAAGATAAAAACTCATCACTTTTACACACTTATACACAACACACACACACACACACACACACACACACACACACTCCCCTTGCCCCATCTGCACCATAGATTTATATAATCAATTTAGGTTAAATTAGTATTCAGTACTTAAACTGTTAGGACTATATAACTACTATTCACTGCCAAGGGACGCAGGGTGCCATGATTACCTCCTTTTTTTACAATTTTTTGTTTTACCTGGAATTCAACATGATTTTAGTTTTCCATTCCATTCACTTTATCATCAATATAACTCACTGATTTAGTGCTAAGTTCTCTATAAGAGACATGAAAATCCTCTCAGCCATGTCAAATAGTCATACTGTTCCTTCCTTCCTTCCTTCCTTTCTTTATTCTGGTTGTCATTCTTTTGGGAGCTCTCTGTCCTCCTGCTCTGTTCTGAACTGTAGCTGTCTGCACTTGCTATGAGGTGCTCATCCCAAAGCTTCCCCCACAACATCAAGGGAATTCCCTTCTCTTTTCTGTTCTGTTGAATCCAGTGTTTCCTGGATCCCATATTCTTTTCTAATTTGGTTTCCCAACTAATTTTGATGGAGTACATCATCCAGAGTTTCCTAGAAAGGGATACATGAGAGATAAATTCTTAAGACATCAAATATCTGAAAATATCCTCATTCTAATGCACATATTTAACAATCTGAGTGTAGACTTTTAGGTTGGAAATTAATGCAAATCAAAATGTTATTAAATTTTATTTTCCAACTACTTTGTAAACTTTTATGCCATGCTTTGGTTAACATCCAAGAGCTAGCTAGCTAGCTTGCTTGCTTGCTTTCTCTTTCTTTTCTCTTTTCTCCCTCCCCTCCCGTTCCCTTTTCTTTCTTTCCCTTTCCCTTTCCTTTCTTTTCTTTTCTTTTTCTCACTCTGTAGCCCAGGCTGGAGTGCAGTGGCACCATCTCAGCTCACTGCAACCTCCGCTTCCCAGTTTCAAGTGATTCTGGTGCCTCAAAGCCTCCCGAGTACCTGGGATTACAGGTGTGCACTACCATGCCTGGCTAATTTTTGTCTTTTTAGTAAAGATGGGGTTTCCCCATGTTGGCCAGACCGGTCTTGAACTGGCCTCAAGTGATCCACCTGCCTCGGCCTCCCAAAGTGCTGGGATTACAGGCATGAGCCGCCACACTCAGCCTGTCTTTCTTGCAATCTCTTTTTCTATGTTGCTAGAATCCATTTCTTGTTTCTTGAATGCAGTTTAATAATTACTACCTCTCTAATGAAATCACAATCTTCCAAAGAGAGCAATCAGATGGCCTCCACGTTTTGTTACTCCTAACAACTAAGAATAATTATTGAGAAGTTTTTATGTACCAAGAACTCGTGTAAACACTTCTGCACATGCATTAATTTATTACATCCTTACAATAATCCTATGAGGTGCTTTTATTATATTCACTCTACATGTGAAGAAACTGAGAAAGAGGGAGTTTATGTAACATGTCCCTGATCATGGAACTAGCTAAATGTTAAGAGTTGGGATTCAAACTTAAGGAGTTTAGCTCAAAAGCCTATATCCTTACCTTTTTAATTATTATGATATACTGCTATTCAATAGCCCTTTTAAAACATTTTATGAAAATACTAAGGCTTGTTTTTTTTTTCTGTTCCACGTGTCACTCTATTTCTTAGTTACTTTTCTGTTTTGATTTCTGCTTTTCATGTTGGAGCTTTTCCTCAAATGTCATTCCTTGATTATTCGTTTTTAATTTAAGATTGAGACAAAAAATGTTTATCAATAGCTTTATGTGTTTGAGCAGGGCCTAGCAAATGATGTACTTCACTGGTGCACTGATTTAATAAGTACACAGCTGTTTCATTGGGATCTCTAAATTGTTACTCTCTGTAGACCTTTGTTATGAGCCTGGAAAATTTCTCTAAAGAGGAATCTTTCTAATTTCTGCATGAGAACTTTAAACTGGACTGCTAGTTTTCTCAGAGTTAAATTACAGAAAGGTCTGGGGATCTCATTGTATAGTATGTTGATTCCCTCTTAATCCTTCTGTTTTCAGTATAGGACCACTACCCTCAGCTTTGTCTGGTTTCTCCAAGTCCAGGTCCTGCTACTTAAACTTCTTTGGAGAATAAATCTCTAGTTTTCTGCCCAGAGGTATGTGTGGGTGTGGATGAAAGTACATGGTCTGGGAGAGGATTTGGCAGTTGTCCTTCTTAAACGACCTTCAACATGATCCTGTTAACATTTGCCTTACAGAGCTATAAGGTACCTCAGTTTCTACCTCTTTCCTAAACTCTAAAGTACCTATCAGCTTTTTTTTTGACTTCTTAACTTTATGTCCCACCACAATCTTTGTCCTGCCCCCTCAAGCTTAGGTTTCACCTTTCTCCTTTCTGCCCCATGGCTTGCCATTTGTTTACCTGCTTCCCAACTTCCAAAATTGTGTTAGCATCTCGTCTGTTCTGCTGCTATTTCCCTGTGGATTTATGTCGTTTTATCCTATTAGTGGGTTTTAGAAGGGAGCAGAGATTAATGCATATTCACTCTACCATGTTTAACTAGAAGTTGGCATTGGCTTTCTTGATAGATCAAGGATAGACTGTAGACAAAATTATTTTATGCCTTGCTACCATTCTGAAATGAATTTGTTGATTATTGTGTGAGCTCAGCTGGTGCTAATAATAGCAAAGTTGTGAGTTAAAAATCTTTGTAAGGATCAATTATCTCTGCCGTGTTATTGGATCACAACTGTACCTTAGCCTTCACCCCAAAGCGCAAAAGCATTTTCTAAGGTCTGTAGCAGAACCAGGTAAAGAACTACATATAGTCCTTTTTTTTTTTCATCCAGTGGGATGAAAAGTGTTAGGAAATAATAGGAAAATAATACTAGGAATAATGAGAAAATTTACTCACAAATACTCTTTATAAGAAATAGTTATCATACCAATTACTAAGCAGGTAGCATGTGCTTAAACAACAGCCTGAGATTCCTCTTGTCTTATCATCATTCTCAAGAGCTCAATTTCCCTGAATATGTGGAGTCCTAGGAACAGTCTGAAAATACATCCAATCCTCCAAGTACTTAACAGTTCCCTGCACCCCGCTTCCACTTTTTTTTTTTTTTTTTGAGACTGAGTTTCTCTCTTGTTGCCCAGGATGGAGTACAATGGCGTGATCTCAGCTCACTGCAACCTCCACTTTCCGGGTTCGAGCAATTCTTCTGCCTCAGCCTCCCCAGTAGCTGGAACTACAGGTGCACACCACCACACCTGGCCAATTTTTTGTATTTTTAATAGAGACGGGGTTTCACCATGTTGACCAGGCTGGTCTTAAACTCCTGACCTCAGGTGATCCGTCTGCCTTGGCCTCCCAAAGTGCTGGGATTACAGGCATGAGCCACCACACCCAGCCAGTTCCCTTTTTTTGAGTGTTTTTGGACCTGCAGCTAAATTCTCAGCAGATGGCAGCAATACAGAAATAGAGGTAGTGTTAGTGTGCTTATGGGCAAGACTGCCTACTGCCTTATCGTCCTGCCATCTGAGTAAGAGAGTGATGTAAAAGCAATATAGGACTGAGGTGGAAGAAAACGGGGGCCCATTAAAGCTTTTGACTTAACACTGGAGATACAGCGCATCTGCTATACACACTGTTGTCAGTTGCTCTGCCCAGAAATAGAATCAACAGAGTCCTCTAGCTAGTGCTGATGTTACTGCAAGTGTTGATAGTATGCCCTTCAGCACTTCACACTTTCCTCAGAGCTTTTTGTCTACTTTGATTCACTGCTTCAGTAATTTTGACATAATTAAAAAGCAGTAATATTTAACTCTTCTAAACTGAATGTACCTCAACAATACTTCCCTCAAATCACCTATTGTTTAATTAAAACACAATAAATGTCTCATCATATCTAATTAAAATGCTTTTTGAAAGCAGGTAATTTACATTGCAATTATTTCTCTGTAACAGTTTGACAAGAATCTGCGTAAGCGTGAAGTCTTTACTAACAAAAGAAGTGGGATATATAAATCAGTTTTCAAATCATTTTTATAGATGTCTTTAGAATTTCACTTTGATTGCCCCTAGCTCTTCTTGAAATTCTTGCAAAAGTCATTTTGGAACTCCAAATCCCCACATTTCATAGTACTGCCTTGGTCCTCCTGTTAACATTGCCCTCCACTTTTATTTTCAAGACTCTGTCTATCTTTGTCTTCTCGTGATTATCCACGCTTCTTGTTTTATTCCTACCAGTCGGATCGCAACTGCTCAATATGCCCACACTCTTACCACCGGATCAGTTTCTCCACACACCTCTTCCATGTAAATTTTCTTAACCTTGATTTTTCTTCTCTCATAGTTTAAGTTCAAGCCTATGCCATCTCACACTTAGACTATTGCATTAGACTCCCATCTTGCTTTCTGTCGTCAATCCCACCCTACATATCATCACAATTACCTTCTAAAGTATAAACTTTCTCATATCCCATCTCTCCTCAGGAACCCTTAACAAGATCTTCACCATTTATGATATAAAATTGATATTTCTTATTATTCTATAGAATAATCCCAGTAAACAGCCTCAGTTTTATCTAATACTGATCTCCGCCATCAACCTCAGCCACCCAACACAAGCAGCTGTTACCCAAACATACCACTCACTCTCCTGACTTTGTGGTTTTACTCAGAATCTCTTTTACCCATAATGCCTCACTGTTTCTTTTTGCTCACACATTTCTTTTAAAGATTTTATTCAAATCATTCTACTACAGAAAGATCTCCTGAAGTCAAAATTTATCTTCATCACCCTTTCTACACTCCCTTTGCATTTTGAAATATGTGAGTTAACAGAGAAAAATATAATAAGCCCTGTATGTGATCAGGTGCTTGACTTTCTTTTTTAAAAAAATTTCAGTAGGTTATTGGGGAACAGGTGGTGTTTGGTTACATGAGTAAGTTCTTTAGTGGTGATTTGTGAGATTTTGGTGCACTCATCATGCCTGAGCTCAGACTCTTCTTGGGCGGGTCTTGCTGCAGCTACTGTGGGGTATGGGGGTGAGATTACCAGGTCACTGGAGTTGTGTGCCTAGGAGGATTATGGCTACTTCTGCTGAGTCATGCAGGTTGTCAGAGAAGTGGGGGAAATCCCACAGTCACAGGCCACACCCACGCAAACCGAAGGGCTAGTCTCACTCCCATCATGTCCCCTGCAACAGCCCCAAGTCTGTTTCCAGGAGGAGGCTGAGAGGGGCTTGAAAACTTGCCTGAGGCTACCCACCTCCCAACTGCCAAAGAAAACGGCTTTAGTTCTTCCCCAACCTGTGAAGTCTGCATGCCTGATTCCTGAGAGCGTGTGTTAGGGAGCGTAGGGTCTCCCTTTCCCACTTCCGCAGTTGGGGCACTCACAGTATTTGGGGTGTCTCCTGGGTCCTACAGGAGCAGTCTGCTTCCTTCAGCGGGTCTGTGGGTCCTCTTGGGATTGCTGGTTTGTTCTTGCAGTCGATTTGGAGCTCTCATGCTGTCACCGGGTCCCCGCAGCCAGCTTTGCCCCACACTACCTCCAGGTTGCTCATAAAAGGTTTTATTATTTGTCCCTTCTAACAGACGGAGGGAAACTGGGCCTAAAATAATTTGTATAATTGCCCAAAGTCATACAGTATTTAGAGCCAAGATTTAAATCTGAGTCTACCAGACTTGAGAAAATTCATAATCTTAACCACTATATACACGAAAATATATGGTAAGTTCCTTCCTTTTTCCATTCACTTATTCATTTTCTTTCCTAGCGGATGAACAGAAGGTTGACAAAATACTTCACATTTTTGTGTATATAGAGACACAAAATGTATATAGATGATAGATGACAGATAGATAGATGTTAGACAATAGATAGCTATAAATCATGATAGAGATATCTACTTAACATGTTCTTGGTGATGAGAGCTGTTAGAGGACAAGACTATTCAAGAGAATTATTTCTTAGTGCTTAACTTAATATTAACTTCCCCAACAATAGCAGAAGCAAAATCAAGTTAAGCAAACATGGAAGCCAGCTTTCAAATAGACAATATTTGTCAATAAGGCAGACCACCAGGGAGCCAATAAGATAATATGCTTGGGAGCCTGTGGTGAGAAAAAAAATACAACAAAGCTGAAAGTGGTATTTTCATCTGTCAGGTCTGTTTGAGAGGGAAAATGTGGAATGAATAAATTTTAAAGCCACAGAAATCAAAAGGGCAACTTAGAATACCATTGTCCTTTTACCGACGTGACTAATGCTTAACTTTTCAACCAGCATCTCCTAATACCTTCAAATGTTTGAATGAGATACCTCAAAAGCAATTATTAGACTCAAAATGTCTATGATGCATTAGGAGTCACTGTTGCTTTTTTTTTTTTGAGACGGAGTCTCGCTCTTTCACCCAGGCGGGAGTGCAGTGGCGCGATCTCCGCTCACTGCAAGCTCCGCCTCCCGGGTTCACGCCATTCTCCTGCCTCAGCCTCCTGAGTAGCTGGGACTACAGGCGCCCGCCACGACACCCGGCTAATTTTTTGTATTTTTAGTAGAGACAGGGTTTCACCGCATTAACCAGGATGGTCTCGATCTCCTGACCTTATGATCCGCCCGCCTCGGCCTCCCAAAGTGCTGGGATTACAGGCGTGAGCCACTGCGCCCGGCCACTGTTGCTTTTTATTTGCCAAGAAAACATCAAATACACACACACACACACACACAATACACAGAAAATCCATGACATCACTCATTGCTGAAATTCTTTCATATAAAGGCCTCAGTTTGATCCTGGAAAGTTTATAACTACCTATTTTCACATGTCCTTTTTGCCTTTTAATTCTACATCAGTAGCTATTCCTTTACTGGTGATACATGATGGTAGTAGCACTGGCTGTTTCAGATTCACAGAGGAGAAAATAAAAAGATTCTATGACCTTGTGGACATAAAAAACATCTAAAATACCTCTCTCATCCTTTACTGGTGACAAAACACTTAAAATCTTGTAAATTATTGATGTCGACTAAAATCAGGTATGTTCATTTTTATCACTTTTTCTAAGTGTGATTTGTGGAGAATCAACTCAAGTGCTTTGTGAATAGACCATATCTTATACTTAAGGAATCAGATAGCCTAGAGGTGAGGCCAGAGTCTGCAATTCACAAATCTCCCCCATATCAATTTTGTGCACTAAAGTCTGAGAATCACTACATGAGACCCCCCATGTGATGTAGAAAACTCATAGTTTCTCTCTACCCCCACTTTGGAAAGGAATGTGTTTAATGGTAAAGTTAAAACTTGCTGAGTGCTTCCTATTGCACTAATACTTCTTACGGCACTAATAATTTCTGGTGGCACTATTTTATGAGTTCAATATGTATTACTGTATTTAATTTTCAAAACTACCCTATTAAGTAAGAACTAATATTGCCTTCATTTTACAGAGAGGAATCTGGAGGGCATTTCAAGAGACATCACTACCGCCGGAAAATTTTCCAGTGGCCTTTGATCTGAGCATGAGGAAGTGAGATTAGGCCAGAAGATGAGAACAAAGAGCAGATGTTTTTAGATGAAAGACAGCAGAACCTTGGGGAAAGAAAAGTTGAACATCTACTACGTACCATTCACTACACTGAGGCACTAGCCTCATCTTCTTTAATCATCACACTGACCTTTTGATGTCTCATTTTTATTTCTGTTTCACAGATGAGAAAACCAAAAGCCAGAAAATTAACCAACTGGCCCAAAGTCACACAGACAGATGGCAACAAAACTGGGATTTAAAGTTGTCTGTCTCATTTCAAATCATATAATTTTTTTATTATGCTATTTCGCTCTCAGGGGAAGTTCAAAGGTGTTGTGCACCAACTGTTGCTAACTCCTAGTCTCATTAGGAGCATTATAAATAAATACTGTAATTTTAGATAGTAACAAATTCCGTGAAGAAAATGAAACAGAATGCTGCCATAAAGAGCTATTGCAGGAGAGAGATGAAAGACATCAAATAAGGGCAACCTCACTGAGGAAGTAACATTTGAGCTAAAACAAGCAAAAGAATTCAGATAAATAAAGATCTAGGGGAACACAAAAGAAAATATTTTGAGGAAGGGCAGGCTCGCTCTGTTTGAGGACCAGCAACAAGATCACTCTCTGGGGACTAAATGAATATGGAAGGGATTGATAAAGATGAAGACACATCTAACAGTGACCTGTAAACCAGGAGACAGTGATTAGATTTTATACTGTAATGAAAACCATTAGAAGACTTTAAGCAAAGAAATGTAATGATTTAATTCACACTAAAAAGTGAAAACTGTTTTACATTTTGTGTGAGGAATAGGCTGTAAGAGGACAACAGTGAAAGCAAGTAAAGCAGTAAGAAGATAATACAGATGAGAGGTTATTGAGGCCTAGAAGTAGGGTAGATAGTTGTGGAATTGGTAAGATGTAGTTGTATTTGAAAAGCATTTTCAAAATAGAGCTGATAAGAGTTGCTCATTCATTAGATATAAGGAATAAGCTAGAAAGAGAAATCAAGATTTTTTAATAGAGTAAGAATATTAAATTGAGTAAATAAATTAACTTGAGAAAATTTAATTCCAATCGGTTTCATGGGAAGATTGAGAAAGAGATAGCAATTTTGCAGGAGGTGGGAAAGGGAGTGAGGAGATGGAATTATATTTGGACATGTTAAGTTTCAGATGCTTATTCAACATTCTAATGAAGACGCCAAGCAGGCAGTTGCATATAGGAGTTTGGAGTTCAGACTTTTTCAACACCCATAAAAGTATGTTCACCTATTCTTCTCATGTACCTTCAAGCCAATGGACCAGATAAATGGTTGCAAGAAATTGTTAGCTTAACACCCTTTTCGTTACCCCTGTACCATTAGAAAAATAGGGTGCCTCATATAGCACTATGAAAAGCTTTTATAAAACTGTAGTTCATGTCTCCACCCAGATAATGCCCATAAAGTAAAAGCATGGCTTTCAACACCAATAACTTCCTATACCCGTGTAGGCTAGTCCAGAGCCAGTAATTTTTTTAAAAAAGCCTAGAATACCTATTGCCAACAGGTAGCCCCTTAATGTAACAGACTTTTAGATGTATATGTAACAGATATAGATGGCTTTCACCCATTAGTATGCTATTGTGAAGAGAAAGCTAGTCTAGACATCGGAAGTGAATCTGAATCCTGTGTTCCTTCAATATATCTGACATTGGGTAGCTAATTTGGGTCTTATTTGACTAATCTATAAAAGAGACATTAATGTACCTATCTTATAGGATTACTATTACTATTGAATCACATAATCCATGGAAACCCTTAACACGATGCTCAAATAAATGTATATTCTTTTTTATTCTTGGCATTATTATTTGGTCAAACCAGATAAAATTTCAAATATTTGAATTTTTAAAGTAACAAAATAGCAATTATATGTAGTATAACAACAACAAAAGTATAAGTCTAGTTCATTTAGCAATACCAGAAACAAATTGGTGGTTCTATTCTACTACTCAAACCACATAAAGATCAGACCTCTCCCCAAACTAGGGTTATGCTTTGGGGGTACTGGTAATAAAATAAGATACTATCCCTTTTACAGTTAAATCTATAATTCAGGCAAGAGGAATGAAACTCATTAATTTCCAAGTCACCAAAAGCCCTTTTCTGGGGAGAGTGGGCTAAAATATTGATTGAGAACAGGAGAGAAAAAGGAAAACAGCATACTGGAAGCCCAGGAATCCAACATTAGATAGGGTCAGTGCCTCCCAATAATATAAATACCAGGTCAACTATCCAGTCACTTTCTTCTCTCCTTCTGAGAGACCTGACCGCTTCCTTTCAAGGATCAGTATATGGTGCCTCCAAACTGAGGCATCTAAACAACAAACAAATAAAACTCTAGAACAGCTTTAGATTTACAGAACAATTGTAAAAATATTATAGATAATTCCTGTCTACCCCACACCTAGTTTCCCTTATTAGCATCTTACATTAGTATGGTACATTTGTTACAATTAAGGAAACAATGCTGACAAATTATTATTAACTAAAGTCCATATTTTATTTGGATTTTCTTGGTTTCTATCCCATGTCCTTTTTCTGTTTCAGAATCCCATCCATGCTAAGGTATTACATTTAGTCATCATAGCTCTGTGGGCTCCTCTGGTTGTAATGGTTTCTCAAATTTTGCTTGTTTCGATGACCTAGACAGTTTTGAGAATTACCAGTTGGATATTTTGTAGAACACTCCTTAATTGGAATACATATGATAATTTTTAAATAATTAGTCTGGAATTGTGGGAATGAGAAGAAGAACACAGAGGTGAAGTGCCTTTTTTATCACATCATATCAAGGGTACATGATATAAACATCACTATCACTGTTGATGTTGACCTGGCCAAGGTAGCAATTGTCAGGTTTCTTTACTGTACAGCTATTCTTTTTCCCTCTTTCCATACTGTACTCTTTGGAAAGAAATGAGTATGTTCATGTCCCACTTAAGGACATAGAGTTATGCTCCTCCTCCTCACTGAGGAAGCAGTATCGACATAAATTATTTCAAATTTTTCTGCACAAAAATTTGATTCTTCTACTTCATTTAATTATTTATCCAGTCATTTCCTTATGGTAACATGGACTCACGAATATTTATTTTTTACTTTGGGTTATAATACATTGCTAATTTATTTATTTTATTACTCAAATTATTCCAGCTTTTGCCATTTAGTGCACTTTCAGTTCCTGTGTCCCTTTGACATACTATCCACTATTGTGGGGTTTGTTTCATTTTTTGAGCACTTCCTTACTTTCTGGTATGACAAGATGCTTGAGGCTCACTTTCCTTTTTCCATGCTCCAGTCCTATGTATTTATCTAACTGATGTGAAAAGTTAGGTCGACACAAAATCTGCCTGCAAATGTTTATAGCACTGTTATTGCTAATTAACAAAAATTGAAAGCAGCCAAGATGTCCTTCAGTAGATCAAAGGATAAACACATTGTGGTATGTTGATATAATGAACTATTATTCAGCAATAAAAGAAATAAAATATTAAGTCATGAAATGGCATGACTAAATCTTAAATGCATATTACTAAGTGAAAGAAGTCAGTCTGAAAAGGCTATATACTTTATGATCACAATGGCATGACATTCTAAAACAAGAAAAACTATAGTGATGGTAAAAAAAAAAAAAATGTCAGGGGTTGCCAGTGGTTCAGGAAGAAAAAGGAAGAATGAGATAGATGAAGCACTGGTTTTGTTTTGATGATGATGAAGCTATTCTGTACAGAAATGTAATGGTGAATACATGACAGTATGCATTTATCAAAGCCCATAGACTTATATAAAACAAGGAGTAAAACATAAAGTATCTAAATTTTAAAACATTATCTAGGAGAAAAGGAATTCTGGCATGGAATGAAGAATGTGACAAATCAATCTAACTGTATTATAAGTGCGTGAAACAATCTCAGTAAAGGGAGTAAAGGACAAAGGTGTTGACCTAAAATCTTTGGAAGAAAATAGAGACTATAAGATTAAAAGCAAAAGAAAGTGTTTATAAGCAATAAGCTTTAGTTGACAGAGATTTTTCCCTTATGGAGGCACAGGTTAACTATATCAATACTACTATACACATGTGCTAGAATTGAAAAATTAAGTAAATGGATGGCCGGTGGTTGGAATCATGTTTCTCACTGTTAGGGTGGGAGTTTACAATAAAGAAGGGTAGGAGGCTTTATAGTAGGAGATATCAACACGAACATGTGTTTACCTTAATATAGGTACAGATAGTTACAAATAAAAATACATGTAAATATGTGTATACACAGGGATTAGCATATACACTTGCATTTCTTGTCAGCTGAGATGACCTAGAAGCAATAGCACCCCAGTAGCAATAATTACACCTATTGCCCACATATATGTTTCTAATACTATACTTAAAAACAAACAGGAGTCCTTGAAGAAATGGCCGATGTTAGGCATTTTTCAACCTTACATACACAGAATCAGATTAATCACAATCCTTGCTTCATGTCTAATGAATTTTTGGCTCCTTGGTCTATAGATAATCCTCTTTTTACTAATTTTGACTGTGTTCCATAGGAATAGTGTGTCCTTTGGCAAACGACAACCTCTCCTAATTTCAGTGTTTTAATCAGTAAAAAAGGAACACTAAAAACACTTAACTTAAAAGTTTTTGTACAAATTAAATACCATGTTGCATGTACAATATTTGAAAAAAGAACTTGGCATATAGTAAGCATACAGAAATTTTAAGTCTTTCCTAAGTTTTCCAAGTTGGACATAAAGGGAAATTTGGAAGCATATAGAGATCTGAGTGAAGTTAATCAATTTTTAGAGGGCAAGTGTCTTCAGTGTCTTTGATCCTTCTGAACACTATGACACCCACATTAGCCTGGAGTGAGCAGCAGAACTAGGCCTTGAATGGTTGCAGTAATGAGGTGGACAATAAATTGGGCCTTGGGAAGCCTGACTAAAGAGAATTTAACTTCACTATGTCTTTCTTTTTCTCTTCAGCTACCTTGGAAGCTACTGAGGAAGCATAGAGAGATACGTAGATACGTGTTGTACGAGCTACACAGTAGTGAAAGGGCTATAAAAGATACGTGGAGAAAAAAGCTTGATGGTAGGAGGTAATGAGAAGAGTAGAGTAAATAGCAGAGAGGGAACAGCTTAGTTACCTGTTCTAATTTAAAAGATATAGGTAAGTCTGAAATGGCCTAACAGAGGAGTTTTAGTAATCAGAAGAAAACCAGTTGATAATGGTTTGAAATGTTTACTTTTCATGGGACGGCTTTGGCAAAATGAAGAAACACCTTTAATCTGAACTAAAGATTGTATAATAACCCTTTCTCAGAGATACTTTTTTGAAAAAAATTCCATGGTGGTCTCAATAGAATACTGTAATCATGATATATAAAGCACTTTTAATTTTGGGGTAGAATTTAAAAGACAAAGCATACAGTGTTTCTCCAATGTTTTCTTCTAGTATGTTCATATCTCAGGTCTTAGATTTTAAGTCTTTGATTCATTTTGATTTGATTTTTGTATATGGTGAGAGACAGGGGTCTAGTTTCATTCTTCTGCATATGGATATCCAATTTTCCCTACATCATTTACTGAAGAGACTGTCTCTTTCACTGTGCATGTTCTTGATGCCTTTGTGAAAAATCAGTTCATTGTAGATACATCAATTTATTTCTGGGTACTGTATACTGTTCCATTGGTCTAGCATCTATTTTTCTGCCAGTATCATGCAATTTTGCTTATAACTTTGTAGTATTATTTGAAGTCAGGTAATGTGATTCCTCCAGATGTGTTCTTTTTGTTCAGGATAGCTTTGGTTCCATGTAAATTTTAGTAATTTTTTTATATTTCTGTGAAGAATATCATTGATATTTTGATAGGGATTGGACTGGATCTGTATATTGCTTTGGGTAGTATGAACATGTTAACAATATTGATTTTTCCATTGGTCTAATCAAATGTTTCTGGAGTAGGACAACAAAAGCACAGGCAACCAAAGCAAAAATGAGCAAATGGGATCACATCGAGATAAAGACCTGCACAGCAAAGGAAACAATCAACAAAATGAAGAGACAACTCATAGGATGGGAGAAAATGTTGGTGAACTACTGATCTGACAAAAAATTAATAACTAGAATTTATAAGGAGCTCAAACAACTCAATAGCTAAAAAACCACACAAAATCCAGTTAAGAAATGAAGACCTAAATAGACATTTCTCAAAGGAAGAAATGCAAATGACAAACAGATATATAAAAGAAAATGCTCAACATCACTAATCATCAAGAACTGCAAGTAAAAACCACTATGAGACATCATCTCATCCCAGTTTGCGTGGCTATTATCAGAAAGACAAAAATAACAAAAACAAATGCTAGAAAGGGTGTAGAGAAAAGAATACACTCATACAATGTTAGTGGGAATGCATATTAGTACAACCTCTGTGGAAAACAGTATGGAGATTTATCAGAGAACTAAAAATAGAACTACCATATGATCCAGCGATCTTACTGCTGCTTGGTTTTAACATCTACTACTGTACCCAAAAGAAAGGAAATCAGTATAACGAAGAGATATCTGTGCTCCCTGTTTATTGCAGCACTATATACAATAACCAAGATTTCGAATCCATCTAAGTGTCCATCAACAGATCCATGGGTAAAAAAAAAATGTGGTACATATACACATGAAATATTATTCACAATGGAATATAATTCAGAAATTATTCGTATTAAAAATAATGAGATCTTGTCATTTGCAACAATGTGAATCAAACTGGACAACATTATGTAAAGTGAAATAAGCCAGGGTCAGAAAGACAAATACCACACGTTCTCACTTACATGAAGGATCTAAAAAAATTGAATTCATAAAAATAGGAGCACAGAATGATGGTTATTAGAGGCTGGAAAAGGTAGTGGATGGGGGGATAAAGTAGGGATGGTTAATGGGTACAAAAATACAGTTTGATAGAATAAATAGGATCTAATATTTGGTAGCACAATAAGGTAACCATAATTACCAATAATTTATTGTATATTTTAAAATACCTAAAAAAGTGAAATTGGAATGCTCCTAACATTAAGAAATATAAAATGCTTGAGATGATGGATACTTCAGTTACCCTGATTTGATCATTATACATTGTATACCTTTATCAAAACAACACATGTACACTAGAAATATGTATAACTGTTATGTAGCCATAATCATTAAAATAAAAATAATTTAAAAGATAAAACATGAAAAATATTTATAACTATAAAACTATGTTAATGGATATGCAATATATAAAGATGTAATTAGTAATATCAATAACAAAGTGGGAATGGAGAGATGTTTAAAAAGTAGAGTTTTGTATGTTATTAAAGTTATCAGCTTTGAATAGATTGTTGTAACTATGAGATCTATATGTAAGCCCCATGGTAACCACACACAAAAAAATATACACAGAAGAAAATGAGAAAAGAATCAAAGCATGTCAAAACAAAAATATCACCAAAACACAAAGGAAGGCAGCAAGAGAAAAAAAAAAAGAGTGACAAAATTGTTACAAGATAGAGAGAAAACAGTTAACCAAGTGGCAATAGTAACTCGTGCTCTATCAGTGATTACTGTAAATATAAATGAATAAGTTATCAATCAAAAGAAGTAGAGTGGCTGAATTAAAGAAAAATACCAACAAGATGTAAC
The DNA here is from genome assembly GCF_028885625.2 of Pongo pygmaeus. Lineage (NCBI taxonomy): Eukaryota > Metazoa > Chordata > Mammalia > Primates > Hominidae > Pongo > Pongo pygmaeus. Next base: position 117,505,421 of record NC_072396.2, on the reverse strand, counting down.
TATATGCTGTCCACAACAGAATCATCTTAGATGCAAAGACAGACATAAGGTGAAAGTGAAAGGATGGGAAAATATATTCCACAAAAATGCTAACCAAAAGAAATCAAGGGTGACCACATTTATATCAGACAAAATAGACTTTAAGTCAAAAATTATCACAAGAGATAAAGGACATTATATAATGATAAAGTGCCCACTCACCAGGAAAATATAACAAATATATATACATATACATATATATATGCACCTAAAAGAAGACCACCCAAATATTTGAAGAAAACATTGGCAGAATTGAAGGAAGAAATGAACAGTAAAACAGTAATAGGAGACTTTAATACATCACTTTCAAAAATGGATAAAAGTCGATAGAAGATCAATAAGGAAACACAGGACTCGAACAACTCTATAGACCAATGGTACCTAGCAGATATATACAGAACTCTCTTTCCAGCAGGAGCAGAATATACATTCTTCTCAAGTGCACACAGAACACTCTCTAGAGAAGATCACACATTAGGTTACAAATGAAGTCTTAACAAATTTTAAAAGATTGAAATCCTACCAAGTATCTTTTCTGACCACAAGAGAATTAAACTAGAAATCAACAGCCATTGAAAAACTGGAAACTCACAAATATGTGGAAATAAAACAACATACTATTGTATAACCAACGGGTCAAAGAAGAAATTACAAGAGAAATTAGAAAATATCTTGAGACACACAAAACCAAAAACATAACATACTAAAACTTATGGGACATGGGGAAGAGGCAGAAAAACATGTTTTAATAGAAACCACCAGTGATCTTCCTCCCCATAGGAACACCAAATTGAACAACTATCTGCACAAGAAAGTGCCTTTAAAAGAACCAAAAATCAAGTGAGTAATTACAATACTTGGTTTTAACATCACATCGAGGAAAGAGACACTAAACAAGGGAGGAAAGACAGTTTGAATTGCCTGTACCACCCTTCCCCGTCCCCCAGCAGCTGCCAGGTGGTGCAGAGAGAAAATCTGTGTGCTTGAGGAACTCTGCATTGGAACTCTGTGCTGTCCTGTCATAGCAGAAAGCAACACTGGGCAGAATTCAACTGGCACCTACGGGGGAACATTTAAACTTGCCCTAGCCAGAGGGGAATTGTCCATTACAGCAGGCAGAACCTGAGGTCTGGCTAGTCCCACCACCACAGGCTAAAGTGCTTTGGGGTCCAAAAACAACTCAAAAGGTAGTCTAGGCCACAAAGAGTGCAATTCCTAGGGAGGTCCTGGTGCTGTGCTGGGCTTGGATCCAGCAGACTTGGTGTGTATGTGACATAGTGAGGTACCAGTAGGAGTGGTCAAGGGAGTGCTTGCATCACCCCTTCCCCCAACCCAGGCAGCCCAGCTCACAGCTTCAGGACAGACTCCTTCTTTATGCTTGAGGAGGGGAGAAACAAGAGTAAAGAGGACTTTGTTGGCCGGGCACAGCGGCTCACACCTGTAATCCCAGCACTTTGGGAGGCTGAGGTGGGTGAATCACTTGATGTCAAGAGTTCAAGACCAGCCTGGCCAACATGGTGAAAACTTGTCTCTACTAAAAATACAAAAGTTAGCTGGGTGTGGTGGCGCATGCCTGTAGTCCCAGCTACTCAGGAGGCAGAGGCAGGAGAATCACTTGAACCCGAGAGGTGGAGGTTGCAGTGAGCTGAGATCAAGCCACTGCACTCCAGTCTGGGCGGCAGAGTGAGACTCCGTCTCAACAACAACAAAAACAACAAAAAAGAGGAATTTGTCTTGCAACTTGGATATGAACTCAGCCACAGTAGAACACAGCACCATGCAGAGTCCTGATGTCCTAGCCCTCAGACAACATTTCTAGACACGGGAATCCACTGCCTTGAAGGAAATGACTCAGTACTGGCAGAATTCAACACGTGCTGACTAAAGAATGTTTGGACACTGAGTAAACATCAAGAAAAGTGTCAAGATGACTGACTAGAAGCAGCTTGTGTATGCCACTCAGAGAGAAGAAAAAGTGGTGAATAAATACTACATCTTCAACTGAAACATCATGCAGGGATTCATCAAGGAAAAAACGTGGCCCATGGAGAACAGGGAGGAGGAAGACAGGGCAACCACCCACCTGGGAGTCGCATGAAGCCAGGGGAGGCTTCCTCACCACAGGAAAACTGAGTGAGCGAGAGACCTTGGGGATCCATACCTTTTCTATGGATCTTTGCAACCTTGGGCTCAGGAGATCCCCTTGTAAGCCTACCCCACTGGGACTTTCAGACTGATGTGGAGAGCTACATGTAGTCTGAGAAGAGCCACCACTCAAGCACACACACAGCCCCAGGAGCCTTGGATCCCTGGGCATCCCAGCATTAGTGGCTGCAGCTCTGGCAAAGAGAGTGGTTATGCTCCCTCACATGTCCCCAGGAAAGGAACCAAATCCAGGAGGCTGAGCATTGACAGTCTGCAGGCCTTGCTTCCATGGCATCTCGCAAGATAAGACCTACTGGCCTAGGAATGCAGCCATCCCCTGCCAGGGCTCTTAGTCCAGTAGCAGCCCTGCACTTCCCTGGGATGGAGCTCTTAGAAGTAGGGGCGGGCCGCCATCTTTGCTGTCTCTCAGCCCTTGCCATTGTTGCCTTAAAGCTCTGGAAAGTATGTGGTGACTAGGGACTGGTGCAGAACCCCAGCACAGTGCAGCCATCCCACAGAAAAGCTGCCAGATTGTTTTTTAAATTGGTCCCCATTTACATTTTTCTTCACTGAGTGACGCCTCCTGACTCCAGCACAACTACCCTGCCCCAACCTGAACACTTCAGTCAGAGGCAGCACTGCATTTATCTGAGGAAATCCCAGAGTCAACCCACAACCCCTTCTCCATTGCAACTACAGTGGTACTGCCCTAACTGCCCACAGAATAGGGAAGGAGCAAAGGACCTACCCGCTATGCTGGCACCTCCAGGACATGGCAGCCACCATATGGAAAAGAGTCCAGTCTCTCTTCCCTGGGAGTTCTCAATCCCCACTCTTCACCAGGGAGGGCCCCTAGCTCAGGACTGCAGATCAGCCACCCCACCAATGGCTGAGCACATCCATTAGTAGTGTCTCTGAGTTTCCCTGGGGAGGGTCTCCCAGAGGGAACCAACAGCCCTTCTGCCACTGCCACAGCAGTGGTTCTACCCCTGCTGCCCTGCTCTGGGGAAGAAACAAAGATCTTGAGGGCTTCACCTAGGCTTATAGCACACCACAGCTACCATACAGAGGTGAGCCAGTCTCTCTTCACGGTGAACCTTTGAACCCCCACTCCCCAACTAGTGGAATCCCCAGCTCAGGCTACCAGTACAGCTGTCCCGCCCACTGGCTGAACATTCCCAGTAGGAGTGGCTCCATGTTTCTCAAAGGTGGAGCTCCCAGAGGCAACCAAAAGCTCCTCTGCCACTGCCACTGCAATGGTACTACCCTTGCTGATCTCAGACTGGAGAATGAGCAAAAACCATCTACACCTCCAACAAGCTGCAGTCATCCTAAGGAGATTAGGCCAGTCCATCTCCCCAGTGTCCCACTCACCCTGCACCCCATTTGTCACCAGGCAAGGCCCCTCTGTCTTGGGCCCAGAGCACAGCTGCCCCATCCTGGGCTGATCACACTGATTAATAGTAGCTCTGTATATCTCTAGGGTGGAATCCCAAGAAACAACTGAAAGACTCTCTGCCACAACCACTGCTAAGGTCTCGTCCTCTACTGCCTCCAAACTGGTAAGAAACATAAAGCCTGAGATTGCCTGGGAGTGCCAAGCCAAGATCTGCAACCAGCACTGGAGTGAAAGAGGAGCCAACATTTTCAGAGCACTCAGAGGTAGCATAGCTGCAATTGTGAGGAAATACAGAGGAGCCACACGACTGAGCAAGAGACCACCTACTGGACATTACCCTTAAGTGCCACCTACTGGATCATCAAAACTTCAACACCAAAAATATTTTTGCTAATATGCCCCCCTGAAAAACCAAGGACAATAATTCAACTACATATAAAGACCCTGAACAAAGCCCTGGTCCTGTGAAAACATCCAGAAAATAAGTCTACTGTCTACACTCAATTTACACTGCAGTTAAAGAAACAGAAATCCACAGATAAGAAAGAACCAGTGCAAGAATGCTGGCAACTGAAAAGGCCAGAGTATCTTCTTTCACTGAAATGAATGCAGCAGTTGCCCAGCAAGGGTTCTTAACCAGGCTAAAATAAGTGAAATGATAAATATAGAATACAGAATAGGAATAGGAATAAGAATGACGACCATAGAGATTCAGGAGAACATCAAATCCAATCCAAGGAATCTAAGAACCACAATAAAATAATACCAGAGCTGATAGATGAAATCTCCAAAATAAAACAGAACTAAACTGATCTGATAGAGCTGAAAAACACACTATAAGAATTTCATAAAGCAACCACAAGTATTAATAGCAGACTAGACCAAACTGAGAAAAGAATATCAGAGCTCAAAGGCTAGTTCTCTGAAATAAAATCAGACAAAAACCAAGAAAAAAGAACAAACAAAACTTAAGTACATAGACCATTGACACTATAAAGCAACCACAGAAACAAGTCTGCATAATAACCAGCTAAGAACATAATGACAAGATCAAATCCACGCATATCAATATTAACCTCGAATGTAAATGGGCTAATTGCCCCAACTACAAGGCACAGAGTGACAAGCTGGATAAAGAAGCAAGACCCAGTGGTATGCCATTTTCATGATACCCACCCATCTCACATGCAATGGCATCTATAGGTTCAAAATAAATGGATGGAGAAAAATCTATCAAGCAAATAGAAAACAGAGAAAAGCAGGGGTTGCAATCCTAATTTCAGACAAAACATATTTTCAACCAACAAAGATCAGAAAAGACAAAGAAGGGCATTACAAAGTGGTAAAGGGTTTGATTCAGCAAGAAGATCTAGCTATCCTAAATACATGTGCACCCAAGAAAGGAGTACCAAGGTCCGTTAAAGCAACTTCTTAGAGACCTATGAAGACACTTGGATTTTCATACAATAATAGTGGGAGACTTCAAAATCCCACTGACAATATTAGACGGATCATCAGGGCAGAAAATTAAACAAATATATTCAGGACCTGAACCTGAACTCAATACTTCACCAAGTAGACATAATAGACATCCACAGAACTCTCTACACAAAAACACAGAATGTGCATTCTTCTCATCTGCATGTGGCACATACTCTAAAATCAAGCACATAATTGGACATATAATAATCCTTAAAAAATGCCAAAAAAAAAAACAAACCTGAAATCATACCAACCACGCTCTTGGACCACAGCATAACAATAATAGAAATTAATAGTAAGAAAATCACTCAGAACCATACAATTACATGGAAATCAAATAATCTGCTTCTGAATGACTTTTGGGTAAATAATGAAATTAAAGCAGAAATCAAGTAATTCTTTGAAAGTAAAGAGAATGAAGATACAACATTCCAGAATTTTATGGAAAGAGTTTAGGCAGTGTTAAGAGGGAAATTTACAGCACTAAACCCACATGCAAAAATTCAGAAAGATCTCAAATTAATAACCCAACATCACAACTAGAAGAACTACAGAAGCAAGAACAAACCAACCCCAAATCTAGTAGAAGACAAAAAACAATCAAAATCAGAGCTAAACTGAAAGAGCTTGAGATAAGAAAAACCATGCAAAAGATAAACAAATCCAGGAGATTTCTGTTTGAAAAAAATTAATAAGATAGACCACTAGCTAGACTAATAAAGAAAAAAAGAAAGATGATCCAAATAAACACAATCAGAAATGACAAAGAGGACATCACCAATGACCCCACAGAAATACGAAACACAGTCAGAGACTACTATGAACACTGCTACACACACAAACTAGAAAATCTAGAAGAAATGGATAAATTGCTAAACACACACAACCTCCCATAACTGAAACAGAAAGAAATTGAATCCCTGAATAGAGCAATAATGAGCTGCAAAAATGAATCAATAATAAAATGCATATCAACCCAAAAAAGCCCCGGACCAAATACATTCACAGCTGAATTCTACCAAATGAATGAAGAAGAGCTAGTACCTTTCCTACTGAAACTATTCCAAAAAATTGAGAAAGAGGGAATTCTTCCCAACTCATTCTATGAGGCCAGCATTATCCCAATACCAAAACCTGACAGAGACACAACAAAGAAAGAAAATTTCAGGCCAATATCCTTGATGAACATTGACGTAAAAATTCTCAGCAAAACACTAGCAAACCAAATCCAGAAGCAGATCAAAAAGCTAACTTGCCCTGATCAAGTAGGCTTATCCCTGGGTTACAGGTTTGGTTCAAGATATGCAGATCAATAAATGTGATTCAGCATGTAAGGAGTCCTAAAGACAAAAGCCATATGATTATCTCAAGAGATACAGAAAAGACTTTTGATAAAATTCAACATTGCTTCATGCTAAAAACCCTCAATAAACTAGGCATTGAAGGAACATACCTCAAAATAATAAGAGCTGCCTATGACAAACCCACAGCCAAAATCATATTGAATGAGCAAAAGCTGGAAGTATTCCAATTGAAAAATCGTACAAGATAAGGATACCCTCTTTCACCACTCCTATTCAGCATACTGTGGAATGTCCTGGCCAGAGCAATTAGGAAACAAAAAGAAATAAAAAGCATCCAAACAGGAAGAGAAGAAGTCAAACTATCTCTGTTTGTAGATGACATGATTCTATAACTAGAAAACTCCATCATCTCTGCCCAAGAGCTCCTTGAACTGATAAACAACTTGAGTAAAATTTCAGGGAATAAAATTAATGTATAAAAAGTAGCATTCCTATGTACCAGCAACATTCAAGATGAAATCAAAATCAGGAATGCAATCCCATTTATAATTGCCACAAAAAGAATAAAATACCTTGGAATACAGCTAATCAGGGAGGTGAGAGATCTCTACAGTGAGAATTACAAAACACTGCTTGAAGAAATCAGAAATGACACAACTAATGGAAGAACATTTTAGGTTCATGAATAGGAAGAATCAATATTGTTAAAATGGCCATAATGACCAAAGCAACTTACAGAATTAATATTATTCCTGCCAAACCACCAATGACATTCTTCGCAGACTTGAAAAAACTATTCTAAAATTCATATGAAACAACAACAACAACAAAAAAAAAAAACAGCCCAAATGGCCAAGGCAATCCTAAGCAACAAGAACAGCACTGTAGGCATCACATTATCTGTCTTCAAACTATACTACAGGCTAGAGTAACCAAAACAGCATGGTACTGGTACAAAAACAGAACACATAGAATAATGGAACAGAATGGGGATTTGAGAAATAAAGCCGCACACCTACAACCATCTGATCTTTGGCAAAGCTGACAAAAACAAGCAATGGGAAAAGGACGCCCTCTTTAATAAATGGTGCTGGGATACCTGGGATATGCAGAAGACTGAAATGGAACCCCTTCCTTACACCATATACAAAAAACAACTCAAGATGGATTAAGGACTTAAATATAAAACCCAAAACTATAGAAAACCTGGAAAATAACCTAGGCAATACCATTCAGGACACAGGCATGGGCAAAATTTTCATGAAGAAGACACCAAAAGCAATTGCAACAAAAGCAAAAATTGACAAATGGGATCTAATTAAAGAGCATCTGCACAAAAAAAAAACTATCAACAGAATAAACAAACAACCTACAGGATGGTAGAAAATATTTGCATGCTGCATCCAATAAAGGTCTAATATCCAAAATCTACAAGGAACTTAAACAAATTTACAAGAAATTAAAAACAACCCCATTAAAATGTGGGTAAAGGACAGATAGTTTTCAAAAGAAGACATACATGTGGCCAAGAAACATATGAAAAAATGTTCAACATCACTAATTATTAGAGAAATGTAAATCAAAACTACAATGAGACACCATCTCACACCAGTCAGAATCGGTATTATTAAAAGTCAAAAAATAACAGATACTGGCAAGGTTGCAGGGAAAAGGAACGTTTATACACTGTTGGTGAGAGTGTAAATTAGTTCAACCATTGTGGAAGGCAATATGGCGATTCCTCAAAGAGCTAACAGCAGAAATACCATTTGATCCAGCAATCCCATTATTGGGTATATACTCAAAGGAATATAAGTCATTCTGTTATAAACACACATGGATGCATATGTTCACTGCGGCACTATTCACAATAACAAAGACATGGAATTAACCTAAATGCCCATCAGTGATAGACTGGATAAAGAAATGTGGTAAACATACACCATGGAATACTATGCAACCATGTAAGAAAATGAGATCACGTCCTTTGTAGCAACATTGATGGAGCTAGATGCCATTATTCTTAGCAAACTAACCCAGGAACAGAAAACCAAATACCACATGTTCTCACTTATAAATGGGAACACACGAACACAAAGAAGGGAACTACATACACTGGTGCCTCCTTCAGAGTGTAGTATAGGAAGAGGGAGAGGAAAAGGAAAAATACCTACTGGGTACTTTGCTTAGTACCTGGGAGACAAAACAATCTGTACACCAAACTCCCATGACATAAATTTCCCTACACAACAAATCTGTACATGTAGCCCTGAACCTAAAATAAAAGTTAAGAAAAGTAGCTGTAGCCAGGCAGTAATCACCATGGACCCTGGGTAAGATCCAGTGCTGTGTTAGCTTCAGGTGTGATGCAGTGCATTCCCAACTGCAGTGGCCACAGGGAGAGACTCCTTCTGCATGCGGAAAGGAGAAGGAAAATGAATGGGACGTTGTCTTGCAACTTGGGTATCAGTTCTTCCACAGTGAAATAGAGCACTGGATAGGCTCCTGGGGTCCCAGATTCTAGACCTTGGCTCCTAGATGGCATCTCTGGACCCTCCCTGGGACAGAAGGGAGTCCACTGCCCTGAAGAGAGAGGCCCAGGCCTGGCAGCATTCAGCACAAGCTGACTGAAGATGTCTTGGGCCTTGAGTAAACATTGGCAGTAGCCAGGAAGTGATTTCTGTGGGCCTGGGGAAGTAATGGCCATGAGGATAGACTTCTTCTGCTTGAGGAAAGGAGAGGGAACGGTGGGACAAACTGTATTGCAGCTTGGGTGCCAGCTCAGCCACAGTAGGATAGAGCACTAAGCAGGTTCCCATCTATAAGCCCTGGATTCTGGGTGGCATTTCTGGACCAGGCCTGGGCTGGAATTGAGGAGGAACTCACTACCCTGAAGAAAAGGACACAAGCCTTGCTGGACTCACCACTTGCCAACTGAAGAGCCCTTGGACCTTGACTGAACATTGGTAGTAGCCAGGCAGGCAGTGGTTGTCGCAGGCCTTAGGCAAGACCGAGTTCTTTGCTGGCTTCAGATCTGACCCAGTGCATCCTCAGTGTTGGTAGCTACGAGAGTGCTTGTAGCACCCCTCTGCACCTCCAGGAAGCTCAGCACGGTGATACTCCATTTGTTTGTGGAAAAGTGTGGAAAGAGAACAAGAGTATCTCCCTGCTAATTCAAGGAAAACTCTTGGGTTTTATTGAAGACATTAAGGCATTACCTCTACAAGTCTGCAAGGGTTACAGCTTTAGTGACCTTGGGGAGCTCCCCAATACCCACACAGATGCAATACACATACAGATGCAGTGACCGAAGACAGATCACAACACTCAATTATTTTTGAATGCCTGAAAAGCCTTTCCAAGAAAGATGAGTACAACTAGTCCAAACTGTGAAGACTACAGTAAATTCCTAATTCTTCAGTGCTCAGACACAGACGAATATCCACAAGCATCAAGACCATCCAGGAATACAAGACCTCATCAAGTGAACTACATCAACCACCAGGGACCAAGGGCGGAGTGACAGATATATGTAACCTTTCAGACAGTTAATTCAAAATAGCTGTTTTGAGGAAACAAAGAAATTCAAGATAACACAGAGAAGGAATTCAAAATCTAATCAGAAAATTTAACAGAGATAAAATAATTTTAAAAAATCAAACAGAAAGCAAATGATGAATCTAACAGTTATTGGTCTTAAAGAGGAGGCAGAGAAAGAGACGGGGTAGAAAGATTACTCACGAGATAATAACAGAGAAATTCCCCAACCTAGAGAAAGATATCAATATTTAAGTACAAGAAGGTTATGGAACACCAAGCAGATTTAAGCCAAAGAAGATTACCTCTAGACATTTAATAAGCAAACTCCCAAAGGTCACAGATAAAGAAAGGATTCTACACTTGATCTTAGCCAAAAGGCCGAGAAGCGATTAAGAAAGGATTCTAAAAGCAGCAAGAGAAAAGAAACAAATAACATGCAATGGATCCTTAATATGTCTGGCAGCAGACTTGTCAGTGGAAACCTTAGAGACCATGAGAGAGCAGCAAGACATATTTAAAGTTCTGAAGGAAAAAATGTTTGTTCTAGAACAGTTTATCCAGTGAAAATACCCTTCAAACATGAAGAAGAATTAAAACCTTTAACGGACAAATAAAAACTGAGAGATTTCATTAACACCAACCCTATCCTATGAAAAATGCTAAAGGAAGTTCTTCAATCACAAAGAAAATGACATTAATGATCAATAAGATATCATCTGAAGGTACAAAAGTCACTGGTAATAGTAAGTACACAGAAAAACACAGAATAGTATAACACTGGAATAGTTTGCACACTGTGGTGTGTAAACCAGTGTTATCTTAAGTAGAAAGACTAAATGATGAACCAATCAAAACGAATAACTACAACAACTTTTCAAGACTTAGACAGTACAAGAAAACATAAATAGAAACAACAAAAAGTTAAAAAGAGGGTGGATGAAGTTAAGGTACAGTCTTTTTAAAATTTTTGCTTTGTTTGCTTGTTTGTTTTTGCAAACAGTGGTAAATTGTTATCAGCATAAAATAAAAGGTTATAAGATAGTATTTGCCAACCTCATGGTGACTTCAAACCAAAAAACATACAAAATTGAGTTCAGGCAAGACTGCCACCACAGACTAAATTGCTCTGGGGCATTAAATATACTTGAAAGGCAGTCTAGGCAACAAGGACTGAAAATCCTAGGTGAGCCCTTGTGCTGAACTTGGCCCAGAGACAGTGTCCTGGGGAAGGGATTGTCTGCAGTGAATAAGGGAGTACTGGCATCATCCCTCCCCTAATCCCACACTGCAAAGCTCATGGCTCCGAAAGAGACCATTTTCCACTACTTGAGGAGAGGAGAGAAGAGAGGAGAGGGAAGAGTCGGGGAAAACTTTTTCTGGCCTTTTGGATACCACCTCAGCCACAGCAGACTAGGGCACATGTCAGAGTCACGAAGCCCCCTTTCCAGGACCTACTTCACCTATGACATTTCTAGACACACCCTGGGCCAAAAGAGAACCTGCTGATTCAGTCCTGTCAGCATTCATTACCTGCTAATTGAAGAGCCCTTGGGCCCTGAAAGAAAAGCAGTGATACCCAGGTACTACATGTACTACATTGAGGGTCTTGGGTGAGACCCTCAGACTTGCCGGGTTCAGGTGAGACTCAGCACATTGCTAGTTGTGGTGTCTGTGGGGCGAGACTCCTTCCACTTGTAAAAAGTGGAGAAGAAAAACAAAGGGGACTTGTCCACCTTAGGTAACACTTCAGCCACAGGAACAGAATGCCAACGAGCCTCTTGGGGTCCATGATTCTAGAACTTGAGCCTTGAATGGCATTTCTGAAGCTGCCCCATGCCAGAGGAGAGCCTACTGCCTTAAAGGGTGAGGCCCCGGCCAGGCAGCATTCACCACAAGCTCCCTTAAAAGCCCCTGGGCCTTAAACGAACATCAGTGGTAGTCTGGCCCTCCTCATGGGGCTGTGGTGGCTATAGTCATTGGGTGAGGCTCATTTGCCTTTGGTAAGGAAAGAAAAGAGTGGAAAGGAAAGCGTCTTGTTGTTTGAGTGCCAGATCAGCAACAGTACAAAAGAACAACAGGTACACTTCTAACGTTTTTGACTCTAGACCCTGGCTCCCAGACAGCACCTCTGGACACACCTGGAACTGGGGTAACTTGCCGTCCTGAAGGAAACACACAGGCCTGGATGGATTTGCCACTGACTGACTGTAGAGTCACAGGGCCTTGAACAAACATAGGTCACAGCAAGGGAGAGGTTTCAGCAGGCCTTAGGTGAGACCCAGTACTGTGCAGGCATCAGGTTTGACCCAGCACAGTCCTACTGCTGATGGCCACAGGGATGCTTGTGTCATACCATACCCAGCTCCACGTGGCTCATAACAGAAGGAAAGACATTTCATTTTTTTGGGAGAAAGTAAGGGAAGATTAAAAGAGTCTTTGCCTGGCAAACTAGAGAATTCTTTCAGATCTTGTCCAAGATCATCAAGGGAATACCTCTGTGAGTAGGCAAGAACTACAGTGTTAATGGACTTGGGTGCCCCCTAAAGAAAATACAGCTTAGATCACGACACTCAGGTCTTTTTGACTATCTGGAAAGCCTTCCCAAGAATAATGGGTACAAAAAGGCCTAGACTGAGGAGACTACAATAAATACCTAACTTTTCAATGTTCAGACAATAAAGAACATTGACAAGCATCAACAGCATCCAGGAAAACATGACCTCACCAAAAGAACTAAATAAGGTACCAGTGACCAATCTTGGAGAAACAGAGATAAGTGACCTTTCAAGCACAGAATTCAAAATAGCCGTACTGAGATAAAAAATTCAATATAACATAGACAAAGAATTCTGAATTCTTTCAGATAAATTTAACAAATAGATTAAAATAATTAGAAAGAATCAAGTGGAAATTCTGGAGCTAAAAAATGCAACTGACATAGTAAAGAAGGGATAGCATTAGGAGAAATACCTAATGTAAATGACGAGTTAATGGGTGCAGCAAACCAACACGGCACATGTATACATATGTAACAAACCTGCACGTTGTGCACATGTACCCTAGAACTTAAAGTATAATAAAAAAGAAACAAAAGAATGTATCAGAGTCTTTTAATGGCAGAATTGATCATGCAGAAGAAATTAATGAGCTTGAATACAGGCTATTTTAAAATACAGTCAGAGGAGACAAGATAAAAAACAATTAATAATAATGAGGCACGCCTACGGGATCTAGAAAATAGCCTAAAAAGGGCAAGTCTATGAGTTATTGGCCTTAAAGAGGAGGTAGAGAAAGAGATGTGGGTAGAAAGTTTACTCGAAGGGATAATAACAAAGAGCTTTCCAAACCTGGAGAAAGATATTAATATTCAAGTACGAGAAAGTTGTTAATATAAAACACCAAGCATATTTAAGCCAAAGTAGACTACCCCAAGACATTTAATAAGAAAATTCCCAAAGGTCAAGAATAAAGAAAGGATTCTAAAAGCAGCAAGAGAAAAGACACAACATACAATAGAGCTTCAATATGTCTGGTAGCAGACTTTTCAGTGGAAACCTTATAGGTCAGGAGAGAGTAGCATGACATATTTAATGTGCTGAATGAAAAAAACAAAACAAACAAAAACAAAACAAACAAAAGGTTTACCATAGAATAGTATATTTGGTGAAAATATACTTCAAACATGAAGGTGAAATAAAGCCTTTCCCAGACAAACCAAAGCTGAGGGATTTAATCAACTCCAGACCTGTCCAATAAGAAATGCTAAAGGGAGTAATTCAATGAGAAAGAAAAGGATGTTAATGAGCAATAAGAAAATATGCGATGAAATAAAACACACTGGTAATAGTAAGTACACAGAAAGACACAGGATATTATAACACTATAACTGTGGTGTGTAAACTACTTTATCTTAGTAGAAAGACTAAGTGATGAACTAATCACAAAATAAAATTACAATAAGGTTTCTTTCTTTTTTTTTTTTTCAGAGGAAGTCTCACTCTGTCACCCGGACTGGAGTGCAGTGGTGAGATCTCGGCTCACTGCAACCTCTGCCTCCTGAGTTCAGCTGATTCTCCTGCCTCAGCCTCCCAAGTAGCTGGGATTACAGGCAGGCACTACCATGCCTGGCTAATTTTTGTATTTTTTGTAGAGATGGGGTTTCACCACGCTGGTCAGGCTGGTCTTGAACTCCTGACCTCAGGTGATCCACCCACCTCAGCCTCCCAAAGTGCTGGGATTACAGGCAAGAGCCACCACGCCTGGCCAAGTTTTCAATATATAGACATTACAATGAGATATAAATAGAAATAACAAGATCGTAAAAGGTAGGTGTATGAAGTTAAGAAATACAGTCTATTAGTTTTATTCTTGCTTGTTTGTTTACACAACAAATATTAAATTGTCATCATCTTAAACGAATGGGTTATAAGATAGTATTTGCCAACGTTACAGTAACCTAAAACCAAAAAGCATACAATGAATACATAAAAATTGAAAAACAAGAAACTAAACCATATCAACAGAGAAAATTATCTTCATGAAAAAGAAGGCAAGAGAGAAAGAAAAAACAAAGAGAAGACCACAAAGTAAGAATACCTGGAGACTTTAACACCACACTTTCAGCACTGGATACATCTTTCAGATATAAAATCAACAGAGACATCAGACTTAATCTGCACTATAGACCAAATGGACCTAACACATATTTACAGAACACTTAATCCAATGGCTGCAGAATACACATTCTTTTCCTTAGCACATAGATCATTCTCAAAAATAGACCATATGTTAAGTCACAAAACAAGTCTTAAAATGTTCAAAAAACTGAGATAATATCAAGCATCTTCTCCGACCACAATGGAATAAAACTACAGATCAATAACAAGAGGAATTTGGGAAACAACAGAAACACATGGAAATTAAACAATAAGCTTCTGAATAACCAGTGGGTCATAAAAAATGAAGAAAGAAATTGAGAACTTTCTGGAAATAAATGATAATTAAAACAAAACATACCAAGCCCTACGGGATTCAGCAAAAGCAGTGGTAAGAGGGAAGTTTATAGCTATAAGCGCCTACATCTAAAAAGATGAAAAACTTTAAATAAACAATCTAATGATGCATCTTAAAGAACTAAAAAATCAAGAACAAACCAAACCCCAAATTAGGAGAAGAATACAAATAATCAAGATCAGAACAGAAATAAAAAAAATTGAGATAAAGAAAACAATATAAAAGATTAGTGTAACACAAAGTTGGTTTTTTGAAAAGTTAAACAAAATTGACAAATCTTTAACCAGACTAACAAAGAAAAAAATCCAAATGAAAAAAATCAGAGATGAAAAAGTTGACACTACAACTGATAATGCAGAAATTCAAAGGATCATTGGTGGGCTATTATGAGCAACTATATGCCAATAAATTGAAAAATCTTGAAGAAATGGACAAATTCCTAGACATGTGCAATCTACCAAGATTGAACCTGGAAGAAATCTAAAACTTGAACAGACCAATAACAAGTAATGAAAGCAAAGTCATAATAAAAAGTCTTCTAGTAAAAAAAAATGCCCAGGATCCAATGGCTTCACTGCTGAATTCTACCAAACACTTAACAAAGAACTAATACCAACCCTACTCAAATTATTACAAAAAATAGAGGAAAAAACATACTTCCAAACACATTGTATGAGGCCAGTATTACCCTACTGCAAAAACCAGATGAAGACATATCAAAAAAAGAAAACTACAAGTTAATATTGATGCAACAGTCCTCATCAAAATACTATGAAACAGAATTCAACAATACATTAAAAAGATCATTCCTCATGACCAAATAGGATTTATCCCTGAGATGTAAAGATGCATCAACATACACAGATCAATCAATGTAATAAATCATATCAACAGAATGAAGGGGAAAAAACCCATATGATCATTTTATTGATGCTGAAAAAGCATTTGATAAAATTCAACATCATGATATAAACCCTCAAAAAACTGGGTACATAGAAGGAACATACCCCCCAACATAATAAAAGCCATATACGACAGCTAGTATCACACTGAATGGGGAAAAAAAGTGAAAATCTTTCTTCTAAGAACATGACAAGGATGCCCACTTTCACCACTGTTTTTCAACATAGTACTGGAAGTCCTAGCTAGAGCAATCAGACAAGAGAACAAAATAAAGGGCACACAATTTGGAAAGGAAAAGATCAAATTATCCTTGTTTGCAGATGATATAATCTTACGCTTGGAAAAACCTAAAGACTCCACCAAAAAAAAAAAAATCACTATTACAATTAATAAAGAAATTCAGTAAAGTTGTAGGATACAAAACAAAACTCAGTAGCATTTCTGTATGCCAACAGTGAACAACCTGAAAAAGAAATCAGAAAAATAATCTCATTTTTGAAGGCCACAAATAATATTGCAAACATAAATTAACTTAACCAAAGAAGTGAATGATCTCTACAACAAAAACTATAAAACACTGATGAAAGAAATTGATGATGACACCAAAAAGTGGAAAGATATTCCATGTTCATGGATTGAAAGAATCAATATTGTTAAGATGTCTATACTATCCAAAGCATTTTACAGATTCAGTGCAACCCCTATCAAAATATAAATGATATTCTTCAAAGAAATAGAAAAAACAATCCTAAAATTTATATGGAACCACAAGACCCAGAATAGCCAAAGCTATTTTAAGCAAATAGAACAAAACTGGAGGAATCACATTACCTGATTTCCAGTTATACTAAGACCTATAGTAGCCAAAACAACATGGCAATGGTATAAAAACAAACATGTAGACCAATGGAATAGAATAGAAAATTCAGAAACAAATTTGCACACCTACGGTGAACTTATTTTCGACAAAGGTGCCAAGAACACTGAGGAAAAGATAATTACTTCAATATATGGTTCTGGGAAAACTGGGTATCAATAGGCAGCAGAATGAAAGTTGACCCCTATCTCTCACCGTATACAAAAATCAAATCAAAATGGATTATAAACTTAAACATAAGTTCTCAAATTATGAATCTACTACAAGAAAACATCAGTGAAACTCATCAGGATATTGGTCTTGGCACAAATTTCTTGAGCAATATCTTACAAGCACAGGCAACCAAAGGAACAATGGACAAATAGGATCACATGAAGTTGAAAAGCTTCTGCAAAGAAAGGATACAATCAAAAAAGTGAAAAGACAACCCACGGGATGGGAGAAAATATTTGCAAACTACCCATCTGACAAGGGATTATTAACCAGAATATATAAGGAGCTCAAACTACTCTATAAGATCAAATCTAATAATCAGATCCGAAAATGGGCAAAAGATTTGAAAAGACATTTCTCACAAGAAGACATGTAAATGGCAACATCATTGATCATCAGAGAAATGCAAATCAAAACTACAGTGGCATATCATCTCACCCAAGTTGGAATGGTTTATATACAAAAGACAATAACAAATGCTGGTGAGACTGTGGAGAAAAGAAAACCCTCATACACTGTTGGTGGGAATGTATATCAGTAAAACTACTATGAAGAATGGTTTGGATGATCCTCAAAAAACTAAAAATTGAACTACCCTACGACACAGCAATCCTACTGCTAGGTACACACCCAAAAGAAAGAAATCAGTATATTGAAGACATATCTGCACTTGCATGTTTGTTGCAGCACCGTTCACAATAACTAAGATTTGGAATCAATCTAAGCTTCCATCAACAGACGAATGAGTAAAAAAAAATGTGGTACATATACACAATAAAGTACTAGTCAGCCATAAAAAAGAATGAGATATTGTAATTTGCAACAACATGGATGGGACTGGAGATCATTACGTTAAGTGAAATAAGCTAGGCACAGAAAGACAAACATCACATGTTCTCATTTATTTGTGGGATCTAAAAATCAAAACAATCATGGACATAGAGAGTAGAAGGATTATTACTAGAGGCTGGGATGGATAGTGGGGGGCTAGGGACAGGTCGGGATGGTTAAGAGGAACAAAAAATAGAATGAATAAGACATACTATTTGGTTGCACAACAGGGTGACTGTAGTCAATTATAACTTAATTGTACATTTAAAAATAACTAAAAGAGTGTAATTGTAATTGAATTGTTTGGAACAGAAATGATAAGTGCTTGAGGGCATGGATACACCATATATTCATGATGTGATTATTTCATTTTGCATGCCTGTATCAAAACGTATCACGTACCCCACAAATATACACTACTATATAACCACAAAAATTAAAAATGAAAATAAATATACAAATAAGATGAATAAATAAAAGTATACAAATAAAAATAGCAAACAGGTATATGAGAAGTTTCCCAACATCACTGATCATGAAAGAAATACAAATCAAAACTATAGGGAGATATCATCTCAGCCCAATTAAAATGGTTTTTATTCAAAAGACAGGCAATAACAAATGCTGATGAGACAATAAGAAAAGGGAATCCTTGTACACTGTTTGTGGGAATGCAAATTAGCACAGCCACTTGGAAAACATTATTGAGGTTTCACAATAAACTAAATATAGAACTGTGATATAATCCAGCAATCCCACTGCTAGGTATGGACTCAAAAGAAAGGAAATCAGGCCAGGCGCGGCGGCTCACGCCTGTAATCCCAGCACTTTGGGAGGCCGAGGCCGGCGGATCACGAGGTCAGGAGATCGAGACCATCCTGCCTAACACGGTGAAACCCCGTCTCTACTAAAAATACAAAAAATTAGCTGGGCGTGGTGGCGGGCGCCTGTAGTCCCAGCTACTCAGGAGGCTGAGGCAAGAGAATGGCATGAACCCAGGAGGCGGAGCTTGCAGTGAGCCAAGATTGTGCCACTGCACTCTGCCCTGGGCGACAGAGCGAGACTCCATCTCAAAAAAAAAGTAGAAAGGAAATCAGTATATTGAGGAGATATCCGCTCTCCCTTCTTTATCGCAGCACTATTCACAATAGCCAAAATTTGAAAGCAACGTAAATGTCCATCAACAGTTGAATGAACAAAGAAAATGTGGAATATATACACAATGGATACTATTTAGCTAGTAAAAATGAAATGCTTCGTAAAAATGAAATTCTGTCATTTACAACAACACGAATGGAACTGGAGGACATTATGTTAACTGAAATAAGCCAAGCACAGAGAGACAAACTTTGCATGTTCTCACTCATTTGTGGGGGCTTCAAATTAAAACAATTGAACTCATGGAGATACAGAGTAGAATGATCATTACCAGCGGTTGAGAAGGGTAGTGGGATAGGAAGAAGTGGAGATGGTTAATGGGCATAAAAATATTGTTACATACAATGAATAAGATGTAGTATTTGATAGCACAACAGGGTGATTATAGTCATCAATAATTTATTGCACATTTCAATATAACTAAAAGGGTATATTTAGAATGTTTGTAACAAAAAGATAAATGCTTAAGGTGATGGATACCCCATTTACCCTGATGTAATTATTATGCATTGTATTCCTGTATCAATATATATTATGTACTCCATACATACAGTTATTATGTACCCATACAAATTAAAAATTAAAAAGAAAAAAAATATGGGATGCAACAAAGCAGTAATAAACGGGAAAATATGCTTTAGATTTAGTGACATTTCATTTGCATACCTCTTCTTGGGAAAATATAGTGTATTTTTAAAGAGTGCCTGGATTAAAGATTCTTTTATTGACAAAAGACAGTGAGCAGTATATTACAGAGTGCAACAATTCCATAATGTTCTCACTCTGGTGAATGTAATAAAGAAGAATTTTGTAAAGCTATCGCTATCTATGTTTCATCAGAGCTCCAAAGTGTCCACATAGCTCTAGACTTTATTCTGAAAAGCTCACTACATAGTAACAAGTGCCAAGAAAATTAAGGCCTCTTGTCTTAGGAATACACTTGCAGCATCCTTATGCTAAAAAATTGGTCTGAGCTTTGTTTACCACAATCAGTTACTATGCAATACATAAACTTGAAATTTAGGAAGAATTCTGAAGCAACTAAGCCAAGCATTTCTCCATAAAATTAATTAATTAATATCTTTATGGAATTTCTAGTAAAAAACAAATTTGGAGGTTTTATAAAGCTTATATTGACAACAGTATTTTTGGAAAGGTAATAAAAAGATGTTATTTTCTTTTCAGCATTATTAAACTTCTTTTACTCTTAAGTTTACATTACAGTTAAACCATGTTCAACAGATTAGAGTGCCATAATCAACAAACAATGCACAGAATGGGCATAGGAATGAGGGATAGTGGAATGCCTGCTGTATGTTTGTCATTATGGCCTGTGCCTTACCTCATCCCTGAATTCCTGCAGTAGTTTCCAAGCTAGTGCCATTGCTCCAACTAATTTATCTTTTAAATTACCCTTCTTCCAACACTGCATTTACTGTATCACTTGGATGTTGACTATCACAACATCCAAGATTTCAACCAAATTATTCAACTTATTTTGCAAGGATACTAGAATTTGGGCCTATCCTATATAGCTAATCTTATGTTATCACTCCTTCAACTCACACTTTTAACTTTTGCCAACGTTATCATGTTACCAGTCCCTCTAACATACTATATTCCTATTCCTGCATACATTGGTTTATATTATACCCTCCTATTTGAAATACACCCATCTTCTATACTTATCTGAATAGAAATTTTCCATTTTAATTTGGTTCTTTATACTGCAATAAATGCAGCTAGTCTAAGTAATATCAATAAGGTAGTGAGGAAATTTATTATAAGGAAATATGTGTACTAAAACTACAATTTTAACTTGGAAGCCACTAGTAACTGAGGAAGCTCTGAAAATTGGCTATCCTCTGTTTATCTCTTATGGGCCATAATGGTCTTTCTAGTTCTTATTTCCTATTTTAAATCTCACTCTGTGCATTTACTCTTTTTTTCTTTCTTCTCTCTACCAAATAGACTTTTCTGCTTCTTCAAATTTTCTGCCCCCTCACATTTCCTACTTCCTTATAAGACAGCCTTGGAAATGGTTATCATAGCCTTTCTAACTATCCTATATATCAAGATTTCCTCTGCTAACATTTCAATCTGTCAGTATTCTTAAGTGAAAATTTAGAAACCAGGAATCTGGTTGGCCCCGCTGATTTCTTTGTACCAGCCTACGATATGGGTCACTGAACAGTCCTTGGATTGATTGTCCATGAGTGAGACAGGCAACCATGTAGCTGGTATGGTGAAGGGCATAGGAAACATGTAGAACAAAATATGGTGGCAGGGATTATGGATGAGCTAGGTTCTGTTCAAAATATAAGGGCAGGAAGACAATGAGACAAAAATTTCCAATTCTCTCTCTTTTACTACCTAGCTCAAGTCCCTCTTTCTTCCTGAAGCTATCCAAATTACTAGACGAGAGAGGTTAATCTCCCTTCTGGGAATTTCAATATAATTGATAGTCAATACCATTTATTAAATTTTAGAATATATACTTACGTATTGTTGTTAAGTTTTAATCAAAGTCTAGTCCCAATAAGTCTGAATATACATTAAGTGCAAGAATCATGACATAAGCTTTTGTTTTGTTTTGTAGTTGTAATTATCCACAATACCTAACACAATACTTGGTACTGAGAGCAAATAGCCAACACATTTATGGATATTAAAAGAGTGGAATTTAAAATGTGATTATATTTTCAGGCTAAGGAAAAGAACAGGCCTTGCATCTCAAAATAAATTATGTAAATCAAGATATTGGGCATATGGAGGTATAATTAAATAACTCTTTCACAGGTAGATTATTTGTTATTCATTTTTTCTCCCCTGGGAAATTATAGGAGTCAGTTCAAAGAAACCTTAAAAATTCCATTTGAAGAGATTTCCCCTGGGACTAATTTACATCAGACTATGTGAAATGACTTGTGGTTTCATGTAAACATCCTAATTCCAAAGTTAGTCACACGGTTATTTGAGTGGCATTTAAAAAGACCATACAGTTTTTATATTAGGAGGTTTCTGTCTACTATATAGCTCAGTATACTTGGTATAGAATTAGTATGTTACCTTATAAAAATAAGCATTATACTCTTAATGTTATCATTCATTCTTAGTGAAAAAATTATTTTAAATTTATTCACACCTGCAGTATGATCCAGATTCCTAAAGTGAAACCATATGGATTGTGTGTGTCTGTGCTTAATTGCAATCTATGGATTAAAAATACCTAGAGTCTCAATGTAGGCAGTTTACTTTAAGCTATATAACTTTAGAAAAGTCAATCCACCTATTTCTTGATTTTTCTGATCAAGAAAATGAAGAGGGCAAAAACTGCTGAAATATTTTCCACTTATAGGAAAATTACTCAAAATTGCATATTTCCAGAACAAACCTCTCCACTGAGCTTCAAGACCACATATTCAAATGTTCTCTCCTTCACTCCATATTACAGTTTATCATTGAACCAACGTGAACATCTCTCCAATACATCTACTTCTTTCCATCTCTATCACCTCCTTAATCTAAGCTTTCATTTTCTTTTGCTCTAAAAATTAATAAGTTATTAATTGGTTTAATTTCCATCCATTTTCCACTCCCTTCCATCTGTTCTCCACAGTCAGAACGAAGTGTTTGAAAGAAAATCTGCTGATGTTTACCTCTTGCTTAAAAATCTTTAGTGTTTTCCTTTAATGCTTAGGGTTATGGCAAGATTCCTTAATATGCTCATCAAGACTTCTGATGGTTCTGTCCATAAATACATCTACATTATTTGAATCATGTCTTGCTTTTTCCTAACTACACTAGCCTTCTCTCAGACACTCATATTCACCATGTTTCCTCCCAATACAGGTGGTACCACACACTAGTTTCTTCAAAGCTTTTGCCTAGTTAATGTCTCATCAACCATCATATCTCAGCTCAAATGTTGCTTTCGAATCATTCAGACAGAAGTCTCATAAAAAGATTCCGAAGTACTGTATACATCTTAGCATTCATTCCAGTTGTAACTTTACATTTATTTATGTGAACCTTTGGTTGATACCTGGTTACATCAGCTTACCAAACTATAATATCATGAGGGCAGGTGCCATGCTTGTTTATGCTCTCCATATCATCTTCCGTGTACAGCATGATGTTGCATTGGCAGGTTTTAGATGGTTGAAAATATTTTGTTGAATGAATTGAAACATTACTGTTCTAATGTGAGGTTATAGAACACGTCTTAAAGGGAGTTTCATTAATGCTTCTATGCTATATTTTTAATTCTAGTTAATTATGTCAAGTAGCTTGATACCTCTTATTTAAGTAGAAAACTGAAAGATTTAAGTATGAAGAACTTCAGAACTTTAAAACAAAGTAGATGTGATGGTTAATTTTGTATGACAGCTTGGCTGGATCATGGTATCCAGATATTTGGCCAAACATAATTCTAGATGTTTCTGTGAAGGTGTTTTTCATTTGGGATTAACATTCAAATCAGTGGACTCTGAGTAAAGCAGATTACCTTCCATAATGTGGGTGGACCTGATCCAATCAGTTGAAGGCCTTAATAAAATAGAGCAGAGGCACAGCAAGATGCAGAATAGAAAGCTCCACCAATCATCCTCTTTACAAAGACACCAAGTTAAGAACTGCCTATACAGAAAAAGCACCTTCATAAGAACCAAAATTCAGGTGAGTGCTCATAGTACCTGGTATTAACTTCATATCCTTGAAAGAGGCACTTAAGAGATAGAAAAAAAACAGTCTTGGATCA
This sequence comes from Pongo pygmaeus, assembly GCF_028885625.2. Classification (NCBI taxonomy): domain Eukaryota; kingdom Metazoa; phylum Chordata; class Mammalia; order Primates; family Hominidae; genus Pongo; species Pongo pygmaeus. Next base: position 117,481,758 of record NC_072396.2, on the reverse strand, counting down.
CTAATGCCAACCCTCCATCCTCAAAAGCAACCTTTCCACCCTCTCACCCCATGCCAGCCCCAGCAGTGTGGTATGGAGAGCATCTCTGGGCCTTGAGAGAGGAAGAGCACAGTAATCATGAGGCATTAAACTCAGTGCTGTTCTGTTGGAGCAAAAATGAAAACAGGAGCAAACTCAGCTGATGCCTGCTCACAGAGGGAGCATTTAAAACAGCTCCAGCCAGAGAGGAATCACTAATCCCAGCAGTCAGAACTTGAGTTGCCACAAGCCTTGCCACTGAGAGCTAAAGTGTTCTGGGTCTCTATGTAAACTTGAAAAGCAGCCTAGGCCAGAAGGACTGCAAATCTTAGGCGAGTTCTAGTCTTGACCTAGGCCTAAGACAGTGAAGGGGGGGAATCACGTGACCTACTGAGACACCAGCTGGGGCAGCTAAAAAGTGTTGCCATCTCCCCTCTCCTATCCTCAGGTGGCACATCTCACAGCTCCAAAAGTGATCCCTTCTTTCTGCTTGAGGAGAGGAGAGAGAAGAGCGGGGAGGACTTTGTCTTGCATCTTAGGTACCAGCTCAGCCACAGCAGGATAGGGCACTGGTTAGAATCATGAGGCCCATGTTCCAGGCCCTAGCTCCTGGATAACATTTTTAGACACACCCTGGGCCAGAGGGAACCTGTTGCTTTGAAGGAAAACACCCAGTCCTGGCACCATTCATCACTTGCTAACTGAAGAGCCATTGGACCCAAAATATTGAGCAACGATACTCAGGTACCACATCAAGGGCCTTGGGTGAGCCTCTGAGTCTTGTTGGCTTCAGGTGAGAATCAACACGTTCCCAGTTGTAGTGTCTATAGGGCAAAACTCGTTCTGCCTGAGAAAAGCAGACAGAAAGTAAGGGACACAGCCACAGGGGAGTAGACCACCAATCAGGCTCTTGGGATCCCTTGACTTTTGGATGGCATTTCTGGACCTGTCCTGAGCTGGAGGGAAGCCCACTGCCCTGAAGGATAAGGTCTAGGTCAGGCAGCATTCACCCCAAGATAATTTAAGAGCCCTTGGGCCTGAAAGGAACATTGGCAGTAGTCTGGCAGTACTCCTCGTGCTCTGTGATGGCAGTGTCTATGGGATGAGGCCTCTGTGCCTTTGCAAGGGGAAGGAAAGAGTAGGAAAGACTGCTTCTTGTGTTTGGCATGTGAGCTCAGCCACAGTAAGATAGAACACCAAGTAGACTTCCAAGGTTTTGGACTCTAGATCCTGACTACTGGACAGCACATCTGGGCCCACCTGGGGACTGGGGAAGATGCCACCCTAAAGGGAAGAACACAAGCCTGGCTGACTTTGCCACTTTCTGATTGTAGAGCCTCAGGGCCTTGAGGGAAAATAGACAGTTGCCAGGAAGTGGTTATGGCAGGCCTTGGGTGAGATCCAGCACTGTACTAGCTTCAGGTATGACCCAGCATAGTCATAGTGGTGGTGGCCACAGGAGTGCTTATGTCACACCAGCCCAGCTTTAGGTGGCTCAGAACAGAGAGAGAGACTTTGCTTCTTTGGGAGAAAGTAAGGGAAAAGAACAAGTGTTTCTACCTGGTAATCTACAGAATTCTCCCAGAACTTATCCAAGACCATCAAGGCAGTACCTTGATGAGTCTGAAGGACCACAGCATTACTTTGCTTGGTGTGCCTCCTAAAGCAGACACAACTTAGATCACAACACCCAAGTCCTTGGACAGATCTTCCAGACAGAAAATCAACAAAGAAACTTTAGACTTAATCTGCACTATAAACCAAATGGACCTAATAGACATTTACAAAACATTTCATCCAATGGTGGCAGGATACACATTACTGTCATCAACACATGGATCATTCTCAAGGATAGACCACATATAAGGGCACAAAACAAGTCTTAAAACATTGAAATAATTTGAAGCTTCTTCTCTGACCACAATGGAATAGATACCTAGCTCTTCAATGTCCAGACACTGAAGAATATCTACTAGCATCAACACCATCCAGATAAATATGACCTCACCCAGTGAACTAAATAAGGCACCAGGGACCAATCCAGGAAAGAAAGACATATGTGACCTTTCAGACATAGAATTCAAAATAGCTGTAGTTGACTCAATGAAATTCAAGAAAACACAGAGAAACAATTTAGAATTTCATCAAATAAATTTAACAAATATGTTGAAATAATTAAGAATCAAGCAGAAATTCTGGAGCTGAAAAATGCAATTGGCATACTGAAAAATACATCAGATCCTTTTAATAGCAGAATTGAACATCCAAAAGAAAGAATAAGTGAGCTTGAAGACAGGCTACTTGAAAATACAAAGTCAGAGGAGATGAAAGAAAACATAATGAAAAACAAGCATGCCTACAGAATCTAGAAAATAGCCTCAAGATGGAAAATCTAAGAGTTATCACCTTAATATAAAACCCGAAACCATAAAAACCCTTGAAGAAAACCTAGGCAATACCATTCAGGACATGGGCATGGGCAAATACTTAATGACTAAAACACCAAAAGCAATTGCAACAGAAGCCAAAATTGACAAATGGGATCTAATTAAAGAGTTTCTGCACAGCAAAAGAAACTATCATCAGAGTGAACAGGCAACCTATAGAATGGGAGAAAATGTTTGCAATCTACCAATCTGACAAAGGTCTAATATCCAGAATCTGCAAGGAACTTAAAACAAATTTACAAGAAAAAAACAACCCAATCAAAAAGTGGATGAAGGATATGAACAGACACTTCTCAAAAGAAGACATTTTATGCAGCCAACAAACATACGAATAAAAGCTCATCATCACTGGTCATAAGAGAAATGCAAATCAAAACCACAGTGAGACACCATCTTATGCCAGTTAGAATGGTGATCATTAAAAAGTCAGGAAACAACAGATGGTGGCGAGGCTGTGGAGAAATAGGAACCTTTTTACACTGTTGGTGGGAATGTAAGTTAGTTCAACCATTGTGGAAGACAGTGTGGCAATTCCTCAAGGATCTAGAACCAGAAATACCCCAGCAATCCCATTACTGAGAATATACCCAAAGGATTATAAATCATTCTACTATAAAGACGCATGCATGCATATGTTTATTTCAGCAATATTTACAATAGCAAAGACTTGGAACCAACCCAAATATGCATCAATGATAGTCTGAATAAAGAAAATGTGGCACATATACACCATGGAATACTATGCAACCATAAAAAAGAATGAGTTCATGTCCTTTTCAGGGACATGGATGAAGCTGGAAACCATCATTCTTAACAAACTAACACAGGAACAGAAAACCAAACACCACATGTTCTCACCCATAAGTGGGAGATGAACAATGAGAACACATGGACACAAGGAGGGGAACATCACACACTGGGGCCTGTTGGGAGGTGGGGGGCAATGGGAGCAAGAGCATAGCATTAGGACAAATACCTAATGCATGTGGGGCTTAAAACCTAGATGACAGGTTGATAGGTGCAGCAAACCACCATGGCACGTGTATACATATGTAACAAATCTGCACATTCTGCACATGTATCCCAGAACTTAAAGTAAAATAAAATGAGTTATTGGCCTTAAAGAGAAGGTAGGGGACTAAGAGGGAAGTTTATAGCTATAAGTTCCTACAGAAAAAAGAGGAAAAGCCTCAAATAAACAATCTAATCATGTGTCTTAAAGAACTAGAAAAGCAAGAGCAAGCCAAACCCAAAATTAGTAGAAGAATAGAAATAATAAAGCTCAGAGCAGAAATAAGAAAAATTGAAATAAACAAAATAATAGAAAAGATGAATACAACAAATGTTGGTTTTTTTGAAAAGCCAAACAAAACTGACAAATCTTTATCCCGACTAACAAAGAAAAAAACCAAATAAATAACTTTAGAGATAAAAGGAGACATTAAAACGGATACTGTAGAAATTCAAAGGATCATTAGTGGGCAACTATATGCTAATAAATAATTGAAAAATCTAGAAGAAATGGTCAAATTCCTAGATACATAGAATCTACCAAATTTCAAACTGGAAAAATTCAAAACCTGAACAGACCAATAACAAGTAAAGAGATTGAAGCTGTAATAAAAAGTCTCCCAGTAAAGAAAAGCCCAGGATCTGATGGCTTCACTTCTGGGTTTCTACCAAACATTTAAAGAAGAACTAATACCAATCCTACTCAAACTATACAAAAAACAGAGGAGGAGGGAATGCTTCCATACTGTTTCTACAAACAGGTATTACCCAGACACCAAAACCAGACACAGATACATTAAGAAAAAACTACAGGCAAATATCTCTCATGAATATTGATGCAAAAATCCTCAACAAAATTCTAGCAAACCAAATTCAACAATACATTAGAAAGATCATTCATCGTGACCAAGTGGGATTTATCCCTGGGATGCAAGGATGTTTCTACATGCACAAATCAATCAATGTGGTACATAATATCAACAGAGTGGATAAACCATATGGTCATTAAACATAAACCATATGATCATTTCAACTGAGAGTGACACAGCATTTGATAATATTCAACATCCCTCCATGATAAAAAAATCTTTCAAGAAACGGAGAAAAAAAGGAACATACTTCAAGATAATAAAAGCCAAATATGAAAGATCTACAGCTTGTATCATACTGAATGGGAAAAAACTAAAAGCCTTTCTTGTAAGATCTGAAACATGACAAAGATGCCCACTTTCATGACTGTTATTTAGCACAGTACTGGAGGTACTAGCTAGAGCAATCTGACAAGAGAAATAAAATGTATCCAAACTGAAATGGAAGAAGTCAAATTATTCTTTCTCACAGATGATTTGATCATATATTTGGGAAAACCTAAGGACTCCACCAAAAAATGGTTAGAACTGATAAACAAAATCAGTAAAACTGCAGGATACAAAATCAACATACAAAAATCAGTAGCATTTCTATATGCCAACAATAAACAATCTGAAAAAGAAATGAAAACATAATCCCATTTACAATAGTCACAAAGAATATGAAATACCCAGGAATTAACTTAACCAAAGAAGTGAAAGACCTCTATAATGAAAGCTATAAAACACTGGTGAAGGAAATTGAAGAGGACACCAAGATTGGAAAAATATTCCATGTTAACGGAGTAAAAGAATCAATATTGTTAAAATGTCCATATTGCCCACAACAATCTACAGATTAAACACAATCCTTAGCAAAATACCAAGGATATTCTTCACAGAAATAGAAATCACAATCCTAAAATTTATATGAAACCACAAAAGACCCAGAATAGCCAGAGCTATACTAAATTAAAAAAAAAAATTGGAAAAATCACAGTACCCGACTTAAAATTATACTACAGAGCTATAGTGACCAAAACAGCATTGTAATTGCATAAAAACAGACACATAGACCAATGAAGCAGAACAGAGAACCCAGAAACAAATCAACACACTTACAGTGAACTCATTTTCCACAAAGGTGCCATGAACAAACACTGGAGAAAAAGACAGTCTCTTCAACAAATGGCACGGGGAAAACTGCATATCAGTATGCAGAGGAATAAAACTAAACCTCAGTATCTCACCATATACAAAAATCAAATCAAAGTGGATTAAAGACTTAAATCTAAGACCTCAAACTATAAAACTAGCACAAGAAAACATTGGGGAAAATCTCCAGGACATTAGTCTGACCAGACTTTCTCAAGCAATACCCCACAAGTGCATGCATCCAAAGCACTAATGGACAAATGAGATCACAACAAGTTGAAAAGTTTCTGCACAGCAAAGGATACAATCAACAAAGTTAAGAGACAACCCACAGAATGGGAGAAAATATTTGCAAACTACCCATCTGACAAGCAATTAATAAGCAGAATATATAAGGAGCTCAAAGAACTCGATAGGACAAAATCTAATAATCTGAACCACAAATGGGCAAAAAATTTGAGTAGGCATTTTTCAAAGAAAACATACAAATGGGAAACAGGCATATGAAAATGTGCTCAATATTGTTGACTATCAGAGAAATGCAAATCAAAACTACAATGAGATATCATCTCACCCCAGTTAAAATGGCTTACATCCAAAAGACAGGCATTACTAAATGATGGCAAGGATGTTGAGAACAGGGAACTCTTGTTCACTGTTGGTGGAAATGTAAACCAGTACAAACACTATGAAGTACAGTTTGGAGGTTTCTTAAAAAAAAAAAAAAAAAAACTAAACTAAACTAAAAATAGAGCTACCAGAGGATTCAGCAATTCCACTGTTGAATATATACCAAAAAGAAAGGAAGTCAGAGAGAGACAGAGAGAGAGGATTGTTGCAGCACTGTTCACAATAGCTAAGATTTGGAATCAACCTAAGCATCCATCCAACATGTAAATGAATACAGAAAATGTGGTATTTCTTTTTTGTCTTTTTTTTTTTTTTTTTTTTTTGAGATGAATCTCACTCTGTCACCCAGGCTGGAGTGCAGTGGCGCGATCTCGGCTCACTGCAACCTCTGCTTCCCGGGTTCAAGGGATTCTCCTGCCTCAGCCTCCTGAGTAGCTGGGATTACAGGTGCCCACTACCATGCCTGGCTAATTTTTTGTATTTTTAGTAGAGATGGGGTTTCACCGTGTTAGGAAAATGTAGTATTTCTACACAATGAAGTATTATTCATCCATAAAACAAAATGTGACCCTGTAATTTGCAAAAACATAGATGGAACTGGAGATCATTATGCCAAGTGAAATAAGCCAGGCACAGAAAAACAAACATCACAAATTGTCACTTGTTTGTGGCATCTAAAACTCAAAACAGGTAATCAAGATATATTTTGAGGCAGGACTAGCTTGCAGCTTCCACTCAGATGGACAGAGCAGCATGTGGATAGCCACGTTGTAAACTGTAGTTCCAAGAACTACCACAGGAACATAGGAGGAAAGCCAAGAGAATCCACAGACCCTTTGAAGGAACTGGATCACTGCTGTAGGCTCCCTGAGATGCAGAAAACCTGTGGGTTCATTTGCTTTCAGTGGGGGGGCTCATGGTTTGGGGCAAGTTCTCAGTCCTGATCACTGGCTGCCTGGAAATAGACTTGGTGGTGTCGGGTGGGACATGGTGGGAGTGAGACTGGCCTTTAGGACTGTGCGCTGCATGGGAGTGGGGTGTGGCCTGTGACTGCCAGGTCGCCCCCACTTTTCTGGCAGCCTGTATGACTCAGCAGAGGCAGCCATAATCCTCCTGAGAATATAACAGCATTGGACTGGGAATGACACCCCCATCACCCACAGCCGCTGCAGCAAGCCCTGCCCAAGAAGAGGCTGAGCTCAGACATGCCCGTCCCTGCCCCTACCTGGTGGTCTTTCTCTACCCTCCCTAGTAGGCAAAGACAAAGGACATACTCTCTTGGGAGCTCTATTGCCCTTCCCACCACCTGAGAAACCCGAATACTTAACCAGGTGTCCCTAGGGCAAGTTTGCCTCCTCCCCATAGGACCACAGCTGATGCACTCTTGAAAGTGCCTACCTCCTGGCTGGGGGCCAAATCAACACAAAACCAGCCCACTAAACAAAAACACAAGCAAGGACCCTCACAGAGTCCACTTCACTCCCCTGCTACCTCCACTGGAGCAGGTCAATTGAACCAAAATCAGCCCATATAGCCAAAGGAAGACTAAACAAAAAGAACATATCTGGAGGCATCACATTTTCTGACTTCAAACTATACTCTAAGGCCATAATCACCAAAACAGCATGGGACTCATATAAAAATAGGCACATAGACCAATGGAACAGAATAAAGAACCCAGAAATAAACCCAAATACTTACAGCCAACTGATCTTCAACAAAGCATACAAAAACATAAAGTAGGGAAAGAACACTCTATTCAACAAATGGTGCTGGGATAATTGGCAAGCCACATGTAGAAGAATGAAACTGAATTCTCATCTCTCACCTTACACAAAAATTAACTCAAGCTGTATCAAAGTCTTAAGTCTAAGACCTGAGACCATAAACATTCTAGAAGATAACATCAGAAAACCCCTTCTAGATGTTGGCTTAGGCAAAGACTTCATAACCAAGAACCCAAAAGCAAATGCAATTAAAACAAAGATAAATAGATGGGACTTAATTAAACTAAAATGCTTCTGCACAGCAAAATAAGTAATCAGCAGAGTTAACAGACAACTCATAGAGTGAGAGAATCTTCACAATCTATACATCTGACAAAGGACTAATATCCAGAATCTCCAAAAAGTAAACTCAAATATATATATATATATATATATATATATATATATGTACACACCATGGAATAGTACTCAGCCATAAAAAGGAACAAAATAAAGGCATTTGTAGCACCCTGGATGGAATTGTATACCATTATTCTAAGTGAAGTAACTCAGGAATGGAAAATCAAACATTGTATGTTCTCACTCATATGTGGGAGCTAAGCTATGAGGACATAAAGACATAAGAATGATACATTGGACTCTGAGGACTTGGGAGAAAGGGTGGGGTATGGTGAGAGATAAACAACTACACGTTGGGTACAGTGTACACTGCTCAGGTGCTAGGTGCACCAAAATCTCAGAAATCACTGCTAAAGAATTTATTCATGTAACCAAACACCACCTCTTCCCCAGAAACCTATTGAAATAAAAAATGAAAAATTTTAAAAGATATATCTTGATAATCATGCTGCTATAAAGACACATGCACACGTATGTTTATTGCAGCATTATTCACAATAGCAAAGACTTGGAACCAACCCAAATGTCCAACAATGATAGACTGGATTAAGAAAATGTGGCACATATACACCATGGAATACTATGCAGCCATAAAAAATGATGAGTTCATGTCCTTTGTAGGGACATGGATGAAATTGGAAATCATCATTCTCAGTAAACTATCCCAAGAACAAAAAACCAAACACCGCATATTCTCACTCATAGATGGGAATTGAACAATGAGAACACATGGACACAGGAAGGGGAACATCACACTTCGGGGACTGTTGTGGGGTGGGGGGAGGGGGGAGGGATAGCATTAGGAGATATACCTAATGCTAGATGACGAGTTGGTGGGTGCAGCGCACCAGCATGGCACATGTATACATATGTAACTTACCTGCACATTGTGCACATGTACCATAAAACCTAAAGTATAATAATAATGATAATAATAAAATATAAAAATATTAAAAAAAAAGAAAAATTTTAAAAGATATATCTTGATAATAGTGATTAAAACAAACAAACAAACAAAAAACTCAAAACAATTGAACTCATGGTCATAGAGAGTAGAAGGATGGTTACCAGAAGCTTGGAATAGTACTAGGAGGCTGGGGGAGAAGTGGAGGTAGTTAATGGGAACAAAGAAGTAAGAAAGAATGGGTAAGACCTACTGTTTGATAGCACAACAGGCGACTGTAGTCAATAATAACTTATTTAAAAATAACTAAAAGTGTAATTGGAGTGTTTGTAACACAAAGAATAAATACTGCAGAGAATGGGTACCCCATTCTCCATGAGGTGCTTATTTCACATTGCATACCTGTATCAGAATATCTCATGTACTCCATAAATATATACATCTACTATGTACCCACAAAAATTTAAAATTAAAAACTAAAACTGAATATAACATATTTAAATGTTACATAATCTTGGTTGAAATGGTGTCATTAATTTTGCTTTTTAGTTTTGTTAATTTTAATATTTTAGAAGAAAAATAACTTTTCAAAAATATTTTTATTTAAATTTACATTTTATATAAAATGTTAGATTTTGTAAACTTTTAGTACATTTTTATTTTTAATCCTTCAAACAAGAACTGCAAATACAACACAGACTAAGTCAAAATCTTGATTATAAAAACAAACATCATTTGTTTACATAATGCTACACATTCTAATAATCATGAGATTTAAGGTCCAAATCAAAGAACACAAATGTTATTAATATATGGCATATACTCCCTATATAATAAAAGTAACCATATTTTCTCACTCTTCCTGAGCTTGGGTGCAGTTCCCTCACTTCTCCTGATTCTTATGCCAGTTTCCCACTCAACTCTAATATGGAAATACAGAGACAGCAAGACCAGCAGGAAGAAGTAAAGTTAAACTACATCCATTTGTAATATTATAAAGCAAAATGGTAACCCTATGACACTTTCCCCATGTGCTCCTGGGCTTCAAGTAACTCTGATATTCTTGAGTTCTTCATATTGGCATCTCTTAACTACTCCATCAGTCAGTGTCTATAGTCAATTCAAATACTCAGAACTTTTTTATAACTGCTACTTTTACTTAAAGGGGGGTTGTGTTTGAGAAATAAATTGTAGATCTTTACACTTATCTCCATTAAATTTCATTTTGATAGTTTCAGCCCATCATTCTGGATTCTCATGATCTTTTGAGACTCTGAATTTGAGCTATTTCTCCACATATTTGCTTATCATCTCATTAATATCCTCACCCAAATGATTGATAAAAACTGCATTGGACAGCACCAAAAATAGAGTAATCTTAAAAGAAATCCCCTACAAATCAAAACCACAATGAGATAACACCTCACACATGTCAAGCTGGCTATTATCAAAAACAAAACAAAAGAAAAAAACAAAGGACAGTAAATGATGGAGAGAATGTAAAGAAATCAGAACCCTGATATGCTGTTGCTGGAAATGCAAAATTGTGCAACACCTACGGAAAACAGTGTCAAGATCTTCCCTAAAAAATTAAAAATACAATTACTATATGATCTGGCAACCCCATTTTGGGGTACTTATCCAAAATAATTGAAATCAAGATCTTGCACTTCTCAAAAGAAGACACACATGCGGCCAATAAGCATATGAAATAAAGCTCAACATCACTGATCATTACAGAAATGCAAATCAAAACCACCATGAGATACCATCTAACACCAGTCAGAATGGCTATTACTAAAAAGTCAAACAATAACACGTGTTGGTGAGGTTGTGGAGAAAAAGGAATGCTTTTACACTGTTGGAAGAAGTGTAAATTACTTCAGCCATTGTGGAAGACTGTGTGGAGATTCCTCAAAGGCCTAGAGACAGAAATATTGTTTGACCCAGCAATCCCATTCTTGGTTGTATACCCAAAGGAACATAAATCATTCTATTATAAAGTCATATGAACACATACGTTCATTGCAGCCCTATTCACAACAGCAATGTCATGGATTCAACCTAAATGCCCATCAATCATAGATTGGATAAAGAAAATGTGGTACATATACACCGTGAAATACAATGCAGCCATAAAAAAGAATGAGATCATGCCCTTTGCAGAGACATGGATGGAGCTGAAGGCCATTATCCTTAGCAAACTAACACAGGAATACAAAACCAAATACCACATGTTCTCACTTATAAGTGGAAGCTAACTGATAAGAACACATGGACTCACACAGGGAAACAACACATACTGGGGCCTACCAGGGGATGGAGGGTGGGAGGAGAGAAAGGATCGCGAAAATCACTAGAGGACACTAGGCTTAATACCTGGGTGATGAAATAATCTGTACAACAACCTTCCATGACACACATTTACCTGTGTAACAAACCTGCACATCCTACACATGTACCCCCGAACTTAAAATAAACATTTTTGAGAAAGAAATCAAGATATTGAAGAAATATTAGCACTCTCATGTTCACTGCAGCACTATTCACAATAGCCAAAATGTAGAGACAACCTAAATGTCCATCAACAGATGAATAGATAATGTAGGATATACAGATACTTGAAAGCTCTTCCACCCTTTAAAAGAAGGAAAATGTGTAATATGTAAAAACATGGATATGCTTTGAGAACATTATGCTAAGTGAAATAAGCCAGTAACGAAATATACTGCATGATTTCACTTATATGGTTTATCTAAAATGGTCAAATTCATAAAATTAAAGAATGTAATGATCGCTGCCAGCAGCTAAAGAAGAGGCAACTGGGGAGTTAGTAATCCACAGACATAAAATTTCAAGTAAGCAAGATGAGTAAGTTTTAGATATATGCTGTTCAGCATTGTACCTATGGTCAACAATACTGTATTGCACAGTTAAAAACATCATAAGGTATATTTTATGTTGTCTTCTTATTATGATAAATTTTTATAAAACTGAGGAAAATGAAATATTGAAAATAATTTTTATTTGCTTTAGAACATTTATATGAAATTCGAAACTTTATATTTTAACGTAACATATTGTCATTTACTGTTATTTGCATTGTACTATATTTATTTTCAAAGTTTTATCTAGAATTTCTGAAATGTTTCATTTTCCCAATTACAAATGTAAAATATTGGTGTTTTTGAAATTCAATTTTCAAAAAAGAAATCTCTCTCACTAGGTTAATATCAACTCTTCAATGATTTTTTAAGACTAGTCATTCAAGCATTTATAGACCCACCTACTTAAATTTTCATTTAACTACAATATCTCCATTCTATCCAAAAGGCTATCAAGGTAGTTCAACTAATTGTTTGCCATATTAGGTTCACTTATTTGTCTATGGAATTATGTGAATTTTACAGTAACTGATATCTTGTACTAGTCTCCAGTATTTAATTCCCCTCTCCCAAGAAACAGTTGCCATAATTAACAGCACAACTAGTAAAAAATAAGGGAGTAATGACACATAACAATGAAATAGCAATAATATTACCACTTAAATTTTGCAAAAAGCTTTCACTTATTATCTCCATTTGGCACACAAATTGACAGACATTTTATTATTATTATTCTCATTTAACAAGTGAGCAAACTAAAAGCTCTGAATGATTAGTTGATTTATCCAGAGTCACAAATAAGCAAGCCATATAAAAACAAAACCCAGATGATCTGACTTAGAGTTTTATTTTAGAGTATACGAAACTGTTTCACTAGATAAGACATTTTTGCAGATGAATAAATAAGAAGATTAAGACTCTAATTCACATAATGTCAAGCTGCTCAAATCTAACCTACCTTCTCCACAACTTGTAAAAAACAAGGTTCATGTGTATCTCAAATGTTATGTTCATAAAATATTGGCTTATCCCTCAATAGAAGACAAATGCGTTATCTGTTATTTCTTTATATATGAAATTCTTGTGATAAGAAGAAAGGAGAAATTTATTTTAAACCTTTAGAAACACTAGGAACAAAAATGCCATGAGCATTTTAATCATGCTTTGGAAGTTAATCCACCAAAATATTTTTAAAGGAAAAAGTCAACAAAAAAATTTGTATTTTTAAGATCCATTTGTCACGTATCCTTTGGGTTTGAGTATTTAATTCACTGATTAACTGAATTTTCCATTTTACATTTATGATATCAATTTAGAAATGGCCTAAATATCACCATTCTGATGGCTGATAGAAAATACTTTAAATTGTCATTACTGTCATGTACTAAATTGTATTTGTTGTAATAGGCTTCAGGATACAGTTCATATGTTTGGAATACAGAATACCAAAAATCTGGTTAGAGGAACTCCCAGAGACTAATTCATTTAAATACTTATTCTCCTTTTGTTTGACATAGTTTAGAATTAGCATTGATTAGGTTTAGAGACCAGTGCCCAATTGCCTTATATTTCACAACAATGAGTTGGTAATAAAAGCATATGTGCCCCATGAATAAGCTTCCTCATTCTTTGATAAGTCAAAAATCAGAGATTGTGCCATCTCTGACTCTGCCTGAACTCTGTAGGGAGAAAAGCTAGTTAAAGATGCTTGAGTATGCTGAGGTTAATCTAACATACAAGGTCAAGATAGAGGAAATAACTTACTGCCACATCCATCAAAACCACCACTATAAATATCAGCACCTTCATAAACCTTATTTTCTATGTTGGTGATTTTCTTGTCTAGTTTTCTCTTTTTCCAGTTTAGGATTCCTACCTGTCTTAACTTCAATTTAGGGGTGTGCCTCTAATACTCTACATCCTGCTTACTATTCCTTGATTTCTAACTTCTCTTCCCAATAACCTGGTATTTTGGCCCAATTCCTGATCATAATTTTGCATTATGATATGATTTTCGTGTTCTTAATTCTGAACTATATGGTGTGATAATAATGTCTCCGTCATAGTGGCTTGATATGGTTTGGATATTTGTTCCACCTAAATCTCACATTGAAATGTAATCCCTAATGTTGGGGGTGGGGCCTGGTGGCAGATGTTTGGGTCACGGGGGTGCATCCTTCATGGTTTAGTGCTGTCCCCACAATAGTAAGTAAATACTCATGAGATCTGGTTTAAATGTGTGTGAACCCAGAAATAAGACAGCACACCTACAACTATCTGATCTTCTACAAACCTGACAAAAACAAGCAATGGGGAAAGGATTTTTTATTCAATAAATGGTGCTGGGATAACTGGCTAGCCATATGCAGATTGAAACTGGACCCCTTCCTTGCACCATATACAAAAATTAACTCAAGATAGATTAAAGACTTAAATGTAAAACCCAAAACTATAAAAACACTGGAAGACAACCTAGGCAATACCATTCAGGATGTAGGCATGGGCAAAGATTTCATGACAAAGACACCAAAATAATTTGCAACAAAAGCAAAAATTGCCAAATGGGATCTAATTAAACAAAATAGCTCTGCAAAGCAAAAGAAACTATGAAAAGAGTAAACAAACAATCTGTATAACAGCAGAAAATCTTTGCAAACTATGCATCCTACAAAGGTCTAATATCCAGCATCTATAAGGAACTTAAACAAATTTACAAAAAAAAACTCCTTTAAAAAGTGAGCAAAGGACATGAACAGACACTTTTCAAAAGAAGACATGCATGTGGCCAACAAACATATTAAAAAATGCTCAACATCACTCAGCATTAGAGAAATGCAAATCAAAACCACAATGAGATACCATCTCACATCAGGCAGAATGGCTATTACTAAAAAGTCAAAAAATAGCAGATGCTGGTGAGGTTGTGAAGAAAAAGGGATGCTTTTACACTGTTGGGAGGAGTATAAATTACTTCAGCCATGTGGAAGACAGCGTGGTGATTCCTCAAAGACCTAGAGGCAGAAATACCATTCCACACAGAAATCCCATTATTGGGTATACACCCAAAGGAATATAAATCATTCCATTATAAAGATACATGCACACATGTGTTCATCGCAGCACTATTCACAATAGCAAAGACATGAAATCAACCTAAATGCCCATCAATGATAGACTGGATAAAGACAATGTGGTGCATATACACATCATAAAAATGATTGAGATCATGTTCTTTGCAGAGACATCGATGGAGCTAAAAGCATTATCCTTAGCAAACTAACGCAGGAACAGAGAACCAAATACAACATGTTCTCACTTATAACGGAGAGCTAACTGATAACACACGGACACACAGAGGGAGACAACACACACTGGGGCCTTTCAGAGGATGGAGGATGGGAGGAGGAAGAGAATCAGGAAAAATTGCTAATGGGTGCTAAGCTTAATAGCTGTGTAACAAAATAATCTGTACAACAAACCCTCATGACACAAATTTACCTATGTAATAAACCTGCACTTGCACCCTTGAACTTAAATGTTTTTTAAAACTGTGCAACACCTCTCCCCTTGCTCTCTCTTGCTCCCGCTTTCATCATACCTGCTCTTGCTTCACCTTCCACCATGAGTAAAATCTCCCTGAGGCCTCCCCAGAAGCTGAGCAGATGCTGGTGCCATGTTGCCTGTACAGCCTGCAGAACCATGCGCCAATTACACTGCTTTTCTTTATAAATTATCCATTCTCAGATATTTCTTTATAGCAACACAACAACAGCCTAATACATGGCTCAATAGAATAATCTTATTCTAAGCAGCTGTTATTTCATCATGATCAATTGAAGCTGACTGATGATTATTAAAGTAAAAAGTACATTCACCCAAGCTTGGTTAGGGGGAGAGTTGGCTCTCTTTAGGGCTGCAAATTCTAAAACCATCTTTAACAAGGGGAAATTGCTGTCTATTAGTAGTCTATCTTATTGCATTTACATAAACACATATTGTTGCAATACGAGAAAATAATATTTGAGTTTGACTGTTTTACTTAGCTATATAATTGATGAAGTCAGAAGCAAATATTAGGCACAGATAACAAAAGGGAACTGGAAATTCTTCATTGAATAACCTTAAAATGGTTAGAGATTCATCTATTTTTTGAATAGTTATAGACTGTAGCTAGAGTGAATTGATAACATTCTGAATTTCCTTCTAGCCTTCTGGTTATATTACCCTATTTGTTTTATCAATGGAAACAGTCTTGTGTATATAAATCAGAGTGCCAAAGCTGTCCATTTTGGTGCAACATAAGCGTTGTAATTCATTTCTCATCACAAATTGAAGGTATGCGGAAAGACAAAAATCAATGAAAAAACATTCAAGCAGATCTCCTGCTTACAGCAAGATAAACAAGCATTATTACAAAGAGCAAAGTATTTGTACCTCAGAGATTCATGCAGCAAAATGGCAAGAGTAAGCTTCAAATTTGTATGAAAAACATATAAAGCACTGTATCTTCTACAGATATGAGAAAAATATGGTTTTGAAAGTACACTATATAAATTTCTGAGATAATTATCTGAAAAAGGTGTCAAAGACAACTTTCTGATTATTTTAAACTTAGTTATCTTTTTTATTTGTTTGTTTTGGTGTCGTCTGTTTCAAAAGATAAAAGTTTTTGGAAGTGAATTACAATTTTATGCATGCTTATATCTGAAAAGATCAAGGGCAAGTAATTGTGTCACTTTCATCTTTATTTTTCTATGATATCAAACATACAATTCAATAAACGCAATATGCTTGTTGAATAAATAAATGATCATGCTGCTGTTAAAAAACAAAACTCTAATCATTAGTGAACTTCTGCCATGTTCAATTCTTCCCTAGGCATCTTGAAGAATATTAAAACAATATGTGGTGTTTTTATCACCACCAAGAACTTTTCCTAGTCAGGAGGATATTTGTTCAAATGAGAAACTTCTACTTAACCTCCATATAGCACCAGCTAAATCTGGTTCTCAATGACCCTTAATATGGTTCTCTCAGCCCTCACTCAAGTCACACATTTCCTACTTTTTATTGTTCTCCTTCAGTTCACTCTCACCTAACAATTTGTTATCCTGCAGCTATAGAAGCCTACGAAGTTTTACAGCCACTGAAATGGGAAATTTCATTGGGATAAACACTATCATGATGTCAGGCTTTGTTTCAGAAATGCATTCCTAGAAATCAAGCCTGTTGTACGATATTTCATAGGAACTTTCTTCTTAAATTAGTAGGTCATAGTGGCATTATTGCTTCCCCAAACAGGCCTTGACAATGTTCCCCTTACTTTTTCATGTGAACCCCAGTTTCTTTGCTTGGTTTCTGCTTCCAGACTTTATCTGTGAGAGACACAAATTTTATGTTTTTCTCACTGCACCTGTGACTCTAACACTGACCAGCTGCCCACTTTTCCTATCCTTGGAACTCTCTTTCAATAATTCCCTACTCTATTTACTTACTCTTCCTTCTCCACAAAAGATACAGGATAGATGGCCGTGAATGAATTGTGTCTGAACGTTGTTTCACTCGATTGAAAGCAAGGGATTGGTCTTTCCAACTCTAAAATTGATCCATAAGTCTGTGATTTTCCTACCATCCCTTCAGTCTCTGTAAGAATTGAAAACTGTCATACTTCTCAAAAATAAAAGAAAACTGCAAAAGGAATGACAAAATGAAGGTTACTAGGGGATGTGAATGGCTGTCTTTCCATTCTCCTGCTGTATAGCTTCTTATCCTGAGCATAAAAACCATAAAGACAAAGAGAACGATAATTGCACATAAAATGAGAGACATAAAAGCCAGGCTGAATTGTAGCTCCTAGTTCTCTACGACCTTAGTTAGGAAACATACACTTGATGTAACTGGGCTTTGTGAGCCAGAAATTGAGACAAATGTCCTGTCAAGGAGTTCGAATATTTGAAATTGTAACTGTCTCTGAAAATTCAATTCCATGAGGAATATAGAACAGGTATTATTTTCTCCATTTGTTGGATGAAAAAATGGATGCCTAGAAAGATTGAATGGAGGAAGCCTAGGAAAAATAAATCCTAGGTTATAAAGCCCACATGTCCTGTCCCCAGACCAATATTTTTTCAACTATACATTCTGAGTCTGCCTCCCCTGAACAGGAGCTTGAAACTAGACAGCAAATGAACTCCCAGCCACATCTCTTTTTCAAATATTCATTAAAATCCTTAAATCAAAATGCATAATTATATTATAGAAATAATTAAATTATGCAGGAAAAATCATTACTCTAAAAATTTCAATCAGCAATAATTGTGCCTCAGAAAAACTTCATGAAGTGTGATATTGCCACTGAACAAAGATGCATTAATAGTTTATATAAAAAAGGTATAAAAACCACTTAAAAATTGTGGATGGGCAATTTTAATACAGCAATTTATTACTTCTACTACTTTTGTACAACTTTTGATGAACTGACTTAACTGTGTAGCTTCTAACTTTTTAAAAACCTAACTTTCCTAGTTCTACCTGATGAAATTTCTTGCACCATGATAAACATCTCTAATCAACTTTATTTTTACATTTGAATGCACACACATCTTGACTGTGGGCAAAGCAACAGCAAGTGACTGTAATGTCATCCTTAAGAATTATGTTGGTACCTAGAAAGGAGGGTGAGATGTAATATTTTTTAAAAAAAACAGAAGGGAGTGGCCTTGAGCAAAAGCAATGCTAATCCATCCAAAATGTTTAACAGGACTGAACCACTGAGAGTTGAGGGGGACACAAATGGTCAATGAACCCTGCTGATAGTCACTTTTAATTCTTTGAGCATGTAGATGTCTTTTACAAAGTTTGCCTGTGGTGTTCTAGCCATACAATTATGTTCAGCCTCCCATGGGAAGGTCACAGATGTCTCCAAGGCAGCTGTGGCTGGAGTCTAGAGTGTTATTTATAGCAGTAGCACAAGAAAAAGCTAAGTGGAGCACATCTGTAAGCTTGGCCTTATCGGCATCTTGTACTTACATATAGCGTTCTATAGTAATCATTATGTTAGTAAAAAAGAAAAAAAAAGAGAAATCAATTATTTATACTTCTGTATTACACTTCAGACTGCAAATGGTAGATGAGAAAATGTTGAGAGAAAAATTAGTAAGAGTGACTTTTAATTACTCTTTCAAGAAACTTATTGCTGAAAGGAAAGAAAATAAGTGGGCAATACCTCAAGAGATAAGTAGAGTTAAAATAATATCAGGAGAATTAGGGTGGGAAAGACATAAGCATGTTTGCAGGCTACTAGTAAAAAGAGATATCAGAGGAAGAGAAGCTATAGGTACAAAAGAGAGATAAAAATGAATGACATCTGACTTTACACTTATTTTATCCTTCCAAACCTGTTCTTTCCTCACATCACTCTCAAGCTATTGTCTTTCCCACCTCATAAAATATCACCCCTCCAGTTGCTCAAGTCAAAAAATCTAGAAGACATACAATTCATTAAAAAGTCCTGTCACTCCAACTCCAAGTAAAATCCAAAACCAACCACTTTATATAGTAATTCACTCTCATTCAGGCTACCTACATCTCAGACCTAGATACCTGTTTTTACTTTTGCACTCTCCCATAATTCATTTTCCAGGTAGGAACTAAAAGTGTCTTTAAAAAATATTATAACTTAAATGCCTTTCTAAAGCATTACAATAAAATCCATATTCTATATTCTGCAGGGCCCTATCTGATATGGTCTCTATTGACCTCTCAACTTCACCTTACATCACCCTTCCAAGTGCTCACTAGACTTGAATGTACTGGTCTTCTTTCTGTTCCTCTAATGTCAACCTCATTTCTACCCCAATCGATGCATTTGTAATTCTCTCAGCCCTTTATATACTTACCTCCTTGGGTCTCAGCTCAAATGTTATCTCCTCAGACAGGCCTTTTGAGACCAGCATATCTAAAATAGGTTATCAGCACCATATCATGTTCTTGTACATCTCCTTATTTTATGTCCTTCATGATACCTCCCAGATTTGAAATTATATTGTATATTTATTTGTTTTCTAATTCATTGTCTTTTTCTTCCGTTAGAAGGCAAGTTCCATGAGAAATACATCTTTGTCTTGTTTGCCACTGTGTTCTCAGCACCTAGAACAATATCTGAAGAATACATCTATTAAATGAATCAGTGAATGAATAAGTAAATAAAACAAGGTATTTGAGAAAATCAAGAATATATCATCAATAGACTAAGAAGAAAAATATCTTTCCATCTGAGACAGAAGAAATGGAAGTTAGGATGGCCACTTATAGGTTTGGAGTTAGGAGGGTGATGCAGGTATTACTTGAAGAGAAGCCAGTCATCAGCTGAGGACAAGTGGGGCACCTTGTCATTGCTTTCTGTACAGCAACATATAATCTGTTGACAACATTTCCCTGATGTATATTCCCTGGCATAGCTAATATTGCCAGCAAGTCCAGCTCCAGATTCTCTTATATCAGTTTTTCCTCACCAATTAATCACTCTCTGTCTCTGATATCTGCTATGTGCTTTAAGTTTGAAGAACATGTGCCTTAATGAAGGTGAAAACAAGAGCTGGCATAACAGAGATCCCTTCTCTGTTAACTACTAGCATCATATCGTCTGCCTTATGAAGTGCCTTGCCCTTTTTATCTTGCATCTATGAACATAGGTGAAAAAGCTGCTTTTCTTGTCTTTGCCACTTTAAGCTTGAGCTTGTTCTAGACTTTAATCCTCATGGAAAATCCATGCATTCATTGAACCCATCCTTGATTATGTGTTATCACCAACAACCTCACGCCATCTGTTTCTTTCCTGTTCTGTTAATCTAAGCTCAACCATTATTTTCTCTCCTTCTTCCTCTTGTATTTGCATAATTTACGATTTTCAGAATTTGTTATTCCTTTTGAGCCATCATATTTTCAGAGTTTCTGAACATGAGATCATACCTGTATCTTCTCTAACCTTTCTGAAAAGCACTTTCATGGAGTGTAGGGCAGTATCTGAACATGACCTATGTCTCTTTCACTTGTTAATTTGGTCCTTTTACCCGGTTTCTATATATGATTTACACAATATTAGAGTCCAGGTGTCCAAGCTCCTAGTCCATTACTATTATCACTCTAATGCACTAGGCAAAGCAGAGTAATAGTTGTTTGAGCACCCTCTGGACTTTCAATCAATGTAGGTCCTGGAAGCAAACTGGTGACTATATTGCCACATTATAGGCTTTCTTAGCTGAATAAAGGAAAAATATACATATATATATATATATGAATAAATAGATAGACTTTATTGTTTTTGATGGCTACAAGGCATTCCATAGTATGTATTACCAGATAAATAAATGTATAGATGGGTGGATATATTAATTGATTGATCGATAGATAGATGTAATATATCTAGATAGACTAGATAGATAGATAGAGCTCACATCTAAAGGGTTCCATGACCACCCATGAGGTCAGTGATTTACTGGAAGGACTTCACACAGCTCCATATAAAGCTATACTCATGGCTAAGATTTATTACAGCAAAGGATACAGTGTAAGAACATCAACCAAAAGATATCCATAGGCAAAAGGTAGAGAAGTTAAAAACAAACTTTCTTATCTTTCCTCTGTTAGGATTGCATGGATGCTTTTTTTCTCTCCAGCTGTGAACTTCAGGGATAATTGAGAGGTATCCTTGACCAGGAAAGGTCACTTGAGTCTTATAATTCAAAGTTCTTAAAGGAAGCTATTCATATAGGCACATACCTTCCATGTGGCCAGGCATAAACTGAACCCCAAACAGGCACCAAGTGCACTTTCTAAATCTTCATGTTTATTTTAAACATACTGACATCCTAGTTCATCTTGATCTACCGATTCAGGAGTATAGAATTACATCATTACCTAGTAACCTGGTGAATACAGTTGACCCTTAAACAATACAGGGATTTGGGTACCAACCCCAATACAGTTGAAAACCTGTGTATAACTTTTGGCTCCCTAAAAACTTAACTACTAATAGCCCACTGTTGACCGGAAGCCTTCCCAATAATAAAAGCAGTTGATTAACATATATTTTATATATTTATTATATACTGTATATTCTTACAATAAAGTAAGCTACATGAAAGAAAATATATATAAAATCATAAGGAAGAGAAAATATATTGACTATTCATTAAGTGGAAGTGGATTATCATAAAGGACTTCATCCTCTTTGTCATCTTCATGTTGAATAAGCTGAGGTGGAGGAGGAGAGAAGGGGCTAATTTTGCTGTCTCAGGAGTGGCAGAGATGGAAGAGATGGAGGAGGTGGAAGGAGAGGCAAGAGAGACAGGCACACTTGGTGTAACTTTTATTTTAAAACTTTGCATATAAGTGGTCCTGCTCAGTTGAAACCCATGTTGTTCAAGGGTCAACTGTATTTCAGTTTAGTTCTTTAAGTCATTGCCATGGTTACAGAAATCAGAGATAAGTAAGAATTGAATAAAACAGACTTTTGAGTTAATTTATATATTAGAGTTATATATGCTTGGAAAAATATATAATATATAATTTAATAAATATATAATACATACAGTATACATAGCTATACTATATCTAGCTAAAATATAATAAAATGTATGTGGTATTATAAATTATATATGTATAATTTCCAAACACTGAACTCTATGTACTTCATATGTTTTATATTATTTAATCCTCACAACAATCTTGTGAAATGGCTTTGATCATTCCTACTTTACAGATGACGGAACTCGGGGCACAGACACCTTATAGGATAAGTAACCAAGTCATACATGTACTACATTTTAGAGCTGAAATGCATACTCATGTTTTTCTTGCTATACCACATTTCAAGGTCAGCTGAGCCTGGAGTAGGAAAATCAGGACAGGTCAAGTTGAAATAATCGCATTCAGAAGTCTCTTTGCATCCAACATCCTTGTAGAGCCTCATGAGGGCCCCTGAAGCTCAGTTGGTGTTGGGTAGAATGCCACTGTGAGTCACCTATGTAGGCTTAAGTTTGCTTTTCCAGCAGGTACTTAGTGTATCCTTAATCATTTATTTAACTGGGTTACCCTAGAAAAGACTTTAAGGTGATACAATTTGTGATGGTTAATATTGTCAACTTGACTGAATTGAAGGATGCAAAGTATTGTTCCTGGGTGTGTCTATGAGGGTGTTGCCAAAGGAGATTAACATTTGAGTCAGTGTAATAGGAGAGGCAGACCCACTCTCAATCTGGGTGGGCACTATCTAATCAGCTGCCAGTGTGGCTAGGATAAAAGCAGGCAGAGGAACGTGGAAGGACTAGACTGGCTGTCTTCCAGCCTTCATCTTTGATATGGTTTGGCTGTGTGACCACTCAAATCTTATCTTGAATTGTAACTCCCACAATTCCCACGTGTCATAGAAGGAGCCTGGTGGGAGGTGATTGAATTATGGGGGCAGGTATTTCCTACATTGTTCTCATAATAGTGTATGAGTCTCATGAAATCTGATGGTTTTAAAAACAGGAGTTTCCCTGCACAAGCTCTCTCTTTGCCTGCTGCCATCCATGTAAGATGTGACTTGCTCCTCCTTGCCTTCTGCCATAATTGTGAGGCCTCCCCAGCCATGTGGAACTGTAAATCCATTAAACCCCTTTCTTTAGTAAATTGCCCAGTCTCAGGTATGTCTTTGTCAGCAGCATGAAAAAAGGCTAATACAATCTTTCTCCTGTGCTGGATGTTTCCTGCCCTTGAATATCAGACTCCATATTCTTCACCTTTTGGACTCTTGAACCTACACCAGTGATTTTCCGGGGACTCTAGGGCCTTCAGCCACAGACAGACTGAAGGCTGCATTGTCGGCTTTCCTACCTTTTTTTTTTTTTTTTTTTTTGAGAAGGAGTCTCACTCTGTCACCCAGGCTGGCTGGCGTGCAATGGTATCTCAGCTCACTGCAACCTCTGCCTCCCGAGTTCAAGCAATTCTCCTGCCTCAACCTCCCAACTAGTTGGGATTACAGGCGTGCACCACCATGCCCATCTAATTTTTCTATTTTTAGCAGAGACGGGATTTCAATATGTTAACCGGGCTGGTCTTGAACTCCTGACCTCAAGTGATCTGCCCGCCTTGGCCTCCCAAAGTGCTGGGATTACAGGCATGAGCCACCATGCCTGACCCCTATTTTTGAGGTTTTGAGACTCAGACTGGCTTCCTTGTTCCTCAGCTTGCAGACAGTATATTGTGGGACTTCACCTTGTGATCGTGTGAGTCAATACTCCTTAATAAACTTCCTTTCATATATACATCTTTCCTATTAGTCCTGTCCCTTTAGAGAACCCTGACTAATATGCTATTTTTTTTTTTAGAGCTGTAGAATTCCCACTAGAGTTCAACACTCTACAAGGAACTTTCTAAAACTGCCTTTAAACTATGAAGCAAGAACTGGAGTGAAGGAAGAAGAGAGAGCTAACTAAAGAAGGGCTTATTTGCTCATGTAAAAAGGCAAAACTGGGTTATATACTGAATTTGCCCTTGCCTGTTTAGAGCATGTTATTCCCAGGCCTTTGATTTTATGGTAGAAGTCAGCTAGCTGCAGCCTGGGCCAAATCTCACTGCAGCTTGTTTTTGTAAATAAAGTTTAATTGGAACACAGCCACATCCATTTGTTTATGTATTGTCTATGGCTGCTTCCATGCCACAACAGGAGACTTGAGTAGTGGGGACATGGGCTGTATGTCTTCATAATATTAACATTTTAATATTAGCTATTTGGACTTTTACAGAAAAAGGTTGCTGGGGAGCCACGCAGGATGGCTGACTAGATGCAGCCAGGTGGAACAGCTGCCACTGAGTGACGAGGATGATTGGTGCACTCCTAACAGATCTTCAGAAAGAAGGCACTGAGTGTGGACAGAGAGAAGAACACAGAAGCTTGGCTGAAAGAGGAGGAAGCTGGGAATGCTGCATGGGGCTACCATGCACTGGGACTTGTTCCTGGCCCCCGACGACTCTGGAGGAATGGGTGAGTTGAACTGGCGAGGAGCAATCCACTCTAGACACAAAGGGCCTCTGAAATCTCAGCAGGAGGAGACCCCTCAAGCACCATAGACAATTGAGTTGTTTAAACTATGCATGCTCATCCATGTATCTACCACTGTCACTCAGATTTTACCATTGGACACTTCCTCAGGGAAGTCTCATCCTCCCCACCCTTTATGTTACCTGTTCTTATACCGTGATGACACCAGTGCTACTTTATCTTCACAGAATTGGTGCACGTTTGTCAAGGCCAAAGCCAACCAAGTCAGCTGCAAGAATTAAGTGGTCTACATATTGATTCTGCTGGAGTCTCTACCCACTGTTATCTTCGTAAAATGCAGTATTTTTTTCATCCTCCAGGTAAATATGTTGCATATTGCTAACTTTGTTGGTCTATCTTGGTCATTTTCACAGCCACAGGCAATTGTTTCTTGTTCAGCAGAGTTCTTTGCAACCATTTCAGATGGTTGCCTTTCCTTAGGTTACCATGTTAGGAGGGCTCAGAACCTCTACACCTAAAATCACTGCTTCTGGCCACTTCGGGAATTTGCAAGTTAAAGCTTTAGCTCCAGAAATCAATAAGATCAGGAAAGTTATTTAATTTTAGAATCTTTCTAAAACCATACGAGAAAATATGTACACTAAAACCAGTTTCCAATATTGATAACTTTTAAAATTCAGCCAAATTATCACTCATCTAAATTATAAGCCAATAAAAGTAGTACAGAAATCATAACCAGAAATAGTCTCATAATGTAATTCTTCCATGTGTTTAATTCTAGAAAATCACTCGATTTTCTAGATTGTATCTACACCTTTGTTTATAAGACTTTATGAAAGGAGGCTCAATGGGATACCAAAACAAAGAATCTGGGGAGGCTGAGGTGGGTGGATCACGAGGTCAGGAGTTTAAGACCAGCCTGGCCAACATAGTGAAACCCCGTCTCTACTAAAAATACAAAAAAATTAGCTGGGGGTGGTGGTGGGCACCTGTAACCCCAGCTATTCAGGAGGCTGAGGCAGGAGAATCTCTTGAACCTGGGAGGCAGCAGTTGCGGTGAGCTGAGATTGCGCCATTGCACTCCAGCCTGGGAAACAGAGTGAGACTCCATCTCAAAAAAAAAAAAAAAAAAAAAACCAAAAAAGAGAGAGAATCTGAAATCTAATTCAATTGGTCTACTTTACATTGAAAGAAGGCTTCAAAAGGCTTCTCCCAGCATTCTCCCAGCATTTTGATATTCTTAAATTGCTTCTTCTATAATAAAAGGAAACAAGAAGTTAGCTAGGGTTGGTGTCTTTTCTAATTAATTCTAATTTTCTTTGCGGTAGCGGCAGTCAGCATTGTTATTGTTTCTCTCTACAAATGATAAAGTTAATTCCTACCCTCAACCACTAACCTACAGAAGTCCCAGAAATCAAGAAACAGTCAACTGTCATTCTGCCTGTATTCAGCTAAAACATCCCTGGAGAAGCCTTGTAGATAGATACCAGGAATCAAATACATCTTGAGACTGAGCTTATATATAACTAGATAAATTCCATCCAACAATTGGCCACTGAAAACTACCCACTGCTAACTGAGTACTGGAAGCAATCCAAACAACTACTACCATATTGACCAGTTTGATACAAAGTACCTTTCCTTTATACTTCAAACCAGTTTCGGAAAATAGCTTATAGCTCTTTGGGCAAAATACTGATCTTCTGATTTTCAGAATCTGAGTTGTTATGTGACTACTTGCCCATTGTCCTCTGCTTACAGCAACAAAAGCCCCTTTATTAGCAGCAGTAACCATGAATACTTTCCATTTACTTAATTCAGCATATATGGACACACAACCATTGTCTGGGAGTGACTGTATTAAAGTAATGTGCAAACCAGTGTCTTGTCCTAACATATCCAGAAGATCTGCTTTCTGCCCTTTTCTATCAAACTAAATGCAAAAATGAACATGAATTTGAGTAAATTCTATTTCCACAGCAACCTAGAAAAACACAAGCCATATAAAATCGTAATGTCAAGATAAGGAAAACATATAAAAGACATGAGAAAGCAAATATTAATTCTGAAAATGACTAAAAGAAAACTATAGCCACATATTTTATTTGTCTTTCTTTAAAATCTTAAAAATGCAACCCAGAAATTTATTTTTATGTTCAAGTTAATAAAAGACAAACCAATTTTAAATATTTTTACTGAGAATCTATATGATGGTATTGAAACAATAAAAATTGTAGCTTTGAAAAGTTTATAGAGAAAACAGATGAAATGTTTAGCCTAGGCTTGATATTTTACTATTAAGTTTATGCCTAGTTAATGCAAATGATAGATTTAAAGAATCTCATATTTTAATAACTGTAATGAATACATCATAAATTCATGAACTCCCATAAATTCTTATACACTAAATATGTGACTCTGACAGATATAATGAGTAAGTATTTTAGTTATGTGTTTTTGTGTATGTACATGCATATGCACATGTGTACATGTGTAGAAAGATGTGTGGCTGGGCCAGATCAAAAGAAGACAAGGTCTCCACTTTCAAAAAAGAAATATTTTTTGAATGAAAATGTGCCCACATGAAAGAGTCAGTGATACATATCTGAGTACCACACTAGTGATATAGAAATCCATGCGTACTAGGGTCAACTGAATCCTGAGGGACAGGTAAGACCTGCATAAGAAGAGAGGCAGACATAAGCACTGTATGTTCAGTGGACAATATCATCTCTGGGCTAGTGATTTCCTAACATTTGCAAAGAATCAAATGGAACTAAAACCAAAAGACAGCTGTGTACTCATTTTAAAATGTTAAATTGAAAAGATGAACAGATTTGTTTCACAGACACTTCTCATAGCTGTAAGGGTCCTTTGAGGCACCACCACCAACAAAAGCAATATTTTTCATTGTTTTTCTCTTTTTAAGGGTGTCTAATTCAAGCCCTGACATTTTGATGCTTCACCTAGCATCAAATGCTATTCAATGCTATTCCCATTATACTGTCATTGGCATTTTTCACAGAATTAGAAAAAAACACTTTAAAATTCATATGAAACCAAAAAAGAGTCCATATAGTCAAGACAATCTCTAAGCAAAAAGAACAAAGCTGGAGGCATCACACCTTCAGAGAGAGAGGGAGAGTTCAAACTATACTACAAGGTTACAGTAACCAAAACAGCATGGTGCTGGTACAAAAACAGACATATAGACCAATGGAACAGAACAGAGATCTCAGAAATAAGACTGCACATCTACAACCATCTGATTTTTGACAAACCTGACAAAAACAACTAATACGCAAAAGATTCCCTATTTAATAAATGGTGCTGGGAAAACTGGCTAGCCATATGCAGAAAATTGAAATGGGATCCCTTCATTATACCTTATACAAAAATTAACTCAAGATGGATTAAAGACTTAAATATAAAACCCAAAACTGTAAACACCCTAGAAGAAAATTTAGGCAATACCATTCAGGACATAGGCACGGGTAAGATTTCATGACAAAAACATCAAAAGCAATTGCAACAAAAGCAAAAATTGAGAAATGGGATCTAATGAAACTAAAGAGCTTCTGCACAGCAAAATAAACTATCATCAGAGTTAACAGGCAATCTACAAAATGGGAGAAAAATTTTGCAATCTACCCATCTGATGAAGGTCTAATATCCAGAAATTACAAGGAACTTAAACAAATTTACAGGAAAAAAATCAAACGACCCCATTAAAAAGTGGGCAAAAAACATGAACAGACACTTTGCAAAAGAAGACATTTATGTGGCCAGCAAACATATGAAAAAAAGCTCAACATCACTCATCATTAGAGAAATGAAAATCAAAACTACAATGCGATGCCATCTCAGGCCAGACAGAATGGTGATTATTAAAAAGTCAAGAAACAACAGATGCTGGCAAGGCTGTGGAGAAATAGAAACACTTTTACACGGCTGGTGGAAATGTAAATTAGTTCAACCATTGTAGAAGACAGTGTGGCGATTCCTCAAAGACCTAGAGACAGAGATACCATTTGACCCAGCAACTGCATTACTGGGTATATACCCAAAAGAATATAAATCATTCTATGATAAAGATACACGCACGCATATGTTCATTGCAACACTATTCACAATAGCAAAGACATGGAATTAACCCAAATGTCCAACAATGATAGACTGGATAAAGAAAATGTGATACATATACACCATGGAATACTATGCAGCCATAAAAAGAAACAAGATCCTGTCCTTTGCAGAGACATGGATGGAGCTGGAAGCCATTATCTTCAGCAAACTAACACGGGAACAGAAAACCAAACACAGCAAGTTCTCACTTGTAAGTAGGAGCTGAACAATGAGAACACATGGACACAGGGAGGGGACCAACACAGACTGGGGCCTGTCGTGGGGGCAGAGGGAGGGAGAGCATCAGGATATATAACTAATGCATGTGAGGGTTAATACCTAGGTGATGGGTTGATAGGTACAGCAAACCACCATGGTACACATTTACCTAGGTAAAAAACCTGCACGTCCTGTACATGTACCCTGCAACATAAAATAAAATAAAAATAAACAAACAACAATATTAACAAACATGATCTAATTGGCATCAATAGAGCATTACATCCAAGTGCAAAATGCTCAATTTTTTAAGTATCTATAGTATGCTCACCAAAATAGATCATATGATAAGCTATAAATTAATTTGCCACAATTTTAGAAAGATTGAAAGCATAAAAAGTAATTTCTATGACCACAAACATATTAAATTAAAAATGAATAGATAGGAGTGATGTCAGAAGGCATGGCAGAGTAAGAACCCCTGAAAATCCTCTCCTTATAAAAACAACAAGATCACAGGCAAAAATTGTCAGAATCAACATTTTCAAAATTTTGGAAATTAACAACTTACAAAAATTCTGGAAGTGTTTATTCAAGAGAAACAGCTGAAACTCAGTAAGTAAAGTAATCCTTGTGCTGTTTTAACTTGCCCAAATTCTATTCCACTCTCCTCAGCCCTGTGGTAGTCTCGAAAACCAATAGCCCAAAATAACGGTGAAAATTGGCAGTCTAGAAGCCCCTGGAGGGATTGTAATAGTGAGAGGTGACACCGTGCTGGAGGGACTGAGAGGTGACAGCGTGCTGGCAGTCCTCACAGCCCTCGCTCACTCTCAGCGCCTCCTCTGCCTGGGCTACCATTTTGGTGGCACTTGAAGAGCCCTTCAGCCCACTGCTGCACTGTGGGAGCCCCTTTCTGGGCTGGCCAAGGCTGGAGCCCACTCCCTCAGCTTGCAGGGAGGTGTGGAGGGAGAGGCGTGAGCGGGAACCGGGGTTGCGTGCGGTGATTGCGGGCCAGCTGGAGTTCCAGGTGGGTGTGAGCTTGGTGGGCCCCACACTCGGAGCAACCAGCTGGCCCTGCCGGCTCCGGGCAATGAGGGACTTAGCACCCGGGCCAGCGGCTGCAGAGGGTGTGCTGGGTCCCCCAGCAGTGCCAGCCCACCGGCGCTGCGCTCAATTTCTCGCCGGGCCTTAGCTGCCTTCCCACGGGGCAGGCCTCGGGACTGCAGCCCACCATGCCTGAGCCTTCCCCCACTTCCGTGGGTTCCTGTGCAGCCCGAGCCTCCCCAACGAGCGCGGCCCCCTGCTCCACGGCACCCAGTCCCATAGACTACCCAAGGGCTGAGGAGTGCGAGCGCACGGCGCAGGACTGGCAGGCAGCTCCACCTGCAGCTCTGGTGCGGGATCCACTAGGTGAAGCCAGCTGGGCTCCTGAGTCTGGTGAGGACGTGGAGAGTCTTTATATCTAGCTCAGGGATTGTAAACACACCAATTGGCACTCTGTATCTAGCTCAAGGTTTGTAAACACACCAATCAGCACCCTGTGTTTAGCTCAAGGTTTGTGAGTGCACCAGTCGACACTCTGTATCTAGCTGCTCTGGTGGGGCCTTGGAGAACCTTTACGTCTAGCTCAGGGATTGTAAACACACCAATCGGCACTCTGTATCTAGCTCAAGGATTGTAAACACACCAATCAGCACCCTGTGTTTAGCTCAAGGTTTGTGAGTGCACCAATCGACACTCTGTATCTAGCTGCTCTGGTGGGGCCTTGGAGAACCTTTATGTCTAGCTCAGGGATTGTAAATACACCAATCGGCACTCTGTATCTAGCTCAAGGTTTGTAAACACACCAATCAGCACCCTGTGTCTAGCTCAAGGTTTGTGAGTGCACCAATCGACACTCTGTATCTAGCTGCTCTGGTGGGGCCTTGGAGAACCTTTATGTCTAGCTCAGGGATTGTAAACACACCAATCAGCACCCTGTGTTTAGCTCAAGGTTTGTAAATGCACCAATCGACACTCTGTATCTAGCTGCTCTAGTGGGGCCTTGGAGAACCTGTGTGTAGAAACTCTGTATCTAACTAATCTGATGGGAACGTAGAGAACCTTTGTATCTAGCTCAGGGATTGTAAACGCACCAATCAGCGCCCTGTCAAAACAGGCCACTAGGCTCTACCAATCAGCAGGATGTGGGTGGGGCCAGATAAGAGAATAAAAGCAGGCTGCCCGAGCCAGCAGTGGCAACCCGTTCGGGTCTCCTTCCATACTGTGGAAGCTTTGTTCTTTCGCTCTTTGCAATAAATCTTGCTACTGCTCACTCTTTGGGTCCACGCTGCTTTTATGAGCTGTAACACTCACCGCGAAGATCTGCAGCTTCACTCCTGAACCCAGTGAGACCATGAGCCCACCAGGAGGCACGAACAACTCCAGACGCGCTGCCTTAAGAGCTGTAACACTCACCGCGAAGGTCTGCAGCTTCACTCCTGAGCCAGCGAGACTACGAACACACCAGAAGGAAGAAACTCCGAACACATCCGAACATCAGAAGGAACAAACTCCAGACGCGCCACCTTAAGAGCTGTAACACTCACCGCGAGGGTTGCGGCTTCATTCTTGAAGTCAGTGAGACCAAGAACCCACCAATTCCGGACACAATAGGACTTCCACCAAAGCTCAATTTCCAGTCATTTGACATGGACCTATCTGGCTACTCCCAGGAAAATGAAAATCCCACTCACAAGGCTTTTCTTTATTTAATTTTCCCCAGAGGTCACTCTGTGGGAATAGCTTTTCCCTGGGGGTGTTTATGAAAAGCAATCAAAATTTCCCTAGTGATTGTTTAGTTTTGCAGCTGCCTAAGGTGGTGATAACAGTTGGGGCAATGAGCTAATAAAAAAATCTTGAAAAGACGGAGAATGAAATGTTCATAAACACACTGGTAAGATTTTTGCTAGGCCAGAAAAAAGACAAGACACTGAAAAGCTGAAACAAATTCCTGGGAATCTAGAAGGCCAGGTGTGTATGCAGGGCCGTGTGTATGCTCAGGAAAAACCTGAGAAGGCCCCAAACTCTCACACCTGACATTGAGGCTATGAACAATCAGGAAGTAAAGGTAAAGGGTGGAGCTGTAAACTGCCTGCCTGAGCATTGAAGGTGTCCTTCAACACACACATAGACTCTAGGCAAAGACTGGTAGAATTATTGGCTCCCAAGACTTAAGGAAATCTCTGTCCAGTTATTACAGTCCATTAAACTATCCAAACACCAAGGAGAAATTTCAGTGGCTACACTCGAAAATGAACACATATTAACTTTACAAATTAGTCTAGAAAAGTTTCTAAACAACAGAAAAGCAACAATAATGACAACAACAAACTGCAATAACAACAAAGCCAGTAGGCATCTATATTCAGAATTGCCACATTACATTATTTAAAATGCACAGTTTTCAGTAAAAAGTAACTATGAGATATGGAAGCATCAAGGAAGTATGTTCTATACATGGGGAAAGAGAGGAAACAGCGAATAGAAACTGTTTCTGAGGAAGCCTAGTAGTTGGACTTACTAGGCAAAAACTTTAAATGAGGTTTATATGCTCGAAGACCTAAAGGAAATTGTGTATAAATAACTAAGGCAAAGTATGAAAATTATGGCTCACTAAATACAGAATGCCAACTAAGACGTATGTTATTTTTTAAAAAGACATAGCAATTCTGGAATCTAAAAGTATAATACGAGCAATGAAAAATGTATTAGAGGGGCTTATATTCGTTTATTATGGCTGACATAACAAAATACCACAGGTTGGGTGGCCTAAACAATATAAATTTATCTTCTCACTGTTATGGAAGCTAGGAGGCCAGGAACAAGGTGCCAGCAGAATTGATTTCTCCTGAGGCCCCTCTCCTGGTATCATTTTCTGTATTTTTCTGTGCTGCTATAACAGAATACCTGAGACTGAGTAATTTATAAACAATAAAAATTAATTTTTTCACAGTTTTGGAGGCCAGGAAATTCAAATCTACCCTTATTGGGTTCTCTCAGCTTTTTAAAAAACTTCTTTATCTACGCACCTGGCCAACAGATGGCAAGATGCAACAACTTGGATTCTGCATTGGAGATATGTGGCTATTTTGCTTAACCTTTTGCTAAGTTACACAATTCAGTGTGTATTTAACAGAAATCTCAGAATTGGGGTAATTGGCCTGGGCATAGCTTTAATCTTAAGGTGATACTGCTGTTCATACATAAGTCTTCTTCGGGAACCTCACGTGGGTAGGTGAAGGTTGGAGAGGATGCAACTGGCAGGGCATGAATCAAATATTCCTAAGACTTGTGGCCAAATATCATCAGTATTAATTTTCTAGGGCTGCATAACAATGTGCACAAATTTTGTGGTTTAAACAGAAGTTTATTGTCTCATAGTTTTGGAGGCTGAGTCTGAAATCAAGGTGTCAGTAAGGTTGGTTTCTTCTGATGGCTGTGAGGAAGAATCAGTTTCAGGCCTTTCTTCTACTTCTGGTAGCCTTAGGAATCTTTTGGCTTATAGATGGTGTACTCCCTGTTTCTTCACACCGCCTTCCTTCTGTGTGTATCTGTCTTTTTCACCTGTTTTTTTTTTTTAATTTTAATATATAAGAACACCAGTCATATTGGATTAGGTGCCCATCTTTCTTCTGTATGACTTTATCTTAATTAATTATGTCTGCAATGACCCTATTTCCAAATAAGGTCACAATCAGAGGTATGGGGGTTAGGATTTTAACATATAAATTGGGGCTGGGGGGGTGCAGGCACAATTCAACCCATACAGTCTGCCATTAACATTAGAGCAAATCGTTGCTGCTTTTGGCTTTCTCCTGTCAGCTCCTCTGGTCTTCTCTCTTGCTTGGTACCCTACCATAGCGACTTCAGCATCTGACATTTTTAAACTTGTGGCATGCTTTTAGTTTTGCAAATATATCATGTCATTGTATACCTCTTTGCATTTTATTTCTGTACTTTTTTTTTCTGGAATGCCCCTTTATACCTCATACTTGGCTTCACTTATCTCAGGAGTAATGTACAAGGTCATCTGCTCTTTGAAGCCTTTCCTGACCACATTTATAGCTTTATTACCTTTCAACTCTATTGTCCAGGTAGAACTTTACTCATTTTTATCCCAATTTTTCTGCTCTTACACTTATTATAGAACATAAAACCCTTTTGCACTATTTTTTTCTTTGAATGTTTTCCCCTTCTAGAATACAAGCACCTTAAGGTCAAAGTTTCATGAACTATTTCCCTTTGTTTCCCTGAAATTTAGAGCAATTTCTGACACATGTAGGTGCTCAACAGATTTTTTTAGGAATTAAAAATTATTATTTATAGGAAAGGCATCATGTCTAAGAGTCATTTTTTTTTCTTTTTTTTTGAGATGGAGTCTCGCTCTGTTGCCCAGGCTGGAGTGCAGTGGCGTGATCTCGGCTCACTGCAAGCTTCGCCTCCCCGGTTCACGCCATTCTCCTGCTTCAGCCTTCCCAGTAGCTGGGACTACAGGCGTCCGCCACCACGCCCGGCTAATTTTTGTATTTTTTGTAGAGACAGGATTTCACCTTGTCAGCCAGGATGGTCTCAATCTCCTGACCTCGTGATCCGCCTGCCTCAGCCTTCCAAAGTTCTGGGATTTTTAAAAATGTGTATTTTAGTGCCAATGAAAGTCTGAGAAAAGTCATTTAGGGTTTGTGAGAAGGTGAAAAAGAATTTTAGAATTCTAGTTGACTGGGATGTGGAAACCCCTTTACTCGCACTCTGTATCCAACATCAGGCATTGAAAATAGTGTTCCTTTTCATCATTTGCCCAGAATCAGTCTTGGCAACTACCTACTAATGAGTATATTAAACAACAACAACAAAAATGTATGCATATGACCAAACTAACAATGTGGCCCCTAGAGTTTGAAAGGAAAGGACTCACTAAGTTCATGCCATATCTGCTTTCCTTCATACTCTTCAAAATACAATGGCCAGAAGCATATTAACACAAAAACATCTCCTATAAATGATATTTATTTATTGTAAAATTAAATAGCACTGAATAAAACTTTTTGAAAGTATAAAGAACAATTCTTAAATAAGTCAAAATGCCAATAATAAATAACTGGGATGTGGGAATGGATAGAAATTAATTTAGATTCCTTACATTGCTGTAGTCCAAGGTAAACCAGGGTTTCCATTAGGCTTAGCAAAGTCTAGGGCATTATGCCTTTCATTTGTTTTTATTGTTTTAATTTTTAAATTTTAAAAACATTTTTATCAAGGTGGAATATACATACCAAAAAATCCACCATTTTAAGGTGTAGAATTCAGTGGCATTTAGTACATTCACAATGTTATGCAACCATTACCTCCATCTAGTTCCATCACTTTTTCATGATCTACAAGAGAGCTGTCAAGCAGATACTCCCCATTTCTCCCTCCCCCAACCCTTGGCAATGAATAATTTGTTTTTTTCTCTATGGGTTTACCTATTTTGCATATTTCATGGAAATAGAGTAAACCAATATGTGAACTTTTGTGTCTGACTTCTTTCACTCAGCATTTTTCCAAGGTTCATTCATGTTTTCACATGAAGTAGTACCTCAATCCTTTTTATAGCTGAGTAATATTCCATTGCATGGATATACCACATTTTATTTACCCATTCATAAAGTAATAGACATTTGTGCTATTTCCACCTTTTGGCTATTGTGAAAACTGACTAGGAACATTAATGTATAAATATCTGTTTGAATTACCTGTTTTCAAATTTTTAGTGTATATAACTAGGAGTGCCATGGCTGGGTCACATGGAAATTCTGTTTGACTTTTAGAGGAACTGTCAAATTGTTTTCCACAGTGACTGCACCATTTCACATTCTCACAAGCAATGTACAAAAGTTCCATTTTTCCACATCCTTGCCAATGCTTGTTTCTTTCCATATTATTATTGCCATCATAGTGGGTATAAAGTAATTGTGGCTTTGATTTGCATTTTCATAATGACTAATATACTTTTCAGGTGCCTGTGGGTCATTTGTATATGTTCTTCAAACAAATGCCTATTCAAGTTCTTTGCCCATTTTCTAACAGTGTTTTTCTGTCTTTTTATTGTTGAGTTTTAAGGGTTTGTTTTATATATTCTGGATGTTTGAACTTTATCATATATACGATTTACAAATATTTTCTCCTATTCTAGAAGTTTTATTTTCATGTTCTTGATAGGCACAAACATTTATAATTTTGATGAAACCCGATTGATCTAGTTTTTCCTCTTTTTGCTTGTGTTTCTAATGTCTTGTCTAAGAATCCACAGCTAAATCCAATGTCAGGAAAATTTACCGGTATGTTTTCTTTCATGAGTTTTATAGTTTTAGCTCTTACATTTATATCTTTGTTTTATTTTGACTTATTTTTAATATATTGTGTTGAGGTTTATTCTTGTTAATATGGATATTCTGTTGTCACAGTATCATTCATTGAAGCCAGTATTCTTCTCCTACCCTTGTCAAAAATCAATTGACCATAACATATGGGCTTGTTTTTATACTATTAATTCTCTTCCATTCATCTATAAGGCTATCCTTATGCCAGTCCAACACTGTTTTAATTACAGTATCTTTGTAGTAGTTTTGAAATCAGAAAGCCTGAGTCTTCCAACTTTACTATTTTTAAGACTGTTTTGGCTATACAGCATTGCTTACAATTCTATAAGACTTTTAAAATTTTTTGTTCAATTTCTGAAAAATGTGCTGTTGGTTTTCCTAGAGATTGCATTGAATCTGTAAATACCTTTGGGTAGTATTGCCATATTAACAATATTAAGTCCTTCAACGCATGAGCATGGAGTGTCTTCCCATTTGTTTTGTCCTTCTTTAATTTCCTTCAGCAATGTTTTGTAGTTTTTAGTGTGCACATCTTGCTCCTCTTGGGTTAAATTTAATTTCAAATATTTTATTCTTTTTGATGCTGTTGCAAGGGGAATTGTTTCCTTAATTTTCTTTTCAAATTCTCTGCCGCTAGCATATAGAAATACAACTGATTTTTGCAGTTTGCTTACTCCCTTACTTTTAAGACTACTGCTGTACCAGTTACTGGTCTTCAATTTACAAAGACAATGTTTGGCTAAAGGATATAATTGTAGGCTCCCCTGCTGGTGATTGATTGTCTTGTACAAAATACTTGCATTTTTATCATTACATATAATTAGATGGCCAAATTATAGGCAAATATCAGAAGTAAAAGATTTTATGTATGTGTGCATATAATAACCACTCTTGCAAAGTATGTTAATACAAACATGAATATTCATTTTAAAATCAGAAGACAGATGAGTAAACTTTACTAAAGATCTCCATGGTTTGAAATTTACATTCTACGTAGCAACTAATAAGCTGGCTATCAAATTCTCTTTTAAAAGGAACCAATATTACACAAGATAATCATTATGGCAGACTACTGTGTGACAGCCCCTGTACAGCCCTCTCAAATAGCAGCCAAAAAGTTATTAAGGGGAGGCGGCCAAGATAGCCAACTAAGAAACAGCTAGTGTGTGTTGCTCTTGTGGAGAAGAATGGAAGGGGCAAGTAAATACAACACCTTCAACTGTGTATTAGTCTGTTCGCACACTACTATGAAGAAATACCTGAGACTGCGTAATTTATAAAGGAAAGAGGTTTAATTGGCTCACAGGTCCACATTGTTGGGGAGGCCTCAGAAAACTTACAATCATGGTGGAAGGCCAAGGAGAAGCAGGCACCTTCTTCACAGGGTGGCAGGACGGAGGGAGTGC
Organism: Pongo pygmaeus; assembly: GCF_028885625.2. Lineage (NCBI taxonomy): Eukaryota > Metazoa > Chordata > Mammalia > Primates > Hominidae > Pongo > Pongo pygmaeus. The sequence goes on along the minus strand of NC_072396.2, from coordinate 117,443,539 downwards.
AAGCGGGGGAAATGCCAGATGCTTATAAAACCATCAGCTCTTTTGAGACTCACTCATTATCATGAGAACAGCATGGAGGAAACCACCCCCCGATCCAATTACCTCCACCTGGTCCTGCTCTTGACATGTGGGGATTATGGGGATTACAATTCACAGTGAGATTTGGGTGGGGACAGTGTCAAGCCATATCAAACTGAAATATCCTGGTATGCACATTGGGACTAATCAAGGAAACAACTCAACCCATGAAGAATGGAGAAAAGCAAAACAGGATGATGGCCCACTCAAGAGCAACATGGAGCCAGGGGAACCTCCTTTGCCCAGGGAAACAATGGGTGAATGTGTGACCCCAAGAACCCACACTCCTTCCTTCCACGGATCTTTGCAACCCTTGGGTCAGAAGATCCCCTTAAGAACCCACTCCACCAGGGCCTTCAGTCTGATGCACAGAACTACGTGGAGTCTTGGCAGAGCAGCCACTCAAGCACACGTGGAGACTGGGAGCCTTGTATACCTGGACTTTCTGGGCTTCCTGGTTAAAGTAGCTGAACTCTGGCAAAGTAGGAGATTAGACCCCTGTACATATCCCTAGGAAAAAGGCTGAATGCAGGGAGCTGAGCAGTGACAGTCTGCAGGCCCTGCTTCCACAGTACATTGCAAAATAAAACCCACTGGCTTGGAAATCCAGCCAACCACCTGTCGCAGCATTGTACCTCCCTGAGATGAAGCTCCCAGAGGGAGGGGCAGGCCGCCATCTTTGCTATTTGGGTGACTTAGCCATTCCAGCTGTTGGGCTTTGGAGAGTCCAGGCTGACCAGGGAATGAAGGGATCATTCAGCACAGCACAGGTGCCCCACAAACATGGCCAGGCTGCTGACTTAAGTGGGTCCCCAATCCCATTCATCCTCACTTGCCAAGATTTCCTTACTGGGGTCTTCAGCCACCATCACTAGTGTTCTTTGGCAAAGCAGTTTCAAACCTCCCTGGGACAGAGCCTCCAGAGGGAGGGGTGGGCCAACATCTTTGCTGTTTGGGCAACTTAGATGTTCTGCCCTTTAGGTTTTGGAGAGTCTGAGGCAACCGGGGACAGGAGAGGTCTCCCCGCACTGCACAACTGCTTTTGAAAAATATGGCCTGACTGCTTTGTTAAGCGGGTCCCTAATACCATTTCTCTACACTGGGTGGGACTTCTCAACCAGGGTCTCAAGCTACTCCTGCCAGAGTTCTCCTACTGACAGAGGTGATTTCATAGATCCCTGGGACAGAGCTCCCAGAGGAAGGGGCGGGCTGCCATCTGTGCTGTTTGGGTGACTTAACCATTCCAGAATTCAGGCTTTGGAGTGTCTGAAGTGATTGGACGGCTAGGTGAACCCCAGCACACCACAGTTGCCCTACGAGAACATAGCCAGATTGATTTTTTAAACAAGTCCTTGATCCTTTTCTTCCTCACTGGGTGGGGCTGCCCAATTGGAGTCTTCGGCCACCTCCTACAGGTGCGTTCGGGCCAGCAACAGGTCCATACCTTCTTGGGATGGAGCTTCTGAAGGAGGGGCAGGCTGCCATCTTTGCTGTTTCACAACCTTCACTGGTGATATCTCCAGGTACTGGAAAATCTGAGGCAACTAGGGACTGGAGTGAGCCTCCAGTATACTGCAGCAGCCCTACGTAAAATTGGCCAGACTGTTATATTGGTGCCCATTCCTATATCTACTTACTGAGCAGGTGCTCCAGGCCTGGGCCTCCAACCACCCCTCAGCAGACCAATCAAGCCAGTAGCAACTTGGGAACTCCCTGGACAGAGTCTCCGGGGGCAACTGAAAACCTCTCTGCCACTGCCTCTGCAGTGAACTGCCCTTGATACCCTTGGACTAATGAAACAGCAAAGACCCTAAGTGCCTTATCTATACTTCCAACAAGCTGCAGTCAATCAGAGGAGAGGAAGCCAGTTCATTTCCTACGGGTCCCACAAATCCTCTACTGCTCATCACCAGACAGGGAATCCCTTGCTTGGGCCCACAGCACAGACCCTCCATCCTGGGCTGACTGCACTTAGTAATTGCTGACCTACATCTCTGTGGGGTGGAGCATCCAGGAGACAAGCAAAAGACTCTTGGCTGCTTCCAAGCTGGGAAAGAAACATAAACACTGAGATCACCGCAGTGCTTCAGTGGGCAGTCCAGGAGTGCCAAGCCATGATCTACACCCAGCACTCCAAAGGTAGAGGAGCCACTTTCAGAGCATTGAAAGGGAACACGGATTCAACTATGAGTAAACACAGGGGAGCCATATAACCAAGCAAGAGTCTACCAACTGACCAACACACCTAAGTGCCACCTACTGGATCACACCCCACAGCTTCAACACCAAAAATACATCGCTAACACACCCCTCTCTGAAACCAGAGACAAGAAGTCAGCTTCAAATAAAGACCCTGCACAAAACCTTGGCCTGGTGAAATCATTGAGAATAGAAGTTTATTGACTGTCCTCAGTCTACACTGCAGTAAAAGGAACACCCACAGGCAGAGATGGAAAAGAGCCAATACATGAGCTTGAGTAATTCAAATGGCCAGAGCGTTGTATGTCCCCCAGATGACCACATCACTTCTCCTCCTTCTTGTAGGTGGCCTGCCTTTTCTCTCTAGCTGCCTTTATCATTCTTCATTTCAACCTTGGAAGATCCGATGATTTTTTTATCTTGAGGATAATCTTCCTTGTAGAATCTTGCAGTTCTCTGTATTTCCTGAATTTGATTGTTGGCCTCTCTAGCCAGGTTGAGGAAGTTTTTATAGAAAACATGTTTTCCAAGTTGTTTGCTTTCTCCCCATCCCTTTCAGGGATTACAATGATTTGTAGATTTGGCCTCTTTATGTAATCCCATACTTAAGAACTTTTGTAAGGCAGGTCTGGTGGTAGTGAACTCTCAACATTTGCTTATCTGAAAAGGATCTTATTTCTCCTTAGTTTAGGAACCTTAGTTTGGCAGGACAGGAAATTCTTGGTTGAAGGTTTTTTTCTTTAAAATGTTGAATATAGGCTTTCAATCTCTTCTGGCTTGTAGGGTTTCAGCTGAGAGGTCATTAGAGATTGAGATTTATATTCTTAGGCTGAGCTGGCTGAAATATTCCAGGCTAAACTGCCTGAAATGACAGAAATAGAATTAAGGATACGAATAGGAAAGAAGCTCATTGAGATTCAGGAGAAAGGCAAAGCCCACTCCATGGAAATTAAGAATCACAATAAAGTGATACGAGTGGCTGAAGGATAAAATAGCCAGTATAGAAAAGAACCTAACAGATCTGACAGAGCTGAATAACATAATACAAAAATTTCACAATGCAACCACAAGTAGTAACAGCAGAATAAACGAAACAGGGGAAAGAATCTCAGAACTTGAAGATTAGCTCTCTGAAATAAGAAAGTGAGGCAAAAATAAAGAAAATAAATAAAAAGGAATGAATAAAACCTCCAAGAAGTATCTGGTGGTTGAAGTATGAGGTTGAAGGAACATACCTCAAAATAATAAGAGCCATCTATGACAATCCCACAGCCAACATTATACTGAATGGGAAAAAGTTGAAAGCATTTCCCTTGAAAACCAGCAAAAGACAAGAATGCCTTCTCTCATCATTCCTATTCAACTTCCTATTAGAAGTCCTAGCCAGAGCAATCAGGTAAAAGAAAGAAACGCATACAAATAGGAAGAGAGGAAGTCAAACTATCTGTTTGGATATGACATGATTGAATAGCCAGAAAACCCCATAGTCCTAGCCCAAATGATCCTTCAGCTGAAAAACAACTTTTGCAAAGTTTCAGGATACAAAATCAATGTACAAAAATCAACAGCATTCCTATACACTAACAACAGCCAAGCTGAGAACCAAATCAGAAAGACAAGCCTGTTCACAATTGCCATGAACAGAATAAAATACCTAGGAATACAGCTAGCCAAGGGGGTGAAAGGTCTCTACAATGAGAACTACAAAATATTTATCAAAGAAATCAAAGAAGACACAAACAACTGGAAAAACATCCCATGCTCATGGACAGGAAGAATAAATATCATTAAAATGGCCATATTTCCCAAAGCAATTTACAGATTTAATGCTATTATTATCAAACTACCAATAACATTCTCCACAGAACTAGAAAAAAAACTATTTTAAAATTCATCTAAAACCAAAAACCAGACTGAATAGCCAAGGCAATCCTAAGCAAAAAGAAAAAAGCTGGAAGCATCACATTACCCAACTTCAAACTATACTACAGGGCTACAGTAAGCAAAAGTACTGGCACAAAAACAGGTGCATAGACCAATGGATCAGAATAGAGACCTCAGATATAAGGTTGCACACGTACGACCATCTGATCTTTGACAAAGCTGACAAAAACAAGTAATAGAGAAAAGACTCCCTATTCAATAAGCAGTGCTGGGACAACTGGCTAGCCATACACAGAAGATTGAATCTGAATCCCTGCCTAACAACATACACAAAAATCATCTCAATATGTATTAAAGACTAAAATGTAAAACCCAAAACCATAAAAACCCTTAAAGGCAACCTAGGCAATACCATCCTGGACATAGGAATAGGCAAAAATTTCATGAAAAGACACCAAAAGCAATCATGACAAAAGCAAAAACTGACAAGTGGGATCTAATTAAACTGAAGAGGTTCTGCACAGTAAAAGTAACTATCAATAGTATAAACAAACCATCTACAGAATGGGAGAAAATATTGGCAAACTATGCATCTTTTTAAAGGTCTAATATCCAACATCTATAAAGAACTTAAATTTACAAGAAATAAACAACCCTATTAATAAGTGGGCAAAGGACATCAATGGACACTTTTCAAAAGAAAACATACATGCCGCCAATGAGCATATGAAAAAAAAGCTCAATATCACTGATCATTAGAGAAATGCAAATCAAAACCACGAGATACCATCTCACACCAGTTAGAATGTATTAAAAAAGTCAAAAAATAACAGATGCTGGTGAGGTTGCAGAGAAAAGGAAACACTTATACACTGTTGGTGAGGGTGTAAATTAGTTCAATCATTGTGGAAAGCAGTATGGCGATTCCTCAAAGAGCTAAAAGCAGAACTATCATTTGACTCAGCAATTTTATTACTGGGTATATCCAGAGGAATATAAATCATTCTACCTTAAAGACACATGTATGTGAATGTTCACTGCAACACTATTCTAAATAGCAAAGACATGCAATCAACTTAAATGCCCATCAATGACAGATTAGATAAAGAAAATGTGGTACATATACACCATGGAATACTATGCAGCCATAAAAAAGAACAAGATCATGGCTTTTGCAGGAACATGGATGGAGCTGGAAGCTAATATCCTTAACAAGCTAATGCAGGAACAGAAAACCACAACCACATGTTCTTATTCATAACTGGGAGCTAAATAATGAGAACTCATGAACACAAAGCAGGAAACAACAGACACTGGGGCCTGTTTGTGGGGGGAGAGTGGGAGGAGGGAGAGGAGCAGAAAAGATAACTATTGGGTACTGGGCTTAATTCCTGGGTGATGAAATAATCTGTACAACAAATCCCCATAACATGAGTTTACCTATGCAACAAACCTTCACATGTACACCGAAACCTAAAATAAAAGTTTAAAAAAGTTATTAAGCATACATGCTCTTGCCTGAAAGATGACAACAACAAAATCAGCTAGCAGTAGGAAGAAGACAAACCTTCCCAACATGGTTGGCAATTTCCTGAATAATCTAGCCCCTAGTTACCTCTTGCCACTGTTTTTTAAAGACTTTATTTTTAGAGCAATTTTAGACTAACAGCAAAATTGAGAAGAAAACAGAGATATCCAGCATGCGCTTTGCCCCAGCACATGCATATCATCCCCCATTAACATCCCCCAACAGAGTAGTGCATTTGTTACAATTGATGAATCTACATTGACACACTATCACCCAAATTCAGTAGTTTACATTAAGGTTCACTTTTGAGGGATGTACTTTTGGAGAAATTTATCATGGCATGTATTTCTATTATAGTACCACAGAGTATTTTTCACTGCCCTAAAAGTCCTCCATGCCCTGCCTATTCATCTCCTCCAAACCCTCTTACCCTGGCAACAAATGATTTTTTTTTTAACTGTCTCCATAGCTTTGCCTTTTCCATAATGTCATATAATGGCATAATGGAATCATATCAACTATTTGACATTCTGGAAAAGGCAAAGGTATATAGCCTTTTCAAATTGGATATTTTTTCACTTAGTAATATACATTTACGTTTCCTCCATGACTTTTCATGGCTTGATAGTTCATTTCCTTTTAGCAATGAATAACATTCCATTGTCTGGATGTACCACAGTAAATTTATCTATTCACCTACTGAGGGATATTACAGTTGCTTCTAACTTTGGGCAATTATGAATAAAGCCATATAAAAATCTGTGTGCATGTTTTTGGGTGGATATGAGTTTTCAACTCTTTTGAGTAAATACCAAGGAGGATGAATGATGAATGGTGGGATAAGAGCATATTTCATTTGGTAAGGATTTAATAAACTATCTTCCAAAGTGGCTGTACCATTTTGCATTTCCACCAGCAATGAATGAAAGCTCCTGTTTTTCTACATCTTTGCCACCATTAGATGTTGTCAATGTTCTGGATTTGGAGATTCTAATAGGTGTGCAGTGGTATCTCATGATTGTTTCCTCTTGCCATTCTTTTTTAATTGTATATATTTAAGGTGTACAATGTGGTATTTTGATATATATATACACAGTGAAAAGAAGAAAAGTCAATTAATGTGACCACTATCTCACATAGTTACCTTTCTTTATGTAGTAAGAGCACCTAAAATCTACTGTCAAAGCAAATTTCCAGTATACAATACAGTATTATTAACTGCATTTCTCATGTTGTACATTAGATCTCTAGACTTACTCATTCTAAATAACTGCAACTTTGTATTTTTTGTCCTACATATCCCCATCACCCCTAGCTCCTGGTAACTATTGTTTTACTCTCTGTTTTAATGTACACAATTTTTTTAATCCACATATAAGTGAGATTATGCAGTATTTGTCTTTCTATGTCTGGCTTATTTCCCTTACCATAATATCCTCCAGGTTCATCTATGGTGTTACAAATGGCAGAATCTCCTTTTTTAAGGCTGAATAATATTCATATATATATATATATATATATATATCACAATTTCTTTACCTACTTATCCATTGAAGTACATTTATGTAGTTTCCATATCTCAACTATAGCAAATAATGCTGCAATATAATATGAGAATGCAGATATCTCTACAAGGTACTGATTTAATTTATTTTGGTTGTATACCCAGAAAAGGGATTGCTGGGTCTGATGATTGTTTTATTATTTCATTTTCTAAAGAACCTCTATACTGTTTTCTATAGTGGCTGTACCAAGCTACATTGCCACTAACAGTGTACAAGAGTTCCCTTTACTCCACCCTTGCTAACACGTGTTATTGCTTGTCTTTTTGATAATAGACATTCTCTTGCCATTTTTTTACATCACTCTACACTAAAGCCAAATCTGACACCTTTTAATTCCTAAAACATATCATATTCCCTCTGGAGTAGAGATCTCTACACACATTCTTCATACTACCTGAAATGCTCTCTCTGACCCTTCTTCATCTAGCTAGCTTCTTTTTATCCTTTAGGTTTCACCTTAAGCATCCCTTTCTCAAGGATACATTAATGTACTCTGCATTGGGCTAAGCCCTCTGGCTGTGTGCTCCCCTAGCATCCTGTCATTCCCCTAGCATTCTGCTCATGATATATTATTGAAATGTGTTTGTTTATTGTATCTACCAATAAATTACAAGCTCTATGAGGTCAGACACTGTAAATGTCTTGTTTATTGCTGTATCCCTAATGCCTAGCACAGTGCTTAGCACATGGGAGGTGCTGAATGAACAACTGAATGAATGGTGGAATTACATTATTCCCCAGAAAAAGCCCTGTATGAATCTTACTGTTCATTCACCCAAAAAGAATTCCTGATGAATAATAACTATGCATACATAATTATGAGTTGATTGCTCCAAGAGGCAGATTCGTGATCAAGCAACATTGTTACATATGATTAGTGGTAGCATGGGTGTATATTTTTCCTCTAAGCAGTTTCTGCAGTGCCTTGGAACCCAAAGATAAAAGGGCTCAAGAGAAAAGTTCACACAGTTAAGAATGAAATTCATTTAACATCTAATGTTCCATAAAGCCCCACACATGTTGTGCAGAATGATTATTTCAGCTAAACCCTCTAAAATTTCAGGACATACTCTGAGAAACATTTTCAGATGGGTCTTTAAAGACACTGAAAAAAGCTGAGAGATAGAGCAAGGAAAGCAGGTGCTGCACATTGCTGCCTTTATCTTCCTGCACAGGAGTAAATACTTTCCTAGAAATGTCAAAGTTAGGAAAAAGGCTGAGTAGCCCATTTATTTTTTGATTCAAAGAACATTAGGGTGTTTTCTGGGTACTTATTCGATACACGAACTCAAGATTTCTAACTATATCAGAATCAGTAAGGTTTGAGAAAAACATTGCTTACTTTCTATTCATGTAAATTCAGTTTCGTGTAACTTAGACAAAAACCCCTGTGAGTTTTTATTTCAGATTTTAGGATACAAGAAGGGACTTTTCTGCTTTCCACTTCAGAAACACTTTTAAGCATTTATAAAACTCTTTATAACTTTGGTACAGATAAAGGATGTATTGTGAAGTGCTTTGGGGAAGAATATCACTGTCATTGTCATTCATCCACAATGCAAAAAAGAAATTCTAATCACAGCTGGAATCTTTATCTACCGACTTCTGAATTTCCATAAATCTGGCTGTATACATTTTATTCTGGATGAATATTCCTGGAATGTTTGCCACCTACTTTATTCCTTCCCTCACATAACGAAATTTCCCAAAGCTTTATCATTTTAATTTTTAGGCACTAGGAAAACCAGCTGTTTAATACAATAGCTACATTCTATCAAATTAGGGGTGGATAAAGTAGCTAAAGACCATATCAAGCAAAAATGTTACTTAATATCATTTTTACCCATTGGGGTGTTTCACAAAATCAATGTTATTCTCAGAAGCTGGAAGAATAGAATTAAGTCCAATGCCTTAGTATCTGTGGCCTACCTGGCTAGAACAAAGAGAACATATAATTTAGTAAAAAGGCAGAAGTAAGAATTAGTTGACTTTTTGGTAATTTGCAAAAGCAGATGAAAGCTGATTTTGAGCAATCTGTTTCCATAATGAATACTAAACTGGCCCTACTTTGGGACAACGGCAAAGAATTGTTTTTCTTTATGTTGCAAGACTTGGAGGTCAGCCACAGACACACCATTCACAATAAACTTACAATAATGCTTTTGTTCTCGAGAAACAATGCTTTGAATTCTTGTGATTATGCATCTTCACCTTTACCTATGTGTGTTAAGATAAATGTCTAAATTATTGCAGGAGTGAATAACAAGCAGTAGGAGAGAATAGACAATGAAGAGTAAAAGAAAGAGGGAGGAAGAAAGGTGAAAACACTGAAAAGGGGAGTAAAGGATGGGACAGAGAGAGAAATAAATGCTGACTCCATATACCTTGCTCCATCTTAACACTATTACCACCTCCAAGCAGCCTTTCTCAACTGTTCCAGCTCTCCTTGATCTAGTTGTCCACTGAACTTTCATAGCTAATATCACTAACAACTCCTCTTAGGCTGATACACATATGGCATATTTTAACATTTTTCTCTCCCTGTAATGATACTTTAATCTCTTTGAGAGAAATTACCACCTGAAGTCCCCCCATGCTGCCAATGATATGCTGGACATGCAGAAAGAGTTTAGAGTCAGGCCTCTAAGCCGAAGCTAAGCCATCATATCCCCTGTGACCTGCACGTACACATCCAGATGGCCAATTCCTGCCTTAACTGATGACATTCCACCACAAAAGAAGTGAAAATGGCCTGTTCCTGCCTTAACCAATGACATTATCTTGTGAAATTCCTTTTCCTGGCTCATGCTAGCTCAAAAGCTCTCCTAATGAGCACCTTGTGACCCCCACCCCTGCCCACCAGAGAACAATCCCCCTTTTGCCTTTACCTACCCAAATCTTATAAAACGGCCCCACCCCTATCTCCCTTTGCTGACTCTCTATTTGGACTCAGCCCGCCTGCACCCAGGTGAAATAAACAGCCTTGTTGCTCACACAAAGCCTGCTTGGTGGTCTCTTCACACGGACGCAAGTGAAATTTAGTAAATGCATTGAGCTAGTATTGGATTGAACTAGTATTCTATTGACATTGTATAACTTCTACAGCTATGACATTGCCATTCTTGTTTTTTGGAAAACAGGCGGCAGATGAATTTGACCAAAATTACAGTTACAAGGTTTTGATATTAGTGCTGTTATCAAGTATGTAGACCCAGTCAGATTTTTCTAATTTCACAAATGATGTCTGTTCCCACACACATATTCTCTCACTCCTCCTCTGAAGAAAATAGAGGAATCTGATTTAACTTTGGGGTAATAAAAATAGACCTATTCAAATATCACTTTCTTAATTGTTAACTCACACGGAAGTTCAAATGGAATATCATTTTTGAATAAAAATAGAGAAAAGCACCTGGAAAATAATGTATCCTTAACTGGCATGATGAAACAGAGATATGCATCATTTAATTTGCTATTAGAGCACTGGAAAATGTAAGTATTTAAAATACTTTTATGGATTTTGTAAATGTGCTAAAACCTCGATGCAGTACTAAATCAGCTGCTATCATGCATGAATTTTGTTCTCTTATTTTCATTTCAATGAATAATTCCCACTGAGTAGTAAGTAGTGGAATCATAAACAGAGCTCATTCGGCATTTTCAACAAATGTCTCTTGATATAAGAGACTTCTGAACACGTTGGCATGGAGAGTTATTGTTTCTAATAACTACTAATATATGTTTCTCTAGTTACGAAAAATATCTGTGTATATGCATGGAGTATGACAGCTTTAAAGAAGAGGCTAGTGCACAATAATAACTTCCAAGGTGTATAAAAAGAGCTTCTATAATCTATCTTCCTTTGTTTAAAGATAAACTTGTGTTCTTATTGCTCTCTAAAATGAACGAAGATACCATGTGCCAACTGAGTTTTATAACAAATTTCTATTGCTCTATGAGCTTAAAATACATCATCAAAAAGAGATGAAATTATCAATTCTACTTATAATCTTGTAACAACTTTGCTATACTTAAATAAAAATGGGGGGAAGAAATTCAAGTAAATTCTTTATAGCCAAAATAAAATGTATATTTAGTTAAACGACCCAAGTAGCAGACAACAAAGCAAACCTGTTTCGATTTAAAAACAGTTCAGACAATTCAGAAAAGGCACTACAGATGCTCCTCAACTTACAATGGCACTACATCCTGATAAACCCATTGTAAGTTGAAAATGTCCTAAGTTGAAACAGCACAGAATAAACCTAGTCTACTGAACATCATAGCATCATAGCTTAGCCTAGCCTATGTTAAACATCCTCAAAACACCTACATTAACCTACAGTTGGAAAAAACAATCTGGCAACACAGTATGCTGTAGAGTATTGGTTGTTTACTCTTGTGTTCCCAGGGTCAACTGGGAGCTTGACTTGCTGTCACTGCCCAGCATTGCAATAGAGTATCATACAACTTTCTGCTGTATGTGTATCACTTTTATACCACTGTAAAGTCAAAAAACTGTAAGTCAAACTTTTATCAGTCAGGGGCCATCTGTAGTTTGCTTTAAATTTATCCAATAAGCAGTATGTCAAGTAACAATAATTGAATCTCACTATGTCTCTGGTACTATGGCAGGTGCCAGGAAAACAAAAAGGAATATAATATCCAATCATCTCCTTCTCTAGCAGAAAAGAAATGTTTAAACAAAATTTTCAGTACAATATTATAAGTAATATAGACCAGTTTCATTTCTGGCAACAAAGCAGATTATGTAACTTTAAATCTCTCCCTCTACAAAACACCTGAATATGGTGTATAAAATATAACAAAGAGAACTTCACAGAATTTGTTAAAGACATTTTATCTTCAGATTGAAGTGAATGCCAGGTTTCAATCAGAATTTAGATTGGGGGGGTCATAGTAAAGCAAAAGAAAATTAGAGACAAAGATATATTAAAAGCAACTAATAAGAAAAGGCATATTAACTTCAGAGGAATGTCAATTGGACTAATAGCAGACTTTTGAGCAGCAAGAATAGAATCCAGAAGACAGGAATATAATGACCTGTCTTATAGTGCTAAGAACAAATAAATACTAACCTAGAATTTTATATTTAGCTAAATCAATATTAAGAATGAACGGTTAAAAAAGACATATTCAGACAAATGAAAACAATAAACAGTGAGTAAAGAAATAAGCAAATGTACATAAATCTAAAGAAACAACGTCAGCCTAAAAGGGAAGAAAAATAATAATGACTAATTCAAGGGGATATAAAAGCAAAGTGGAACTAAAATATTGACAATGATACAAAATATGTGAAATAATTTATCTAAGTTAAAGCAGTCTAAGGACCTGGTAATGTTCAAGAGAGAAGAAATACTAGTTAATATTTCACCGTGTTGACTGAAATATGCATGCTTAATGTTAATCAGTAAAAAGAAGTAAACTACAGATATATAAATTCCAAACCAGTAGTAGAAACAAAAAAGGAATATATTAAATGTCTTCCATTAAGTGCTTACAACATGACAACAATAATACTAAGTAATACTAACTTAACTCTAAGTAAGTCAAAGCTTTCAAAGAGAAGGTAGAATTTGAGCTAAGGCTTAAAGGAAAAGTAAGTGTTCATCTAAAATATGAAAAGTTGGACTAAAGAGAAATCTGTGAAAGGATACAGTATACTTAGAGATAGTTATTAAAGTGAGTCTAAGATACTCAGGGACAAGGGTGGAGGGAAGAGAATAGGGGTTAGGATATGAGTCAAGATAAATATATAAGGTCAAGGACTAAAAATGAAGACTTTGTTAATACTAATGAGTTTCATATTTATCCTCCAGAAAAAAGGCTCTATGTAATTTTTTATCATGACTTCTATTAGTCAAGGTTCTTCAGAGAAATAGAACCAGTAGGATACATAGAAATCCTGTCAGATATATATATGTGTATATATATATCTGACAGGATTTATAATGGGAATCCATTATATATAGATGTATATATCATATATACATATCATATATATACACACATATATATGTGTCTCTATATATATGACAGGCTTTATAATGGATTTATATATATATAATCCATCCATATATATACATACATATATATGTATATATGTATATATGTATACATATATATATGTATGTATATATATGACAGGATTTATAATGGGAATTGGCTTACATAATTATGGAAGCCAAGGAGTCCCACAATCTGCCATCTGCAAGCTGGAGAAACTGGAGAGCTAGTATTGTAATTCAGTCTGAGGGGAACCAATGGTGTAACTCTCAGTCCCAGGCCAAAGACCTGAGAACGGGGGCAAGGTGGAGTTGGGGGCACTGGTGTAAATCCCCGAGTCGGAAGGTCTGAGAACCTGAAGTTCTGATGTCTGATGGCAGGAGAATATAGATGCCCCAGCTCCAGAGAGAGAGAGCAAATTCTCCCTCCTTCCATCTTTTTGTTTTATCTGGGCCCTTAACAGATTGGATAATGCCCATCTACACATTGAGAAATAATGTTTTATCAGCTATTTAAGTAATACTTAGTCAGGTTGACACATAAAATTAACCATCACACCATCTGAAAAATATTTTGAACATATACTGTCAATAAACATGTATATATTATTTATTTCCAAATTATTCATATGTTCTACTCTACTAAACATTATGTACATTAAAATTCATAAAATAGAAATTAACAAGAACTAGAAAAAATGAAATTATGTAATGATATCAATGTTGATGTTATTAATACAATCATTATTACCATTTTAAATGTTCTAGATGCTTTGGGGTTTTTTGTTTGTTTTTTGGGGATTGGGGGGGCTGGGGGGATTAAAGATAGGGTCTCACCCTGTTGTTCAGGCTGGCATGCAGTGACACAATCATGACTCACTGCAGCCTCGAACTCCTGGACTCAAGGGATCCTGCCACCTTAACCTCCCAAGTAGCTGGGACTACAGGTGCGGGCCACCATGCCCTGCTAATGTTTTTTATTTTTTGTAGAGTCAGGTTATTGCTATATTGTCCAGGCTGGTCTTGAACTCCTGGCCTCAAGCAATCCTCCTGCCTTGACCTCCCAAAGTGCTGGGATTACAGGCATGATCCACTGTGCCAGGCCTAGATGCTTAGGTTTTAGCTGTCTTGGTCATTACAAGCTGCCATGTCAAGGCACATTATATGCTGAAGTCAAGTTGTTTATAACAGCAGATGCAAATCCATATTTCAGATATTCTTCGTGATTGTACTAAAAGTTTTTAGATGACTTATTTTCTGATTTTAGTTATTAGTGTCTCTATAGCTTAATATTGTTTATATACATATTTCATATAGTTTGCTAGATTGTTTTGTATAAGTTTGTACTAAGAGTAGAATTGTAACCTCTACCATGTTCTGCTTATTAATTTAAGCTTGCTTTATTAGTATTGTCTTAAATCTAATATTTTTTCCAGAAATGTTGATACTTTTCTATTTTGTGAAGTTAAACTTCTTTAAAATTAGATTATATTATTCATAAATTTACTTAACTTGACACAGGTAAACTGAAACATATCATGATATGTTAAAAGCAACAAAGAACCAGGGACACTTCAGTCAACTATAAGTAGTGACGTATTCATACAACATAATGCTATGTAGCAGTAAAAATAAATATATTAGAACTACAGATATCAATGTAGATAAAAATCAAAAGTATAATATTAAGCAAAACCAATTTGTACCAGTATACATACGGTATAACATTTCAGAGGGAAAAGTAAAAAGGACTTTGTCTTGAACCTTAGGTACAGAATGGCCACAATGGGTAGAGTACCAAGCGGGCTCTTGGGGTCCTTGATTCTAGGACTTGACCTTTGGAAAGCATTTCTGGACCTGCCCTGGGCCACAAGGGATCCCACTGCCCTGAAGGGTGAGTCCCAGGCCAGGCAGCATTCGCCACGAGCTGACTTAAAGAGACCTTGGGCTTTAAGGAAACATCTGCAGTAGTCTGACAGTATTACTGGTAGCCCAGGATGGCCGTGGCTACAGGGTGAGGCTCCTTTGCCTTTGAAAAGGGGAGGGAAGGGTGGGAAGAACTGCATCATGTGGTTTGAGTGCCAGTTGATATTCGAAATGGCAATGGCTAGAAATTTCCAGAAATAATTTTAAAAAAAGAATTATCAAATTGAAGTATGCCACATATCAAGCAGGATTTAAATAATGAGCAACAACAACATTAATAGTAATTATTATTATTATTAAATAAATTTAGTGAAATTTCAAAACAGTAAATGAAATAAAAGGAAAAATCAAACCATATAAAGGGGCAGAGGAACAGATTATCTGTGAAGTAATTAGAATGACGGAAGACCTTTTGGAAGCAATAATAGAGGCCAGAAGATAGTGGAATTATATCTTCAGAATTCTGAGGGTAAATAACTGTCAATCTACAACGTCACACCCACCTAAGCTATCATTCAAAAGTAAGAATGAAACAAAGTCATTTGAAAACAAATACTTAGTTTATCACATGTAAATCCTTGCAGAAAGAGCTATTAACAAATATACTTTGGCAAAAAATGTAATTGAACTTACAAGACTGTGGGATGCAGTAGTAAAAGCATGTATTCCTGAACATATATTAGGCCACCAAAAAGTTTTTATAAATACCAAAGAATCTATGGAATAAAGATTAAGTTTCTTAAATTATTAATAATAAAAATATAACCAAATCAACCTATTACCTTCAGCAAAATAAGGGAAAAGTTCCAAATTATTCATGTGTCAAGGAAGAAATGATAAAAATATAAAAATATTTATCACTGAATTTCGTTAAAAACAAACGGTAGAAAAATGGGGATGTATCTATGACAGAAATTACAAAGAAATATACAGCTTTAAATTTACATATTAGGAAAATTGTACAAAATTAATGAGCTTTTTTAGTTTTGTAGCATATGTGTACGCACTTAAATGATATATTGATTAGTTTTGTTTTCAGCCATACACAAATTGTATCTTACTGTGTATAGTAAAAAAGATAACAATAAAAACAAAAACCAAGTGAATATGCTAGGGATGTGTACTAACCATGTTTTCTAGGTTTTGTATCTGATGTTTGACATATTACGGCCTTGGTAACTAAAGAGGGACTGCCCCTCCAAGAGTTAGCAGAGTCTTAGAGATAACAAGCAACTCTCCAGTGAGTGTGCTTTTCATATACAAACTAACCAATCCAGAGCCTTGCCTGCTTTATCTAACTTTTACATTCGTGAGACACTAACCTTCTGCCCTAATCGCTGTAGGGCCAGACATCAGACAACTAGGGGCAGCCCCTACATCCTGGAGTACACTGAAATTGTTGAAATTAACCAATCCTAAATTTGGTCAATCCACTTATACTGCCTCACCTATTCATTCTCGAGGAAATCACAATGAAGGCTTTCCAGAAGTTTTGCTCACCCTGCCTGCAACTGACCTGAGTATTCTCTGTATTGTGGTTCTGCATGGTATGGCATTTTCCCCTCCTCTTGGGAACTGTGAATAATTAACTCTCATTTAAATGCAATTGTCTCCTGATCTATTGGCTTCACTATACCTCAGTGAAACCGAAATTCCAGGTACATTTTGTAAAAGAATAAAACTTTTGACCGAGAGCAGTGGCTCACACCTGTAATCCCAGCACTTTGGAAGGCCGAGGTGGTTAGATCACTCGAGGTCAGGATTTCAAGACCAGCCTGCCAACATGGCAAAACCCCATCTCTACTAAAAATGCAAAAAAAAAAAAAAAAAAAAAAAGGCTAGGCGTGGTGGTGTGCGCCTGCGCCTGTAACCCCAGCTACTCGGGAGGCTAAGGTACAAGAATCATTTGAACTCAGGAAGCAGAGGCTGCACTGAGCCAAGATCACATCACTACACTCCAGCCTAGGTGACAGAACGAGACTCTTTCTCAAAAAAAAAAGAAAAAAAGGACTTTTATTGAACATTAATGGTTATGTTCTATTTATTTGTTTGGATAGTGTATCCACAGATGTTTATTATGATGATTCATAATTTACTTATGCATTTCAGATATTCTTATACATGATATGTATTCTTCAAAAATCTATATTTGAATATGTATATGTAAATATATCCAATATAACAAAAATATAATATTGGTGAGCTAACCATTCAACTTGATATTTTTTTACAAGAAAAATAAACACAAATAATAAGAGAAATAAATAATAACAAATGCTGAAATTAATGAAACAGAAAAGCAAAGAAAGCATTGAAAGGATCAACAAAACTAAAAGTTGCTTCATTAAAAAATTATTAGTCCAGATACAGTAGCTCACACCTGTACTTTGTATACCAGCACTTTGGGAGGCCAAGGTAGGCGGATCACTTGAGTTCAGAAGTTTGAGACCAGCCTGGCCAACATGGTGAAACATCATCTCTACTAAAAATACAAAAATAAGCCAGGTATGGTGGTGCACACCTGTAACCCCAGCTACTCGGGAGTCTGAGGCACACGAATCGCTTGAACCCAGTAGGCAGAGGTTGCAGAGAGCCGAGATCATGCCACTGTACTCCAGCCTGGGTGACAGACCAAGATTCTGTCTTAAAAAAAAAAAAAAAAAAATTAAGGCAGACAAACTTCCACAAGAATTACTAAGAATAAAAGAAAAGCAAAAATAAGCATTTCATTAAAAATGAAAAGAACTTTAGAATATACCATAGAAAGTTTACAAACCATATAAAAATTCTAATAACAACTTTATACCAATATATTTGAAAACAAATGAAAATGACAATGTATTAGATAAACATTACTTGCAAAACAGAAAAAGACCCATAGATAACCTGAATAGATATGTAATTATTTTAAAAAATTGAATGATAAATTGAAAATCTATTACACCCACCCCCAACACACACACAAAGGTAACAGGCCCATGCAATTTTTCAGGAAAGTCCACCAAACTAATAGATAATCCCTAGATTAATCACTGTGTTCCGGATAATAGAAAAGAAGAAAAATCTATGCATTGCAACCTTGATATCCATCTGGAAATATTTAAGTAGATAGATTAGATACATAGATGGGTGCTTAGCTATAAATAGACACATAGATACATAGATAGATAGATAGATATAGATAGATACCAAGTATAATATATCCCAAAATACAAGCACGATAAATATTAGAAAATCTACTAATATAAATTATCTTATTAACAGATTAAAGGAACAAAAAATGATCATTTCAATAGATGCGGAAATGCAATTGATTAAATTCAACATCAGTTCTTGACAAAATGTACATCTAAATTAGAAATCGATGAAGTTTTTTTAACTATAGAAAATGTATTTACCAAAACATAATGTAAATATTGTGCTTAATCACACATTCTTTTTTCAGATATGGAGAGTGGGAACTCTAAAGTCCTGCCATAGGATATATGTTGGTACACACCTTTAAAAATAAGCTTGAAAACATCTTGTAAGGCTAAATATGTGAATAATTTATCCAGCAATTAGTTTCTGGTTTTATTCTCAAGAGAAACTTTTGCACATGGTCACATGAAAATCACATGTACAAGAATATTTATTGCAGCACTGATTACATGAAGAAAAAAATCAGAAACTAACTCAGAGAAGGAATAGATAATTAAAATCTTATTTAGTCATACAGTAAATTACTAGAGAATAGTAAGAGTTAATGAGCCATAGATACTTGGATCAACCAAATACATCTCAAAAACTAAGTTACAAGAGAAAATTGCAAAAACTGTTTCTACAACATGTCATTTAATTTGAATGTATACAAAGTAACACCATACATTGATATGGCTATATTGTAAAATTTAAAACAAACAAAAATTAAGAGAAAGGATACACACCAACCTCAGCCTAGTAAGTACCTTAATGGAAAGGGGGAAGGTTATGTAGATAATGAATAGCTTTTGTTGTATCTTGCCAAGCATGTATCACGAGCTCTAATCTTACGTCTGCATACCAGACGTAAGTAACTGCTTAACATATGTATCCAGTTGATTGTCTAATAGGAACATAAATATAATAGCGCAAAACAGAACATTTGAGCCACATCCACAATTTGTAACTCCTATAGTGGTTCTCATGTTACTACGTGGGACCACCATTTTCTCAGTTGCTCATACCAAAATCCTTGGCAATAACTTTTCCTTGTCTCTTTCTCTCATATTTCCCATACAGTGCACCCGAAAATCCAATCCATTTTACCTCTGAAATTTGTGCTGCATACAACCACTCTTTACCAAGAGGATTTGCTGATAAACTAGATGAGGAGGTGAGAGAAAGAGAGAAAATAAGTATGACCCCAAGGTTTTTGGCCCAGGCAATTGAAATAATGGATCTGGCATTAATTGAAAGGCCATTGATTGAGATGTCATTAACTGACATGAATTCCCATTAATTCTTCTGTGGAAGAAACCCTTTTGACCAGACTGAGGGGCAAATTTAATGGGGAAAAAAAAAAAAAAAAGATCCCTGAAAACACAGGAGGCAATGTGGTACTAAAGAAATTAGCCTTGAGAAAGAAGGAAATCTTTGCTCTGAGCAGGAAGGAAAAAGTTAAGATGCATGAAAGTATGGAAATAAATGTAAGATCATAAAGAGAAGTTGGAGACTTTCCAAAGATAGCCTCCCCTTTGGGAGGCAAGAAGGAATACATGATATAGGAACGTGGAAGATAGTAATAGAGGTTTGAAACAGCCACATAGGGCATCATTGGGTTGACTAGGTATGAGTCCAGTGATCACCAAGCAATGTTGAAGGCCTAACAGAGTCTAGAAACCATAAATCTGCAGAAGAGTTTAAACCTTTTTATCCAAAAATGAAGGCTGGAAACTCTTGAAGGCTGAAATCTAAAAAGGAGAGTTGCCGAACACGGCGGCTCACACCTGTAATTCCAGCACTTTGGGAGGCCAAGGCAGGCAGATCACCTGAGGTCAGGAGTTTGAGACCAGCCTGGCCAACATGGCAAAACCCCATCTCTACTAAAAATACAAAAATTAGCTGGGCGTGGTGGTGCATGCCTCTAATCCTAGCTACTCAGGAGGCTGAGGTGGGAGAATCGTTTGAACCCAGGAGGTGGAGGTTGCAGTGAGCCGAGATCACGCCACTGCACTCCAGCCTGGGCGACAGAGCAAGACTCCGTCTCAAAAAAAAAAAAAAAAAAAAAAATAGATAAAAAATAAAAAGGAGACTTACTGGCCAATAAGTTAATTCTTAACATTGTATAAATGTGACTACCGGGCCAACAAGAACTGAAGTAAGACTTTTTTCTCCTTCCACATTACCAGACAGTAGTAGGTGTAGGTGGATTAAAGAACCACCAATGCTATATGAGTTTAGCAGCCACAGAAAAACCCTCTGATCTAGAAGAGCATCATCCACCTGGTGCGGCAGACTCCTACACTTTTATCAGGAGAAATTCATATCAACAGATGAAGTCATATATTTCTTAGAAATTCTTTTATCCTTTCACAAAAAAGAAAAGGAAAACTTAGCCATCACTAGAAGCTGGGAAGGAATTTACTTATCACATTTCTTTGTCTTGGTACTAGAGCCTAAAGGTTAACTTTACTATGGAGTGAGTGAGGCACAAAGGACATTCTTCCTTTCTTCCACGGGATTGCCTAGGACCAACAATGTAGCCATAAAACTTCAGGAATTGCCATTATTCACATAGATCTCAAAGCAACAAGCCTCCCTATCAGCCCTTTCTTGCCTTGCTATACAGATTTGTCTTTATGCAGAATATTCAGAAGTTATGAAATCTTTCCTGTAAGGATCAGATACATGTCATTTCCATCTGAAGTTTTCAGGACTTTGCAAACCACACAAAGAGAAAAGGTTTCTCCATCAGTTAATAGTTCTATGCCTTATGTAACAGAAAATCCAAATAACACTCTTAAACACTTACATTTCCTTTTCTCATGTAACCAGAATTCTGGAGGTAGCTTTTAAGGACTGTCGTGGCAGCTTTACGATATAATTAGGGGTACAGACTTCCTTCTTTGTGCTCATAGGATGGTTGCAGGAAGAAGGAAAAGAGAAAGTGGGGAAAAGCACATGCCAGTTGAGTTTCGTCTCTTTTAATCAAGAAACCAAGTTTTGTTGGAAGCCCCATCCAATAAAATGTCGTATATATCTCCTTGACCAGAATTGGATCATATCGCCAATCATAACTGCAAAAGAACCCGGGAAGTCAAGCTGTTTTGACTTTACCATCCTGAATTTCGTAGGAATTCTGTGGCTAACAAAGAAAAAAAATGAATAATGAGTAAGTAATTAGCAGTGTTTTCCACAGGTAACGAGAAGGCTATTTAAAAAGCCAAAAGGTGGGGGAAGAAAAGAGAAAGCTCTGGAGAATATACTCCAAAAATTTAAGGGCAGCTGCATCTGGGGATGAGGAAATGGGTTCGGAAAACTTTATAAATTAATATGTTGTTTTAGTTTATTACAAGGATAAATAACATTGATTTCTTCTTAAGTCAGACTATAAAAAAACAAGCTCATAAAATCATGAAAACAACAAAAACTAAAGCCTAGGCAGCTGACTGACTGTGCTGGTGCAGCTAACTAACACTTCTCTGAGCCAGTCATGTCAAAGGTTGTGAACTCAACTAGACTTTATCTCACTTAAACCAATTGGTATATCTGATGTGATGTACAATCTTTGGACAGCTACCGCCCCTCCCCCCCAGATTTGGGGGAGCACAGACATGTTTTACAAGTTCACCATGACAAAGATTCATAATTTGTTTCCTTTCCATTCAACTCTGGTTCTAGGCCACACATGTTTTCATGTGACTTGCCTTCTACTAAGGAAACTGACTTACTGGCAACAGAGCAGGCCCCAGTTGAGCAGCTGTATCATTTTTCAATACCATTACTTTACCCTCACTCCCATACTTACACACTGTTTTACAACTCTAGTGCTCTTTCCCATTCAATATCTTATCTGAACCTACAACATCGCATCAAATAATGAGGAAAGTGGTGCTCAGAGAGATTAAGCAATTTTCCTATCACAGAATTTATAAGTTACAGAGCTTGGAACAGAAGGTTAGCACAACCCAGGGTCCTGAGGGTGCTGACTCTTAGTTTATTTACGTGGTATTTTTGGCTACGTTTGTAAGAAAAGTAAACTTAGTTAAAGCACAATTACTGAACTACCTTTCTCTTAACGGATAGTTTCTGTGGCTTCTGTGATCTAGACTTTTAATGTACTTCATAAACATAGAAAAAGCAAAAAATTAAGAATAATGTCATTAGTTGTCCCCTCTTTTAAAATTCCTCATTTTCCTTGAACAAGATGCCTTATTGGATGCTAGATCCTGGTGACTATCTAGACTGGTATATTTGATTAGACACTGCCTTTATTCTAATTTATATAAAAATATCCTCTAAATTTACCATATTCTCATTGGTCTTTATAGAGCTTTCAAATGGCTACAATGTCAAAATCTCTGACTGTGGAAACCTAGCTTAAGCAAATATAGCTACAAGGCTTTGCTTATTTATCTAACTAGTAGATCTAAAATAAACACAAAAATATATACGTAAAAATATATACACCAGCCTACAATATTCACATTTTTGCAAAAGTTTATATTCTGAAGACAGAATTTAAGAAGAGATGAGAGAAAAGGTGAATTCCATCAAGAACATTCCAGCAAAAATAATGAAACATTTTCAGTATGCCTAACTTGAAGGGAACTAGAGAGTACTCTTATAATAAATCACTGAGCCATTGAGGTTTAAGGACAAGATTTTCTTTACAAGGTGGTGTTTGTATAAGTTGCAAACATCCTGACACTTTATTTATATTTTCCTCCATGCATGCAATAAATAACTTTCTATTTGAATTCTTTATCAGCGTGATAAAAAGGAAGCAAAAGAGACCATTAATGTTCAGATAATGGAAAATGAAAATGTATAATAAGCAATGTCTCTGGGGGACAAAAAGTCTACAGGAAACAGAATTCTTACATACTTACTGAGGCTCAGTCCTGATCTGTTAAAAGATACAGACTGACTGATCAAAATGCCTTTTTCTCCAGTCGAATCACATTATTTCTGCGGGAAACTGCTGTAAAAAACACCTTATTTTCAAATAATAATAATAAGCTTCTTATCTATTTCACTTAGCTTGTGAAAAGGTGCAAGGTCAGCCTGTGGAATAAAATTGTATTTATCCATGTTTCCTCACTTTTTTGTAGAAATTCTACAGGAGAAATAGGATTTATGAAAAGAAAAAATAATATGGAAGAGATTGCACAGGGAAATATCCACAGTTGGCTAACTTGAAGACTTTGGTGGCATTTTAGCAAATCTAAATAGTGTATTTCTAGGTTGATCAGGTTGTTTCCAAGCACATTTTCTACTTTTCCCTATCTGCTGACTAAGTATAGAAATATTACTACTACTCTATACAATAGTCAACAGCACTTAGAGTTTGAATGGGGAAAATACTCTCTATTTAATAAATGGTGCTGGGATAGCTGGCTAGCCATATGCAGAAGAATGAAACTGGATCACTGCCTTTCACCATATACAAAAATTTACTCAATATGGGTTAAAGATTAAAATGTAAGACCTGAAACTATAAGAATCCTAGAAGAAACCCTAGGAAACACCATTCTACACCTCAGCTTTGGGAAAGAATTTATGCCTAAGTCCTCAAAAACAATTGTGACAAAACCAAAAATTGACAAGTGGGATTTAATTAATAAAGAGCTTCTGTACAGCAAAAGAAACCATCATTATGGTAAACAGACAACCTATAGAATGCAAAAAAATATTAGCAAACTATGCATCTGATAAAGGTATAATATCCTGAATCTATAAGGAACTTCAACAATTCAACAAACAAAAAACAAATAGCCCATTTAAAAAGTGGGCAATGAATAACCAAAGCAACCCTAAGCAAAAAAGAACAAATTTAGGAGCATCACATTACCCAGCTTCAAATTATACTAACAGGTTATAGGAACCAAAACAGCATGATGATGGCATAAAAGTAGATACATAGATCAATGGAACAGAATAGAACATCAAGAAGTAAAGCCAAATACAATACAGGCCATAGGCACTAAACTTTGACAAAGCATACAGAAACACAAACTGCAAAAAGGACTCCCTATTCAATAAATGGTGCTAGGAAAATTGGATAGCCACATGTAGAAGAATGAAACTTGATCCCTAATTTTCACCATATACAAAAATTAACTCAAGATGGATCAAAGACTTAAATCTAAGACCTGAGACCACAAAAATTCTAGAAGAATACAAAAAAAAATCTTCCAGACATTGGCCTAGGCAAAGAATTTATGACTAAGACCCCAAAAGCAAATGCAACAAAAACAAAAATAAATACATAGGACCTAATTAAATTAAAAAGCTTCTGCACAGCAAGATATATAATCATCAGAGTCAACAGGCAACCTACAGAATGGGAGAAAATATTTTCAAGCTATTCATCTGACAAAGGACTAATATCTAGAATCTACAAGGAACACAAACAAATCAGCAAGAAAAAAAAAAACAATCTCTAAAGTGGGCAATTCACATGAATACACATTTCTCAAATGAAGATATATAAATGGCCAAGAAACATATCAAAAAAACCCTTCAATATTACTAGTCAGCCGGGATATGCACATTAAAACCACAATGATACCACCTTACTTAAGCTAGAATGGCCATTATTAAAAAGTCAAAAGATGATACATGTTGACTGGGACATGGTGAAAACAGAATGCTTATACACTACTGGTGGGAATGTAAATTTGTATAAACCCTATGGGAAACAGTATGGAGATTTCTCAAATTACTAAAAGTAGATCTATCTACTATTGGATCTGGCAATCCCATTACTGAATACCCAAAGAATAGAGATCTTTATATCAAAAAGACTGCTGCATTAAATTCTTATTGCAGTGCAATTCACAATTACAAAGTTATGGAATCAACCAAAGTGCTCTTCAACCAATAAATAGATAAAAGAAATGTGATATAAGCCAATATCATACTGAATGGGCAAAAGCTGGAAGTATTCCCCTTGAAAACTGGCACAAGACAAAGATGCCATCTCTCACCACTCCTATTTAACATAGTATTGGAAGTTCTGGCCAGGGCAATTACGGAAAAGAAAGAAATAAGAGGTATTCAAACAGGAAGAGAGGAAGTCAAACTATCTCTTTTGCAAATGACATTGTCCTATATCTCGAAAACCCTGTTTTCTCAGCCCAAAAGCTTCTTAATCTGAGAAGCAACTTGAGCAAAATCTCAGGACTCAAAATCAATGCACAAGAATCACTAGCATTCCTATACAGAAACAGCAGGCAAGCTGAGAGCCAAATCACTAATGAACTCCCATTCACAATTGACAAAAAAAAAGAATAAGATACCCAGGAATATAGCTAGCAAGGGAAGTAAAGGGCCTCTTCAAGGAGAACTACAAACAACTTCTCAAAGAAATCAGAGATGACACCCACAAATGGAAAAAGAAACATTCCATGCTCATGGATAGGAAGAATCAATATCGTGAAAATGGCCATACTGCCCAAAGCAATTTATAGATTTGATGCTATTCCCATTAAACTACCATTGACATTCTTCACAGAATTAGAAAAAGCTATTTTAAAATTAATACGGAACCCAAAAGGATCCCAAATAGACAAGAGGATCCTAAGCAAAAAGAACAAAGCTGGAGGCATCACGCTACCCAACTTCAAACTATACTATGAGACTACCGTAACCAAAACAGCATTGTACTGGTAGAGCAATGGAACAGAATAGAGAGCCCAGAAATAAAGCTGTGCACCTACAACCATCTGATTTTTACAAACCTGACAAAAACAAGCAATGGGGAAGGAATTCCTTATTCAGCAAAGGGTGCTGGGATAACAGACTAGCCATATGCAGAAGATTGAAACTGCACCCATTCCT
The DNA here is from genome assembly GCF_028885625.2 of Pongo pygmaeus. Classification (NCBI taxonomy): domain Eukaryota; kingdom Metazoa; phylum Chordata; class Mammalia; order Primates; family Hominidae; genus Pongo; species Pongo pygmaeus. The sequence continues at coordinate 117,417,305 of NC_072396.2, read as the reverse complement.
TACACCATATACAAAAATCAACTCAAGATGGATTAAAGACTTAAATGTAAAACCCCAAATTGTAGAAACCCTGGAAGACAACTTAGGCAATACCTTTCAGGACATAGGCACAGGCAAAGATTTTATGACAAAGACATCAAAAGCAATTGCAACAAAAGCAAAAATTGACAAATGGGATCTAATTAAACTAAAGAGCTTCTGCACAGCAAAAGTAACTACCAACAGAGTAAAAAGACAACATGCAAAATGAGATAAAATTTCTGCAATCTATGCATTTGACAAAGGTCTATTATCCAGTATCTATAAGGAACTTAAACAAATTTACAGGAAATAACAAATAACCCCATTAAAAAGTGGGCAAAAAACATGAACAGACATTTCTCAAAAGAAGACATACATGTGGCCAACAAACATGGAAAAAAAAAGCTCAACATCACTCATCGTTAGAGAAATGCAAATCAAAACTGCAGTGAGATACTATCTCACAACAGTTAGAATGGTTACTATTTAAAAGTCAAAAAATAACTGATTTTGGTGAGCTTGTGGAGATAAAGGAATGCTATTACACTGTTGGTGAAAGTGTAAATTAGTTCAACCATTGTGGAAGATAGTGGGGTGATTCCTCAAAAACATAGCGGCAGAAATACCATTTGACCCAGCAATCCTATTACTGGGTATGTACCCAAAGGAATATAAATTGTTCTATTATAAAGACACATGCACATGTATGTTCAACGCAGCACTATTCACAATAGCAAACACATGGAATCAACCTAAATGCCCATCAATGATAGACTGGATAGAGAAAATGTGGTACATATACACCACGGAATACTATGCAGCCATAAAAAGGGAAAAGATCATGTCCTTTGCAGGGACATGAATGGAGCCAGAAGCCATTATCCTCAGCAAACTAATGCATTAACAGAAAACCAAATATTGCATGTTCTCAGCTGAATGATGAGAACACATAGACACATGGTAGGGAACAACACACACTACAGTCTGTTGGATGGTGTTGGTGTGAGAAGAGGGAAAGGATCAGGAAGATTAGCTAGTAGATGCTGGGCTTAATACCTGAGTAATGGGATGATCTGTGCAGCAAACCAGCATGGCACATGTTTACCTACGTAACAAACCTGCACATCCTGCACATGTACCCCTGAACTTAAGATAAAAGTTGGAAATTTTAAAAACGAAAATGTAGTATATAGACACAGTGGAGTACTATTCAGCCATAAAAAAATGAGATCCAGTCATTTGCAGCAACATAAATGAAGTGGAGGTCATTGAGCTAAGTGAAATAAGCCAGGCACATAAAGACAAATATTACATGTTCTCACTTATTTGTGGGATTTAAAAATCAAAACAATTGAAATTAGGGAGATAGAAAGCTCCAACTTGGATGAACAGAGCACTGTGTGGAGGCTCACATCATGAATTTTTGCTCCATAATGACTGCAGGAATAAATCAGGAAACACAAGAGGACCAACAGATCCCCAGAAGGAAGCAGATTGCTCTTGCAGAAACCAGGAGACACCCCAAATACTGTGAGTCCCCAAACTGTGGAAGTGGGAAAGGGAGATCATCCAACCCTGAACATACACCCCCACTGGGGAAAATGAAGGCCTAGATCATGGGAGATTTTGACCTGACCTGGAGCTGAGTCAATTTAGAGAGCCGGAATAAATAAGGGGTAGAAGCAGCAGTGGGAAAACCCCTGGGAGCTTGCTGGGTCTCCTAGGAAGTCATTTTTTGCTGGGCCTCACAGGGGTCCTTTGGAAGGGTAGGCAGAGGAGCTGGGAAAAGGCCAAAGGGAGAAGGAAATCTCCAGCTAAACTTTGTAACAATTTGAACAGATCAAGAAGCCTCCTGGCCAGAACACAGGGGAAGGCATGAATCCGGTCTGTATGCTTCACAGGCCAGGGAAGAAGGAAAGCTATATTTGCTTTCACAGCTGGGAGGTGGGTAGCCTGAAGCAAATTCTCAGCCCTGCTTGCCCACTGCCTGAAAACAGACTCAATACTGTTGGAAGGGGCACTGTGGGACTGAGATTGGCCCTTTGGATTGTGTGGGAGCTGGGTGAGACCTGTGACTGCTAGCTTTTCCCCACTTCTCTGAAAACCTGCATGACACAGCAGAGGCGGCCATAATCCTTCTAGGAACATAACTCCATTGACCTGGGAACCTCACCTCCATCCTCTACAGCCGCCACAGCAAGACCCACCCAAAGAGAGTCTGAGCTCAGACACGCCTAGCCCTGCCCCCAACCAATGGTCCTTCCCCAAGCACCCTGGTAACTGTAGACAAAGGGCTTGTACTCTTGAGAGTTCTAGGGCCACACCCACCATCTGTTCTTCCCCATACAATCACAGCTAATGCTCTCTGGAAAACGCCACCTCCTGGCAGGAGGCCAACTAGCACAAAAATAGTGCATTAAACCACCAAAGCTAGGAACTCTCACAGAGTCCATTTCACCCCTCTGCCACTTCCACCAGAACAGGTGCTGGTATCCACGGCTGAGAGACCCATAAGCGGTTCAAATCACAGGACTCTGTGCAGGCAACCCCCAATATCATCCTGGAGCCTGGCAGACATGCTGGGTCGCTAGAGCCAGAAGAGAGATAACAATCACTACAGCTCGGATCCAGGGAAGCCACATCTATAGGAAAAAGGGGCGAATACTACATCTCTCCCTTGGGAGAAAAGAATCTGAAAAACAGCCTTCAGCCCTAGATCTTCCCTCTGACAGAGCTTACCCCAATGAGAAGGAACCAGAAAACCAACCCTGGTAATATGGCAAAACAAGGTTGTTTAACATCCCAAAAAAATCACACTAGCTCACCAGCAATAGACCCAAACCAAGAAAAAATCCCTGATTTACCTGAAAAAGAATTCAGGAGCTTAGTTATTAAGCTAATCAGGGAGGCACCAGAGAAAGGCGAAGCCCAATGTAAGGAAATCCAAAAAATGATACAAGTGAAGGGAGAAATACTCAAGGAAATAAATGGCATAAATAAAAAACAATCAGAACTCCAGGAAACAATGGACACATTTGTAGAAATACAAAATGCTCTGAAAAGCCTCAGGAATAGAACTGAACAAGTAGATGAAAGAAATTCAGAACTTGAAGACAAGGTCTTCACATTAATCCATTCAACAAAGACTAAGAAAATATGAACAAAGCCTCCAAGAAGTCTGGGATTATGTTAAATGGCCAAACCTAAGAATAATTGGTGTTCCTGAGGAAGAAGACAAATCTAAAAGTTTGGAAAATATATTTGGGGGAATAATCAAGGAAAATATCCCCAGCCTTGCTAGAGACCTACACATCCAAATACAAGAAGCATGAAGAACACCTGGGATATTCATCACAAGAAGATAATCACCTACGCACATTGTCATCAGGTTATCTAAAGATAAATGTAGCAAATAACCTTAAGAGCTGTGAGACAAAAGCACCAGGTAACCTACAAAGCAAAACCTATCAGATTAACAACAGATTTCTCAGCAGAAACACTACAAGCTAGAAGGTATTGGGGCCCTATCTTCAACCTCCTAAAACAAAACAATTATCAGCCAATAATTTCGTATCCAGTGAAACTAAGCTTCAAATATGGAAGAAAGATGCAGTCTTTTTCAGACTAAAAAATGCTGAGGGAATTTGCCACTACCAAGCCACCACTACAAGAACTGCTAAAAGATGCTGTAAATCCTGAAACAAATCCTGCAAACATATCAAAACAGAACTTCTTTAAAGCATAAATTTCACAGGACCTACAAAACAAAAATACAATTTAAAAAACAAACAAAAAACAAAAAAGCAAGGTATGAATGGAATGGCACCTCACATCTTAAAACCAACATTGAATGTAAATAGCCTAAATGCTGCACTTAAAAGATACAGAATTGCATAATGGATAAGAATTCACCAACCACCTCTTTACTGCCTTGAAGAGACTCACCTAACACATAATGACTCGCACAAACTTAAGGTAAAGGGGTAGAAAAAGACATTTCATGCAAATGGACACCAAAAGCAAGCAGGAGTAACTATTCTTATATCAGATGAAACAAACTTTAAAGTAACAGGATTTAAAAAAGACAAGGAGGGATATTATATAATGATAAATAGCCTTGTCCAATAAGAAAATATCACAATACTAAACATATATGCACCTAACACTGGAGATCCTAAATTTATAAAACAGTCACTAATAGACCTAAGAAATGAGATTGACAGCAACACAATAATCGTAGGGGATTTCAATACTCCACTGACAGCACTAGACAGGTCATCAAGACAGAAAGTCAACAAAGAAACAATGGATTTAAACTATACCCTGGAACAAATGGACTTTACAGATATATACAGGACATTCCATCCAAAAATCAAAGAATATACATTCTATTCAACAGTGCATGGAACTTTCTCCAAGATAGACCATAGGATTGGCCATAAAACAAGCATCAATAAATTTAAGAAAATTGAAATTATATCAAGCACTCTCTCAGACGACAGTGGAATAAAACTGAAAACTAACTCCAAAAAGAACCTCCAAAACCATGCAAATACATGGAAATTAAATAACCAGTCCCTAAATGATCATTGGCTCAAAAATAAAATCAAGATGGAAATTTAAAAATTCTTCAAACTGAATGACAATAATGACACAATCTGTCAGAACCTCTGGGATACAGCAAAGGCGGTGCTAAGAAGAAAGTTCATAGCCCTAAATGACTACATCAAAAATTCTGGAAGAGCACAAACAGACAATCTAAGGTCCCACCTCAAGGAACTAGAGAAACAAGAACAAACCAAACCCACACCTAACAGAAGAAGGAAAATAACCAAGATCAGAGCAGAACTAAAAGACATTGAAATAAAAAAAATACCAAAGATAAATGAAACAGAAACCTGCTTCTTTGAAAAGATAAATAAAATTGATATACCATTAGCAGAATTAAACAAGAAAAGAAAGGGGAAAATCCAAATAAACTCAATAAGAAGCAAAACGAGAGATATTACAACTGATGCCACTGAAATACAAAAGATCATTCAAGGCTACTATGAACACCTTAACACGCACAGGCTAGAAAATCTAGAAGAAATGGATAAATTCCTGTAAAAAATACAACCTTCCTAGCTTAAATCAGGAAGAGTTAGGTACCCTGACCAGATCAATAACAGGCAGCGAGATTGAAACAGTAATTTTAAAATTATTAACAGGAAAAAGTCCAGGACCAGGCAAATTCACAGCAGAATTCTACTAGACATTCAAAGAATTGGTACCAATCCTACTGACGCTATTACTCAAGATAGAGAAAGAGGAAACCCTCCCTAAGTCATTCTATGAAGCCAGGACACAACCATAAAAGAAAACTAAAGTCCAATATCCCTGATGAACATAGATGCTAAAATCCTTAACAGAATACTAGCTAACTGAATCCAACAACATATCAAAAAGATAATCCACCATGATCAAGTGGGTTTCATACCAGGGATGCAGAGATGGTTTAACATATGCAAGTCAATAAATGTGATACACCACATAAACAGAATTTAAAACAAAAATCACGTGATCATCTCAATAGATGCAGAAAAAGCGTTCTACAAAATCTGGCATCCCTTTATGATTACGACTCCCAGTGAAATCGGCATACAAGGGACATACCTCAATATAATAAAAGCCATCTATGACAAACCCACAGCCAACATAATACTGAATGAGGGAAAGTTGAAAGCTTTCCCTCTGAGAACTGGAACAAGACAAGGATGTCCACTCTCAGCACTCCTCTTCAACATAGTACTGGAAATCATAGCCAGAGCAATCAGACAAAAGAAAAAAAAAAAAAGGGGACCCAAATCGGTAAAGAAGAAGTCAAACTGTTGCTACTTGCTGATGATATGATTGTTTACCTAGAAAATCCTAAAGACTCCCCCAGAAAGCTCCTAGAACTGGTAAAATAATTCAACAAAGTTTCCAGATATAAAGTTAATGTACACAAATCAGTAGCTCTTCTATACCCCAACAGCGGCCAAGATGAGAATCAAATCAAGAATTCAACTCCTTTTACAATAGCTGCAAAAAATAAAATAAAATACTTGGGAATATACCTAACCAAATAGGCAAAAGATCTCTACAAGGAAAACTACAAAACACTGCTGAAGGAAATCACAGACAACAAAAACAAATGGAAACACATTCCATGCTCATGGATGAGTAGAATCAATATTGTGAAAATGGCCATACTGCTAAAAGTAATCTACAAATTAAATGCAATTCCCATTAAAATACCACCACCATTCTTCACAGAATTAGAAAAAAACAATTCTAAAATTCATATGAAACCAGAAAAGTCAGTGAACACTTTTTTTTTACTTTAAAACAAAGATTTATTGAAGTATAATTGGCATACGATAAACTTCGCATGTTCAAATTGTACATTTTGATATATTTTATCTACGCAAGAATGAAACCATCACTCCAATTAAGCTAAAGAATAGATCCACTTCCCTCAGTTGTTTACTTGTGCCCTTTTGTAACTCTTCTGCCCCTCCTAAAGCTTCCCTCCAAACAACGACTGGTCTGTGTTCCATCAATATAAATTGGTTTTCATTTTCTAGGATTGTATATAAATTGAATCATACAGTATGAACTCTTTTTGTTTGGCTTTAGTCATTTGGCATAATTAGAGATTTATGCATGTTGTTGCATGCATCAATGGTGTATGTATCACAGTCTGTTCATCCATTCACCTGTGGATGGATCTTTGAGCTGTTTACAGGTTTTGAAAACTACAAATAAAACTGCTTTATATATTTACATACAAACAATTGTACTAGTGCACATTTTTATTTCTATTGTGTAAATACTTATGGGAAGAATGGCTGGATCATATGATAGGTGTACATTTACCTTATAAGAAAGTAGCAAATTGTTTTCCCAAGTGACTGTACAACTTTATATTTCCAGCAGCAGTGTACAAAGTTTCAGTTCCTTTACATCCTTGCCAATATTTGGCATGGTGAGTGTTTTAAAATTTAGCCATTCTAATAAGTCTGCAGTTGTATCTCATTGTGGTTTTAACATGCATTTCCCTAATGACTAATGATGTTGAGCATTTTTATGTGCTTATTTTCAACCCATATATCTTCTTTGGTGACGTATTTGTTCAAGTCTTCTGTCCATCATACTATTGGATTGTCTGTACTTTTTATTGTTGAGTTGTAAGAGTTCCTTATGTATTCTGGGTACAAGTTCTTTGTCAGATATATGATTTGCAATTTTTTTTCCTAGTCTATGGCTTGTCTTTTCATTCTCTTAACAGTGTCTTATAAAGAATTATGGATAAATTTATAATTTTGATATGTGCAATGTATCATTTTTTTCCTTTTATGGATTGAGATTTTGTTGTATCTAATACAGAGATCAGAAAACTAATTCTCTACAATACCAAAGAGTAAATAGCTTAAGCTTTGAGGACCACATGGTCTCTTGTCACAATTATTCAACTCTGCATTTGTGACACAAAAGTAATTGTGGCTAAATACGTAATGAATAGATAAGGAGGTGTTCCAATACATCTGTATGTATAAGAACAGGTAGTGGGCTGGATGTGGCCTAAAGATTGTAGTTCGCCAGCCCTTAATCTAAGAAATCTTTACATTTGGTCTATGATCCATTTTGAGTAAAATTTAAAATGTATTATAAGGTGTGGACTGAAGTTTATCTTTGCATATGAATATCCAAATATTCCAGCCCCATTTGTTGAAAAGACTCCACTTTGCCTACTAAATGGTCATTACACCATTTTTAAAAATCACTTTTACTGTCTTAATACCATAAACTAGGTGGCTTATAACAACAGCAATTTCTTTCTCACAGTTCTGGTGGCTGGCAAGTCCAAGATCAAGGTGCTAACAGATTCAGTGTCTAGTGAGAGACCACTTTCTGGCTCCTAGGCAGTGCCTTTTTGCTGTATTCTCACATGTGGAAGGGAAAAGGGGTTTTCTTCAGGCCTCTTTTATAAGGGAACCACTACTTCCATTTTTGAAGGCTCTGATCTCATGATCTACTTACCTCCCAAATAACCCACCTCCTCATACTATCACATTGGTGATTAAGTTTCAACATATGGATCTTGAGAAATAAGCCAGAAACAGAAAGACAAATACTATGTGATTTCACCCATATGTGGAATCTTAGAAAGTTGAACTTATAGAAGCAGAGAGTAGAACTGGAGGTTGCCAGAGGTGGTGGGGGTTTTGGGGAGATGTTGGTTAAAGGATATAAAATTTTAGTTAGACAGGAGGAATAAATTGAGATTTGTTATACAACATGGTAACTATAGTTAATAACAATGTATTGTACACTGGAAAATTGCTAAAAGAATAGATTTTAAGCATTCTCACCACAAAAAAATGATATATAAGTGAGATAATGGATATGTTAATTAGCTTAATTTAGTCATTGTATACATATTTAGCCAATTTAGCCAATATATACATATATCAAAACATGTTGTATACCATAAAGATGTATAATTTTTATATGTCAGTGTAAAAACATAAATGAATAAAAAAACAAAAACATTAATTTTGAGGGGACACAAACATTCAGATTTCAGCATTTACATATAGGTATGGGTCTATTTCTAGATCCCTTATTCCTCCCCATTGATCTATTTGTGTATCTTTACATCAATACCATATTGCCCTTATTACTATAGTTTTATAAGTCATTAAAAACAGGTGATGTTAGTCCTCCAACTTTTGTTCATCTCTTCAGAAGTTGTCTTGGCTGCTCTAGGTCCTTTGCGTTGCCTATGAATTTTAGAATCAGTTTGTCAATTTCTACCAAAAAGGCCTCCTGGGATTTTGATAAGCATTTACTTGGATCCATAGGTTAATTTTTGGAGAACTGACATATTAACAATTTGGAGTCCTCTTACCCATGAACTGTAGCCACCAAGAAATGGGCTGCCTGAATCTCCTGCTTCATGGAACATAGTTGACCATCAGCCCCAGCTGTGGGTCCACCATCACATTTGTGTCAATGCTATACTCTCTCCACGCTGCTCCTAGCCAAAATGTAAGTAAGGAAGGGAAACAAGTGCGGGCCTATTCCTGCAGGACATGGGTCTTCTTTAATAGACAACCTTGAGTCAAGAAACGCCCACTGACTTAGCTGAAGCTTTCTTAGAACTGCACTGCAATCTGATACTCTTCCCCATATCTCCTCTTTCGGCACTCTCCTTCTACAGGGGTCTGACCTGCACCACCGTCTGAAGACTCTCACAGCCTAATCCTGACGGCCTCCTTTTGTCCTTCATGGGAATTTCCCCTAATAAAGTTCTTATATGTCTAACCCTGTCTTGGTATCTGCTTCTCGAAGGATCCAAACTAACACATGCCATGAAGATTTGTGGTTTGTGCTGCTGCTAAGTCAGAGATGGACACTACCTTAGAATGTGGGAAGGATTTGAGTAGCAGAATCACTTTAGTAGTAGAAAAGATTAACTATTCAAATCCTCATATGGTACAAATACAGTATATTTTTGCATAACTTGACACAGTTTTATCTTGAAACAGTGCTCAGCATCCATTTTCTTGCTTCTCTTCCTATGACAATTTGTGGTTCTTGTGATTCTCACATATCCAGCAATTGCACACGTTGACTGAGGAACATTTTACATTATTAAACAATTCATAATATTCCTAAACTTGTATATACATCCATCAAGACATAACATAGGTGAAATATAACACCAATTCTTTGTGATGGTCTCTAATGTGTGTCAAAATAAATATTTGTGGATAATCTAGTATACAAATGTTTAAGAGGTAAATTTATACATTTTTTTAAATTGAGTAAAATGTTTAAATGCTACATAAATTTGGTTGAAGGGTTGTATTAATTTTGCTTTTTAATTTTCTTAATTTTAATATTTTGGAAGAAAAATAACTTTTTTTAAAAATAGTTTTTATTCAGATTTACATTTTATATAAAATATGTTAAATTTTGTAAACTTTCAGTACATTTTCATTTGTAATCCTTCAAACCAGAACTGCAAATTGAGCACAGATTATGTGAAAATCTTGATTATAACAACGTAATAGTGATCTTTCAGCAGTGAAAGCAAGAAAAGTAGATTTAATAGTACGAACATATACTAATCTATAAATTATATGTGTATTTATGTTATTACTTATCCAAACACCATGAGACTGTAAACAGAAGGCCAGATACATAAACTAATAATTAAATTTAGTAGTTTTGGGCATTTTACTAACATTCAGCATATGAAAAATACAGTTTTGCAGATATTTCAATTTTATCAATATAAAGTTATATTCATCAAGGTAGGAGATAGACTACCATTTTATTTAACATTTACTTAGCTTTATGTGCAATCTTTTTCTAAAATTTCTATGTAATTTTTATTAGGTTTTTTTTGCAGATACTTATCTCTGGACTAGAAGAGAATCCTTTGCCTTACCTGAGTGATGAAATTATTTCAATATGCAACTTTCAAATATGTATGAATATGGTACATGAGCTTTTGTTGGCATGCTTGCTCTGGGCCCTGCAAATTTTTAGGATAGGCCTGGCTTTCACTGTGAGTGTGTGTGGAATGATTGAAAAGAGGTTTCTCAAGAGCTTCTAGAGCTGGCGTCTCCACTTCACTCCTTGATGGATGGGATGTGCGTAGATATTTCTCGGGGCAAAGAGAGAGCCCAAGAGCTCCTTCTTCACTCCTATTTGGCAGCCAGGAAATGGTTGCCAAATGGGCTTGACAGGTAATGCAGCTTTAAACAAGCCATAGCCCCCGGCAGGGCCGGTCCTCCCTTTTTCTTTTCCCCTCTTGCCACCTAACCCTACCACGTTTCTCATCTTCTTTCCAAGGTCACGGGTCTCCATCTCTGCTTTTGATTCACATCCCTCCACTCAAGCAAGCTTCTGGTCCCCTTTTATCCACAGAAGTCAAATTTTCAGGGACTTCTGCCTGCATCTAAAACTGTGGCTTCACCACCAAGGATATCTCCACTCTATTTCTGGTCCACTGAGTAGTTTATCTTTTTTTTTTTTTTTTTTGAAATGGAGTCTCACTCTGTTGCCTAGGCTGGAGTGCAGTGGCACTATCTTGGGTCACTGCAACCTCCACCTCCCAGGTTCAAGTGATTCTCCTGCCTCAGCCTCCCAAGTAGCTGGAATTACAGGTGTCCACCATCACGCCTGGCTAATTTTTGTATTTTTAGTAGAGACGGGGTTTCACCATGTTGTTTCACCATGTTGTTGCTCGAACTCCTGACATCAAATGATCCGCCTGCCTCGGCCTCCCAAACTGCTGGGATTACAGGCATGGGCCACCACACCCTGCTGAGTGGTTTATCTTTTTGAGTATAACCATGCCTTTCTAATTTTGTTTTCTATTATTATTTTTATGTGTCTTAAATGGGGGAAAAATAAGATTAAGGCTTAAATTTATGGTGCATTTTATTTCCTACAATTTTTTTTACTAATCAAGATAAACCTTTTTGCACATTTATTTGTGTTTATATTTCTTCTTTTGTAAGTTTTTGGTTCATAGCCTTTGCCCAATTTTTATTGGCATGTTATTTTATGTGTATTTTTTAAATGTTACTAATTTGCAAATTTTCTTTACATATTAAGGTCATTGGCCCTTTACCATATTTTTGTAAAACTTTTACCCCAGATTATCATATGCCATTAAATATTGTTTATTATTCACTTAGGTGGACAGATGTTTCCATTATATGTTATAATAATTTATGTTATAGTCAAATTATAATATTTTCTTTTAAATTTTCTCAATGTATATTCTATAAATTCTACATATTCTATGATTCTACTGTTACCATCTATATTCTCTTAATGTTCCTGTGTCAACATTAAGAGTCTTTTGTTTGAAAGATTTTTAATGTCTGCATCCCCTTTTTAAAAAGTGGCAATAAACTAAAGAACCTATCAATTTCTACCTGGAGTGCATGTTCCAAAGCTATATAATGCAGCTGCATTATTCTGATTCCCTACTTTATGACTAATTGAATCTATATGCACAAAAACATTTTGTACAACAGCTGGAGAATTAAAATATTAAACCCTGAGTGATGATTGCTAATTATTTTCTTTCTTTCCTGGTGACAGACCTCAAGTTGTCAGAATGTAAAGGCAACGTACGGTACAAATAGAAACCACATTACTGTGAATTCAGTTTGCACACATCATTATTGGAGAAAGACACTAATCATAACTTACCAAGGAAAACACTGTAGCCTGAATAATTTGTATTTAATCCTTCTTAATGCAAAGAATGTAGAAATGCTCCTGAAGTTTCCACAAAGCGCTCTCCCCATGTGAGAGTTAGCGCCTATCCGCTACCTTGTTTTTGTGTGGATCCCTCACTCAACATGAAGCAATTACTTAGCTAAATCCAGTGGTCCTCTATCAGGTTGATTCTTAGCTGCATTATCATTTCTACCTTTCAAGGTTTGATTTCTCTCTTTCCTAGATTTCCCTTCTTTTACATGGAGTATAATCAAAAAGGTACTAGATTTAGGGTCAGGAATCAATCATTAGAATCCAACTGATCAATTTCCAGCTGTGTGACCTTGGGTCTACTTACATAAACATTCTGAGCTTTAGTAAAATTACAAAGTTGTTAGAATTTAATTATATGAGCTAACATATGTAAAAACACTAAGCCTAAAACACTGGGTAATCACTTGGATTCAAGTGTCAATTTACCTGTTGACTTTTGGAAGGCCCTATAGTTCAGTCCTAAGCCCTCTGGTTTTTTGCCGTCTAAATTCATTCACTCACATAATTCCATGAAATACCTCTTCAAAATCTAACTAGCACCTCTATCAAACCCCTTCCTTCATTACTCCCACCAGAGGGTCCCACCTTTACTAGGGGCCCAACTTGGAACAAAATCAATCTGTATTTGCTTTTTATGTTTTTGTTTTGTTTTGGTTTTTGAGAGGAAGTCTTGCTTTGTTGCCCAGGCTAGAGTGCAGTGATGCTATCTCAGCTTGCTGCAACCTCCACCTCCCAGGTTCAAGCAATTCTCCTGCCTCAGCTTCCCGAGTGGCTGGGACTACAGGCACGTGCCACCATGCCTGGCTAATTTTTGTATTTTTAGTACAGACGGGGTTTCCCATGTTGGCCAGGCTGGTCCTGAGCTCCTGACCTCAGGTGATGGACCCACCACGGCCTCCCAAAGTGTTGGGATTACAGGAGTAAGACACCGTGCCCGGCCTCTGCATTTGTTGATATTTTGATTGTTAAATGTTTCTCATTGTGTATGTTCAATCATACCAATTAGATGATCAACCTTTTAAAGGCAGAGGCCATGTCTTCAGTTTTTGCAGTAGTCACTTAAGCATACAAGGGGTGAGGTACACCATAGGATGCAACATTTTCCTTGTTTCTTCTTCAATAAATGCTGCAGCATCTCTTTCAGTTTGCAGATTTGATTTAACTGATAAGACAGCCTCATCAATCAAAGACAATGAAACCATTCTGCTTTTTCACTAGCTTCATCGATGTAAAAGTATACTTTTCATTCCATGACTACTCAGGGAAAGAGCTAGGCAGACTATGGAGGCGAAGCAGTAGACTGGAAGAAACCAACCTAGTGAGAGACTGTTAGTGAGCAGTGAAAGAGAAAAGAGTCAAACAAGCGGTGGAAAGTAAATGGTATGTAGGGAATTTGAAGGTGTACCTATTTTTACAGCTCTAATAACTAAGTGACAACACTCATGCTCATTTACTGATATATCAGCATTTTTCTCCATGCAAATTTATATTTTGACCTCTGCACTAGATAGGTAGGCCTTCACCCTGCTGTTTCACCACCTGCTGCTTTAACAGCTGCTAATAAGCAAGAATCTCAGCTTCTATAGAAGCAAATCAGGGAAGGGAGTAGCAAGAAGAAAGGAAGGAACCAAGAGGGGGTTAAGAAGAAGGAAGAAGGGATCTATGGAAAAAGATCGAGGGTAAAATCAAGGAGAGAAGACTGGAAAGTGTGAGGAAGAATGGGGTGACTGGGGGAGTTGGAAAAGTTAAGAGTATAAGGATTTTAAAGATCTTTTGTACTGGATTCATAAATTAGTTGCTTTTCAGAGCTACCTACAGTGGATGAAGGGGGCCTATACCCAAAGTCTGATCAACTCCTTTATATGGAGATAGGTAATACTACAAGAGGTCTTCCAGGAGATAGATGAAGAAGCTGAGGAGTTTCTTTTCCATCATACCCTTTCCCTCTTCCCTACATGGTGATCTCTCTCCATCCTTTTTCTCCTCCACTTCTCTCCTCAACTCTGCGTTTAACACCCTGAAAACTGTGAAGGACAATAAGGCAAATGCATTGTATTCTCCCTCTCACCCATGGCCGTTTTCTAAGTTTGAGCACTGAATATATCATGGGGTGAGCTACACTGTGCATAAGCTCTGTGTAACCTATGTCTAACTTCCAAGAACTCAAAATCCACAGTTTGTCCAGGATAAGAGTGGTGAGGGTTGAGGTGGGAATCCATCCACCCTGATTATAAAAGTTAAACCTAATCAGAGAGAAGAGATTGGCTTATCCTCGAAAAATCAACATACACTGTATAAAGTACACATAAAATGATTAATGAAGAAAGGTAGAAGGGAAACACACTGTAAAGTGCATATATAAATATTCACCTCCAAAGAGAAAGATTTTCTTAGTCTACTGAAAATAGGAATATTTCAAGGAATATCATTCTCAAAGTCAGTGTTACATTTTGTAATTAAAATTATATTTTTTCCTTTGCCTCATAAGAAGCAACTACAGTATCTGATAGCAAAAATTATAGCATCTAATGCATAACAGAGGGTATACATCAAATACATGGTTATCAATTTCATGAAATGTTCGCTTCTTTACCCAGAAATGTGAGGCCACATCAGCCAGATTTCACAGATGAACTATAAGTGATCTAATAAATAGAAATAATACTATAAAATGGTAATATTTAACATATTCTAACCTGGACAGAGTAATTATTATTATGAAATAGTTTATACAAAACTACAAAGGGAGCAAAGTTAAAGGCAATTCATTTCTTCATGCTTAATTTATGCAAAACATCAAATGGGCCTAAATAATTGAGGCTGCTTACAATCGTAAAGACTTCTAAGAGCAGAGAACACTAGGACAGTTTGAATGGAAAAACATAAACCTGAATAAAAATGCTGGTAATTTAATAATGATTGACTATTACTGAGTGCCTACCCTGTATCAGGCAATTTTTGAAGCACTGTATATATAGCATCCTTTTTCATCATCAGAACAATCTTATGTGGTCAATGCTCTTGATGGTCTTATTTTATAGGTGGGGAAATTAAAGCATGGAGAGAGACTAAGTAATTTGTACAAGGTCATGCAGTAAGTGGTAAAGTCAAACATTGATAGCCTGGCTCTGAAGGCCAAGTAGTTAACTGCTAAGCTATAGTTCCCACAAGAGAGCTTAGAAGAAGAGCAGTTAGGAGGCCACAGTCTAAGTGGAAGAAACAGTACTTGAAATAATGATAGTTGTTGTAGGAATTTGAATGATTTATAGGAAATTTTGCAAAAGAAGAATCAGTAGGATTTGATAACTGATTGTATATGAAGAGTGAGAAAGAGCTGTTTACATTGACTGCAGTTTCAAGTCTGAGAAATTTGGTAGTGATATTAACTAACTAGGAAAAAGGAATTGTAACTTTTTTATGAGGAATGAGGAAGTCAGCTTTAGACACATAAAACTGAAATATCTTAAAGATTTACTAAGTATAAATAAATAACCAGGAGGCAGATTAAAATACAGTCTTGAATCCCCCCAAAAAATGGTTGGTGATACAATTTGGGTGATATATACATACGGAAAATTGATCTTAGGATGGAATCTTTGAGGGCATTTATAATGAGTAGATGAAAGATGAGTCAGAAAGAAACTTCATCAGAGTTTAGCAGAAAGGTAAGAGGAGAATCAGAGCTCAGTCTTTTAGAAACCAAGAAAAAAAATATTCTAGTAGGAGGAGTTATTCTAAAAGTAATAATGCTGCAAAGAATCTAAACAGAATGAGTACTGAAAAGATGCCACTGTATTGTCAGTTAGAATGGTTTGAAAGGGCAGCTCTATTAACGTGGTGAGGGCAGAAGACATATCACAAGTCACTGAGAAAAGAGAAATATTAGTGGAGTTAGAGATGATACACTACTTTTTCAAGACCTTCATTTGGGAGGAAATGTGAATGATAAAGGACAGTTTAAGGAAGAACATTAAGTCAAATAAAGACTTCTTTAAGCTACTGACACTTTAAGCATACTGTAGGCAGATATAAATGAGCCAGTGGAGAGGTATTAAAAATAAAAGATGGAATATTCAATTAGGAAAAGAGGAAGTCAAATTGTCCCTGTTTGCAGATGACATGATTGTATATCTAGAAAACCCCATTGCCTCAGCCCAAAATCTCCTTAAGCTGATAGGCAACTTCAGCAAAGTCTCAGGATACAAAATCAATGTGCAAAAATCACAAGCATTCTTATACACCAATAACAGACAGAGAGCCAAATCATGAGTGAACTCCCATTCACAATTGCTTCAAAGAGAATAAAATACCTACGAATCCAACTTACAAGGGACATGAAGGACCTCTTCAAGGAGAACTACAAACCACTGCTCAACGAAATAAAAGAGGATACAAACAAATGGAAGAATATTCCATGCTCATGGGTAGGAAGAATCAATATCGTGAAAATGGCCATACTGCCCATGGTAATTTACAGATTCAATGCCATCCCCATCAAGCTACCAATGACTTTCTTCACTGAATTGGAAAAAAAACTACTTTAAAGTTCATATGGAACCAAAAAAGAGCCCGCATTGCCAAGTCAATCCTAAGCCAAATGAACAAAGCTGGAGGCATCATGCTACCTGACTTCAAACTATACTACAAGACTACAGTAACCAAAACAGCATGGTACTGGTACCAAAACAGATATAGACCAATGGAACAGAACAGAGGCCTCAGAAATAATGCTGCATATCTACAACCATCTGATCTTTGACAAACCTGACAAAAACAAGAAATGGGGAAACAATTACCTATTTAACAAATGGTGCTGGGAAAACTGGCTAGCCATATGTAGAAAGCTGAAACTGGATCCCTTCCTTACACCTTATACAAAAATTAATTCAAGATGGATTAAAGACTTAAATGTTAGACCTAAAACCATAAAAACCCTAGAAGAAAACCTAGGCAATACCATTCAGGACATAGGCATGGGCAAGAACTTCATGTCTAAAACATCAAAAGCAATGGCAACAAAAGCCAAAATTGACAAATGGGATCTAATGAAACTAAAGAGCTTCTGCACAGCAAAAGAAACTACCATCAGAGTGAACAGGCAACCTACAGAATGGGAGAAAATTTTTGCAATCTACTCATCTGACAAATGGCTAATATCCAGAATCTACAATGAACTCAAACAAATTTACAAGAAAGAAAACAAACAACCCCATCAAAAAGTGGGCAAAGGATATGAACAGACACTTCTCAAAAGAAGACATTTATGTAGCCAAAAAAACACATGAAAAAATGCTCATCATCACTGGCCATCAGAGAAATGCAAATCAAAACCACAGTGAGATACCATCTCACACCAGTTAGAACGGCAATCATTAAAAAGTCAGGAAACAACAGGTGCTGGACAGGATGTGGAGAAATAGGAACACTTTTACACTGTTGGTGGGACTGTAAACTAGTTCAACCATTGTGGAAGTCAGTGTGGCGATTCCTCAGGGATCTAGAACTAGAAATACCATTTGACCCAGCCATCCCATTACTGGGTATATACCCAAAGGATTATAAATCATGTTGCTATAAAGACACATGCACACGTATGTTTATTGCGGCACTATTCACAATAGCAAAGACTTGGAACCAACCAAATGTCCAACAATGAGAGACTGGATTAAGAAAATGTGGCACATATACACCATGGAATACTAGGCAGCCATAAAAAATGATGAGTTCATGTCCTTTGCAGGGACATGGATGAAGCTGGAAACCATCATTCTCAGCAAACTATCGCAAGGACAAAAAACCAAACACCGCATGTTCTCACTCATAGGTGGGAATTGAACAATGAGAACACATGGACACAGGAAGGGGAACATCACACACCGGGGCCTGTTGTGGGGTGGGGGGAGGGGGGAGGAATATCATTTGGAGATATACCTAATGTTAAATGATGAGTTACTGGGTGCAGCACAACAACATGGCACATGTATACATATGTAACTAACTTGCACATTGTGCACATGTACCCTAAAACTTAAAGTATAGTAAAAATAAATAAATAAATAAATAAAAAAGCATAAATATTTAAAAAATAAAAAATAAAATAAAATAAAATGAAAGATGGAATAAGTAATTTATTTTCTTTCCTAAGAAGAAATGAAGGCCAGGCATGGTGGCTCATATGTGTAATCCCAGAAAATTTTAGAAGCCAAGGCAGAAGTACTGCTTGAGGCCAGGAGTTTGAGACCATCCTGGACAACATAGTGAGACCTCGTCTCTATAAAAAACAAAAAAAAAATTAAAATTAGCCGGGCGTGGTGGTGCACATCTGTAGTCTCAGCAACTCCGGAGGCTGAGGAGGGAGGATTGCTTGAGTCCAAGAGTTCAGGGTTTCAGCAAGCTATTATCATGCCGTGATAGTGCTGTGATCGTGCCATTGCACTGCACTCTACCCTGGGTGGCAGAGTGAGACCCAATCTCTTAAGAAAAAAAGAGATGAAGGGCCAGGCACGGTGGCTCACGCCTGTAATCCCAGCACTTTGGGAGGCCAAGGCGGGTGGATCACAAGGTCAGGAGATCGAGACCATCCTGGCTAACACAGTGAAACTCCATCTCTACTAAAAAAATAAAAATAAAAAAAATTAGCCAGGCGTGGTGGCGGGCGCCTATAGTCCCAGCTACTCGGGAGGCTGAGGCAGGAGAATGGTATGAACATGGGAGGCAGAGCTTGCAGTGAGCCAAGATTGCGCCACTGCACTCCAGCCTGGGCGACAGAGCGAGACTCCATCTCACAAAAAAAAAAAAAAAAGAAAAGAAAAAAAGAGATGACTTGAAGTTAGGACTGATTATAAAATCATAAAGGTAGATGATGAGATCAAGAAGAATGCTATACAAATTCCAGTTCATGAACTGACTCTAGAAGAACTGCATCAGAATCATCCCAGGAGCTTCTTTTTTTTCATCTTTAGTGAAGTAAAATTTGTATATAAAAATTTCATGTAATTAATGTTTACAATTTGGTGAATTTGGACATATGTATACATACATGTTACTGTCACCACAATCCAGGTAATAAACATATCCATCACCTCCAAATATTTTCTTGTGTTCCTTTGGGTTTTTTATTTGTGTGTTGTGTTTATTAATTGTAAAATTAGTAGAGAAAAACATAGTGGAAAACTTTCTTGACATTCGCCTGGACAACACGTTTTTAAATATGACACCAAAAGCACAGGCAAGAAAAGCAAAAATAGACAAGTGGGATTGCATCAAACTAAGATGCTTCTGCACAGCAAAGGAAGCAATCAACAGAGTAAAAAGGCAACCTATGAAATGGGAGAAAATATTTGCAAGCCATATACCTAAAAAGGGGTTAATTTCCAAAATACATAAGAAACTTCTAAACCCCAGGAGTTTATTTAAAAGATAGATTTTGGAACTCAGCCCTCACAGGTTCTAATTCATTAGGCCTTAGTTTCAGCCTATAAATCTGTATACAGTCATATGCTGTTTAACAAGAGATAGGATCTGAAAAATGCATTGTTAGGCAATTTGTCATGGTGTGAACGTTATACACAAACCTAAATAGTATAGCTTACCATACCTAGTCTATATGGTATAGCCTGTTGCTCCTAAGCTACAAACCTGTACAGCATGTTACTGTACTGAATACTGTAGACAATATTAACACAATGGAAAGTATTTGTTTATCTAAACATAGCTATAAAAGGTAAAAATATTTAAAAGGTACAGTAAAAATATGGTATTATAACCTTACGGAATCACCATTGTATTAATATACGCAGCCTGGCATTTACTGAAAAGTTACTATGCAATGCATGACTGTATTTAAATAGTTGCTCAAGCACCACTGTTGCACAGTTATAGAGCATTGGTCCTCATCTCTATCAGACCAATGCCTCTTTGTTTTGTCAAATATTTTGTAATGCCCTCTTTATGATCCTAAAATCAAAATTATAGAAGTATAGCCCATCTAAGCATGAAATTTCAGAAAATCAATAAAATGGTTTAATTAAAACACAAAAGAGAAATGCCAGGAAAGGGCTTCATAATAAGATCATATGCGTAAGTAACAAGGAGCCGAATGTTAATAGCCAAGACAATGGGGACAATGTCTCCAGGGCATAACAGAGATCTTTGTGGTAGCCCCTCCATTCACAAGCCCAGAGGCCTAGGAGGGAAAAATGATTTCTTGGGCCAGGGCCCCAATGTTGTTCTATGCAGCCTCGGGACTGGGCAACCTGTGTCCCAGCTGCTCCAGCTTCAGTTATGGCTAAAAGGGGCCAAGATACAGCTTGGGCCATGGCTTCAGAGAATGCAAGCCCCAATCCATAGTGGCTTCAATGTGGTATTGGGCCTATGGGTACACAGAAGACAAGATCTGAGCTTTGGGAACCTCCACCTAGATTTCAGAGGATGTATGGAAATGCCTGAATATCCAAGCAGGTTTGTGTTGCAGGGGTGGAACCCTCATGGAGAACCTCTACTTGGGCAATGCAGAGGGGAAATGTGGGGTTGGAGTCCCCACACAGAGTCCCCGCTGGGGCACTGCCTAGTGGAGTTGTGAGAAGAGGGCCACCATCCTCCAGACCCTGGAATGATAGATAGCTTGCACCATGCTCCTGGAAAAGCCTCAGGTGCTCAATGCCAGCCCGTAAAAGCAGCACTGGGGGCTATACCCTACAGAGCCACAGGGACAGTGCTGCCCAAGACTGTGGGAGCCCACCCCTTGCATCGGTGTGCCCTGAATGTGAGACATGGATTAAAAGAAATTCATTTCAGAGCTTTAAGATTTAATGACTGCCTACAGCCCCTTTATTTTGGCCAATTTCTCCCATTTGAAATGGGAGCATTTACACAATGCCTGTACTCCCACTGTATCTTGGAAGTAACTAACTTGTTTTTGATTTTACAGACTCATAGGTGTAAGGGACTTGCCTTATCTCAGATGAGACTTTGGACTTGGACTTTTGAGCTAATGCTGCAATGAGTTAAGACTTTGGGGGACTGTTGGGAAGGCATGATTGTGTTTTGAAATATGAGAAAGACATGAGATTTGAGAGGGGCCAGAGGTAGAATAATATGGTTTGGCTCTGTGTCCCCACCCAAATCTCATCTCAAATTGTAATCCCCACGTGTTGAGGAAGGGGCCTGGTGGAAGGTGACTGGATCACGTGGGCAGTTTTCCCCAAGCTGTTTTCATGATAGTGAGTGAGTTCTCATGAGATTTGATCGTTTAAAAATGTGGCACTTCTCCCTTCTTTCTCTCTCTCTTGCCACCATGTAAGACGTGCCCTGCTTTCCCTTCCCCTTCCACCATGATTGTAAGTTTCCTGAGGCCTCCCCAGCCTTGCAGAACTGTGAGTCAATTAAAACTCTTATCTTTATAAATTACCCAGTGTCAGGTAGTTCTTTATAGTGGTGTGAAAACATACTAATACGGGCATCAATATAGCAAAACACATAATGAATTAGTTAGATCTTGTACCTACTTAAAGACATTGGATTTAAGATAAATAAGTAAAATAATATTGAATTGAATATTCTACTATTTTTATTTATATTTGACATTTCAAAATAAAGGCTATAAAAATATATCCATACGCTATGGTTTGTATATAGTTTGTTTGTCTTCACCAAAGCTTCTGTTGAAATTTGATTCCCAGTGTGGAGGTGTTGGAAAGTTGCGCCTAGTGGGAGGTTTTGGGCTATGGTAGCAGATCCCTCATGAATGTCTTGGTGCTGTTCTTGTGATAATGAGTTCCCATTCTCTTGAAACTGGATTATTTTTCACAAGAATGGGTTAGTTCCTGTGAAAGAAAGTTATTAAAAAGCCAGGATGCCTCTCAAATTTTCCTCATCACACATGTCCACTTCCCCTTTGAACTTCTCTATCATGTTTTGATGCAGCATGAAGCCAGGGCCATGTCCTTGAACTTCTCAGCCTGCAGAACTGTAAACTAAATAAAACTCTTTTCTCTATAAATTACCCAGTCTAAGGTATTCTTTAACAGCAACAAAAAATTAATACACCATAGAATTACCATGAATGTGACAAAATTGCCATGTAAGTGACAACCACAAATGCAGATGAATATGGAGAGTTGTACTGACAACTCAAATATCACAAATGGGCACTCACACTAATGTCATGACTTTCAGAAATGGCAAACAACCCTAGATAATTTCTAAACAAAATAAAGTAAAATCTTCCCTTGGTTTGCACGATAGTTGCATTTCTGGAAAATTAAAACTATATAAAACATTTTGCATTTGTATGAAAAATGGATCTATAATCTAGACCCAGATAATTTTAGGGTTTTACCTATGGGAATGTCAGGAGGAAGCATTTGAAAGTCATGTGGAATACAGGGGAAAAAAAAATCTTTGTCATGTGAGCTTGTCCAAACATATTGCAGAGTATCTAATATCCCTGGCTCCCTCCTCCCATTAAATGCCAGGGTGACATCCACCTCCAGCATTGTGACAAGTGAAAAAAAAAGCACTCTCCCCATTTTTGAAACATCCCCTAAAAATGGTACTATTCACCTGGATAACTGCTGCTGCAAAAGTAAATAACAGAGGATGCAAGGTCAAGTGCTCTAAGGAACCTAACAGATCATAGAAAACTGAGCAATGGATGGATATGAAACAATAGGGTTTGTGGGGCCTGTGATGAACAAAAGAAAATGGCCCCACCTAAAGACATTTACACTACAAAAACATCTTTTGAAAATTGTACCGGCTAAAGAAATGGCAGCAGGCTGCAGTATTTACTTTTCAAATGAATGGATTTGACTTGCAATGCAAGGCTAGCCTTTATGTAGCCTAGTGTTACATTTGCATTTTAACAAAAAGCAGCCCTTAAATTTAAGAATTTATCATTGAAAAAAGGTTTCAAGCATCAGCCTAGAATGAGCTTTTCAAAATGAGGGTTGGATATTTAGGAAATTGTGATCAGCAATGTTTTAATCAAACTGATTAAAATAGATTATAATAGAAAATGTCAGAGTACATAAGAGTAAATTTTGTCGTGTTTATTTCAATTGTGTGTGTGGGCATGTGTGTGCATGAGCATGTATACCAGACATGATGTAAACTATCTTGATATTGTTTGGCTCTGTGTCCTCACCCAAATCTCATGTCAAATTGTAATCCTCATGTGTTGGAGAAGGGGCCTAGTGGGAGGTGACAGAATCATGGGGGTGGACATCCCCCTTGCTGTTCCCATGATGGAGTTCTCACAATATCTGGTTGTTTAAAAGTGTATAGCACTTCCCCCAACTGTATCTCCTGCCACCATCTGAAGACAGTGCTTGCTTCCCCTTCACCTTCCGCCATGATTATAAGTTTCCTGAGGCCTCTCAGCCATGCTTTCTGTACAGCCTGCAGAACTGTGAGTCAATTAAACCTCTTTTCTTTGTAAATTACTCAGTCTCAGGTAGTTCTTTATAGCAGTGTGAAAACGGGCCAATACATATCTTTCTGGGAGTCTTGGTAAAAACAACTTTGGAAAACAGCGAGATAAATGGTTAGGTGAGGATTTGGGGTGTAGTAGGATCTTTCCCAACAACATTGTAGCCATCTGACATAGTGGCCTTTTTTGACATATTTATTAGAAGCCAAATTTGGAGTCAAAATGACTAGGATTTTAGTTCCAGCTGTACCTCTCAGGTATGTGATCATAGGCAAGCTGCTTAAACTTTCTTAGCCTTCCTTGGTTTCCTTATCTACAAAATGAAGATAATAATGTGTTATAAGATTTTTGAAATAATTAAAGGAGATAATATATGTTAAATGTGTAAACCAAAATAAAATCCTAAGCTCTTCAACAGACTGAACAAACCCCCTCTGGACCAAGGAAAACTTGAAAAACTGAATTCCCAGCCATGATGGGAAGGGATGCTGTACCCACCTAATTATACGCTCTCCCTTTTGGAGTTTAGGCACAACTGACCAGCATTAACATTAAAATAGAAATCATAAGACTGACAGAACAATCTTTGGCAATAAGATACCAAATTGCAACCTGACTCTGGTATAGCATCATATGACAGATAGTAGACCTTGAAGGAAATCAAAATATTTTACACCAAAATATATTTCTTTGACATATTTTGAAATAGTCTTGCAAACCTATCTTTTGCGGGGAAAATTTTGCATCTGTATAAAAAAATCTCCAGTAATGTAACTAGGCCTTTCCTGAATCTCAGAGAGATTAAGAGTATGATACCTTTTAAGGTCCAAAAAAAGGCATTTACCATCTATTCTCTTTGAAGCCTGCTACCTAGAGCCTTTATTGTGTTATAATAGGTAGCTAGTCAGACATGAGCAGGGCAGGAGAAGCCCCCCCGCCAACCCCACCACTACCACCAGGAGTCGCAGACAACCATCAGGTGACTGTCAGGTAGTTATTAAACTGTCTCTCTAAAATAATCATTGGTCATAGCCAGTGCCAGGGAAAGGCAGTCTCCCAATAGATAGAAACACTTGAAACTGGTAATCAGCAGCTTTCCAGTAATATCTCAGGAGTTAGGCGAGTAGGTTCAAGCATGCTTACTAAGAGGAAAAATGGCAGAGTTTAACTGGTTTATGACCTTCTAAGAGCATTCAACAAGGGAAGAACACCTCAAGTGAGCATGTGTACAACTCCAATAAGCACACTGCACAGTGCGGCCCCTCCCGAGTGCTGGCAGGCCACTGTGTGTGTGGGCAGCACACCCCAAGCGAAAAATCAGGGAAGAAGTAATGCAGACCCTGAAAGCATGCCAACATATAAAACCCCCAGTCAAAGATGTAACCGTGAGCTCCACTCTCAAGTTGCCCACTTGACCCTCTTCCAAGTGTACTTTACTTCCTTTTGTTTCTGCTCTGAAACTTTCTTAATAAACTTTCACTCCTGCTCTAAAATTTGCCTCGGTCTCTCACTCGTCTTATGCCCCCTCTGTCGGAATTCTCTCTTCTGAAGAAACAAGAATTAAGGTTGCTGCAGCCCCATATGGATTTGCTGCTGGTAACGATTACGTAACAAGAACCTTGGCTTCTACGGCACCCCTTATTTTAAATCAAGTATTTTTTCCTACTAATGTCAAGTCTTAGTTTAACTCTTTCAACTAATTGCCAACCAGAAAATCTTTGAATCCACCTATGACCTGTAAGCCCCCCACTTCAAGATACCCTGCCTTTCTGGGCTGAACCAACGCATATCCTACATGTACTGATTTATGTCTTTGCCCGTAACTTCTGTCTCCCTAAAATGTATAAAAATAAACCGGACCACCTCAGGCACACTTTCTCAGGACCTCCTGAGACTATTTCCCGGGCCATGGACACTCATATTGGCTTCAAATAAACCTCTTTAAAAATTTTACAGAGTTTGCTTTTTTTGGTCAACAAATGCTTGGTATACTATTTGACAGATAGTGAGGACTCAATGAATGACAGATGAAATTATTATTATTTTAATAATCACTAATGTATAAGGTTTGTCTGGCATACCAGCAAAATATGAAATATTGTTTTCTTCCTGTTATAAATTCTTTGAAATGCCTAAAGCCATCATATTTGTATTAGTCATTTACTGCTGTGTAACAAATTACTCTAAAGCTTAATATCTTAAAACTACAAACAATTATTATATCACATACTTTCTGAGAATCAAGAATCTGAGATCAGCTTAGCTAGGAGTTTCTGACTCAGGGTCTCCCATAAAGTGGCAGTCAAGCTATCCACCAGGGAGGCACTCTCCAAAGGGGCTGAAGTATCCATTTACAATCACATTTATGTGACTGTTGCCAGGAGGTTTCAGTTCCTTGCCATGTGGGCTTTTCCATAGAGTTGCACATGGCATGGTTTCCCCAACAGCATATCTTCTGAGAGAGAGACAGAGAGAGAGACAGAGAACACCGAAGACAGAAGCCTCAGTCTTGTATAATTTAATCTCTGAAATGACATAACATCACTTCTACCATATGCTATTGGTCACAAATTCTAAGCCTCATACAATTTGCGAGGAGACAATATAAGGGTGTAAATAGCAGGAAACATAGATCATCATTGGGGGTCATTTTTGAGGCTATCAACAATATTCATTGAATGTTCCTCTTCTTCAAAATTTTTAATGCAAACATATGAGACTTTCCAGGCATAAGTAATTATCCCTCACTACCTACAACGAACGCTTGGGTTAACATTAACACAAATTTGAGGAGTCATCAATTTTGTTAATGATACATGACACCAGCTTATTTAATCAATCATATTTAACTTTCAGGAAAATTTTGCATAGGGTGTTATGTTTCTTTCAAGAAATTAAACTTTGGCAAAGGTATTTTAAATATACCTCTACGTCTTCCACTGAGTAATATTTGGCTGTATGGAAAAATTATTTCTTCTAGTTATTCTTTATTACATTCTAAAAATAAATCTCTGAAGGCAGGCTTCTTCTTCTGAGCATGCGACCCGATAGTAATATATGGTTAAGACTTCAAAAGTAAAAATCAATGAGGATGTTTGATTAGCATAATCCTTTTTAAAAATGATGAAAGTAGAATGTGAAATGTCAATATTCTTAATGCCAAAAGTTTGATGAACTACAACAATACATTAAAATAATTGCAAAAGAGAATTTTAAACATAATATAAAAATTAAATTCCTTATTCAGAAAACATTTATGAAAATAAATAGCCAAAATCAAACTGGAAAATCAATACTTCTCTTAAAAGACAAAATTTAAAAACACACTTATTTCCAAGGTGTCATCTAATTTAAAAAAAAATGCTTGCACCTATTTTTCAAATTTGACTTTTATTTCGATGTAAACTCTTTCTTCAATATTTGGCATTATAGATTCCAAATTTGCTTCTGAGTTCATTCATATTTTTAAAGCAATAGATCAGATCAGTTTTGGCCTTTGGCAAGATAATGTAATTGACCATTCCCCAATGTGATCTCTAACCTTCCCTTCCCCCACGCTTGCTCTTTTATTTTATGATCTCTAGTTTCCACACCTGCCCCATTAAGATATTTTCTGATACTTAACACAGAGGCATAAGTGACTAATAATAATTTTAAAGTGGTACACATCTGTACTACTCCAACGAGATAACACACATACACTCCCTATCACAATTCTTGATGCCAAGTAGGTGATTAATAATTGGTGAGTTTCCCTTTTTTACAGCTTTGTTTTCCACTGCTCTTATAAGTCAAAGCTGCTAATAATATTAACTCACACTTTTAAAGAATGTTAACTTCTTGACAGCCCCCCTGTGAAGCACAGTTATATTCGCATTATCTAATTTAATCATCACAACAACCATACAGACTGGGTCCTATTATTATCCCCATTTTACAGATGACAAAACTGAAACTCAAACCTTGTCACAGCTATCAACTGGCAGAGCTATAATCAAGATGTGGTCTCTTTGATTTCTGGGTCCATTTTCCAATTCTCTGTCCTTTATCCTGCTATTTACAGTACACCTGCCCTGTACTTCTTGAGAGCTTTGTTTATTCTTTGGCTCTTTTCCCCTCCCCACTCCCTACTAGTGTTCAAAATCAACACACACCACACAAGAGCCAGTATAACTGCAGACACAAAACGAAACAGTGCATATAGTACACTAACTTTTTTCAACCCTTTTATTTTTCAAATCATTTGTTGATTGAAAATCACTCAACAGATCAAATTCACAAACGGCATATACTTCCATTGATATTGTGATTCAAGATATATTATTTCGTCCTTAAGAACATCTATAAAAACAGAAATGTGACAGTCTACTGGTTGTCCAACATAACCAGCTATCCTATTTTTCCAGAAAGCAAGAACAATAATAACTAGATACTGCATTTTCAAACTTCCCTTGTATTTATCTGAGGCTTATGGCTAATTTTGGTCAATAGGATGTGAATTAAAGTGATATGTGTAACTTCTGTGTCATCTCTAGTATACAACAAACCCTGGCTCTTCCACTTTCTCTTAAACTTAAACATGAGGTGTCTGGGACCTGGTTTTGACTATGCTGATCAAGACAATTCTCTTGGGCAGAGGTGGGCAAACTTTTTCTCTAAAGTTCCAGGCAGTAAATATTTTAGGCTTTATGGGCCACACAGGGTCTTTATTACAACAGTTTAACACTGCTATTGCAGTACAAAAGCAGCCATAAACAACAGATACACAAATGAGTGAGGCTGTGCTCTAATAAACCTTTATTTACCAAAAACAGACAGAGAGCCAGATTTAGCCCACAGACTACAATTTGCTAATCCCTACTCTAAAGGATGGTAGAACAACAAGATGAAAAGGACCTCAGAATACCTGAATAACTACTTTCAGCATAGCCAGCCATCAATCTGAACCACTAGTATCTGGATTTGTTGCTAGGCAAGAAATTTATTTATTCTGGAAGCCACTACATTGGGGAGTCCCTTTATTACAGCAGCTTTAGATTTACCATGACAAATAATGTAAGTGACAGAGAGGGAAAAAATAATTACATAAAGCTTTAATCTGCAATGAAAAATTTTAAGTAAAATCATCCAATGTGTCAGTATTTTTATTAGTAGTTAAATAAATTTTAAAAGCCTGGCATATACCTTCCAAGCTGTTTGCTACAAATTAGGGAATAAAAAAATACTAAGAATGAAAGCAACTTCTGGATGTGGCCAGCTGTACTACAGTCTCCAGAAACCTGCACTATCAGAAAATTGGGGATCACCTTCATTTATATTATTAAAAAGGATTAAAGCCTTCAGCCTTACTGTTGAATTTCAGTTATCAAACAGTGAGAGAGCAGAAATATTTACAGAAGACAACAGAACTTTCCACTCCTAACACCTAAATCAAATGACAAAAGCAGTGGCCTACTTTGCCTCCATGTGTGATGTCCCCATTAATGAAAGTGCACTAAAAGATCTCATTAACACAATTCTACGCTAATATGCATCAATTACACATGAGGTACACATGAGTCTAGCTAAATTATAGATCTTAAAGTGTGCCCTCCCATGTTTGTTATTCACTCAACTGGTAAGTTGATAGATTCCTATATAGCTTCTGAATATAGAACTGATAAATAAGTAAACACATATAATTAGTGAAGAAAATAAATGAAGCAGCCTGTCCTTCTTCATTGGTGAGGGCACATCGCAGAGCAAGTCTGTCTGCATGGCAGCAGCTATTCCTTCCACCTTGATAGTATGTCGTTCATCATGAAGAGTGAACACTAAATCTGGCCATACCTCTAAATCACCAAGGAAATGAACTTAAAAATGCATATTTTTAAGTATTATTTTCAAAGTTTTTATTTTAGTAAATCTAATATGGGATCTGAAAAGCATATTTTTAAGAACTAGGTGATTATGTGTCCAATGAAGCACTTATCCCCATACCTAGTTTAGTAATTACTGATCTAGAAAATTATAGTAAATATTATATAGATTGGCCCAAGCATGATCCTCACACAGAATATTTTCACAACGTTCCAAACAGACACTTATCTAGATTAATCTCTTTGGAAGACAATTCTTAAATCATCTAAAGTAGAAAAAGTACTTAAAATGTTACTAATCCGAGTCTTATTTTCCCTATTGACCCTTCACTGTTAGGGGAACAATTAAGCCTTCAACTTCCTCGGGCTTATACATGTTAACTCCTTTTTCCCTTGCCCTTTCCATATGAAAGTTTTCTCTAGTTTTACAGCTCAGGTACTTTCAGTTCCTAGAAAGAAGGAACTATTATTTTTTTTCAAATCCCTTTATCCCCAGTACCCCATATAACACTTATACTCTCAGACAATAGGAATGATAATAATGTTTACAAATCATATACCTGGTAAGGGTAGTATCTAGAGTCCATAAAGAACAATTATGACTCAACAATAAAACAGCCCAAATTAAAAATGGACAAATGAGTTAATAGATATTTCTCCAAATAAGATATACAAATGGCCAATAAGCACATGAAAGGATACTCACCACCACCGGTTACTAGGGAAATTGAAATGCAAATCAAGACCATAATGAGATACTACTTCATACCTACTAGGATGGCTATAATTCAAAAAAAGAAAAAATACAGAGACAATAATAAGTGTTGACAAGAATGTGGAAAAATTGGATCCCTCATATACACTGCTGTTGGGAAGATAAAATGATGCAGCTGCTTTGGAAAACAGTCTGGCAAGTTCTTCAAAAGGTTAAACATAGTTACCATATGAGTAAGCAATTTCACTCTTTGATACACAGCCAAGAGAAATAAAAACATATGTCCATGGGGCCGGGCGTGGTGGCTCACGCCTGTAATCCCAGCACTTTGGGAGGCTGAGGCGGGTGGATCACGAGGTCAGGAGATCGAGACCATCCTGGCTAACAGATGAAACCCCGTCTCTACTAAAAATACAAAAAATTAGCTGGGTGCAGGGGCGGGCACCTGTAGTCCCACCTACTCTGGAGGCTGAGGCAGGAGAATGGCGTGAACTCAGGAGGAGGAGCTTGCAGTGAGCCGAGACTGCGCCACTGCACTCCAGCCTGGGCAAAAGAGCAAGACTCCATCTCAAAAAAAAAAAAAAATGTCCACGGAAAGCTTTGTACGTAAATGTTCATGGCAGAATTTTCCATAATAATCCAAAACTAGGCACAGCCCAGATGTCTTTGAATGAATACTTAACCAAACTGTAGTAGATTCATACCATGGAATATTATTCAGCAATAAAAAGGAATGAAACACACAGCAACTTGCATGAATCTCAAGGGCATTATGCTGAGTAAGACAAGACAGTGTCAAAAGGTTACATACTGTGTGTCAAAAGGTTCCATACATTTGGCATTCTTGAAAAGATAAAGCTATAGTGAAGGAAAACAGATAAGTGGTTGCCAGAGGATATGGATGGAGTGAAGATGTGACTATAAAGAGATGGTACAGGAGAGTTTTTGAGATGATGGAACGATTGTGTACTGATTGTGGTGGTGCTTGTACAAATACATACATATGTTAAAATTAATAAAACTGTACACTAAAATAAAAACACCAAAGTAAAAACAACATCTGTAGCTGCAGATGAAATCATTCAAAATTTTGGTTAAGAAAATATATAGAGAGAATACAGAAGCACCTACATGCGTGTTCCAATGACAGAAGCAGGTATTAATTGGTCAGCGAACTTGGCAGGCAAGGAACCCAGAAGTTGAGATTATGGTGAGCTATGATAGTGCCACTGCACTCCAGCCTAGGTGACAGAGTGAGACCCCGTCTCAAAAAAATAAATAAATAAACATAGCCAGAGAACAAATAATACTTTAATACTTCCTGAAATAAAGAGACATTTGGAGTCTTTCTTTAAAGGGTAAATGGAGGAGCAGCTTTTACAGCAGGAAAACAGAGACAGGTACTATATAGGAAAATGAAATTGCTATAAAGTATCAAAACATTGTTATAAAAAGTGCTTAACCAGGATTCTTAAAACTAGATAATAATAAATTATAAATGTTTATAAGGTGGCAGCTGAGGGACAAGTCACTGGCAATCCTTGATGCCACATTAAGTTTCAAAGTAAATTACCAAGATTATGGTTCTAAACAAGATATATTCTGCATGTTTATTCATTCATTCCATTAATATTCAGTACCTATCATATGCCAAGAACTGTTCTAGACATTTGAGATATGTCTTCTATGAACAAAATAAACAAAAATGCCTGTTTTGTAGTGCTTACCTTCTAATATGTAAGATTAGGGTTAGAAGAATCTGTTAGGCTTTGGTGAGAGTATAAAGACATAAAATATTTTGGAAATTAGATACAGATCCAAATTTATAGTACCCATACCTTTTGGCCTAGCAACTCTACTTTGGTGAATCTATCTTGCAGATAAACTCACACAGGATCTAAGGGTATGTGATAAGTAGAATTATAAGATAACCTCCAATATTCCCACCTGTTGGTGTACATGCCTTCTATAATTCTCTCCCTTGAATGTGAGCAAGACCTGTGCATATAATGGGAATCACTCCCTTTACTATGTTTATATTATTAATCAGCTGACTTTAGAGTTAACCTAAAGGAAGATTCTACAGATAGATCTGACATTATTAGGTGAACCCTGTAAAGAGATTGAGCCTTTCCTGAAATCAAAGAGCTTCAGAGTGTGAGAGGACCTATGGAGGGCACTATGCAGCAGGAAGCTAAGAGTGGCCTCTAGGAGCTCAGCATGGTGCCTGGCCAACAACCAATAAGAAAGCAAAGAACTCAGTCACAGAACCACAAAAATAATGATTCCATCATTATCCTGAAGAAGCATGGAAGCAGATCCTCCCCTAGTCAAGGCTACATGAAAATTGTGAGATAATAAACCTTTCTTGTTTTAAGCTGCTAAGTTTGTTATGATTTACCATGCAGCAGTAGAAAACTAATACAAGGTATTTCAATGAGAATGTTAAGGACACTATTTGTAACAGTGAAATATAAGAAATACTCTAATGTCTAAACTAAATTTGTTAAATAAATTAGGAAATATTTGGACTATGGAATACCATGATGCCATTCTATAAAGTTCTTTACATCCAAAATATAGAAGTACTAATATGTGATAATACATACTAATATGTTCTTGGTAGTGTGTTATGTAAAAAAGAGCCATTGACAGAACAACATGTTGAGGCTTACTTAGAAGATGATACCACAAAATATGGTGCTTTGACACTGGAGGGATTCTCTCTGGAATTTCCTTATTTGACTAAAAAAACTTCTTCAAAAAAATGCAATTGTCTTAAGAACCCCCTCCTAGGAATTTCATCAAATAATCAGAAAAGATTAACCTCTGGAGAAGAGAAGAGACTGGGAGTCATCAGCAAGTCCAGACAGACTTCTCATCTATTCTTCTGAGGAAGCTCTAGTGGAGGTGGTGGGAAGGCAAGGGGTGGAACTTCACTGTGAACAAAGGTAATACCTGGGGAACTTTATCTGCAAAATAAGACAACATTTGTTCACAGTGAAGTTCCACTGCTCATCTTCTACCACCTCCCCAAGAGCTCAGAGCAACTTTGTGCCATCCTATTGTTCTTTGGGCTCATTCATTTCCCCTGAGAATCATTGACTCCTGCATCCCCAATCTCCCTTTCCTTATGAAGAAATGTACATAAGCATCTATACCCCATTGTGTTATTGGGTAATCACATTTCCCACAATTTCCCCCTATGCACATTAAATATATTTTGTATGCCTTTTTCTCCTATTAATCTAGCTTTTGTCAGATCATTTCCAGCAACCTTTGGGGCACAGAAGGGAAATTTTACTTTGCCCCCCAAAATATGGATAACATATACCATATTTCGTAATAAAGAAAATATCCAAATATCCAAGCTGGGTATGGTGGCACACACCTGTAGTTCCAGCTATTCAGGAGGCTGAGGCAGGAGGATCGCTTGAGTCCAGAAGTTTGAGTCCAGTCTTGGCAGTATAGTGCGATCCTATCTCTGATTAAAAACAAAAAAAAAGGAGAGGGGAGGAGAGGGGAGGGGAGGGGAGGGGAGAAGGAAGGAAGGAAGGAAAGAAGGAAGGAAGGAAGGAAGGCAGGAAAAAGAAAGAAAGAAAGAGAGAGAGAAGAAAAGAAAAGAGAGAGAGAGAGAAAGAATGAAAGAAAGAAAGGAAGAAAGAAGAAAAAAGAAAATAGCCATATACAAAGTGTATATTATATCCATATATATATGGATATATATATATTTGAATGTGCACAGAAAAAGTCTGGAAGAAAACACATCAACCTTTTTACAGTAGTTATCCCAATAAAATAGAACAAGTTTGGTGGATGAGATAAGAAGGGTTTCAAGTTTTATCCTGTACACTTATGTATTGTTTGAATTTTGTTTCAAGGAATATGCATTCTTTCTGTGTTTAAATTGGTACAGATGAATAATCTGTGATAGTAATAGTTGTAAAAGCTATTTTCTCCCTGATAGCTACCTTTATCTTGGGATTTAACTGATTTTGAGAACAGCTCACTTTAAAGTATTATGGTTTTGAATATCTGTTTAATGTTTGCAGAGAGTTACTATCTGGGGTCAAAAAATCTACCTTTTATATATCGTGACTATGAAAAGTCTGTGCTTAAGACTTCATATACAGAACCATTATCTTTAGTTTCAGGAAAATTACTCACTGCAGCACACTAACATCATTGGTGGCAAGAAACCAAATCATAACGGGAGTTTTTGAAGAGTGGCATAAACTTGTCTGCAACTGAAATTGACCTCTAGCATGCGAAATGTCTGACACTTCCCCAATATGAGATGACAGTAACAAATAGTCAAGAGTCCAACAATCAGAATAATTCCTTCACTTGGGAGGAAATAAGACTGCTGTGCTGGCACTTATCATAGTGTGCAAAAAGGGTGGGCTCAGGGGAATTGTCTAAATGGGCACAGTAAGTGAACCAAGTATAGAGAGTTAAGAGATGCCAGTAGGAAAGGGGATAGGAGGTTTTAAGCAATACATAGTGATTAAGGCTAAAATTAAACCACAGATGAAAACTGAATCATAGTTAAGAAAATCAAAATACTTCACCCCAAAATATACTTCTTTGGCATATTTTGATTTGGTTGTTCCAGGTCCTGCAAACCTAAGTAGCCCTGCACAGCTATCCTTTGTCAGGGAGATTTGCATATGTAGAGAATCTGCATAGATACAGCCGGGCTTTCTCTGAGGCTCTCTTTTGTCCAGATCTAGGAAAGATTAACTGAGAGTCTGTCACTTTAAGAGTCTGAAAGAAACATTTACCATCTACTCTCTCTGAGGGCTGCTACCTGTGAGGTTTCATCTACATAACAAGACCACCTTCGCTAGCCAGGCCTCTTCTTCCCCTCCCATAACCTGTCTTACCATTACAACTTGATTTCCCAACATAACCTGGTTTTGGCCATGTTCTAAGCCCCCGTTCTATCTCTAACCTCAAGATGGCATATAAGTTTCTGTACCCCACCTGGGGTTTGAGATAATCACTCCACGGTTCTCTGGTGCATGTTAATAAATTTGTATGCCCTCTCTCCTATTAGTCTGCCTTTTGTGAGTTGATTTTTCAGTTAATTTTCATAGAACTAGGGGGAGGTTTTTCCTTGGCCCCTACAATAGTCAGGTCAGTGCCGCTGCTAGTGCCTTTGTGCAAATTATTGAGACTCCTGTTTCTCCAGGTAATAAATTCCCATGCCAGACTCCATTTCCTCCACTCATCCTGGTGCTTCAATGCAGTTAAAAATCTATACAACTAAACAGGCAGTAGTCCTGAGTCAGGCCCAGGAAAGCAAGGAAGAGCCAGCATATGAGAGCCGGCATATGGAATTTAAATCCCATTAAACTCTAGTAGAGTTACCTACTTCTGATGTGACATTGTGCTAAGCCAGCCCAAAGCAAGATTGGGGTGAAGGAGGAGTGGTTCTTTACAAGGCCAACTACACCTGAGACCCTGTATTAGTCAGGATCGACACATAAAATTAACCATCCCAGACCCTACCAGACTCTGTGAGATAATAACCATAAGGAGATAGCTCTGTTACATTTGAACAGCAACAATTAAAGTGGCCCAAATGAACTGAACTAATGAACTAGTATTGAACCTAAGAATATCTAGATGTTTGAAATTTTATAAAAATAAAAATGAATAGAACCTGTTTGAACAATTAAAATAAATGCAGTTTGATCAAGTTTGATCCCATTTTTTATTTTATAATACAGCTGCCACTGCTATATTCCTAAAATAAAATTTTCTGCAGCATTTATGTTGACATTGTATGCCTGCTTGTCAATGATGAGAAGATGATGAATTAAATAAAGTTTCTCCATTAATCAGACATTCTAATAACACATCCTTCAAGGCATCCAAATGTCACATTTGTTTTCTCAAATTTACACATAGTCCATGTCATTTTGTATCATTTTTCATCAAACCACATTGATCAATCATTTAATCAAACACCTTCTATGTGCGCAGAAGCATGCTAGATGTTGTAGGAAATCATAGGAAGTAGACAAAGAAAATCCTGTTATTGAAGCACTTGAAAACTAGCTGAGAAGACAAGACTTACACAATCACAAAGTATATAAAAAATGTGTAAGTATATAGTAAAGTCTATGATGTCAAAAGTAAACAATAAGATCCTATTTTACAATCTATACAATAAACATTTTTTTAAAAAAAAGAGTAAAGAAAGGAGAATTCATCAGAAAAGTTTTCACCATACAGACAGGATTTAAATTGAGCCTTAAAGGATAAGTTGGAAGAGCTTAACTGCTCTGTGCTATAAGCCTTTTTGATAGCACAAAAATTGCATTGAAAGCTGTATTTTTTTCTGCTGTAAACTGAACATCAGTGCAGGGCTTTCACTCATGGAGAACACTAATATGTTGCCAGCCCTCAGATGCTTTTATGGGGAAAAAGGAGCAGGACAAGGTTTCAGCTACTGGCACAAAAGGTTCACTTATGCTTTGTTGAAGGAGACAATTCTAGCTACCACTTTGCTTGGTCATTGAGACTTTATATCAGCTCTGCTTCATTATGGCTAAATATTTTTAGTAATTAGAGCATTCAGATTCTCCATTTCTTTGTCATCAAGCCTTCTCTGTCATTTCTGAGGTTATATAACCCATTTAATGAAAGCCTTTGGAGTGTTTTGAAAATTCAATATGCATTCTCTTCTATGTATAATAAAAGCTCTTATTCACTATTTTTTCAAGAGGAAAATAAGATACGATTTGAAAAAGAATGATCAGTGTATTCCACTCTTCAATTACTTTATAAATAATTGTCAGGCCTCTGAGCCCAAGCTAAGCCATCATATCCCCTGTGACCTGCACGTATACATCCAGATGGCCTGAAGCAACTGAAGAATCACAAAAGAAGTGAAAATAGTTCCTGCCTTAACCGATGGCATTCCACCATTGTTGTTTGTTCCTGCCCCACCCTAACTGATCAATTAACCTTGTGACATTCCTTCTCCTAGACAATGAGTCTTAGAACCACCCCACCAAGCACCTTGTGACCCCCGCCCCTGCCCGCAAGAGAATTACCCCCTTTAACTGTAATTTTCCACTACCTACCCAAATCCTATAAAACTGCCCCACCCCTATCTCCCTTTGCTGACTCCTTTTTCGGACTCAGCCTGCCTGCACCCAGGTGATTAAAAAGCTTTATTGCTCACCCACAGCCTGTTTGGTGGTCTCTTCACATGAGGCACATGGCAATAATTAACCCTCTCAATTCTTATATCTCATGATTTCACAGGGGGAGGGGTGCTCCCTAATTACCTCAGGACATTATTGCTAGATTAGTGACCAGTTGCTTAAACAAACAGATGTGCATGTGTTAGAGACATAAAACATTTATTAAAGTGACTACAAAGGACAATAATAAATTTATGACATTTTATGATATCCCACTTCTTGAGTCATGAGTTTCCATTTTCAGTGTTCTTTAGCTCTAATTGTACATGTCATGTAAATCTATACAAAAGCTAGTATCTTTCTAGGACTCACTATATGCCCATAGAAATGGAGAATATCATCATTGCAAGAAATATTGGAAATCTTTCCGCATTTTACAGAAGAAATAGATAAAGAAGAGACAACTAGTTATTGACAGAGTCAGAAATAAAATTCCTGTCTCTTGACAAAATTAATCTACAGGATTTTTTGTTTTGTTTTTAATAAGGAAGGTTAAATTGAGAAGAGTAAAATTTTGGCAACCTAAAAAGCACTGCCATTCTTCTCTAAAGCATTATCAGTGACTATAAGCTTTTCAAAACTCCAAAAACCTTGATGCCAGCTTAAGGCTGATTTTTCTTTACCACTGCCAAAACACTGTGGAACAGTTTCTGGGATAGGTCTACATCCAAGCTCAGTGGTAGAGTTCACAGGAGACAACTACATGCTCACCAGCTTCTGTAGATTATTCTAAAATATGCTGTGCTTCTTCTCTTTCTAGCCCCCAACTCAGACCTGCATTTACATCCTACATTCAAACATTTTCCATTCCTTACCCATGGGGTCAATGATTAATTGTTGGGATATACCATACAAATAGCAAGGAAAAAAAATCCCATAAAAGAAACTTTTAGTAACTGAAAGAACACAGTGGGTTATTGGCCCAGAAAAGCATTAAAGTGCTAACCATAAAGCTAGATTGAAAAACATCCAGGAATGAAAGACTAAAACTCATGCTTTATCTTAAGATCCAGTATCCAGCACAATGCTTTATTCATAACAGGTACTCAATAAATATTTATAAACAAATAAAGAGAAATTAGATTGGAACATGCACTGGATTTTGGAGTCAGCATGATTCAAATGGGAAAGTATGGGGATGGGTGGGAGGAATGAAGAAAAATGGTAAGAAAAAACACATAAATAAACAGAACAGCTATCAGATTAAATAAAAAGAATTGAGGATTTCTCTTAGATGGCATTTTGTTTTCTTTTTCACTTTTTTAATTATTATTATTTTTATTATACTTTAAGTTCTGGGGTACATGTGCAGAACGTGCAGGTTTGTTACATAGGTATACATGTGCAATAGTGGTTTGCTGCACCCATCAACCCGTGATCTACATTAGGTATTTCTCCTAATGCTATCCCTCCCCTAGCCCCCCACCCCCCAACAGGCCCCAGTGTGTGATGTTCCCCTCCCTGTGTCCATGTGTTCTCATTGTTCAATTCCCACTTACGAGTGAGAACATGCAGCGTTTGGTTTTCTGTTCTTCTGTTAGTTTGCTGAGAATGATGGTTTCCAGCTTCATCCATGTCTCTGCAAAGGACATGAACTCATCCTTTTTTATGGCTACAAAGTATTCCATGGTGTATATATGTGCCACATTTCTTTACATTACATTTTCAATACATTACTGTTGACTACAAGTAC
Source organism: Pongo pygmaeus (assembly GCF_028885625.2). Classification (NCBI taxonomy): domain Eukaryota; kingdom Metazoa; phylum Chordata; class Mammalia; order Primates; family Hominidae; genus Pongo; species Pongo pygmaeus. The sequence goes on along the minus strand of NC_072396.2, from coordinate 117,378,040 downwards.
AGTGTTATACAACAGCACTCTAGAGCTGATTCATCTTGCTTGACTCAAACTTTACATCCATTGATTAGTAATTCCTCACTTTCCCCTCTGTTCAGCTTCTGGTAACCACAATTCTACTATTTGATTATATGAATTTGACTATTTTAGATATCTCATATCAGTGAACTCATGCAGAATTTATCTTTCTGTGGCTGGCCTATTTCACATAGCTTAATATCTTCAAGGTTTATCCATGTTGTCACATATATGGCCAAATTTCCTTCTTTTCAAAGGCTGAATAGTGTTCATTTGTATTGTATAACACATTTTCTTTACCCATTTACCTGTTGGTGGACATTTAGGTTCTTACAATAGCTTGGCTAACAATTACTAGTGATTAATTGAATTAGCCCATGGTACACAATCCTATGTTACAGCAATCGAACTTTCAAAGTAAACCATGATCTTTAAGAATTACATTTTAAAATAATCATAACTGTAAATGTATGTTACATCAGCTGATACTGCGATTTTAGCACATGCAAGAAATTAATTTTGTTTGCCCTTCCCACTTACTCATCATTTCTGAGATTTAGTAAGCACTCAAGCCTATCAATAATGCTTCATTATCTACATCCTTCTCTTTCTGTCCTAGGGGGATACTTTTACAAGACAGAATGGGAATAAATTCATGGGAAATGCAGAAAATTTTCCATCATTCATTTATATGTGGAATAATTACCTGATTCCTAAATACAACTTTCCTAAGGGTCTGAAATAGAAGCACAGGACACTTTGGGGCCTATTATTTCCCAATATAATATCTTTACATCAGAGAGGAAAAAAATTATGTCAAAGGTATATGAAAGCTTTCTAGATTTTAAAATAAGAGGCACATTACTATTCTGTGACTATACAAAAATTTACATTACGGTAGAAAATACAAATAAATCATAAGATAACTATCTCATGGAAAGACCTACCTATACCATATCTACATTATTTTTTCTCCTCTAGCCATTTTCTCACAGTGTCAAGAAAACTGTTGGCTGAATGAGACTGTGCATTTCTCCACAGTAAGGATTTGGGAGCATTCTTAGAGGGCAGCTAAAGTCCATAATGCAAGCTACCACAAGCCAAGAAATCTCACCTTTCCCCTTCGCTGACAAAGTTTCTTTATCTTACCTCGCAATACATAGAACAGGATTGGAAACCTTCCAAAAGGTGGGTAGTGAGTATTTGCTGAACAATCATCTGATCTTCCCGATTGGCTATTGTAGTAGAATATGAATATGGAGACTTCTTTAGCTAGGATTGTTAGGAACAAACTCTCCAAGGAGATTTTTGAAACAGGGCCTTGCTCTGCTGCCCAGGCTGGAGTGCAGTGGTGCATTTTGGCTCACTGCAGCCTTGACCTCCCAGGCTGAAACAATCCTCTCACCTCAGCCTCCCCAGTAGTAGGGACTAAAGGTGTGTGCCACCATGCCTGGCTAATTTTGTTCATTTTTTTGGAGAGACGAGGTCTCACTATGTTGCCTGGGCTGGCCTCTATACCCCAGGCTCAAGCAATTCTACCTTCTCAGACTCCCAAAATGCTGAGATATCAGGCATGAAGCACTGTGCACAGTCTCCAAGGAGGTGATGTATAAGCTGAGCTGCCAATGATAAGGAGCAGGTAACCAGAGAGGGAAGAGTACTCTAAGAAGAAGAAACAATAAATTCAAATACTCTGAGACAGGAAAGAGCTGGTTGTGTTCAAGAATAAAAAGGTCAGCAGAGTGGCTGAAAGGTAGTGAATTGGGGGAAGAGTAGAGAGGGATGAGTCAGAGAAATAGACAAATTAGATAAATCTTGTAAGATGTATATGAGGAATTTGTAATTTATTATAAGTGGATACAAGGAGTCATTGGAGATTTGCTTTTAATGAAAAATTCCAAACATACTTATAAAAGAGAGAATGACATAATAATCCTCATAGAGCTATTACCCAAATTTAATAATTATCAATATTTTGTCATATTTACTTCATCTGTCTTCTTTGCTTTAGTTTACTTAAGCATTTAAATTAAATCCCAGACTTCACGGTATTTCACTTCTGTATACATAATTTAGCATGCATCTCTGTAAAGTATGAATATTTTCTGACATAACCACAATGCCATTGTCACACCTAACTTAGAAAACAATGTCTTTATTGTCATCTAATAACTAAACAATAATTACATTTATTCAGTTAGGTCACAAATCACTTTTCACTGTTGCTTTATTAAAGCAGGATCCAAACAAGTTCCACTCTTTAGTCTTTATTCATTTTCCACCCTAAAGCAATAACCCCCTCCTTTTGTTCCTGTTACTGACTTATAAAAGAATACAAGTCTCTTTTCTTGGTGAATGCTCCAATAAAATGGAGTCAATGAATTGTGATGCTGTTAACTTGTCCCACTAACTCCCACATTTCTTTAAATGAAAACTACTTCTTAATTGGTTTCAGGTTCCACTTTTAGACAAAACTACTTTATAGACTGTACTGTGTATTCCACCTTGAGGGAACACTTAGTTTCTGGGTGTCATTTTTAGTGATTGATCAGTGGGTTCATGTGGTAGCAGCCTGATCCCTCCATTGTAAAATTCCCCATAAGTCCTTCATTCAATGCTTCTGTTGTGGCTCAGAAAATAATTCCACAAAATGAAGGCCTCAGAAGCAGCCTCAGAAGCAACAATTTTTCTTTGACCTTCTCTTGCTCTCGTGTCTCTCAGTCCCATCCTCCCCTGAAGCTAGCCATAGAAACTAGAATCCTTTTTCTCGAAGGTGGGTCAGAGAAACCAGAAGCTCTTTTCTCCACCCAGCCATAAAACTTAAAATTACTGCTTTAATTTTCCCTCCAACTTTCTGTGTAACAACTGGTCATAAAGAAATGATCCTACCTATCTTCTTTGGCTGTAGGTCATAAGAACCCCATTCCAGAGAGGGTTCTGCTTCACACCCAGAAGGAAGGAATGCTTGCTCAGAGAGGCCAAGAAGAACCTAGACAGAGAGGCCTCGCTGAGTTTCCCCACTCAGTCTATAAGCATTTGATCATACCCTTTTTGTCCAACCATATTTCTACATGGGTGTCCATACTTTGTTGACCTAAGCATTAAAATGGACAATTTCCTCTGTATCTCTGGGTCTTCATTCTGAAGACTCCTTTGTATGCCTTTTCTCCTACTAACCTGCCTTTCATGAGTTGATTTTCTAGTGAAACTTCAGAGGGCCAAGTCTTGGCTCCTACACTTCCATCCATCAAAGATAATTACCTAAATCAATGATCTTATTACATGTTACACAATAGTTATTTTATAATCTATCATTTCTTTCCCATTTTTGGCTGGAATTCTTCTGAAAAGGAGTTTTACTCATAAACTACAGTTATTTCAGAACCCTAAAATACACTCATTAGGAGGTGTTAAGCAGTAGAATGATAAGATCTGATTTACTCTTTAGAAAGATGGACTGTGGTCTCAAGGATGGCAGGTATAAAGGCAAGAAAACTAATTAGAGGGCTGCAGCAAAGTCCAGGTAAGAGATAATGGTGATTTGGAGTAATATTTTAACATTAGAAATGGTGAGAAGTGGTCATAATTAGGATATGATTTGGAGATAAATCCAAGAGAACTTGAAAGATTGGATGTGAGCTGTGAAGGAAAGGCAGAAATCAAGAATGTCTCCTAGGTTTTGGTTTAAGCAAGTAGGTGTCAACACCAAGATCAAGAAACACAACATGACCAGCAGTACAGAAGCACCCCTTGTACCCCCTCCTGGACAGTCCTCTCAATTCCCAGAGCAACTACCATCTTGATATCTAATGGCAAATGTTAGTTCTATCTGGTTTTGCTCTTTTATTAATGAAACTGTAATGTATTTTGTGTCAACATTATATTTGGGAGGTACATAAATAATGTCATTCACTTTTATGACTGTGTCGTATTGGTGAATTTTTCTCCATTTATTTATTTATTCTACTGTTCACGTAATTTTCAGTCTTGGCTACTTTAGTCTTCTATGGACATTTTTGCACATGTTTTCTCTTGAACATATGTATGCATTTCCATTGGTATTTACCTAGGAGTGGAATTGCTGTTATGAGTATGGATTTATTTAGTTGTATTAGTATAGTAGTCCCCTCTTTTTTGTGATTTTGCTTCCTTTAGTTCCACTTACCCATGATCAACCTTGTCCAGAAACATTAAATGGATTATTTAAATAAACAATTAATAGGTTTTAAATTGTACACTGTTCTGAGTAGCTTGATGAAATCTCACGTCATCCTGCTCTGTCATGCCTGGGATGTGAATCATCCCTTTGTCCAGCATATTCAAGCTATAGTTGCTATCTGCCTGTTAGCCATTGACATCTGCTCCTGACATCCAACCATCAACACCATGATCGTTCGATAACTCAGTATCACCCAAAGCAGTCAAACCTTCTTGTAATGTATTGTTAGGAATTCAATAGTAGCCTAATGCTATGTCAAAATACCTACATTATTCACCCCATTTCATCTGATAATAATGTAGGCATTTTATCATCTCACATCATCACAAGAAGGAAAAGGATGAGTATAGTACAATAAGATATTTTGAGACCACATTCACATAACTTTTATTACAGTATATTGTTATAATTGTTCTATTTTATTATTAATTGCTTTTAATCTCTTACTGTGCTTAATTTATAAATTAAACTTTGTCATAGGTATGTACATATAGGAAAAAACATAGTATATATAGTATACATAGGATACAGACTATCCATGTTACCTGGCATCCACTGGGGGTCATAGAACATAGAACATATTCCACCACTGTACTATTAAACAGTTTTTCGAAGTGATTATATCAATTGCTATGGTTTGAATGTGTCCCCACAGAAAGCATGTGTCCCCACAGAAACAATCCCCAATGCAACAGTGCTGGGAGGCTGGGCCTAATGGCAGATGATTAGGCCATGAGAGCTCTGCCCTAATGGACTAATTTTGTTACCATGAGAGCAGGTTCCTTATAAAAGAATTAGTTCAATCTTCTCTTGCTCTCTCTCTATCTCTCATCCCCTTTGCCTCTTTGTCCTTCTGCCATGAAATGACACAGTAAGAAAGCCTTCACCAGGCACCAGCTCCTTAATATCGGACTTCTCAGCCTCCAGAACTGGGAGCAAATATATTTGTTATTTTTCAACTAAAAAAAAAAATGATTGACTTAGCTCTAAGAATTCAATAACTGGATTGTAAATAAGCAGCATAGAAAAATAGCCAGTAATTGAAGGAGTCCTAACAATAGCACCTGTAAAACTCAAGACACCCATACCCCTTTCAGGTTTAGGTGCCTGTCTTTGGTTGAAATTTTTTTAACCATGTCCAAATAGATAAGGCTGAGCAAACACATTCTGTTCTTCATAAATTACCCAGTCTGTAGTATTCTATAATAGGAGGACAAAATAAACTAAGATGGGAATTGACACCTTTGCTAGCGTAGTTTGAAAATATTAGTGCTCTATATTCTTACCTTTTTTTTTTCCTGTTGTTTTGTTGTTGTTGTTGTTCTTGTTGACTTTAGGTCATTCTACTGGTTATTTGGTATTGTATTGTGATTTTGATTTGCATTCTCTAGTGACTAATGAAGTTGAGCAACTTTTCTTATTTTTATTGGTCATTGGATATCCTCTATTGTAAAATATCTGTTTAAATCTTTTGCCCATTTTTCTATTTTTAGCACTCTCTTTATTAATTTGTGAGTTCTTTATATATTCTTAATAATAGTCATTTGTTAGTTATGTTGTCTCACAAATATCTCCCATTTAGTGAGTTAATTCTTAATTCTCTGAATGGATTTTTTGATAAAAGTTATAAATTTTAATATAGTACAATTTGTCATTTTTTTCTGGTTAGCTTCTTTAAGAAATCTTTGCCTACTTCAAGATAAAAAAGATATTTTATCTTGTTTTCCTCTAAAATCTTTCATTGATTTATATTTTACCTACAATACATCTGGAATTGATTTCTGTGTAAGGTATAAGGTAAGAGTCAAGATTCAGTTTTTCCCACTTGGATATCTGATTGAGCTAACACCATTTATTTAAAAGAGCATCTTACCCCTAATGCACTACAGTTTCATTTTGTCATGAATCAGGTGACTATATATAAGGAAAGTGTTGTTGTTGTTGTTTTTCACTGAATTCTGTTCCATTTGATAGTTTATCCACTCTTACACTTAGTTTAATCACTACAGTTTTTCACTATAGTTTTATAATAGGTCCTTGTCAGGCCTCTGAGCCCAAGCCAAGCCATCACATCCCCTGTGACTTGCACGTATATGCCCAGATGGCCTGAAGTAACTGAAGAATCACAAAAGAAGTGAAAATGCCCTGCCCCACCTTAACTGATGACATTCCACCACAAAAGAAGTGAAAATGGCCAGTCCTTGCCTTAAGTGATGACATTACCTTGTGAAAGTCCTTTTCCTGGCTCTTCCTGGCTCATCCTGGCTCAAAAAGTTCCCCCACTGAGTACCTTGTGACCCCCACTTCTGCCTGCCAGAGAACAATGCCCCTTTTCCCTTTACCTACCCAAATCCTATAAAACGGCCCCACCCCTATCTCCCTTCGCTGACTCTCTTTTCAGACTCAGCCTGCCTGCACCCAGGTGCAATAAACAGCCTTGTTGCTCACACAAAGCCTGTTTGGTGGTCTCTTCACACGGACGCGCATGAAATTTGGTGCTGTGACTTCAATCGGGGGATCTCCCTTGGGAGATCAATCCCCTGTCCTCCTGCTCTTTGTTCCATGAAAAAGACAGTCTTCCCTTGGTGTTTAATCACACAGGGATGCCTGCCTGATTATTCACCCACGTTTCAGAGGTGTCTGACCACGCAGGGACGCCTGCCTTGGTCCTTCACCCTTAGTGGCAAGTACCACTTTTCTGGGGGGCAAGAACCCCCCAACCCCTTCTCTCTGTGTCTCTACCCCTTCTCTGCTTTTCTGGGGGACCAGAACCCCCCAACCCCTTCTCCTTCACCCTTAGCAGCAAGTACAGCTTTTCTAGGGGGAAAGAACCCCCAACCCCTTCTCTCCATGTCTCTACCCCTTCTCTGCTTTTCTGGAGGCAAGAACCCCCCGATCCCTTATTTCTGCACCCTGCTCTGCACCCTGATCCCTTATTTCCATGCCCTGACCTCTTATCTCTGTGCCTCAACCCCTTATTTCCACACCCCAATCCCTTTCCCGCTTTTCTGGAAGAACCCCTGAACCCCTTCCCCCTGTGTCTCTACTCTCCCTTTTCTTTAAACTTGCCTCCTTCACTATAGGCAACCTTCCACCCGCCATTCCTCCTTCTCCGTTAGCCTGTGTTCTTAAGAACTTAAAACCTCTTCAACTCTCGCCTCACGTAAAACCTAAATGCCTTATTTTCTTCTGCAATGCCGCTTGGCCCCAGTACAAACTCGACAGTGGTTCCAAATAGCCAGAAAATGGCACTTTCAATTTTTCCATCCTACAAGATCTAAATAATTCTTGTCGTAAAATAGGCAAATGGTCTGAGGGGCCTGACGTCCAGGCATTCTTTTACACATCAGTCCCTCCCTAGTCCCTGTTCCCAATGCAAATTGTCCCAAATCCTCCTCCTTTCCCTCCCGCCTGTCCCCTCAGTCCCAACCCCAAGCATCACTGAGTCTTTCTAATCTTCCTTTTCTACAGACCCATCTGACCTCTCCCATCCTCGCCAGGTCCCAATTCTTCCACAGCCTCTGCTCCCCCACCCTATAATCCTTTTATCACCTCCCCTCCTCACACCTGGTCCAGCTTACAGTTTCATTCCTCGACTAGCCTTCCCCCACCTGCCCAGCAATTTCCTCTTAAAAAGGTGGCTGGAGCTAAAGGCATAGTCAAGGTTGATGCTCCTTTTTCTTTATCCGACCTCTCCCAAAATTAGTTAGCGTCTAGGCTCTTTTTCATGAAATACGAAAAACCCAGCCCAGTTCATGGCTCATTTGGCAGCAACCCTGAGATGCTTTACAACCCTAGACCCTGAAAAGTCAGAAGGCCGTCTTATTCTCAATATGCATTTTATTTTTTTTACCCAATCTGCTCCCGACATGAAATAAAGCTCCAAAAATTAAACTCCAGCCCTCAAACCCCACAACAGGACTTAATTAACCTCGCCTTCAAGGTGTGCAATAATAAAGTAGAGGCAGCCAAGTAGCAATGTATTTCTGAGTTGCAATTCCTTGCCTCCACTGTGAGACAAACCCCAGCCACATCTCCAGCACACAAGAACTCCAAATGCCTGAACCTCCTCCCCCAGGAGCTTGCTACAAGTGCTGTAAATCTGGCCACTGGGCCAAGGAATGCCCACAGCCCAGGATTCCTCCTAAACCGTGTCCCATCTGTGCAGGACCCCACTGAAAATCGGACTGTTCAACTCACCTGGTAGCCACTTCCACAGCCCCTGGAACTCTGGCCCAAGGCTCTCTGACTGACTCCTTCCCAGATCTTCTCGGCTTAGCAGCTGAAGACTGACACTGCCCGATCACCTCGGAAGCCTACAGGACCATCACAGATGCTCTGAGTAACTCTCACAGTGGAGGGTAAGTCCATCCCCTTCTTAGTCGATATGGAGGCTATCCACTCCACATTACCTTCTTTTTAAGGGCCTGTTTCCCTTGCCTCCATAACTGTTGTGGGTATTGACGGCCAGGCTTCTAAACCTCTTAAAATTCCCCAACTCTGGTGCCAACTTAGACAATACTCTTTTAAGCACACCTTTTTAGTTATCCCCACCTGCCCAGTTCCCTTATTAGGCCGAGACACTTTAACTAAATTATCTGCTTCCCTGACTATTCCTGGACTACAGCTACATCTCATTGCCACCCTTCTGCCCAACCCAAAGCCTCCTTTGCGTCTTCCTCTCATATCCCCCCACCTTAACCCACAAGTATGAGATATCTCTTCTCCTTCCCTGGCAACCGATCACATGCCCATTACCATCCCATTAAAACCTAATCACTCTTACCCTGCTCAATGTCAATATCCCATCCCATAGCACGCTTTAAAAGGATTAAAGCCTGTTATCACTCACCTGTTACAGCATGGCCTTTTAAAGTCTATAAACTTTCCTTACCATTCCCCCATTTCACCTGTCCTAAAACCAGACAAGGCTTATAGGTTAGTTCAGGATCTGCGCCTTATCAACCAAATTGTTTTGCCTATCCACCCCGTAGTGCCAAACCCATATACTCTCCTATCCTCAATACCTCCCTCCACAACCCATTATTCTGTTCTGGATCTCAAATGTGCTTTCTTTACTATTCCTTTGCACCCTTCATCCCAGCCTCTCTTTGCTTTCACTTGGACTGACCCTGACACCCATCAGGCTCAGCAAATTACCTGGGCTGTACTGCCGCAAGGCTTCACAGACAGCCCCCATTACTTCAGTCAAGCCCAAATTTCATCCTCATCTGTTACCTATCTCGGCATAATTCTCATAAAAACACACGTGCTTTCCCTGCTGATCGTGTCTGACTAATCTCCCAAACCTCAATCCCTTACAAAACAACAACTCCTTTCCTTCCTAGGCATGGTTAGTGCGGCCAGAATTCTTACACAAGAGCTGGGACCACACGCTGTAGCCTTTCTGTCCAAACAACTTGACCTTACTGTTTTAGCCTAGCCCTCATGTCTGCGTGCAGCGGCTGCCACTGCTCTAATAGTTTTAGAGGCCTTAAAATCACAAACTATGCTCAACTCACTCTCTACAGGTCTCATAACTTCCAAAATCTATTTTCTTCCTCACACCTGACACATATACTTTCTGCTCCCTGGCTCCTTCAGCTGTACTCACTCTTTGTTGAGTCCCACAATTACCATTGTTCTTGGCCCGGACTTCAATCTGGTCTCCCACATTATTCCAGATACCACACCTGACCCTCATGACTGCATCTCTCTGATCCACCTGATGTTCACCCCATTTCCCCACATTTCCTTCTTCCCTGTTTCTCACCCTGATCACACTTGTTTTATTGATGGCAGTTCCACCAGGCCTAATCGCCACTCACCAGCAAAGGAAGACTATGCTATAGTACTAGCCACTAGCCCGCCTCTTAGAACCTCTCATTTCCTTTCCATCGTGGAAATCTATCCTCAAGGAAATAACTTCTCAGTGTTCCATTTCCTATTCTACTATTCCTCAGGGATTATTCAGGCCCCCTCCCTTCCCTACACATCAAGCTCGGGGATTTGCCCCTGCCTAGGACTGGCAAATTGGCTTTACTCAACATGCCCCAAGTCAGAAAACTAAAATACCTCTTAGTCTGGGTGAACACTTTCACTGGATGGGTAGAGGCCTTTCCCACAGGGTCTGAGAAGGCCACCGCGGTCATTTCTTCCCTTCTATCAGACATAATTCCTCAGTTTGGCCTTCTCACCTCTATACAGTCTGATAACGGACCAGCTTTTATTAGTCAAATCAGCCAAGCATTTTTTCAGGCTCTTGGTATTCAGTGAAACCTTTATATCCCTTACGGTCCTCAGTCTTCAGGAAAGGTAGAATGGACTAATGGTCTTTTAAAAACACACCTCACCAAGCTCAGCCACCAACTTAAAAAGGACTGGACAATACTTTTACCACTTTCCCTTCTCAGAAGTCAGACCTGTCCTCGGAATGCCACAGGGTACAGTCCATTTGAGCTCCTGTTTGGACGCTCCTTTTTATTAGGCCCCAGTCTCATTCCAAACGCCAAACCAACTTGGACTGTGCCCCAGAAAACTTGTCATCCCTACCATCTTCTGTCTAGTCATACTCCTATTCACCATTCTCAACTACTCATATATGCCCTGCTCTTGTTTACACTGCCGGTTTACACTGTTTCTGCAAGCCATCACAGCTGATATCTCCTGGTGCTATCCCCAAACTGCCACTCTTAACTCTTAAAGTAAATAAATAATCTTTGCTGGCAGGACTATGCTGAATCTCCTTAGGAACTCTCTAATTAGATGTCCTGGGTCCTCCCAATTCTTAGACCTTTAATACCTGTTTTTCTCCTCTTATTCTGTTTAGTTTTTCAATTCATACAAAACCATATCCAGGCCATCACCAATAATTCTAAATGACAAATGTTTCTTCTAACAACCACAAAATATCACCCCTTACCACAAGATCTCCCTTCAGCTTAATCTCTCCCACTCTAGGTTCCCACGCTGCCCCTAATCCCACTTGAAGCAGCCCTGAGAAACATCGCCCATTCTCTCTCTCCATACCACCCCCCAAAAATTTTCGCCACCCCAGCACTTCAACACTATTTTGTTTTATTTTTCTTATCAATATAAGAAGGCAGGAATGTCAGGCCTCTGAGCCCAAGCCAAGCCATCACATCCCCTGTGACTTGCAGGTATATATACGCCCAGATGGCCTGAAGTAACTGAAGAATCACAAAAGAAGTGAAAATGCCCTGCCCCGCCTTAACTGATGACATTCCACCACAAAAGAAGTGAAAATGGCCAGTCCTTGCCTTAAGTGATGACATTACCTTGTGAAAGTCCTTTTCCTGGCTCATCCTGGCTCAAAAAGCTCCCCCACTGAGTACCTTATGACCCCCACTCCTGCCTGCCAGAGAACAATGCCCCTTTTTCCTTTATCTACCCAAATCCTATAAAACGGCCCCACCCCTATCTCCCTTCGCTGACTCTCTTTTCAGACTCAGCCCACCTGCACCCAGGTGAAATAAACAGCCTTGTTGCTCACACAAAGCCTGTTTGGTGGTCTCTTCACATGGATGCGCATGAAAGTCCTAATATCTGATACTGTATTTCTACAGCTTTGTTCTTTTTCTTTATAATTATCTTGACTATTCTTTAAAGATGTGAATTTGAGAGTCATTGGCCTTTAAATGGAATTGGAAGTTCTGTGACTGCTTGCAATGTCCGAGGAGACAATGATGACAGAGAAGAAGGCCTAAAATACAGCTTAAATATTTAACAGTTATAAGTCATATAGGAGAGAATGATCAAGCAAATCAGACTCCAAAAGTACTATCAGTGTGGTAGGAAGAAACCAGGTAAGTGTAGTGTCACGGAATCCAAGAGAAGAAAATGCTTCAAAAAGGAAGAAATGGTCAGTCATGGCAAATGCGTTTGAAAGGTTAAGATAATAACAGAAAATTGGCCATTGGCTTTGGCAATATGTAGATAATTGATGGCCCTGATAAGAGCTGTTTCAGTAGAGGCTTGGAGATAAAAAGAATCCTACTACAATGACTTGCAGAGAGAAGTGGAAGTGAAATTTATACTGCTGACATTAAAATTATATAAACTTAAAATAGTTAAAGAATAGTTCTAATGCAAAAAGATAACAAATACAAAAGAGATCAGAAAGCTCAGAAACAAACCATGTATATGTTTTATCTTACATTGAGCAAATAATAATGGTAGCATTTCATATCTGGAGTGAAGCAAGAGCCCTAACGGTTAGGACTCCAATATCTGGAGCTATGATATTTAGAAAATGAACATCCTATGTCATACGCTTACTGAGTTAAACCATTTGTTCTCAATGTGTGGCCTGAGAACAACTGGAGGTTATTGAGACTCTTGCAGAAGGTCTACAAAATAAAGACAATTGCCATAAAAATATTAAGGCATTATTTGTCATTTTAATTTTTATTCTGTCACATGTGTACCATGGAGTTTTCCAGAGGCTACCTGACGTGTCTTCTATTAAGCCAGCATTGTAGAGATTTGCAAAAGTGTAAAATAATGACCTCTTCTCACTAAATTTATCTTTGTTTTGGAAAAGATAGATACTTTTTATAAAATGTGTATTTTAATATGTAATATATGTAAAAATATGATTTAATATTATTTTTAAATAAATGGATAGTTTTTCAAATTTCTCAACTTTAATCTCAAATATGACATATCCTATGTACACAAAATTTCTTGGGGAGTCCTCAATAATGTTAAGAGTATAAAGGGGTTCTGACATCAAAAGGGCTGACAATCACTGAGTTAACAAATTAAACTTTTTTTAATTGAAAATATAAAAGTACTAGATGAAAACATATAATGATGAGATGGGAAAGAGCTTTTAAAATAACAATACAAAAACAATAATAAACATTTGTTGATCATTAATAATGTGCCACATGTTTTATGTAGTTTCTCTTCAAATCTCACAACCTTATGACATAGGCATAATTATTATTTCCATTAATAGATAGAAAACTAAAACACAAACAGGTTAGCCCATTGTCAGAGTTGGCAAGTGGAAAGTGGGTTATGAACCCAGATCTACACTTCTAAATACTATTTTACATTGCTTCTCTTTAATTTACCATTTCTCCATCCAATATATATTTCACGTATACAAAGTTTAAATTTAAATCTAAAAAACGTTTGAATTTGAAGAATCTTTACTGCCCTAACATTTTGTTTATTTGTTCATTTAATTAGAGCCAGGGTCTCACTATGCTGCTGAGTCTGGAGTGAAGTGGTTATTCACAAGAATGATACTAGTGCCTGAAACTCATGGCCTCAAGTGATTCTCCTGCCTCAGCTTCCAGAGTAGCTGGTTCTACAGGCATTAACCACTGCACCCAGCTCCATTGCCTTATCTTAAACAATAAAGCCACTCAGCCTGTATCTACAGACAACTATCATCTGCAAGGGAAACATGAACGAGTTGTGATCTGCCTTTTTGCCATCGGTTCCACCTCCAATCAATCCCTAAATACAATGGCTTGTGAATGGATTGGGTTAAAGAGGAAGAATAAAACACATTCACATGAATAGACCTAACTATGACTTTAACCTGACAGATCTCAGAGAAATAAGAAACCCCTTTCATCTGTGGATCTTTTGTTATTGTTGTTGTTGTTATAGTGAAAAGAAAGAAAAAGACAAATTATATTCAATGAAAAAAGACATACCCATTCATTACACATGTTTGGAAACACAAGTCTTGACTGATCTTGTGGGCAGGAGCAAAACTAAGGAAATTGACTTGGCTATGTTAACAAAGTGTTTAGAGTGTGAATAGTCAGCTTAGTGCCTTGACACTATTGTGATCAGAGGGTAAAGTCAAATAGTAAAGTTAGTTAAGCTATTGGCAATCGATGATGAGCCACTTTAGCAGTGCCTTTTCTGGAACAATGCTAGATAATATGAGACAATGTATATACTAAAAGAATCACACTTTTTGGAATAATTACAGTATTTTACCTTACCAAAATGATGAAGAAGTCACCAAAGATGTCTAAACCAAACTCTGACAGTCGAACTAAGAATTTTGCATTTCTTACAGATGCATAAATAGCAGGAAGGACAGGAAAAGCCATCTCACCAAGGCTCTTTGCTTTTCAAAGGGAGCATTTTTATATTATTTATGCCACCTACATCTGAAGCATAATATATAAAATGGACACAAGGGGAGGAGACATTGATAGAAGAAGAGAGAAAGGATGAATGAACAAAAGAAGAATTGGAAGCCTTCTTCAATAGTCATAGAAATACTCTGGGTTCTCAAATGAAGAGCTTACTCCAAAACAAATTTCAAAAGGGATGAAATAATTCATTGCTGTCTCCCCCAAGAAAAGTCTTCCCTTTGATTTACATCCTAGGAGCTTCCATACTCACAAGCTCTGCCCAGCAGCCTGGCACTCTGGCATTCACCTACCACAAAGAGTTCATTCAATGCATCTCTGTACACCTGGCTCCATTTCTATATTTTATCTATTACCTTGTTTCTCACCCTCACTTTCATTCATCTTATTAAAAAAAAAAAAAAAAAAAAAAGCTGGAGGAAACCCAAGCTTTTTCCTAGACTTTACTATATCAAAATGATATGCTAAACTTATTTCAATCTTTCCATTTTCATACTGAATTAAACATATTAGGATTTTTAAATCTCTAATAAATTTTTACCTATTTGTCAAAAAATAATGAGCTTTGGTATCGAAGAGGATCAGGATGTGCCACCCCATAATACACCACATTGGCATAAGAATTATTTTGAGCTGAATGCAATTGAGAATCAACAGATGCAAGAAGATGCCTCTTCTCTCCCTTATCTACCCAAAAGGAGGGCATTAAATTTCTCCTCATGAAGGTGTCTCCGCCTTGTACCAAAAAAAGAAGAAAAAAGACAGGGAGTTAATACCAAGATGAGTTTGCATTAAAAGACCTTTCCAAAAGAGCACTATCTTCTATTAGTTTCTCCATATTTTTCCTAGTCACTTCCCAACGATTTGTCATCCCTTAAAGAGCAAACCATCTTTCTTTTTTTTTAAGGGTATATAGGTCCCCAAATCTAGCTGCTTGTTTGACTTTTACTTCTTTTACGTGAACTCCCATCCCTGTAAATAATAATAAAAACTGTGCACCTTTTCTTCTATTAATCTGTATTTGTTTAATTTAATCCTCAGCCCCACCCCAAACACTGAACCAAAGGAGATGAAGGGAAAGCTTACTGTTTACTATGTCAAAGTTTTAATAATGTCAAGTGTGTTCAATCCCTATTTTAGGTGACTTTCCTAGAGTCCCCCAAATGTTTTGATTACACATTTCTAGTGTTTCACAATTTACCTGAGGAAAAACATCTAATGTTTATGACCTCTGAGCAGATGTACAGAATCAGGACAATTATTTCATAATTTCCAAACGCCTTTTACCTCTCAACTTTTACCTCTCTGATAAGCCCGCTGCACCAGAAATGAGGAAAAATTATTTTACAAAATCCACAAAAACATAGTACCTTTGACCCCGTGGCACTACATTGGTTTAACTGTTTGTTGCATTTGTACTGAGGCAAGCTGCTAAATAAGAACAACTTTTCTTTAAGGCCTTCACATCTACTTTCATTTGCCTTTCTGTCATTTTGTGATAAGCCTTTTTAAAGTCATCACACAGGGACCTCCACCCTCATAATACACTCTAAGTGCTCCAATAAATACCTCATCACCACCAGTGCAGAATTGCACTTAGATTTTTTTACTCTTCTAAGAGCCTTAACTACCAAAATTATTGCTGCTCACTTATAAAAGAATGACATGATCTCAAAAGAGCTGCACAGTATTATAAGTACTCAATCCAACTGAAATTGTCACAAAACAATGGGAATAAATAATCTGATACTCATTCTCCTTTCCCCAGCTTCCCCAGAAGTATTTGTACTTGTCAATTCAGATAAATCTCAAGCTAGTATGTTTTCAGAATATGTGACAAAGTGAAAAAATTTTAGCAAGTTATGGCATGAGTCAAAAGTAATGAAGTGAAGTAAATATAGAATGCTCCCTTAAGAAGTGTGTTAGAGAAATGAAGGCTGCAGCCTAAGGGAGAAGCTGGATCAAGCAAAGGATTACTATTTTCTTTGCTTGCTTTATTTATTGGGGTCTGAAGGTGAACAACTTGAACTTCTTTGCTGGCTGGAAGGAAACAACAGGTAGAGGAAGAAGGGTAGGAGTACAGCAGAGAGATTTGAAAATTGACAAATTGAGATCCTGGTGAAGAGATGGGATGGCTGGGTTGTGCAGAGGAAATAGGATAAAGGGCACAGATCAACCTTGGAAAGGAATCAGGTAGGTAGAACTGTACATAAATTTGTAGAAAGGAGAGGGAAAATAACTGGGGCCCTTTGTCTTCTATGGTGCAAGAGTTTAAATAATTTGAATATATTGACATGATGGGGTGGGAGGAAATAAGATCCTGAACAAAGTGATGTTTTGAAACAGCAATCTTGAAGACTAGAAAAGAAAGATCGCTAAGGACAAAAAAATATTTCTAGAATTCTGGCACCATGGAAAATCTGACTGTAGAGACAGTGATACCACCAAAGGATCATACTAGCTCTCTAGCAATAGTCCCTAAGCAAAATGGAAACTCAAAAATGACAGATAAAAAATTCAAAGCATGGATTGTAAGGAAGCTCAACAATATCCAAGACAAGTTTGGAAATCAACACAAAGAAACTTCTAAGTCAATCCAGAAAATGAAGGAAGAGATAAACACTTTAAATAGAAATAAATCAGAATTTCTTGAATTGAAGAGCTGCCTTAAAAATTTTCAAAATACAGCCGGGCGCAGTGGCTCACGTCTGTAATCCCAGCATTTTGGGAGGCCAAGGTGGGTTGATCACGTGAGGTCAGGAGTTCGAGACCAGCCTGGCCAACATGGTGAAACCCCATCTCTACTAAAAACACAAAAATTAGCTGGGTGTGGTGGCAGGCACCTGTAATCCCAGCTACTAAGGAGGCTGAGGCAGGAGAAATCGCTTGAACCCAGGAGGTGGAAGGTGCAATGAGCCGAGATCGTGCCACTTCATTCCAGCCTGGGCAACAGTGCAAGACTCCATCTCAAAAAAAAAAAAAAAAAAGAGGAAAAAAAACAGTCTTTGAGGAATAAGAAATTATGTAAAGTGACTAAACCTACAAATTACTGGCATTCCTGAGAAAGAAAGAGAAAAAGTAAACAACCTAGAAAACATACTTGAGAGAATAATCAAAGAAAATCTCACTAATCTTACTAGAGAGGTAAATATCCAGATACAAGAAATCTAGCACTTGCAATATACTATGCAAAATGACATCACCAAGGCATATAGTCACCAGACTGTCCAAGGTCAATGATAAAGAAAAAAATCTTAAAGGCAGCAAGGTAAAAAGTCACACCACATACAAAGGGAACCCCGTCAAGCTAACAGCAGACTTCTCAGTAGCAACCTTACAAGCCTGGAGAGATTGTGGACCTATTTTCAGCATTCTTAAAGAAAAGAAATTCCAACAAAGATTTTGATATTCTGTCAAACTAAGCTTCATAAGTGGGGAGATAAGAACTTGTACAGACATGCAAGTGCTAAGGGAATTTGTTACCCCTAGACCAGCCTTATGAAAGATCCTTAAGGGAATTCTAAACATGAAAATAAAAGAGTAGCTGCTACCACAAAAACACACTTAAGTTCATAGCCCACAGACTCTATAAAGCTACCATGCAATAGAATCTAAAAAGCAAGCAGCTAACAACTTCATGATTTGATCAAAGCTTCACATATTATTAACCCTGAATGTAAATAGTCTAAATGCCTCCATTTAAAAGGCACAGATTTGCAAGTCGGGTATATAAACAAGACCCATCCTTCTGCTGTCTTCAAGAGATCCATCTCTCATATAATGACACCCATAGGCTAAAAGTAAAGGGTTACAGAGAGATCTATCAGGCAAATGGAAAATAAAAAAAGACCAGGGGTTGCTATTCTTATATAAGATAAAACAGATTTTAAACCAACGATAGTAAATATGGACAAAGAAGGGCATTACATAATGATAACGAGTACACTTCAACAAGAAGAATTAACTATCTTAAATATATATGCACCAACACTGGAGCACCCAGATTCATAAAACAACTACTTCTTGACCTACAAAAAGACTTAGACAGCCACACCATAATAGTTGCAGACTTCAAAACCCCACTGACAGTGTTAGACAGATTTCCAACATGAGAAACCAACAAATAAATTCTGGACTTAAATTCAACATTTGGCCAATTGGACCTAACAGACATCTACAGAACATTCCACCCATCAATCAGAGAATATATATTTTTCTCATCTTTACATGGAACATATTCAAAGACTGACCACATGCTTAGCCAGAAAGCAAATCTCAATAAATTCAAAAAACAAATCATACCAAACATATTCTCATATCACAGTAGAATAAAAATAGAAATCAATACCAAGAATTTCTCCCCAAACCACAAAATTACATGGAAATTAAATAACTTGCTCCTAAATGACTTTTGCATAAATAATGAAATTAAGGCAGAAATAAAAAATTCTTTGAAATAAATGAAAACAGAGATATGACATACCAAAATACCTGGGATGCAGCAGAAGCAGGGCTAAGAGAAAGTGGCTAGAGCTAAATGCCTACGTAAAAAAGTTAGAAAGATCTCAAGTTCACAATGTAACATCACACTTAGAAAACTAGAAAAACAAGAACAAAGTGACCCAAAAGCAAGCAGAAGAAAAGAAATAACTAAATCAAAGTGGAACTGAGCAAAACTAAGACCCAAGAATCCATATAAAGAATCAACAAAACCAAAAGTTGTTTTCTGAAATAAGATCAATAGACTGCTAGCTAGATAAACAAAAAAGAGAGAATATACAAATAAACACAACCAGAAACAACAAATGTGACATTAAAATTGATCCTACCAAAATACAAAACATCCTCACAGACTATTGTAAACACCTTTATACACACAAACAGAAATCTAGAGGAAATGGAAACATTCCTGGAAACACACAATCTCAAAAGATTGAATAAGGAAGAAATTAAAACCCTTAACAGACAAATATCAAGTTCTGAAA
Organism: Pongo pygmaeus; assembly: GCF_028885625.2. NCBI lineage: Eukaryota > Metazoa > Chordata > Mammalia > Primates > Hominidae > Pongo > Pongo pygmaeus. The sequence continues at coordinate 117,358,673 of NC_072396.2, read as the reverse complement.
TTGTATCAGTAACAAAAAACCCATGAACCAAAAAAGCCCCAGATGAGATAGATTCAGAGGTGAATTCTACCGTACATGCAAAGAGCTGTTACCTAGTCTACTGAACTATTTCAAAAAATTGAACAGGAGGTACTCATTAACTCATTCCACAAAACCTGCATCACCCTGATTCCAACATCTGGCAAAGAAGCAATGAAAAAATAAAACTACAGGCCAATATACCTGATGAACATAGACACAAAAATTCTCCACAAAATACTAGCAAACCAAATGCAGAAACACATCAAAAGGCTAATTCAACATGATCAAGTAGGCTTTGGATGTAGGGTTGGTTTAACATATCCAAATCAATAAATACGATTCATCATATAAACAGAATTAAAAACATACCATATGATCATTTCAATAGATGCAAAAAGAACCTTTGATAAAATCCAACATTCCTTCATGATAAAAATCCTCAACAAACTAGGCATCAAAGGAATCTATCTCAAAATAAGCGCCATCTAGGACAAATCCACAGCCAACATCATACTGAAAGGGCAAAAGCTGGAAGCATTCCCCTTGAGAAAAGGAACAAGACAAGGATGCCCGCTTTCACCACTCCCATTTAACATACTATTGGAAGTCCTTGCCAGAGAAACCAGGCAAGAGAAAGAAATACAAGGCATCAAAATAGGAAGAGAGGAAGTAAAATTACCTCTCTTCACTGATTATATGATTCTGTACTTAGAAAACACTAAAGACTCTGCCAAAGTCTTCTGGAACTGATAAATGACTTCAGTAAAATTTCAGGGTACAAAATCAATGTATAAAAATCGGTAGCATTTCTATTCTCCAATGACATTCATTCTGAGAGCCAAATCAAGAACGAAATCTCGTTTACAATAGCTACCAAAAAAATAAAATACCCAAGAATACATCTAACCATGGAGATGAAAGATCTCTACAAGGAGAACTACAAAACATTGCTGAAAGAAATCATAGATGATACAAACAAATGGAGAAGCATTCCATGCTCAAATTGAAAGAATCAATATCATTAAAATGACCACATTGCCAAAAGCAATCTACAGATTCAATGTTATTCCTAGCACACAACCAACGCCATTTTTCACAGAATGATAAAAAAACACTCTATAATTCATATGGAATGAAAAAAAGAGCCGGAATAGCCAAAGCAATTCTAAGCAAAAAGAACAAAGCCAGAGGCATCACATTACCTGACTTCAAACTGTACAAGGCCACAGTAAACACAACAGCATGGTACTTGGTACAAAAACAGACACATAGACCAATGTAACAAAATAGAGAACCCAGAAATAAAGTCTCACACCTACAACCATCTGATTTTTGACAAAAATAAGCAGTGGGGAAAGGACTTATAATTTAATAAATGGTACTGGGATGGCTTGCTAATTGTATGCAGAAGAATGAAACTGGACCCCTACCTTTCACCGTACACAAAAATCAACTCCAGATGAATTAAATATTTAAATATAAGAAATTAAACTCTAAGAATCCTAGAAGAGAACCTAGGAAACACTATTCTGGACATTGGTCTTGGCAAAAAATTTATGACTAAGTCCTCAAAAGCAATTGCAATGAAAACAAAAATTGACAAGTGAGACCTAATTAAACTAAAGAGCTTCTGCACAGCAAAAGAAACTATCAACAGAATAAACAGACAATCTACAGAATGCGAGAGGATGGTCACAAACTCTGCCTCTGACAAAGGTCTAATATCTAGAATCTATAAGGAACAATTCAATGAGAAAAAAACAAATAACTGCATTAAAAAGTGGGCAAACAACTGGAACAGACACTTCTAAAAGAAGACATACAAGTGGCCATCAAACATATGAAAAAATGCTCAGCATCACTAATCAGCAGAGAAACTCAAATCAAAACCAAAGGGAAATACCATCTCACACCAGTCAGAATGAGGATTATTAAAAAGTCAAAAAAAAAAAAAAACAACAGATGCTGGTGAGGCTGCCGAAAAACGGGAATGCTTATACACTGTTGGTGGGAATGTAAATTAGTTCAGCCACTGTGGAAAGCAGTCTGGAGACGTTTGAACGAACTGGAAACAGAACTACTCTTTGACCTAGCAATTCCGTTACTGGATTCATATCCAAAGGCACATACCCTGATGATGTCTTTTGCAAGAACATAGATGCAGCTGGAGGCCATTATCCCAAGCATGTTAACACAGGAAGAGAAAACCAAATGCAGCATGTTCTCACTTATAAGTTGGAGTTAAACAATGTGTACTCATGGACATAAATATTGCAAGAATAGATTCTGGGGACTAATTGCGGGGGAATGAAGGAGCGGGTAAAGGGTTGAAAAACTAACTGTTGGATACTTCATTCACGATGAATCCCATTCATGATGGGATGATTTGTAGCCCAATCCTCAGCATCATGCAATATACCCATGTAACAAACCTGAACATGTACCCTTGAATCTAAAATAAAAGTTAAAATTACTTTAAAAATAAAAATAATAAACTAAAAACAAAAAGCACTACAAGAAAACAAAAAAAAATCTGCTTCATGAGAAAAGTCAAAATATGTAAATCAGTCAGAAACATATTGCTTGGTTGGGTTAACCTTATTCATTCCCAAAGTTCAGCAAATACAGATATATTTACTTGATAAGGAGGTAGGGACAGCCTTCAGAGGGCAGGCAGCTGAGGCTGAATCCCATGCCCTTTTCACAAGAATGAACTATGACCTCTTTGACCATTTGTGTTTTATCCAGGATGACACTGAAGAGTATACTTGTGTGAGCCCCAAGATGGTTAATTTTATGTGTCAACTTGGTTAGACTACAGTGTCCAGTTGTTTTAACAAACACTACCTTTAATAATGTGCATAGTCCTCATTGAGTCAGTTGAAAATCTTAAGAGCAAAAACTGAAGCTTACTGAAGAAAGAACACTAACTCCAGACTGAAACACAAAATATGCCTGTCTCCAAAATATGCCCTGTCCAGAATGGTGTTTCCTAAGTCCTCTTATGGGATTCTTATAGTTTAAGGACTTACATTTAAATGTTTAATTCATCTTGAGTCAATTTTTGTATATGCTGAAAAGTAGGGGTGCAGTTTCGTTCTTCTACATGTAACTAGCCAGCCATCCCACACCATTTATTAAATAATTAATTCTTTCCCGATTACCTTAGACTCAATACCACATCAACTCTTACCTAAATCTCCAGCTTCCCCTACGGATTTTAGACTTGCCAGCCCCCACAATTGTGTGATCCAATTTATTAATGTATTTTTCTTTTCTTTTCTTTTCTTTTTTTTTTTTTTTTTTTTTTTTTTTGAGACAGGGTCTTTCTCTGTCATCCAGGCTGGAGAGCAGTGGTGCTATCATGGCTCACTGCAGCCTCAGGCTCCTGCGCTCAAGCGATCCTCTCACCTCAGCTTCCTGAGTAGCTGAGACTACAGGTGCATGGCACCATGCCCAGCTAATTAAAAAAAAAAAAATTTGTAGAGACAAAGTCCCACCTTGTTGCCCAGGCGGGTCTCAAACAACTGGGCTCAAGTGATCCTCCTGCCCCAGCCTTCCAAAGTGCTGAGATTACAGGCGTGAGCCACCACACCTAACCCAATTTCTTAAAATAAATTTTTCTCTCTCTCTAGATTAAAAAAAGAAAAAGATTGCTAACCAATACTGCCAGCTGAAGCAAGGTGAAACAATATATATTTAGTGATGTCAGATTGTTTTACAATGTAGTCATCACAAGCAACTCAACAAAGACTGGACACATCGAGAGGAGAGGCAAAAAAAAAAAAAAAAAAAAGGATGATTGGACTGACCTAGGTATGGATATGCATAGGAGAGGTTAGGGAAATAAGAAGACACAGGGTTTGAGTGCTAATGGGAGTATTCATACTTGGCAGAGAAGTATGTGATATTTAAAGTGGCTGAAAAGGTTGGTTAATGGACATAAAAGTACATCTAGACATGAGGAATAAATTCTACTGGTCTATAGTACCATAAGCTGACTGGAATTAATGACATTTTATTGTTTATTTTCAAATAGCAAGAAAGAGCAGATGTGGAATGTTTCCAACACAAAGAAATAATAAATGTTTGAAGTAACTGATATGCTAATTACACAGATTTTATCGTCATACATTGTATACATGTATAGAAATATCACACTATACCCCATAAATATGTACAATTGTTATGTATCAATTGAAAGTAATAGTAAAGGCAAAAATAATGAAATGCTGAGAAAAAGTGGTTAATAAGGTAGAACAAGGAAAGGCAAGGATTAGTATTCTCAGTGAGGATAACGGTTGTTTAGAGGGAGAGGTAGAAAACTTGAGAAAAGTTATGGTTTAAAATTTTACATTTGGAGTAGTCTTTTGAATCAGTTAAATCTTGTTTCATATTTTTTAAAGTTTTATTTTTAATTGACATACTAATTTTACATATTCATGGGATACAAAGTGATGTTTTGATGCAGGTATACATTGTGTAACCAACAAAATATAGTATGTAGCATATGCATCACTATGGACTTTTTTAATTTTAATTTTTAATTTTCTTGGAAACATACTAGGTGTATATATTTATGGAGTACATGAGATGTTTTGATACAGGCATGCAAAGCATAATAATCACATCATGGTAAATGGGGTATCCATCCCCTCAAGCATTTATCCTTTGTGTTACAAATATTCCCATTATACTATTTTAGTTGTTTGAAAATGTACAATTAAATTATTATTGACTATAGACCCTCTGTTTTGCAATCAAATATTAGATCTTATTCTTTCTAATGAATTTTTGTACCCATTAACCATATTCACTTTCCTCTAACCCCCCACTACCCTCCCCAGGCTCTACTAAATATTGTTCTACTCTCTATCTTCATGAGTTCAATTATTTTAACTTTTAGGTCCCACAAATAAGTGATAACATGCAACGTTTGTCTTACTGTGCCTGGCTTATTTCATTTATTTCACTTAATAATGACCTTCAGGGAACATCACACTTCGGGGACTGTTGTGGGGTGGGGGGAGGGGGGAGGGATAGCATTGGGAGATATACCTAATGCTAGATGATGAGTTGGTGGGTGCAGCGCACCAGCATGGCACATGTATACATATGTAACTTACCTGCACGTTGCGCACATGTACCATAGAGCCTAAAGTATAATAATAATAATAATAATAATAATAAAAGAAAAAAAAAAGAATAATGACCTTCAGTTCCATATATATTGTTGCAAATGACAAGATGTCACTCTTTTTTATGGCTGAATAGTACTCCATTGTGTATAAGTACCACATTTTCTTTATTCATTCATCTGTTAATAGACACTTACATTGCCTCCAAATCTTGGCTGTTGGGAATAGTGCTGCAATAAACATGGGAGTGCAGGTATGTCTTTGATACACTAATTTCCTTTCTTTTGGGTATATACCCAGCAGTAGGATTGCTGCATCATAAGGTAGCTCTATTTTTAGTTTTTTGAGGAACCTCCGAACTGTTCTCTCAGTGGCTATACTAATTTACATTCCCACCAACAGTGAACAAGGGCTCCCTTTTATCCACATCCTCACCAGCATTTGTTATTGTTTGTCTTTAGAATAAAAGCCATTTTACCTGGGAGGAGATGAAAATTTGGTGTTCCTGTGAGGGGGCTGATTGGTGGACGCTTCTATTCATCCATCTTACTCCACCCCCTCTGCTACAAACATTTATCATTTTTGTGTGGTGAGAACATTCATAATCCTCCCTTCTGGCTATTTTGAAATATAAAATACAATATTGTATACTGCAGTAACCCTACTGCACAATAGAACACCAAAACTTATTCCTCCTCTTTAACTATAATTTTGTACCTGTTCACCAATCTTTCCCTATTCCCCTTCTCCCTCCACTACCCAGTCTACAATAGTCACTTTTCTATTCTCTGATTATTGAGATCAACTTTCTTAGATTCCACATATGAGTGGGATCATGCAGTATTTGTCTTTTTGTGCCTGGCTTATTTCACTTAACATAATGTCTTTAAAGTCCATCCATGTTGCCATGAACGACAATATTTCATTTTTTTATGACTGAGTAGTATTCCATTGTGTGTGTATGTGACATTTTCTTTATTCATTCATTTGTTGATGGACACATAGGTTGATTCCATATTTTGACTATTATAAATAGTGCTGCAAGAAACATGGGAGTGCAGATAGCTCTTTTGTTTTGTTTTGAGACAAGGTCTCATTTTGTCACACAGGCTGGAGTGCAGACGTGCAAACATGGCTCACTGCAGCCTTGACATCCCAGCCCAAGCAATCCCCCCACCTTAGCCCCACAAGTAGCCAGCATTACAGTTGCACACCGCCAAGTCTGGCTATGTTTTTTGTAGAGGTGGGGTTTCACCATGTTGCCCAGTCTGGTTTCAAACTCCTGAACTCAGGTGATCCACCTGCCTCAGCCTCCCAAAGTGCTGGGATTACAGTTGTGAGCCACCAAACTTGGCTGCGGACATCTCTTTGACATACTGATTTCATTTCCTTTGCACATATGCATATATGATTGTTGGATCAAATGGTAGTTCTCTTTTTAATATTTTGAGGAAACCCTATACAGATTTCCCTGATAACTAAACTAATTTACATACCCACCAACAGTGTATTAAGTGTTCTCTTTTCTCTACACATTAACTAGCATTTGTTATCTTTTGTCATTTTGATAATAACCATTCTAATTGAGGTGAGGTGATAACTCACTGTGGGTTTGATTGGCATTTTCCTGATGGTTAGTGATATTGAGCATTTTTTCATATATCTGTTGCCCCTTTGCATGTTTTCTTTTAAGAAATGTCTTTTGCCCATTTTTAAATCAAATTTATTTTTGCTATTAAGTTGTTTGAGTTTCTTATATATTCTGGTATTAACCACTTGTTAGACACATAATTTGCAAATGTTTTCTCTCATTCTGCATATTGTTTCTTCACTCTGTTGACTTTTTCCATTGCTGTATAGAAGCTTTTTAACTTGATGTAATTTAATTTGCCTATTTTTGCTTTTGTCACCTTTTTGAGGTCTTATCCAAAATATTATTGCTCAGTCCAATGTCAAGAAACATTTCCCCGATTTTTTCCTTTAGCAGATATATAGTTTCAGTTTTTAGTCCATTTTGAGTTAATTTTTGTATATAGTGAGAAACAAAGATCTAATTTCATTCTTCTGAATGTGAATATCCAGTATTCTCCAGCATCATTTATTGAAGAGACTATTCTTTCCCCAGTGTATGTTCTTGGTGCCTTTGTGAAGTATCTGTTGGCTGTAAATGTGTGGATTTATTTATTTGTTCTCTATTTTGTTCTGTTGGTCTATATGTCTATTTTTATGCTAGTCCTATGTGATTTTGGTAACTATACCTCTTGTAGTATATTTTGAAATCAGGTAGTGTGACGCCTGAAGCTCAGTTCTTTTTGCTCAAGATTGCTTTGGCTATGAATTCCAGAATAGGTGTTTCTATTTCTGTGAAGAATGTCATTAGTATTTTGATAGATATTATATTGAATCTATGGATTGCTTTGGGTAATATGGTCATTTTAACAATGTTAATTATTCTAATCCATGAACATTGAATATCTTTCCATTTGTGTCCTCTTTAATTCCTTTCATCATTGTTGTATAAATTTTACTATAGAGTTATTTGGCTAAGCTTACGCCTATGTATCTTATTTTGTAGTTACTTTAAATGTGATTGTTTTCCTGATCTCTTTTTCAGATAGTTTACTATTCACATATAGAAATGCTGTAAGTTTTTGCATGTTAATTTTGTATCGTGTAACTTTACTAAATTTATTTATTAGTTCTAACAGTTTTTTTTTATTATTTCGCTTTAACTTCTGGGATACATGTACAGAATGTGCAGGTTTGTTACACAGGTATACATGTGCCATGGTGGTTTGCTGCACCTGTCAACCCATCATCTAGGTTTTAAGCCCCACATGCATTAGGTATTTGTCTTAATGCTCTCCCTCCCCTTGACCCCCATCCCCCGACAGGCCCTGGTGTGTGTTGTTCCCCTCCCTCTGTCCATGTGTTCTCATTATTCAACTCCCAGTTATGAGTGAGAACATGTGGTGTTTGGTTTTCTGTACCTGTGTTAGTTTGCTGAGAATGATGGCTTCCAGATTCATCCATGTCCAACCATTGTGGAAGATAGTGTGGTGATTTCTCAAGGATCTAGAACCAGAAATATCATTTGACCTAACAGATTTTTTTGGGGGGAGTCTTTAGGATTTTCTATATATAAGATTATGTCATCTGCAAACAGGGAATATTTGACTTCTTCCTTTCCAATTCGGACAGCCTTTATTTCTTTCTCTTGCCTAATTGCTCTGGCTAGAACTTCTAGTATCATGCTGAGTAAACCTTTTGTAAGTGGGCATCCTTGTCTTGTTTCACATCCTTGAAGAAACGTTTTCAAATTTCCCCATTCTGTATGATATTGGAAGTGGATTTGTCATATATGGCCTTTATTGTGTTAATGTACATTCTTTCTATACTTAGTTTGTTGAAAGTTTTTATTATAAAGAGATGTTGAGTTTTATCAATTTTTTTCTGTATCTTTTGAAAGAATCATATGGGTTTTTTCTTTGATTCTATTTATGTGATATATCATGTTTATTGATTTGCATGTGTTGAGCTATCCTTGTATCCCTGGGATGAATCCCATTTGGCCATGGTGAATGATCTTTTTAATGTGCTGTTGAATTAGGATTGCTGGTATTTTGTTGAAGATTTTTACAACTATGTTTGTCAGGAATATTGGCCTGTAGTTTTATTTTTTGTTGTTGTTTTGTCATTGTCTGGCTTTTGTATCAGGCTAATGCTGGCCTCATACAATGAGTTTGGAAGAAGAATTTCCTCCTCTACAATTTCTTGGAACTTTGAAAAAATTCGTATTAGTTATTTAAATGTTTGGTAGAATGCAACAGTGAAGCCATCAGGTCCAGGGCTTTTCTTTGATTAAAGACTTTTTATTACTGATTCAATCTTGTCACTTGTTATTGATCTGTTTACGTTTTATATTTCTTCATAGTTAAAACTTAAATGGTTGTATATGTCCAGAAATTTATCTATGTCTTCTAGGTTGTTGATAGTTGTTCGTAACTTGGTTCACATCTTTAGTTTGTTCATCTTCATGTCTATGTTACTTTTGGGTAAATTTATTTGACCTCTCCAGTCTCAGTTTTCTCATCTATAAAATGGTGCTAACAGTGGTGTTTACTCTGAGTTGTTGGAAAGACTATATGAATTATATAAATTGCTTATCACCATGCCTCATGCATAGTATTACTTTTGAACTATTATAATTGTATAAAGATTATTATAATTTTTATTAGGAAAGCCAAATACAAGGGTGTCACATTTAAATTGGGTTGCTGGAATGTAGTAGAAGTGGTGGACTGCAAGGCTGAGGGAAGTGTTGAGTAAGTCATCTACATCATGTTTAAATTGTCTCATTTAGCCCAAAATAAAAAAAGCACTTCTAGAATCAACTATTGATACCAAAATGTATAAGTGATCATTATACTAATGTAGCTATAATTGTTAAGCTATCATATTGTATCAAACAGGAGAGTTTATTAAATGAGAGAAAAAACATTACTAGGTCATATATTTTATTTTTCCCTTTGAACTAAGAATAAACACTTTTCCATTTTTCCTCAAACATATTTACTCACATATGTAAAATTATCATATTATAATTCTATGAATATGGGCTGAAAATTAAAATCATCTGAAATTTACCTATTTATCTGGACTCACATACATTCTTTGTAGAACCAGTGTGTAGGCACTTAAAAACCACATACTTATATTTGTTGGAAATTTGGTCTTATTTATCAGAGTAATAACGCTTTTTATTTATTTATTTTAGAGACAGTGCCTCTTTATTGCCCAGGCTAGAGTGCAATGGCATGATCATAGCTCATTGCAGTCTTGAACTCCTGGGATCAAGGGATCCTCTTATCTCAGCCTCCCAAGAAGCTAGGTCTACAGGTACCTACCATCATGCCAGGCTAATTTCTTAATTTTTGTAGAGATGGGCATCTCCCTATATTGCCCAGGCTGGTCTCAAACTCCTGGCCTCAAGCAATCCTCTTGCATCAGTCTCCCAAAGTGCTGGGATTACAGATGTGAGCCACTGCACTTGGCTCATAATGATAATAATTTACTACTGCTACTTCCCTTGATTTAATAAATAGTCCATGTTTTGTGTGAAAAGCTGATATAGGTACTCAAATGAACATCTGCTCTATTTTATGCCTAAAACAGGTAGTCATGGCAACAACAAATGTAGAATTAGTATAAAAGCTCAAAAGATGCACTCCAAACATGCATTTCCTCATTGCACATATCTACATACACAACACAATGACAAACCATCAACTGACAAGTAAAAATTCTGTTTAGCCAATTATTTGTCATCATATAGACCATCAGACACAGATTGGAATGAGCAATTTCATTTTTCTCAATTCGTAAGCTTCATTTACAACTGAATGCTCCACTATTATACATTATTACTGTAAATAAGTAACTTATGAGAAGATTTTTTTTGGCCTTTTTAATAAAACAAAAAGAATGATCTCATTTAGTATTTGCAGGCTGTGGGTTATAAACAGACCAAGCATTTGTCTTCTTATTTTTTAAATATTTCCATAGCATTTTTATTGCCATTGTAAACAGTGTTTGTTTTTTGTTTGTTTGTTTTTCCATAACTTATTGGGGTACAGGTGGTATTTGGTTACATGAGTAAGTTCTTTAGTGGTGATTTGTGAGATTTTGGTGCACGCATCACCCGAGCAGTATACATTGCACCCTATTTGTAGTCTTTTATCTCTTGCCCCCGACTCATCCCCCCAAGTCCCCAAAGTCCATTGTATAATTCTTGCACGTTTGAATCCTCATAGCTTACTTAGCTCACACATATCAGTGAGAACGTACAATGTTTGGTTTACCATTCCTGAGTTATTTCACTTGGAATAATAGTCTCCAATCTCATCCAGGTCACTGTAAATGCTATTAAGTCATTTTTATGGCTGAATAGTATTCCACTCTCTCTATATATACATATATATGTGTATATATATACACACACATATATATACGTATATGTATGTATATATACATATACGTATATATATATATACACCACAGGCTTTTTATCTTCTTGTTGATTGATGGGCGTTCGGGTTGGTTCCACGATTTTGCAATTGTGAATTGTGCTGCTATAAACATGCATGTGCAAGTTACCTTTTTCAAATAATGACTTCTTTTCCTCTGAGTAGACACCCAGTAGTAGGATTGCTGGATCAAATGGTAGTTCTACTTTTAGTTCTTTAAGGAATCTCCACACTGTTTTCCATAGTGGCTTTGCTAGTTTAAATTCCCAACAGCAATGGAAAAGTGGTCCCTGTTCCCCGCATCCATGCCAACATCTACTGTTTTTTGATTTTTTGATTATGGTCATTCTTGCAGGAGTAAAGTGGTATCACATTGTGGTTTTGATTTGCATTTCCCTGATCATTACTGATGTTGAGCATTTTTTCAAATGTTTGTTTGCCATTTGTATACCTTCATTTGACAATTGTCTACTAATATCCTTAGCCCACTTTTTGATGAGATTGTTTGTTTTTTTCTTACTGATGTGTTTCAGTTCGTTGTAAATTCTGGATATTAGTCCTTTGTCAGATATATAGATTGTGAAGATTTTCTCCCAGTCTGTGGGTTGTCTCTTTACTCTGCTGACTGTTCCTTTTGCTGTGCAAGAGCTCTTTAGTTTAATTAGGTCCCAATATTTATCTTTGTTTTTATTGCATTTGCTTTTGGGTTCTTGGTCATGAAATCCTTGCCTAAGCCAATGTCTATAAGGGTTTTTTCCAATGTTGTCTTCTAGAATTTTTAGAGTTTCAGGTCTTAGGTTTACGTCCTTAATCCATCTTGAATTGATTTTTGTATAAGGTGAGAGATGAGGATCCAGTTTCATTCTTATCCATGTGGCTAGCCAATTATCCCAGCAACATTTTTTGAATAGGGTGTCCTTTCCCCACTTTATGTTTTTGTTTGCTTTGTGGAAATTCGGTTGGCTGTAAGTATTTGAGTTTACTTCTGGGTTCTGTTCCATTGTTCTATGTGACTATTTTTATACCAGTACTATGCTGTTTTTGTGACTATGGCCTTAGAGTATAGTTTGAAATCAGATAGTGTGATGCCTCCAGATTTGTTCTTTTTGCTTAGTCTTACTTTGGCTATGTGGACTCTTTTTTAGTTTCATATGAATTTTAGAATTGCTTTTGTCTAATTCTGTGAAGAATGATGGTGGTATTTTGATGGAGATTGCATTGAATTTGTAGATTGCTTTTGACAGTATGGTCATTTTCACAATATTGATTCTACCCATCCATGAGCATGGGATGTGTTTCCATTTGTTTGCATCATCTGTGATTTCTTTTAGCAGTGTTTTATAGTTTTCCTCGTAAAGGTCTTTCAACTCCTTTGTTAGGTATATTCCTAAGTATTTTATTTTATTTATTTTTTTTTTGCAGCTATTGTAAAACGGATTGAGTTCTTTATTTGATTCTCTACTTGGTCACTGTTGGTGTATAGAAGAGTCACTGATTTATGTACATTAATCTTGGATCTGGAAACTATGGTGAATTCTTCTATCAGTTCTAGGAGCTTTCTGGAGGAGTCCTTAGGGTTTTCAAGGGAAACGATCATATCATCAGCACACAGTGACAGTTTGACTTCTTCTTTACCAATTTGGATGCCCTTCATTTTTTTCTCTTGTCTGATTGCTCTTGCTAGGACTTCCATTACTATGTTGAAGAGGAGTGCTGAGAGTGGGCATCCTGTCTTGTTCCAGTTCTCAGAGGGAATGCTTTCAACTTTTCCTCATTCAGTATTATGTTGGCTGAGTTTGTCACAGATGGCTTTTATTACATTGAGGTATGTCCCTTGTATGCCGATTTTGCTGAAGGTTTTGATCATAAAGGGATGCTCCATTTTGTTGAATGCTTTTTCAACACCTATTGACATTATCATGTGATTTTTGTTTTTAATTATGTTTATGTGGTGTATCACATTTATTGACTTGTACATGTTAAACCATCTCTGCATCCCTGGTAGGAAACCCACTTGATCATGGTAGATTATCTTTTTGATATGTTGTTGGATTCAGTTAGATAGTATTTGGTTAAGGATTTTAGCATCTACATTCATCGAGGATATCAGTCTACAGTTTTCTTTTTTGGTTATGTATTTTCCTGGTTTTGGTGATGCTGGCTTCACAGAATGAGTTAGGAAGTGTTCCTTCTTTCTTTGTCTTGTGGAATAGTGTCAAAAGGATCGCTTCCAATTCTTCTTTGAATGTCTGGTAGAATGCTGCTGTGAATCCGTCTGGTCCTGGATTTTTTTTTGTTGGTAATTTTTCAATTACCGTTTCCATCTCACTGCTTGTTATTGGACTGTTCAGGGTATGTAATTATTCCTGATACAAGCTAGGAGGCTTGTATTTTTCCAGGAATTTATCCATTTCTTCTAGGTTTTCTAGTTTATGTGCATAAAGGTGTTCATAGTAGCCTTGAATGATATTTTGTATTTCAGTGGTGTCAGTTGTAATACGTCCTGTTTTGTTTCTTAGTGAAGTTATTTGGATTTTTTGTCTTCTTTTCTTGGTTAATTTTGCCAGTGGTCTATAAATTTTATTTATCTTTTCAAAGAGCCAGCTTTTTGTTTCATTTATCATTTATGGTTTTTTTTGTTTGTTTGTTTCAATTTCATTTAGTTCTGCTCTGATCTTTGTTATTTCCTTTCTTCTGCTGGGTTTGGGTTTGGTTTGTTCTTCTTTCTCTGGTTCCTTGAGGTGTGACCTTAGATTGTTTGTTTGTGCTCTTTCAGACTTTTTGATGTAGTCATTTAGGGCTATGAACTTTCCTCTTAGCACCACCTTTGCTGTATCCCAGAGGTTTTGAGAGGTTGTGTCATTATTGTCATTTAGTTCAAACAATTTTTTAATTTCCATCTTGATTTTGTTTTGGACCCAATGCTCATTCAAGAGCATGTTACTTAATTTCTGTGTATTTGCATGGTTTTAAAGGTTCCTTTTGGAGTTTATTTCACTTTTATTCCACTGTGGTCTGAGAGAGTGCTTGATATAATTTCAATTTTCTTAAATTTATTGAGGCTTGTTTTATGGCCTGTCCTATGGCCTATCTTGGAGAAAGTTCCATGTTCTGTTGAATAGAATGTGTATTCTGTGGTTGTTGGATGAAATATTCTGTACATATCTGTTAAGTCCCCTTGTTACAAGGTATAGTTTAAATCCATTGTTTCTTTGTTTTCTTTCTGTCTTGATGACCTGTCAAGTGCTGTCAGTGGAGTATTGAAGTCTCCCACTATTATTGTGTTGCTGTCTATCTCATTTCTTAGGTCTGTTACTAATTAATTTATAAATTTGGGAGCTCCAGTGTTAGGTCCATATGTGTTTAGGATTGTGATATTTTCCTGTTGGACAAAGCCTTTTATGATTATACAATGTCCCTTTTTTTCTCTTTTAACCTCTGTTGCTTTACAGTTTTTTTGTCTAAGAATAGCTACCCCTGCTCACTTTTGCTTTCCATTTGCATGAAATGCCTTTTTACAACCCTTTACTTTAAGTTTACGTGAGTGCTTATGTGTTAGGTGAGTCTCCTGAAGGCAGCAGATGGTTGGTGAGTTCTTATCCATTCTGTGGTTCTGTATCTTTTAAGTGGAACATTTAGGTCATTTACATTCAATGTTAGTATTGAAATATGAGGTACTCTTGCATTCATCATGCTGTTTGTTGCCTGTGTACTTTCATTTTGTTTTTTTGTTTTTGTTTTTCAACTTGTACTTTTGTTTTATAGGTCCTGTGTGATATATGCATTAAAAAGGTTCTATTTTGATGTGTTTCCAGGATTTCACTCAAGATTTAGAGCTCCTTCTAGCAGTTCTTGTAGTGGTGGCTTGGTAATGGCAAATTCTCTCAGCATTTCTTTGTCTTAAAAAGACTGTATCTTTCCTTCATATCTGATGCTTAGTTTCACTGGATACAAAATTCTTGGCTAATAATTGTGTTGTTTGATGAGGCTGAAGATAGGGTCCCAATCCCCTCTAGCTTGTTTGATTTCTGCTGAGAAATCTACTGTTAATCTGATAGGTCTTCCTTTATCGGTTACCTGGTGCTACTTTCTCATAGCTTTTAAGATTCTTTCCTTCACCTTAACTTTGGATAACCTGATGACAACATGCCTAGGTGAAGATCTTTTTGCGATGAATTTCCCAGGTGTTCTTTGTGCTTCTTGTATTTGGATGTCTAGGTCTCTAGCAAGGCTGGAGAAGTTTTCCTCAACTATTCCCCCAAATATGTTTTCCAAGCTTTTAGAATTCTCTTCTTCCTCAGGAATACCAACTATTCTTAGGTTTAGGTAATCCCATACTTCTTGGAGGATTTGTTCATATTTTCTTTTTTTTTCTTTGTCTTTGTTTGATTGGGCTAATTTGAAGACCTTGTCTTCAAGCTCTGAATTTCTTTCTTCTACTTGTTCAGTTCTATTGCTGAGACTTTCCAGATAATTTCACATTTCTAAAAGTGTGTCCAATGTTTCCTGAATTTTTTATTGTTTTTTCTTTAAGCTATCTGTTTTCCTGACTATTTCTCCCTTCACTTCTTGTATCATTATTTAGATTTCCTTGCATTGGGCTTCAGCTTTCCCTGGTGCCTCCCTGATTAGCTTAATAACTAACCTCCTGACTTTTTTTTTTTTTTTTTTTTTAAGGTAAATCAGGGATTTCTTCTTGGTTTGGATCCACTGCTGGTGCACTACTTGATTTTTGCGGAGTGTTGAAGAGCTTCGTTTTGTCATATTATTAGTGTTGGTTTTCTGGCTCCTTCTCATTTGAATAGGCTCTGTCAGAGCGAAGGTCTAGGGCTGAATGCTGTTGTTCTGATTCTTTTGTCCCTCAGGGTGTTCCCTTGATGTAGTACTCTCCCCCTTTTCCTATGGATGTGGCTTCCTGTGAGCTGAACTGCTCGCCACCCAGCGAGTCTACCTGGTACTGGGGGCTGCCTGCATAGAGTCCTGTGATGTGAACCATCTATGGGTCTGTCAGCCTTTCTGGTGGAGGTGGCAGAGGGCTACAATGGACTCCATGAGGTTCCTTAGCTTTGGCGGTTTAATGCTCTATTTTGTGCTGGTTGGCCTCCTGCCAGGAGATGGCCCTTTCCAGAAAGCATCAGCTGTAGTGTGGAGAGGGACTGGTGGTGGGTGGGGCCCTAGAACGCCCAAGATTTTATGCCCGTTGTTTTCTGCTACCAAGTTGGATAGGGAAGGACCATCAGGTGGGGGCGGGACTAGTTGTGTCTAAGCTCAGACTCTCTTTGGGTGGGTCTTGCTGTGGCTGGTGTGGGGGATGGAGGTGAGATTCCCAGGTCACTGGAGTTGTGTACCTATGAGGATTATGCCTGCCTCTGCTATGTCATGCAGGTTGTCAGAGGGAAGTGGGGGAAACACAGCAGTCAAGGCCTCACCCAGCTCCCATACAAACCGAAAGGCTGGTCTCACTCCCACCGTGCCCCCTGCAACAACCCTGAGTCTGTTTCCAGGCAGAGAGTGAGACAGGCTTGAAAATTTCCTGGAGGTTATCTGCCTCCCAGCTGCAAAAGAAAAGGACTTTGGTTCTTCCCCTGCCTGTGAAGTCGGCACACCTGATTCATGCCCTTCCCCCAAGTTCTGGCCAGGCTTCTTGCCCCATTTAAATTGTTACAAAGTTCAGCTAGAGAATTACTTCTGCCTGCGGAGTTTTACCCCCTGCTCCTCTGGCCACCCTCTAGATGGATCCCTGTGGTGCCAGGCAGGAATGGGCTGCTTGGAAACCCAGTGAGATTCCAGGGCCTTTCTGCTGCATCCTTTACCCCTGTATTTCTCTCAGCTCTATAACTTGACTCAACTTCAGATAAAGTCAGAAACTGCTCCTGCAAACAGACCGTCAGCTTCTCCATTGGGGGTGTGTGTTCAGGAGAGGACGGTCTCCTTTTCCCACTTCCTCAGCTAGGGCACTCAAAGTATTTGGAGTGTCCCCTGGGTCCTACAGGAGGAGTCTGCTTCTTTCAGAGGGTCTGTGGGTCCTCTCAGGATTGCTGGTTTGTTCTTGCAGTCAATCTGGAGCTAAAATTCACAATGCAAGCCCCCGCATGCTGCTCTGTCAGGAGCTGCAATCTAGTCCTGCCTCCCATCCGCCAAGATCTTCTTCATCTCCAAACATTTGTCTTCTAGTTACTGGATCCATATACTATTACACAGACTGTTACCGAAAAATTGAAAAGTAGAAAAGGATTCTCACCTTTTTATCTTTATACCTTTGCTCATGATGTGTCAAATTCATAAAAACCCCTCTCTCATTTTTCAGATTGAACACTATGTATCCTTCAACTTCCAGGGTCAATGAAATCATCACAAAGATCTCCTGACCAATAGGTGTGCATTCCTCTTCCTCTGTAGTTCCATGTATGTGCTTTGATGTCTCTTATACTTTCTAATTAAAGTACTATGATATTTTGTAGAGATGCCTTATTCTTCCTACTAGATTTTAAACATTTTTGATAAATAAAACATACAAAGAGACTTCAAAAAGTTCATTAAAATTTGAATTATAAGATAAAAATAAAATAACTTTATTTCTGAGCATAAGCTCCATTAAGTTCAAGACACTCTTGTGATGATACCAGGCATTTAAGTTCATCCCTAAAGACATAAAAAAATTCAAAAGATCAACAAATCCAGGAGTTGGATTTTTGAAAAAATAATAAAATAGGCAAGTAGCTAGACTAATAAAGAAGAAAAGAGAAATGATCCAAATAAAAACACTTAGAAATAACAAAAGAAATATTACCACTGATCCCATAGAAATACAATCATCAGAGAATATTATGAATACCTCTATGTACACAAACTAGAAAATCTAGAAGAAATGGATAAATCCTGGGACACATACAGCCTCCCAATGCTGAACCATGAAGAAATTGAATCCCTGAAAAGACTAATAATGAGCTCCAAAATTGGGCCAGCAATAAATAGACTACCAACCAAAATAAGCCCAGGACCAGTCAGATTCACACATGAATTCTACCTGATGTACAAAGAAGAGCTGATACTGTTCCCACTGAAACTATTCCAAAAAGATTGAGGAGGAGGGAATCCACCCCAACTCGTTCTATGTGGCCAGCATCATCCTAATACAAAAAACTACCAGAGACAAAACAAATAAAGAAAACTTTAGGCCAATATCCTTGATGAACATTGATGCAAAAGACCTAAAGAAAATACCAGCAAAATAAATCGAGCAGCATGTTAAAAAGCTAATCCACTGTGATCAAGAAGGCTTTATCCCTGGGATGCAAGGTTAGTTGAACATATGCAAATTCATAAATGTGATTCATCGCATTAACAGAACTAAAAACAAAAACCATGTAATTATCTTAATGGATGCAGAAATGGCATTCAATAAATGCCCTCCATGTTAAAAACTCTAAATAAACTAGGTATTGAAGGAACATACCTTGAAATAATAAGAGCCATCTATGACAAACCCAGAGCCAACATCGTATTAAATAGGCAAAAAGCTGGAAGCATTCCCCTTGAAAACTGGCATAAGACAAGGATGCCTCTCTCACCACTCCTATTCAATATAGTATTGGAAATCCTGGCCAGAGCAATCAGGCAAGAGAAAGAAATAAATCACATCCAAATAGGAAGACAGGAAGTCAATCTATCTTTGTTTACAGAAGACATAATTCTATAGCTAGAAAACTCCATAGTTTAGTTCCAAAAGCTTCTTCAGCTGATAAACAACTTCAGTAAAGTGTCAAGATACAAAATTAACATGCAAAAATCACTAACAACCTTATATGCCAACAATAGTCAAGTTGAGAGCCAAACCAGGAATGCAGTCCCACTCACAATTGCCACACACACACACACACACACAAACCCCTAGAAATATAGCTAATCAGGGAGGTGAAAAATCTCTACAATGAGAATTACAAAACACTGCTCAAAGAAATCAGAGATGACACAAACAAATGAAAGAACATTTCATGTTCATGGATAGGAAAAATCAATATCATTCAAATGGCCACACTGACCAAAGCAATTTATAGATTCAATACTATTCCTATCAAACTACTAAAAACATTCTTCACAGAACTAGGAAGAAAAACTATTTTAAAAATCAAATGGAACCAGAAAACAGCCAGAATAGCCAAGGCAATCCTAAGCAAAAGGAACAAGGCTGAAGGCATTATTCTACCTGACTACACCACAAGGCTACAGTAATCAAAACAGCATGGTACTGGTACAAAACCAGACACATGTGCCAATGTTACAAAATAGAGAACCCAGAAATAAGGTCACACAGCTACAACCATCTGATCTTCAACAAAGCTGACAAAAACACACAATGGGGAAAGAACTCCCTATTCAATAAATGGTGCTGGGATAATTGGCTAGCCATATACAGAAAATTGAAGGTATACCTGTTTCTTAGAAAATACACAAAAATCAACTAAAGATGGATTAAAGACTTAAATGTAAAACCCAAAACCATAAAAACCCTAGAAGACAGCCTAGTAAATACCATTCTGGACATAGAAATGAGCAAAGATTTTATGACAAAGACACCAAACGGAATCACAACAAAAGTAAAAACTAACAAATGGGATCTAATTAAAGAGCTTCTGTGCCACAAAAGAAACTATCAACAGAGTAAGCAGACAATCTACAGAATGGGAGAAAATATTTGTGAACTATGCATCTGAAAAATGTCTAATATCTAGTATCTATAAGGAGCTTACACAAATTTACAAGAAAATAACAAACCACTCCATGAGAAAGTGGGCAAAGGACATGAACAGACACTTTCTGAAAGAAGACATATGTGTAGCAAAGAAGCATATGACAAAAAACACACCACTGAGCATTAGATAAATGCAAATCCAAACCACCATGAGATACCCTCTCTTACCTATCAGAATGGCTACTACCAAAAAATCCAAAAATAACAGATGCTAGTGAGGCTGTGGAGAAAAGGGAACACTTATACACTGTTGGTGGGAGTGTAAATCAGTTCAACCATTGTGGAAAGCAGTGTGACAGTTCCTCAAAGAGCTAAAAACACAATGACCATTTGATCAGGCAAGCCCTTTACTGAGTATAAACCCAAAGGAATATAAGTCATTCTTCCATAAAGGCACCTGCACGTGTATGTTCATTGCAGCACTATTCCTAATAGCAAAGACCTGGAATCAAGCTAAATGCCCATCAATGATAGACTGGAAAAAGAAAATGTGGTACATATGCACCATGGGGAATACTATGCAGTCATAAAAAGGAACAAAATCACGTCCTTTGCAGGAACATGGATGAAGGTGCAGGCCATTATCCTTAGCAAACTAATGTGGGAACAGAAAACAAAATACCACATGTTCTCACTTATAAGTTGAGCTAAATGATGAGAACACATGGACACATAAAGGGAAACAACAGACACTAGCACCTACTGGAAAGTGGAGAGTGAGAGAAAAGAGAGGATTAGGAAAATAACTAACGGGTGTTAGGCTTAATACCTGGGTGACATAATAAACTGTACAACAAACCTCGTGACACGAGTTTACCTATATAACAAACCTGCACATGTACCCTTGAACTTAAAAGTTAAAAACAAAAAAATAACTGAGGATCCTGGGAGTTTAACTGTGTCAATGCAGTGTTTCTTCTCCATTATTAACTGAAGAAAAATTGGTGCTTTTAAAGATTTTTTAAGATTAGAAAACAAAAATAAGTAAGAAATAGACAATCAGAAATTTGAGGTGGATACCTAATGATTTCCCACCAAAACTTTCATAAAATTGCTTTTGTTTGATGAGATAAATGAGCAGGAACATTTACATGGTGGAGAATGACTCTCTGGTGAAGCTTTCCTGGGCATTTTTCTTCTAAAACTTTGGCTAACTTTCTCAAAACACTCTCATAATAAACAGATGTTATTGTTCTTTGGCCCTCCAGAAAGTCGACTAGCAATATCCCTTGAGCATCCCAAAAACTGTTGCTGTGACATTTGCATTTCACAGGTCCACTTTAGCCTTGACTGCATCACTTCCGCCTCTTTATAGTCATTGCTTTGATTGTGCTTTGTCTTTAAGATCATGCTGGTAAAGCCCTGTTTCATCTCCTGTTACAATTCTGTAAAGAAATGCTTCAGGATCTTGATCCCACTTGTTACCATTTCCTTTGAAATTTCTGAAGAAATAAGAATTTATTTTTGTTGTTTTAAAAATATTTTCTAGCTTAGTAGTGTATACTTCAACTTTATCTCAGATGTAGTTTGTCTGATATAAGTATAGCAACTCCCGCTCTTTTTTTCATTTCCATTTGCTTGGAATATCTTTTTCCATCCCTTTATTTTCAGTGCATGTGTGTCTTTACCTGAAGTGTGTTTCTTGAAGGCAACTGATTAATGGGTCTTGTTTTTTAACCCATTCAGCTACTCCATATCTTCAGATTTGGGATTTTAGTCTATTTACATTCAGTGTTATTACTGATAAGTAAGGACTTACTCCTGCCATTTTATTTGTTTTCTGGGTGTTTGGTGGTGTTCTCTTCTCTTTCTTGCCTTCCTATCTTCCTTTAGTGAAAGTAATTTTCTCTGGTAATATAATTTAGTTTCTTGCTTTTTATTTTTTGTGTGTCCATTGTGTTTTTGGTTTGAGGTTACTGTGAAGCTTGCAAATACAATCTTACAACCCTGTATTTTGACCTGATAAGAACTTAACATTGTTTGTATAAACAAACAAAAATAAGACAAATAAAAATTCTGAGACTTAACTTCGTCCTCCCACTTTTAAACCTTTTGTTGTTTCCATTTATATTTTATTGTATTGTCTATGTCTTGCAAACTTGTTGCAGTTGTTCTTTTTTATTGGTGCATCACTTACTCTTTCCAGTTAAGATAAGAGTAGTTGGCTAGGCGCGGTGGCTCATGCCTGTAATCCCAGCACTTTGGGAGGCCGAGGCGGGCGGATCACGAGGTCAGGAGATCGAGACCATCCTGGCTAACATGGTGAAACCCCATCTCTACTAAAAAAAAAAAACAAAAAAATTAGCCAGGCATGGTGGTGGGCGCCTATAGTCCCAGCTACTCAAGAGGCTGAGGCAGGAGAATGGCATGAACCCGGGAGGCGGAGCGTGCAGTGAGCCGAGCTCGCACCACGGCACTCCAGCCTGGGCAACAGAGTGAGACTCCGTCTCAAAAAAAAAGAGTAGTTTACATGCCACAGTTACAGTATTATAATATTCTGTATTTTTCTGTTTACTTACCAGTGAGTTTTACACCTTCAGGTAATTAGTTATTGCTCATTAACATTCTATTCTATCTGACTGAAATATTTCCATTAGCATTTCTTGTAGAAAATAAACTGTGATTATATACATATATATACACACACATATACATATACATATATACGTATACATTTATCTGTATACATACATATACGTACACATTTATCTGTATACATACATATACGTACACATTTATCTGTATACATACATATACGTACACATTTATCTGTATACATACATATACGTACACATTTATCTGTATACATACATATACGTATACATTTATCTGTATACATACATATACGTATACATTTATCTGTATACATACATATACGTATATGTATACATTTATCTGTATACATACATATACGTATATGTATACATTTATCTGTATACATACATATACGTATATGTATACATTTGTATGTATACATACATATACGTATATGTATACATTTGTATGTATATGTATACATTCATATGTATATATACATATACGTATATGTATACATTCGTATGTATATATACATATACGTATATGTATACATTCGTATGTATATATACATATACGTATATGTATACATTCGTATGTATATATACATATACGTATATGTATACATTCGTATGTATATATACATATACGTATATGTATACATTCGTATGTATATATACATATACGTATATGTATACATTCGTATGTATATATACATATACGTATATGTATACATTCGTATGTATATATACATATACGTATATGTATACATTCGTATGTATATATACATATACGTATATGTATACATTCGTATGTATATATACATATAAGTATATGTATACATTCGTATGTATATATACATATAAGTATATGTATACATTCGTATGTATATATACATATAAGTATATGTATACATTCGTATGTATATATACATATAAGTATATGTATACATTCGTATGTATATATACATATAAGTATATGTATACATTCGTATGTATATATACATATAAGTATATGTATACATTCGTATGTATATATACATATAAGTATATGTATACATTCGTATGTATATATACATATACGTATAACTTTATATGTATATATACATATATGTACATATATACTATATACAATATGTATATAGTATATGTACAATATACAATATGTATATAGTATATATGTACAATATACAATATGTATATTGTATATTGTACAATATACAATATGTATATTGTATATATGTACAATATACAATATATACATATACATATATACTCTCTTTTTATATATATGATGGAATACTACTCAGCCATGAAAAGGAATTAATTAATGGCATTCACAGCAACCTGGGTGAGATTGGAGACTATTATTCTAAATGAAGTAATTCAGGAATGAAAACCAAACATTGTATGTTCTCACTCATAATTGAGAGCTAAGCTGTGAGGATGCAAAGGCATAAGAATGACACAATGGACTCTGGGGACTCAGTGGGAAAGGGTGGGAAAAGGGTGAGGGATAAAAGACTACAAATTGTGTGCAGTGTATACTGCTCAGATGATGGGTGTACCAAAACCTCACAAATCACCACTAAAGATCTTACTCATGTAACCAAACACCACCTGTTCCCCAATAACTTACGGAAATAAAAAATTTTTAAAAAGTAGAAAGACCATAACTTAATTAAAAAGTTCAGTAGATGGCCTCAACAGCAGAATTGCAAGGGCAGAAGATAGCATTAGTAAACAGGAAGATAAGAAAGTAGATATTACCTTATCTGAAGAACGAAGAGAAAACAGACCCATTTGTTTTGGCCAATTTATCCCATCTGGAATGGCTGTATTTACCCAATGCCTGTAGCCCCATTGTATCTAGGAAGTAACTAACTTGCTTTTGATTTTACAGGTTCATAGGCAGAAGGAACTTGCCTTGTCTCAGATAAGACTTTGGACTATGGACTTCTGAGTTAATGCTGAAATGATTTAAGAGTTTGGGGGACTGTTGGGAACACATAATTGGTTTTGAAATGTGAGGACATGAGATTTGGAAGGGGCCAGGGGCAGAATGATATGGTTTGGCTGTGTCTCCACCAAAATCTCATCTTGAATTCCCATGTGTTGTGGGAGGGACCCAGTGGGAGGTGATTGAATCATGAGGGCAGGACTTTCCCATGCTGTTCTCATGATAGTGAATAAGTCTCATGAGATCTGATGGTTTTAAAAGGGGGAGTTTCCCTACACAAGCTCTCTCTCTTTACCTCCCACCATCCACTTAAGATGTGACTTGCTCCTCCTTGCCTTCTGCCATGATTGTGAGGCCTCCCCAGCCATGTGGAACTGTAAGTCCATTAAACATCTTTCTCTTGTAAATTGC
This sequence comes from Pongo pygmaeus, assembly GCF_028885625.2. NCBI lineage: Eukaryota > Metazoa > Chordata > Mammalia > Primates > Hominidae > Pongo > Pongo pygmaeus. Next base: position 117,333,831 of record NC_072396.2, on the reverse strand, counting down.
CCAGTCTCAGGTATGTCTTTATCAGCAGCATGAAAATAAACTAATACAAGTACCATGTTGTTTTGGTGACTATGGCCTTATAGTATAGTTTGAAGTCAGGTCATGTGATGCCTCCAGCTTTCTTCTTTTTGCTTAGTCTTGCTTTGCCTATGCAGGCTCTTATTTGGTTTCATATGAACTTTATGATTGTTTTCTCTGGTTCTGTGAAGAATGATGGTGATATTTTGATGGGAATTGCATTGATTTTGTAGATTGCTTTCCACAGTATGGTCATTTTCACATTATTGATTCTACCCATCCATGAGCATGGGATGTGTTTCCATTTGTTTGTGTTGCCTATTATTTCTTTCAGCAGTGTTTTGTAATTTTTCTTGTAGAGGTCTTTTGCCTCCTTTGTTATGTAAATTCCTAATTTTTTTATTTTTATTTTTTTGCAGCTATTGTAAAAGGGGTTGAGTTCTTTATTTGATTCTCAGCTTGGTTGCCTTTGGGGTATAGAAGAGTTACTGATTTGTGTACATCAATTTTGTATCCAGAAACTTTACTGAATTGTTTTTTATCAGTTCTAGGAGCCTTCTGGGGGAGTCTTTAGGGTTTTCTAGGTATACAATCATATCATCAGCAAACAGTGACAGTTTGATTTCCTCTTTACCGATTTGGATGCCCTTTATTTCTTTCTCTTGTCTGACTGCTCTGGCTAGGACTTCCAGTACTATGTTGAAGAGGAATGGTGAGAGTGGGCATCCTTATCTTGCTCCAGTTCTCAGAGGGAATGCTTTCAACTTTTTCCCGTTCAGTATTATGTTAGCTGTGGGTTTGTCATACATGGCTTTTATTATATTGAGGTATGTCCCTTGTATGCTGATTTTGATGAGAGTTTTAACCATAATGGGATGCTGGATTTTGTTGAATGCTTTTTCTGCATCTATTGAGATGATCATGTGATGTTTGTTTTTAATTTTGTTTATGTGATGTATCACATTTATTACCTTGTGTATGTTAAGCCATCCCTGAATCCCCGCTATGAAACCCACTTGATCATGGTGGATTCTCTTTTTGATATGTTGTTGGATTCGGTTAGCTAGTATTTTGTTAAGGATTTTTGCATTTACATTGGGATATTGGTCTATAGTTTTCTTTTTTGGTTATGTCCTTTCCTGGTGTTGGTCTTAGGGTGATCCTGGCTACATAGAATGATTTAGGAATGATCTCACAGGTTCATGTAGATCTGTTCTAGTTTTTTTCAGTTTATTTTCTCTTTGTTTTTCAGATAAGGTAATATCTGCTGTTCTATTTTTCTATTTACGAATGCTATCTTCTGTTCCCTCTCTTCTGCTGTTGAGGCCATCTACTGAACTTTTTAATTAAGTTATGATAACTTTCATCCCTAAAATCTTTGGGGAATCCTTTATATTTGTTCCATTTGATTCCTTTATATATGTTCTAATTATTTCCAAGACTGTTTTTTTTTCCCTGAGGCTTTCCATTATTTTGTTTGTTTCAAGCATGTTTGACATTTTTCATTGAAGTATATTTATGACAGCTTATTTAAAATTTTTGTGAAATAATTTTAACCTGTCTTCATCTTGAGGTTGATATGAATTGATTGTATTTCACTCAGTTTGAGATCATTCTGGTTTTGATATGATGACTAATTTTTTACTGAAACATGCATATTTTTGTATTATGTTATGAAACACTGGGTGTTATTTAAATCTTCTACTTTAGCTGGTTTTCTTTGACGTGGTTCTGGCTGGAGATGTGATGTTGCCTTGTTACTACCAGATTAAAGTAGGAGTCCATGTTCCCCAGTCAACATCTGTTGATCCTTGAAGGGTGTCCTCATTACTGCTGGATAAGGATGCAAGTTCTAACTCCCCACGTGGTCTTTGATGACACCACTTTGGGGGTGATTTTATTATTTCTGGGTGAGGGTGAACGTACTGACTCTCCACCAGGCCTCCTCTGATAGCACCACAGCTGGGAGTGGGAGGAAAACCTAATTACTGCCAGGTTGTGGTAGAAGTACAAACTCTTCATTTGGTCTCCAGTGACACCATTGGTATCAAAGGTCGGAGACAGTAAATACCGCTTGGCTGTTAAATCTACTAAAAAAACTTTTCCACAGTGCAGAGGTATAAGAAGATGGGTGTAGTTCCTGACTAAAATTTCATGCTCTCCCAGTGTTCTTAGCATTTTCATGGATTTTGTTGAATAAAGCTTGTTTATTTTAAAGCTTCTGGTCAATCTTCAGAGACTTTGGGTGACTGTATTTGCTAATTTTTACTTTAATAGATGTCTCTTCATGGAATTTTTTGAGCTCTTCACATTGCCATTCCAAAAGTTAGGTTTCCTTGATTGCCTTATAACATTTGTTTGAATCACATTTAATGAACATTTTCTAGACTTTGCCTCCTTGTTGTTTAGAGATTAAGTTCAATGAATTTCCATAATACCAGTAAAAGCCAGAAAATATTTTTTCAAGTCTTTTTATTAAGATAAAATTTCTACAACACAAATTTACCATTTAGATAATTTAAAGTGTACAATTCAGTGTTTTTAATATATTTACAATAATGTGCAACCATTATATACATTCACAATATTCTCCAACCATTATCACTATCTAATAACAGAACATTTTCATCACCATAAAAAGAAACCCTATACCTGGTTGTAGTCAATTCCAATTCTCTCCTCTCTCTAACCCCTGGCAAACACTAACAACTTTCTATCTCCATGGTTCTGCTCAATCTGAATACTTTATATAAATGGAATCATAGTCTATGGTCTTTTCTGTCTAGCTTATTTTACTTAGCATAATGTTTTGAAGAGTTATATTATGTTGTAGCATGTTGATCAGTGCTTCATTTCATTTTATGGCTGAATAGTATTCCATTGTGTAGATATGCCATATTTTGTTTATCAGCTCATTAGTGGATGGACATTTGGGTTGTTTCTACTTTGGGGCTATTATAAATAATGATGCAAAAAAGTTTGTGCACATATATTTATTTGAACATATGTTTTCAATTTTCTTGGGTACTTAGCCAAAAGTGAGATTACTGGGTCATATGGTCACTATATGTTTAAAATTTTGAGAAACTGCTAGACTGGTTTCCATAGCAGCTGAATCATTTTACATTACCAATATACAAGAATTCCAATTTTTCTACATCCTTACCAACACTTGTAATTTTCTAAACTGTTAAGTTACAGACAACCAAATAGGTGTGACATGGTACCTGATTGTGGTTTTGACTTGCGTTTTCCTAATGACTTTGATATTGAGTATCTTTTCATGTGCTTTTTGGCCATTTATGAATCTTTTTTTAGCAAAATGTCTCTTCTACCTCTATGTTCATTTTTTATTTGATTTATCTGTGTTTTGTTATCAGGTTGTAAAACTTTTAAAATATATTTTGGATGCTAGGCCCTTTTCATATATGATTTGCGAATGTTTTCTCCTATTTTGTGAATTATCTTTTTCATTCCCCTGATAGTCTGCTTTGATACACAAATGTCTGTAATTTTTATTAAGTCTAATGTATCTTTTTTCCTTCTGTTGTTTGTGCTTTTGGGGTCATATTTAAGAAACCATTGCCTAATTCAAGGTAACAAATATATTTACCTATAATTTCTTTCTAAAGGTTTTATAGTTTTAGCCATTTTATTTAGGTCTATAATCTATTTTGAGCTAATTTTTGTACATGGTGTGAGGTAACGATCCAACATTATTCTTTAGCATGTGAATACACAGTTTTCCCAGAATCATTTGTTGAAAAGCCTATTCTTTGCCCATTGAAGGAGCTTGGCACCCTTGTCAAATACCAATTGACCATAGGTATATGGGTTTATTTCTGAATTCTCAATTCCATTCCAATGATCTAAATGTCTACTCTTGGCCAGGCATGGTGGCTCACACCTGTAACCTCAGCACTTTAGGAGGCTGAGGTGGGTGGATCACTTGAAGTCAGGGGTTTGAGACCAGCCTTGCCAACAAGGCAAAACCCTGTCATTACTAAAAATACAAAAATCAGCCAGGCGTCATGGCACACACCTGTAATCCCTTCTACTCAGGAGGCTGAGGCAGAAGAATCACTTGAACCTGGAAGGCACAGGTTGCAGTGAGCTGAGATTGTGCCACTGCACTCCAGCCTAGGTGACAGAGCAAGACTCTGTCTCAAAAATAAATAAATAAATAAATAAATAAATAAACAAATAAATGTCTATTCTTATAGCAATACCACAGTATTTAGTGCTGTAGCTGCGAGTCCTCCAATTTTGTTCTTTTTCAAGATTGTTTTGGCTATTCAGGGGTCCTGCCACTTCTATGTGAATTTTAGGATCAGCCTGTTTGTTTCTGCAAAAGAAGCAATTAGAATTTTTTAAGAGCAATTGTATTTAATCTGAATATCAATTTTGCCATTTTAGCAATATTGACTCTTTCGATCCATGAACATTAGTTGTCTCTCCATTTATATTGTTCTTTAATTCCTCTCAATAATGTTTTGTAATGGTCAGTGTACACATCTCACATCTCCTTGTTTAAATTTATTTTTAAGTATTTTATTCTTTTTGATGCTATTGTAAATAGAATTGTTTTCTTCATTTCATTTTTGGGTTGCTCATTGTTAGTGTATAGAAATACAACAAATTTTGCATATTGATCTTGGATTCTGAAACTTTGCTGAACTCATTTATTAATGCTATAGTGCTTTGTGTGTTGGGGGATAATTTTAATGATTTTCCCTATATAAGATTTTGTCATGCTTGAATGGGGATAATTTTACTTCTTCCTTTCCAATCTGTAAGCCTTTTATATCTTTTTTCTTACCTAATTGCCAAAAGCTATGTTTTTAAAATATACTTTAAATGTCCAATTTGGTTTAAATAATTTTGAGGCTAGTTATATTTTATAATAATGCAGGGGGGACATTTTCTCATAATTTTGTTGAAATACTATTTTTCTCGGCTAAATTGTACAGCTATATGCTATACCTGAAATTAAGAACTATGTAACTGAGACTATTTAAAACAGCTTATTTTTAATGTTTCTTCCAAGTGGTAGGTATTAAGCTGTATTAAAATGATTATCTAAAAAAATTAAGGTTACTTTTGCCATTTTGATTTAAAGGGTAATATTATCACACAAATAGAAACTTGAAAATTACTGATCCAACTTCTCTGCTTGAGGCAAGACATTGGTGAAGATCTCCGATCTTTAGTTTTGTGACTGAATGAGAAACCCTAATTGCCCATTTAATATGAAGAAGAAACTTTAGCACTTCCAGATGCAGTTTAGCAAAAAAGAAAACAGAAAAAAAATAAATAAATTCCTCTTTGTGAGACAAGGTTAAGTGGATTAGGATTCTTTCCTAATTTTCTCTGAAGTAATTGTTTTCAATATGATAGTCCAGAAGGGGCTTTCATGTTGGCAACATACCATCTTCCTGACAAAGTAAAGTTTAATTTTTGTTTAGTAAGTGTAGCAAGTTTATTTTCTTAGATATAAAATTAATAGAGCAATGAATCTCCAAATAAGCTAAATTGCAACATTTGCATATGAATACTTTCTTTAAGACACTTTATCAAGACCTCTGTTGAAATTATCAATTGTCAGATTATAAAAATTTCAATTCCAAGTTTGTTCATTGAGTCAAAAAATTCATTACTTGGGAAGTTTTGAAATAGCAATTTTATACCAAGTTTGTAATTACTGGGAAGGAATTGCTGTTTCCTAAGCCAGAAATGAAGTTTCAACAGCACTGTAATATTGAATATGTTCATTGCATACAAAAGCACCTTCATCGTGTCTTAAGAGAGCTCAGAAGTTCTTAATATGTTATTCTTGGAAATGTATTTACTGAGCTTTATTATTCTCACAAAATATTCAATTAACATAAATTCAACAATGATTATAATGTGCTTACCATTCATTTCTTCTGAGCTATGATACAGTCAGTAATATATTTTTGTTATTAATAGCATATAGATCACAATAAAGGAGAAACCTGTGCCTACGTAAATAAATATATATATGTGAATGTAGCAGGGTCTTATCTGAAGTTGGTAATTTATTATTCATTGATGTTCAAAATAGTAAATTTAAATACTTAATTACTTAGAAAGATGATATTTTAAGGACACATTACTGAACACATAATCTTTTACTTGCTGTCTTAAGCATCATGTATAATTAATTCTCCAATATTGAACAGAATTAGTGAAAAATCTTGCAAAATATGGAAAATATTCTTACATAACATTAAGTTCTTAAACAAACCAAAGACACAAGTCCAAAGAAAAAACATTACCACTACAGATTTAACTTATATTTCTAATATATATTATAATTTAAAACTACGTAAAGTACACATTAAATTTTTCTTCTGTGACCATTCTTGTTCATTTATAGTATTGAAAAATTTCTTAATAATATACCTTAAAGATATATCAAAATTAGAAGTTTGATTTAGAAATAAGCAAGCAGGTTTGGATTCACCTGTTCCAACAAAGTGGAACTTAGATTGAAAATGTTTCGGAGCTTCATTTAACAGAACTCAGAAAAGTTTACAAAATATATTCCTGAAATAAGTCAATCCAAAATTCAATTATTAGATTTAAAATATTCTCCTGAAACTTACTTACAATATCATTAAGAGGAAAAAAAATCTTTTGACAATAGGTATACTAAAAACTCAATATGATGGCCTTCAAACTAATTTCACACTATTTTAATGAGTTAGAACTAAAGAAAAATGAATGCTAATTAAAAAAATAATTTTGCTTCTTTGCTTAGGAATGATTTTCTCCAATGGGTTGAAATAACTCCATCTAAATTTCGAAGTGTAAAAACCCGAGAACTTGGATTAATGCCCAGGAACAAGGGTCACCTCTAGTGCTTGAGTTTATGAGGACTATGTTTATAGTTCCACAGAGAAACATGTTATAAGAAAAAAAGATATTTTGGAAAAGGAGAAAGATTCTGCTTTCAAGATAACACTTCATCTATAAATCATAAATTTTCTGTTATGAATTCAAAAATGACATTTAATAATTTATATATGTAAATTGCAGAGATCAATTAACAAATACAAGGGTTGGTGATTCTAATAATGAACAGAGACCTTAATTTAAATGAATACACGTTTTTGTTTAATCTCTGCTAAATTCTGCTTTCATCCTGACTTAATCCTTTAATCAACAGCCATTAAACTATTATACTTGGCATTCAAAGCTTTTTATAATGTTATCATTCTAACTACCCAACCTTAACTTTTTCTACTCCTCAGCATACACTATTTTCTCTTATTAGGCCACTAGAATACCAGGATCGGTATTTTACCAATCTTCTACCTCATGCCAAGCTTCTACCTCATGCCACTGCCTCTGCCACTGTCTTCATTTAGAGGGTTTATCTTGCTCAAATCCTACTCATCTTTCAAATTCTAGTTCATGACTCACTTCTTCTATGAAACTTTTCTTAATTATTCCATTCCTCATTGAGTTCATTTTTCGAATTCTAGTAGCACTTAGTGTGTAGTATATAATTCAGTCTTTTTACATAAGGACTTATATTGGGATAATGATTTTATGTATATTTAATGAATGTTAACTGACTATACCTCTGAAATGCCTGGCACTGTGCTAGGCACTCAAGATAGAAAAGTGCATAAGATATGACCCCTTTCCTCAAGAAGCCCACAACGTCTACCCAGGGAAGGCAGGCAGACACTCAAAATGTGAGAAGTAATATTAAAGGGTTATAAGCAATGTACTGTGACAACATAGAGGAACAATCAGTTAATTCTGCCTTACAGAAAAATGTAAGGCATGACAGAGGTATTACAGAAGATTAAACATGAGCAGCTAGGCTTACATGGATATGTAAGTTTTCTGAGTTAGTAAGAGGGGAAAAGGTATTGTAGGATTTCTACTTCTAAGTATGACCTACCAGATGCACCCATCTTCTACCTCATGCAAAAAACATCTGTAAAACACGAATATTCTGGAATTTGCAAGTAGCCCAGTGCAACAGAGCAGCACTTCCCAAATTGTGTTGCATGAGAAAGTTTTATGCAGGATGTTAAAAGACTGTCTTCAAAAATTGGTTTCATATGGCAGGAGGCAGAGCAAGATAGAAGCTTTCACCGATGGTCCTCTCCATAGAAACATGAAATTGAGAAAATGTTCACACAAAAAAGCACCTTCATAAGAACCAAAAAATCAGGTGAGCAGTCACAGTACCTGGTTTTTAACTTCATATCACCGAAATAAGACTAAAGAGGATCAGAAAGACAGTTTTAAATTGTGGACACCACCCCTCCCTCATCACTCAGCAATGGTCATGTGGCACGGAGAAAGAATTTGTGCACTTGGTGGAGGGAGAGCTCAGTGATTGTGGGATTTTGCATTGAAACTCAGTTCTGCCATGTCACAGAGGAAAGAAACACTGGGCAGAACTCGGCCAACACCCATAGAAGGAGCACTTCGACTAGCCCTAGCCAGAGGGGAATCATCCATCCTAGCAGTCAGAACCTCATTTCCTGAAAGCCTCACCACCACAGGCTGAAGGGTTCTGGGGTCTGAAATAAACTTGAAAGGCAGTCTAGGCCACAAGGACTGCAATCCTTGGGCAATTCCTATTGCTTTGCTAGGCTTGGAGCAAGTGGACTGGACAGGAAGGCAATCTAGTAAGACACCAGCTGGGGCAGCCAAGGGAGTGCTTGTGCTACCACTCACCCAACCACAAGGGGCCCAGCTTGCACCTCTGGGAGAGACTCCATCCCTCTGCTTGAGGAGAGGTAAACGTAACGAGGACTTTGTCTTGCATCTTGTATACCAGCTCAACAACAATAGCATAGGGCACAAGGCAGGGTTCTGAGGCTTCCATTCCAAGACCTAGATCCCAGACATTTCTAGATACTCCCTAAGCCACAAGGGAACCTACTGCCTTGAAGTGAAGGATCCAATCCTGGCACAATTCATCACCTGCTGACTAAAGAACCTTTAGGCCCTAAATAATCAGGAGGGATACCCAGGCTGTACTCCACCTTGGGCATTTAGTGAGACTCAGAGGTGTACTGGATTCAAATGTGACCCAGCACATTCTTAGCTGTGGTGGCTATGGGAAGAGACTCAAGCTTTAGAAAAAAGAAAGAGAGGCGTAAGGAGATATTGTCCTGCAGCTTAGGTACCAGCTCAGCCACAGTCAGGTAGAACATCAAGTAGGCTCTGGGGTCCCTGATTCTAGGCCTTGCCTCTTGCATGGCATTTCTGGACATTTCCTGGGCCAGAGGAGAGCCCACTTTCCTGAAGCATGAGTCTCAGGCCTGTCAACATTTACCACAAACTAACTGAAGAGCTTTTGGGTCTTGAGTGAAAATCAACGGTAGCCAGGCAGTACTCACTGTGGACCTAAAGTGATTGTGACCAAAGGAAGAGACTCTTCTGCTTGTGGAAAGAGAAGGGAAGATCGGGGAGGACTTTGATTTGTGCCCTGGGTGCCAGCTCAGTGGCAATAGAACAGAGCACCAGGTAGATTCTTAAGGTTTCCATCTCCAGGCCCTGGCTCCCGGATAATATCTCTAGATCCACCTGGGGTTTGCGGGGAACTCTATCCTGAAGGGAAGGACACAAGAGTGGGTGACTTAGTGACCCACTGATTGTAGAGCAGTGGGGCTTACATAGGTGGTAGCCAGGCAGTGGTTACAGCAGGTCTTGTGAAAAACCCACTACCATACTGGCTTCAGGTCTGACCTACCGTAGTCTAAGTGGTGGTGGCTACAGGGCTGCTTGTGTCACCCCTCCACCAGTTCCAGGCAGCCCAGCACACAGAGAGAAACTCTGTTAAGGAAAATGTAAAGAAAGAGAACAAGAGTCTCTGCCTGGTAATCCAGAGAATTCTTCTGGGACTTATTCAAGACCACCAAGGAGTTACCTCTACAAGTCCATAACAGACACAGCATTACTGAGCTTGTGGCTACCCCTAATGCAAATACAGCTGCAGAGACCAAAAACTTAGATTAAGACACTCGAGTCCCTTCTAATACCTGGGAAGCCTTCCCAAGAAGGATGGGTACAAACAAGTCCAGGCTGCAAAGACTACAATATAGACTTAACTCTTCAATGCCCAGATACCTACAACCATCCACAAGCATCAAGATGATCCAATAAAACATGACCTCACCAAATTAACTAAGTAAGCTACCAAGGATCAATCCTGTAAAAACAGAGATATGTGATCTTCAACAGAAAACTCAAAATAGCTGTATTGAGAAAATTCAACATAATTCAAGGTAACACAGAGAAGAAATTCAGAAAATGATTTTATTTTATTTATTTATTTTGAGACAGAGTCTCTCTCTGTTGCCCAGGCTGGAGTGCAGTGGCACGATCTCTGTTCACTGCAACCTCCACCTCCCGGGCTCCAGCAATTCTCCTGCTTCAGCCTCCTGAGTAGCTGAGATTACAGGTGTGCACCACCATGGCCAGCTAATTTTTGTATTTTTAGTGGAGATGAGGTTTCACCATGTTGGCCAGGCTGGTCTCAATCTTCTGGCCTCAAGTGATCTGCCCACCTTGGCCTCCCAAAATGCTGGGATTACAGGCATGAGCCACCATGCCCAGTCAAAATTCAGAAAATTATCAGATAAATTTAACAAAGAGATTAAAATAATTAAAAAGAATCAAGGAGAAATTCTGCAGCTGAAAAATGCAAATGATATACTAAAGAATGTGTCAAAGTCTCTTAATAATAGAATTGATCAAACAGAGGAAAGAATTAGTGAGCTTGAAGGACAGCCTATTCGAATAAACACTCAGAGGAAGCAAAATTTAAAAAAATAATAAAGCATGCCTACATGATCTAGAATATAGCCATAAAGGGGGAAATCTGATGTATTGGCCTTAAAAAGTAGGTAGAAAAAGAAATATGGGTAAACATTTTATTGAAAGGGATTATAACAGAGAACCTCCCATACCTAGAGAAAGATATCAGTATTCAAGTTCAAGAAAGTTATAGAACACCAAGCAGATTTAACCCAAGGAAGACTACAACAAGACATTTAATAATCAAACTGCCAAAGGTCAAGGATTAAAAAAGGATCCTAAAAGCAGCAAGAGAAAAGAAACAAACAACACACAATGTAGCTCCAATACATCTGGCAGCAGACATCTCAGTTGAAAGTTTACAGGCTAGGAGACAGTGACATGACATATTTAAAGTGCTGAAGGACAAATCTTTCATCCTAGAATAGTATAACCAGCAAAATTATCCTTCCAGCATCAAGGAGAAATGAAGACTTTTCCAGACAGACAAAACCTAAGGGATTTCCTTAACATCAGATCTGTCCTCCAAGAAATGCTAAAGGGAGTTTTTTAATCTAAAAATAAAGAATGATAATGGGCAATAAGTAATCACCTGAAGATACAAAACTCACTGGTAATAGTACATACAAAGAAAATCACAAAATATTATAGCACTGTAATTGTGATGTAGAAACTACTCATATCTTCAGTAGAAGGACTAACAGATGAACCTATCAAAAATAAGAACTACAACAATTTTTAAAGACATAGAACAATAAGATATAAATGGAAACAACAATAAGTTAAAATTGGGGGGATTAAGTTAAGGTGTAGAGGTTTTATTAATTTCCTCTTTGGTTGTTTGTTTGTTTGTTTATGCAATTAGTGTTAAGTTGTCATTAGTTTAAAATAATGTATTATAAGATGTTATTTGCAAACCTCATGGTAACTTCAAATCAAAAAATCCAAACCAGGCACATAAAAAATAAAAAGAAAGAAATTAAAACATACTAAAGAGAAAATCACTTTCACTAAAAAGAAGACAAGAAGGAAGGAAAGAAAGTAGAGGAGACAACAAAACAACTAGAAAACAAAGAATAACAAAATGGCAGGAGTAAGTCCTTACTTATCGATAATAATGCTGAATGTAAATGGACTAAATAGACAACGTGGCTGAATGAATAAAAAATAAAGACCCAAAGATCTGTTGCCTACAAGAAACACACTTCACTTATGAAGACATACATAGACAGAAAATAAAGAAATAGAAAAAGATATTCCATGGAAAATCTTCCATGGATATTCCATGGAAACCAAAAAAAGAAAAGCAGCAGTAGCTATACTTATATCAGACACCACAGATTTCAAAATAAATAAATAAATAAATAGACAAAGAAGGGAATTATATAATGATAAGGGCATCATTTCAGCAAAAGGATATAATAATTGTAAATATATATATATATATATATACACACACACACATATGGTGACACTGGAGTACCCTGATATATAAGGCAAATATTAGAGCTAAACAGAAAGACAGACCCTAATACAATAACAGCTGGAGATTTCAACACCCCACTTTCAGCATTGAACAGACAATCCACACAGGAAATCAACTAACATTTGACTTAATCTATCAGCCAAATGGAACTAACAGATATTTACAACATATTTAATCCAATGGCTACAGAATATGCAAACTTCTCCTCGGCACATGGATCATTGTCAGGGATAGACCATACACTAGGCAACAAAACAAGTTTTAAGTCATTCAAAAAAAATAAATAATCAAGTATTTGCTCTGGCCAAAGTAGGATAAGACTAGAGGTCAATAACAAACACATGGAGGCCAGGCATGGTGGCTCCACACCTGTAATCCTAGCACTTTGGGAGGCCAAGGCAGGAGAATTGCCTGAGCTCAGTAATTCAAGACCAGCCTGGGCAAAATGGCAAAACCCCATGTCTACAAAAAATACAAACATCAGCAGGGCGTGGTGGTACACACCTGTAGTCCCACCTAATTAGGGGGCTGAGGAAGAAGTATCACTTTAACCTGGGAGATTGAAGTTGCAGTGAGTTGAGATCATGCCAACATACTCCAGCCTGAGTGATAAAGTGAGACCCTGTCTCAAAAAAAAAAAAAAAATGGAAATTAAACAATATGCTCCTGAATGACTAGTAGGTCAATAAAGGAATTAAAAAGAAATTTGAAAATTTCTTGAAACAAATCATAATGGAAACACAACTTACCAAAGTCTATAGGATACAGCAAAAGAACCACTAAAAGAGAAGTTTATAGCCATAAGTTCCAACACTATAAAAGTAGTAAACCTTCAAATAAATAACCTAACAATGCACCTAAAAGAATTACAAAAGGAAGAGCAAACTAACCCAAAATTGGTAGATAAATAAAGATGAGAAAAAAATAAATGAAATTAAAGCAAAGAAAACAATATAAAAGATCAATGAAATGAAAAGTTTATTTTTTTGATAAGATGAACAAAATTGGCAAACATTTAGCCAGACTAAGAAAAAAAGAGAGAAGACCCAAATAAATAAAATCAGAGATGAAAAGGGAGCCATTACAACTCATAGCACAGATATTCAAAGGATCATTAGGGACTACTATGAGCAATTATATGTCATAAATTGAAAAATCTAGAGGAAATGGATAAATTTTTAGATACATAGAACCTACTAAAACTGAAAGATGAAGAAATCTAAAACCTAAAAGGACAAATAATAAGTAAAAAAATCAAAGCCATGATAAAAAGCCTCCCAGTAAAGAAAAGCCCAGGATGCAATAGCCTCACTGCTGAATTTTATCAAACATTTAAAGAACAACCAATACCAATCTTACTCAAACTATTCTAATAAATAGAAGAGAGAATACTTCCAAACTCACTCTACAAGGCCAGTATTATCCTGATACCAAAACAAGAAAAAGACACATCAAAGCAAAAAAAAAAAAACTAAAGTATCTCTGACAAATATTGATGCAAAAATCCTCAACAAAATATCACTATACCAAATTAAACAAACATTAAAAAGATCATTCATCATGACCAAATGGGACTTATCCCTGGGATGCAAGGGTGATTCAACATATAGAGATCAATCAATGTGATGTATCACATAAACAGAATGAGGAATAAAAACATTATGATCATTTCTTTCTTTCTTTCTTTCTTTCTTTTTTCTTTTTTTTTTTTTAGTGAGACAGAGTTTCTCTCTTGTTGCCCAGGCTGGAGTGCAATGGTGCAATCTCAGCTCACTGCAACCTCCACCTCCCAGGTTCAAGTGATTCTCCTGCCTCAGCCTCCTGAGTAGCTGGGATTACAGGCATGCACCACCACACCCAGCTAATTTTTGTATTTTTAGTAGAGACGTGGTTTTGCCGTGTTGGCCAGGCTGGTCTCGAACTCCTGACCTCAGGTGATCCACCTGCCTCGGCCTCCCAAAGTGCTGGGATTACAGTTGTGAGCCACCGTGTCCAGCTCCTTATGATCATTTAAATTGATTCTGAGAAAGCACGTGATCAAATTCAACATCTCTCCATAATAAAAACCCTAAAGAAAAACTTAGTATAGAAGAAAAATACCTGAGAATAATAAAAGCCATATGTGACAGACCCACTGCTAGTATCATACTGAATGGCAAAAACTGAACTCCTTTTCTCTAACATTTGGAACACAACGAGCATTTCCACTTTCACCACTGTTATTCAACATAGCACAGGAAGTCCTAGCTAGAGCAATCAGACAAAAGAAAGAAATAAAGTACATCCAAATTGAAAAGGAAGTCAAATTTTCCTTGTTTGCAGATGACAAGACCTTATATTTGGAAAAACACTAAAGACTCCACCAAAAAACAATTAGAACTGATGAACAAATCCGGTGAAGTTACAGAATACAAAATCAACATACAAAAACCGGTAGCATTTCTATATGCCAACAGGGAAGAATCAAAAAAATAAATGAAAAAACTAATCTCGAGTCGGGGGAGGGGGGAGGGATAGCATTAGGAGATATACCTAATGTTAAATGAAGAGTTAATGGGTGCAGCACACCAACATGACACATGTATACATATGTAACAAACCTGCACGTTGTGCACATGTACCCTAAAACTTAAAGTATAATTAAAAAAAAAACTAATCTCATTTACAGTAAACAAAAAGAAAATTAATTACCTGGGAATTAATTAAAGAAATGAAAGATCTGTACAATGAAAACTATAAAACACTGATGAAAGAAATTGAAGGAGAAACAAAAAATGAAAATATAGTTCATGTTCATAAATTGGAAGAATCAACATGGTTAAAATGTCCATATTACCCAAAGCAATCTACACATTTAATGTAATCTCTATCAAAATACCATTGATATTCTTCACAGAAATAAAAAAAATTCTAAAATTTATGTGGCATCACAAAAGATTCAGAATAGCCAAAGCCATCATAAGAAAAATGAACAAAACTGAAGGAACCACATTAACTGACTTCAAATTATACTACAGCATTATTGTAACTAAAACAGCATGGTACTGGCATAAAAACAGATGCATAGACCAATGGGACAGAATAGAGAACCCAGGAACAAATCCACACGCCTACAGTGAACTCATTTTTGGCAGAGGTGCCAAGAATCTACAGAGGGGAAAAGAGAGTCTCTTCAATAAATGATGCTGGGAAAAATGGATATCCATATGCAGGCAAATTAAACTGGACACCTATCTCTTGACATATACAAAAATCAAATCAAGATGGATTAAAGACTTAAATCTAAGACCTTAAACTACAAAACTACTATAAGAAAGTATTGGAAAAACTCTCCAGGGCATTGGACTGGGCAAAGACTTCTTGAGTAATACCCCACAAGTACAGACAACCAAAGCAAAAATGAACAAATGGGATCATGTTAATTTAAAACTCTTCTGCATAGAAAAAAAAAATGAAGAGAAAACCCACAGAATGGGAGAAAACATTTGCAAACAACCCATGTGACAAAGGATTAAAAACCAGTATATATAAGAAGTTTAAACAACTCTGTAAGAAAAAAATATAATAATTAAATCAAAAAATAGACAAAAGATCTGAATAGACATTTTTCAAAAGAAGACATACAAGTAGCAAACAGGCATATGAAAAGGTACTGAACATCACTGATCAGTAGATAAATGCAAATCAAAACTACGGTGAGTTATCTCACCCCAGTTAAGATGGTTTATATCCAAAAGAAAGGCAATAACAAATGCTGGCAAGGATGTGGAGAAAAGGGCATCTTTATACATGGTTGGTGGGAATGTAAACTAGTACAACGACTATGGAGAGTAGTTTGGAGGTTCCTTAAAACACTAAAAATAGACCTACTATAGGATCCAGCAATTCCACTGCTAGGTATGTACCCAAAAGCAAGAAAATCACTATATCAAGGAAATATCTGTCTTCCCATGTGTGTTGCAGCACTGTTCACAATAGCCAAGATTTGGATGCAATCTGAGCATCCATCAACAGATAAATGGGTAAAGAAATGTGCTTAAACCTGACAGAGATATGACAAAAAAGAAACTTCAGGCCAATATCATTGATAAACATCGATGCAAAAATCTTCAACAAAATACTTGCAAATAGAATCCAACAGTACATCAAAAAGCTTATCCATCATGATCAAGTAGGCTTCATCCCTGGGATGCAAGGTTGGTTCAATATGCACAAATCAATAAACGTTATTCATCACGTAAATAGAACTAAAGACAAAAATCACATGATAATAGATGCAGAAAAGGCTTTTGATAAAATTCAACATCCCTTCATGTTAAAACCTCTCAATAAACTAGGTATTGAAGGAACATACCACAAAATAATAAGAGCCATATATGACAAACCCACAGCCAATATCATACTAAATGGGCAAAGCTGGAAACATTTCCCTTGAAAACCAGTACAAGACAAGGATGCCCTCTCTCACCACTCCTATTCAACATAGCATTGGAAGTCTGGCCAGGGCAATCAGGCAAGAGAAAGAAATAAAGGTATTCAAATAGGAAGAGCAGAAGTCAAACTGTCTTTTTTTGCAGATGACATGATCCTATATCTAGAAAACCCCATTGTCTCAGGCCAAAAGCTTCTTAAGTTGATAAGCAACTTCAGCAACGTTTCAGGATACAAAATTAATGTGTAAAAATTGCTAGCATTCCTATGCACCCACAACAGTCAAACCAAGAGCTAAATCAGCAATGCAATGCCATTCACAATTGCCACAAAAAGAATAAAATACCTACGAATACAGCTAACGAGGGAAGTGAAGGATCTCAACAAGGAGATCTACAAACCACTGCTCAAGGAAATCAGAGGTGACACAAACAAATGGAAAAACATTCCATGCTCATGGATAGGAAGTATCAGTATTGTTAAAATGGCCATAATATACTGCCCAAAGCAATTTATAAATTCAATGCTATTCCCATTAAACTACCATTGACACTCTTCACAGAACTAGAGAAAACTATTTTAAAACTCATGTCGAACCAAAAAAGAGCCCAAATAACCAAAACAATCCTAAGCAGAAAGAACAAAGCTGGAGGCATCATTCTACCTGATTATACTACAGAGCTACAGTAACCAAAACAGCATGGTATTGGTACAAGAACAGACACGTAGACCAATGGAACAGAATAGAGAACCCAGAAATAAGACCGCACACCTGCAACAATCTAATCTGCAACAAGCCTGACAAAAATAAGCAATTGGGAAAGGATTCTCTATTTAAAAGATGGTGCTGGGAGAACAGGCTAGCTGTATGCAGAAGATTGAAACTGGACTCGTTCCTTACACCATATACAAAAATTAACTCAAGATGGAATAAAGACTTATATGTAAAGGCTCAAACTATAAAAACCCTAGAAGAAAACCTAGGCAATACCATTTAGAACATAGGCACGGGCAAAGATTTCATGATGAAGCTGCCAAAAGCAAATGTAACAAAAGCAAACTTTGACAAATGGGATTTAATTAAACTAAAGAGTGTCTACACAGCAAAAGAAACTATCAACAGAGTAAACAGACAACCTACAGAATGGGAGAAAATTTTTGCAATCTATGCACCTGACAAAGGTCTAATATCCAGTATCTATAAGGAAATTAACACGTTTACAAGAAAAAAACAAACAACCCCAATAAAAAGTAGGCAAAGGACATGAACATACACTTTTCAAAAGAAGATATACATGCAGCTGAAAAGCATATGGAAAATGCATAACATCACTGATTATTAGAGAAATGCAAATCAAAACCACAATGAGACACCGTCTCACACCAGTCAGAATGGGTATTATTAAAAAGTCAAAAAATATTAATAACAGATGCAGGTGAGGTAGTGGAGAAAAAGAAATGCTTATACACTGTTGGCAAGAGTGTAAATTGTTTCAGTCATTGTGGAAAACAGTGTGGGGATTTCTCAAAGACCTAAAGACAGAAATACCGTTTGACCCAGCAATCCCATTACTAGGTATATACCCAAAGGAATATAAGTCATTTTATTACAAAGATACATGCATGTGTGTGTTCATTGTAGCACTATTCACAATAGCAAAATCATAGAATCAACCTAAATGCCCATCAATGATAGACTGGATAAAGAAAATGTGGTACATAGACACCATGGAATACTATGCAGCCATTAAAAAAATGAGATCATGTCTTTTGTAGGAACATGGATGAAGCTGAAGGCCATTATCCTTAGCAAACTAACTCAGGAAAAGAAAAACAAATACCACATGTTCTCACGTAAGTGGGAGGTAAATGATGAGAGCACATGGACACATAGAGAGGAACAATGCACACTGTGGCCTACTGGAGGGCAGAGAGTGGGAGGAGGGAGAGGATTAGAAAATATCACTAATGGATGCAAGGCTTAACACCTGGGTGATGAAATAATCCGTACAACAAACCCCCAAGACACACATTTACCTATGTAACAAACCTGCACATCGTGCACATGTACCCCTGAACTTAAATGTTAAAAAAGAAAAGAGAAACACACACACACACACAATGAATACCTACTATTCGATAGCACAATAGGATGACTATAGTCAATAATAACTTAATTGCACATGTTAAAATAACTTAAAGAGTGTAATTGGGTTGTTTGTAATACAAATGACAATGCTTGAGGTGATGGATGCCCCCATTCCCCATGATGTGCTTATTTCACATTGTATGCCTGTAACAAAACATCTCATGTACCCCACTTTTTTAAAAAAAGAAAATGTGGTACTTATGGAGTACTATTAAGCCATAAAAAATAATTAGATCTTGTCATTTGCAACAAGATGCATGGAACTGGATGTCATTATGTGAAGTGAAATAAGCCAGGCACAGAAAGACAAACTTCATATATTCTTACTTATTTGTGGGAGCTAAAAATTAAAACAAGTGAACTCATGGAGATAGAGAGTAGAATGATGGTTAAGAGGCTGGGTAGTTTACTTGGAGGCTGGGGTAAAATTGAGGATGGTTAATGGGTACAAATAAAATAGAAAGAATGAATAAGATCTAGGATTTGATAGCACAACAAGGTGACTGTAGTCAATAATAATTTAACTGTACATTTTAATATAACTAAAAGAGTATAATTGTATTGTTGTAACACAAAGGATAAACATTTGAGGTGATAGATATCCCATTCATCCTGAAGTGATTATTACACAGTGTATGCCTGTATCAAAATATCTCATGTACCCCATAAATATACACACCTATTATGTTCCCATGAAAATTAAAAATTAAAAATACATTCATGATCAAATAAATTTTGAAACAATTGATTAGTGATAAATAGACCTCTTGCCTGAAGGATTTTTTAAGAGTGTTTAACATACTATTAGATTGCATACATTTCTAAGAAGGAAATATAGTGTGCAGTAGTTTCCAAACTTATATGACCATGGAAACTTATTTTTATCAGAGCTAATGACATTAAGGTTCTACAGAAAACACTTCAGAAAAAATGAGACTACAATATAATTTGCATTGTGGGAGAAGTGGTGAATTATGTATCTAGAAACAAATATTTGTGTCAGATTTTTAAAGGATCTTTAATAACTTTGCAAAGATATTAGATTTGGGTTTTTTTCTATAGGAAATAAAGAAACATCAAATATTTTACATAAGAGAGTTGTACAATCAGACCTATGAAAAATAAATCAGACAGCAAAATAAAGGAGAGATTCAAGGGGCATTGTCTGGAACCAAGGAAATTAGTGGAGATGTCACTGCAATGGGAAATAAAATGAGGGTCTGTACTAGATTAATGGTAATTAGAGAAATGTTAATATTGTCTCAACTGAATGTTGATTTATTTGATAGCTAAAACTATGTTAAATTTTACATTTCTTACAAACTTTTCTCCCAAATATAGGATCTAGCACAATACTGAGGATGTCAAAAGTGTAAATTTTTGTAAGTATATGTTTATTAAATATCTTCTTACAAGTGACTGAGTGATACAACTGTGGGCTTCTGAGGAACACTAGGCAGAAAAGAAATTATTCTTTAAATCGAGACCTCTAAGTATAAAATTCATTATCCAGGCGAGTATTCAAAGACCATTTTAGGATCCAGCCTCCAAGCTAGCTCCAATGACCCCCACCTTCTAGTATTCGCACTCTTAAATGGTCCCAAATTGTACTAGGGTTTGTCCGATGATCAACAGAATATAGTCAAAATAATTACAGCACTTCTGAGATTCAGTTATAAAATTTATCATGGGGATGATGGTTGAAAATTTATCTATTGGGTACAATGTTCACTATTTGGGTGATGGGCGCACTAAAAACCCAGACTTCACCACTACATAACATGTGCATGTAAAAAATCTGCACTTGTACCCCCAAATCAATACAAATTTAAAAATCTAAAAATAAATAAATTCATAGTTTTCAGTACAAAAAAATGCTTACTAAGATTTTTTTTTTTTAATCTATCTTGATGACTCATACCCTTTCTCTCTTGGATCATGCACTCTGGGGGAAGCCAGCTGGCATGTCATGAGAGCTCTATGGAGAGGCCCACATGGTAGGAAACTGAAGCCTCAGCCAATAGCCATGTGAGTATGCTTGAAGTGGATCCATGCAAACAGTGAGCACAAGAAGCCTAGAGTACCTATACTAATATCCAACAAAATACATTTTAAAACAAAATACATTGCCAAAGATGACAATATTATTACCATAATTAAAAGGTAAATTCAATGGGACATAACAATCATAACTGTGTATTCATCCAATAACAAAGCTTCCAAATGCATGAAGCAAAACTGACAAAATTAAAGGGTAAACAGACAATTCCTCAATCATACTGGGGATTTTAACACTATGTTCTCAGAAATTGATAGAACAAGCAGAAAAAAAAATCGGCAAAAACCTTAGATCTGAACAAAACTATCAAGCACTTCAATTTAATTGATATTTAAATAATACACATGGAAATGGCAGAATATACATTTTTTTCAGTGCATATGGTACCTTATTGTACTTATATAGTTAACTAATATTGCCAAATGAGTCAGGGTAATTTCATGGAGAAAAACAGTCTTTTTGACAAATGGTGCTGGGACAAGTATATAGGTGCATAGAAAAAATAAACCTTGACTGTTAATGCACATCATACGCGAAGATTAATTCAAATGGATCATATATCTAAACGTAAGAGCTAAAACTATTAAGCTGTAGAAGAAAACACATGAGAATATTTTTGTGATATTGGGTTAGGTAAAATCATTTAAATCAGACATCAATAATACAAAGTATAAAAGGGAAAAATTATGAAATGGACTCTATCAAGATTAATAAAGATTGCTTTCTAGAATTGTGAAAACAAAAAGATAAGCCACAGCTTGGGAGTAAATGTTTGCAAAACATACATCTGACAAAGGGCTCTTGTATCAAGAATATATGAAGACAAAGAAGATATATAAACAACCAATAAGCACGTAAAAAAAAATGCTCAGCATTATTAGTCATCAGAGAAATGCAAATCAAAACCACAATGCAATACCACTGTCTGCAATACCACTATGTAATCAAGAGGATAGCTCAAATCAAACTGATGAAAAACGAATGTTAGTGAGGATGTGGAACATTGCTGATGAGAATGGAAAATGGCATACCCATTTGGAACACAGTCTAGCAGTTCCTGAAAAGGGTAATCATAGAGTCACCAAATGACCCAGCAATTCCACTCCTATTTACTCAAGAGAAAGGGAAACATAAACCCACACAAATATGCATATGTGAATGTTCTTAGCAGCTTTATTTGTAATTTTCCCAAACTGAAAATAACCCAAATGTTTGCCCACATAGGATTACTAGTCAGCAATAAAAAAGAGTAACCTATTGATACATGCAACAACATTAATACATCTAAAAAATATGGTAAGTCTGTAGTTCTCAACCAGGAATGATTTTGCTCCCCAGGGAACACCTGGTGATATCCAGAGACATTTTTAGTCACCACAACTTGGGGGGGATACTACCGGCATCCAGTAGGTAGAAGTCAGAAACGCTGCTCAAAATTCTATAAAGCACAGGACATCTCCTCACAATAAAGAATTATCCAGCCCAAATGTCAATAGTGTTAAGGCTGGGAAACCTGGTGCTAAATGGAAAAAAAGTCAAACATAAAACATTTAATATAGTGTGATTCCATTTATAAAAAATTCTAGAAAGGGTAAAGCTATAGTGACACATAACAGATAAACCTGGGTCCAGAAATGGGAAAAGGGGATCAAGCTAAAGGAACATGAGAAACCTCTGTGGGATTATGGAACCATTTTGTTTATTGATTGTGGTGGTGTTTACACAATTGTATAATTTACCAAAATTTATCAAGCTGTGCACTTGAAATTGATTTTTAAAATATTCCATAACTAATCATACTTTAAATATAAAGAATTTACAGTGGGGAAAAAGCATTGAAAACACATAAAACATTACATCCAGTGTTTGTATTACATACAAATGTTTTCAATACATAAAACATTAAATACAGTTTATGTTTTCAATGAAAAAAAGCATTGAAAGTGATCGCAGAGAATGGTGGCACACGCCTGTAATCCCAGCACTTTGGGAGGCCGAGGCGGGCAAATCACTTGAAGTCAGGAGTTTGAGAATAGCCTGGGCAACATGGCGAAATCCCGTCTCTACTAAAAATACAAAAAAATTAGCTGGGGGTGGTGGAACACACCCGTAATCCCAACTACTCGGGAGGGATTACTACTTGATAGAGTAGTTTCAAGGAGAATTGCTTGAACCTGGGAGGCAGAGGTTGCAGTGAGCCAAGATGGCGTCACTGCACTTCAGCGTGGAGGACAGTGCGAGACTCCATCCCAAAAAAACTAAACAAACAAAAAGATGAGCTTTGCCAACCTCACCTATAAGACTGAAGAGATCCAATTTTAAACTACAATATTTCCAGGTCACTGAGCTATTATTCAGTACATCACACCAGTGTACCTTGGTACATTAAAAATAAAGAGTTAAAACAATGTCCTAATGAGTTCTACAAAGAGTCGTGAATAATAAAGCTCTTCTGATTCTTTCCTGGGCGACGAGCAAGACTCCATCTCAAAAAAAAAAAAAAAAAAAAAGAATATTTCCATTAACAGCAAATCTGGTTCAAGATTATTCCATCAAGCGAAAACTTGTAAGAGATTATTTACCATGGCAGACAGAATATTACACGTAGTACTTTATGAATTTTCATAACCTTTACTACAGAGATTCCTTGATAAATAAATAAAAAGCTTTCCTGCAGAACCTGAGATAAACTTATGCCTTCGAAATTCTGGGAACACTGGAGCTCTCTTCATAACCGAAAGCTAACATTTGATCCATGGCCACAAAAGGAGCAACTATTACATTACACTTTCTTGACAAATGTTGCTTTGACTGTGAGAACTAAAGAAGGCAGAATTACAGGTGATGAAATTCAGTCAACAAGTGGTGAGAGTTACTTTTCCTTTCTGAAGTTAAATCAGAACTTTTCTTTCCTTTTGAGTCTTGTTGAGACAGTTACATAGGAAATAACCCCTTATCTCTGCTACTCTGAAAAAAGTTATTTCTCCCATCTGTCTCATTAAACTTTTGGGAAAAAAATCATCTTAGAAGTAATAAAAAGCATTACATTCAGTTCCGTGTAGAAGATTTCTTATGAAGGCAGAGAAATAAAAAGCCAGGTTGCCCTCAAAGTCCCTGGAGGCTCCAGAGTTCTGTGTGAATCCTGGCAACCCTACTAGACCTATAAAGACAAGGAAAAACAAGAAGATACAAGAAGAAAGCTCTTCTCTAGTGTTTCAAACTCCAAAAAGCAAGCATTTTTAATGCAGACTTAGAAAATTTCTTAGTTTTACCATATTCATCCAAGTGAAAGTCTTTCAATCATAACAACCTACCCTTGCATATCCCTCAGGTGCCTTGTATGGCCTTCTAGATCTCATTTCATATTGGTGCAACTCTAAAAATTTTTAATTTGAGACTTTCAATTAGTGATATTGGGATGATACCACAGCTAGGAATGCTATTAGATAAGCCAAGATATGTAGCCAGTTTTTGGAAGTTAAATTACAGTCATATTTTAGCACTAGACTAAACTAGTAAAATAATTAGTTGTTTATGTCAAAAAGGAAAATATTGACTATTATGTCTTGACTTTTATGTTGTTTCTAGAAATCCACACAAATTAATCATGACCTGTCCAGTAAGACTTTCCCTAGGAGCAGGGACCAGGAAAAATCAGACAGGGTTGTGTTGTCCCATCTTCCTCACTCCCTCTACATTCATCTCTGCATTTTTAACGTCTTCTTGGTATGTAAGAGCTTGATTGGAGAAAGAATAAAGAGAGCTTATAGCTAGGATGTGGAATGGGGCTTGCCTTAGAATACTAGAAAAAAGATAGACTAGGGGAAGGAGATTCAGTATTATTCAAAAATAAAATATTTTCAAAATAGAATTGCTTAGTAACTAGGTTATATATGAATGTATTTTATGCACCAACTTGCCTTGTTAGCCTTAAAAGCGTCTTGCTATAGAGAAAGTATAGGGATTGCCTACATCATCATATATAATGTAGTTACTGAGCAATAAATCTTCAAAAGTATTTCACTCTTTTGCAATTATACTTTTTTGATACCTTGAAGAGCTCCAACCACCCTCACATTGCAACAGCCAGGGTGAGTGCAGCCCCAGAATGTTCTCCTTTCATGTGATTTGAATGCATTATATATTTCAGACATGGAAAAAAAGAAAAGGACTTTAGAGAATCAAGCAATATTTTAGTTATCTAGATGAGCTAATTTTTTTTGTCTATCATCTATGTCCTCTACTCTCACACCCTATGCCTTTGAATAATCCTCTGAAACTCCAAGAAATGCTATGTTGCTCTATTGCCTTGTCAATACCGTAAACTCAAGCACAAGTAACTCCCTTTCCCACTCTCTCTCTCTCTTTCTCTGTCTCATTTTCCTCTTATAATTCTCATCATCCCCTAAATCTTTTTCCCTCAGGCCCTTGCTCACAACCAGGCAGCATCCACAGAACACACAGAGCTTATTTTTGTTTTCCTTGTGTTTATATCTCTTGGCTTTATTGAGATATGATTGATGAGTACTTATGAGATGATAGGCCAAGGAACCTAATGCCTTTTAACACTATTCCAACACCAGCTTCTCTTTGTACTCTAGCAAATCCTTTCTTGTCAAAATAATTCCAAAACAGTTTTCTTTAGAGAGTCACTCCAATTAATCCCACCTATTCTCATACCTGCCAAGAAAAACTCAGCAACCTCAAGACATTTCTCTGAGCACAAGCACATATTTAATGGCACGAAAAAGAAATTTTATATCCAGTTGTAGCTGCAGCACCATAAGAAATCCCAGTGTTGCCTCAATCTACAGGTGAAGTAAGCACATTCTTTTTCTTTAATTTCCTTCTTTTTATAATTTTTAATTTTTGTGGGTACAGAGTAGGTGTATGTATTCATGGGGTAGATGAGATCCTTTGATATAGGCATGCAATGCATAATAATCACATCATGGAGAATGGGGTATCCATCCCCTCAGGCATTTATCCTTTGTGTTACAAACAAACCAATTATACTCTTTTATTTATTTATTTATTCATGTATTTATTTATTTATTTTATTTATTTTGAGATGGAGTCTCACTCTGTCGCCAGGCTGGAGTGCAGTGGCGTGATCTCAGCTCACTGCAGCCTAAGCCTCCGGGGTTCAAGCAATTCTCCTGCCTCAGCCTCTCAAGTAGCTGGGACTACATGCCACCACACCCAACTAATTTTTGTATTTTTAGTAGAGATGGGGTTTCACCATGTTGTCCAGGATGGTCTCAATCTCTTGACCTCATGATCTGCCTGCCTCGGCCTCCCAAATTTTAGTTATTTTTAAATGTACAATTAAATTATTATTAACAATAGTCACCCTGCTGTGCTATCAAATAGTAGGCTTTATTCAAATAGTAGGCTTTATTCAGTCATTCTATTTTTTGTACCCCTTAACCATCCCCATCTCGCCCTCATCCCAATCCCCATCACCCTTCCTAGCCTCTGGTAACCATCCTTCAACTCTCTTTCTCCATGGATTCAATTGTTCTGATTTTTAGATGCCACAAATAAGTGAGAACATGCGAAGTTTGTCTTTCTGTGCCTGGCTTACTTCGCTTAACATAATGACCTCCAGTTCCATTCATGTTGTTGCAAAAAAGACTGAACCACATTCTTTTTTATGGCTGAATGGTACTCCATTGTGTATAAGTATCACATTTTCTTCATCAATTCATCTGTCGATGGACACAAATCTTGGCTATTGTGAACAGTGCTGCAACAAACACAGAAGTGCAGATATCTCTTTGATCAATGTTGATTTCCTTTCTTTTGGGTATATATGCAGCAGTGGAATCGCTGGATCACATGTTAACTCTATTTTTAATGTTTTGAAGAACCTCCAAATTGTTCTCCACAGTGATTGCATTAATTTACATTCCCACTAGCAGTGTACAAAGGTCCTCTTTTCTCAACATTCTTGCCAGCATTAATTATTAACTGTATTTTGGATATCCAGTCTCAGGTAGTTCTTTACAGCAGTGTGAGGACTGACTAATACAGTCTATGTGTCTGTTTTTATGCAAGTACCATGCTGTTTTCATTGCTATAGCTCTGTAGTATAATTTGAAGTCAAGTAAGGTGATTCTTCCAGTTTTGTTCTTTTGCTTAGGATAGCTTTGGTTATTTTGGGTCTTTTGTGGTTCCATATAAATTCCAGGATTGATTTTCTTTTTCTGTGAAGAATGTCATTGGTATTTTGATAGAGATTGCACTGATCTATAGATTGCTTTGGGTAGTATAGACATTTTATCAATATTGATTCTTCCAATTCGTGAACATGGAATATCTTTCCATTTTTGGTGTTCTCTTCAATTGCTTTCTTCACTGTTTTCATTATAGGGATCTTTTACTTCTTCGGTTAAGTTAATTCCTAGGTATTTAATTGTATTTGTGACTATTGTAAATAGGACTACTTTTCAATTTCTTTTTCAGTTTGTTCATTTTGGCGTATAGAAATGCTACTGATTTTTGTATATTGATTTTGTATCCTGTAACTTTACTGGATTTGTTCATCAGTTCGAATTGTTTTTTGGTGGAGTCTTTAGGTTTTTCCAAATATGAGAGCTTATCATCTGCAAACAAAGATAATTTGACTTCTTCCTTTTCAGTGTGGATGCCCTTTATTTCTTTCTCTTGTCTGACTGCTCTAGCCAGGACTGTCATCACTATGTTGAATAACAGTGGTGAAAGTGGGCATCCTTGTCATGTTCCAAAGCTTAGAGTAAGGACTTTCAGTTTTTCCTCATTCAGTATGATACTAGCTGTGAATCTGCCATACATATATGGCTTTTATTATGTTGAGGTATGTTCCCCAGTTTTTTGAGGGTTTGTATATTGGAGGGATGTTGAATATTATCAGATGCTTTTTCAGCATCAATTGAAATGATCATATGGTTTTTGTCTTTCATTCTGTTGACATGATGTATCACATTAATTGATTTGCATATGTTGGACAATCCTTATATACCAGGGATAAAGCTCACTTGGCCATGATGAATGATCCTTTCAATGTATTGTTGAATTTAGTTTTCTAGTATTTGGTTGAGAATTTTTGTGTCAATATTCATTAGAGATATTGCCCTGTAGGGTTTTTTAACTTTATTTTTTAATTTTTTTTTATGTGTCTTTATCTGGTTTTTGTCAGGGTAACTAATACTGGCCTTGTAGAATGAATTTGAAAGTATTCACTACTGTAATTTTTGAAATAGTTTGAGTAGGATTGGTATTAGTCATTCTTTAAGCGTTATGTAGAATTCTGCAGTAAAGCCATTGTGTCTCGGGTTTTGCTTTATTGGGAGACTTTTTATTATGCCTTCAATCTCATTACTTGTTATTTGTCTGCTCAGGTTTTGGATTTCTTTATGGTTCAATCTTGGTAGGCTGTATGTCTCTAGGCATTTGTCCATTTCTTCTAGATTTTCTCATTTATTGGCATAGAATTTCTCATAGTAGCCACTAATGGTCCTTTGAACTTTTGCAGTATCAGCTGTAATGTCTCCTTGTCCATCCCTGATTTTATTTATTTAGATCCTCTTTCTTTTAAAGAGCTTTTCTACCTCTTTAAGATTCATCCTTAGGTTGTTTATTTGAAGTTGTTCTTTTCCACCTACAGCTGTACGTTTCCTTCTTAGTACTGTTTTGGCTGTATCTGATAGGTTTTGGTATGTTGTGTTTCCACTATCATTCATTTCAAGATACTTTTCCATTTCTTTTTTCATTTCTTCATTGACCCAATGGTTATTCAAGAGCGTTTAAATTCCATGTATTTGTATAGAATTCTGAATTCTTTCTTTGTGTTCTCTTGAATTTCTTTGAGTTTCCTCAAAACAGCTATTTTGAATTCTCTGTTCAAAAGGTCACATATTTCTGTTTTTTTTCAGGATTGTTCCTTTGTGCTTTATTTAGTTCATTTGGTGAGGGCATGTTTTCCTAAATGGTTTTCATGCTTGTCGATGTTTGTCAGTGTCTGAGCATTGTAGAGTTATTTATGTAGTCTTTGCATTCTGGGCTTGTTTGTACCCATCCTTCTTGGGAAGGTTTTCCAGGTATTTGAAGGGACTTGGGTGTTGTAATCTAAGCCTTACCTGCATTAGGGGGCAATCTAATCCCAGTAATGCTGTGGTTCTCGCAGATTCACAGAGGTAACAAACACCTTGATGTTCTTGGATAAGATCTGGAATAATTATCTGGATTACCAGTCAGAAACTCTTGTTCTCTTTCCTTACTTTCTCCAAAAGAAACAGAGTTTCTCTCTCTCTTTGCTGAGCCACCTGGAGCTGGGGGTCAGGGAAAAGAAGCACCGCTTTGGCTACCACTACTGGGACTATGCTGGGTCATATCTGAAACTATTACAGCACTAGGCCTCTCCCAAAGCCTGCTGTAACCACTACTGGCTATTGCCTATGTTTTCTCAAGGCCCTAGGACACTACAATCAGCAAGTGACAAAGCCATCCTTGCTTGTATCCTTCTCTTCAGGGCAGCAAGTTATTCCAGGTCCATGCCATGCTCAGAGATGACATCCAGGGGCCAGGCACTGGAGTGAGAAACCTTAGAAATCTACCTGGTTCTGTATTCTACTATGGCTAAGCTGACACTTAAACCATGATGCAAAGTCTCTCCCACTCTTTCCTTCCCTTTCCACAGGCAGATGAAATGTTCCCCATCGACACCACCATCACAGGCCCTTGAGGAATACTGCCAGACTACCACCAATTTTCACTTAAGGCTCAAGAGCTCTTCAGCTTATGGTGAATGCTGACAGGACTGGGGCTCACCCTTCAGGGAAGTGGGCTCCCCTTTGGCCCAGGGCAGGTCCAGAAATGCTGTCCAAGTGCCAAGTCCTAGAAACAGGGACCCCAAGAGTCTGCTTGTTGCTCCACCCCACTGTCACTGTGCTGGTACCTAAGATCTAAGACAAAATCCCCTCTACTTTTCCCTCTGCTTTTCTCAAGCAGGAGTCTCTCTGCATAGTCACCACAGCTGATAATGTGCTAGGTCTAACCAGAAGCCAGTATGTTTCAGAATCTCACCCAAGGTTCATGGCATACTACCCGAGTATCACTGCTGGTTATTCAGGGCCCAAGAGCTCTTTAATCAGCAGCTAATGAACACTGCCAGGGATGAATCCTTTCCTTCAGGGCAGTGGGTTCCCTTCTGGCCTAGAAATGTCATTCTGGAGCTAGGCCCTGGAAAGGGGGCCTCATGACTCTACCCAGTGCCTTATCCTATTGGAGCTGAGCTGTAAGACACAGTCCTCTTTACTCTTCCCTCTCCTCTCCTCAAGCAGAAGGAAGGAGTCACTTTCATTGCTATGAGCCATGCTGCTGGGGGTTGTGGGAGGGGGTGGTGCAAGCACTCCCTTAGCTGCCCCAGTTGGTGTCTCACTGGGTCATGTGCCTTCCAAGTCCACTGACTTTGAGCCTAGCCTAGCACTAGGACTTGCCTTACGAATTGCAGTCTTTGTGACCTAAATTGCCCTTCAGGTTTATTTAGGACCCCAAATCACTTCATCCTGTGGTGGCAAGGCTTGCAGAAACTCAAGTTCTGACCACTGGGATGAGTGATTCCCCTCTGGCTAGGGCTCATCTAAATGTTTCCTCCGTCGGTGGGTGTTGGATGAATTCAGTCCAATTTTGCTTTCTGCTGTGACAGGGCAACAGTGCGTTCAATGAACAGTCCCACAATTGCTGCATTCTCCCTCCTCTAGGTGCACTGATTCTGTCTCTGCATGACAGGGTTACCACTAGAGGATGGGGGAGAGGTTGCATCAGTGATTCAGATATTGTAATTGCTTGCCTGATTTTTGGTTCTTATGAAGATGCTTTATGGTGTAGATAGTTGTCAAATTTGATGTCCCTGTGCGGAGAGGGAGGGGATGATCAGTGGAGGCTTCTATTCAACCATCTTATTCCACCTCTCCATTCTCTTCCTTTATAACCTTACAATCTACTCTTCAAATGAAAATGAGGTTGTTGCATAAAAGGACCCAGATAATATATTTAGTGAGAAATTGAGACTATTACTTGTAAGGAAAAAAATGGCACTCAATGAAAGGACTATTCAGCTCTACTCGGAAGGAATGTTGTAAAGGCAAAACTCAAAAGCAAGAAGAAAAAGCCCATTTGGAAACATTCTTCTGATAATGAGTTCATTCGCTGTGAATTTTCATCTGTGCTCATACCAGATTTGAGATATTCAAAGATGTGATACACAAAGTGACTTAGCATCCATAACATTAATACCACTTGGTGGGGGAGGGCTATGTCTTTCTAAATAAATGATTATTGTAGTCCATTCTTACAATTGTCTGTGCCACATATCCTGGCACCTAATCAAATGCATTCCATATTGATATTTAACTGTGTGGTTTGTTCATTTTTGTGTGCTTATATGTTTATTTTATGTGGATAAAATTTTGTCTCTATGCAGTCCATAAATTCCTGGTGGGGTGTTCAATAAATAATTATTGAGCTAACTTGAATTGAATTGGGGGGAACAATAAAATGGATAATCCCCAACTAATCCCTATTTGGCATTTTGATGCATGTTTGTATTTCCATTTCAATAGGGATATGTCTGAGATATTAGGACTTTGCATAATTTCAGATGAAGTCATACTGGGAAGAGGTAGGGTTGAAGAAAATGAAAAGCAACCCAGTTTACACTCATGCTGAGGACTAAAGCAAGTCACCAAGCCAGACCTATGTGCCTTTGACAATTACAGACTGAATGATTCACATCTTCCCCAGGGAATGGACAAATTAATCATAAGGCTGTTTAAAAAGACCTCTCCTGACCACTGAGTATGGATGTCCACGGACCAGAGGACTAGGTGGTTGGAGGGTGACACACAGCCTGAAAGTTGTCTCCTTTCCAGCTCCCCCAGAGTGGCATGCTGAATTAGAAAAAGGGAGAGTTAAAATAAATTATGATAATGTCAACAAATGAATTGAAGAAAATAAAAGGCACTTCTTTCAGCATGACACTCCCCTACAAGGGCATCCATTTGCTTGTAGGATCAAGTCAAAACTTATCAATCTGGCATTCCAGTTCTTCCATCAACTGTCTCCACCTTACCTATTCATCCTAAACACTCACTAATCCCCAACATGATCACTGGCTCCAACTCTATCAAACCGGCCTTCTTTTGCTCACATACCACATTCCTGCCTCCATTTCACTCATTCCTCCTCCCTATATCTGAAATGCTTTCTTTCTTCTGTCTCCACCATTGAAAACCCAAATTTTCCTTCTTTTGAAGCTCCAGGTTCTTCTCTATAAAGACGGTCCAGTCTAACCCCATCACTCAGTAACCATTCCCTTACTTGAAATACCTGCAGCTCAAATACATACATGTGTACCAAATGACTTCCATACGTTACTTCATATCTTCGAGTATATGACTTGCTTCCTTAGTTAGATTCTAAGCAAAAGAGAAAGAATCCTTTCATCATCACCAATCACTTAACACAGTGCTCAAGATCCAATAATTTATTTAAAAAGTTTGTTGAAATATCTGTAAATATATGTATGTTAATATTAATAATAAATATATAGAAACCTCAGTTGTTTTTAAGATAGAGCTAATTTGACATGAAAATGCAGGTGCATTAAACTTTCTATTCTCTAAATGGTTACAGAGTCATATTTAAATGCTCAAATTCTTTTACTTGCTTCATGTTTCTACATTGAACTCGTTTTCACTTTACTTTCTGTTTTATTTAATAGCTGTTCTTCAAGTTCTGTTTTTAAAGCACTGTTTTTTAGTTTGATGCTGAGGATACGAACAATAAACAGGCCTTAAATGTTCTGGTTGAGGTATTGCAATTTAACCTTTACACATATCTGTAGCTTAGTAACCTAGAATGATCAGCGGAGAAGATCTATCCCCTCAGGAGGCCTCAAGGAAAAGATCCTCTTCTTTGGAATTGAGTTTCGTAGTAAGATTCACTTTCTCTCCCACTTGGATATAAGCTCTCTGTGGAGCCTGGAGGATGACTTCATGACTCAAAACAGATGGAGTTTTTTTTCTTTATGTATTATTCTTTGCTTTGACAGGTAAAGAATGGCTGATTTAATTCCTTTTTTAACCAAGTATTTTCTAAACCACGTTATTTCTTTTTATATCTTGGGGGTATTTGGAATTCCAATAAAAAAGAATGATTATTTTGTGTTCCTAAAAACTAAATGTATTGTCTCTTTTAAACAAAATACTGAAGGAAAAATTTAAAATCTGCTAGGGCAATGAGTTAGCATGCCAGATAGAAATGACATTGTAAGGGCAGGAAAACTTTTTAGAAACTCCTCAGTTTAATTCTAACCTATGTCCCTGTGCCAAAAATTCTACTATCTAAAGCACTGTTATCTCTGGACATCCTCTTATAAAATTTAAATATCTCTGCGAACAATAACAAGTGAGTTATGCATACTGAAGTTTAGCTGGGTTTATTAAATTTTCTTCTTAACTGATAACCAGCTGTGCATTGTGAGACTGGAAATGTAACAGTATGTTTTCCTAGTTAGCTCCTCTAGATATCACAGAAACAGCTTCAATTAGCTGTTAGCCTAATCTTCCATATCTTTCAATACACTCACGTTACTTGTGATCATTCAAACCAATCATGTATTTTTTAAGACGATGTGACTATGCCTTTTCTCATGCTATTTCCTCCTTTGTAGATTCACTTTTACACCATCACACCTTTTACCAGGGCTCACGTTATGTGCCAAATCCATCAAGAAATCTTGTCAGCATATTTTGCCTGGTATCATGTTCATTCATCCTTCCATCGCTCAGTTAAAATTCTACCTTCTCTGCAAAGCATTCTTTGACTTTTCCAGGCAGCTGTAGAACTGTTTTCCCTTAGGCTTCCACACTGTACCTTCAATTCCACACCAGCATTTATGACATTATATTGAAATTATCTCATTATTTACCTGTCCTTTATGTCTGTGAGTTCCAACTTCTAAAGCTATAAAATACAACTGACATACTAAAGAATGGACCAGAGTCTCTTAATAGTAGAAATGATCAAGCAGAAGAAAGAATTAGTGAGTTCGAAGACAGGTTATTTGATAATACACAGTCAGAGGAGACAAAATAAAAAAGAATTAAAACAATGAAGCATGCCTATAAGATCTAGAAAACAGCCTCAAAAGGGCAAATCTAAAAGCTATTGGCCTTAAGGAGGAGACAGAAAGATAGAAAGTTTATTTAAAGGGATAATAACGAAGAACCTCCCAAACCTAGAGAAAGATGTCAATATTCAAATATACGAATGTTGTAGAACACCAAGAAGATTTAACCCAAATCAGATTACTTCAAGACATGTGATGATGAAACTTCCAAAGGTCAAGGATAAAGAAAGGATTCTGAAAACAGCAAGAGAGAAAGAAAGAAATAACATACAAAGGCGCTCCAATATGTATGGCAGCAAACTTCTCAGTGGAAAGCTTATGGGTCAGAAGAGCGTGGCATATTTAAAGTACTGAAAAAAAACTTTTATCCTAGAATAGTTTATCCAGCAATAATATACTTCAAACATGAAGGAGAAATAAAGACTTTCCCAGACAAACAAAAGTTAAGGGATTTCATCAGCACCAGACCTGTCCTACAAGAAATACTAAAAGGAGTTCTTCAATCAGCAAGAAAAGGATATTAATGAACAATAAGAAATCAGAAGATACAAAATATGGTAATAGTAAGTACACAGGAAAATACAGAGTATTACAACACTGTAATTGTAGTGTAGAAACTACCCTTGTCTTGAGTAGAAAGACTAAAAGATAAACCTCTCCAAAATATTAACTACAACAACTTTTCAAGACATAGAAAACACAGTAAGGTCTAAATAGAAACAACAAGAATTTTAAAATTGGGGGAACAAAGTTGGAGTTCTTATTAGTTTCCTGTTTGATTATTTGTTAATTTGTTTGTTTATACAATCTTTATTAAATTATCATCAGTTAAAACAATGGGTTATGAGATATTATTTGCAAGCCTCATGGTAACCTCAAATCAAGAACCTACAACAGATACACACACACACAAAATAAAAAATAATAAATTAAAACATACCACAAGAGAAAATCACCTTCACTAAAAGGAAAACAGGAAAGAAAGAATGAAGAGAAAACTGCAAAACAAGAAAACAAATAACAAAATAGCAAGAGTATGTCCTTACTTATCAATAATGACACTGAACGTAAATGTACTAAACTCTATAAAGACATAGAGTTTTCCCAGCTACTCAGGAGGCTGAGGTGGGAAGATTGCTTGAGCCCAGGAGGTTAGGCTGCAGTAAGCTGTATTTGTGCCACTGCACTCTAGCATGGGTGGCAGAGCAAGACGCTGTCTCAGAAAAGAAAGAACATAGAGGGGCTGAATGGATTTAAAAGAAAAACAGGACCCAATGATCTGTTAATGACAAAGAGCACACTTAACCTGTAGAGACACAAATAGACTATAAATAAAGAATGGAAAAAGCTTTTTCATGCCAATGGAAACCAAAAAGAAGCAGGAGTAACTATATTTACATCACACAAAATAGATATTAGGACAAAAACTATAGAAAGAGGCAAAGAAAGCCATTATATAATGACAAAGAAGTCAAATCAGCAAGAGGATATAACAATTGTAAATATAAATGTACCCAACACTGGAACACCGAGATACATAAAGTGAATGTTATTAGAGCTAAAGAAAGAAACAGGCTCCAATACAATAACAGCTGGAGACTTCAACACCCTACTTTCAACATTGTACAGATCATCCACGCAGAAAATTGACAAAGAAACATTGGATTTAATCTGCGCTATAGACCAAAGAGACCTAATAGATATTTACAGAACATTTCATTCAATGGCTGCCAAATGCACATTTTTTTTCCTCAGCACATGGATCATTCTCAAGGATAAAACCATATGTTAGGCCACAAAACAAGTCTTAAAACATTCCCCCCAAAAAGAAATTATATGAAGTATCTTTTCTGACCACAATAGAAGAAACTGGAAATGAGTAACAAGAGGAACTTTGGAAACTACAGAAACACATGAAAATTAAACAATATGCTCCTGAATTACCAGTGAGTCAATGAAGGTAAGAAGAATAAATTTTAGAAATATCTTAAAACAAGTGATAATGGAAACACAACATAACAAAACTTATGAGATACAGTGAAAGCGGTACTAATACAAAAGTTTATGGCAATAAGCAACTACATCAAAAAAGTAAAAAACTTCAAATAGACAATCTAATGATACATCTTAAATAACTAGAAAAGTAAGAGCAGGCCAAATATAAAATTAGTATAAGAAAGGGAATAATAAAGATCAGAGAAGAAATAAATGAAATTGAAATAAAAAAATACAAAAGATCAATGAAACAAAAAGTTGTTTTTTTGGGAAAAGGTAAACATAATTGACAAAACTTCAGCCAGACTAAGAAAAAAACAAACTCAGGAGGCTGAGGCAGGAGTTTAACTTGGACCTGGGAGGTCGAGGCCTCAGTGAGCCATTACTTTGCCACTGCCCTCCAGTCTAGGTAAAGAAGTGAAAACCTGTCTCAAAAAAAAAAAAAAAAAAAAAAAACTCTCCCAGCAAAGAAAATTCCAGGACCTGGGAAATACTTCCAAACTCATTCTATGAGGCCTGTATTACTCTGATACAAAAATGAAACAAAGACACATTAAAAGAAGAAAATTAAAGGCCAATATCCCTGATGAACATTGATGCAAAAGTCCTCAACAAAATGCTAGCAAACCAAATTCAGCAAAACATTAAAAAGGTAATTCACCATGACCAAGTGTAATTTGATCCAGGGATGCAAGGCTGGTTCAATATACACAGATCAATCAATGTGATACATCATATCAACAGAAGGAAGGACAAAAACCATACGATCATTTTGACTGATGCTAAAAGAGCATATGATAAAATTCAACATCCCTTTACAATAAAAACTCTCAAAAAACTGGGAATAAAAGGAGCATAGCTCAACACAAAAAAGGCATATATGACAGACCCACAGCAATCAGACAAGAGAAAGAAAGAAAGGGCATACAAAAGGGAAGGAAGATGTCCAATTATCCTTGTTTGCATAGGATATGATCTTATATTTGGAAAAACATAAAGACTCCACCAAAAAACTATTAGAACTGATAAAAAAAATTCAGTAAAGTTGCAGGATACAAAATTAACATAGAAAATCATTAGTATTTATATATGTCAACAGCAAACAATCTGAAAAAGAAATCAAGAAAGTAACCCCATTTACAACAGCTATAAATGAAATTAAATACCTAGGAATTAATCAAAGAAGTGAAAGAGCTATACAATGAAAACTATAAAACACTGATATAAGAAACTGAAGAGAACAACAAGAAAAAAGGAAAGAAATTCCATGTTTGAGGATTGGAAAAATCAATATTGTCAAATGCTCGTACTACCCACAGCAATCTACAGATTCAGTGCAATCTCCATCAAAATACCAATGACATTCTTCACAGAAATAAAAAATGACAATCATAAAATTTATATGGAACCATAAAAGACCCAGAATAGCCAAAACTGTCCTGAACAAAAATAACAAAACTGGAGAAATCACATTACCTGACTTCAAATTATACTACAGAGCTATGGTAACCAAAACAGCATGGGACTGGCATAAAAACAGACACATAGACCAATGGAATAGAATAGAGAACCGAAAAACTAATCCACATATGTACAGTAAACTCATTTTCAACAAAGGTGCCAAGAACGTACACTGGAAAAAGGACGGTCTTTTCAATAAATGGGGCTGAGAAAACTGGATATCCATATGCAAAAGAATAAAACTACACCCCTATCTCTCACCATATACAAAAATCAAATCAAAATGGATTAAAGACTTAAATCTAAGTCCTCAAACTATGCAACTACTACAAGAAGGCATTGGGGAAACTCACCAGGACCTTGGACTAGGCAAAGATTTCTTGAGTAATAAATACCCCACAAGCACAGGTAACCAAAGCAAAAATAGACAAATGGATCATACTAAGTTAAAAGGCTTCTGCTCAGCAAAGGAAACAATCCACAAAGTCAAGAGACAACCCACAGAATGGGAGAAAATATTTGCAAACTATACTTCTGGCAAAGGATTAATAACCAAAATATGTAAGGAGCTCTAACAACTCTATAGGGAAAAAATGTAATTACCCAATTACAAAATGGACAAAAATGTGAATAGACATTTCTCAAAAGATGTACAAATGGCAACCAGGCATATGAAAAAGTGTTCAACATCACTGATCATCAGAGAAATGCAAATAAAATCTACAATAAAATATAATTTTATCCCAGGTAAAATTACTTTTATCCAAAAGAGAGGCAAAAACTAATGCTGCCGAGGCTATAGAAAAAAAAAAAAAGCATAACCCTTGTACACTGTTGGTGGGAATGTAAATTAGCACAACCACTATGGAGAACAGTTTGGAGGTAACTCAAGATAACTTACAGTAGAACTTCCACATGATCCAGCAATGCCACTGCTGGGTATGTACTTAAAGGAAATCAGTACATCAAAGAGATATCTGTACTCCCATGATTATTGCAGCACTACTCACTGTAGCTAAGATTTGAAAACAACCTACGCATCCATCAATACATGAATGGGTAAAGAAAATGTGGTACATATACAGAATGGAGTACTATTCAGCCATAAAAATAAGATCCTGTCGTTTGCAACAACATGGATGACCTAGGGGTCATTATGTTAAGTGAAATAAGCCCAGCCTAGAAAGACAAAATTCAC
This sequence comes from Pongo pygmaeus, assembly GCF_028885625.2. Lineage (NCBI taxonomy): Eukaryota > Metazoa > Chordata > Mammalia > Primates > Hominidae > Pongo > Pongo pygmaeus. Next base: position 117,295,045 of record NC_072396.2, on the reverse strand, counting down.
TTGTTCTCACTTATTTGTGGGAGCTAAAAATTAAAACAACTGAGCTCATGGATATAGAGAGTGGAATAATGGTTACCGGAGGCTGCAAAGTGTAGTGGAGGGCTGGGAATGGGGATAGTTAATGTGTACAAAAATGTAGTTAGAACGAATAAGATCTATTAGTTGATAGCACAATAAGATCTATTAGTTGATATACACAATAATTTGTTGTACATGTAAAAGAGTATAATTGGATTGTTTATAAGACAATAAATGCTTGAGGTGATGGATACGCCATTTATCCCAATGTGATTATTACACCTGGTATGTCTATCAATATATGTCATGTACCCATAAATGTATACACCTACCATGTACCCACAAAAATGAAAGATAAAATTTAAAAAATGAAGAAAAAATATTTAAATACTAAATGCAAGAAAAAAAAAAACTGTGTGTTCCTCAGTGGAATGAACCGTGCCTTATGCAGTTTGTTTCCAAGCATAAATGCTACTCCAAATATTCAATTTTTATTGAATAAATACATGACACGATTTGCCTAAATGGAAAGTTGAAAAGGATCCTAATTCAGTTCCACAGGCATCTGATGTTTACATCATCTTAAACTACAAAGACCACCTAACCACAAGCATATGTTTATCAGGATATAAAAGCAAGGCAGTTAATTGTGTGGCAAAGCATTGCATTTTAAAAAGGTTAGTATTAATGCATGTGGGGCTTAATACCTAGGTGATGGGTTGATAGGTGCAGCAAACCACCATGGCACATGTTTACCTTTGTAACAAACATGCACATCCTGCACATGTATCTTGGAAGTTAAAATAAAATAAAATTTTAAAAAGGTTAGTATTATATCGAAAGTGAGGTCCTAATATATATATTAGTTTTGCACCAACCTAAATATTTCTCTTGCTTTACTTTCTAAGTCACTCCAGATTATCTTTTCCTTACCTTAACTTTCAGAGCTAAAGAAAAGAACTAAGTGGAGAGCAGTGATTGTAACATCGAATTCATTCATTTATTCATTGGACAAATATTTATTAAACACCTACTATGTACAAGACTACAATAGTAAGCAAAAGAGACATAGTTCTTAACTCTATGAAACTTACCTTATCATCTAGTAGGAGGAAAAGGTAATAAATTACAGAGAAGGAGAGACAGAGAGAATAGTTACTGAGAAGTGTATAAAAATTCATCAGTTAGCTGGGCATGGTGTCCCATGCCTGTAGTCCTAGCTACTTTGGAGACAGAGGTGGGATGATCACTTGAGCCCAGGAGTTGGAGGCTGTAGTGAGCTATGATCTCTCCACAGCACTCCAGCCTTGGTGACAGAGATCCTGTATCTAAAACCTACAACAATAACAACAATAGCAAAAAAAATAACAAAAAAGTAAGACTCATCAGGGTTAAAGGATAAAAAGTAATGGTGTAGAAATGTGGCTATTTAAAAAAAAACAAAAGAAATGTGGCTATTTTAGACATTGAAAGGCATCTTTGAGAAGATGGGGTCTCACTTTGTTGCCCAGGCTGGTCTCAGAAATTACATAATTTAATTCATATATTTCTATAAAGTGTCTTAGCTCAGGCTACCATAACAAAATACGATAGAGTATTTTAAGCAAAGAAAATTTCTCAAAGTTCTGAAAGTCCAAGATTAAGGCAGCAGCATGGTCAATGTTTGCTGAGGTCTCTCTTTTTAGGTTGCAGACAGCCACCTTCTTGCTGTGTCCTTACAAAGAATTTCCTCAATGCATGCAGGTGGATAAAAAGAGAGGATGTGAGCTCTCTGGTGTCTCTTCTTATAAGGGCACTAATATTATGAGGGTCCCACCCTCATGAACTCTTCTAAACATAATTACTTTTCAAATGTCACATCTCCAAATACTGTCACATTGGGGGTTACTCCTTTAAAATATGAATTTGTGAGGGGTGACAAATTTAGTCCATAGCAGAAAGTTTAATATGAATATTCTGTGGATTATATACTATCAAGGGACAAAAGTGGAATCAGGAGAACTAGCTAGAAATCTATTACAGTAATTCAGGTGAGAAATGATAGTAGATTACACAAAGGTAATAGTGTTGGTAGTGGTGAAAGGGGGTGATAGTTTGGGCACATTTTGAAAGTAGAGCCCATAGGAGTTGCTAATACACTGTTTGAGGATTATGAGAGAAAATAGTCACGAATGACTCCAAGGATTCTGGCCTGAAGAACTGGTGAGTGGTGGTTCCATTTACTACAATGGGAAACAATGAGAAAAGAGCAGTTTGGGAGGGAGAGGGTAGATTCAGAAGCTCAATGCTGAGTGTGTTAAGTTTGAGCTGCCAAGGGGGCAGTGCAATATATCAGTCTGGAACTCACGGAACAGGTTTATGAGGGAGATATAAATTTGGGAGCCAACAGTGTGTAGATAATATCTAAGGCCAATGAATGATATCACCTATGGAAAAAGTGTAGACAGGCCAGGTGTGGTGGCTCACACCTGTAATCCCAGTACTTTGGGAGGCCAAGGTGGGTGGATCATTTGAGCTCAGGAGTTTGAGACCAGCCTTGCCAACATGGCAAAGCTACCTTTCTATTAAAAATGCACAAAAAATTAGTGAGGCATGGTGGCACCTGCCTGTTAATTCCAGCTACTTGGGAGGCAGAGGCACAAGAATCGTTTGAACCCAGGAAGTGGAGGTTGCAATGAGCCGAGATAGTGACAGTGCACTCCAGCTTGGGCAGCAGAGTGAGATCCTATCTCAAAAAAAAAAAAAAAAAAAAAAGTGTAGATAAAGAAGAAACACTGTCTAAGGACAGAGCCCTGGGGCACTCCAACATTTAGTGGGTGGAAAAGTAGAAAAGAATCCAGAAAATAAGACTGAAAAGGAATGGCTAATGACGTAGGTAGCAGGAAAAACAAACAAACAAAAGAAACAAACAAACAGAAAGCCAGAGTGATGAAGTGTACAACAGGCCAAATGGGGAAAGGACAACTTGGAAGGAACAGGTCATTTGTGCCAATGCTGCTGAGTGACCAAGTAAATGACCACTGAAAATTGAGCATTGAGATTGAAAACATAAGCTTCATGCCTTTTATTAATAACCTTCAAAAGAATGTGAATGAACTTAATGAGCAATAGCCACCTTCAAGGAAAATTTATATGAAAATAGGCTAAAAAGGTAAGTTAAATAGAAAAGAGAATTTTATTTTACCCTGACAATAGTTTATGGAACATTAAACATTAACATTGCAAAATTGTCTCAAAAGTCCTCTCTGGAGCTCTATAAAACATGATGGGTAATGATTTAGGGCTGCTGGGGGTGGGCGGTAGGGGAATTTTTCAAAGGTAATCCTGCAGAGCGTTATAGGCTGGATAGTCTGCAGATCACTTTCAGCCTTCAGGGAACTTTACTAGCCTTTGTACAAACCGATAGTTATTACAGAACTGTCAATTAAGATTTTAGTTTACTTTTATAGATATCTTTGTGCATGGAAATGCTCATGAGCTGTACCTCACATTAAAAATAATAATAATAATAAGGGAGGCTGGGCGCGGTAGCTCATGCCTGTAATCCCAGCATTTTGTGAGGCCGAAGCAGGTGGGTCACTTGAATTCGAGACCAGCCTGGCCAACATGGTGAAACCCCGTCTCTACTAAAAATAAAAAAAAAATTAAAAATAAGGGAGGTGCAGTGTTAGAAGGAAATGAAAGATTGAGCAGTGGCATACAGAAAAAAATAAAGAGAGAACTAATGAAAATACTGGGGAGTCTATTCCTAGAAATTCCTCATAATGAGAAGATGCCAAGAGTGGAATGACTACTTTTGATTCTTAAATGTATTTGCAAGTTTTGGCTAGGGATGAAAATAAAGTCAACAAATTTATGTAAATAAAATAAAATATCTGTATTATACTTTATTAAATGTTAGTCAAATCTATTGTTTTGGGTCAGTGTAACACACTTGGGATTAGATGCAAAACCAGATTCCTTTACTCATGTATCAAGGATGAAAGAAACTTAAGGTAATAAAGTCATTGAATGTGTTTATAGATATATGTGTTCATATCTTCTCACTGGGATTCAAAGCACTAGATGGATTACACAAATAAAATTTGTTTAAACAAATGCCCATCATTTCTTAAAATTTTGAGTGGTGTTTTTGCTAGTGAAATGAATTCCCCTTAATTGCAAACTTTCTGTGCTGATCATATTTTCCACCCAAGCATGAATTTTACCCCCCAAAAATGTGCTGTCATATCCATGTGTTTTGCTAGAAGAAAATACAAATTTATTAAGGAGTTTTACTTTATGTGACATACTCAGGTTTTATGTGTGTCTCCTGTGAAATCTTAGGTTCTGGCTAGATGATTCACCAAATAAAAATGGAAATAACAGGTGGGCACGGTGGCTCACGCCTGTAATCCCAGCACTTTGGAAGGTCGAGGTGGGCGGATCACAAGGTCAGGAGTTCGAGACCAGCCTGACCAACATGGTAAAACCCCATCTCTACTAAAAATACAAAAATTAGCCAGGCATGGTGGCACGCACCTGCAATCCCAGCTACTCAGGAGGCTGAGGCAGGAGAATCGCTTGAACCCGGGAGGCAGAGATTGCAATGAGCCAAGATCGTGCCACTACACTCCATCCTGGGTGACAAAGCAAGACTCCATCTAAAAAAAAAATAAAGGAAAATAACTAACAAGGACCTGTGTTAAAAAGAAGTATCACTACACACATATTAGAACAGCTAAGATCCGAAACACTGACAGCGTCAAATGCTAGCAAGGATGTGGAGTAACAGGGGCTTGTGTTCATTACTGCTGGGAAGGCAAAAATAGTACAGCCATTTGGTATTTTCTTACAAAATTAAAAGTAATTTTGTCATATGATCCAGCAATTTGTTTTCTTTGGTATTTACCCAAATGAGTTGAAAGCATATACACATAAAACCCACATACACAAATGTTTATAGCAGCTTTATTCATAATTGTCAAAATTTTGAAACAACCAAGATATACTTCAATAGGTAAACAGAAAAACAAACTATGGTACATTCATACAATGGAATATTATCCCGCGGTTAAAAAAACCGAGCTATCCAGTAATGAAAGGATATGGAGAAACCTAAAATGCATACTCCTAAGTGAAAAAAAGCAGATCCAAAAAGGCTACATAGTACATGTTTCCAACTACATTAGATTCTGGGAAAGGCAAAACTATGAAGACAGTAAAAAGATCAGTGGTTACTATGGGTTCAGAAGGAAAGGATGAATAGGTGAAATGGGATTTTTAGGGCAGTGAAACTATTCTGTATGATGCTTTAATGGAGGATGCATGTCATTATACATTGTCAAAACTCACAGAATGCACAACATAAAGAGTGAACCCTAATATAAACCATGGACTTTAGTTAATATTAATGTATCAATATTGACTCATTTGTTGAAACAAATATACCACAGTGATGCAAGATGTTAATAATAGAGGATACTGCCTAGGGGAATTGAGGAGTATGTATGGGAACTCTCTGTCTTTTCCACTCATTTTTTCTATAAACATAACACTGTCCTGAAAATAGTCTGTTAATTTTTTTAAAACCACAGACTTTTGAAACTCAGTAAGAAATAGAAAATCTGAATAGAGCTACACTATTACACTACTCTAATTAATAGAGAGATTAAATTATTAAATAAAAAAAACCTTTGCACAAAGAAAAGTCCAGGTTCAATGGCTTCACTGGTGAATTCTACCAAATGTTTTGAGAAGAAATAACACCAATATTTCACAAACTCTTTCAAAAACAGAAAGGAAGGGGTGGAGCAAGATGGCAGAAAAGCAGGCCCCAGCAATCATCCACCACCTCACCTCCTGCAAAGACACTAATTTAACAATTACCTACACAGAAAAGCATCTTCATAAAAAACAAAAATCCGGTGAGCACTCGTAGTAGCTGTTTTTCACTTCATATTGCTAAAAGAAGTACTGAAGAGGTAGGAAAAACAGTCTTGAACTACTGACGCCATCCCTCCCCAGTCCCCCAGCAGGGGCAGCAGCAGCTTGGTGCAAAGAGCATTTCTTTGCCCTGGGAAGAGGGAGAACCAGCAATTGTCAGGCACTAAAGTCAGTGCTGCACTTACTGCAGAAGAAAGCAAAACTGGATCAGCCTCAGCTGATGCCCATCCACAGAGGGTGTATTTAAACAAGCCCTAGCAAGAGAGGAATTACCAATGCCAGTGGTTGGAACTTAAGCTGCAGCTCTAGCCACCATGGGCTAAGGTATTCTGCGCCCCTCCGCCCAAATACTTGAAAGACAGTCTAAGACACAGGGACTGCAACTCCTAGGTGCCTAGGGCTGAACTGAGTCCACAGACAGTGGACTGGGGGTGAAAGCGGCACATGACCTACTAAAACACCAGCTAGGGTGTCTAAGGGAGTGCTGGCATCACCCCACCCCTAGTATCAGACTGCACAACTCATGACTCCAAAAAAGACCCATTCCTTCTGCTTGAGCAGAGGAGATAGGAGACTGAGGAGGACTTTGTCTTGCATCTTGGATACCAGCTGAGCCACAGCAGGATAGGGCACTGGTCAGAGTCATGAGGCTGACTGTCCAGGTTCTAGCTCATGGACATTTCTAGATGAAGACCAGGCCAGAAGGGAACCCACTGCCTTAAAGAGAAGAACCAAACCCTGGCAGCATTTATCACCTGCTAACTGAAAAGCCTGTGAGACCTGAATAACCAGCAGCAATATCCATGTACTATGTCAAGGTCCTTAGGTGAGATGCTGAAACTTGCTGGCTTCAGGTGAGACTCAGCACATTCAAACCAATGGAGGCTACAGGGTGAGAGTCCTTCTGCTTGAGAAAAGTAAAGTGGACTTTGTCTTGCAACTTAGGTACCACCTCAGCCACAGTAGGGTAGAGTACCAAGTGGTCTCTCGGGGTTCCCAATTCCAGGACTTGGCTCTTGGATGGCATTTCTGGACCTGCCTTGGGCTAGAGGGAGCCCCCTGCCGTGAAGGTTGAGTCCCAGGCCAGGCAGCATTCACCATAAGCTGACTGAAGAGCCCTTGGGCCTTAAGGGAACATAAGTGATAGTTGGGTAGTACTTCCTGTGAGCCTGAGGTGGTGGTGGCCACAGGGTGAGGGTCCTCTCCCTTTGGAAAGGGTAAAGAAGAGTGAGAAGGACTGCATTTTGTGGTTTGAGGGCCAGCTCAGCCGCAACACAATAGAATACCAGGTGGACTTCTAAGGTTTTTGACTCTCATCCCTAGCTCCTAGATGGCACTTCTGGACCCACCCAGAGCATGAGGGAACTCACCAACATGAAGTGAAGGAGATAGACCTGGCTGGCTTTTCAACCTGCTGACTGTAGAGCTCCAGAGCTTTGAGTGAACATAGGCAATAACTAAGAAGTAGTTTACAGCAGGCCTTGAGCAAGACTCAGTGCACTGCTGGCTTCAGGTCTGACCCAGTGCAGTCATATTGATGGTGGCCACAGGGGTGCTTATGTCACTCTGCCACCAGTGGTAGGTGGCTCAGAACAGAGAAAAACACTGTATGTTTGGGAGAAAGTAAGGGAAGAAAACAAGAGTCTCTGCCTGGTGATCCAGAGAATTCTACCAGATCTTGTCCAAGACCATGTAGGCACTACCTCTACACATCTGCAAGAACCAAAGCATTACTGTGCTTGGTGTGCCCCCTAAAGCAGATATAGCTTAGATCAAAACACCCAAGTCCTTTTGAATATCTGTAAAGCCTTCCCAAGAAGAACAGATACAAACAAGCCCAGACAGTGAAGATTCCAAGAAATACCTAACTCTTCAATGTCCAGACACTGAGTAATATCTACCAGCATCAACACGAACCAGGAAAACATGACATCACCAAATGAACTAAATAAGGCACCAGGGACCAATCCTGGAGAAACAGAGATAGGTGACCTTTCAGACAGCGAATTCAAAATAACTGCTTTGAGAAAACTCAAAGATATTCAAGATAACACAGAAGAGGAATTCAGAACTCTATCAGATAAATTTAACAAACAGATTGAAATACTTAAAAAGAATCAAGCAGAAATTCCAGAAATTTCTGGAGTTGAAAAATGCAGTTTGCATACTGAAGAATGCATCAGGGTCTTTTAATAGCAAAACTGATCACAAAAAAAGAAAGAATCAGTGAAGAAAGAGTTGAGTATAAAGTTTACTCAAAGGGATTATACAGATAACTTCCCATACCTAGAGAAAGATATCAATATCCAACTAAAAGAACGCTATAGAACACCAAGCAGATTTAACCCAAAGAATACATTTAATAATCAAACTCTCAAAGATCAAGGATAAAGAAAGAATCCTAAAAGCAACAAGAGAAAAGAAACAAATAAGATACAATGGAGAACCAATATAGCTGGCAGCAGACTTTTCAGTGGAAACCTTACAGGAGAGTGGCATGACATGTTTATAGTGCTGAAGGACAACAACTTTTACCCTAGAAGACTATATTCGGTAAAAATTATCCTGTGAAGAAGAAATAAAGACTTTCCCAGACAAACAAAAGCTGAAAGATTTCATCAATGCCAGACCTGTCCTACAAGAAATGTTAAAGGGAGCACTTCAATCAGAAATAAAAGGATGTTAATGAGCAATAAAAAATCACCTGAAAGTGGAAAACTTTCTGATAATAGTAAGTACATAGAAAACTCACTGGTAATAGCAAGTACACAGAAAAACACAGAATATAACCGTGTACCTGTGGTATCTATACTACTTTTAAGTAGAAAGACTAAACAATGAAATGATAAAAAATAATAGCTACAACTTTTCAAGACATAGACAATACAATATCAATAGTAACAACAAAAAGTTAAAAAGCAGGGGAATGAAGGTAAAACATTGAGTCTTTCTTAGTTTTCTTTTGGCTTGTTTGTTTATGCAAACAGTGTTAAGTTATTATCAGCTTAAAGTAATGGGTTATAAGATAGTATTTGCAAGCCTCATGGTAACTTCAAACCAAAAACATGAAACAGATATACAACAAGTACAAAGTGTGAAACCAAATCATATCACTAGAGAAAATCACATTCACAAAAAGAAAGACAGGAAGGAAAGAAAGAAGAGAAGATAAGAAAAAGAATAACAAAATGGCAAGAATAAGTCCTTACTTATCAATAATAATATTGAATGTAAATAGAGTAAATTCTCTTATCAAAAGACATAGAGTATCTGAACAAATTTTCTTTTGTTTTATTTTATTTTACTTTATTTTATTTTATTTTATTTTATTTTATTTTATTTTTTTGAGATGGAGTCTCACTCTGTCACCCAGGCTGGAGAGCAATGGCATGATCTCAGCTCACTGCAACCTCCACCTCCTGGATTCAAGTGATTCTCGTGCCTCAGCCTCTCGAGTAGCTGGGACTACAGGCACACGCCACCATGCCCAGATAATTTTTGTATTTTTAGTAGAGACGGGGTTTCACCATATTGGCCAGGTTGGTCTCGAACTCTCGACCTCAAGTGATCCACTCACCTTGGCCTCCCAAAGTGCTGGGATTACAGGTGTGAGCCACCACGCCTGACCATCTGAACAAATTTTGAAAAGATTCATTGATCTGTTGCCTACGAGAAACACACCTCACCTATAAAGACACACATAGACTGAAAATAAAGGAATGGAAAAAGATATTCCATGCCAATGGAAACCAAAAAAAGAGTAGGAATAGCTATGCTTATATCAGACAAAATAGATTTCAAGACAAAAACTATAAGAGGATACAAAGAAGGTCACTATATAATAATAAAAGTGTCAATTCAACAAGAGGATATAACAATTATAAATATATATGTACCCAACACTGGAGCACCCAGATATATAAAGCAAATACTATTAGAGTTAAAGAGAGAGATAGACTACAATACAACAATAGCTGGAGTCTTCAACACCCCACTTTCAGCATTGGACAGATCTCCCAGACATAAAATAAATGAAGAAACATCAAACTTAATGTGCACTACATACCAAATTGATCTAATCAATTTTTACAGAACATTACATCCAATGGCTGCAATATACACATTCTTTTTCTCAGCACATGGATCATTCTCAAGGATAGACCATATGTTAGGTCACAAAACAAGTCAAAACATTCAAAACTATTGAAATAGTATCAAGCATCTTCTCTAACCACAATGGAATAAAACTAGAAATTAATAATAAGAGGAATTTGGGAAACTATGCAAATACATGAAAATTAAACAACATGCTCCTGAATGACTAGTTGGTCAATGAAGAAACGAAGAAGAAAACTGAAAAATGTCTTGAAGCAAATAACAATGGCAACATAACATACCAAAACCTAGGGGATACAGTGAAAGCAGTACTAAGTAGGAAGTTTATAGCAGTGACTACATCAAAAAAGAGGAAAACTGTCAAATAAACAAGTTGCTGATGCATCTTAAATAACTAGAAAAGGAGGAGCAAACCAAACCCAAACTTAGTATAAGAAAAGGTATAATAAAGATCAGAGCAGGAAAAAAAAGTAAAAATGAAATGAAGCAAATACAAAATATCAATGAAAAAAAGTTTGTTTTTTGAAAAGTTAAACAAAATTGACAAACCTTTATACAAGACTGAGAAAAAAGAGAGAAGATTCAAATAAATAAAATCAGAGATGGAAAAGGAAACATTACAGCTGATACTGCATAAATTCAAAGGATTGTTTGTTAGTGGCTATTATGAGCAAATAGATGCCAATAAATTGGAAATTCTAGAAGAAATGGACAAATTCCTAGAAACATACAACCTAGCAAGATTGAACCACAAAGAAATCCAAAACCTGAACAGACCAATAACAAGTAATGAAATTGAAGGCATAATAAAAAGTCTCCCAATAAAGAAAAACCTGGGACCCAATGGCTTCACTGCAGAATTCTACCTACTATTTAAAGAACTAATGCCAATCCTATTCATATTCAGAAATAACAAAAAAGAAGGGAATCCTTCCAAACTCTATGAGGCCAGTATTACCTTGATACCAAACCATAAAAAGATACATCCACAAAACAAAAACTACAGGCCAATATCTCTGATAAATATTGATGCAAAAATCCTCAACAAAATATTAGCAAACCAAATTCAACAACACATTAAAAAGATCATTCACATGACCAAATGAGATTTATCTCTAGGATGCAAGGATGATTAAAAATGTGCAAATCAATCAGTGTGATACATCATGTCAACAGAATGAAGGATAAAAACTATATGATTATTTCAATTGATGCTGAAAAACATTTGATAAAATGTGATAAAAACCCTCAAAAAATTGGATATAGAAGGAACATACCTCAATATAATAAAATCCATGCATGACAGACACACAGCTAGTATCATACTGAGTGGGGAAAACTGAAAGCCTTTTCTTTTTTAAAAAAATTATTTTATTCTATTTTAAGTTCTGGGATACATGTGCAGGACGTACAGGTTTGTTACCTAGGTAAACATGTGCCATGGTGGTTTGCTGCACCTGTCAACCCATCACCTAAGTATTGAGCCCACATGCATTAGCTAATTATCCTGATGCTCTCCCTCCATCTGCCCCACTGACAGGCCCCAATGTGTGATGTTCCCTTCCCTGTGTCCATGTGTTATCACGGTTCAGCTCCCACTTACAAGTCAGAACATGCAGTGGTTAGTTTTCTGTTCCTGTGTTAGTTTGCTGAGGATAATGGCTTCCAGCTCCATCCATGTCCCTGCAAAAGACATAATCTCATTCCTTTTCGTGGCTGCATAGTATCCCATAGTGTATATGTACCACATTTCTTTATCTAGTCTATCATTGATGGGCATTTGAGTTGATTCCATGTCTTTCCTATTGTAAATAGTGCTGCAATGAGCATACATGTGTATGTATCTTTATAATAGAATGATTTATATTCCCTTAGGTATATACCCAGTAATGGGATTGCTGTGTCAAGGTATTTCTGGTTCTAGGTTGAAAGCCTTTTCTCTAAGTACTAGAATATGACAAGAAATCCCACTTTCATTACTGTTATTCATCATAGTACTGTAAGTCCTAGTTAGAGCAATCAGACAAGAGAAAGTTATAAAAGGCATCCAAATTGGAAAAGAAAAAGTCAAATTATCCTTGTTTTCTGATGTTATGATCTTATATTTGGAAAAACCCTAAAGTCTCCACACACAAAAAAAACTACTAGATCTGATAAACAAATTCAGTAAAGTTGCAGGATACAAAATCAGCATACAAAAATCGGTAGTATTTTTCATGCCGACAATGAATGAACTTCTAAAGAAATAAAAAAGAATTATCATTTACATTAACCAGAAATAAAATTAAATACCCAGGAATTAATGAAAAAAGTGAAAAATCTCTATAACAAAAACTATAAAACACTGATAAAAGAAATTCAAGGAGACACCAAAAAATAGAAAGATAATACATGTTCATGGATTGGAAGAACCAATATTGTTATCGAATCCACACTATTTAAAGCAATCTACAGATTCAATACAACCCCTGACAAAATACCAATGACATTCCTCATAGAAATAGAAAAATAATCATAAAATTTATGTGGAACCCAGAATAGTCAAAGCTATCCTGAACAAAATGGATCAAACTGGAGAAATCACATTTCCTGACTTCAAATTATATTACAGAGCTATAGTAATCAAAACAGCATGGTTCTGTCATAAAAACAGACACAGACCAATGGAACAGAATAGAAAACCCACAAACAAATCCATGCACCTATGTGAACTCATTTTTGAAAGATATGCCAAGAACATACACTGGGAAATAGAAAATCTCTTCAATAAACAGTGTTATAAAAACTGGATATCCATATGCAGAAGAATCAATCTTCACCCCTTTCTCCTGCCATATACAAAAATCAAATCAAAATGGATGGAAGACTTAAATCTAAGACCTCAAATCATGAAACTACTACAAGAAAACATTAGGGAAAATCTCCAGGACATTGGTCTAGGCAAAAATTTCTTGCACAATAACCCACAAGTACAGAAAACCAAAGACAAAAAGGACAAATGGGACTACATTAAGTTAAAAAGCTTCTGCACAGCAAAGGTTACAATCAGCAAAGTGAAGTGACAACTCACAGAATGGGAGAAAACATTTGCAAACTACCCGTCTGACAAGGAGTTCATAATCAGAATATATAAGGAGCTCAGACAACTCTACACGAAAAAGCCTAACAATCCGATAAAGAAATGGGTAGAAGTTTTGAATAGACATTGCTCAAAAGAAAACATACAAATGGGGCCAGGCGTGGTGCCTCATGACTGTAATCCCAGCAGTTTGAGCTGAAGCGGGCAGATCATTTGAGGTCAGGAGTTCGAGACCAGCCTGACCAACATGGTAAAACCGTGCCTCTACTAAAAATAAAAAAATTAGCCAGGCATGGTGGTGCATGCCTGTAATCCCAGCTACTTGGGAGGCTGAGGCAGGAGAATTGCTTAAAGCCGGGAGGCGGAGGTTGCGGTGAGCCGAGATTACAACATTGCACTCCAGCCTGGGCAACAAGAGCAAAGCTTCATCTAAAAAAAAAAAAAAAAAAAAGAAAGAAAGAAGAAAGCCTTCTTGTTACCTGTGGAAAACACTGCTAATTACTTTGTTAACAAGGTGGTTTAGGTCTAAAATAAAATTAGTAACACAGACTGGGCGCGGTGGCTCATGCCTGTAATACCAGCACTTTGGGAGGCCAAGGCGGGATGATCATTAGAGGCCAGGAGTTTGAGACCAGCCTGGCCAACATGGCAAAACCTCGTCTGTACTAAAAATACAAAAATTATTCGGGCATGGTGTCATGTGCCTGTAATCCCAGCTACTCAGGAGGCTGAGGCAGGAGAATCACTTGAACCTGGGAGGCAGAAATTTCAGTGAACCAAGATCACACCACTGCACTCCAGCCTGGGCAGCAGAGTGAGGAGGACTCTGTTTCAAAAAAAAGAAAAAGAAAAAAAAAGAAAAGAAAGAAAAAGAAAACATATAAATGGCAAACAGGCATACGAAAAGATGCTCAATATCATTGATCATCAGATAAATGCAAATCAAAACTATAATGAGATATCATCTCACCCCAGTTAAAATGGCTTATATCCAAAAGACAAGCGGTAACAAATGCCAGCAAGGATGTGGAGAAAAGGGAACCCTTGTACACTGTTGGTGGGAATGTAAATTAGAACCACCATGGAAAACAGTTTGGAGGTTCCTCAAAAAATAAAAATTGGCAATTGGCCAAGTATGGTGGCTCATGCCTGTAATCCCAGCACTTTGGGAGGCAGGCCCAGGCCAGTGGATCACTTGAGCCCAGGAGTTCGAGATCAGCCTAGCCAACATGGCAAAACCCCATCTCTACCAAAAAGTACAAAAATTAGCCAGCTGTGGTGGTGCACGCCAGTAGTCCCAGCTACTTGGGAGGCTGAGGTCGGAGGATCACCTCAGCTTGGGTTGCAGTGAGTTGAGATCATGCCACAGCACTCCAGCCTAGGTGACAGAGCAAGACCCTGTCCCTGCCCCACCCAAATAAAGAAATAAATGAAAATTGACCTACCATATGATCCAGCAATCCCACTGCTAGGTATATACCCAAAAGAAAGGAAATCAGTATATCAAAGAGATATCTGCACTCCAATGTTTGTTGTAGCACTGTTCACATTAACTAAGATTTGGAAGCAACCTGTCCATCAACACATGAATGGATAAAGAAAATGTGGTACTTATACACAGTGGAGTACTACTCATCCATAAAATGGAATGAGATCTTGTCATTTGCAAGAACATGGAACTAGAGGTCATTAAGTTAAGTGAAATAAGTCAGGCGCAAAAAGACAAACATCACATGTTCTCACTAATTCGTAGAATGTAAAACTCAACACAATTGAACACATGGAGATGGAGAGTAGAAGGATGGTTGCCAGAGGCTGGGAAGAGTAGTGGGGGCCAGAAAGGGTGAATGTGGGGATGGTTAATGGGTACAAAAAATACAAAGAATGAATAGTACCTAGTATTTGATAACATCACAGGGTGATTATAGTCAAAATAGTTTAATTGTACATTTAAAAATAACTAAAAGATTTAATTGGATTGTTTATAACACAAAGGATAAATGCTTGAGGGGATGGATACCCCATTTTCCATGATGTGATTATTATGCATTGCATGCCTGTATCAAAACATCTTATGTAACTCATAAATATATATACCTACTATGTACCCACAAGAATTAAAAATTTAAAAAAATGATGTTAACTGCAGGTTTTCTGTAGATGTTTTTCATCAAGTTGAGGAAGTCCCCCCTCTATTCCTAGTTTACTGAGAATTTTTATTATGAAGGAGTGTTGGATTTAGTGAAATGCCTTTTCTGCACCTACTGATAGAATCATATGACATGTTCTGTGGCCTGTTGATGTGATGGATTACATTAATTGATTTTCAAATGTTGGACCAGCCTTGCATACTTGGGATAAATCCCTCTTGGTCACAGTGTATAATTTTTTTATACATTGTTGTATCCAATATGACAGTATTTTGTTGAGGATTTTTGCGTCTGCATTCATGAGAAATATTGTTATGTAGTTTTTCTTTCTTGTAATAACTTTGTTTAGTCTTAGTACTAGGGTCATGTTGGCCTCATGGAGTGAATTAGGAAATATTTCCTCTGCTTCTATCTTCTGGAAGAGATTTTTATTCTAATCTTTATAATTATTTTTTCTGCTTGCCTAGATTTAATTTGTTCTTTTTTCCCCCAGTTTCCTAGAGTGGAAGCTTAGATTATTGATTTTAAAATGTTCTCCTTTTCTAATATATGCATTCAATGCTAGAAATTATCCCCTAAGCACTGCTTTCATTGCATCCCAAAGATTTGATAAGTTCTGTTTTCATTTTCACTTATCTCAAATATTTTCAAATTTCTCTTGAGACTTCTTCTTTGACCGATGGATTATATAGAAGTGTGTTGTTTAATCTTCAGGTTTGGAGTTCCCCAACTATCTTCTGCTATTGAATGTTTTGTTTAATTTCATTGCAATCCAAGAGATTCCTTTCTGTGATTTCTATTCTTTTAAGTGTATTAAGTTGTGTTTCATGGTCCAGAATGTGTTTCATCTTGGTGGATACTCTGCGTGAGATTCAGAACAGCATGCATTCTGCTGCTGTTAGATGAAGTATTCTATAAATGTCAATTAGATTTACTTGATTGATGGTGTTGTTCAGTTCAACTATATCCTTAACTGATTTTCTGCTGGCTGGATCTGTCAATTACTGATAGAAGGATGTTGACGTTCACTATAATAGTGGATTCATCTATTTCTCCTTGAAGTTTTATTAGTTTTTGCCTCACGTGTTAACATATTGTTGTTAGGCACATACACATTCAGGATTGTTATGTCTTCTTGGAAAATCGACTCCTTTATTATTTTTCCCCACTTTATTCCGATACTTTTCTTGTTCTGAAGTCTGCTTTGTCTGAATGTAATATATAATATTAATATAGGCTCGGCGTGGTGGCTTGTGTCTTTAATCCCAGCAGTTTGGGAGGCCTAGGTGGAAGGATTGCTTGAGCCTAGGAGTTCGAGATTAGCCTGGTCAACATAGGGAGACCCTGTCTCTACAAAAAATTAAAACATTAGCTGGACATGGTGGCACACAACTGTGGTCCCACCTACTGAAGAGGCTGAGGTTGGAGGATCACTTGAGCCCAGGAGGTGGAGGCTGCAGTGAGCCATGTTCACACTGCTGCACTCCAACCTGGGCAACAGAGAAAGAACTTTAAAAAAAAAAAAAAAAAAAATATATATATATATATAAAATATATTACATATACAAATATATATATACTAGGTATAAAATATATATTATATATAAATACATACATATTTATATATACTCTAGCTTTCTTTTGATTATGTTAACATGGTTTATCTTTCTCTATTCCTTTATTTTTTGAGTCTTTATCGCTAACTGGGGTTTCTTATACACAACACATGGTTGGATCTTGTTTTCATATCCACTCAGATAGTCACCATTTTTGTTTTTGTTTTTGTTTTAATTTTTTCAAATTTTTTATTTCCATAGTTATTGGGGAACAGGTGGTGTTTGGTTACATGAGTATGTTCTTTGCTGGTGATTTGTGAGATTTTGGTGCATCCATCACCCGAGAAGTATACACTGCACCCAGTTTGTAGTCTTTTACCCCTCACCCACTTCCCACCATTTGCCCCTGAGTCCCCAGAGTCCATTGTGTCATTCTTATGCCTTTTCATCCTCATAGCTTAGCTCCCACTTATGAGTGAGAACATGTGATGTTTGGTTTTCCATTCCTAAGTTACTTCACTTAGAATAATAGTCCCCAATCTCATCCAGGTTGTTGCGAATGCCATGAATTCATTCCTTTTTATGGCTGAGTAGTAGTCCATCATATATATACATATATATATATGCATGTATGTGTGTGTGTGTGTAAGCTCATATATATACATATATATACACATATATATACACACACACACACACACACACACATACACATACCACAGTTTCTTTATCCACTCATTGATTGATGGGTATTTTGGTTGGTTCCACATTTTTGCAATTGCGAATTGTGCTACTATAAACATGAATGTGCAAGTATATTTTTCGTATAAGAGAGTCACCATTTTTTAATTTTTGTATTTAGATGATTGACCTTTAAAGTGATTATTAATATAATTGAATTAATATCAACTGTATGTTAGTATTTTTGTTGCCCTTTCTTATTATTTGTCTCTTTTTTTGTCTTCTATTTTTCTGCCTTCTCTGGTTTTAATTGAGCATTTTATGTGATTCCAGTTTTTTCTCCTCTCTTAGCATATCAATTGTACTTTGTAATGGTGTGTTTTATGTGTCCATTTGACTGCCCCATGGGGTGCCTACATTAAGCATTATTTCTTGGTGTGTCTATGAGGACATTTTCAGATGAAATCTATATTCAAATCAATGTACTCAGTAAATCAGATTGCCCTACCCAATGTAGGTGAGCATCATTCAAACTATTGAGGGCTTGAATAGAACAAAAAGTCAGAATTTACTCCTTTTGCTACCTGCCTGCCTGGGTGAGCTTAGACACTGGTCTTCTACTCTTCAGCTAGAATTAGTACCATCAGCTCCCCTGGTTCTCAGACTTTTTGGACCCGGACTGAAATTATATCGCCAGCTTTCCAGTTCTCCAGTTTGCCCATGGCAGAAAATGGGACTTCTCAGCCTCCATAATTGTGTGAGCCAATTCTTCATAGTAAATGTATATATATATATATATATTTTTTGAAATAGAGTTTTGCTCTTGTTGCCCAAGCTGGAGTGCAATGGCATGATCTCGGCTCACTGCAATCTCTGCCTCCCGGGTTCAAGTGATTCTCCCGCCGTGGCCTCCCAAGTAGCTGGGATTACAGGTGCACGCCATCACGCCCGGCTAATTTTTTGTATTTTTAGTAGAAACAGGGTTTCACCATGTTTGCCAGGCTGGTCTTGAACTCCTGACCTCAGGTCCCCAAAGTGCTGGGATTACAGGCATGAGCCACCGCACCTGGCCAGTAAATGTATTTTTAATATCTCCTATTGGTTCTGTTTCTCTGGAGAACCCTAACTAATACATTTTTTTTAAACCTTTTTTTAAATGGTTGCCCTTGAGTTTGCAATATACGTTTACAATATATCCAAGTTCAATTTCAGATAATGCTATACCACTTTATGGATATACAAGTAACTTAGAACATTCCCAATTCCTCCCTCCTGTCCCTTATAATGTTATTGTAATTCATTTCACTTATCCATAAGCTATAATTTTCCAATACACTGTTGCTATTATTATTATATTTATTCAGAATAATAAAATATTTCATTTTATTATAAAAGAAAAAATAAAATATTTTATTTTAACCTTCATTTATTTCTTATGTAAGTCTCTTCATTTCTTATGTTAATCCTAATTTACAATCTATTCAGTTTTACTTCTTTCTGAAGAACTTTAACATTTTTTGCAAGGCAAGTATACTGCTGATAAATTCCCTCAATTTTTTGTTTAATTTTTTCCCTCAATTTTTGTTTGTCTAATAAAATCTATTTCTCCTTCACTTCTGAAAGATAATTTTTCTGGATACAGAATTCTAGGTTGGTATTTCTTTGTTCTTTCAACACCGAGTATTTCACTTCACTCTCTTCTTGGTTATATGGTTTCCAATGAGTTCAATGTAATCTTAAACTTGCTGCTCTATATGGGTAAGCTGTTTCTTTCCCGCTGGCTTTTTTTTTTTTTTCCCCAAGATTTTCTCTTTGTCTTTGATTTTTTGCAATTCAGATATAATATGGCTAGGTGTACATTTTTTATTCTTTATTCTGCTTGGTGTTAACTAACTTTCCTGCGTCTGTGGCTTGATATCTGTAAGTAAATTGGGAAATCTCAGTCAATATTGCTTTGGTATTTATTTAATTCTTTACTTTCTTCTTCTTTTTATTTTATTTTATTTCAATAGTTTTTGGAGAACAGGTAGTTTCTCGTTAAATGGATAAGTTCTTTAGTGGTGATTTCTGAGATTATGGTGCACTCATCACCTGAGCAGTGTACACTGTACCCTGTTCTTCTTCTAATATCTCATTAGGTATATGTTACATCTTTCATAATTGTCCCATAGTTATTGGCTATTCTGTTCTGCCCTTATTATTATTCTTTTTCTCTTTGCAGTTCAGTTGTGGAAGTTTCTACTGACATTTCTTCAAGCTCACCAATTCTTTCTTCGGCCATACCCAGGCATTTGGTGAGACCATCAAAGGCAATCTTCATTTCAATTGTGGTACTTTTCTTATTTCTAGGTTTTCCCATTGATTCCTTGAATTTTCATCTCTCTGCTTACATTACTCGTCTCTTTTTGAATGTTGGCTACTTTTTCCAATACAGCCCTTGATATATTTATCATAGTTGTCTTAAATTCCCGGTCTGTCAATTTTTACATTTCTATCATAGCTGGGTCTGGTTATTATGTTAGGTCTGTCTCTTCAAATTGTATTTTTTGTCTTTTAGCATGCCTCGTAATTTTTATTGAATGCTGAACATGATGAATTGGGGAAAAGAAACTGAGGTAAATAGGTCTTTGGGGTGAGGTTTCATGTTTATCTGGCTAGAAACTAGGCTGTGTTTACTGTTTGCTGTAGCTGTATATGCCAGAGACTGAACTTTCCTCTGGTGTTTTTGTCTCCCATGTTGTCTTTGGATTTCCATAGAAACTTCTTAAATAATGTCTGAAATGTGCAGTTCTTCTCATTTTATCTCCCTGTTATTATACAGGAGCCTTATTGATGTAGTGGTAAGGCGTAGGTGGAGGGAATGCATTTTATAGTCCTATGATTAGGTCCCAGTCTTTTAATAAACCTGTGCCTCTAGGCTTGACCTTCAGAAGAGCTTCTCAGTTCTTTCCCACTTAGATGAGGCAGGAGGCTAGAGGAGACTGAAATTGGTATTTCCCTTTCCCAAGATGGAAAGCTAGAGGTGGGTGGAGTTGTTTATTTCTCTTCCCCCAGGTTTGTTAGGCTCTGGTAAAATTCTAATAGTTAAGCTCTGAAAACAGTTTTTCTTAATGACAGGTCTTGTTAAGAAGAACAAAATGCTCTGGGCATATTTCAAAATGATAACTTTTTGTCACCCTGCCAGAACTACCACTGAACTTTTATCCAGTCTTCACTGTGAGAATGTGGTAAGGTTTCTGGAGGTAAAACTCAAAAAATGCAAGAGCACTGCCCACCAAGACTGGAACCCCCACCCCCTGGAGTTTTTAACTCGCAAATTTGTCCACATTCAGCCTCCAGCAATTCATCAATTACAGTTTGTTTTCCTACCCCAGTACTTATTCCAGTGGTAATTTCTGCTCCTGTGTTTCTACTCCAATAAGCTGTGGTTTTCTGTATTCATCTGTCTGTCTCTCCAATTTGTGGGTTGGGGGACAACAGTTTGACCTACAATCTCAATTCTTTAAAGGATCTAGGAGGAGTTGTTGAGTTTCAGTTTGTTTAGCCTTTTTCTCATTGTGAAGATGAGAGTAATGACTTCCAAACTCTTTACTGGACCAGAAACTGAAAGTAGTAGTTTTTGTTTTGTAGGTATTTGTACATTTCATCCTGGTTATCTACTTTGTTGGCATAAAATTATACATAGTATTCTCTTATAATCCTTTTTATTGCTGTGAAATCAATAATAATGTTCTTTTTTTCATCTCTAATTTTGATTATTTCCAAAATGCTTTATTTGATCAGTTTACATATGAGTTCATCAATTTTGTTTACCTTTTCAAAGGAAAAAACTTTTGGTTTCTTTGATTATCTCCATTGCTTTTGTACTTACTATTTCATTAATTTCTGCTTTAATCTTTATTACTTTCATCATTTTAGTTGCTTTAGGTTTAGTTGGTCCACATTTTTCCAGTGTCTTAGATGGAAGGTATCCTTCTCATTTTTTAATATGAGCATTTACAGTTATACATTTCCCGGTTAGCACTACTTCAGCTACAACCCATAAGTTTTTGTATATTTTATGTTCATTCCTCTCAAAGGATTTTCTAATTACCTTTGTGATTTTTAATTTGATCCATTGACTATGCAGGACTGTGTTTTTTAATTCCCACATATTTATGAAGCTCCAAAATTTCTTTCGCTTATTTATTTCTAATATTATTTCATTGTGAACAGGAAACATATGTTGTACCATTCTTATCTTTTTAATTTATTGACACTTGTTTTATGGCATGGCATATGGTCTATCCTGGAAATCTTCCACACCCACTCAAGAAGAATATGTATTCTGCTCTTCAGAGCATTTTATAGATGTCTGTTAGGTCTATTTGATTTATAGTATAGTATAATAGTATGTTCTATTTCCTTCTTGATCTTTTGCCTACTTGTTCTATCCATTGTGGAAAGTGAGACATTGAAGTCTACGACTAGTATTGAATTGTCAGCCAGGTGTGGTGGCTCACACCTATAATCCTAGCACTTTTTGAGAAGAAAGCAGGAAGATCACTTGAGCCCAGTAGTTCGAGTCCTACCTGCACAACATAGTGAGACTGCATCTCTACAAAATAAAAAATAAAAAAAAATTAGCCAGGTGTGGTGGTATGTGCCTATAGTCCTAGCTACTTGGGAGGATGAGGTGGGAGAATCACTTGATCCCAAGAGGGCAAAGCTTCAGTGAGCCATGATTGTGCCACTGTACTCCAGACTAGGCAACAGGACAAGACCCTGTCAAAAAAAAAAAAAAAAAAAGTGTCTACTTCTCCCTTGAATTCTCTCAGTATTTTTTAATGTGTTTTATGACTCTCTTGTTAGGTGAAAATATGTGTCCTGGTCTGCTAGGGCTGCCCTAACAAAATACCACAAATGAGATGGCTTAGACAACTGAAATTTATTATCTCCCTATTCTGGAGGCTGAAAGTCCAAGATCAAAGTACCAGCAGGATTGATTTTTCCTGAAGTCTCTCTCTTTGGCTTGAGGATAGCTGCTTTCTCACTGAGTCCTCACATGGCCTTTTCTCTGGGCATGCACATCTATGATGTCTCTTCCTTTTTTAATAAAGACACAAGTCACATTTTGGATTACAGCCCCATCCTTATGATTCATTTCATATTTCTTTTTCAGACACTTTGCATGTTATGCTTTTCTAAATATCTTTCCATGTCATGTAAGTTCTTAAGTGTACTGGCATGAAATTGCTCATAATATCTTCTTATAATCTTTTTAATAACAATTGCATTTTTGTTATATATCCTTTCACATTACTAATATTGTGATGTTAGTGTACCATATCTCTTACTTTTTATTTCTTGCTTACTTTTGCCAGTGATTTTTCAATTTTATCTTTTTTCCTTAAGTTTGAAATTGGCTGTGTTGGTCCTCTATATGTTTATTTTGTATTTCACTAGTCTCTGCTTTTTGTTGTTCCTTTACTTATCTTTTTCTTGCATTTATTTTTCTACTTTTTAAAAAATTCTTGAGATGTATGTGTATGCCATTAGTTTCCAGGCTTTCTTTTCTTTAAAATAAATACTTGACTATTAATTTCCCTCTAGTTATTGCCTTAGATGGATCTAAGTTTTGTTATATTGCATTTTTGTTGTTAATTTTTATTTCCAACTATTTCATAATTTTCATTATCATTTCTCTTTTGATTTGTTAGTTATTAAAATGTGTATCTTAACTTCTCAGCATATGGTATCTTTGTAGTTATCTATTGATATCTAACTTAATCACATGTGGTCAGAGATTATTGCCTATATGATACCCATCCTTCGAAATTCTAAAGCTATTCAGTATATTTACCCTCAAACTGAATAGTACAAGAACTTTAGTACACTTTAAGCCTTTTCCAATGTGATCAAACCTCCTCTTGACTTGTATGCTGTTATTCAGTATTTTGTTTTATCTGTTCTTGTTCCATAAGACACCATCATTATTACTGTCTAAATATTCTCTAAGTTTACCATGTACTCATCATTTTATTTCTTCATTATTCCTTCTTGCTTTTCAAATCTTTCATCTTGAATCACTTTTGTTCTGCCTGAAAGATATATTTGTTGGACAGAGATCTCAAGTTTGCCGGTCATTTTCAGATTTCCTTGCATTTGTTGTTCTTTAGTTTCAACAAAATGTTTCTAGGTGTTGATTTCTTTTTTTAAATCTTGCTTGGGATTAACTAGGCTTCTGAAATCCATGTATTGGTCAGTGTCTTAACAGTGTCTTAGTTTGGGCTATTATAACAAAGTACTATAGACTGAGTGACTTATAAACAGCAGAAATTTATTCCTCACAGTTTTGGGGGCTGGACATCCAAGACCAGGGTACCAATATTGTCTGTTTCTGATGAGGGCCCTCTTTCAAGTTGCAGACTGCTGACTTCTAATTTTATCCTGAGACAGAAGAAAGAGGGCAAGAGAGCTCTCTAGAGTCTCTTTTACCAGGAGGCTAATCCCACTGATGAGAGCTTTTTCCTCACGACCTAAATTACCTCTCAATGGCCTCACCTCCTAATGACATCATATTGGAAGGCAGAATTTCAACCTGTGAACTTGAGGGGACACAAACATTAATTCCATAACAGTTTTACAAAAAAAAATTCAAGCATAATATCTTTAAATATTTTCTCCATTCCACACTTTCTTTCTTCTCCTTTTACATCTCTGTACGTTGATCTTCTCAGTCTATCCTATAAATCTATTAATCCCTCTTTTATATTTCCCATCTCTTATCTCTTTGGGATGTTGTCTGTATATTTTCTTGAGTTCTATATTATAGTTCATTAAATCTCGATTTACTTTAGTTCTATATTATAGTTCACTAAATCTCTATTCAATTGTATATAATCCACTGTTAAACTCATCACTAAGTTTAAACCTCAATTATATTTCCTATCTTCCTGGAAAAATCAAGTTGTTTTTTATGTATATGTGTGTGTATGTGTGTGTGCATGTGTGTGTGTGTGTGTTTGTGCATATTCTAATTCTGCAAGTTTTTTATAGCTTTTCACATTCATGCGTTCTTTACTCATATTTTTAATCCTCTCTTTAATATATTGAAATAAAGAAAACGTGCTTATTTTATACTCTGAGTTTGGTAGTTTCAAAAATGAAGTTTTCCTGGTGAAGTCTTAGTCTACTATCTGTTGTTCCTATTGGCTCTCACTCGTGGTACCTTTTTTCCTCATGAGTTTAATGGCTTTTTTCTCTCATTTTCCTTTGATTACTATCAGCAGGAATTATCTTGAGCTTGAGATACAGTGAATCCCCTCAAAAAAGGATTTGAGCTTGGTTCTATCAAGCACTTGGAGGAGCAACCAACTAGTCTGCGTTGGCTTCAAACTAAATACTCAGCTTTAGGTTTTCCACGCCACCCATGTAGTATTTGGACTGTAAACCCATGTGAGGACTATCTTGTTATTACAAAATCTCAACAGAAAATAGCCTCACACTCTTAGTGCCAAATTTCAAGGCAGGTAGTACAGTTTTCCTTGCAGTCTCTTGGATGAGCAACAGATTTATTTATAGTTAACCCTTAACCTGTGGTGTGGCTCTTTGGGGCCCAAGCTTTGTAAAGTGTCTCCTGTTAGGTTCTCTGCCTTAGGAGGACCATGAGCTTTGTCTCCTATTCCGTGAACTCCACACAGCTGTGAAAAACAAAAGTCCAAGTTTATTAGGCTCAGCGAATTCTCTTATATCGAAGGTTGGCTTCAGAAAGCAGTTTATCCATTTCAGGTGTCTGCCTTCGTTTGGCTGCTGGATGACAATTTCTTATCAGCTTACCGATGTACTCAAGAAAATATTTTTCTGGATAATAAAATATATAAAGGCCCTTATAAATATTCATATATTCGGGCCCAATCATTGCAAATCTAGGTCTATAAACTAGAGATATAATCAGAAATGCAGAAAAGCAAGTTTTATTTATGGCAATATGGTTAACAATATCCCATATATGAAAACACTTAAATGTCCTATAGCAGAGGAAGTATAAAACAAAGCGTGCTGCACCTATGTGGTATAACATTATATAGCAACTATAATTATATTTTAGAAAAGTATGCAAGGACATGTGAAAATGCTCAAGATATAATGTTAGATTTTAGAAACTAGGATACGAAAGTATATATAAAATATTCTATACGTATAAAAAAGGGTTGAGATGAAATAATTACTTGACATTATGTTGTGTGTCTGTCTGGCAAATATGGGTGCTTTTGGTTAACTTTAAAAAATTTTTCAGTATCTTCAAAGTACTTTTTACAATAAACTATATCTTTCAGAAAAAATAAAGGTATTATTTTTATTTGTTTTTAAACAAAAGTCTTAGATAATAAAACGGTTTTAAAAGTTGTTACTCTGAAAAATTGACCTTCCCTAGTGTTTTCAATAACGCACTTCATTTTGCCAGTTTTAATGATTAAGAATGTCTTTTGTGTAAAAGATAGCACTTTTAATAAATGATTTGAAAAATTATACCTGATTAAACGTGATTAAGAAACATCCTGAAAAATGGTCAGTCTGGTGTTTTCAGACATTTTAACAAGCAGAAATGATTTACTACAAAGGTGATCCCATTGATTATGTAAAAAGTACAATCCTTAAGAGGTCTGAAAAAAACAACTTGACCTAAAAAAGCCTCTCTTCTCTAGCTACCAGTAAACTTGGATCAGCTTTGCATGCTTTTATCTATCATTCTCCTCTCTCTCTGCTTCGTTTTGTTTTTCTCTCTCTCCACAGCCACCTTACTCCTCACCTCTCCTTTTTCTTTTTTAAACCATACTCAAAGCCTTAATATTATAATTGCCATAACATGACTGCAAATATCACTACATCCTGATGGATCTGTCACATGTGGTGCAACTTAAATTTGAGAACTGTTTGAAACTAAAGCATGCAGGCTGGGCATGGTGGCTCACGCCTGTAATCCCAGCATTTTGGGAGACGGAGGCTGGCAGATCACCTGAGGTCAGGAGTTCGAGACCAGCCTGGCCAACATGGTGAAACGCTGTCTCCACTAAAAATACAAAAATTAGCCAGGTGTGGCGGCGCCTGCCTGTAATCCCAGCTACTCGGGAGGCTGAGGCAGGAGAATCACTTGAACCTGGGAGGCTGAGGTTGCAGTGAGTGGAGATCACACCACTGCACTCCAGCCTGGGCAACAGAGCAAGACTTCTTCTCAAAAAAAAAAAAAAAGAAAGAAAAAAAGAAACTAAAGCATGCAAAGCTCACAACGGAAAGTAATAAGAAGTAAACATGTCCAATCTAGCCATCTAGGCAGGGAATTGGTTTTGATGGTAGACAAAGTCAATGACAATAGGCCACAAGAACCATGGAAGTGGTGCCAAATGTGGTAGTTTAGTGCAAAATGCAAGGAAAAAGGACATAAAATCTCACAAAACAATCAAGGAGTGATCAGACTAATCCTGCATATTTATTGTCAAGGGAATCACTTTTAGTGTCACAACTTTATGTGGATTATCTTTTCCTTCATGATACCTTAGCCCCAAACATATCCTGTTTTTACCAATGTAAACTCCATGGAAACACAGACCGCTTTGTTCTCTGCTTTATCCAGGACTGATATTCAGTCAGTGAACACTGGTACCACCTACCGGGCTTCATAGGTTCTGATCAATGGAAGTCTAGGCTGCACATGTCATACCAATTGCTAAATATCCTGTATGTTACCAATGGCTAGTACCTTGCCTGGCACATAGCAGACATGCTATATACATTCTGCTTTTGTAGTTCTTCACAAATTCTCTGTCCTTTTCTTTCTGTTCTCACTGTCATTGTGGCTTAATCCCATGTATGACTTTCAAGGGCTTGCATCTTCAACACCCTCATACTTTTTCCAGCCATCATCGATGCCAACCTCTCTTTACCTGTCGATGGCTATCATATCACCAAAATAATATATCTAAAATGCTATTTTTGTCATATCTCTCCCCTGCTAAAAACCAACAAACACAAAACACACCAACGATTTTTCATTCATTAAGATAAAATTTAATAATTCAAACACTTCAATTTGCATCTAAGACTTTCCAAATTCTAGCCCAAACCTATCTTTTTGGCTTCCAAAATTCCTCTACATCTTTGCTCATAATGTTCTCTCTTATTGGATTATTCTGTTTCCTCCATCAGCTCAAGTTTAACTTCACCTGTGAAATGTTTCCTGGTTACTCTAACCCATTGTAAACTCTTCCTCATATGAAAACCAACTCCATTTAAGTTTCATACTTTGGGCCAGTCACAGTGTCTCATGCCTGTAATCCCAACACTTTGGAAAGCCAAGGAGGGAAGATCATTTGAGGCCAGGAGTTTGAGACCAGCCTGTGAAATATAGTGAGACCACCATCTCTGCAATTTTTTTTTTAATTAGGCAGGCAATGTGGTGCATGCCTGGAGTACTAGCAACATGGGAGGCTGAGATGGGAGGATCGTTTGAGCCCAGGATAGCAAGGCTGTAGTGAGCCATGATGGCACCACTGCACTCATGCCTGGGAGACAGACTGAGACCCTTTGACAATAATCTTAGAATAATATTTGAAAACACTAGTTAAGAACACAAATACTTGCTGTTTAGTTAGCTTGCTTTCTTTTCTTTCTTCTCTCTCTCTCTCTCTTTCTCTCTCTCCTTCCTTCCTTCCTTTCTTTCCTCCCTCCCTCCCTTCCCTCCCTCCTTCCTTTCTTCCCTCCCTCCCTCCTTCCTTTCTTCCCTCCCTCCCTCCTTCCTTCCCTCCCTCCCTCCGTCTTTCTTTCTTTTTCTTTCTTTCTTCTTTCTCTCTCTCCTTCCTTCCCTTCTTCCCTTCCTTCCTTCCTTCCTTCCTTCCTCCCTTCCTTCCTCCTCTCCCTCTCACTCTCTCTCTCCCCCGCTACCCTCAACAAATACTTGTGACTGTCTTTGCTGTGCCTGGAAGTGAGGACATAAAAATGACAGGACACAGTCCTTGATTTCAAAGACATTTCTGTGCAGATTTCTCTAACCAAAGAATCTTAAATAACCCATTGATAATCCAATGGAAAAGGTCTGAATTATAACTTACTGACCTAATAACACTTAATGCTTTTTTAAAATTCTATATTTGCCTGAACTCCTTTATTGTTGCATTTTTTTATTGATACATCGGCTGTTAAACAAAGGTTGAAGCAAGGTAAGAGCCATTTTGGGCCAGGTGCGGTGGCTCATGCCTGTAATCCCAGCACTTTGGGAGGCTGAGGTGGGTGGATCATCTGAGGTCAGGAGTTCGAGACCAGCCTGGCCAAAATGGTGAAACCCCGTCTCTACTAAAAATACAAAATAACTTTCCAGGCATAGTGATGTGCACCTGTAGTCCCAGCTACTTGGGAGGCTGAGGCACGAGAATCGCTTGAAACCAATTGAGGCAGAGGCTGCAGTGAGCCAAGATCGCACCATTCACTCCAGCCTAGGCGACAAGGTGAAACTTCGTTTCAAAAAAAAGATAAGAGCCACTTGGAAAACTCTAGGTCAGCAAAAGATTTCATGGGGTAATAGTGAGCACTCTGGACTCTGAAAACTCTAGGTCAGTGGTCCTCAAACATGGCTGCACTTAATCCCATGGGAGGCTTTTACCCAATAGAGACCAATTAAGTCAGAATGGGCAGGGTGCACATCTGCACATCTAGTCATCTACTTTATAAAAGCTCTCCAGGTGATTTTAATGTGCAACAAAGTTTGAAAAACACTGCTGTAAGCTAAAATAAAATTGTATTTCCATATATTAATTACATTTATGTTTTAAAAAGTAACATACATGGTTTACATATTCATATGAAAATAAAATCATTTCATCCTTTCCATTGTTTAAACAACAAAACTAGGTAATGTCTTCTAAGAAAACAATTTCAAAATTCTTCACTATTTTTACCAGTGTAGATAAAGAAATCAGCTCCATAATACATCAGCTCTATATTTTTTACTAAATTGTTAGGTAAATCTCACTCTGCATCTGTTTTAGGATACTGGTTTTTACTAAGAGGATCTAATAGTGAATGTAGAGTATTGGGTTGGGTGCGGTGGCTCATGCCTATAATCCCAGCACTTTGGGAGGCCAAGGCAGGTGGATCACCTGAGGTCAGGAGTTTGAGACCAGCCCGACCAACATGGTGAAAGCCCATCTCTACTAAATACAAAAAGTTAGCCGGTTGTGGTGGTGCATGCCTGTAATCCCAGCTACTTGGGAGGCTGAGGCAGGAGAATCGCTTGAAGCTAGGAGGCAGAGGTTGCAGTGAGCTGAGATTGCACCATTGCACTCCAGCCTTGGTGACAAAAGTGAAAAATCTTATTAAAAAAAAAAAATATATATATATCTATATACACACACATATATATAGTATTCTATATATAGTATTATATTTTTTTTCCAAGCCCAGTGGAAAAGCCTCAGCAAGCGTGGAGGTATCAGAAGCCTCCAAAAGGATCCCACTAAGTAATTCCAAGTCACTCTCATTCACCCCATTGGAAGTTCCAATATATATAATACTATATATATAATACTATACTATATATACTACTACATATATAGTATTCATGGGATGTAAAACCCACGTATATGGAGGCCTGACTTTTCATATCCATAGATTTCACAGGGCTGACTGTGAGACTTGAGTATACATGGATTTTGGTATTGGCAGGGTCCTGGAACCAATCCCCTGTGATTATCAAGGGGTAATTATAGTTTCATATTACTATTATTTTGTTAAGGTTTACTACATCTATGTTTAAAAGGGATATTTTTCTGTAGTTTTTTGTCCTTGTGATGTCATGCCTTTGTTTGATTTCTTTGGTTTCATCTGGAGTTGGGCTTGGGGTTAGTATTTACAGTATTTGGGATTAGAGGGTTAAGGCTTAGATTTTAGGGATTAAGGAATAAAAGAATTTGAGGATTAGGGTTAGGGTTGGGGCTGGGGTTAGGATTGGGGCTGGGATTGGGACTAGGGCTAGGGTTAAGGTTGTTTTACTATTGCCTTCCTTTCTTTCACTATTACCTTGTAGGTTAATTTAGCATCCTCCCCAGCTAACACCTTGCCTCTCTACTACATACCCACCTCATCTTTTCCTTCTCTGGCCCTGTCATTCTTACCTATTTTCTGAATTGTTGATCATCGAGTATCTACATGGGCTTCAGAGGCTGCTCTGTGAAGCTCAAGGACTCAGGAAGGAGCAAAGGGAGAAAATTCACACTCACCCTAGCTTACTCTTGCCAAGCAGGCATCCTTGCCTCTCTCCTCTGCCACCTACCCTGATAGTTGAGTTAATGCCCCCATGGCCTATTTCCCCATATGCAAGAAGAAATTATCACAAGGCCCTTAAGGTGGAAGCCCACCAGTGAACTCTTCCAGTGCACCATCTCCTAAGCCATTCCCAAAAAGCTCCGTCGCCACTCTATTCCCCTCCGTCTATACACTGGGTCAGGCAGGAGGCAGCAGGGTTATGGCCAGACACCACTGTTCAAAGTGAGTCACCACCAGTCTAAGCCAGTCAAAGCATGTCAACTCGAGTCACGGCTGGTCAAAAAGAGTCTGAGGCCACCAGGTGCAGTGGCTCATGCCTGTAATCTTAGCACTTTGA
The DNA here is from genome assembly GCF_028885625.2 of Pongo pygmaeus. Taxonomy (NCBI): domain Eukaryota; kingdom Metazoa; phylum Chordata; class Mammalia; order Primates; family Hominidae; genus Pongo; species Pongo pygmaeus. Next base: position 117,263,887 of record NC_072396.2, on the reverse strand, counting down.
GAGCCTGAGGCAAGTGGATCCCTTAAAGTCAGGAGTTCAAGACCAGCCTGGCCAACATGGTGAAACCCCATCTCTACTAAAAATATAAAAATTAGCTGGGTGTGGTGGCAGGCGCCTGTAATCCCAGCTACTCAGGAGGCTGAGGCACAAGAATCATTTGAACTGGAGAGGCGGAGGTTGCAGTCAGCTGAGATTGCACCACTGCACTCCAGCCTGGGCAACGCAGTGGGACTTTGCCTCAAAACAAAAACAAAAACAAAAAGCAAAAAACAGTCTGATCATGGCTAGTTAAGACTGGTCAAGGCCAGAAAAAAAGTAGGCCCAGGCTGGTCAAAGCCAGTTGTAGCTGGTCAAGAATGGCCCTAGGTTGTTAATGCTAGTCCAGGCCAATCGAAGCCAGTCACAGCTGATCAAAACCAGCCAAATCCATTGAAAATCAGCCAAATGTGTCCAAAAGTGGTTAATTCCAGTCAATGGCAGTCAAGCTTGTTTGAAGCTAGTCACTGCCTATCTAAGCAAGTCAATACTGGTAAATTCTGGACAAAGCCAGCCATGGCTGGTCAAAGCCACTTATAGCCAGTTTAAGCCAGTCAAAACTGGTTAATTCTGGTCAAAGCCCAGTCACTGCCAGTTAAAGCCAGTTACTGCCAGCCTAAACTCATCAACGCTGGTTGATTCCGGCCAAAGCCAGTCACAGCCAGTCAAATCTTGTCATGACCAGTCAAAGGGTTGCCACAGCTGATCTAATCCAGTCAAAACCAGTCAATTCTGGTCAAAACTGGTTGTAGCCAACCTACTCTAGTCAAAACTGGTGTAAGCCAGCCAAAACCAGTTGATCCTGGTAAAACTAGTCACGGCTGGTCACAGCTGGTATAAGCCAGTTGATTCTGGACAAAGCCAGTCACTGCCTGTCAAAACCAGTTGGTTCCAATCAAAGCCAGTCACATATGGCCAAAGCCAGTTACAGCCAATATAAACCAGTAAAAAACACTGCATCCTGGACAATGCCAAACACAGCTGGTCATAGATGGTCACAGTCAGTCTAAATCGATCAAAAACTAGTCAATTCCAGTCAAATCCAGTCAGAGTCTGATAGATTTGATCACGACCAGTCAAGGCTGGTCACATTCAGTCTAAGCCAGTCAAAACTAGTCAATTCTGTTCAAAGCTGGTCACAGCCCATCATGTTTTGTCTAAGCTGGTCAAAATCAATGAATGCTGGTCAAAGCCAGTTGTGGCCAGTTATGGCCTGGCCTGTCATGGGAAGTCTAAGCCAGTCAAAATCAGTGTAAGATGGTAAAAAACAGTCAATTCTTGTGAAAGTTGGCTGCAGCCATTCATGGCCAGTCTAAGCAGGTCAAAACCAATCTAAACTGGGCAAAGCAAGTCACAGCCAGTGAAAGCCTGTCAGAGCTAGTCAACATGGGTCAATTCTGGTCAAAGCCAGTCAGAAGTTGGTCAGGTCTGATCAAGACTAGTCAAGGCTGGTCATAGCCAAGCTAAGCCAGTCACAACTGGTAGATTCTAGTCATAGCCGGTCATGGCCAGCCAAAGTTTGTCACAGCCAATCTAAGACAGTCAAAACCAGTCTAAGCTGGTCAAAGCCACTCAAATCTGATCAAAACTGGTCTCAGCCAGACTGAGCAAGTCAAAACCAGTCAATCCCAGTCAAAGCCAGTCACAGCCAGTCATGGCTATTCAAAACCAGTCAGAGCCAGTTAAAACCACTCCAGGCCATTCAAAGTCAGTCAGAGGCAGTGAAAACTGGCCAAATCCAGCCATAGCCAGCCAAGGCTGACCAAAGCTGTTCACAGTCAGTCTAAGCTGGTCAAAACCGGTTACAGCTGGCCAGAGTCAATCAAAGCTGGTCACAGCTGGTTAGAATCAGTTAAAGCCCATCATGCCAGTCAAGGCTGATCATGATCAGTGAAATCCAGCCAAAGGTGGTCATGGCTGATCACTGTGGGTCCAAGCCCATCGTGGCTGGTCAGACCGCAAAAAGGAATTAGTACAATCTAGCCCAATCATCTAATTTTAGATACATGAGATTGGGTGAAATCCAGAGAGGTTAATATTTGCTTTCTTTTTTCTTTTTATTTCCCTAAGACTTCTGAGTCGGGAGGTAAATATCCAAGTCCCTAAATTATTGAGTGACACAACCAGTGACTAGATCTCTGGTGTCCTGACTGATAGACCAGTGTTCTTTCTTACACATCAAGACTTAACAAATGTTCTAGCAGCCCAAGTCAGCAGAATTGTCAAACTCACTGACTTCAGTTCCATATGCATATAAACATAGTGGTGTTGAGATGGGGTTATGGCTTTAGAAATTCATGGCAACATACGTTTTGGAAAACTTTCAAATAAAAGCTAAAAATAGGAAATGCTATAGCAAATTCTGTCACATAATTTTTTTAATAGTATATGTGCTTTAGATGTAAAATCTATTCACCACACCATCAAACATTAATTGCCAGATTATCTTGCAAGCTAAGAAAAACAAACCATTAAGTTTAGTAGATCAGTATACTCTTCAGGTGACATGTATTCGCTTCATTAGACAACTGACTGTTCACATCTGCTTTCTTCTCCATAATATGCACACAGGATTATCTTATGTAGAAAAAGGCCCACCAGACATTCAATTAACCCAGCTGTCACACATCTGTTGCTGTCTCTATAAATGTGCAGTTAACTGGAAATTACTCTTCTGATAACTTTACACCTCTTTTTTTATTGTAATAGTCTCTTACTTCCTCCATACAAACTACCTCAATGGCTTTGTTTGTGATCCAAAGATTCTAGAACATATCCAACTATTTCTGATTCTCTGAATGGAGGAACAAGTCTGGCATTTACATTTAGTGATTTGGAATCTTACAGATGCAGTCTCAGTGTAATTCATCAGATATTAAAATAAGAACCTAGACTACTTAATAAAGATCTGAAGTTGTTATTCTACTCCAACCATGACTATTAACTTGCTGTGAGTGCCTAAGTAAATTGTATTACTGCCTTATAGTTGAGTTTTCCGGTTTGTAATATATGCAGGAGGAGAGAGCTCTCCATACTACTTTATAAAACTTTTGGAACATTGTGTGTGGTTATTCAAATTTCTTGGGGGCATCAACTATATTGTGGTATTAGAGTCCCGCAGAAAACTGCGATAAATAAATGTACCAGCACAGCTTTCTTTTTTTTTTTTTTTTTTTTTTTTTTTGAGATGGAGTCTCGCTCTGTCGCCCAGGCTGGAGTGCAGTGGAGTGATCTCAGCTCACTGCAACCTCCGCCTCTCAGGTTCAAGTGATTCTCGTGCCTCAGCCTCCTGAGTAGCTGGGATTACAGACACACGCCACCACGCCCGGCTAATTTTTTTGTGTTTTTAGTAGAGACGTGGTTTCACCATGTTGGTCAGGCTGGTCTTGAACTCCTGACCTCGTGATCCACCCGCCTCAGCCTCCTAAAGTGCTGAGATTATGGGTGTGAGCCACTGTGCTTGGCATAGCTTTCTCTTCCTTAATAAGTAAATAACAAATATTATCATGCATTTAACAGCACTTCACATTATTCAAAAGGGCTTCACCAAGAAGGCATTTTTTGAGTACCTGCTATGTGCCACACACTGTAGTAGGTGCTAAAACTATAAAAATTATTAAAACCTAGTCCCTTGGTTTAGGGGTCTTTAAGGCAGCCCAACAGACAAAAAGTCCCTTTCCTGTTCAAGTCCTGAAACAAATTGAAATGTAGCATATAGTAGTAAGGTAGACAGATATCAAAATACCAACGTCATTGCTCCTAAAACTAGTATTGAAGAATATGGTGCATCTAAGTCCACATGGACTTTATAATCAGACCCTGAGATTTACAGACTTAACCACTCAACAGAATTAGACCTGGAAAACAGAGCCGGCCCTGGAGAACAAAGGAGAATATATGCTCCCTGCAGGCAGCTACTCCCAAGGAAGCAGAGCAAAGGAAGGGACTGCACTATGCTTGCTTAATTTCTCCATTCAAAGTTGTCAATCAGCCAGGCACAGTTGCTTCCGCCTCTAATCCCAGCTACTTGGGAGGCTGAGGCGAGAGGATTGCTTGAGACCAGGAGTTCTATCTAACCAGGGCAACATATTGAGACCTTCCCCCCAACCCCAAGGCCCCATCTCTAAAAAGAAACAAACAAACAAACAAACAAAAAAACAAAGTTGCAAAACAAATATGTGCTCTTCACCCATCCTCAGTTAAGAATGAGTATGGAACAAATCAGTGCCAGAAGCGTTACACAAACGGATGTCCTTCCACCTGGTAGGAAACATCTGAAGTGAAAAGGAATCATTCCTCCGCCCTAATACCTACCCTCAAGAATCTCATTACATTGATATTCACAGCAATCCTGAGAGGTAAATAGGAAATTACTCTTTTAACTGTTTTATTTTATTTCTTCTCATTTTCTTCTTTTTAGACTCTAAATTATGATTAATTGTTTTATGGTAGAGAAAGCTGAGACATGGAAGAGTCACAGAGCTAGGCTGAAACCATAGTAGAATAATATCTTAATTCTTTATGGTATGAACTTGGACATTTTTACCAATGAAATTAAGTGATGAATCTGTCTATACAATGCCTTACTTTTTTTGCAAGTGAAACATAGGCTTTAATCCAAATGGTTTTGTGATTATCTAAGGTTATGACAAAAGCATCTGTCATCCTGTGTACAGATGAGGTTATTTGCACATTCAAATCTTCTATCTCTCTTTCAAGGTTAGAAGTAAAAGTTTTTTAAAAAGAAAAGGCAAAAGCAGATAAGCTTTAAAAAATGGAATGCCACCATAGTAAAGTTTTATAGAGAAAGGAGCCAGGCATAGGTGAGGGAAGCAGATAAGAAAGACAAAATAAAACCAGGCAGTTACCCAATGCTCAATATGAGAAAGAATGCTTAATTTAGTCAACTGGCACTGTGTTTCTTTTTTTTTTTCTTTCTTTTTTTCTTCCTTTAAATGAATAAACCTATGAAATGTGTACCTATAGTAGTTATTAGATTCACACATTAAGCATTTTATATGTTTTCGGTTCTGGGCTAAGTACTATATAAATAATACTATATACACAAAGTGCTATGTAAATGCATGTACAAGGAAGTCACCCTCTCTGTTTTGTTTCAGATGGGAAAACAGACTTATTTGGATCAAGCAACTTGTCTATTTTCACATAATCAGTAGTATGTGAGAGTGTCAAGATTTGAACCCAAGATGTCTGACTCCAGAGCCCATACTCAGTCAGTTCATTCTTGCTTTCTGTTTTTCTTTTTCGTGATTTTTCTTTTTCTTACCCAGTTCATTCTACTGGTCTATCAGCTAAGAGCAGAAATTGTTACTTCTGGGTGGAGCACATTCCAGCAGGGAAAAGAAAATATGTCTAAGATAGCTACCTTATTTGAAGCTTATAATGCAGTTAGGTACACATGGTATAAACACTAAAAAGCTTATGGTAAGTGAACACAAATGAACATATTAACAAGTATATGAGCCTTGAGATGAACTGGAATGAAAAAAATTATTGGAGGGGGAGAGTGTTAAGCTGACAAGCATGTGCTCATAGTCTGAGCTGTTTAAAGATAAGCTGCCTCCAGAAGTAATAAGTTCTCATCATGAGAGGGACTTCTCACACAGGCTGAAGGAACAAACATTTGGTAGATCAAATTATTTAAAATGACATCCAAAGTCCTTCCAACCCTGAGAGTCTATGATTTAGTCATTATTTTGAATAGCCACTATGTGCTAATTCCTGGGATAAGTTCCTCTCACAAAGGGGAATAAGACATACCCTAAAAGAGCCCACAGTTTAATGGAGCACATAGCATAAACTTAGGAATATAGAATACAGTGTAAGAAGTACTCATATGACATGGGAACAAAGAAAATGTGCACCTAACCCAAACTGGGAAGGGCAGTTAAAAAGGAAAACTGAAAATGTTTCCTAGATACGAAGCCTAAACTAACTCTTGAAGGAAGAGTAGAAAGCTAGCTAGGTTTTGCTTTATCTGTTGCAATGTAACAAACCATCCCTAAAACTTAAAACCAAAAAAAAAATTATTATGTCTCATCATTTTGTGGGTAAGAAATCCAGGCAGGGATCAGTTGGCCAATTCCTCTGCCTTTCTCTTGAAGTTACTCAATGGTACTCAGCAGCTGAGCTGGTCTGCAGGGTCCAAGACAAATTCACTCACATACCTGGTCTCTTGTAGGGGATGGCTTTAAAGACTGGTCTCAACTAGAACCCTCCTCCTCTCTATGTGATCCCTTTAGTAGGGTAAGTGCCACAAGAGATCAACATGAATGAACCTCAGACCAGTGAATTTGGATTTGCTATATTACATAAATTGTAAACATTCTAAGAACTTGGGTAAGAGAAAATGATGTCGGCAAAAATGGATTTAACTTACCTCCATACCAGATGGGCCAGATGCGACAGAAGGGGGGGTACAGAAAACCACTTAATTGTTGCAATGTTTACACTAAGACCTACACTTGTGTGGTGTCTATAGCAGCAGAAAATAGAGGATATCCAGACATTACTGTGAAGACGTACTAAAATTATGGATAGCAAGGTATCCATTTGACTCCCAACTACTGATTATTGGGGAACATTATCATCAAACTACTTGCTTCAGATGGGTAAAAAACAGATGGATAAAAGCAGACATCAGTCGATTTTTAAGACTGTTGACTATGTACTCACTTTATTCAAGCTAACACTAAAGATGTCAGAGGCCTAGTACTGGATAAATGTGTAAAGTATCAATTAAGGCTCATAATAAGACTTGATCGCTTATAATGGAGGTAAGATTCAGGGAAATGTCCTAAGGAGTTTCCTGTGGATGCCTGAAAAAATCTTCCCCCTGACACCATACCTTCCTCTCTTGCCTGTAACTCCTTACTATGAACCAAAGAAATAGGTAGGTAATTGCTCACAAAGGGAGCTACAAGAAGATTTAAAAGTCACTTACAAATTCAACTAATGTATTTCAACAAAATAGACTGTTTTCCTCAGGAAAATGGCATTCTTTATAAAATTATAAAATTTCTTAAGCAAACTTCCCAGACCAGTGTAATTAGGAAGGTATTTAAGACTCTCCTTCCTTCCTAACTCTAATTGTCCCTGAGTTATTTTTTTTTTTTACTTTAAAACTAAGCAATATAGGCTCACGCCTATAATCCCAGAACTTTGAGAGGCTGAGGTGGGCAGATCACCTAAGGTCAGGAGTTCGAGACCAGCCTGGCCAACATGGTGAAACCCTGTCTTTACTAAAAATGCAATAATTAGCCAGGCATGGTGGTGCATGCCAGTAATCCCAGCTACTCGGGAGGCTGAAGTAAGAGAATCTCTGGAACCTGGGAGGCAGAAGTTGCAGTGAGCCAAAATTGCGCCACTATACACCAGTCTCGGCGACAGAGCGAGACTCTGTCTCAAAGAAAAAACAAAAACAAAAAGAAAAGAAAGTTTAAAAAAATTTTAAAAAAAACAAAAACTAAGCAATACTTTAGCTTTTCTTAGACTCTAGGGCCAGTCTTGTGATGTTCAGTTGGATAGCTGGGAGCTTTCCCTCAGGCCACTTCATCATTGTTTCCCGTTATCAGCTAATTAAAATGAGACTAGTAAAAGATAATCTTTCACAATTGGACTCAAAAGAGAAGACAGCCGGAGATTGGGTCGTCTGTCCCTACCAAATTTACAGACTTTAGATGATTGGAGCAGATTATTTACATTTGTGCAACCAGTATTATACCTATTTTCAAAAGAAAGTCTATTACTCCTGAAATCATCTTGGGGTTTGACTTATCGAACTTATTTCTTCAAGTAAAATAAATTCTAAAAGCATTAAGAACTTTTACATGACATAGAAAATGGTTGATCTTTTGAGAGAAAATGGCCAGGCCAAAAAAAAAAAAAAAAGAAAGAAAGAAAAGAAAAAAGAAAAAGATTGAACTACACAATAGAAAAAAGGATGCTCGATTTTGTTGAAATGACTATAAACTTTAAAATGAGAGATTTACAGCTTACAAAACGTCTCCTCTCAGATGCAATTCTTTTTTAAAAATTTAATCACTTTCTCAGCCGTGTACGTTTACGGTATATTCAAGTGTAAATCAAATCACTAAGACAACAAAACCATTCACAATTTATAAACTGTGTCCATAAAGAATTCCATTTTGCCAATAATAAACAGGAACAGTCTCTGCATCACTTTGATTTCCATAAAGAAGTATTATCAGAGGTTGATATGTTACATTCTTTTTTTAAAAAGACTATTTATTTATTTATTAATTTAGACAGAGTCTCGCTCTGTTGCCCTGGCTGGAGTGCAATGGCCCAATCTCGGCTCACTGCAACCTCTGCCTCCCAGGTTCAAGTGATTCTCCTGCCTCAGCCTCCCTAGTAGCTAGGGTTACAGGCATGCGCCATCACTCCCAACTAATTTTTGTATTTTAGTAGAGACGGGGTTTTACTATGTTGGCCAGGCTGGTCTTGAACTCCTGACCTCAAGTGATCTGCCCACCTCAGCCTCCCGAAGTGCTGGGATTACAGGCATGAGCCACCATGCCTGGCCTATATGTTATCTTTTTAAAATAAAACATCTTATTAATTTAGACCCCTGGGACCCTTAACTATTATATCATGACTTTAGTTTTGCAAAGTCTGCCCACAAGTAGGTTTTTTTTTTTTAATGTATTAAATACCTAATGCTGCTATGCGAACATACTGTCACCAGATGGCAGTTGTATGCCACAGCCCTCAAGGTTTGATCTATAAGACATAAGCTAAGACTTGTTTCATTGAAGTAGAGATATTATCTTTCTTTTACCTTGTTCATATCAAAAGCATATAATAAACTTAAATAGTAACGAAATCTGAAAACACTTTTTTGTTTTTTTTTTTGAGACGGAGTTTCGCTATGTCTCCCAGGCTGGAGAGCAGTGGCATGATCTCGGCTCACCACAACCTCTGCCTCCCGGGTCCAAGCGATTCTTCTGCCTCAGCCTCCAGAGTAGTAGCTAGGATTACAGCCATGCACCACCATGCCCAACTAATTATTGTATTTTTAGTAAAGACAGGGTTTCACCCTCTTGGCCAGGCTGGTCTCGAACGTCCTACCTCAGGTGATCTGCCGGCCTCGGCCTCCCAAAGTGGTGGGATTACAGGCGTGAGTTACCACACCTGGCCTGAAAATACTTTAGAACAAATGCCAAACAAGTGAACTCCAGGATGCAATTTTATTTGCACAACATATCTCACTCTAACCAAATACCAATGTTTCATTAGAATGCTAATCTTTGTATCTATTATCACTTGGACTTAATAGTTCTTCCTGATTTTCTTTTATCCTCAATTTACAGTCTTGTCCCACACCCCTCGCCCAACAGTCATTTAGTCAAACACGATATAGCCATGGCAGCCTAGTTATCCCAACTAAAAGAATAGCATCTCTTATGGTCTCTTCATCTCCCTGAAGCTTTCTGGTTCTTTTATTTTTCTCTGTTTCTTCCTCTTCGCTTAGGATATATAATTTATTCTCCATAGTTCCTAGAAAATGTATCTTCAAGTTTGTTTCTAATTTTAAAAATTTGTTTGATTTTTCTTGTTGAGAATAATTTACACTGCTCCATTGCTGGAACTGACTAAATCCTTTTGTGGTTCGTAAGTGCGATGATTGGTTTTTCACACATATATGTGAGAGGTGCCTCCCTCAAACCTTGTTAGGAGTAGAAGGTAGGCACATTACCTATCTAACATGAAAAAAGAAGAGAAAAAATAACATTTCTAAAAGGTGCCCAAACAACCCAATTCAAAAATGGCAAAGGACTTGAATAAATATTTATCCAAAGAAGATATACCAGTAATAAGCACATTAAAAAATACTCAACATCACTAGTTATTAAAGAAATGCAAATCAAAACCACAATGAAATACTACATGATACCCACTGCAATGGTTATAAACAAAAAAAATCGAAAATAAGTGTTGCTGAGGATGTGGAGAAATTAGAACCCTATTACACTGCTGGTGAGAATGTGAAAATAGTGCACCCACTATAGAAAACGGTTTGGTAGGCCGTGCACGGTGGCTCACAACTGTCATCCAGAAACTTTGGGAGGCCGAGGCAGGTGAATCATTTGAGATCAGGAGTTTGAGACCAGCCTGGCCAACATGATGAAACCCCGTCTCTACTAAAAATACAAAAATTAGCTGGGCATGGTGGCACATGCCTGTAATCCCAGCTACTCGGGAGGCTGAGGCAGGAGAATTGCTTGAACCTGGGAGGCAGAGGTTGCAGTGAGCTGAGATAGCGCCACTGCACTCCAGCTTGGGCGACAGAGCCAGACTCTGTCTCAAAAAAAAAAAAAAAGAAAGAAAGAAAAAAGAAAATGGTTTGATAGTTTCTCAAAAAGTTAAACATAGAATTTCCATACGATTCAGCAGTACCATCCCTAGGTATGTACTCCAAAAAGAATTGAAAGCAGGGACTCAAACAGATACTTGTACACGCATGCTCATGGCAACATTATTCACAATAACCAAAAGGTAACACAACCCAAGTTTCCATCAGTAGATGAATGGATAAACAAAATGTGGTATATACATACAATGGACTATCATTGAGCCGTAATAAGGAATGAAATTCCCATACATGCTGCAACATGGATGAACCTTAAACACACTATGCTAAATAAAATAAGCCTGACACAAAAAGACAAATACTGTATGATTCCACGTGTATAGGATACCTAGAATAGTTAAATGCATAGAGAGAGAAAGTAGAATAGTGGTATCCAAGGACTTGGGGGAAGGGAAATGGGGAGTTAGTGTGTAATGAGTACAGAGATTCCGTTTGGGAAGAGGAAAAGGATGGTCATGATGGTAGCACAACACTGTAAATATATTTAATGTCACAGAACTGTACACTTAAAAATGGTTACAAAGGTAAACTTTGTGTTAAGTAATTTACCACAATTAAAAAAAAAACTTTAAAAAATGCCCATGGGCCTTTTCTGATAAAAGAAGCCTAAATAGGAATTGTCTCAATTTAAAGAAGAATATGTCGTGAAGCAGGAGATTTTTGAATAAAGGAAAATCAAGCATAGCTTTACCTGGCTGTGTCACAAACCCATCGATTCAGAACTTGTGATTATTCAGACCAGTATTGATTTTCTGGGTCTAGCAAAGTATTTCTTCTCATCAGTGTAAACAAGAGGCAGAATTAATCAATTTAACAGAACAATCTATAAGTTCCTCAGCATATTTAGAGTCTACGAGAAAATTAATGTTACTAATTATAAGTACTTGTCCCACAGTCGAACTTCCCATAAATTTCAGTATTTAGGGCTGCCTGTTAAGCAATGTAACTTTGTTCATCCACTGTGCTCTTCTCTTTTTTTTTTTTTTTTTTCTGAGATGGAGTCTCGCTCTGTCACCCAGGCTGGAGTGCAGTGGCTCAGTCTCGGCTCATTGCAACCTCTACCTCCCGGGTTCAAGTGATTCTCCTGCCTCAGCCTCCTGAGTAGCTGGGATTATAGGCACGCACCACCACGCCTGGGTAATTTTTGTCTTTTTAGTAGAGACGGGGTTTCACTATGTTGGTCAGGCTGGTCTCGAACTCCTGACCTCATGATCCTCCCGCCTCGGCCTCCCAAAGTGCTGGGATTATAGGCATAAGCCACCGTGCCTGGCCACTCTTCTCATTTATCTAAAACATTTTTGTTTTATTGTTTCTCTGGCTTGACAGAATCTCTCCTACCTCTCTGAAAATCATGTAACCCTTGCAGAGAAACAGGGCACCCTCTTCCTCTATCCCAGCTTTTCTAGCCCATCTCTGAGAGGGTAAAGAACCTGGATTATTCTCAGATCATTAATATTGTATTATTATTGCCTACCACTGCCTGGGGACCTAGTTTGTGAGAGCACTGTGCTAGTGCTTTCTCAGTGTTATCTCTAATTCTAAAAATCCTGCAAGACAGACATGGGAATATCTATTTTTGAGATTGGGAAACTAAGGCAATACCAGTTATGTGTCTTTGATCAAGGCCACGTAGCTATTAAGTGTGCACCAGGTTTTAAACATGTCTTTCATCACCAAAGCCTATATGTGACCTTTCTGATACTGCGCCACCTTCCAAATACTGTCTTATTGCAATCAGACACGTTCTGTGAGAGTTTGTACTAGTCCTAAAAGGAACGAAGATGCATTTCTTCTTAAAGAACATAAAATTTGAGCTTTTCCCTTGAAGTGGCCTTGCTCCTTATTTTAATTTTTTTTTCTGATTCAGAGCACTTTGACTGTGAAAGCCTCGTAGCTCAAAGGTCCCTCCACAACCGTAATCTTTAGTTCTCAGGTTAATGTTAGCAAGTCTCCGAGGATGGTTTTCTTCTTGATGACCTTGGCAGGAAAAGAAGTTAACCCCTTCATCAACTCAGTCTGTAGGCAACACCAAAACATGATGAGATGGGCTTCATTTTTTGCCTCAAATAATCTGTATATGTAAGTCCCCAGAGCCCAGCCAAGGCAGCTTAGAGGGCAAAGCAAATGTCTTCTGTGACTGCAGAGAAAAGTTTCCAGGAAGCCAGGGATCTCACAGGCTGCTCTCAGCCCTGCTTGTCAATGAACAAGCAAAAGAATCAAAAACAGATAAGGAACAAGAAGATAAGAGAAGCCCAATATGGTCTAAAACAAACTAACAAAGAAGAGATAAGATGTTTGCAGAAAAAAATAACCTTTGGAAAGGGCTAGCCTTTGACAAAATTGTGAAGGAGGTCGTCTGTTTTCTCTTTCACGCCATCTGCATTCGCCTCTCCTCTTATCATTCTACTCCTCCACCCTAAGTAGTCACAGAGCTAATAAATACTTCTTGAATAAATGCTTGTTGAAGCCTCCTAGCATGAGCTTGCCTTCTCCCTGCCACCCCCTTAACATATTTCATGTTCCACGACATCCTCCCTATCCAAGTCAAAACTTGCTCCCTCCTTTACATTCTCATATAGGAACTCGGTCAAATTCACTTGGTCAATTTATCTAGCAAGTATGTTGATGGTTAGCAATGATTTAATGCACTACCCCTACCAGATTACACATTTGCATTTTGATGGGGTTATCCAAACCTTAGACCTGTCTTTCCCTCTCCACTATCTCTTCCCCGGCTTTCACTTGTGAATCCGTAAATCCCATCATGGTGTTTGCACAACCTCTCCAACAAGTAAGTTTTGGCTGCGTAAGATAAAGGACTAATGGCCATAAGAGATATAGCATATGTTTGCAAACATTCATGGGGCATTGCTTGTAAGCCTGGGATTCCTTAACTTGAAGGGGCTTACAATTTAGCTGGGAGACAAAATTAACACCTATAAAAAGTCAAACAACAAAACCAAAATTTGGCGGCCTTCCTACATTTAATAATTTGCAACACCAGCTGACTCCAGTGATCTGACACTACCTCAGGGAAAGATCTAAAAGTAGTATCTTCAAAGTATATGGCAATAGCAACAGTATCTAAATGGTGGAGGGTGAATGAGGCAGTGACAAAGTCACAAATACACTGTCAAAACAAGCCCACAGCCATAGCGTGTACACCCATAAATCCTAGTGTGTGTCAGAGTATTCCAGTGGTGAGCATGCAAACTCAGAAAATACATGCATGAGCCGCTATTTGGTAAATACCTCCACAAAACTGGCTTCCATCATTTTCCTGTGAATACATTGGAAATAAAATTGATGGCTTTTTAATTAACTCTGTGTCTAATATGCAGATGGTAAGTTCAGCAATTACACAAAACAATTTCCTTAGGTTGCAGCTCTGAAATCATTATTTAGGAATGGAATTTTCAAGATGTTTTGAAACACTACTGAGAGGAGCTGGAAGTTGTTGGGCAAGGGGACACGTAAAAGGAATTACCTGTTAAGTTTTTCTTATCTCTCCAAACTATACAGGCATAGAAGGGACAGCTGCATGTGCCCTCCTAAATATTTAAGTGGTGGTGAAATCACTCTAATTATCTGTTTTCAAATAACCTGAATTCCTGTCAAGTTTAAGTTAAATATTTCCATAGTACCTTTCTCTTTTGTATGCCCTACAGCACTGAGTACAGTGCCTTTCACCCAGAAAAGAAATTCAACACATGCTTTCCCATGGATTGGTTTATTCTGGTGGAGACCCCAATCTTTTAGAAGTTTCTGGCACAAGCTAAAATTTTTCTAACTCCATGCTCTGTTTCAGAAAGTTTATAATCCTATCTCTCAACTGAACTGTTACCTTCTCACTGAGAAATTCACTGAATTCAAACACCAGTTCGCATTAGAAGAAGGTAAAATATAGATCAGAAGGGAGGGGAAGAGATTGAAGTGGGTTTCCCTGAAAGAGAAGGAGGGGAAAAACAAAAGGTGGCTCATGCCTGTAATCCCAGCACTTTGGGAGGCCAAGGTGGGTGTATCACCTGAAGTCAGGAGTTTGACACCAACCTGGTCAACATGGTGAAACCCCGTCTCTACTGAAAATACAAAAAAAAAATTAGCCAAGCGTGGTGCCGCGCGCCTATAATCTCAGCTACTGGGGAGGCTGTGGCATGAGAATTGCTCGAACCCTGGAGGTGGAGGTTGCAGTGAGCCGAGATTGCGCCACTGCACTCCAGCCTGGGAGACAGAGCAAGACCCTGTCTCAAATAATAATAATAATAAAAAATACAGAAGAAATATTTATTATCAACCTATTCTGTGCCCAGAATTGTGCTAGGTACTGTAAGGAATACCCATATAAAGCATTCCCTACCTTAAAGGAACTCGTAATCTTTTTAAAAAAAACTTTTTAATTTTTTTAAACTCTCCTATTCTGAGAAACATAAGGAACTTGCAATCTATTTGAGGAGGCAAGATAAATACACATAAGCAATTAACCTCAGTATAAAACAAAAGAAAGAGTAGATGAGAGAAGAGCAGTAAAGGAAGGTTTTAAAGGAAGAATGGGACTCCGGCTTGCTCCTGTAATCCCACTCAGGAGGTTGAGGCAGGAGGATCGTTGGAGCCCAGGAGTTCCAGGCTGCAGTAAGGTATGATCCTGCCATTGCATTCCAGCCTGGGTGACAGAGTGCGAACCCATATCCAAAAAAAGAAAAAGAAGAAAGGACGGCAACCTCAGCTCGATCTTGAAGGAAGGCCAGATATTGATAGGAGAAAGGATTAAGGAGCCATTCCAGAGCAAGAGAATGGCATAAACCAAAGGGCTGAGAACAAAATTGGCATAAAATATATCTGAGTTGGGAGGAGAAGAACAATGAACCTGACATGCCTCGAATGAGGTATATTGTACAACAGTGAAAAAGAAGGCCAAATGAGCAGTAAGTTTTGTCTCACATGTGAGATTATTTGCGCCTCAAGAAAAGGAAACATGTTCATTACATCTTTTTTTCATACTTTTTTAACACCTACCTCAGTGAAATACACATAATAGATACTAAATAAGGCCTGGTTGAATAAATGAATCTTAAAGGACATGATGACAGATACTAGAGAAATAGGCCTAAGAAGGAACACCTAGCATTAGGATACAGTGAAAAAGCAAAAGCTCAGGATTGCCATCTTTGAAAATTTTACTAGTAACTGTCACTTAGGGAAGGCTTATAAATATTTTGCTGATGAGAAGGTACAGAATCTGCCTAACAAGCTTCTACTTGCTTTTATCCACATGATTTATCCCTCTGTCCAATTAACTTTCCTAGCAACATACTGGTCCTTATTCCCCACACATTCCATATAAAATCTCTCAGAGCAAGGCAAAAAAGTCGCAAAACTCAGGACCTGAAAATTGGATATACACTGCATTCATGGGTCTGTAAATATTAGAATAGCATTTCCTAAAGTGTCTTCCAGATAGCTCTGAGAGATGTTAATAGTTGTACAATACAAATATGTCATAGAATCAGATAAGTTTGGGAAGCCCTGCCTACTCGGTCACTTGCTTGGAGATTTCCAATGCATATTTGTATATCAAAACATTCTGAAATGTACTACAGTAATCTATTTTAAATTATTTATGTTGTTCAATACAATATTTTCCAACCTTATTTTACCACAGAAATCTTTTTTTAAATACGGACTACTACCCAACATTAAACATCATTGTGCAGGATATTAACGTCTCAACATGTGAAAATTTCCATTAGGAATACCAAGAGAGTTGTTGGAAAACCTTGACCGTGCCCATATTATTTATTTATTTATTTGGCTCTGTGTCCCCAACCAAATCTCATCTCCAATTGTAATCCCCACGTGTCAAGGGAGGGAAGTGATTGTATTATGGGAGCGGTTTCCCCCATGCTGTTCTCATGATAGTGAGTGAATTCTCTCATGAGATCTGATGGCTTTATAAATGGTAGTTTTTCCTGTGCTCTCACATGCTCTCTGTCGCTTGCTGCCATGGAAGACGTGCCTGCTTCCCCTTCTGTCATGATTCTAAGTTTTCTGAGGCCTCTCCAGCCATGTGAAACTGTAAGTCAATGAAACCTCTTTCCTTATAAGTTACCTAGTCTCAGGTAGTATCTTTACAGCAGTGTGAGAATGAACTAATACATTTATTTTTATTTTTTTAAATACAGACGAAGTTTTCCCATGTTGCCCAGGCTGGTCTTGAATTCCTGGGCTCAAGGGATCCGCCCTCCTCAGCCTTCTAAACTGGTAGGATTACAGGCATGAGACCATGCCCATTTAAAATCATTTGTGCCTTGCTGTCATCTCAGAGTGTTCCCTCAAGAAAAGGGTCATATCTCACAAGAAGTCATCACTCCTCACCTCCAGATACTGTAGTTTGTCATTCAGACAATCTGAATTGTCTGCCTACTTGGTGAAACGATCTAGTAGTCCTCAAGAATGAAATAGTTAAATCGATCTATGATAGTTATAAACATAGTCTTTAGGCCAGCCCAGCGTGGTGGCTCACGCCTGTAATCCCAGCACTTTGGGAAGCCAAGGCGGGCAGATCACTTGGGCTCACAAGTTCAAGACCAGCCTGGCCAACATGGTGAAACCCCATCTCTACTAAAAATACAAAAATTAGCCGGGTGTGGTGACGGGTGCCTGTAATCCCAGCTACTCAGGAGGCTGAGGCAGGAGAATTGCTTGAACCTGGGAGGCAGAGGTTGCAGTGAGCCAAGATGGCCCCACCGCACTCCAGCCTGAGCGACTATGTTTTACTTATTTTTTATTACTTTTGTTTTCTTAATCTGAGTCAGTTTTTATTCAAAAAGTATGTTCTATTTAACTAACATCACTGAATTCAGTGGTAGATTTAAAAATAAATTTATAATGCATTTGGGACTATAATGGAATATTTTGAATAACCATAAAATTTTTTTCTTTGGGAAGTATATGAGGATATTAATATTGTTGCACTAGTTCTGATTTGTTATATTTAACTTTTTGTGAGTTTAGCGAGAGTAAAATTCTAAAATATCAATGAAGAATGTATCCAGTCATGTAACCACCACTACCATGATCATTATATAGAAAATATTCAACACGCTAGGACATTCCCTTTTGTCCCTTGGTGGTCAATACCCTCTCACAACCTCAGATCCTGGCAACCACTAATCTGCTTCGTGTAATTGTAGTTTTGCCTTTCATGAATATCATATAAATTGAATGGTCAAGTATGCAACTGGTGTCTGGCTTTTTTCACTTACCATATGCTTTTGAGAATCATCCATGTTTTTTGTTTGTTATCAGTAGTTTGTTCGTGTTTATTCTCAAGTAGTTTTCCATTTTCTAGATGTACCACAATTTGTTTAGCCATTCACCCATTGAAGGACAATTCAGTTGATTTTTGGTTTTGACTATTTTGAATAAATCCCCATAAACATTCAAGTACAGATCTTTGTGTAAATAAACACCCTCAATTCTCCATGCAAAAGCTTACAATATATAGCAGGCTTTAATGCGGTAGGGCACCTAAAGATAGAAGGAGGTCCGCAATAGAGACGTTTCTCAATATAAAGAGACAACAGAGTCTATGCTTTAGAGAGGGCTAAAAGGATGACAACTGGAAAAGTCACAATATAAAACTATTATCAGAACATTGGAACTTTAGAGAAATAATTTTAGTACAGTTGTGAGATTAGAAGCCAGATTTTAAAGAATACAAACAAGCAGTAAGGAATGGAAACCTTAAAAATAGTCTAAAATATTGGCAGTAAAGGGTATGGGGGGAAAATGAAATGGTAATTTTAGGAGATATACAATTTCAAGCAATATTGTGGAGAATTCTGAGGGAACAGAAAAGAGATTGACATTGCAGAGAGGAGATCATTGATGCAGCAAGAACAAAAATAGGATGTTAGATGCTTAGATACTGGTGGAGAGGAAAGCTTGGCAATAAAAATCTACTTAGAGGGAAACCAGGGAGGGTCAGAGCCCATATTTCATGGCTTCAGTTTTATCCATGGAATTAAGTAACTATGTTTAGAGCTGAGATACTAGACTGTATAAAGCTTAGGCATCTACCATAGGAAATTATCAGAATAGCTTAAGAAAGGCTGAAAGAACTAGAATCAAAGTGCAAAATCCAGCTGAAGTTCAATAGCTAAAATTTATTGTGAACTTGGTCATCACGGTTTTGTGACTTTACTCAGAAATGTTTCATGGCCTAGGAGTAAAATCAAAGGAACAGAATGATAGGACATTTCTTTCTTGGTGAGAATGAGCTTTGCAGGGCTGGACGTGGTGGCTCACACCTGTAATCCTAGCACTTTGGAAGGCTGAGGCGGGAGGATTGCTTGAACTCAGGAGTTAAAGACCAGCCTGGGCAACATAGCAAGCCCTCTTTCCCTCCCCTCTCCTCCCCTCCCATCCCCTCCCCTTAGACCAGCCTGGGCAACATAGCAAGCCCTCTTCCCTCCCCTCCCCTCCCATCCTCTTCCCGTTTTTTTTTTTTCTGAGACGGAGTTTCACTCTTGTTGCCCAGGCTGGAGTGCAATGGTGAGATCTTGGCTCAATGCAACCTCCACCTCCCAGGTTCAAGCGATTATCCTGTCTCAGCCTCCTGAGTAGCTGGGATTACAGGTGCGTGCCACCACGCCTGGCTAATTTTCCTATTTTTAGTAGAGACGGGGTTTCATCACATTGGTCAGGCTGGTCTCAAACTCCTGACCTCAGGAGATCCGCCCGCCTCAGCCTCCCAAAGTGCTGGGATTACAGGCGTGAGCCACTGCGCCCGGCCAACCCCTCATTTCTTACAAAATTAAAAACATTAGCTGGTCACGGTGGCGTGCCTGTGGTCCCAGCTGCTCAGGAGGCTGAGGTGGGAGGATGGCCTGGGCCCAGGAAATCAAGGCTGCAGTGAGCTGTGATCACAACGTTGCACTCCAGTCTGGGCAAGAGAGTGAGATCCTGTCCTGTCTCAAAAAAAATAAATAAATAAAAGAAAGAATGAGCTTTGCAGACTTAACAAAATATCAAATAAATAAGACACTATTTGAGTTAATAAAGAGATATCATGGGTCTCATGATGAGTAGGCTAGAAAGTTAAAAGAACTAAATGAAAAACTCATCAGGAAAGCTAAAAATACTGAAGATTATTTGGTAGGGGTGGGGAACAAAAAGAGAGAGTTCTGTAGCTAATAAAAGAAGATGAGGAAGAAAATATTGTGGTTACAGAATAGTGATGGCTGGTCCTTAGAACTGACTTACTGAAGAGACAGTTAAATGGCTGAATAAGGAAGATGTTGGGGAGAAATTTGCTGGAAATGGAATCAGTACAGATCCCTTGTAAAAGATAAATTACTGCAAGACACAATGAAAGGAGAAATTTGATGATAAACTAAAGATCTATTAAGATAAGTTACCTGTTTCTGCATAAACACAGATTGCCTCCGGAAAGACTGAGGCTCTATCATAGAACCTCATCAAATCAGAGTGCAGAGACAAGCAGTTACCAGTTCTTTGATTGTGTACTGCTTTTCTTTACAATCCATTTATCAGTTTTAGTGCACACTGCTGCCATGCTTACCTTTTCAACTGCTACCACAGTCATAAAGCAGTTGGTGCACAGTACATTTCCACTGTCTGTCATATCCGCCAAGTGTACACTGGCAAATTAAATAGAAAAGGTTTAATTTTTTAAAACACAGCTAGAGTAATACCCTTATTATAAACATCACCAACATATTCTTGCTGACAGTAGCAGAAACAAAAGCACGAGGATACAATAATAAAAATAGTTGTGCAATTGGGGGTACAGAATGGGAGCTTGGAACAAAAGATCAAGACAAAGCCGAGTTATGTGAATCCAGGAGTTATAAGCTTCAACCCAGAGCTACAGCAACAGGGATAAGATTCGCTTGATACAATGAAAAGGACCTGGACACACCAAATTACTCATAGTTGTTATCTCTGGAAGTGGATAGAGGATGATAAAGACGAAGAGACTTTCATTTTTAACATTTTATACTTTTGTAATGTTTAGGTTCTCAATGCCAATTATGTGTAACTTCTGAGAATTTTCTAAAACTTGCAAAAGGTAAAAAAAAAAGGAAGGGAAGGAGACAAGGAGACAGAGACGAAGAAGTTTATCACCTCCATAACTTTGGGCAACATATTTAACCCATCTGAGCATCTATTTCTTCAATTATAAAATGGGAATATGTATGAAGAACTACTTTGCATGTTTGTTCAATCAGTCAAAAATTGTGTGTAGAATTTATTGTCTTAAGTGCTGTGTGTTGGCAGTAATCAGGGCTGTTGTGAGGAATCAAATGAAATGATTTGGATGATGTGGCTGACACAGAGAAAGTACTTAACAGACGTCATTATTTTCCTTCTATTGCTCTTGTATAAAAGCAGAATTGGTCTCAGAATTTGAGGCAAGGCAAAGCAGTCTCAGCTATGGGGGCTGGTGAATGCAGAAGCAGAATATTGGGCAGATTCTAACCATATGAAATCAGTTTAACCTCATGTTGCCTAGGGGAGAGGATTTCTGTAAGGCCTGAGAAAGCCCCAGAGTTCTCACATTTGTTCTGAGTCGATTCTTGCATCAATAAAATTGGACTGCAAGTCTGAAGTCTCTTTCCATCCCTGAGAACTTGCCTTTTGGGGTAATCTTCATTTCATTCCATCAAAAGCTGCACTGTACAGTTAAATTTATAGTGTCTTGAAGTACCTCACTTAC
Organism: Pongo pygmaeus; assembly: GCF_028885625.2. Lineage (NCBI taxonomy): Eukaryota > Metazoa > Chordata > Mammalia > Primates > Hominidae > Pongo > Pongo pygmaeus. The sequence continues at coordinate 117,242,696 of NC_072396.2, read as the reverse complement.
TTGTCAAATAAAGTCTCTCCAGATCTTAGCTGTGCATGCCTAATGTTAAAGTTTAAATGGTAGTAAAAGCTAAAGTGTAATATTAAAGCATACAGCTGTCTCTAAATATTGAATACTTTTGATGAAAAAAAAAAGATTTTTTTTGTTCAAGGTTGATCTCCTATGGAATGTCCTCCGGGAGGGAGTGGGTGATAGTGCTGAAGGGAGTCAGCTCAGGAGCTATCAATCATCTCCTGAAATAGAGTTGTTGTTAGGAATCAAATGAAATGACTTGGGTAATGTGTCTGGCACAGAGTAATTGTGTCTGGCACACCGATTATTGTTAAGCTGCCAGATTCGGTCTGCTAAATCCAGTCTCTTCATCAGTTACCTTATGATTCTGTAATAAAAGACCATTAAAATAAGTTTTTTTGCAATCTGGTAGAAGCATCTACTCATCACTATTTTTTGAAAAAATATCAGCTATATCACATTACAATGTGACCACATTATGCTGTTTCTCAGGGCATCAGAGGAGACAAAACTCTGAGCTAGAAAGCTTTAGGTGTAGGAACAATGTAATATGAGGATTAGATTTGAGCTGTAGATAAATATGATTGAAAGGAAAACCTTAAATTAATATGCTTTAAGAAAATCAAAGTCTTTGAGAGAAATTAAGTTTTCTTACTTGTGAAAGAGTCCATATTTTGTTAATGCTCTCCTACTGGAATCAGAATACTTTGATTTCTGATTCTTGAATTCTGGCTCTTCCATAGATTACAGTAACTAGTAATGTAATCTTGAATAACTCACAGACATATATTTCCCACTTGTAAAATGAGTGTAGTGCTAGCTGACTTGCCTAACTCTTGGCGATATAATAAACCTTAAGTGGGATAATAAATGCAAATGCACTTGGAAGCATGTAAAGTACTATATAAATAAAGAAGAGCATTATCTAATTTCCTTCTATATATTTAATGAAAGGCTTCTTCTACAATTCTAGCACATACTCTTTGGCCCTTCTCTCAACATTTAAAACGGTACTTTTCAAATAATTATGTTTATTTTAATCAATAGCATTCTTTATTCAAATGAAATAATGGGAAGATCAAGGAAATCCATAATGTAATATAGGTAAGGGAAGAGCTGCTCCATTGGAGTTGGAGTATGGGCCAAAAAGCCTTCCTGACTAAGCTCAATATCCCCTATCTTTCCTTTCTCACTCATAGCCTGGGAACTTCTGAGCCAGGCCCATCAAAGGCAGCCAGAAAACTACTAATCTGATACTTTTGTGAAATGATTGCTACCGGATTTAGCCCAAAATTAAAAATATTTATGCAATTCTGACTTATCATTTTGTTAGCTTTTCAAAGGCAAGCACCAGGTCCTCTACTTATTCTGGACCTAAAATGGTACACAGGCCAGGTGTAGTGGCTCATGCCTGTAATCCCAGCACTTTGGAAGGCTAAGGTGGGCGAATCACCTGAGGTCAGGAGTTCGAAACCAGCCTGGCCAATGGTGAAACCCTGTCTCTACTAAAAATACAAAAATTAGCCAGTCGTGGTGGTGGGCACCTGTAATCCCAGCTACTCAGGGGGCAGGCAGGAGAATCGCTTGAACCCAGGAGGCAGAGGTTGCAGCAAGCCCAGATCACACCACTGCACTCCAGCCTAGGCTATAGGGTGAGACTCAATCTCAGAAAAAATAAATAAAATAAAATAAAATGGTAGACAAATGACAGGCAGCTCAAGTAGCATGATTCATCAAATCTTTGATGCCATCAATTGTAGGATGTACGTTATTTTATGTACCACTAAGAAAGAAAAAAAACTCCACATTGATCATCTTTTTTTTTTTTTTTTTTTTTTTTTTGAGACAGGGTCTCACTCTGTCACCCAGGCCAGAGTGCAGTGGTGTGATAATGGCTCACTGCAGCCTTGACTTCCCTGGCTCGAGCAATCCTCCCACCTAAGCCTCCTAAGTAGCTGGAACTACAGCCATGCACCACCATGCCCAGCTAATTTCTTATTTTTTGTAGAGATGAGGTCATACTGTGTTACCCAGGCTGGTCTTAAACTCCTGGGCTCAAGTGATCCTCCCACTTTGGTCACCCAAAGTGCTGAGATTACAGGCATGAGCCACCATACCTGGCCACTGGGTAATTTATTAACAATAGAAATTTATTTCTTACAGTTCTGGGGGCCGGGAAGTCCGAGGTCAAGGCAGCACCAGGTTGGTGTCTGGTGAGGACTTGTGCCTCATAGATGGCACCTTCTCACTCCATCCTCACATGGTAGAAGAGGCAAACAAGATCCCTGAAGTCTCTTTTAGAAGGACACTAATATAAGTCTCAACCTTCATGACCTAATCACCTCCTAAAGGTTCCATCTGTTAATATCACCACATTAGGGATAAGGTCTCAACATATAAATTTGGTTAAGGGGACACCAACATTCAGATCATAGCAATCAGCCTCATTAATTTATTTATACATTGAGGGCCTGTTATATATAATAATGAAGAAAATAGAAAAACAGCCTTGCCACCTGTAGAGCTTACATTCTTAGGAGACAAAAATAAATTAACAAATGAATACATATTGTATTTGTTACTGATAAAGGCTATGACAAATAGATTAAGCAGGATAAGGAGGCAAAGAGTGGCAGAAGGTGCTGTCTTATATAGAATGGTCTAAGAGGTCCTGAGGAGGTAACAGTTGAGCAGAAAATGTAATGAAATAAAACAACAAAGGCAACTGCAAGAGAAAAGGTCCTTGGGGGCAATCAAGAAATAGCAAGGAGTGCTTCTGAAAGCAACTGGAGAAAAAATAAACAAACAAACAAACAAAATGGCAAGGAGACCAGTGTGTACAGAACAGAGAACTATGGATTTCATAAGTGTACTGGGAAGCCACTGAAGGACTTTTTTTGTTTGTTTGTTTTTGAGATGAGGTCTTGCTATGTTGTCCGAGCTGGTTTCAAACCCCTGGGCTCAAGCAGTCCTCCAGCCTTGGCCTCCCAAACTGTTGGGATTCAGGCGTGAGCCACCATGCCTGGCCAACTGGAAGACTTTGACTAGGTCATTGGCATAGTCTTATTTGCATTTTCAAAGGATTGTTCAGCCTATGGTATGTACAATAGACTTCAGAGGGGCGAGGGTGACAGCACTTAGGAGCCAGTTGCAGTAGTTCAGTTGAGATACGATGGTGTCTTGGGCTGGAGTGGTTGAAGCAGAGATGGTGAGAGGTTTCAGATTTGGGTTATATTTTGAATGTAGACCAGAAGGGATTTGTTGATGGATTCAAAGTGGATTGTGGAAGAGAGAGAAAATCAAGGATATTTCTGTGTTTGGCTTAAGCGACTGAATAATAATAAGGGAAGAGTTGATTGAGGAGGGGGTAGGAATAAAAATATTGGTTTCAGACATATTAAGTTTAAAATGCCCTTTAGATATCCAAGTGGATAGCCTGGGATTCAGGGAAAGGCCTGGGCTAGAGATATGAATTTGGCAGTCATGGTACCAGCTGAGATTATATAGAAACCCATTACAGATAAAGCAGAGCTCCAAGGACTGAGCTATGGGACTTTCCAACATTTGGAGGTTGGGAAGAGGAATAGAACCTAGAAAAGGAAACAGGATAGCCAATGATGTAAAAGGAAAACCAAAAGAATAATAGTACCCAAGAGCCAAGGAAACAAAATGTTTGCAAGAGGAATTTACCAAACTGCCAATTATGTATCCAAAGTTTCAAAATGCTTTTACTCATTGACCCTCCTCTAGCAATTTGTCTTAAAGAAATATTCACATATGTGTACTAGGATATAGCTACAATATTAATTAGATTGATGTTTATAGTAGTGCAGTTGTAAACTATAAAAATGTTAATATGGAATTATTTCAAAAATAAACTCAGCAGCAAAAAAGCCCTAGAAGTCCTATTAAAAATGGTCTAAAGACTTGAATAGGTATTTCTCCAAAGAAGATTACAAATGGCTAACAAGTATATGAAAAGATGTTCAACATCATCCGGGAAATGCAAATCAAAACCACAATGAGCTATCACCTCACACCTGTTAGAAGAGCTATTATCAAAACAAAAGACAACAAATGTTGGTGAGAATGTGAAGAAATTGGAAGCATTGTACTCTGTTGGTGGAAATGCAGAATGCTGCACCTGCCATAGAAAACAGTATGCAGTATCCTCAAAAAATTAAAAATAGAACTAATACATGATCCAGCAATCCCACTTCTAGGTATTCATCCCAGATAACTGATACCAGGATCTTTAAGAGATATTAGCAATCTTTTTATTGCAGCACTACTCATGATAGTCAAGTTGTGGAAACAACTTAAATGTCATCAATAAATGAATGAATAAAGAATATGTGATATAGGCTGGGTGCGGTGGCTCATGCCTGTAATCCCAGCACTTTGGGAGGCCAAGGCGGGTGGATCACCTGAGGTCAGGAGTTCGAGACCAGCCTGGCCAACGTGGTGAAACTCCATCTCTACTAAAAATACAAAAAAATTAGCCAGGTATGGTGGCACGCACCTGTAGTCCCAGCTACTTGGGAGGCTGAGACAGGAGAATCACTTGAACCCAGGAGGCGGAGGTTGTGGTGAGCCAAGACTGCACCACTGCACTCCAGCTTGGGCAAAAGAGTGAGACTTCTGAAAAAAAAAAAAAAAAGAATATATGGTACATACATACAATGGGATATTATCCAGCCTTTAAAAAAAGGAAAAAACTGCAACATGCGACAACGTGAATAAACCTTGAGGACATTATTTTAAGTGAAATAAACCAGTCACAGAAGGACAAATATTTAAAGATGCTTAGACCATTATTTTGAGAACTTTTTCTTTTTTAATACATGCATTTAGTGTTATACATTTCCCTTGGAGAGTTGCTTTAGCTGCATGTCACAAATGTTTTAATTTAATCCAAATATTTTCTAATTTCCCTTGGGTCTCTCTTTTATATTCATAGGTTACTTAGTAGTGTCTTCCAAATATTTGAGGGTTTTCCAGATATCCTTCTATTATTGATTTCTACTTTAATTTCATTATGATTGGCAAACATACTTTGTATGATTTCAATTCTTTTACATTTTAAAAGTTTGTTTTATAGCCCAGAATAGTCTATCTTAGGGCATATTCCATGTACACTTGGTAAGAAGATGAATTCAAGTTGGTGATAGTCTTCTATATCCATATTCAGCTCCTAATTTTTCTGTCAACTATTGATATATGTGTGTTAAAGTTACCATGTACAATTGAAGATTTGTCCATTTCCCCTTTCAGTTCTTTTACTTTTTATCAGGTGTATTTGGAAGATCTGTTGTTAGCTGCATATACATATATGATTGTTATGTTTTCTTTGTGTACTGATTCTTTTATAATCACGGATTCCTTCTTTATCCCTGGAAATATTCCTTGCTTTTAAATTTACTTTATCTGATATTAATACAGCCACTATGGCATTTTTTAAATTAGTGTTGGCATAGTGTATCTTTTCCCATCATTTAATTTTTGACATATGTATGTCTTTATATTAAAGTGCATTTCTTGTAGACAGCATATAATTGGCTCTTATTTTTATTATCCAATTTTCATTCTGTCTTTGAATTAGTGTGTTGAGATTATTTATATTCAATGTAATTTTTAGCATGATTTGATTTAGGCCTGACATTTGATTAGGCCTGACATTTCCTGCTTTCTCTTGGATTAAATACATTTTACTATTCTATTTCAACTTACATATTGGCGTTTTTGCAATTTCTTTCTGAATTATATATTTAATCATTTTTCTAGGATTTCTGCGTGTGTGTGTATGTGCATATACATGTATAAAGTTGGTGCAAAAGTAATTACGGTTTTTGCCATTAAAAGTAATGGGAACAAATGCAACTACTTTTGCACCAACCCCATGTATGGCTACGATCTATTTAAGAGCTAGCCATTCTTAAGTAGAATTTTGCCACTTCAAGTAAAACATAGAAGCCATACAACCATATAGGTTTCTTTTCCCATTTATTTTCTATTTTTCATAAGTTTAACATCTACTTACATTGAAAACTCCACCAAATCTTATACCTTTGATTTCAATATTAATATATATTTTAAAGAATTTCAGAGAAAAATAGGCTTTTATACTTAATCGTATAATGTTGCTCTTTCTTCAAACTTAAGGATTTCAGTTTCCCTTTGGTATAATTTTCCTTCATCCTGATGAACTTCCTTCAGCATTTCTTGTAAAACACGTCTGTGGGTAACAGATTCTCTCATTTTCCCTTTTTCTGAGAATATCTTTATTTCACCTTCAATTACGAAATATATTTTCAGTGGATATAAAACTCTGGGTTGACAGTTATTTGCTTTCAGCACTTTAAAGATGTTGTCCCACCGTCTTCCAGCCTTCATGATTTCTGATGGGAAATCCATAGGTGTTCAAATCATTGTTCCACATATACCATATGATGTTTTTCTTGACTGCTTTTAAGACTTTTACATTTATCTTGGTTTTCAGTAATCTGGGCATGGTATTTTCTGAGTTATTCTGTTTTGGGTTCACCAAGTTTCTTGAATATGTTAATTTATGTTTTACCATATGTGAAAAGTTTTCTGAGATTATTCCTTAAAATATTTTTGCACTTTTCTCTCCTTTTGGAACTCTAATGACCTGAATGCTATACTTCTTTATAATGCCTCAGAAGTTCCTGAAGTGTGTTCATTTTGTTTAACCTCTTAATCTTCATTGTCTTAGTGTTCCTCAGATTGGACACTATTTACTGACCTATTGTCTAGGTCACTGGCTCTTTCCTCTGTCATCTCTAGTCTATTATTGAACCCAACTGGTAAAATTTTTTATTTCAAATGTTGTGTTTTCCAGTTCTAAATTTTCCATTTTGTTCAATGTTATAGTTTCTATTTTTCTGCTGAGAACACATTCATCTATCCACTCATTTTGAATGCATTTTCTTTTAGTGTTTCTAATAATTCCAACATCTGCATATTTTTAAGGTTCACATCTGCTGAATGTATTCTCACTTGAGAATTGGTCACTTTTTTTCTGGCTTTTAGTATGTCCAGTTTAGAGCATTTCTTGGACATTTTGATTATTATGTTGTTTAGAAAATTATCCTATTGTACTTCTCTGAAGAATGTTTACGTTTTGTTTTATCAGGTAATCAACCTGTTAGATTCAGCTCATAAATTCTGTCTTGCCTTCTATAAGTGGCAGTTCAAATCTTCTATGGGTGGAATAGCCATATAATGGAATACTTTTCAGCCATTAAAAATAACAAAATACTGATATATGCTACAATATGGATGAACCTAAAAAACATTATGCTAAGTGAAAGAAGCTAGATGTAAAATACTATGTATTGTATGATTCCATTCATATGAAATGTCCAGAAAAGGCAAATCTACAGAGACAAAAAGTAGATTAGTAGTTTTCTGGGAGTAGAGATAAGAATAGAGATTAACTGTAATCAGGAAATGGGATCTTATTGGGGTGAAGGAAATGTTCAAAACTAAACTGTAGTGATGGTTGCACAGCTCAGTAAATTTCTCAAAAATCATTTAGTTCTAAATTTTAAACAGGTGAATTTTATAGTATATAAATCACACCTCATTAAGTTTCTGAAATATTGGATTTCATGTTATTCCTCTAAGAATTAGCTCTTTTTGTTTTTATCTGTCCATCGAAGGCATTATTCAAGATTAACCCAAGACTTGTATGGGTGGTTATGATCTCACTTTAGTTCTCAAAGCCTTTACTTTGCTCATTATGGTCTATCCAATGCATGAGTAGCTCAGGGATTCAGCTGTGATTTATGCAGAATTAGGGGACCCCTTCAGTTTTCTTCTGTTTGTAATTCCTCCCACACTCTCCAGCCTTGTTGGGGCTCATTTCCCTTATTTCTTGGACCAGAAAGTTGATGAGATTTCTATCTGAGTTTTAACCTTCAACATCACCACAGCATTATGTGACTGGGACCCAACCTTGGCACCAAGGAACACAAGAAAAATAAGTAAATAAATAAAACTAACCACCATGCATGTTATTTCTTCCAATTTTGACTTTCTTTTATTATCTTCCTGTTTTATTAACTTTCTTGGAGCCCTCAACTAGATGGTTTTTTTGTGTGTGTTTTTCCATAGTTTTCAGTTACAGTCTACTGGAAAAATAGGCTGTAGTTACCTTACACCACCATAGCAGGACTGCAGCTATGACAGATCCAGTTTTGAATTCTAGCTCTGCCACTCACTAGCTATATGAAAGAGTAAATCACCTGACTTCTCTGAGTCTATTTTATTTTCATCTAGGAACTGGGATTTATAACTAGACCTTCCTGAAAATGATTTTTGACTTGAAAAATGTTAGAAAAATGATAAGCAAAGACAAGCCTCCTAGAGATAATCCCATTATTATTTGCTACCAGAGAGAAAATATGTCCTTTGCCTAAATGTATTTCTTTGTTTTCTGAGAAGTAACATTGGTTATATCGTGATGAAATTAGTCGTCTCCTCCGCTAGAATGGAAGTTCTATGAAGTCAGGAACTGTATTTTCCTCATTTATGGTTATATCTTCTACAATACTTTCCACACAATTGGCCCTATTTGTTCAATCAATAAAGATCCCTATGAATTGTCAGTCCGCTCAGCACCCTGCGTTTACAATATCTTAAGCCTCTAACTCCTGTGACATTTACCTCCATCACACTCTACCTACCCACTACCATAGTGGACCTGTATTTCTTGCCATTCCCCAAAACTACTCTATATCAGAAATCCTTGACTCCAATATCCCACTCTCTGACCTCAACCTTATTCTTCTGCCTTTACTTTCACTACATGTTCTCTTGACCTATAGAAACTCTTGTTCTTTTTCTCCCAGTCTTTTGGTAAAAGGCTTGTAGTTCCCTTGAGGCCATAAACCATCCTAGAGAAATTTCTCAGGTTCCTTCTATTTCCTCTGAGCTCCACTCATTGGCCCTTCGGGATACAACAGCATGTTTCTATAGTTATTTTATGTCAGGGATAGCTAAATGGTAAGAATTTTAGATAATCTTTTGATTGCAGACATATGTTCAGTGTGCTACATAAGGTGCCAAGCTCTAAAACTCCGTTTTGGTTTATTATTACATGGCAAACCACATATTTTCAAAAACCGGTTCTCGTTATGGAAGATCTCTTATACCACACATATTCTCCATATTTTCATTTATACATTTAAATGATTTCCATTTTCATGAAAAGCATAATCTAGTCATGATAGAGACCTTTTGCTTTTTTTTAAAAAAAAAGGCATGGCAGAGAGATGTTTTTGAATAAGTAATTTTCACTCGATCATTAGGAACAAATGTTTTTATGAATCAATATAGTCTGTTTTTTTTTATTCTGGGCTGGTGTTTGGAGAATAAATCCCTCATTGGTCTCTTATGATTCTTTAATCTCATTAACCTAGGGCACTGGCAGATTTGCAAGTGATTTGTATTACTTGGTATAAATGTACATTTCTTTCTACTTTCATGTGTTCATAAAATTTTTACATGCCTTTTTAAAGAAACAGCCAAGTCTCTATGCTTAAGAGTAATAATTTTTAAATGATAACTTTGAGTCATGAATTGTAGTTAATGATAACTTTCATTTTTGGTGGGAGGGGGTTGGGGGGAGGATCTCTGGGGTGTAGAGAGGTAAATGAAGGGGAGAGAGGGAGTGAGGAAAGATGCCTACCTCTTGGTAAAGCAAATGCTGGCCTTGTTTTACCTGTTTCATTCTACTCCTGAACTAAAAATTATTTCTTCAGTTTCTCTTTCTTTCATCATCCTTAGCCTCCTAGAAAATGCTGAATCTTGTTTATCCTAGCCCTAGAATCTTTTGGTCTCTCTGGGAACGGATCATAACATCATGTACTCGAGACACAAGCCACATATGTTTAATACATACTGGGAGCCCCCCCAAAAGGCACCAGTTGGTGACTACTAAGACATCACATCCTCAGAATTCACATCATACGCACACTGCCACACTGCCAATTTAGGCTGAAGTATGTAATCTGAAAACCATAAAATGTTAGAATTGAGAGCAGACAGGCAATATAATCCAACTCCTCAATTATATTACACATGGAAAAACTGAACACTTGAGAGGTTAATTAACGTGTCCAAGGTTACATAGCTGTATCATAGTTTTGACACTCATTCTGTGACAAGAGAACATTTTGTAATGTGATATATTTGTTATGCTAACATTGCTATTGCAGTCACACAATGATGCATTTTCCTCTTTCATTCTCATTTTATAAAATATAAAAATAATCACAAATATTTGTTCATTGTCAGAACACCCACTCTCCTGTTTTATTTTATTTATTATTTATTTATTTATTATTAATTTTTTTTTTTGAGATGGAATCTTGCTCTGTCACCCAGGCTGGAGTGCAGTGGATGATCTTGGCTCACTGCAACCTCCACCTCCCTGGTTCAAGCGATTCTCCCACCTCAGCCTCCCAAGTAGCTGGGATTACAGGCACATGCTACCACACCCAGCTAATTTTTGTATTTTTAGTAGAGATGGGGTTTCTCCATGTTGGTCAGGCTGGTCTCGAACTCCTGACCTCAAGTGATCCACCTGCCTCTGCCTCCTAAAGTGCTGGGATTACAGGTGTGAGCCACCGTGCCCGGCCTTGCTGTTTTAGGTCATAGGCATAAAATTGCATCTATTTGATATTTTCTTCTCATAGCTGCAAAATGTAATTTCATTACATATCATTGATTCATTTATTCATCAAGGATTTGAAACTATGTTCTCAAGGCTTGGGCCAAGGATGATATAGTAGGAGATGAATTCCTCACTGCCCCTGAAGAGCTTTGAAACTAGTTAGTGTAGGGGGCAAAACATGCAGAAAACGACTCAAGAACAATTACAAAGCTATATATCTGCAGGTGCAGAGGATTGTGCAAACTGATAATGTGAATGCTGAAAAGAGGCTCCAGAATAATGGCGGGTCCTAAATTAAACGGGGTAAATGAGGCAATTTTGTGGAAAAGGTGAGTTTTGAGCAAGATTATGGTGAATTGAAAGGTTGTGGCATTAAAGAGTGAAGAGCCATTTCTGTGGGGGTCGTAAATGTATGGCACTGAGATGCTAAGTAGTGTATGGAGCAGAAAAGAAATTAGTTTTGGCTGTAATCTCATGTCAGGCACTAGGCTAAGAGCTTTAAAAATTGTCTCATTTGGCCGGGCGCAGTGGCTCATGCCTGTAATCCCAGCATTTTGGGAGGCCGAGGCAGGCGGATCACTTGAGGTCAGGAGATCGAGACCATCCTGGCTAACACGGTGAAACCCCGTCTCCACTACAAATACAAAAAAAATTAGCCGGGTGTGGTGGCGGGCGCCTGTAGTCCCAACTACTCGGGAGGCTGAGGCAGGAGAATGGCTTGAACTCGGGAGGTGGAGCTTGCAGTGAGTGGAGATCGCACCACTGCACTCCAGCCTGGGCGACAGAGCAAGACTCTGTCTCAAAAAAAAAAAAAAATGTGTCTCATTTATCCCTCACAACCGTACTATCAGTGAAGTTGTAATATATTCCCCCACTTTGTTTATAAGGAAACTGAGCCACTGATGAAATAAATAACATTACAGAAGTCTCACAGCCAGCAAAAGGTAAAGACTCAGACACGCACCTCCTATCTCTCTAGAGCTTCCCGTTATAACCACTAAAGCTATAAGCATTCTCTATAGGCATTTTTTTTTTTTTTTTTTTTTTTTAGATGGAGTCTCGCTCTGTCGCCCAGGCTGGAGTGCAGTGGTGCAATCTCGGCTCACTGCAACCTCCACCTCCCTGCTTCAAGCAATTCTCCTGCCTCAGCCTCCCGAGTAGCTGGGATTACAGGCATGCACCAAGCCCAGCTAGTTTTGTATTTTTAGTAGAGACAGGGTTTCACCATGTTAGCCAGGCTGGTCTTGAATGCCTGGCCTCAAGTGATCCGACCGCCTTGGCCTCCCAAAGTGCTAGGATTACAGGTGTGAGAACCCGCACCCAGCCTCTCTATGGGCTTTTAAACAAGAGAAGAACATAATAAAAATAGTGTTGGTAAGAGATTGTCACAATAGGTATGTAAAGGAAAAGCATAAAAGCAAAGTCATAATTATTAAATAGTTCACGTGAAACAGTCACCATTAATTCTGTCACAATTAATAGTAAAGTGCATACCATTCCCCCACTGAATTTTTTTTTAAAAACCATATGTATGAATATTCTGATGTGAAAGGAGAAAGATTAAAACTTAATACCACCTGTTTCCTATTCCCAGCTGTGCTGAACAATGGGAACAATACACACAAGTTCGTTCTCTTCCCTGACATTCATCATTACCCTTTAAACAGATGAAGGAAGTCTGGAGTTTGATGAACTTTTACATACGTATTTGTTTTGTGTATTTGTCTAATTTTGGTAGGACATAAAATCCCAGGGAAAAATTAATTTTTCTTTTTATAGATCTAGCAAAAATTATATCTAAGTCAAATATAACCTTTTGTAGCAGTTTTGTGATGAAAAATCAAAATAATTGTTCAATTAGTTTGTGTCTCAAAAAGAATTACAAGCTTGAGTCAAAGAACACTTGCTCTCTTTTTCTTTGAGATGAAGTTTTGCTCTTGTTGCTCAGGCTGGAGTGCAGTGGCATGATCTTGGCTCACTGCAACCTCCACTTCCCAGGGTTCAAGTGATTCTCCTGCCTCAGCCTCCCAAGTAGCTGCGATTACAGGTGCCCGCCACCACACCCAGCTAATTTTTTGCATTTTTAGTAGAGACGGGGTTTCACTACATTGGCCAGGCTGGTCTTGAACTCCTCGCCTCAGGCAATCCACTCCCCTCAGCTTCCCAAAGTGCTGGGATTACAGGCGTGAGCCACTGCACCCGGCTGAACACTTACTCTTAATATCACAAAGTTTCTTCCACTGCCAGTAGTTAGACACCGAGACTAAAAACATGAAAAATAAAATCTACAGTGACCATCACTGCCCAGGGCCACCAAACACATGTATGTTGAGTACCAGCAATGAGCCAGGCACTGAGCTAGGGGCATTTGGTTTTATTGGTCTGATTCTTTCCACATAGATACCAAAGATATGTTAGAATGAGTTTAAGAATAAAGAAATAGATATGTCCGAAAACTTATCTCTAGGATCTCAAGCACTAGGTGAATTCTGCTCATTTATTTGAAGTGACATGTAAACTGCCACCGATTTTAAGTTATCCAAATTCATTTATGTATTTTAATCATAATTAAATGATTAATTTTCCCTTTCCCCTGAGAGAGATCCACAGTAAACATAAACTTCGACCTGGGACCCAGCTGCCCCATTTGTCAAGTAAGCTATGAAGGGTCTTGGAGATAACTAGTCTAACTCCTTTAGAGGGTTAGAATAATTACCAAGAAACTGCAGAAGTCCCTTCCAGTTCCAACATTGTCTAATCTGTGGAATGTCATGGAGATTGTATTAATTCTCTCCCTCTGGTCATTCTTCTGGTTAATTTATAACCATCTCTGTTTACTTTTTACTAAAAATGCAACCTGCAACCTAGAAGAAACTCCAAAAGAAAGAAATTTGAAGTTATTTTATTTTAAGACAATACTCTTATTACTCTTACCCCCAAAGAACTTGTAACACAGAGCATCAACAAAGTTAGAAAGAAAATAAGCATGCTATTTAATCAAATTAATGTCTAGCCTATTCTTAAAGCCAATCCAGGGAGGAAATTCCTATATTCTCCTGGGTAATCTTGAGAAGCTGATGAAATAGTGTCAAATACATTCATTCTTACTTGAAATTGCTCCTTGAAAATGTTACCTGTCTTTATATCCCCACAATACATCATGCTGTGCCATGTCCATAGTGAGTTCTTTATATCAAATTTTAGATGTTTATCAATAGTGATATTCAGCATAAAGCTCTGGTGACCTGAGAAACTCAGAGCTCTTGCAATAAAACTTGAAAAGTGTTTCTATTGTTTTGCATGTACTGGAAGGGGCTGATCTAGTTCATTTTTATTCTTGTCAACATGTAGCTTCTCAAAAGTATTCTTAGCATATAGGATATGACCAAAACAGATTAAATAGTCATTTCAAATTCTAACAAAGGCAGAAAACAATTTTAAGCCATTTATTTTCCAAGGTTTGCCTAGTTTAGGGAATTGGAGTATCAAAGCAATGAGATAATTGTCCAGTTTTCCACCTCTTTCAACTGAAATTGAATCTGAGCCTTTAGAATTTGTTTAAATCTATGACATAAATTTACATATTCTATAAATGCAAAAGTAGATTCATATAAATTTAAAATGTAATATAAATTTGTAAATTCTGTATAAAAGTACATATGTACCTATTCAGTGATACATATGTAAATTACATATACTTAAATTACATATGCTTATAAATATACATGCAGATAATTAGAGAATAAGGCTCTTAGACCAGGTTTCGTTTCTTTTGGGTTTTTTTGGTTTGTTTGTTTTGAGAAGGAGTCTCATTCTGTCACCCAGACTGTAGTGCAGTGGCGCGATCTTGGCTCACTGCAACCTCTACCTCCTGGATTCAAGCGATTCTCTTGCCTCAGCCTCCTGAGTAGCTGAGAATACAGGCATGTGCCACCACGCCCGGCTAATTTTTGTATTTTTAGTAGAGACAGGGTTTCACCATATTGGCCAGGCTGCTCTTGAACTTCTGACCTCAGGTGATCTGCCCACCTCGGCCTCCCAAAGTGCTAGGATTACAGGAGTGAGCCGCTGCACTCGGCCTAGACTAGTTTTTTAAATATATGTCTGTTGCTCCAAAATGTTCGTAAAACCTTAGTGGTTTGATATTTCTTCTCCCTTTTTTTAACCTTTAAATATTATAGGAAATTATACCTATAATAGCATTGATTTCTAGAAAATAGTCGATAAGTATTAGAATATCCATTTACATAGAATTCTCATTCTACATAACAAATATCTACCGGTCATTGACTCAGATCCAGCCCATATAAAACTAGTCCATATTTTAATTGATCTAACATTTAAAAATCAAGAGATATCACTTTTTTAAAATCCAGTTTTCTGATTTCTCTTGGGAAATCAAAAGATCTGGCAACACCAGCCCAACATTCCAGCGTGACCACAGTCAGTCAGTAGGAACTGTGTAGCTGCCAGTCCCTTGAAACAGAGCTGTGCTCTTCAGGATGTCTCAGCCAAATAGGCCATCTCAATTATTTGTTGCATGTTTGATCCCTATACTCATTTGAGTTAGCAACCACTGATTGGGCCAACCTTTTCACACTATAAAGGTGGACTAACTCAGAAGTTAAGTGACTTTCCTAAAGTCATTTAAGGGGAGAACAAGATGGGTAGATACAGTCCTTGCCCTCAAAGTATTCATAGTCTGTGTCAGGGAAATACACATATTCATAATAAAGTACAGAATATGATAACAGAACCATGTAAAGAATGCACAGGAAGTTGCAAGAAGGGATCACATCTTGGTGGGAACATCAAAAATGACTTCATGAAGGAAGTATCATTTCACAAAGCAGGACATATCAGAAACCAGTTTGTCAGGTTTCTCAGCAAAACGCTAGCTCTGATACTTGCCAGCTTTCTTACTGAGGCTAAGTTACTTAAAGACTCAGAGCCTCAGCTTTCTCATACATAAAATGGAGATAATTTAGAATCACTGAATAAAATGTTCATGAGGATTAGATGAGAAAATAGAGGTAATAGACCTTGTACATAGTAAGCAACTAGCAAAATAGTCTTATTACTTTTAAATGGAGAAAATAGAGTATTTATAGAGGGAAAAGGAAGAGGAGATTCTACCCAGCAGAATGAGCATGTAGTTGGGAAAGTACAGGGCACGGTCAGAGAACAGCAAGTACAAAACAGAGGTGAATTATAAATAAAAATGGCAGCCATGTAAGTGGCACACTCTTCAGGTCCTTCTAGCACACAGCAGCTTGAATCACTCCCTACTGACACATTAACCGGGAACAAGCACCCTGAAGACAACAGAATCACACGATTCCCTGCAAGCCCTGAGCTGCCTCCCGCCTCTTCCCTCTCTTCATCCAGCTCCTTCCTAAAGCTACCTGGGCCACTGGGGCTCTGCAGAAAAGGGGACATGGTATACATGCAGGACAGAGGCCATTGACTAAAATCAGGGTCCTCCCCAAAACTGGGGAAATGGGGTAGGTTGGGGGGGTGGTGTATCCTCTCCCAGGGACAGCCTTTGAGCACACAAAGAGAAAGTAAAAGCCACACCACCCAACTGACACACCACCTTCTACCCTGACACCTGGATGGCCGGGGCCCCCACCCTCCCCAGCCGCACTTGTATAGACACACTTGCACACTCCTGGCCCACAAGTGTGCAAGCTCCCATACACACATTCTCACCAAAACAGGTGCTGCCAATAACTGAAAACCTAATTTATTCCCACCACAGAAACGCTTCCCTGGATTCTTCAACGGTGAATTTGTGATTCCTGGAGTGAAGTGCAAATTCTTGATGGTTTCTCTTGCACAACCAGCTCTTCTCTAAACAACAGAGTTAGGTAACCCTTACATTCCACTGTTGGGATTCAGAAAACAATACCCTAAAGTGAAGGCCACAGAAGCAGCCTCAGAAGTGAAGTTCCTCTTTGACTTTCTGCCCTCTTGTCTCCTGCCTCTCGTTCTTCCCTAAGGCAAGACATAGAAATGAAAATTCCTCTTTCCCAAGACTGATCATAGAAACCAGAACCTGTTTCCCCTCTAGACTAGCCACAGAAACTAGAATCCCCCCTCCTCAAGGCACATGGTAGAAATCAGTACCCTTTTTCTCCAAAGCCAATCATAAACCCTAAAAATATTACTCTAATTTTCCCCCATTTTTCTGTGTAAGAAAGAACTGGACATAAGGAAATTAAGACCCTCATTCCACAAAGGTCCTATCTCATACACGGGAAGAAAAAATGCTAGAACAGAGAGGCCAAGAAGAATCTGAACAGACAGGCCTTGCTAGGTTTCTCCCACTCAGTCTGTTTCTATTAGTTCATACCCTTTTTATCTAATCACAGTTTTATATGGCTGCCCTTGCTTCATTGAACCTAAGCATAGAAATAGACAGTTTTCTCTGAATCTTTGGGTCTTTATTCTGAAGGTGTCTGTGTCATGTAAAAGTATGACCAAATAAATTTGCTGGGCTTTTCTCTTGTTAAACTGTCTTTTGTTATGGAGGTGGTGGTCATGACCTTTATGGTGGGGAGGAAAGGAATCACCCCCTTCTTACCCCCTGGACCACTAAACAAGGATTTCAAGAACACAAACACACACACACACACACACACACACACACACACATTCATTTCTGATAAACACACTAATAGATCCAACCAACACAAATGGATGCAAACATGGCACCTCACCCAACACAGACAAAATCTGTAAACGGAGAACCGAAAGTAATCTCACCATAGAACAATTTAATTTTTTTCTCAAGTTTTACAACAGTGAATCCCATAAAAGACTACACTATGATTGTACATACTGCAAAACAAATTTTATTTTGAATAATATACTTCCTAAGTGTTAGACTAAGACTTCACAATATTTGTTTAGTATGACCATACACCCTTTTACCTTATTTGATTCACCTTTTTTTCACATGCACCTTGCCATCCATTTTGTTTCACTACTGTTACTAAGCAGAAATTACTTCAAAAACTCAAATTGGTTGTTCATTTCAGTCAAAAGTCTACTATTTGTATGTCTATTCCATTTTCTTCAAGCAATTATACACCACTTTTAATGTGTAGATATAAAAATAATATCACTTTATAACAAATATTTATTGAAAGACCAGTTTCTATTTCACTGAACAATAGCTCATGAGTATCTACCATGTGCAAAGCACTGTGGTGACACTAGGGATACAGTGGTGAAGAAGACAAACATCATCCCTGAAATAGTTGGGGTAGGGAAACTGCTGTACGAAACAAAAGTAAGTTGTGCATTTCTTCATTTAACAGTACCAGTGGGTCAATAGGTTGGCATGTCGGTAGTCCTTCATATTATAGTCAATCAGGGACATAAGCTGACAGAGGCTCAGCCTTTTCCAACATATGGTTTCCGAAGTCATTCTCAGGCTTATCTCCATTCTAGCTAGCAGGAAGAGGAAAAGATAATAGAAGAGGTCACTTCCACATGAAGGGACATTGTGGAAGACTAAACAGCTGAGATCTGAGGTGGCACATATCACTTCCAATCATATTCATTTGACTAGAAATTCAATTCATTTGTCTAAGAAATTTAATTCTTCTTAGTGTTAAACTGCAGTGGTCCAAGAAATTTAATTCCTGACTGGACAGCCACTATAAACTGTGGAAAATGGGCAGCTAGCTACCTCTACCCACAATCCTTGTCCTCATGTAGCTTAGACTCTAGTGAAGGAGGCAAGTAATAACACAGGTATATTAAAGATGTATTGTTAAAAATTGTGAGAAACATAAGAAAGAGTAACACAATGGAATATGAGCATATAAGATAGGAGGAGCTGACCAAGTCAAGGAAGTCATAAATGCCTTTCTTAAGAAAAATAAGCTAAGATTTGAATGATGTGTGTGAGTTAACTAGGGAAAATGAGATAAGTACTTTCCAAGCCAAGAAGAAAGCATGGTCAGAGGCCTTGTGGCAGGAAGATGCTTAGAGAGAACAGGGATTAAAGGAAAGCTAGTGCACCTGGAGTACAAGATGCTGAGGCAAGCTCACAGTGAGATGAGACTGGAGGGTGTGAGTAAAGGTAGATAATTCAATGCCTTGTTAAGACTTTGAACCTCCCCCAAGATTGGTGGCAAGGAGCATTATATGTTCATATTTGTATTTTGAAATGACTTGCACTGTGGAAAATGGACTGAAATGGGGCAAAAGCAGGTGCAGGAAGATGACTTATTGGGTTTTGAAGTTGTCTAGGTAAGAGATAGTAGATTGTACTAGACTAATGGTGGAATAGCCAGAAAGAAACAAAAGTGAGAGATTTTTAGGAGAAATTGAGAGAGTTACTGATGAATTGAATGTGGTAAGGAAAAGAGAGGAAAGAAGTATCAGAGATGATTTAGGCTTGCCTGCCAGAATAGATAGTGGTGCTATGGGTAGAAACCATTGGAGAGGTAAATTATGATTTTACTTCTGAATATGATGAGTTTGAGGTACCTTCAGGACAAGAAGATATATCACGCAGGCAGTTCACTCTAAAAGCCTGGGGCTAAAGGAACAACTTGTGCTAGAGATAAAATTTTGAAAGTTATCTGAGTAAGGTGGTATTTCAAGTGTTAGACATGGAGAAGATCTCCTAAGGAAAGAGCACAGATTGAGAAGCGATATCCTAAAACTGGCTAGGATGAGATTAACCTGCAAACAAGAGAGAGAGAAAGAAGGAAGCCAAAGACATAAGTGGAAAACTACATGAGAATTCTATCCAGAAAATTAAGACAATAGAGCATTTCAAGGAGTCAGTGGCCTAAACTACAGATTGCTGGCAATCAGGGTCAAAAAAGCCAGCATAGTTGTGTTTTTTTGCTGTTAGTCATACAACCTCATTTCTAAATGTTACGTTAAATTCCCTTTTGCATCTTGTTGGCTTTATAACAGTAAAAGTTTTAGTAGGGAAATTCCTTCATTCATCCTTCAACTTATTTAAAGAACATAATTCAATTTATTTAAAGTACAGGAAAAGAAGGTGGCGGCCAAGAGATAATAAAAAAGTACTGCAAGTTCCTCCATGTACACTTGAACATTGGTTCCTATATCCAAATTTGCTATAGGAACAAAAAAACTTAAGAAATTTTATTCTTAATGCAGCTCTTTGGGAGCATTTTTTCTTTCCTATTCTGTAGCTGTGATTGCCTCTTCTTAAAATCACATGGTTGCACGTTAGAAAAAGTAAAAACTGCTGTGCACATTATAATAATCCCCAATTAATGCTAACACAAGTTTTGTGACCGGATAGTGTTCTCCCTTCTCTTCTCTTTACACAGAATGAGATAACGACATCAGTTCAAAAATAGTATCTAGGCCGGGCGCGGTGGCTCACGCCTGTAATCCCAGCACTTTGGGAGGCTGAGGTGGGCGGATCACGAGATCAGGAGATTGAGATCATCCTGGCTAACACGGTGAAACCCCGTCTCTACTAAAAACACAAAAAAATTAGGCAGGCGTGGTGGCAGACGCCTGTAGTCCCAGCTACTCCTGAGGCTGAGGCAGGAGAATGGCCTAAACCCAGGAGGTGGAGCTTGCAGTGAGCCAAGATTGCGCCACTGCACTCCAGCCTGAGTGACAGAGCAAGACTCCGTCTCAAAAAAAAAAAAAAAAAAATCAGTATCTATTTGCAGAGGCAGTCTGATTTCCAGTTATGCCATTGCATTCCAAAAGAAAAAAAGAACAAAGAAACAACTGCTATCAAATGGCTCCAGGTTTTGCTTTTGTTGTTAAGAAAATTTAAAGTAACAATAATCATCATAATTAAAAATTCAGGTTTTGTCAACAACCCACACTTCACTCCTCTTGCTATGGAGGCTGTCAGTTTTCGCAAATGTAACCCTCGGTCCCCAGACCATGCCAATCATAGAGAGTAATTAAGGGCCAAGATCACATTTCAAGCAGTATTGGGCTCAAATTTTCCGTTTGATTTTCATTTTAATTTCAAATATTATTTATTGAGCATCTATTATGTGCCAGGCACTCTTCTACGTGGTAACAATACAGCAATGAAAAAAACAGACATAAGTCCTGGTTTTGATGAAGCTTATCTTTTGCTTTATTTTGATTTTGTGAGGCTAACTTTACCAATACCACTTTCTGACTTTGCTCCTATGAGATTTGGATAATTGGAACGAAAAAATAATCTTCAAGGATATTTCCCTTTCCTTTTTCCTTTATTGCTCCTGCTGCTAGGAAATATATTTGAAGTCCCTTAGGAATCAAGGAAGAAAATTATTTGTGTGGCCTGGCTCTCTCCATCACTTTTATCCTTCCTCTATATTTTAAATCAGTAGCCTTATCTTTTAATTTCCCACCATGACAAGGTGAATTTCTCTACCTCCCAAAGGGTTTTGTTTTGTTTTTTGTTTTCAGTGGGAGAAAAAAAGCAGGCTTCATCTCCCCTTCTGTATTTGAAGGTTCTTCAGCCTATTAGTCTCCAAATTTTCTTCAGTTTTTTCTAAGCCTGCAGTAGCATGTCCTCCAGCAGATGGGACTTCTGACAACCTGGCTTGACATCCCAGCACTCCCAAAGAAAGCCATTTGCACCACTGTTTAAAATAAAATAACAGACAGGGTGGCGAGCAACCAAGTCTGAGGACTCTGCCCCAGGATCGCGAGCTGTCCTATCCCCTACTCTTCCACTTCTCGTTGTAACCAATAAAGGGCATTCCTGCCATAATAAATAAATAAATAAATAACAACAATAATTCAGAATAAGAAAAATCCCCTCCTACCTTTGGAAGTCTTCATGGTGTTCTCACCTCCAAATAGCTACTATGGGGTGATAAGAGAGAACACAAAAACGAAAAGGAATAGGGGGGAATGTATTTTCCTCTCTGCCAAGAAAACAACACAATTGTGATATTAAAGGGCATACATATTTTAAAAACTTTTTTTATTAATGCCAAATTGCTTTCCAAAGTTGTATCAAATGATACTTCCACTAACAATGTGTGAATGACAATATATTAATTGTCTGTCTTTGCCAACTTGACTGGTTAAAAAAATAGCTATCTCGTTCTATTTTTTATATATATATTATTTCTAATGAAATAGAACCTGTTTATGTTTTCTCACCCTTTGTATTTCTTGTTTTGTGAATTGTGAGTGGTTGTCCTCTGGTCTGATTTCTGTTATCACTTCACTTCTCACCCACTGGCAGACACCCAAGGTGCCTCCCCCAGCATTCCACTCAAACTGCTCTCCACAACCTCCTTGTTACTAAATCCAATGGACATTCTTCAGTGCTATCTTACTCAACCTCTCAGCAACTTTGATACAGTTAAACACTTCCTCCTCCTTGAACACTATCTACATTTAGCTTCCATAGCACACTGCCCCTCTGGCTTTTCTCTTACCTACCTCTTTGACCATTCCTTCACATCTTTAAGGACTTTTCTTTCTCTGTACATTCCTTAAAAGGCAGAGTTCTATCTCAGGGTTCTGTCCTAAGCATTCTCTCTTTTCTTACAGTACTTACTGTCTCTGGATACCCTCATGTCATAGACTACTATTTATTTATATAGTGTTCATTTTATTTATTTACTCTTTATTTATGTGCTATTCACTATTACTATTCCTTTCTCCTGAGTTCCCGGCCCATATAACCAAATGCCTTCTGTAAATTTCCATTTTCAATCTTTTAGGCACCCATAACTCAACATTTCCAGAACATGATTCATCATCTTACTTTCCAAAGCTATTCCTACTTCTTTTTGCCACCACCCCAGCTACATCCTATCAATCACCAAGTTCTGCTAATTCTTGCTTCTAAATATATTTCAAATGCATCCTCTGTTCTCCATTCCCACTGATGTCCCCCTTTTGCAAGCCACTATTATCTTTATCTTTTTTTCTGGGTCATGGAAAAATCTTCTTAAATGGTCTGCTGGCCTCAGATTGGGCCCACTCCAATCATTCTCATAGCAGTCTGTCATATTGGCTAAGGCCCAAATCTAATCATGATAGTCCCTGCTTAGAGCATTTCAATGGCTTCCTTAAGAAAATCCAAAATTCTCAACATAGTTTGCAATGCTTACATGATCTGACTCCTCCCTTTGCACCCTACGCTTTAGTTACACTGAAATGTCTTAATTTCCCCCAAATATACCATGCTGTATCTCAATTCTAGGCCTTCATGTACATTGTTCACTATGAGGACTACTACTCATCTGCCTTTTCATCCTCCAGTTCCCTTCTATCTGTGTCTGGCTACCATCTACCTATTTTTTACCTTTAAAATTTAAAGGCTACTTCCTTCAGGAAGCTTTTCCTGGCTTCCCAAGTATGGAGTAGGTGCTTCTCCTATGTGTTCTGATGGTAGCTTCATCGCACACACACACAAAAACGGGAATTACTCTATTTACTTATCTGCATCTCCCACTAGACTGCAAGCTCCACAAGGGCAGGAAATATGTTATTGTTGCTTTCATTGTTACTATAGTGTAAACCTAGCAGGTGTCTAATAAATATTTTATAATAATATTTGTCAATTTTTCAATTGAGGTGTTCATCTTTTCTTATTGAATTACAAAAGCTCTTTATAGTTTTTAAATATTTCCTACCAAAGAAACTATGTTTCTCATGTTTTCCCAACAAAGTATGCTTTTTACTAACTCCTTTGCTCTATGTGTGTTGTTCTCTCCGTTCGTAATGTACTCACTCTCTGTGCATGTTTTCCTACCCACTCAAATGGCATTTTTCTCCATGAGGCTTAGTTAACTTCTTAGGAAATAATTATTCACTCTTGCCTATATACTCCCATAGCACCTTGTACATCTGTCAACTTCAAGACCCAGTGTTTTTATTTCCAGAGCAATTATCTTTTTTTTCTTTTGAGACAAGGTCTCACTCTGTAGCCCAGGCTGGGGTGCAGTGGTGCAATCTCGGCTCACAGCAACCTCCTGCTCCTGGGCTCAAGCAATCCTCTCACCTCAGCCTCCCGGGTAGCTGGGACTACAGCACACACCACCAAGCCCAGCTAATTTTCTGTGTTTTTGGTAGAGATGGGAGTGAGCCACCACTCCCAGTTACAATTATAATTTTTTTTCTTTTGCATGACTTTCTCCTCCATTAGACTATAAGCTCCTTTAAAGCCAAGAATTTTCTTATTTTTATTCTGTACTTGCTATATCTATCACTATGCCTGGAACATAGTAGTACGTTTAGAATATTTTATTAAGTGTGTTAGTTTGGGGCCACAACCATACAATGTTTAATAGTAAAAATAAAAGAGCAAAATATTTTCTGTGAATAATCACAAATTCAGAACTTCAGGAAGGTCCTGCTTGAATATTTACTCTATGAAAATAGTAAACTGGAAAGTCATAGTTGGCAACTAGAGAGAAGTTAAAGAAAGATCTAAGTATGCATACTCTAATTGTGTGTTAAGTATTCAGATAAAAGAAAAAAGTGTCACATATTAATGAAAGACTATAGTGAATTGATAATAAGTCACGTACAGTAACTGTAAACCCGTGTTACATGTTAAGAAAACAGAACGTTAGCTGTAGCTCTCTAGTAATTTCTACCGCTTACTGCTTTTAACCTCTGCAGTTTTGACCAAAGGAGGAAACTAATTGGCAAATATTTATCCTTAGTTAGTAAATTGTCCATAAGCAAATACTTGAGATTTAAATTATTCTGCTAATTACTTTTAAAAGCTCTAATTGTCCTTGTTTAAGATTGTTTTTGTATTTATTTTGGGTTCTTTTTAGAATCACCTTTAGCTTCTTACATTTCTAATTAGACTTTACTTTTCAAAACCTGCCACTTCTAATGGACTTTAGAAAGCTTTTTCTCGTGTAATTCTTAAGGAAAAGATTCTACTTTCTTGCACTAGGGTTTTTTTGTTTTGTTTTGTTTTGTTTTCTGCTTAGTTAAAGCCAAAGAGCATTGGAACCTCACATTTTAGGATCAGACTAGAGAGCTAGACAGAACCAGTTACGATCAAGCTTATTCCACTGGCTTATATTTCATATGAAAAAACCAAGGCCCAGGGACGCCAAGTGTCTTCATCAAGGTCAAATATCAAGTAGCAGAACCAGGGTTAGAGCTAAATTTCCTGCCTCACATTTTCTGTTAAATAACAGCATCTTTTCAAAAGTTTGATGGGCCACTTAGCCATGATTCAGTAATTCCAGTAAAAACTGATTCATGATTCAAAAAATAGATATTAAGGCCAGGCACAGTGGCTCATGCCTGTAATACCAACATTTTGGGAGGCCAAGGCAGGAGGATCACTTGAGGTAAGGAGTTCAAGACCAGCCTGTGCAACATGGTGAACCCTCGTCTCTACAAAAATACCAAAAAAAATCGACCAGGTGTGGTGGCACATGCCCATAGTCCTAGCTACTTGGGAGGCTGAGGCACAATAATCACTTGAACCCAGTAGCCGGAGGTTGCAGTGAGCCAAGATCGCATCACTGCACTCCATCCTGGGCAACATGGCAAAAGTCTGTCAAACACACACACACACACACACACACACACAAACAAATATATATTGAATGTTTACAATTTGCCAGGTACTGTGCTAGGCAAGGGTATTAATTCTTTTAAACTTTGCAACTGCTCTTTGATGTATGCACAGATGATGCATTGGGTAAATAAGACAGAGAACGTCCCTGGCCTAATAGTCTGATGGAGTTTCAGAGCTATTTCTTCCCTCCCTCATCTCATCTCTATCTCCCACTTCTACTACCCTCTCTCTTTACTAGCACACTCTGTTCTCTCCACAGAAGGAGGAATGGCTAATCTCATTGGTCAAATTCAACCATTCACTGAGCCATGTTATTCTAGCAGCTGAGATCCCCTTTCCCTCCAAAAGCAGGAAAGAGCCTCTGTTTTGTCTCTTCCACTGTCTGCCTTACCCATGAGTAAGAAAGGCAGTACCATCTCCATTTTTGTACACCACTGTGTCAGCAGACTCTATTCTCTCTTTCCCTGCTCCTCACCCAGGTTGCTAAATTGGCCAGATCAGCATCAAGGTCTAGCTATCTTGAATCTAGACAATGAAAGAGTACAAAGGCCTATTTTGGCCTCAGGCCTAATCTGTGTCCTCAAACCATTTTCCCTGTACTTTGGGATTATTGGCCACTGCTCTTTATTCTTTGTGTGCATATTTTATGGTTTAGAACCCATTAGGAGAGTAAGTGAATGATGAGCATCCCTCCAAGCCAGCCTAACAAAAAACACAGACATCAAACTAATAACTTGAAAATATTCAACTAAGCTTATATACCAAGTATATAGAAGACAAGTTCAGAATGTTACAAGGGCATATATATATCAGAGAAGACTTCCCTGAGTTAGTGTCATTTAAGCTAAGACCTAAAAGATAATTAAGAGCTTAGGTAAGCAAAGGGAAGGTGTGTGGGTGGTGGACAGAGCAGTCCAAGCAGAAGGACCACCATGTGTGAAAGCTCTGAGGCATAGACTAGCATGATACAGACCAGGAACTGAAAAGAGACCAAAGGGCCTGGATCAGAGAGTGGAGGAAGGTGCTTTATCATCCACTATAAAAATACAACACTTAGACCGCATGCAGTGACTCACCCCTGTAATCCCAACACTTTGTGAAGTAAGGCAGCAGGATTGCTTGAGCCCAGGAGTTTGAGATCAGACAGGGCAACACAGGGACATGCTGTCTCTAAAAAAAAAAAAAAAAAAAGTGAAAAATAATAGCAGACATGGTGGTGCAGCCCTATAATACTAGCTACTCGGGAGTTTGAGGATGGAAGGTCACTTGAACCTAGGAGATCGAGGCTACAGTGAGTCTTCATTGCATTACTGCACTACAGCCTGGATGACTATATTAGTCCATTTTCACACTGCTATAAAGAAATGTCTGACACTGGGTAACTTCTAAAGGAAAGAGGTTTAATTGACTCACAGTTCCACATGGCTGGGAAGGCCTCAGGAAACTCAAAATCATGGCAGAAGGCAAAGGGGAAGCAAGGACCTTCTTCACATGACGGCAGGAGAGAGAAGTGAGAACACAGGAAAAACTGCTATTTATAAAACCATCAGATCGCATGAGAATTCATTCATTATAGGGAGAGCAGCAGGGGAAACTGCCCCCATAATCCAATCACTTCCTTCTCTTGACACGTGGAGATTACAGGTCCCTCCCTTGACACATTGGGATTACAATTGGAGATAAGATTTGGATGGGGACATGGAGTGAAACCATATCAATGACAGAGCAAGAATCTGTCTCTGTCTATATATATAAACAAACATTCATATATGTGTATGTTTGTGTACAGTGTCTGTAAAATACCCATACAGGACATATTGATTTCCTGATCACAAAGCTAGAATTAATAAAAGCTCTTTCATAGCTCCCTGTTTATCTAGCCTCTTCTTCAAACGTGAGAATCAATGTCCAATTCATTTATGTCTCAAGATTTGTTTCTGCCAGCCACTAGTTGTATTTTTTTTTTATTTTACTTTGGCTTGTTTATTTGTTTGTTTGTTTTTCTTCAGCAAGGCAAATAGAAATACCAAAAATAATATACCCTCTTTCTCACTTATGAACCCTTGGACACGATATCAATGTGCAATTTTTTTTTTTTTTTTTGAGGCAGAGTTTCACTCTTGTTGCCTAGGCTGGAGTGCAATGGCATGATTTGGGCTCACTGCAACCTCCGATTCCCTGGTTTAAGCAATTCTCTTGCCTCAGCCTCCCAAGTAACTAGGATTACAGGCATGTGCCACCACACCTGGCTAATTTCGTATTTTTAGTAGAGATGGGGTCTCACCATGTCGGTCAGGCTGATCTTCAACTCCTGACATCAGGTGATCCACCCGCCTTAGCCTCCCAAAGTGCTAGGATTACAGGCTTGAGCCACCGCGCCCAGCCCAATGCACAATTCTTTTACCTAACAATATGCTCTTCTTAGAGGCCCCGTAACAGCCCACCAGTCTGACTGCACTGCCAACTCTTTATCCTTGACGTGCTTGCTGAATTTCAATTTTTATCAGTAGCTTCTGTTTCTTCAGGAGCCCCATTATCAGTCAGCTTCTGTTTATCTGAAACCTGCTTCGTTTTTTTTTTTTCTAATTGCTGCAGCAAAAAAAAAAAAACAAAAACAAAACAAAAAAAACAACAAACAAACATTATGGTAGTATTTTAAATTAAGTCACAGCTCAGGCATCCACTTGTTTATCTGCACTGTTGGCCCCACACACCATTTCCTTTCTTTTAGAAGTTCAAATTTTCACTTAAGACTCTTTTAATTCATCTTCAGTGTTCTAGATGGTTGAAAATGCTGGGAAAAGGGAAAATGGGCTTTTTTGGTTTCATTCCCCACAGCAACAAAGCACAGATTCGTAGAATTTATTGCTGAATGGGACCTTGGTGATCAGACCTCCTCTCATCCAAACCCCAATTCCCCCTGCTACCCCTCCATTCTTGCTCTCAGAAAATGATCTATTTTCTTCAAGTGCAGTCCCCCTAAAATGTTCTCCCTGATCTACTCTTAACATACCATTTTTATTTCTACAGTTATTCTTTCTCCCGTCCTATAAATCTCAAAGGAATAGGCACCACTTCACTTTTTCTGCTGCTAAAACATCTCTGATTCTAAATTTTATTTATTTGCCTTCCATTAGTTGTTGATAGTAATGATGATCATGATGAGGAAGGTTATAACTAATATTTATTAAGCATTTTCTATGTGCTCAGCACCACGTATTTCATTCCCACAGTAACAATATGATATAAATGTTATTATTATCCCCATTTTACAAAGGCAGAGACTGTGATCTTCTTAAATATCTGCATTTTAGGCGATTTATACTTTCTTCTTTGTATTGTCTGTACTGTTTGGATTGTTTACAATGAACTATATACAACTTTTAAAATGAAACACAATAGATACCATAGAGCTTTTCTCATGGGAGGGTTGTGGGACCATCAGGGTAGTTTATATCCAATCTCTGATTTTTTCTCCACTGCAACAACATAATGGTCCATTCCATCCATTAAAAAAATATTTGAAGCTGGGTGCAGTGGCTCACGCCTGTAATCCCAGCACTTTGGGAGGCCAAGGCGGGTGGATCATTTGAGATCAGGAGTTCAAAACCAGCCTGGCCTACATAGCGAAACTCTGTACTAAAAACACAAACAATTAACCAGGCATCGTGGCAGGCGCCTATAGTCCCAGCTACTTGGGAGGCTGAGGCAGGAGAATCACTTGAACCCGGGAGGCAGAGGTTACAGTGAGCCGAGATCACACCACTGCCCTCTAGCTTTGGTGAAAGAGTGAGACTCTGTGTCAAAAATAACAATAATAATAAAATAAAAGTCTTTTTAAAAAAATTTGAGTGCCTACTATGTGCAAGGCACTATGAAGGAAACAAAGCAACATAAGCAGGAGTTGGAGACAGTTAACTGTTTTAAAAATGAATGGTATCTATGACATCAAGAGTTTAGAGGACCAGGACTTCACTGTGACAAGAATGCACTAGGACTACAGCTCGGCCTTAAATGTGAGAGTCTCTCAGATACATAGGAAAAAACAACAGTTGAAAGAATGAAGGAAGAAAGGAAAAAGAGAAGAAAGAAAGGAAGGAAGGAGTGAGGGAGGGCAGGAGGGAAAGAAGGAAGGAAGGAAGGAAGGAAGGGAGGGAAAAGAGAGAGAGAAGAAAAAAGAAAGAAGAAAGAAAGAAATAAAGAAAGAAAGAAAGAAACAAAGAAAGAAAGAAAGAAAGAAAAGGAAAAGAAAAGACAAAGCAAAGCATGTCTCTATTCTGATTCCCATAATCGTTTCTAATCCCTTTCCTCTCTTGACTGAGACAACGATAGCAAAAACTAATACTGGAGTATAGGTGTAAATAGGAGGATGTTTGATCCCTGCCTTGATTATTTTTTCCATCCTTGGCTTTCCTGACTATTTCTAAGTCATGAAAGTAAACCTTACGTTATTTCAAATTAAGCAAATTCCAATCTTACTTTCAAACTTGCTTTTATTCACCTGCTTTAGGTTCAACTTCAAGCAGAAACTCTGAAAACATATAGAGAAGAATATGTAACAGGAGATGTAAAATGGCATCTATCTCAATCTTTCCCTAAATAAACTGCAAATTTTACTTAGCATGACTGCAAACACAGTGCTGGGCACATTAAAGACACATAATCACTTGTAAAATGACTGATCACTAACCTCTAGACCTTTAATCACCTTAGTTCCAACAGTTTACAATAAATTACCAACTCCCACAAGAGTAGGGTTTCACAAAACTAAAGCAATTCATCTCCGTTAAGATTTTGAGATTAAAAAAAAAATTCTTTGAATTTAAGCTCTTTTCAGTACCAAAATAAACTTCAAACTATACATAAAACCTATCAAGAAGCTGTGAACCTCACTATCTTGATTCTTTGATATATATCTTGACAAAATCTAGATCAATTTAATAGATCAGAACATAAAAGTTTATTCTCTTCTTTCATCAACTATATAAATTCTATGGTGTTAGTTGCCATGGCAAAAACTGTCTCAGAAATCCTTAAAGTTAGAAGTTACTTCAATTCCATCATGTGCAAAGGTGGAAAGGTGGCTTCACTCTTTCTTCGGTGTTGATCTTCCCTCTCAGTTTTCTCCTCAAAACTGGGATTCTCTTCAATTTTGGAACTCTCAATATGTAAAGCGAGATTTCCTAGAATGTCAACATCTGACAGTATTTTTCACATTAGGCAAGCCTGTTTTCATCACAAAGACCACAATTACAGAAAAGATTGGTAAAATCTATTTTTTATAAGAAGATGCTTATAAGAATAAAAAGGCATACAATTGATCATTACAATAGCTGTAAGCTTTGGTTTCATTTTTAAGTCCCTACTCTAAATAGGTGCAAGTCTATAAAGGAAGGTGGCTATAGATTTAACATATTCATTTCTTTTTTTCCTAAAATCTGTACTGAAGTGATCATATTAATTTCTTTATTGAAGAAATTTGAAGAAAAAAAATTGCATCACAAAATTATAACTAATTTGGGCAAAAGCGTTATTCCACTTCAGCAAATAATTAAAAAGCTCTGTATAATGCTTTTCTAGGTTGCATAATTGAGTTAATAAGTAGAGAAATGTAATGTGAAATTTAAAAGCCTCAAGGAAGGGCCTTATTCAAAGAAAGTTCGTCCACACAGTCTGAAATTATCCTTTTCTCATTTCCTATGGGTTTAGGTATAAGGTCCGATGGGATTATAGCAGTGTGGGCCCGAGGGGAGGATGAGGAATAAACATCAAGGCAGGCTGTGGGTACCTCATACTTGGCTCCAATTGGCCTCATTAGCTCCATTAGCTCACAGAGTAAATCTTCCCTGTGGTACATAGTAACAGGAAGTCCCAAGCAGGCAATACCTGAAGCCAGAAAGGGAGAAACATCATAGTTTAAAGTAAGTGATTCATTCAGAGACCTCTTGAGCCAACAAATGTTGGGTCCAAGGAATAAAATATGTTTGTGTTGCTTTGTGGGAAGAGACTGACAGGGACTAACTGTAGCCATGCAGAGTTGTCAGAGACTCAGGTTAATATAGTTTGGGTGGGAAGCAGAGACCCAAGATTAGTAAGAAATTGGGGTGCCTTGAGACAGAGGCTCAGTTTGCTGACCAGGGGAGATTGTAATTCAAACAGTGTACCAGATGATGTTAGAGATGCCTCTCAGAGCTTCACTTTTCCTCATGTGTAAAAAGGGAATAATAAATGTTCCTGTTTCATAGGGATTGGTGAGGGGACTTACCCATCAAAAGGCAGAGAGAGACAAAATAGCTATTTCTCTATTTGAATATGTGTGGTTATAAAAACAGTCATATAAGTGGGAAACAAGGATTTGAATGGAAAGAATATAAGAGCAATAAATTTTCAATGGCAATAAGAAGAGATGGGAATCACTGGTAACTAATAAGCAGAAGCAATGGGAATTGAACTCAGGATCCTATTCACATGATTCAGAAGTCCATTATCATGCATTCCTATTTATGTGTGTCCATGTATCTACCATTTTATTTACTGAGTGCTCACTATGTGTCAGGCACTATGCTAAGCACTTTACATGAAATATCTCATTTAATCTCACCAATACCCTGTGAGTAAGGTACTGTAGTCATCCCCATTTTACCAATGAGATAACTAAGGCTAATTTAGGACAAACTAAAGTAAGGGAAGGAAACAGATCAAACTAACAGACTTAGATTCACTAATATTGAATTATATAGGTAGAAATAGTTTGCATGGAATATCTATTAGTTCCCTGAAAACCAAATAGATCGTGACATCAATTATGATTTGAATCTAGCTCAAGATGGCATCACAACGGGAACATGCCAAGTATCATGGAATTCGGTGTAAGCAGTGGCCGTTCAAAGGCAGCAAAGTGCGAAGAACTGCCAAAGAATGGACATTAGGCTACTGACTTGAGAGGGGCAGCCTAGCTATCCAGAAGACCAGACTAGGAGAGAGGTCCTGTTCTGAGTATTATGCTCCAGGAAGAGTTCTTGTTTTTCCTACAGATAACACAAGGTTAGGGCAGCATAAAAATATTGAAAAAAGAAGCCGATTTAAATGTATTGAGCCTTTATGACACACCAAGCTCTTTACTAGCTTTGCATATATTATCCCAGGCAATCTTCCCAATAATGACATATATTACGATTCCTATTTTATTAAAGAAGCAGCTAAAGATTCGAGAGAATAATCCCTATTCCAGGGTTACAGAGCTAGAAAATGCCAGAGCCAGGACTCAAACACGGGGTCTGCATAACTTCCCTCCCAATGTTGCCACAGAAACAGATGCTTAAAAAAAAAAAAAGCATCTTAAAAGATATAACACTGAGTCCAATAATAGATATTGCGAGGCTGTCATACCAAAATGGTATGAAGGAGGCATGAAATCTGAAGCTCATGCCCAAAGTGCAACAATAATAATAGTAGTAATAGTGATGATAATAGCAGCTGTATAAGTCTGTTCTTGCACTGCTATAAAGAAATACCTGAGACTGAATAATTGATAAAGAAAAGAAGTTTAGTTGGCTTATGGTTCCACAGGCTGTACAGGAAACATAATGCTGGCATCTACTCAGTTTCTGGGGAGGCCTGAGGAAACTTACAAACATGATGGAAGGCAGAAGGGGAGCAAGCACTTCACATGGCCAGAGCAGAAGGAAGAGAGAGAGCTGGGAGGTGCCACACAGTTTTAAGCCAACCAGATCTTGTGAGAACTCTATCACAAAAATAGCACCAAATGGATGGTGCTAAACCATTCATGAAGGAGCCACTGCCGTGATCCAATCACCTCCCACCAGGCCCCGCCTCCAACACTGGGCATTACAATTGGACACCACATTTGAGTGAGGACACAGAACCAAACCATATAAGCAGCTAACATATAATGAACACTTTCTAGATGCCAGACATCATTCAAAGCATTATATATGTTTAACTCATTAACTTTTCAGAACAACTCTAGGAGATAGATATTACTATTGTCCCCATTTTACAGTTGAATAAACAGATACAGAGAGGTTAAATACCTTACCCAACCAGCAGAGCTAGTATAGGAAACTGGAATTCAAATATGGTTCAAGGACAACTCCTAAAAAGATACTTCTAACTGTATGATTGTAAATTACGCTGATGTAGCAAAAAAAAAAAAAAAATACAAGTGAATACCTAAATAAGCTGGAGTAGCTGCCCAGAGTTATGGATGACATGAGAAAAGTATACTTCTTTAAGTCCTATTTTGTTTCTGTCCTCCCTGTCAAAGAGAATTATTTTCAAGCTGAAAAGGGTAAAAAAACAACCATTGCTAAGAAGTAACTAAAGCCCAAGGTGGTTAAAGAGATTGTTTAAGAAAAAAAATAAATAAATAAACTAGCACTCTAGTGTTTTCAATGGCTTTTGGTCTCCTGGGATGTATTAATTAAATCCAAGAATGTATGCAATTGATGAACCTATATTAGTGATCTTTGAGGAATTGCGAAGAATGAATGAAATCCTGGAAGATGGCTACAGATACGTGCCTTGTTTTTCTGCTTTTTTAAGTACGGAAAGAAGGAAGATTCCACAATCAAATATAGGCAAAGAGCCTACATTGTACTCTTGACCCTTTATAATTCGTTCTCCTCACACAACAAATAGACTCTGAATAGTATAAATCAGACCACGAAACCCTGCTTCTTTCTACAACCCTGATTACACTTATAATATAGTTTACCATCTTTGCCATTGCTACTATGACCTTACCTGCCTCCCTCTCAAACTCCATTACTTATTATTGTCCCCCATTGTTAACTATGCTCCAGTTACATTGATCTACTTTCTGTTCCTTGAACACTACAAGATTGTTCCTACCTCAGGGACTATGCATTGCTGTTACCTTTGTCTGGATGTTTGCCTACACGTTTGCAAACAAAATCCTTGTTAATCAGATCTCAGCTAAAATGTCATTATTTAATAGAGACCTTCTCTAACCTATCTAGTGTTTCTGACCATCTAGTGTTACTGCTTTGCCCCAACCCCAGACATTTCCTTATGTTATTTTTTTCAGAGCATTCACCGTTATCTGAAATTATCATACTTGCGTATTTATTGTCTGACTACCTCACTAGTACATAAGCTTTATATGAGCAAAGACCTTGATAGTCATGTTCACTATTTTAACCCTAGTGCTTAGAATAGTTCCTCACACATAGCAGGAACTAAATAACTCTTTGTTGAATAAATGATTAAATATTTGACTCATGATCAAGATTCTAGAATAGATTATTCAAAGAATAGTTCATGAGCACCTACAAATGTAAGTGATGGTTAATGCAAACTAGTTTCATTTCCTTCAATGATAATGGCTAATAGCATTGAAAATCAAAGAAATGTAATGTGCACACACACGCAGGCGTTTGACCAGGTTTTCTATGACAGCCATTCATTCAAGATGGAGAGACATTGACTGGAAACTATTTAAATAGATTTTTTAAGTGAATAAATGACCATAGCCAGAGTGTTTTGATGTCCTGTTATAGTAGGAGTCTCTATATTATTTAGCTCATGCATACCTTTAAAAATACGATGAAAGCTATGGAGCTTTCTTCCAGAAAAAAAATATGTACATATTTTGCAGAAAATTCATCAAGCTTCTATAGAATCTGAGATTATACTCATGGATCCCAGTTAAGATCCAATGTGCTAAAATATTTCCAATGGGAAATTTTATGGTTCTTTTATGTTCAATAATTTTACCAATTCTCTAGATAAAGAAAGAGAAGACTGACTTGTCATGTTTGGAGATGGCAGAAGATGAGAGAGCTATAAGATACATTAGAAATCATAACTAAATTTTTCAAAAGAGCATGAAGTGCTGTTTGTAATGAATAGTACCTAATAGGAGATTTAAATTAGGGTTTCAGTCAATAGTAAGCTTGACTTAAGATAACATTGTGATGATGTCACCAAAAGCTGCTAACTTGATGTTAGGCTGCAAGCATAGAACAAAGCACATGATAGTACTTTGCAGTGACTGCAGCACACTGTGAGTGTATACAGTATTGTAGGTGCTACCCTTTCAGAAGTGTAAGGGTAAATATATTCATAAGCACTTCACAGGGATAGTAGAGAAACATGAAATCAAATCTTGCAGCAACCATTGGTTGAAATGGAAATATTGAGCTGAGAGTAAAGAAGATTCACGTGGAGAAGAAACCTTGTCAAATGTTAACTGGTTCTAAACATTTGAAAGCCTTAAAGTGAAAAAAAAAGATTTATTCTACATGGTTATAAGTCATAAATCTAAAATCAAATGTTATAAAAACACATTTTACTTCAATGTCAAGAAACACCTTCTAAATAATGAAAGCAGCCCAAAGATACAATGGCCTGCCTTAAGCACTAGAGTGTCCATCTTCTCACTAACTCTGGTAAAGCCGAGGCTCCATAATCAATTGGCAGTGATGCTTTAGAGGAGGCACAAGCATCAGACAGGAGGCTGGAAACTAGATAACAGTGAAAGTTCCTTCCTACACCAAAACCAAGAGTCTCCGAGTCTAAGAACCAAACAAATTAGGTTAATTGTAAAGAAAAGTGCTCCAAAGTCATCTATGTGAACGCCATACTCAACCTGTTTAGAAGCCACTGAGAATCTTTTAGTCACTCAAGTTTAGTATATTATGGAAACTAATTAACCTTAAACCTATTCATGATTTTAGCTTCTTAAAATTTTTTATCCATACACAGTATATTGGAAATGACCTTTACATTTAAACATAAAAAATTCAGATTATCTTCATATCACAAACAAAGGAATTGCATATGGTAACATTGGAAACAAAATTAAGCAAAAAATATCTAGTTTTTTTTCCAAAAGGCGTGGCTGCTGACAATTTGATACATTTGGAGACAGGGAGAGTACTAAGATGAATTCAATCCTACCACAGCTGCAACAATTTTTGGCAGATAAAGTTCTGATTTTAAATTGTAAAAATGCCTCATTTCCATGACAAGATCATTGAAATATGTCATCCAGCAACAGCAAGCAGATTCACTCAGTTGTGGACATTGCAGTGGTCTGGCACATTTACTATTACGAGGACAGAAATCGCACAAAATTGCTTTCTAAATGTCATCCATTTAATAAACAAGAATGTCAAGACATGCAGAACACTCACCATTTCTGTAAACAGAGTGAATCTTGAGAGGGAGAGAAGGAAGAAAGAAAAGACTAGATAGGATGCAAATAGAAGAAAGTAAGGAAAGAAGAAGAGGAAGGAGAGTGTAAGATGAATATGCATTGATTATCTATTAGTTCTATGCTTGGTGATTTCACATATATTATTAACTCTTCCCCACAAGTAAAGCAGAAATAATTGTCCTCATTTTTAGAGACAAAGTAGCATGAATAAAGTAGTGAAGTAACTTGGCCAAAGTCCACGGTTCCATAACGGTTAAACATGGATCATCTCTCTGACTCCAAAGGCCATAATCTTTCGACTAACAGAACACTGCCCCTACAATAAGTGTGAAGTTTATGAATATTTAGAAGGCCTAATATTTAGTAATCTTCACTGACTTTCAAACATCTTCAGCATACAAAGCCCATGCCCCTCCTTACTTCTCCAGATTTGCCTTTCATTACCCCACCCATCAAACTCTACTGGACAGCCACACTGAATACCTTGTAGGTTCCCAAAATGCTCCAGGCTGTCAGCCTCTTTGCTTTGTGAATTCTTCTCTTTGATTTCTTTCTTCACCTGCTGCCCAGCTCCTATTTTTTTTTCAAGATTAAGTCAAGCCCAACTAACCTCTCCAGAAAGTCTTTCTTGTCCATCTCAGATAGGTAGCTGCCTTGCCTCTGCTATTCCTTACTACCTTGAGTATATTTTGATCACATCTTCAATCAGGCTGTATTGTTTGCTCATCTCTCTCTCACCCACTTGACAACAACCTCTCCAAAATAAGAACTGGGACTCATTTTCCCATTGCATCTCTAACATCTAGAATAGTTGTTAGACTGTAGCAAGCACTTATAAATGCTGAAACAATAAATGAATGAACAAACAGCAAAAACAATGACAACGAAATGAAAAAATGAGGTCAGTAGGTCCAATGTACTAATAGGTAGACAGACTGCATGTGATCCTAAGTAAAGCTCCGAGATAAACAGTTTCACAATAAATCAGGGAAAGCTCTGGTCAACCAGGACACCACATTTTCCCTTTGTTAAAAGAAGAGCCACATTTTCCAACTCGATTTGGACCTCTTCCAAGTTGTCCTTCTCCCTCACTACCAAAGTTGGTGCACTAAATAAGAAGTGGTCCACTCCCTTAAATGTCAGCACCCACATCTAGGTTCTAAGCTATTTAGAAGCAGAGATCCTGGCAGCTGCAGCCTTGGTCCATCTCTCCACTAAGAGAGACAGATGCAACTTTTTGTTTACGGTCCAGAAGTGAGCAGATGTTTGCTTGCTTTCCCTGATGTATATGCCCTCTGCTCCACGGCAGCCGTCCGATTGCCTTGTCTTGCTTCCAACTGTTTTGCTAGCTTCCTTTCCCTCTTGATCCAGAGACAAAAACAGAAAGAAACAAAGAAATAAGCCACATATATCATTTTTCAATTTTATCGTGTGAAACCCTGTGACTGCTTCATTTCAATCAGAAGGAAATTAGTTCTTTGCCCTTTGAAGTGAGCTGAATCACTCATAATTTGAAAACAATGCAACTGTGGAGAGACAGAGTAGTGCCTACAAAGGAATGCATGTAAGATGACCTGGGTTCTTTCTAGTCCTAGCTGTACCACCAGCTAACTATGTGACCTTGGACAAGCCACTTAACCTCCCCAGGCTTTGGTTTCTTCATCTGTAAAATTAGGAGATTGGGCTATATGATCCTTAAAGTCTCTTTCACTCTTAAATTATGTTTTGGACACACAAGCATAGAAATAAAGTGGTTTCACCATAGTACAGAACCCCAAATTTTAAAGAATTACTGACTCACTCTAGGTCCAAATCTATAAGCCTATTCTCACTCTTCCATCCTTCTGTCTTTCTGGTTGAATGCATGTTTCTCTTCAACATGTGATTTGAATTCAAATATAATATTCTCAGTGTGCTAAAACGGCATTGCTGGAGCTTGTAGCCTTGGTACTCTGGTCTAAATGCCCCGGACTGGCATCTGAAGACCCTCATTTCCTCTGTACATGCCATTGTGCTGATCATATGGGACAGTCCACATTCAACATTCACCTGATCCCATGCTAACTTTCTAATTCACCTGACTGGGTTTTTGTTGTCAACATTAGGAGATTGTGCATTATGGCAAGAGAGTAGGGAATTGGAACTAAGGGTATTCGTAAGATGTGAAATTCACAGTCTAAAAGAACTGATAAATTAAAGATTACAGGAGGCAATGAGTTACAAGTGAAAGATTCATAGTTACCAGGGATATCATGGAGAACTGTGGGCCAGAAACTAGGCAGGCATGGAAATTAAAACCTGGAATATATATATACCAATGGTTAAGGAAAGAAAATAGATAGTCAAAGTCTGAGCAAGCAGAAAAGAACCTGAAGTGGTCATATTCCAAATAACAAGATGGCTGGTAAAGCCCTTGGCTAGTGGTTAGGGCCCAAGAGATCCCCCAGAATCAAAAGCAGAGGACAACGTGGACAGGAGAATGGATGTGAGTTTTTGGCTATCAAATAAATCTTGATTCTGATCCAAGCAAACACTTGCTGCTAGGAAAATAATCATTGAAGAGCCCATGTGGCAAAGTAGAGGAGTGAAGCCATCTGACTAATCTGGGGAGTTAAAAGTTACTGTCAGTTTGGTCAAGCACAGTGGCTCATTCCTGTAATCCTAGCAGTTTGGGAGGCCGAGATGGGGGAAACACTTGAGGCCAGGAGCTTGATACCAGCTTGGCCAACATGGTGAAACCCCCTCTCTACAAAAAATACAAAAATCAGCCGATTGTGGTGGCCGCATGCCTGTAATCCCTTGGGAGGCTGAAGCACAAGAATTCCTTGAGCCCGGGTGGCAGAGGTTGCAGTGAGCCGAGATCACACCACTGCCCTCCAGTCCAGGCAACAGAATGAGACTCTGTCCCCCTGCAAAAAAAGAAGTTACAGGCAGTTAAAGGCAGAAACCAGCTATCCACCTGGCTCATTAAAGGGTATGGCACCATGGTGTCAGAAGCCAGTCTCAATACATGGATCACCTTTTTTTTTTAAAAAAAAAAAAAAAAGGATAATATGACCACCCTTCCTGTCTAACCTTCAAAGGGTGATCCCATCAACAAACAGAAAAGTACGTACATGGCTCTCTAAAGCCCTATGGTGGTCAGATTCCCTTCAGAGCCTCCTTATTTTTCATGGAGAAAAATCAGCCTGTTCATAGCTTAGTGAAGATAAGTGAACCTGACTGGACATCAGTGAAGAGCTGGCCAGGCAAGACAGCACTGAGCCTAAGAGACAGCAGCAACTCCCAGTTCAGGAATGATGGCCACTTGGCAAATTTGCACTGGCTTCCTACTTTTAGGTTTGTGTCATTCATTGTTACCTAATCTCAACTCTCTTTCCCAATAAGCCTGGAAATCCTTCTCAACACAAAGCTCTGGACATCCACTACTAATTAGTAGATGAATACTAGCAAAAGAGATTTAAGTATATTTTCCATCTACGTTGCAACTAGTTGTTAGAGCAACTGCAGCCCCAGACATCTCGAGGCCTCAGTGAACTTTTTCTGCGTTGATTTTACAACCTCAATCCTCGATGTCTCTCTATAGTCCAAAAATACCACCTGGAGCCCTAGGATTAAGAACAAAATCATTTTACTCCTGTAAACCTGCTACACAGATTCACAGTGATTGACACAGCCTACCCAACCATGCTTCTGCCTTGCATTTTGTTGTTAACCCCTCATGACCCGTAACGATGACCTCAAGGTAATGCAACACTCAGCCAGCACCACTGCCCCGCTGACCCAGCCACAGTAGATATAATCTTAGGTTTTAATTCTGCAGGACCATTCCACACACCATTTATAATATTTTTCATTTTTTGAAAGTGATCCAATTTCCTGGAAAAATCATTCTTGAAAAAGTTATTATCTTCTTGGTAATTCTTCAGGTAAAATAGTTCCAGAGGCTAGTTGCAAGGGCACCTTTCCAATTGAATGTATAAATCAAAAGGTTTGCTTTACTTAAAAAGATTTCCTCCTATCAAAGAGAACTGTTCCTTTGAAGGTGAAGATTCGCTTCTGGTGTTCTGGCCTGATTTACAACCAATGTAAACAGAATGGAATATACTCCCTTTCTCATTTGAGGATTCTAGTACAAATAAAAACAGCTTGTTAAATAAAGCAGCGATAGGGACATTTTGCATGGTTGTGCTGAAGAAATCCATTAGTGATAAAATAGCTTTATGTTTTCGAACAAGTTTAAGGCACAGAAAGTCTCCATTTTTCCTACCTTTAATTCAGATGAAGCTTGATAATACTTGTCAGTTTAAAACTAAACATCATATATGATGCCTTTCTGAAGACGTATTTTTGGTTTAGTTTTAAACTAACAAGTATTATCAAGCTTGTTTTATATATATAGAAGAACAAAGATGAGGAATTGTAATATTTGAAAGCCAGTTTTAAAGGGAAGTTATTTTATTAAGAAGTATTTGTATCTATAAATGTATGCAGTTTTGATTTACGGGAAAAAGTCTTTTGTTTCAAAGAATCAGAATTAGTTTCATTTTGTTGCTTTGCTTTTGAACTAAACCTTACTACTTTACAAATAGATCTGAGTGCTACAAAACTCCCTTTAAAAGTTAATGGTCCTTAAAAATGTAATGCAGTAATATGCTAAGTATGATTCAGATATTTTCTTTTTTTTTTTTTTTTTTTTTTTTGAGACGGAGTCTCGCTCTGTCGCCCAGGCTGGAGTGCAGGGGTGCGATCTCGGCTCACTGCAAGCTCCACCTCCCGTGTTCACGCCATTCTCCTGCCTCCGCCTCCTGAGTAGCTGGGACTACAGGCACCCGCCACCATGCCCGGCTAATTTTTTGTATTTTTTAGTAGAAACGGGGTTTTACCGTGTTAGCCAGGATGGTCTCGATCTCCTGACCTCGTGATCCACCCGCCTTGGCCTCCCAAAGTGCCGGGATTACAGGCGTGAGCCACCGCGCCCGGCTGATTCAGATATTTTCTAAACAATTTTAGCAAACATTAACTGAAGCCCATTCAATTATATTAGAACCACTGGGAGCTTTAAGTGCTTTTTAAAAATTTCTGGAGTGACTAACAAAAAATAATGCCATCTTATAATCAGGAACTGATATATTTTAAAAATGGAAAATATTTAAAAGACTAATAATTATTTCACATATAAATATTTGGAATACATCAGCTACATTGCTATTATACTAATACTGAAATAATTAAAGGTAACACAGCTTAGAGTCTTCAAAGTTAAATGCCAGAATTCAACTTTATATTTTAGAAATAAAATAGAGTGGCCGGGCGCGGTGGCTCACGCCTGTAATCCCAGCACTTTGGGAGGCCAAGGTGGGCAGATCACGAAGTCAGGAGATCGAGACCATCCTGGCTAACATGGTGAAACCCCGTCTCTACTAAAAATGCAAAAAATAAGCTGGGTATAGTGGCAGGCGCCTGTAGTCCCAGCTACTCGGGAGGCTGAGGCAGGAGAATGGTGCGAACCCGGGAGGCGGAGCTTGCAGTGAGCGGAGATCGTGCCACTGCACTCCAGCCTGGCGACAGAGCGAGACTCCATCTCAAAAAGAAAGAAAGAAAGAAATAACATAGAGCTATGATTTTTCAGATTCAGATGTCTAGTAACCTCAGCTATTCAAAGCAACCTAGAACCCCCAAATAAGGGAAATCATGAAAATAGCCAAGAGTTAATTAAAGGTGCATAGTTTATAGGTCTTGTGTTTATGGTATTTCACTGACCAGAGGTAATGAGCCAAATTTCACACAAACCACCTCACCCCTCTTTCCTAGAAAGAGGGAATATCCAATGGATTAGCCTGGATAGCCAAATCCAGACCCATTAGCAACAAAACTGAGAAGAATAGGAAGAAAAGAAGAGAGATCAGAGAAAGAGAATGAGAGAGAGAAGCAGAGGGAAAGGGAATCATTATTATAAAATACAAGAAGGACAGCAAGCAGCAGATGCCCTGATGTCAGCGATCAGAGACAGCAGAGCACAAGGAAGAAAAGAAGAAGCATCTATTAGTTACTGGTCTGAGGGCTTACAGCCAAAGAAGAAACTAAATCCTCCCTAACAATGGAGAGAATCACTGAGTTAGAGAGTAAGAAATTTAAAAAAAAAAAACAAAACAAAACAAAAGAAAAGAAAGAAAGAAGCAATTAATCTGAAGTTAGTCACTTTAGGTTCATACAATATTCCAAACCCTAATAGTTTCCAAAGGTTTGCCGTAACAGTAAAAGAATTGACATTTATAAAAACCTTGAATCAATCATATTCAAGAAAACCCTTTACAAAGGCAGTGAAGCTTAAAGTATATTTTAATATAATTTTCACCATAAACAATCTTTTTTTATGCTTGAGGGATAAAGCTTCCGTTCTCTGAAAAAAAAAATCACAAATTCAAGACACATAATACCCACATCATGTAAGATGACTTAAAAAAATCATTCTACATAGAAAATTCCAAAATTGTTAAATACTCTTTGAAGTAATGCTAATGGGTGAATATGGATGGCACTTTGGGGAAATATTGACTGACGCATTAGAGATAGTACATCACAGTAGTTAAGCCAGACAGCCTATGGCCAAATTCTAGTTCTACCACTTACTGATCTCTTCTTTGGTGACCTCATACTAAGTAACAGCTTGGGTACATTTCTTCATTGTTCGGTAGCTCAGTTTCGTCATCTGTAAAATGTAGATAATAAATGTTGCCTATCTCATAGGGTGGCTGAAGGAACAAAATGAGATAAGGCAGGTAAGACTAGCAAAATGCCCAGGATATGGTAAACATTCCATAAATGTTAGCAATTATTATCATTACACATTACTTAGACATGTCAAATAACCTGCCCACCTTTAGTCTCTCCTCATCCTAATCCCTGCC
Organism: Pongo pygmaeus; assembly: GCF_028885625.2. Lineage (NCBI taxonomy): Eukaryota > Metazoa > Chordata > Mammalia > Primates > Hominidae > Pongo > Pongo pygmaeus. The sequence continues at coordinate 117,199,335 of NC_072396.2, read as the reverse complement.
ACACACTGCCATCATACAAATTTTCTAAAAATTAACCTGCTAAAAATAAAGTTTGATGATTTCCTGTTGTGTAACAGCCAAGTCTACATTTCTTGTCTTGTAATTTAAGATAGTTAAAGCCCTGTGACAATCTGGTTCCTTTCTCCCATAATTACTATTAATTATGTGTTAGTATCTTCATCCCCATTTTACAGACAAAGAAACTGAGGCCCATTCTGTTGAGAAAAATATTGCCTGTGGGACATTTCTACAGATTTACTTTTGGCTCAGCAACTTGTAATAAACCTTGAAGTTAAAGGTTGACAGTAACTATTTTGGTCCCCAGAATAATACCCTTTCCTCTCAGTTCGCCATAACGTCAGGCCATGGAGATGAATCTGAAAAACAAGGCCTAAAGAGTCCAGTGATTCTATGTTTTCTAATACCTCTGTATTCTCAGTGGGAGATGGGGAAGAATTTTCAAATCCTTCATGTTTCTAAATACTTAATAACATAAAGAAGGGTGAGAATGATTTGAAGCAAAGGAAATGCATAAAGAAGAGAGGAAGTGGAAGGGGAGAACATATAAAAAACAAAAAGGAAAAGGAGAAAGGAGAAAGGGATAGACAAAGATGCTTCAATCACTGTTTTGTTGTTGTTGTTGTTGTTTTGAGACAGGCTCTGGCTCTGTCACCCAGGGTAGAGTGCAGTGGCATGATCTCAGCTCACTGCAGCCTCGAACTCCTGGGCTCAGTTGATCCTCCTACCTCAGCCTCCTGAGTAGTGGGGACTACAGGCATGTGCCCCCAATGCCAGGCTAGTTTTTGTATTTTTTTTTTTTTTTTTTTAGAGACAGAGTTTCATCATGTTGCCCAGGCTGATCTTGAACTCCTGAGCTCAAGTCAAGTGATCTGGCAGTCTTGGCCTCCCAAAGTACTAGGATTACAGGCGTGAGCCATGGCACCCAGCCAATCACTGTTGGTATACATGATCTTTTGTTTTTTGAGAAGAAATAGGCAAAATGGCTACAAAATGTGCACCCATAACAACATCTTTCACAAGAGGGCACTAGTACATAGGATGATGATATGAATATGAATGAATGTACCTAAGGGCAATAAAAAGAAGGTAACCCTGTGTTTGGCACTTGCTATGGAGCCATTCTCTTTATGCATTTCACATCCTCTACACCCCAGAGTATGCTCTGAAGCACTTGGAGAGTAAAAAGCCTTGTCTGTCATTACATCAACATGAACACGAGGTCTTTTTAGCTCCAAATAGAAAATGAAACAAACAAAACACACATAAATACTACAATGCCCAAGAGAGCCAGGCACTATAAACTATCATGTGAAATGGCTGATATTTTGGAAGTCTTACAAATTTCTTTCCTATATTTCTATTTTTATATTAGGCAACAGTTTCACTGTCACCCAACGAAACCCACGAATATTGTATTCATTGCTAGACCTATTTGAGGTCCTTTCTTAGCATTATAACACAACTCAATTCAATAGTCCTGTAAAAAAAAATAATAATAACTGTGGTTGTTTCCTTAACTGATTATTCCACAGACGGGAAGGCCACTTGGAGAGGTCATCAGTCAGGTTAGAGTGAGATTCTAAGTTGGAACTCAACATTGATGAGAAAAAAAAAACACTGAACCTAAATTTGGAAACCCTCAAAAAGGCAATTCTGTCTGTGAAACTGCAAATGATCCTCATAGAAAGGAGGGAAGGTGGTAGTGTTTAAATAAACCAGTGTCATCACACCAGTAGCTTTCTGACAAATTGTTTTAAAAGAATACTTTTTTAATGGAAAGAAAGGAGAGGCTAGAATAGGACATTTATATAATTGAAGCATAATAACATTCTACAAAATTCTCCCCACATGCATATTGTCTGATTGCAGAATTCTAGTCAGCAAGCATCCAGGAATTTACCAAGAAAAGCAAAGGGTGCTGTTTGTCTCATCTAGAATAAAATAATAAAGAACAGTGAATATAGCAATTAACTGTTTGCAGAGGCAGAGTGCTTTCTTGTGCACTATTTAATTTGATCTGCATGAGAACCCTTAAGGAAGAAATTATTAATTTCTCCATTTTATGGAAGAGAAAATGAGAGGTCACAGAAAATAATTGACCTGAGTCACACTACTAATAGGTGATGACCCAAGGACTGACTGGAAGCCAGGGCTTCTTGCTCTAAAAGTTCATGCTTGTTGCTCTTTGCTGCTTCTTGTCAAAATGAATGCATTGCCATGAAGCTGAGAAAAGACATCGATTTTACTTATGTTTGTGTTTCACAGAAACCGACATATTTATATACAACTACATGAATATGTAGTTATTTATAAATAAATAGCTTTATTTATGAAATTTATAAATTATTTATAGATTTACAAATAAATTAGAATTCTGTTCATTCTAAGACATACCAGGCTATGACTATAATTGTGTATTATTTCTACTTTGACAACAATTACAAGGAATTCTGTTTATTTTTCATCAATATGAAATTATTCAGAATCAATTATTCAGAATCAATATCAGAAAGAATAATTGATTAAAGGCTTTAATTACATAGAAGGCTACGGCTCTTTTAACGCAGGTTAGGTTTTTAACTTTAAATAGGTTTTTTTTTTGCAATTTATAGAAGTCATACATTGTTATTGTAGACAATTTGGAGTACACAGAAATTTAGTGCTTTTTAAATTTTTTTTTTCTTTTTTAATTTTTATGAATACATAGTAGGTATATATTTATGGGGTACATGAGATGTTTTGATACAGGCATGCAATATGAAATAATCACATCATGTAGAATCAGGTATCCATCCCCTCAGGCACTTACCCTTTGAGTTACAAACAATCCAATTACACTTTTTATTTTAAAATGGACAATTAAGTCATTATTGACGATAGTCACCCTGATGTGCTGTCAAATAGTAGGTCTTATTCCTTCTTTCTATTTTTTGTACCCATTAACCATCCGCACATCACCCCCAGCCCCCTACTACCCTCCCCAACCTCTGACAACCATCCTTCTACTGTCTATGTCCATGAGTTCAATTGTTTGATTTTTAGATCCCACAAATAAGTAAGAACATGCAGTTTCTTTTTCTGTGCAAGGCTTATTTCACTTAACATAATGATCTCCAGTTCTATCCATATTGTTGCAAAGGAATGGATCTCATTTTTTTAAGGCTGAATAGCACTCCATTGTGTATATGCTCCACATTTTCTTTATCCATTCATCTGTTGATGGACATTAGTTTGATTCCAAATCTTAGCTATTATGAACAGTGCTGCAACATAGGAGTGAAGGTATCTCTTTGATATACTTTCTTTTGGGTATATTCCCAGCAGTGGGATTGCTGGATCATATGGTAGTTCAACTTTTAGTTTTTTGAGGAACGTCCAAATCGTTCCCATAGTGGTTGTACTAATTTACATTCCCACCAACAGTATACAAGGGTTCCATTTTCGCCACATCCTTGCCAGCATATAAGCCATTTTAACTGGGGTGAGATGACATCTCATTGTAGCTTTGATTTGCATTTCTGATGATCACTGATGTTGGGCATCTTTTCATATGGCTGTTTGCCATTTGTATGTCGTCTTCTCAGAAATCTCTATTCAAATCTTCTGCTCATTTTTTATTGGATTACTAGACTTTTCCTATAGAGTTATTTGAGTTCCTTATATATTATGATTATTAATCCCTTGTCAGATGGGTAGTTTGCAAATATTATCTCCCATTCTGTGGGTTGTCTCTTCACTTTCTTCATTGTATCATTTGCTGTGCAGAAGTTTTTTAACTTCATGTGATCCCATTTGTCCATGTTTGCTTTGGTTGCTTGTGCTTGCGGGATATTGCTCAAAAAATCTTTGCCCAGACCAATGTCCTGGAGCTTTTTTCCAATGTTTTCTTATAACAGTTTCATAGTTTGAGGTCTTAGATTTATGTCTTTAACCCATTTTGGTTTGATTTTTGTATCTGGCAAGAGATAGGGGTCTAGTTTCATTCTTCTGCATATGGATATCCAGTTTTCATAGCACCATTTATTGAAGAGACTTTCTTTTCCCTAGTTTATGTTCTTGGTACCTTTGTCAAAAATGAGTTCACTGAAGGTGTATGGATTTGTTCCTGGGTTGTCTATTTTGTTCCATTGGTCTAGGTGTCTCTTTTTATGCCAATACCATGCTGTCTTGGTTACTATACCTCTGTAGTACAATTGGAAGTCAGGTAATGTGATTCCTTTAGTTTAGTTTTTTTGTTGTTGTTGTTTGTGTGTGTGTGTTTGTGTGTGTGTGTGTGTGTGTGTTTTGCCTTAGGATAGCTTTGGCTATTCTGGGTCTTTCATACTTCCATATAAATTATAGGATTGTTTTTGTATTTCTGTGAAGAATGTAATTGGTATTTTGATAGTGATTGCATTGAATCTGTGGATTGCAATTAATAGTATGGACATTTTTAACAACATTGATTCTTCCAATCCATGAAGATGGAATATTTTTGCATTTTTTGGTGTCCTCTTCCATTTATTTTACCCATGTTTTACAGTTTTCATTATAGAGATATTTCACTTCTTTGGTTAATTCCTAGGTATTTAATTTTATGTGTAGCTATTGTAAATGGGATTACTTTTTTTATTTTAAGTTCTGGGATACATGTGCAGAATGTGTAGGTTTGTTACATAGGTATACATGTGCCATGGTGGATTGCTGCACCTATCAACCCATCGTCTAGGTTTTAGGCCCCGTATGCATTAGGTATTTGTCCTAATGCTCTCCCTACCCTAGACCCCCACCCCTCGACAGGCCCCAGTGTGTGATGTTCCCCTCCTCTCATTGTAACTTTGAACTCCTGGGCTCAAGCAATCCTCCCACCTCCAATTCCCACGTAGCTGGGACTACAGATGAACACCACCATGCCCGGCTAAATATATATATTCATATATACATATATACATATATATATACATACACACATATATATGAACACACATATATATACACACACACACATATATATACACACACACACACACATATATATACATATATATTTTTTAGAGGTGGGGTTTCACCATGTTGCTCAGTCTGGTCTCAAATTCCTGGGCTCAAGTGATCCTCCTGCCTTGGCCTTTCAAAGTGCTGGAATTACAGGTGTAAGCCACTGCAACCAACTGGGGCCACAATTTTTAATTGGTGGTGTTTGGCTCCTGTAGAGACATTGTCTAAAAGTTTCCTGCCTTTCTAGGCTGCTCCTTTCTTGTTCCTTTGGTTAAAGAGAGTAGGCTTTTGTTGTGGCTTTTTTGTGTGTACTTCTTAGTATTTCTAGGTTGCAGTCTTCAGTTCTAAATCTAGGATGTGTGAGGCAAAAAAAAAAAAAAAAAAAAAAGAAATCTACCCAGGGAACTCATCTTCATGTTCCCTGACATGTTATCATGTAATTACTTGGGTCTAGCTAGTCTTCTTTCTTTTATCTACCTCTCAGAGACTTCTTACTTTTGTTTTATATATGATTTGCAGAGCCTTTTGTTGTGCTCAGCAGGAAGAATAAGGAGAAGTACATCTATTCTATTGTCCCTGTAACAGAATTCGCAGAACCAACTTTTAAAAAGAATAGGTTGAATTAACTTAAATTATAGGTTACGTACATAGAGAAAGAGAGAGAGACTCTCACTTGTCACCCAGGCTGAAGTGCAGTGGCGCTATCTCAGCTCACTAGAACCTCCGCCTCCCAGGTTCAAGCTATACTCCCACCTCAGCCTCCTGAGTAGCTGGGATTACAGGTATGCACCACTATGCCCAGCTAATTTTTTTATTTTTAGTAGAAACGGGGTTTTGCCATGTTGGCCAGGCTGGTCTCAAACTCCTGACCCCAAGTGATCTGCCCACCTCGACCTCCCAAAATGCTGGGATTACAGGCGTGAGCCACTGTTCCCAGCCTACAGGTTATATATATATGTATTTGTAAATCAGAGCCAGACGTAATGGCTGACTCCTATAATCCCAGCACTTTGGGAGGCTGAAGTGGGAGGATCACTGGAGGCCAGTTGTTCAAGATCAGCCTGGGCAACATAATGAGGCCTCATCTCTACAATAATAATGATAATAATAATAATAATAATAAGTTAAAAAATTAGCCAGGCATGGTGGCATGCACTTATAGTCCTAGCTACTCAAGAGGCTGAAGTGGGAGGATTGCTTGAGCCCAGGAGTTCAAGGCTGCAATGAACTATAGTTGCATTACTGCACTCCAACCTGGGCAACAGAATAAAACCCTGTCTTTAAAAAGAAAAATCATTAGCTAATCGTTTAATTTCCATTGGTTGCTTCCAAGGTAACTAGTGAAAGAAATGTACTACTAAGAAGCAATGCTACAGTAATATTCCCAAAGGTACAAAAAGAGATGTGCTTGAGATTGTCACACACACATTGTTGTAAACTTAAACAAAAGCTAGAAATAATATAAATGTCCATTAGTAAAGGATTGAATAAATGGATTCTGGCATATTCCTGATTGATATTTTGCAAGCATGCACAAATGCAGATAAAATAGTTGGTAAAATACTGAAATAAGCCTAGAACAGCTTAATAGTTTCTGTCTTGATTCCACACACTGAGTGCACCCCTCCAGCACTCTGGTCATCTTGGTTCTTTCCCCAGGATACCTTGAACCCCCACACAATCTAACAACTAAAGTCTTAACACTTGCATAGCAGGGGGCTTTAGGACCATATGTTACCACTATGACTGGTGCTCATTCTGATTGCTTGAGACCCAGGTCTTAATACATATTGAATATTTTATGTATCACTGCTTGGTCCACATAAGCTATAGAATACCATACAGCTAGTAAAATGAATGAGGAGACTTCTAGGTAAGCATAGAAGATTGAACAAATATATTTATCTCCACTCACTCCTGAAACCTCACTAAAATGGCAGCAAATAAATTTATTTATTTATTTATTTATTTATTTATTTATTTATTTATTTTGAGACAGAGTCTCATTCTGTTGCCCAGAGTGGAGTGCAGTGGCACAATCTCGGTTCACTGCAATCTCTGCCTCCCGGGTTCAAGCGATTCTCCTGCCTCAGCCTCCCAAGTAGCTGGGATTACAGGCGTGCACCACCATGCCTGGCTAATTTTTGTATTTTTAGTAGAGATGGGGTTTCACCATGTTGGCCAGGCTGGTCTTGAACTCCTGACCTCAGGTGATCCACCTGCCTCGGCCTCCCAAAGTGCTGAGATTAAAGGCATAAGCCAGCAAGCCAGGCCAAGAATTTTAAAAAGTAATAAAAGATCCTAAAGTACAAAGAGAACATGAGAGAAGATGACAGTAGAAGAGAAATACCAACACACATTTTGTAAGCTAGAAAATAGATGGACAGGTGGTAAATGACTTAGCAGTGTAGATAGATAATACTGAAACTTAAGCCTGAAACTGGGTAGAAGCCAACAAAAGGCGAGGCAATTCATGCTGCAGAACCTCAGAAAGTCTTAGGATTTGCAGGCACCAAGAATCTCTAGGGGCAGGGGTGTGAGTAGGACTGAAAACAGAAGAGTAGATTATCAGTTGGTATAAGGAGTATATAGTCCTTCCTTCTAAGTTCACTCACGTACTCCATGGAGTAATTTCCCTTTGCCAATGCATGTAGAAGACAGGAGGGTTTTTTTCTTGCTGGGAAAGTTTGTATGAATAAGAAGTGGGGTGAGTTGCCACACAAAAAATGAGGATACAAAACATGCATATTTTTCTTTCCTTTTTTCTTTTTTCTCTTTCCAGGACGTGTTCTCATCTGGAAAACCTGAATGTCAAGTGGTTCAATCTTCAGTCTCTACCTTATTCTTGTCATATATCCCAGAATACTTGCAGCCAGGTTTATAATTACCTATAGGAAATTGGACTATTTCTTTCTGTGGAAAATAATTGTCTAATGAAAGGACTGAAATATACTGATATTGTTGAGAATCCCAGTGAAAAAGCTGAGTTGTAGCCTTCCCAACTTAAAGGACATTTCACCATATAACAGTGCCTACTCATGTACACAGAACTTCTCATCAGCTTCTTGGTGTCTTACTGTTACATATAAATGGGCCATCAAGAGTGATAAGACATCGAGGCTAGAGATAAAAACGACAGAACAAAGAAAGTGAGTTTGACAGAAACAGAGACAATACGGGGAACAGAAGAAAACTTTAAGAACTTTTAGAGAGATGAGAATATACAGCATTCATTAAAAATTGGCTTAAAAAAAGAACATTCAGAGAATAAGATAAAACTTTTGGAAATTAAAAATAAGATAAAAATAGAAGTGTTGGAATATAAGTTGGAGGAGACCTCCTGAAAATTAAAATAAAAAGACAAAAAGATGAAAAATAAGCAGAAGAGATGACTGGGGATCAATCTAGGATGTTCAACATCTGGCTGATAACATCTACAGAGAAAAAAAGAGAAATGAAAGAGTAAAAGGATATTATCCAAGTAATAATGCAAGAAGAATTTTCAGAACTGAAAGACACAGGTTTCCTAACTGAAAGGGCCCACCAAGTGCCTAGTATAATGAATTAAAATAGATCACACAGCCGGGCGTGGTGGCTCATGCCTGTAATCCCAGCACTTTGGGAGGCCGAGGCGGGCAGATCACGAGGTCAGGAGATCGAGACCATCCTCGCTAACACAGTGAAACCCCGTCTCTACTAAAAATACAAAAAAATTAGCCGGGCGTGGTGGCAGGCGCCTGTAGTCCCAGCTACTTGAGAGGCTGAGGCAGGAGAACGGCGTGAACCCGGGAGGTGGAGCTTGCAGTGAGCCGAGATCATGCTCTTGCACTCCAGCCTGGGGGACAGAGCGAGACTCCGTCTCCAAAAAAAAAAAAGATCACACAAAGACATACCATAGTGAAGTTTCAAAAATACCATGGAATCAAAGTAATAATATTGACTCAATGGCAACACTGGAAGCTCAAAAGCAATGAGCCAACGCTTTCAAAAGTTTAAGGAAAAGCTATTTCTAACCTAGAAGTCCATAACCAGCCAAACTTAATGGTAGAATAAAGGGATTTTCACATATGAAAAATGTCAATTAACATTTTCTCTCTCAAGTAACCTTGCACAGAAAATCTTGGAGGTTGTGTTCAATCAAGATAAAGGAGTAGCAACAACAGCAAAAGAATATGTGGAAAATAGTATTGACAAGGGTTTTCAGGGCTTTCCCCAAGAAGCAGTAGAGCCTGTATTAGGCTCCCTCCTATCTGTGGGTCAATCAAATAAAATCTGTTTTAAAGAGAAAATTTGGGGGTAAAGATTGTATAGTGTTGCCTTGATTAAAGGGTAAAGCACCAAGAATTAGGCAGCAAGAAATTTTTCAAGGAAAGCTTTTCCAAAAATGGCAAGAAGACAGCTAAGAAAGTAGTGAAAGAAGGAAGATGTTACAGAATTTTATTTTCACCACCCCCATAGAGAATCCCAGACCCTAAAACAGTCTTGAAAGTTACTTTGAAGCAATTGTGAATGGGAGTTCACTCATGATTTGGCTCTCTGTTTGTCTGTTATTGATGTATAAGAATGCTTGTGATTTTTGCACATTGATTTTGTATCCTGAGACTTTGCTGAAGTTGCTTATCAGCTTAAGGAGATTTTGGGCTGAGACAATGGGGTTTTCTAGATATACTATCATGTCATCTGCAAACAGGGACAATTCTCAGTAAACTATCGCAAGAACAAAAAACCAAACACCGCATATTCTCACTCATAGGTGGGAATTGAACAATGAGAACACATGGACACAGGAAGGGGAACATCACACTTCGGGGACTGTTGTGGGGTGGGGGGAGGGGGGAAGGATAGCATTGGGAGATATACCTAATGCTAGATGACGAGTTGGTGGGTGCAGCGCACCAGCATGGCACATGTATACATATGTAACTTACCTGCACATTGCGCACATGTACCATAAAACCTAAAGTATAATAATAATAATAATAAAAATAAAATAAATAAATAAATAAATAAAATAAAATAAAATAAAAAAACATCATCAAGAAAGCAGTAAAAGAAAAAAAAAAAAAAGAAAGTTACTTTGGTGAATGGTTGGCAGAGTGACAAGCAGGCAGTACAACGTTCCCTACAAGTCACAGACAAGGGCTGACTTCCAGAAAGATGGAGGTTAGGTAAAGTTGGTGTACCCGTTCTGTTACTTCTCTTTCCCCGCCTGCACTCACATGCTGTATGCTAGCATGCTTCCCTTGCCTAGTCAAAACTCGGCTTCCTAAGACTTTAAACAGATCTTTTCTTCATTTAAACCAATATCAAATCTTGTAAACTTGTCATCCACCTTAACCGATATCAAATCTTTGTCTTGCCAGTCTACTTCAGCCAATTTTCAGAGGTCTGCTAAATAAATCCAGATTAAAATGATAATGACAGATAGCAGGCTGATGGGCTGCCCATCTAGAGGTATTTACATTTCAACAGACTTCCCATGAAGACCAAAGACTGTAGGGATCAACCTTCCAATTTCAAATGAGCTAGTGAGGTGAATAATTTTCAAATGTAGGGTCATCAGATCGCACAACATATGCAACCACCTACTTCGCTTCTGAGCAAAACTAGTTGGAAACTTATGTCTGAAACCATGTCAATGTATTTTCTAGGACCTAATTATTAACATAGTCGTGATGAGCCATAAATTGTCACCTGAAATCAATCCATCAATCAAAAAAGTAGAAACATTTTTCAGGGTTATCACATGGTTATGCTGGCGTGGGGTAGGGGATGTCTTAAAATAATTTTAAACATGATTCAAGACATGTTGCAGGTTAATGAATTTGGCACTAAAAGATGCCTCAAATATAAAATCTGGTAGGTAAGTTAAAGCACTGAGAGAAGATAAATTCCCCCTTAAAACTGCTTTATATAAGGATGTCATATTATAACCTGAGACAATGAAATGTCTAAAGGAAATATAATGTTATATAATAGAAAACAAAGTAATCATATGCAGTCATTTATATCAGTAATCCGAATCGCATTAAAACATGGGTACCAATGTAATTGGCAACAGAATCGTGCCCAGAATAACACCTGAGTCACATCAGGTCATTCTTAGCAAACATACTGGACAATCCCATAACTTTGAAATCTAAGGAAAGTGATAGGGGACTCAGGGATTTCAGTAAATGCAGCAAGTACATATCTCATGTTTAGAGCTATCAAATTCGCATTGTGAACTTTAGCACAAATCTCACTGCAACTCAGGGGAATGTTCTAATTCTGGTAATAGCTTTACTGAAGTATTCTGAGGACTTCAGCTAAATCATACTTAAGTCACAATGTAAAATCTAAGGTAGGGCATATGAAAGAACATGAAAATAAATAGATGTGTATATATAAGATGAGGATATCATTTAAGCACTCTGTAATGTACAATGAAGCCAGGAGCTCGCTTTGGTATGCTGGATACAGTGGCAAGAGCCCAATACTCAATGCCACATTCTCTGAGGGGCAGGAGGCAATGATGCCATAACATTCCACAAATGTCCTTTCACACGGTAAAAATATTTCTGACAGTCACTCTGCCCAAACCTTCCTATTCATAACACTGTCAGCTGGTGTGTCACTCACAGTGACAGGAAAGGAGAGAGGGAAAGATGATGGTAGTGAAGAAGATGGTAGGAGTTAAATCACTGCATGGTGAACAAGAAAGAAGCACCTGAACTGCCCATTGTCACACAGATTGCTGACATATTCCTGGCTTAAAGGGCTGAGAGGGAAAATATTCCACTGGCCTCAGGGAAAGGGGAAGTCACAATATTCAAATGATTGGAATTCAAAAATGATGGCATGAGATCAAGTTGAATTAGAGTGTCAAAAAAGTGATGGAGCCTGAAGGGATTTTGGCGGGAGGGGCACTTCATCTAGTGATTTAGTGGAAGGACCTGTTAGTCCATTCAGGCTGCTATAACAAAATACCATAGACTGTGAGGCTTACAAAGAACCGACATTTATTTCTCACAGTTCTGGAGCCTGGGAAGTCTATAAGGTTGAGGTGACGTCAGATTCGATGTCTGGTGAGGACCGGTTTCCTCATTCATATATAACTCCTTCTCTGCTGTGTCCTCAAATGGCGGAAGTAGTGAGGGGTCTCTATGGGGTCTCTTTTATAAGGTCACTGATCTCATTCACGAGGGCTCTGCCCCCACGACCTAACCATCTCCCAAAGGTCCTACCTCTAAGTACCAGCATCTTGAGGGATATGATTTCAACATACAAATTTTTTAGGGGACATAAATATTCAGATAATCAGAGCAGGGCCCATGGAAGCCTAGCTTTAAATTAAATCTTACACAGAAGTTCTGTCTGTTAAACAAATCAAGAAGAACTATTTTGATTGAGGGGGCCATATAGGATTTCCCTCTCATTCCCTCTTAACCGTCTGTCATCTCTAAAATGCCTCCAAGGAATTCCAGAGATCTTCACCATGCCCTTGGAAAATAGCATATCTAAGCCCAAAATTACTCTGCTGAAGCTCGCACGTGGTAAATTAGTATCAATCCAGAAAATTTTCTCAAGTCTCCTGACTTCCAAGCCTGTGCACAATTCCAAGCAATACATTGTCATCCTATGTCAAGTGGCCCTCCTTACTTTCCTCACATGAGTCCATGATATTGTTATCACTGATGCACTGAGCAGATCCAGCAAGTCAAAAAAGGTTTTACTGAAAATATTATATTTAGGAATAGAGATTATACACAAAAACAAAACCAACGATGGTCAGTCTTAGTGTAAGACATTTGCTACAGTATGTTTTTATATCCTGGCAAAATTAAATATCTGACCCAATTCAAGCACTCGAAGAACAAAATATGTATGCACTTTTTTGATTAGCATATAAGTTGGCATTCTGTGGCATTTTCAGAAAGGATGCATGATGTGCAAATTAAAATACTGCTTTTTAGATATGAGTAAAATAGATGTTTGTTAGGAACTTGATTGTCTTTATAGAAAAACTATTACCAAGATATTTGTTGTATATTTGGGTATATCAAGCTGTGAATTATGTGAAAACATATGTGACTAGCTGTAAAGTTTATAGTCATTTTTTACAGTTAGCCCCAGAGTCTTGCATTTAAGTACCTTTGTTTCAAGAAGGGAAAAAGTTGAATAGGCTTTGCCTTGGGGCATCTTAACGACGAAAACAATCTCATTGTTTCATTTCAGACTGTTCATATAAGGCAGCAATAGATCAAATCCATAGAGATCATAGTTTTCCCTTGCCATGACCATGAAATAATGGTATCTTAAGACATAGAATCGATTTGACTGATTTTGCTTTTGCCTCTACTCTCATGTGTTCCTTCTGAATGACCCTTGCTTAGCCTATGGTCAGGAGTTTCACAGCCACAGAAATTACTTTTCTCTGGAAGCTGAAATTTCTTTGTTTGGGATTTGTTTTTAAGTAGGCTGAGGGAGGTTTGTGGCCCTTCCGCTCTGGGCTTTTTTTCTCTCATTTTTTAAGGCAGCTTTGATTTTCTGCTTTAGTTCTGCTTGGTTTTGAAGCAAGGTGAGAAAATGACCAAGGAGGGAAGGCATGCACATCAACTGCTGTCTGAAGATCTCTATGAACTTCATCTACCCAGCTCCACTACCCTATTCTGAATGGCTTCTGCCACTTATACAGGCCATGTGGGGTACTAAGGTCTCTTCCCATCTATCCTGACTGATGTCTGGAAAATCCTTTTGCTGTGGATTCAGTCAAGAGAAGGTTGACTCATTATAAACAGAGTCTTTTTTATAGAGCATAAGTGAAATTTATTTATTTATTTATTTTTTATTTCCATAGGTTACTAGGGAACAGGTAGTATTTGGTTACATGAGTAGGTTCTTTAGTGGTGATTTGTGAGATTTTGGTGCACCCATCACCCGAGCAGTATACACTGCACACTATTTGTAGTCTTTTATCCCTCACCCCCTTCCCACCCTTTCCACCTGAGTCCCCAAAGACCATTGTGTCATTCTTTTTTTTTTTTTTTTTTGGAGATGGAGTCTCACTCTGTCACCCAAGCTGGAGTGCAGTGGTGCAATCTTGGCTCACTGCAACCTCTGCCTCCTGGGTTCAAGTGATTCTCCTGCCTCAGCCTCCCGAATAGCTGAGATTACAGGTGCATGCCACCATGTGTGGCTAATTTTTCTATTTTTAGTAGAGACACGGTTTTACCATGTTGGTCAGGCTGGTCTCGAACTCCTGACCTCGTGATCCACCCGCCTTGGCCTCCCAAAGTGCTGGGATTACAGACGTGAGCCACCATGCCCTGCTTATTGTGTCATTCTTATGCCTTTGAATCCTTATAGCTTAGCTCCCACTTATCAGTGAGAACACATGATGTTTTGTTTTCCATTCCTGAGTTACTTCACTTAGAATAATAGTCTCCACTCTAATCCAGGTTGCTGTGAATAGCATCAATTCATTCCTTTTTATGGCTGAGTAGTATTCCATTGTGTGTATATATATATATAAAATATATATTACATATTATATATAATATATTATATATTACATATTTTATACATATATATATATTCCACTCGTTGATTGATGGGCATTTGGGTTGGTTCCACATTGTTGCAATTGTGAATTGTGCTGCTATAAACATGCGTGTGCAAGTGTCCTTTTCGTATAATGACTCCTTTTCCTCTGGGTAGATATCCAATAGTGGGACTGCTGGATCAAATGTTAGTTCTACTTTTAGTTCGTCAAGGAATCTCCACACTGTTTTCCATAGTGGCTGTACTAGTTTACATTCCCACCAGCAGTGTAGAAGTGTTCCCTGTTCACCACATCCATGTCAACATCTACTATTTTTTGATGTTTTTATTATGGCCATTCTTGCTGGAGTGCAGTGGTATCGCATTGTGGTTTTGAGTTGCATTTCCCTGATCATTGGTGATGTTGAGCATTTTTTCATGTTTGTTGGCCATTGGTATATCTTCTTTTGAGAATTTTCTATTCATGTCCTTAGCCCACTTTTTGATGGGAATGTTTGTTTTTATCTTGCTAATTTGTTTGAGTTCATTGTAGATTCTGGATATTAGTCCTTTGACAGATGTATAGGTTGTGAAGATTTTCTCTCAGTCTGTGGGTTGTCTGTTTATTCTGCTGACTGTTCCTTTTGCTTTGCCAAATCTCTTTAATTAAGTCCCAGCAATTTATCTTTGTTTTTATTGCATTTGCTTTTGGGTTCTTTGTCATGAAACCTTTGACTAAGCCAATGTCTAGAAGGGTTTTTCCAATGTTATCTTCCATAATTTCTATAGTTTCAGGTCTTAGATTTAAGTCCTTGATCCATCTTGAGTTGATTTTTGTATAAGGTGAAAGATGAGGATCCAGTTTCATTCTCCTACATGTGGCTTGCCAATTATTGCAGCATCATTTGTTGAATAAGGTGTCCTTTCCCCACTTTATGTTTTTGTTTCCTTTGTCAAAGATCAATTGGCTGAAAGTATTTGGGTTTATTTCTGGGTTGTCTATTCTGTTCCATTGTCTATGTGCCTATTTGTATACCAGTACCATGCTGTTTTGGTGACCATGGCCTTATACTATATTTTGAAATCAGCTAATGTGATGCCTCCAGATTTGTTCTTTTTGCTTAGTCTTACATTGGCTTTGCAAGCTCTTTTTTGGTTCCATACGAATTTTAGGATTGTTCTTTCTAGTTCTGTGAAGAATGATGGTGGTATTTTTTATGGGGATTGTGTTGAATTTGTAGATTGCTTTCGGCACTATGGTCATTTTCACAATATTGATTCCACTCATCTATAACCATGGGATGTGTTTCCATTTGTTTGCATCATCTATGATTTCTTTCAGCAGTGTTTTGTAGATTTCCTTGTAAAGGTCTTTTGCCTCCTAGGTTAGGTATATTCCTAAGTATTTTATTTATCTATTTATTTATTTATTTATTTACGGCTATTGTAAAAGGGGTTGAGTTCTTGAACTCATTCTCAGCTTGGTCGCTGTTGGTGTATAGAAGAGTTACTGATTTATGTATATTAATTTTGTATCCAGAAACTTTGCTGAATTATTTTATCAGTTCTAGGAGCTTTCTGGAGGAGTCTTTAGGGTTTTCTAGGTAAACAATCATATCATCAACAAACAGCGACAGTATGACTTCCTCTTTACAATTTGGATGCCCTTTATTTCTTTCTCTTGACTGATTGCTCTGGCTGGACTTCCAGTACTATGTAGAAGAGGAATGGTGAGACTTGGCATCCTTCTCTTGTTCAAGGTCTCAAAGAGAATGCTTTCAACTTTTCCCCATTCAGTATTATGTTGCCTGTGGGTTTGTCATAGATGGTTTTTATTACATTGAGATATGTCCCTTCTTTGCCAATTTTGCTGAGAGTTTTAATCATAAAGGATGCTAGATTTTATCAAATGCTTTTTCTGTATCTATTGAAATAATCATGTGATTTTTCTTTTTAATTCTGTTTATGTGGTGCATCACATTTATTGACTTGTTGATATTAAACCATCTTTGCATCCCTGGTATGAAAACCACTTCAATTTGAGATGATACCACTTTTGGATGACCAGGATCTCTGCTTTCTTTTAGAATTTACTCCCAGTTCCTTTCTGGACACAAGTCCTCCATCTCATCCTCTAACCCTTGGTTGTTCTAGACTTCCACTAGGCAGATGCTCTAACTCTTGAGTCCAACCTCACTCAAGCCTTATTCAGTTCTTGGCATCATTGACCCTTTGA
The DNA here is from genome assembly GCF_028885625.2 of Pongo pygmaeus. Classification (NCBI taxonomy): domain Eukaryota; kingdom Metazoa; phylum Chordata; class Mammalia; order Primates; family Hominidae; genus Pongo; species Pongo pygmaeus. Next base: position 117,182,582 of record NC_072396.2, on the reverse strand, counting down.
AAAGAAGGTGATATGGTTTGGGTCTGTGTTCTCACCAAATCTCATGTTGAATTGTAGTTCCCAATGTTGTAGTTGGGGCCTGGTGAGAGGTGGCTGGATCATGGGGGTGGATTTCTCATGAATGGTTTAGCAGCACCATGTCCTTTGGTATTGTCCTGATGATAGTGAGTTCTCATGAGATCTGGTCCTTTTAACTAGAACTCAGGATTAAGAAACTCGCTCAAAACCGCTCAACTACATGGAAACTGAACAACCTGCTCCTGAATGACTACTGGGTACATAACGAAATGAAGGCAGAAATAAAGATGTTCTTTGAAACCAACAAGAACAAAGACACAACATACCAGAATCTCTGGGACACATTCAAAGCAGTGTGTAGAGGGAAATTTATAGCACTAAATGCCCACAAGAGAAAGCAGGAAAGATCTAAAATTGACACCCTAACATCACAATTAAAAGAACTAGAGAAGCAAGAGCAAACACATTCAAAAGCTAGCAGAAGGCAAGAAATAACTAAGATCAGAGCAGAACTGAAGGAGACAAAAACACAAAAAACCCTTCAAAAAATCAATGAATCCAGGAGCTGGTTTTTTGAAAAGATCAACAAAATTGATAGACCGCTAGCAACACTAATAAAGAAGAAAAGAGAGAAGAATCAAATAGACGAAATAAAAAATGATAAACGGGATATCACCACCGATCCCACAGAAATACAAACTACCATCAGAGAATACTATAAACACCTCTATGCAAATAAACTAGAAAACCTAGAAGAAATGGATAAATTCCTGGACACATACACCCTCCCAAGACTAAACCAGGAAGAAGTTGAATCTCTGAATAGACCAATAACAGGCTCTGAAATTGAGGCAATAATTAATAGCTTACCAACCAAAAAAAGTCCAGGACCAGACAGATTCACAGCCGAATTCTACCAGAGGTACAAGGAGGAGCTGGTACCATTCCTTCTGAAACTATTTCAATCAAAAGAAAAAGGGAGAATCCTCCCTAACTCATTTTATGAGGTCAGCATCATCCTGATACCAAAGCCTGGCAGAGACACAACAAAAAAAGAAAATTCTAGACCAATGTCCCTGATGAACATCGATGCGAAAATCCTCAATAAAATACTAGCAAACTGAATCCAGCAGCACATCTAAAAGCTTATCCACCATGATCAAGTGGGCTTTATCCCTGGGATGCAAGGCTGGTTCAACATATGCAAATCGGTAAACATAATCCAGCATATAAACAGAACCAATGACAAAAACCACATGATTATCTGAATAGATGCAGAAAAGGCCTTGGACAAAATTCAACAGCTCTTCATGCTAAAATCTCCCAACAAATTAGGTATTGATGGAACATATCTCAAAATAATAAGAGCTATTTATGACAAACACACAGCCAATATCATACTGAATGGGCAAAAACTGGAAGCATTCCCTTTGAAAACTGGCACAAGACAGGGATGTCCTCTCTCACCACTCCTATTCAACATAGTGTTGGAAGTTCTGGATCGGGCAATCAGGCAAGAGAAAGAAATAAAGGGCATTCAATTAGGAAAAGAGGAAGTCAATTGTCCCTGTTTGCAGATGACATGATTGTATATCTAGAAAACCCCATCGTCTCAGCCCCAAATCTCCTTAAGCTGATAAGCAACTTCAGCAAAGTCTCAGGATACAAAATCAATGTGCAAAAATCACAAGCATTCCTATACGCCAATAACAGACAAACAGAGAGCCAAATCATGGGTGAATTCCCATTCACAACTGCTACAAAGAGAATAAAATACCTAGGAATCCAACTTACAAAGGATGTGAAGGACCTCTTCAAGGAGAAGTACAAACCACTGCTCAACGAAATAAAAGAGGATACAAACAAATGGAAGAACATTCCATGCTCATGGATAAGAAGAATCAATATTGTGAAAATGGCCTTCCCAAGGTAATTTATAGATTCAATGCCATCCCCATCAAGCTACCAATGACTTTCTTCACAGAATTGGAAAAAACTACTTTAAAGTTCATATGGAACCAGAAAAAAAGCCTGAATTGCCAAGTCAATCCTAATCCAAAAGAACAAAGCTGGAGGCATCATGCTACCTGACTTCAAACTATACTACAAGGTTACAGTAACCAAAACAGCATGTACTGGTACCAAAACAGAGATATAGACCAATGGAACAGAACAGAGGCCTCAGAAATAATACCACACATCTACAACTATCTGATCTTTGACAAACCTGACAAAAACAAGAAATGGGGAAAGGATTCCCTATTTAACAAATGGTGCTGGGAAAGAAAACTGGCTAGCCATATGTAGAAAGCTGAAACTGGATCCCTTCCTTACACCTTATACAAAAATTAATTCAAGATGGATTAAAGACTTAAATGTTAGGCCTAAAACCATAAAAACTCTAGAAGAAAACCTAGGCAATACCATTCAGGACATAGGCATGGGCAAGGACTTCATGTCTAAAACACCAAAAGCAATGGCAACAAAAGCCAAAATTGACAAATGGGATCTAATTAAACTCAAGAGCTTCTGCACAGCAAAATAAACTACCATCAGAGTGAACAGGCAACCTACAGAATGGGAGAAAACTTTTGCAATCTACTCATCTGACAAACGGCTAATATCCAGAATCCACAAAGAACTCAAACAAATTTATAAGAAAAAAACAAACAACCCCATCAAAAAGTGGGCAAAGGATATAAACAGACACTTCTCAAAAGAAGACATTTATGCAGCCAACAGATGCATGAAAAAATGCTCATCATCACTGGCCATCAGAGAAATGCAAATCAAAACCACAATGAGATACCATCTCACACCAGTTAGAATGGCAATTATTAAAAAGTCAGGAAACAACAGGTGCTGGAGAGGATGTGGAGAAACAGAAACACTTTTACACTGTTGGTGGGACTGTAAACTAGTTCAACCATTGTAGAAGACAGTGTGGTGATTCCTCAGGGATCTAGAACTAGAAATACCATTTGACCCAGCCATCCCATTACTGGGTATATACCAAAAGGATTATAAATCATGCTGCTATAAAGACACATGCACACATATATTTACTGTGGCACTATTCACAATAGCAAAGACTTGGAACCAACCCAAATGTCCAACAATGATAGACTGGATTAAGAAAATGTGGCACATATACACCATGGAATACTAGGCAGCCATAAAAAATGATGAGTTCATGTCCTTTGTAGGGACATGGATGAAGCTGGAAACCATCATTCTCAGCAAACTATCACGAGGACAAAAACTCAAACACCGCATGTTCTCACTCATAAGTGGGAATTGAACAATGAGAACACTTGGACACAGGAAGGGGAACATCACACACTGGGGCCTGTTGTGGGGTGGGGGAAGGGGGGAGGGATAGCATTAGCAGATATACCTAATGTAAATGATGAGTTAATGGGTGCAGCACACCAACATGGCCCATGTATACATATGTAACACACCTGCACGTTGTGCACATGTACCCTAGAACTTAAAGTATAATTAAAAATACATATATATACAAATAAGATAGATTGATTTCATTCATTGGAAAAATAAAAAATAAAAATAAAAAAGTGTGTAGCACCTCCCTCACCATCTTTCTTCCTCCTGCTCTGGCCCTGTAAAATGGGCAGGCTCCCCCTTTGCCTTCTGCCATGATTGGACGCTTCCTGAGGCCTCCCCAGAAGCAGAAGTCACTATGCTTTCCTGGACACCCTGCAGAACCATAAGCCAATTAAACCTCTTTTCTTTAAAAATTATCCAGTCTCAGGTATTTCTTTATAGCAATGTGAGAACAGACTAATACAGAAGGTGAATTCATATCAGGTCTTAAATATTTCTTCAGTTGCAAGCTATCAATTATCAATCTTTCCGTTACCTCTCTTACAGATCTCAGAGATTTCTGTGACCATAGTCCTCTGACTCATTTCTCTTGCTCTTGTTCTGTTCATTTCAGACAGACTCATCAACCAATTTAATTTCTTCTGTTATTGTTCTAGTCATATTAGTTCCCTCACATTATCAGAAACTGCTTGCCTCTTCTTTTGAACCAAAATATAAATAATATGCAAACTTGGCCTTCAAAATAGAAGCTAGATAGGTAACAAATGCAACTCTCATTAGAGTATTACATTTCACATATTTCATAGACAAAGATAAAGAAGCATGTTTCAACAGTTTTTTAGTTTGTGTAACACCATAAAAATGTATGCATAATTTTTAAAAGAGAACTACTATGGGTGTAGTGGGAGTATAACAAACACTGTAGTTTGAGATCAAAAGTTTTTGCCTTTAAGTATTCATTTGGTCACTTGGGCATGGCTCTTAGCAGCCAGAAATTATTACCCAAAATCTGATAATATCCATTCGTCCCTACCTCCATCCATTGTCTACTCTTAAGCCAAAATCAGAATTTCAAAAATGTAAATATGATCATATTACTCCTCTGCTGAAGACCCTTTAATGACTTTCCTTTGCAGTTTCAATAAAATATAAATTCTTTTTTTTTTTTTTTTTTTCTGAGACAAGGTCTTGCTCTGTTGTCCAGGCTGAAGGGCAGTGGCTAGATCACAGCTCCCTGCAGCCTCTAACTCCTGTAAGCAATCCTTCCACCTCAGCCTCCTGAGTAGCTGGGACTGCAGGTGCACCCCACAGCATCCAACTAATTTAAAATGCAATTCTTTAACACAGGCATCAAACATCCTACATAATCTGATCCCTGCCTACCTTCCCCACTTCATCTCATGCTAGTGTCCAGCTATCTCTCCAGTCTTTAGCCACGCTGGCCTTTAGTTACTTGAGCATGTTTTACATCTTCATAAAAGGTGTTCTTTCCTTCTTGAACATTCTTCCACCCATCTTTTGCGTGGCTGGCTCCTTCTCATTCTTCAGACCTCAGCTTAAATATTGCTTCCCCAGAGAGGGCTTCTTATTCACCCAAGCTAAACAAGCAAATAAAAGTGTGTAACTCCAGTTGTTTTCTCTTTGTGTCCTCTGTTGCTTTCATAGAACTTATCGACATTTGTAATTATGTATCTATTTGGCCATTTAAGTGTCTAATGTCTGCCTCCCCACTAAACTAAAAGTTTCATGAGGACAGAGAGTTACATTCATTTTATTGTAACAATGTAATACCTAGTATAGAACCTAGCACATAGTAAACAATCAATAAATATTTCTCCATTAAGTGAATGATGAATGATAAATGGGAAATTTGTTGCCAAAATAGTTTTATTTAAATAAGGAAAATAAAACAAAATTAGCCACCCTAAAGTAAGGATCTGCTTTCATTCATCATTATAAACTTGAATGCAACTCTAGAATGGTTTTGAAAAAACAAATATAATTTTAGATGGCATCAGCATCAAATATTTCTTGGTACATTTGATTTCCAAAAAGGAATATAATTTAAAGCTTTTAAAAATGCTTTCGCTTCAATTTAGTACTTATTGGACGAGAATAATTGTTTTTATAGATGCTCAGATACAATTTCATATATTGTAACGCAATTTTTAAAAAGAAAGGCGCACACTTGGTACCATACACATTGTAGAATAATGCAAAGGAATTTATTGTAGAATAAAGCAAATTCCTGCCATTGGAATCAATTTGTCTCCTTTGCTTTTAAAATGAAGCCCGCCAAAAGATGACTATGATGCTACATTAATAGATCTGCTAATTGAGGTAACCACCTCAAGAAAATCGAATTTTTGAAATTACATTTTAAAAGGTTCCTTAGATCAGAGGGTAGGAATTCTAAAATACCTCTCTTTTAACCTGACACCTACAAAAGGAAAATCCAGAGGTAGCACTAACTTTCTACATATTTAGGGCCATCTGCCAAAATAAGCAATTCAACCCTTGTTGCATATTCTTTTACTATAGAAGGAGAAAGAAGCATTAGAATAAATTCTTGGTCCATGAAAACTATGCCACTAACTCTCCCTATGAGCTTCTGGACTGTCAAGGACTCTGACTTACTGGTAGTGTCCTCTTCAAAATAATCCAGGAGCCCAGAAGGAACTGCCACGACACAAATCCTTTTATCATTGTGCTAACATGGGTCCAAAATGGCATATGCCTGAGCTCGTGGGGAAACATTAAGCTCCATTTCACCATTCTGAGGCTCTAGAGTTTGTGACGTTTATGTTTGTTTTTTTAAAAATCCGACCAGGCACAGTGGCTCACGCCTGTAATCCCAGCACTTTGGGAGGCCGAGGTGGGTGGATTGCGAGGTCAGGAGATCGAGACCATCCTGGCTAACATGGTCAAAACCCGTCTCTACTAAAAATACAAAACATTAGCCGGGCGTGGTGGCGGGCGCCTGTAGTCCCAGCTACTCGGGAGGCTGAGGCAGGAGAATGGGGTGAACCCGGGAGGCAGAGCTTGCCGAGATCGCACCACCGCACTCCAGCCTGGGCGACAGAGGGAGACTCTCTCTCAAAAAAAAAAAAAAAAAAAGGAGGAGCCAAGATAGACTAATAGGAACAGCTCCGGTCTACAGCTCCCAGCGCGAGCGACGCAGAAGACGGGTGATTTCTGCATTTCCATCTGAGGTACGGTGTTCATCTCACTAGGGAGTGCCAGACAGTGGGCGCAGGTCAGTGGGTGAGTGCACCGTGCGCCAGCCGAAGCAGGGGCGAGGCATTGCCGCACTGGGGAAGCACAAGGGGTCAGGGAGTTCCCCTTCCAGGGGTGACAGACGGCACCTGGAAAATCGGGCCACTCCCACCCGAATACTGTGCTTTTCCGACGGGCTTAGGAAACGGTGCCCCAGGAGAGTATAGCCCGCACCTGGCTCAGAGGGTCCTATGCCCACGGAGTCTCGCTGATTGCTAGCACAGCAGTCTGAGACCAAACAGCAAGTCGGCAGCGAGGCTGGGGGAGGGGCGCCCGCCATTGCCCAGGCTCGCTTAGGTAAACAAAGCAGCCTGGAAGCTTGAACTGGGTGGAGCCCACCACAGCTCAAGGAGGCCTGCCTGCCTCTGTAGGCTCCACCTCTGGGGGCAGGGCACAGACAAACAAAAAGACAGCAGTAACCTCTGCAGACTTAAATGTCCCTGTCTGACAGCTTTGAGGAGAGCAGTGGTTCTCCCAGCACGCAACTGGAGATCTGAGAACGGGCTGACTGCCTCCTCAAGTGGGTCCCTGACCCCTGACCCCCGAGCAGCCTAACTGGGAGGCACCCCCCAGCAGGGGCAGACTGACACCTCACACGGCCGGCTGGGTACTCCAACAGACCTGCAGCTGAGGGTCCTGTCTGTTAGAAGGAAAACAGAAAGGACATCCACACCAAAAACCCATCTGTACATCACCATCATCAAAGACCAAAAGTAGATAAAACCACAAAGATGGGGAAAAAACAGAGCAGAAAAACTGGAAACTCTAAAAAGCAGAGTACCTCTCCTCCTCCAAAGGAACGCAGTTCCTCACCAGCAACGGAACAAAGCTGGACGGAGAATGACTTTGACGAGCTGAGAGAAAAAGGCTTCAGACGATCAAATTACTCCGACCTACGGGAGGATATTCAAACCAAAGGCAAAGAAGTTGAAAACTTTGAAAAAAATTTAGAAGAATGTATAACTAGAATAACCAATACAGAGAAGTGCTTAAAGGAGCTGATGGAGCTGAAAACCAAGGCTCGAGAACTACGTGAAGAATGCAGAAGCCTCAGGAGCCGACGCGATCAAATGGAAGAAAGGGTATCATCCCTGGAAGATGAAATGAATGAAATGAAGCGAGAAGGGAAGTTTCGAGAAAAAAGAATAAAAAGAAACGAGCAAAGCCTCCAAGAAATGTGGGACTATGTGAAAAGACCAAATCTACGTCTCATTGGTGTACCTGAAAGTGACGGGGAGAATGGAAACAAGTTGGAAAACACTCTGCAGGATATTATCCAGGAGAACTTCCCCAATCTAGCAAGGCAGGCCAACATTCAGATTCAGGAAATACAGAGAACGCCACAAAGATACTCCTCGAGAAGAGCAACTCCAAGACACATAACTGGCAGATTCACCAAAGTTGAAATGAAGGAAAAAATGTTAAGGGCAGCCAGAGAGAAAGGTCGGGTTACCATCAAAGGGAAGCCCATCAGACTAACAGCGGATCTCTCGGCAGAAACCCTACAAGCCAGAAGAGAGTGGGGGCCAATAGTCAACATTCTAAAAGAAAAGAATTTTCAACCCAGAATTTCATATCCTGCCAAACTAAGCTTCATAAGTGAAGGAGAAATAAAATACTTTACAGACAAGCAAATGCTGAGAGATTTTGTCACCACCAGGCCTGCCCTAAAAGAGCTCCTGAAGGAAGCGCTAAACATGGAAAGGCACAACCGGTACCAGGCACTGCAAAATCATACCGAAATGTAAAGACCATCGAGACTAGGAAGAGACTGCATCAACTAACGAGCAAAATAACCAGCTAACATCATAATGACAGGATCAGATTCACACATAACAATATTAACTTTAAATGTAAATGGACTAAATGCTCCAATTAAAAGACACAGACTGGCAAATTGGATAAAGACTCAAGACCCATCAGTGTGCTGTATTCAGGAAACCCATCTCACATGCAGAGACACACATAGGCTCAAAATAAAAGGATGGAGGAAGATCTACCAAGCAAATGGAAAACAAAAAAAGGCAGGGGTTGCAATCCTAGTCTCTGATAAAACAGACTTTAAACCAACAAAGATCAAAAGAGACAAAGAAGGCCATTACATAATGGTAAAGGGATTAATTCAACAAGAAGAGCTAACTATCCTAAATATATATGCACCCAATACAGGAGCACCCAGATTCATAAAGCAAGTCCTGAGTGACCTACAAAGAGACGTAGACTCCCACACATTAATAATGGGAGACTTTCACACCCCACTGTCAACATTAGACAGATCAACAAAACAGAAAATCAACAAGGATACCCAGGAATTGAACTCAGCTCTGCACCAAGCAGACCTAATACACATCTACAGAACTCTCCACCCCAAATCAACAGAATATACATTTTTTTCAGCACCACACCACACCTATTCCAAAATTGACCATATACTTCGAAGTAAAGCTCTCCTTAATAAATGTAAAAGAACAGAAATTATAACAAACTATGTCTCAGATCACAGTGCAATCAAGCTAGAACTCAGGATTAAGAATCTCACTAAAAACCGCTCAACTACGTGGAAACTGAACAACCTGCTCCTGAATGACTACTGGGTACATAACGAAATGAAGGCAGAAATAAAGATGTTCTTTGAAACCAACGAGAACCAAGACACAACATACCAGAATCTCTGGGATGCATTCAAAGCAGTGTGTAGAGGGAAATTTATAGCACTAAATGCCCACAAGAGAAAGCAGGAAAGATCCAAAATTGACACCCTAACATCACAATTAAAAGAACTAGAAAAGCAAGAGCAAACACATTCAAAAGCTAGCAGAAGGCAAGAAATAACTAAAATCAGAGCAGAACTGAAGGAAATAGAGACACAAAAAACCCTTCAAAAAATCAATGAATCCAGGAGCTGGTTTTTTGAAAGGATTAACAAAATTGATAGACCGCTAGCAAGATTAATAAAGAAAAAAAGAGAGAAGAATCAAATAGATGCAATAAAAAATGATAAAGGGGATATCACCACTGATCCCACAGAAATACAAACTACCATCAGAGAATATTACAAACACCTCTACGCAAATAAACTAGAAAATCTAGAAGAAATGGATAAATTCCTCAATACATACACCCTCCCAAGACTAAACCAGGAAGAAACTGAATCTCTGAATAGACCAATAACAGGAGCTGAAATTGTGGCAATAATCAATAGCTTACCAACCAAAAAAAGTCCAGGACCAGATGGGTTCACAGCCGAATTCTACCAGAGGTACAAGGAGGAGCTGGTACCATTCCTTCTGAAACTATTCCAATCAATAGAAAAAGAGGGAATCCTCCCTAACTCATTTTATGAGGCCAGCATCATCCTGATACCAAAGCCTGGCAGAGACACAACAAAAAAAGAGAATTTTAGACCAATATCCTTGATGAACATTGATGCAAAAATCCTCAATAAAATACTGGCAAACAGAATCCAGCAGCACATCAAAAAGCTTATCCACCATGATCAAGTGGGCTTCATCCCTGGGATGCAAGGCTGGTTCAATATACGCAAATCAATAAATGTAATCCAGCATATAAACAGAACCAAAGTCAAAAACCACATGATTATCTCAATAGATGCAGAAAAGGCCTTTGACAAAATTCAACAACCCTTCATGCTAAAAACTCTCAATAAATTAGGTATTGATGGGTCGTATCTCAAAATAATAAGAGCTATTTATGACAAACCCACAGCCAATATCATACTGAATGGGCAAAAACTGGAAGCATTCCCTTTGAAAACTGGCACAAGACAGGGATGCCCTCTCTCACCACTTCTATTCAACATAGTGTTGGAAGTTCTGGCCAGGGCAATTAGGCAAGAGAAGGAAATCAAGGGTATTCAATTAGGAAAAGAGGAAGTCAAATTGTCCCTGTTTGCAGATGACATGATAGTATATCTAGAAAACCCCATTGTCTCAGCCCAAAATCTCCTTAAGCTGATAAGCAACTTCAGCAAAGTCTCAGGATACAAAATCAATGTACAAAAATCACAAGCATTCTTATACATCAATAACAGACAAACAGAGAGCCAAATCATGAGTGAACTCCCATTCACAATTGCTTCAAAGAGAATAAAATACCTAGGAATCCAACTTACAAGGGATGTGAAGGACCTCTTCAAGGAGAACTACAAACCACTGCACAAGGAAATAAAAGAGGATACAAACAAATGGAAGAACATTCCATGCTCATGGGTAGGAAGAATCAATATCATGAAAATGGCCATCCTTCCCAAGGTAATTTACAGATTCAATGCCATCCCCATCAAGTTACCAATGACTTTCTTCACAGAATTGGAAAAAACTACTTTAAAGTTCATATGGAACCAAAAAAGAGCCCGCATCGCCAAGTCAATCCTAAGCCAAAAGAACAAAGCTGGAGGCATCACGCTACCTGACTTCAAACTATACTACAAGGCTACAGTAACCAAAACAGCATGGTACTGGTACCAAAACAGAGATATAGATCAATGGAACAGAACAGAGCCGTCAGAAATAATGCCACATATCTACAACTATCTGATCTTTGACAAACCTGACAAAAACAAGAAATGGGGAAAGGATTCCCTATTTAATAAATGGTGCTGGGAAAACTGGCTAGCCATATGTAGAAAGCTGAAACTGGATCCCTTCCTTACACCTTATACAAAAATCGATTCAAGATGGATTAAAGACTTAAATGTTAGACCTAAAACCGTAAAAACCCTAGAAGAAAACGTAGGCAATACCATTCAGGACATAGGCATGGGCAAGGACTTCATGTCTAAAACACCAAAAGCAATGGCAACAAAAGCCAAAATTGACAAATGGGATCTAATTAAACTAAAGAGCTTCTGCACAGCAAACGAAACTACCATCAGAGTGAACAGGCAACCTACAAAATGGGAGAAAATTTTCGCAACCTACTCATCTGACAAAGGGCGAATATCCAGAATCTACAATGAACTCCATCAAATTTACAAGAAAAAAACAAACAACCCCATCAAAAAGTGGGCGAAGGACATGAACAGAGACTTCTCAAAAGAAGACATTTATGCAGCCAAAAAACACATGAAAAAATGCTCACCATCACTGCCCATCAGAGAAATGCAAATCAAAACCAAAATGAGATACCATCTCACACCAGTTAGAATGGCAATCATTAAAAAGTCAGGAAACAACAGGTGCTGGAGAGGATGTGGAGAAATAGGAACACTTGTACACTGTTGGTGGGACTGTAAACTAGTTCAACCCTTGTGGAAGTCAGTGTGGCGATTCCTCAGGGATCTAGAACTAGAAATTCCATTTGACCCAGCCATCCCATTACTGGGTATATACCCAAAGGACTATAAATCATGCTGCTATAAAGACACATGCACACGTATGTTTATTGCCGCATTATTCACAATAGCAAAGACTTGGAACCAACCCAAATGTCCAACAATGATAGACTGGATTAAGAAAATGTGGCACATATACACCATGGAATACTATGCAGCCATAAAAAATGATGAGTTCACGTCCTTTGTAGGGACATGGATGAAATTGGAAATCATCATTCTCAGTAAACTATCGCAAGAACAAAAAACCAAACACCGCATATTCTCACTCATAGGTGGGAATTGAACAATGAGAACACATGGACACAGGAAGGGGAACATCACACTTCGGGGACTGTTGTGGGGTGGGAGGAGGGGGGAGGGATAGCATTGGGAGATATACCTAATGCTAGATGACGAGTTGGTGGGTGCAGTGCACCAGCATGGCACATGTATACATATGTAACTTACCTGCACGTTGCGCACATGTACCATAGAGCCTAAAGTATAATAATAATAATAATAATAATAATAATAATAATAATAACAATAAAAAAAGAAAAAAAAAAAACCATGTACCCATACCATACTGTTTTAATAACTGCAATTTTTGAACCAGGTTTTATTATTTGTTAAAGTCCTCCTCATTAGACTTCTTTTTCAGAAAATATTTGCTATTCTTGGCTATATATTCTTCAGGATGGAGTTTAAAATTACTTTACCAAGGTACAAGAATAATCTCTGGTACTTTTATTGTAAATTTTATTAAAACTATTTCAGAGGAATTAACAAGTTAAAAATGTTTGTCCTCTCATTCATGTTTCAGGAGGTTTTTTTGGTAAAGTTTCACCATTTTCTTCATACAGATCTTGCACATTTCTTGTTGAGGTTATTTCTAGGTATTTTCTACATTCTGGTGTTACAGCAAATAAGCTCTCCACTGTGTTTTCTAACTGGTTACTGAAATGTTTAGGAAAACTAATAAACCTTTAAAATCTCATTCTAAATGGTTTTCATTTAGACTTTGTGGGTTAGAAAATCATTTCATTTGAAGATATTAATTGTGCCTCCTGATTTCTATTAGTGATGGCTCTTATTTCTGGTTCCTGCTTTATTGCACTGGCTAGGGAATTTTAAAAATTAAATTATAATGGTGATAGCAGATCTTCTTAGCTTGTTACTGATTTTAATGGGGTTACATCTATAGTGTTTTACCATTGCTAATGATGCTAGCTGATGGATTTCGGATAGCCATTTTCTATCCCAACAAGGAAAAAAGAATATATGATATTCTTTATGAATTGACATATCATCCTTGCTCTTCCAATCTTTATATTTTTCCAAATTTAACACACGTGCTGCAGAAGAAAAGACTGCATTACTCTTTAAATAAAATTAACCTGTTGCCAGGTGCGGTGGCTCACGCCTGTAATCCCAACACTTTGGGAGGCCGAGGCGGGTGGATCATTTGAGGTCAGGAGTTCAAAACCAGCCTGGCCAACATGGTGAAATGCTGTCTCTACCAAAAATAATAATAATAATAATAAAAGCTGGATGTAATAGCCCGGGCCTGTAATCCCAGCTACTTGGGAGGCTGAGGTAGGAGAATCACTGAACCCAGGAGGCAGAGGTTGCAGTGAGCTGAGATCAGGCCACTGCACTCCAGCCTGGGAAACAGAGCAAGACTCCATCTAAAAATAATAATAATATTAGCCTGTCATATTTAAATGTCTTTTAAAATATTTTGAGGGTAAAGGTCAAAACATGTTTTAAAAGCAGTTGGCATTAAAAGTAGGGCTCATAGAGGTCTGTAGCAGGTTCTACAATATTCAACCTAAAGCATTATGGTAATGAATCCTTTCTCCACGGATATAAGCTATTCATCTATTAAAAGGGAAGTCAACTGAGTAAGTTGGTAACTTTCTTTCCACACAGAGCTTTTCTCTGATTAGAGGCCAGAAATTTAGGAGGAAAATAAACACAAAGGGGAGACAACCGAAAAGCCTTTTATGCTCCAAATATTAAAAGTAGGCAAAGAACTGCTATTGTCCTCCAAATCTAATTAGCAATAATAAAATAGGGAGTTTTTCCCAGAAAGGGGAGAAGAGATAGTTAACAGCTTTTGACACCTGTAGGAAAGAGAGGGAGGGGGAGCTCAGAGATCTGACCATTAAGAATTGTTAGTTAATGTAGTAGCTGAAGAAAACTGCCAGCCCTTGTCAAGATGCTGTGAAAATAGAGACCGGGCATCTTTTCAATGCGTGGAAGCAGTGTAGCTGAGAACAGTAAACGTTTTCTTACCCGAGGAAACACAAAGCTTTATTTAAGGTGATTAATAACAGGTGAGCTTGATGAAAAAGGAGGCCAACCTAAGTAGGTGGTAATATTTCTTTGTATTTTGTACATATTATATACCTAGGTAAATACTTACTTGATATAGTGAATGCTAAATGTTTACACAGGTTTTATTTCCTCCAGTATACAAGGTCTTTATTCATTCTAATTTAAGATATAATTTCCACAACATATTTTGGTATTAGGAAACATTATATTTCACACTCTATATACGAACTATTATTGCTTACAAAATAAACAAGCATTTCTACATGTTTAAATCTAAAAGTTTAATAATCTACATTAACATTGCTTACACTATTGTACTACCTGAATTACCATGTGGATATTACTTTTTCAAAAAAATATGATCCATTAAAAATATTTTATAAGCGCCTATGCCCAGCCGCTGCACCGTCTGGTAAGCGTGGAGTGCCTCGGCTGGGCCGCCATGCAACCCTCCAGGAGTGAAGTGGCAGCCTTGTGTGTGATCTTTTTGCCCTCCCCAAGTTTGCATTTTTGACAGTAAAGTTTACTTTTAAATTAAAAGATTTAAATTGGGGAAGATAAAACAATTTATAAATAATACATATTCACTGTAAAAAGTTCAAAAACAGAAAAGTGCATAAAGTGAAATTTGAAAGTAGCTACCACATCCAAGCTCATTACTCCCACGTAGCCACTGTTAAGGATTTGCTGTATATTTCAGAGCAAACAAATTCAAAAGCTAGCAGAAGGCAAGAAATAACTAACATCAGAGCAGAACTGAAGGAGATAGAGACACAAAAAAAACCTTCAAAAAATCAATGAATCCAGGAGCTGGTTTTTTGAAAAGATCAACAAAATTGATAGACCGCTAGCAAGACAAATAAAGAAGAGAGAAGAATCAAATAGACGCAATAAAAAATGATAAAGGGGTTATCACCACCGATCCCACAGAAATACAAACTACCATCAGAGAATACTATAAACACCTCTACACAAATAAACTAGAAAATCTAGAAGAAATGGATAAATTCCTGGACACATACACCCTCCCAAGACTAAACCAGGAAGAAGTTGAATCTCTGAATAGACCAATAACAGGCTCTGAAATTGAGGCAATAATTAATAGCCTACAAACCAAAATAAGGACCAGACAGATTCACAGCCGAATTCTACCAGAGGTACAAAGAGGAGCTGGTACCATTCCTTCTGAAACTACTCCAATCAATAGAAAAAGAGGGAATCCTCCCTAACTCATTTTGTGAAGCCAGCATTATGCTGATACCAAAGCCTGGCAGAGACACAACAAAAAAAGATAATTTCAGACCAATATCCCTGATGAACACCAATGCGAAAATCCTCAATAAAATACAGGGAAACCGAATCCATCAGCACATCAAAAAGCTTATCCACCATGATCGAGTTGGCTTCATCCCTGGGATGGAAGGCTGGTTCAACATATGCAAATCAATAAACGTAATCCATCACATAAACACAACCAAAGACAAAAACCACATGATTATCTCAACAGATGCAGAAAAGGCCTTTGACAAAATTCAACAGCACTTCATGCTAAAAACTCTCAATAAACTAGAGATTGATGGAACGTATCTCAAAATAATAAGAGCTATTCATGACAAACCCACAGCCAATATCATACTGAATGGGCAAAAACTGGAAGCATTCCCTTTGAAAACTGGCACAAGACAGGGATGCCCTCTCTCACCACTCCTATTCAACATAGTGTCGGAAGTTCTGGCCAGAGCAATCAGGCAACAGAAAGAAATAAACGGCATTCAATTAGGAAAAGAGGAAGTCAAATTGTCCCTGTTTGCAGATGACACGATTGTATATTTAGAAAACTCCATCATCTCAGCCCAAAATCTTCTTAAGCTGATAAGCAACTTCAGCAAAGTCTCAGGATACAAAATCAATGTGCAAAAATCACAAGCATTCCTATACACCAATGACAGACAAACAGAGAGCCAAATCATGAGTGAATTTCCATTCACAATTGCTACAAAGAGAATAAAATACCTAGGAATCCAACTTACAAGGGATGTGAAGGACCTCTTCAAGGAGAACTACAAAGCACTGCTCAAGGAAATAAAAGAGGACACAAACAAACGGAAGAACATTCCATGCTCAAGGATAGGAAGAATCAATATCGTGAAAATGGCCATACTGCCCAAGGTAATTTATAGATTCAATGCCACCCCCATCAAGCTACCTAGGACTTTCTTCACTGAATTGGAAAAAACTACTTTAAAGTTCATATCGAGCCAAAAAAGAGCCTTCACTGCCAAGACAATCTTAAGCAAAAAGAACATAGCTGGAGGCATCATGCTACCTGACTTCAAACTATACTACAAGGCTACAGTAACCAAAACAGCATGGTACTGGTACCAAAACAGAGATACAGACCAATGGAACAAAACAGAGGCCTCAGAAGTAACACCACACATCTACAACCACCTGATCTTTTACAAACCTGACAAAAACAAGAAATGGGGAAAGGATTCCCTATTTAAGAAATGGTGCTGGGAAAACTGGCTAGCCATATGTAGAAGGCTGAAACTGGATCCCTTCCTTATACCTTATACAAAAATTAATGCAAGATGGATTAAAGACTTAAATGTTAGGCCTAAAACCATAAAAACCCTAGAAGAAAACCTAGGCTATACCATTCAGGACATAGGCATGGGCAAGGACTTCATGTCTAAAACACCAAAAGCAATGGCAACAAAAGCCAAAATTGACAAATGGGATCTAATTAAACTAAAGAGCTTCTGCACAGCAAAAGAAACTACCATTAAAGTGAACAGGCAACCTACAGAATGGGAGAAAATTTTTGCAATCTACCCATCTGACAAAGGACTAATATCCAGAATCTACAAAGAACTTAAACAAATTTACAGGAAAAAAATCAAACAACCCCATCAAAAAGTGGGCAAAGAATATGAACAGACACTTTTCAAAAGAAGACATTTATGCAGCCAACAGACACATGAAAAAATGCTCATCATCACTGGCCATCAGAGAAATGCAAATCAAAACCACAATGAGATACCATCTCACACCAGTTAGAATGGCAATCATTAAAAAGTCAGGAAACAACAGGTGCTGGAGAGGTTGTGGAGAAATAGGAACACTTGTACACTGTTGGTGGGACTGTAAACTAGTTCAACCCTTGTGGAAGACAGTGTGGTGATTCCTCAGGGATCTAGAACTAGAAATACCGTTTGACCCAGCCATCCCATTACTGGGTATATACCCAAAGGATTATAAATCATGCTACTATAAAGACACATGCACACGTATGTTTATTGTGGCACTATTCACAATAGCAAAGACTTGGAACCAACCCAAATGTCCATCAATGATAGACTGGATTAAGAAAATGTGGCACATATACACCATGGAATACTATGCAGCCATAAGAAAGGATGGGTTCATGTCCTTTGTAGCGATATGGGTGAAGCTGGAAACCATGATTCTGAGCAAACTATCGCAAGGACAGAAAACCAAACACCGCATGTTCTCACTCATAGGTGGGAATTGAACAATGAGAGCACTTGGACACAGAGTGGAGAACATCACACACTGGGGCCTGTCGTGGGGTGGGGGGAGGGGAAGGGATAGCATTAGGAGAAATACCTAATGTAAATGACGAGTTAATGGGTGCAGCAAACCAACATGGCACATGTATACATATGTAACAAACCTGCACACTGTGCACATGTACCCTACAACTTAAAATATAATAAAAACAGAAAAAAGTATACCACATACAATTATGTACAGTACATAATACTGACAAATAATAAATGACTATAATGGTTAAAAAAAATAATTTGCTGTGTATTTCTATGCATATGCGAACACACAAATACAAAGATTTTTTTGTTTGTTCTTTAAATGTGATTACATACACTATACAGATTTTTTACAACTTGCTTTTATTCACAACGTAATTGATATCTTTCCATATGTACACAGCAATTTTGGTAATAGTAATATTTTTGTAAAAAAAAAAAAGCAGAGGAATCTAAATTACTACTTTTTTTTTTTTTCTGTTTTAAGTTGGCCCTGTCTGGATAAACTTCACAATTGTACCAAACCAGTAAACCTAATTTAACATCATCTACCTTGTGGCAGCTAATGGAATTATTGGCTAATGTCTTAAAGTAGTAATTCTCAAATTTTAGCATCTATCAAGGTTGTACCACATAATTGCCTTCCCACTCAGTCCTGCGGGGATGATTTATAAGTTTCTTATGAGCAAGGCTTTGAAACTGAGAGAATAGACTCTTTCTCTTCTGAAGACCACTCTATCTCCCAATTACCCACAATAAAATGCCTATTAGCAATTCACTAACACAACACAACACAGTTGTCCTCAGAAGTAGAACAGGGAGAAAACACACAGGCCCTTGTCCCCAGCATAGCTCAGACCAGTCATTCTCAAATTGTAGTACACACTAAAAATGACCAGGAGGCTTGTTAAAATACAGATCACTGGGTCCCAAAACCAGAATTTCTGATTCTCAGGCTCCAGCCTGAGAATTTGCATTTCTAACAAGTTCCCAAGTGATGCAGCTCCACCTGCTCCCAGGACTACTCTTTGAGAATAACTGTCTCACAGAAAATAATCAACCTCTTCATCCACTTCCCAATGTGTCTGACTTAAGACAAACAAAAGTCACAGAGCAGAATTCACCAAAAGTCAAAAAAGTAGGCCGAAACTAGAACTTGCATATAGAATGCTCTTTAATTGCTATCTGTCAAAACCAAACTGCAGTAAGAAATGTTGAAGCACTTATCTCTATTGACTGGATTGAAAATATAACTTTTCTTTTCCCCCAGGTCTTCTTACTTCCAACTTAGCTAGGTCCCCCAATTAAGATGGAATACGTGGCCTCAGAGCATCATCACTTAAAAAAAAAAAAAAAGCTATTGTAATCCTAGAGTGAAAAATGAGACCCTAAGAATGGTTAATAGCATATTTCTGTTCAGTTTTCGTAGAAGCTCCTAGTAGAAATGGAGTCTTTCAAAGGAAGCCCTTCTTCATTCCCAATGCCAAACCAAGCTCTTTTCTACTCAAGTGATTCCTGTTGTCCAACATTCATCCGAAGAAGAATATTGAAGGGGTAGGGCTGGGCACAGTGGCTCACACCTGTAATCCCAGCACTTTGGGAGGCCGAGGTGGGTGGATCACCTGAGATCAGGAGTTTGAGACCAGCTTGGGCAGCATGGCGAAATCCTGTCTCTACTAAAAATACAAAAATTAGCCAGTATGGTGGCACGCACCTGTGGTCCCAGCTACTCAGGAGGTTGAGGCATGAGAATCGCTTGAACTCAAGAGGCAGAGGTTGCAGTGAGCAGAGATGGTGCCCCTGCACCCCAGCCTGGCCAACAGAATGAGACTCTGTCTTAAAAATAAATAAATAAAAAAGAAAGAATAATGAAGGAGTAAAGAGTACTTGGCTCCAATCCCAACTTCACACTTCCTACCTGTGTCACCTGACCTCTGTACCTTCAGTTTTCTTACCAATAAAATGGGTATAATAATAACCCCTATTTGAAAGTTATTCAGATTCAATAGTATAATACAATGCATGTAAATCACTTAGCACAGTATCTGGCATAAAATAAATATTCAATAAATAGCTATTACTACTAAAACTGCTAATGCCTACTAAATAATTGGAATACAGAATTGGGTTTCTGGCTATATATCTATCTTTCTTTCAACACAAACATAACTAACAATGTACCTTTAAAATTTTTTTTAGATTGAGTGTTACATGATCCAATTTACATATCGTATGATCTGTGTGACTGCTATACAGAGAGTGAATCATGTGTACACAAAGATGAAAATGAGAACCTATACTGGAGACTATTACAATAATCAAGGGGAGAGATGATGGTGGCTTGGACTAAGTGATTGCAATGAAGATAGGAATATGAGATTAATATGAGAGATTTTGGAGATAAAACCAAACAGATTTGGGGATAGATTAGATATCAGGAAAAAGGAAGAATTTAAGATGACTGCTAGTTTCCTAGTATGGATAACTAAGGGGATTGGTGATATGGTTAACCAACATGAAAAAGAAGCAAAGATTATGGAGAGTAGGAATAGAAGCAAAATGTTGGGATTTGAAGACGGTATGCCATATTCTCAAGCCACCCTGCAGGTCACTGCCGAGTATGCCAAACTGTAAGTCCTAATCATCCTCTGACTCTGAGCCTTTTCTGCAGCTAGTCACATAAACAATGAAGTAGGTCAGGTATAACTACCATGCAACTACTATGCAACTATTTTCTCCCTGGAGAATGCACTGGCTTGTTTACTGCTTGCTACAAAAGGTGCTGAGCCTTTAGTCCTGGATTCCTCAGGTTGCAGTGCAACTTACTCCATGTGGAGCTACCAACCGGGGCCATACGTCCATGTGGTACCATGGGGAACAAGCACTACCATGTGAATGCTCTTCCTGTTTACTATAGGCTCAAACTATAACGTTCATATAGAATGCTCCTTAATCCGTTTACCGTGCTGTGAGTATTGTCTTGTTCTGATTCAGGGGTCAGAAAACTGTTCCTGCAGTGGGCCAGATAGTAAATGTTTTAGGTTTTCTAAGCCAGCTGTAAGAATTACTCAATTATTGTCATTGTAGCATGAAAGCAGCCACAAACAATATGTAAACAAATGAGTATGGACGTGTTGCATTAACATTTTATTAACATTTTATTATGGACACTGAAAGTTGCCTATCATATAATTTTCATGTGTCATAAAACATTATCCTTCTTTTGACTTTTTCAAACATTAAAATTTAAAAACATAGGCTGGGTGTGGTGGCTCACACCTGTAATCCTAGCACTTTGGGAGGCTGAGGCAGGTCGATTGCTTGAGCCCAGAAGTTCAAGACCAGCCTGGACAACATAGCAAGACCCAGTCTCTAAACAAAAAAAAATTAAAATTAACTATAAAAACAGTTCTTAACATACAAAAACAGTTGGTGGACTGAATTTTGCCAGCGGATGTAGTTTGCTAACCTCTTCTCTATAAAACTGATTCAAGTTGCCTACTTTTGACTCGTATGGCACTGTGGCAAGACAAACTGCTTGCTTAGTAACCTCTTTTGGAGTTTTGTTATTCCTTCCTATTCTCTGTCAGATTGGGATTCTTTGCCAACAATGGGATACATTTTTAACATGCTTAATTTGAGGTACCCATAGGACTATAGACATAGAAATGGAGATAGGCATGCCCACCCTAAGGAAAGATATCAGAAATAAAGATGTATTTGAAAGGCATTAGATTGTAGGTGATAATTAAGACAAAAAAGTTGGCTAAGTTTGCCCAAGGATAATATGAATAATGAGAAAAGAAGAGAACCAGGGATGTGAGATCCTGGGAAACATGTACATTTAGAGTAGTGTTTCTGAACTTGGGGTGATCTTGCCTCCTTAGGGACATCTGGAAATGTTTGAAGACATTTTTGGCTATCACAACTGGAAGAGTGCTACTGGCATCTAGTGGGTAGAGGCTAGGAATGCTGCTAAACATCAGACAATGCACAGTCTAGCCCCCCACAACAAAAAAAAATTTCCAGTTCAATATGCCAATAGTGCATAGGATAAGAAACTGATTTAGAAGAAAGAGAAAAACAAAAAGAGAAATAAAATAAGACCCAAGGAACACACCCAGTGCCTAGACCTTGAGCTCTAATACCATTCCTAATAAAAGTAAGCAGTAATTCTTAAAAGAAGTGGTTGCTTCTAGGGACTGGTGCAGAATATGTACAAATGAACTTGGTGCATCATGTGGTGTCAGAAAGTAATTAAGTGCTAACACACACACACACACACACACACACGTTGATGGAGTATGTCAAAGGGACAAGGAAGCCAACTGAAAGAGCTCCCAATGGCCAACTGGAACAACTTAAGTGACAAAACAAGTACATTGCATTGGATGGTCATCCAAGAATTAAATAGACATCCATGAGTCTATACTGATATAAATGAATGATTGAATAAATAAATGAGGAAGAAGAACCAAATCTCCAGTGAAAAAGAATTGCAAATACTTTAGGTGTTCCACCCAAAAGGAAAGGTAGAGCACAACTACTCACTCCTTATTTGTGATATGGGCTCTGCAGAGTAGCATCCTTCCAAAAAGAACAGTATGGAAAGGGGGGAAAAAACACTACTTTAACCAGGTGATCAAGGTCAACAATTGTGATAAATCAATTTGGTGTTAAGGACCCTTGATATAATCGAAAAGAATGACAATTTACCTCTGTGGTCTTCGTCCTCAAAACCCAGAACCCCAGTCTACTTAGGAAGAAAACATCAGACAAATATCAGTAGAGGGACATTGTGCAAAACACCTGACCAGTACTTCTCAACACTTTCAAGGTCATCAAAAACAAGGGAAGTCTGAGAACCTGTCACAGCCAAGAAAAATCTAAGGATACATGACAGCCAATTGTAATATAGTATCCTAGATGGGTTCTGGAACAGGATAAAGACATTAGGTAAAAACTAAGAAAATCTTAATAAAATACGGGCTTTAGTTTGTTATAATGGACCAATATGGTTTCATTAATTGTAACAAATGTACCATACTGTTGTAAGATCTTAATAACAGGGAAAACTGGATGTGGGCCATATAGGAACTTGTACTAAATTTACAATTTTTCTCTAAATCCAAAACTACTATAAAATAATAAAGAGTTTATTAAAGAACGGAAGCACTAGGAATGGCCAGAGAGGTGGGATAATTGTAATAGCAATATGGAAAGCAAGGAAGAAGAGGGTTTCAATGATGAGTGAACTATGGATTAAGGATAAACAAATAAGATAGGATTAAAAAGTATCTCATGGAGTTGGCGCTTGAAATTGTTTCCTGAATGACTGGTGTAGACTATTCTTTCAAGAGGTTTGGTTTTGAATAAAAAGAAAGATACAAGGTTCAGCTGGGCGCTGTGGCTCACGCCTGTAATCCCAGCACTCTGGGAGGCCAAGGCAGGTGGATCACCTGAGGTCAGGAGTTCGAGACCAACCTGGCAAACATGGTGAAACCCCATCGCTACTAAAAATACAAGCCTGGCATGGGGGCAGTCACCTGTAATCTGTAATCCCAGTTACTCAGGAGGCTGAGGCAGGAGAATCACTCGAACCTGGGAGGCGGAGGTTGCAGTGAGCTGAGATCACACCATTGCACTCCAGCTGGGCAACAAGAGTGAAACTCCATCTCAAACAAAAACAAAAACAAAAACAAGACACAAGGGTCATAACTGGAAGGTGAGATTGGTTGGAAAGATAGATTTCCTCCTTTTTCAAGTCAGAGAAAAACTCTACTTATTTTCTCCCTCCATATAATTTATCTAGAGAAAACACTCTTCTCATCTCTATTTAGTTTCTACCATATCTTTGTTTTTTTGTTGTTGTTTTTTGTTTGTTTGTTTTGTTTTGTTTCTACTCCGTGAATCAGCAACTACTATATATATATATCCTTTAAGGCCCAACTCTGTCTCCACCTCTGTTAACTCTTCCTCAATTACTTCCATCCACACCAAGTTTTCCCTTCCCTAATTCTGACTACACTGTTTGTCATTATTACACAGTTGGTCCCCTACTATTCTCACGGGGATAACCACCTTGAAAATAAGGCCTCCAGCACACACTTTTGCACCTCCTGCAGTTTCTATCACTAGACTCTACAGGTAACAGCTACCAGGTAAAGTCTATTTGGCTCGCTGGATGACTTCAAACATTCCAGCTAACTCTAGGAAGCTTGTGATGATCAGCTTCACTGGATTTGACTTCTGCTTCACCCCATTCAGTTTGTCTCTGTGGCGCTTTCTAAAAATCTTCCTCTGTAACTCCTTACAGTGCCCAGTAGAAAATAAATGTTTGTTGAGTGAATAAATGAGTTCGCATTCTGTCATCCTCTCTGGATAAAAATCTTCTTGAGGGAAAACTTTGTTTTTCCTGATATGTCTCTGTAGTACTCAGTATAGAGATCTGTACACAGTAGATTCAAAAACTCTAATTGACTGACCAATAGCTAAATTGCTAGTAGTAAACGTGATCCAACCTTTGTGTTTGTGCACTCATTGATAGATGTTTCTTCAGTTAGCACCTAAAATGGATATTTTTAAGAAATGCTGTGAAAATTTTCAAACATTCATAGAACTAGAGAAAATAATATAAATCCTCATGTTCTCATAACTGGGCTTCAACAATTATAAATATTTTGCCAGTTTTACTTCATATATTTTCTATCCTCAGTAATGTTTTTTCTATTTTTTGAGGGGGCAGGACATCTTAAATAAAATTCCAGATGTAATGTTACCTACCTTCCTTCCTCTCTCCCTCTCCTCTCTTTCTCTCTTTCTTTCTAGACAGAGTCTTGCTCTGTCACCCAGGCTGAGTGCAGTGGCATGATCTCAGCTCTCTGCAACGTCTGCCTCCCAGGTTCAAGCAATTCTCGTGCCTCAGTCTCCTGAGTAGCTGAGATTACAGGTGCACGCCACGATCCCCAGCTAATTTTTGTATTTTTTAGTAGAGATAGGGTTTTGCCATTTTGGCCAAGCTGGTCTCCAACTCCTGGCCTCAAGTGATTTGCCTGCCTCGGCCTCCCAAAGTGCTGGGATTACAGGTGTGAGCTACGGTGCCAGGCACATAACATTATTTCAACTGGAAATATTTCAGCAAATTTCTCTAATAGATAAGGACTTTTAAAACAACGCATAATACTGTTATCATACCTAACAAAATAAAAACTATGTTATTAATATCATCTAATATGTATTCAAATTTCCCTATTGCCTCAATTTTTTTTTAATTATTCTAGGTCTGGCCGGGCATGGTGGCACTTTTTATTTTATTTTTAAAAAAGTTATTCTGAGCCTAAACAAGATCTGATTGGATAGTGTCGTCAGCTTAACAGCAAAAGTTTTAAAAATAATACTTGTAGCTGTCATAGAAGAGGGAGCAGGAAGGTCTTGGCATCAACTGTCGCACCACACAACCTAACACTCGATAGTATGCTGTCTTACATTGTTCTCCAGCTATATTATGAGTCTTAGTTCCACAACGAGATTGGAAGCTCTCTGAGGACAAGAACCATGATTCCTACTTCTCTGGATTCCCCACTGTGCCTGTCATAAAGCTGAACAGACGGTTTTTGAGTTTATTAACCATATATTTATATCACAACACAATTTGGCTGATTAGATCAATTCAGATATTTTTTAAGTACAACCACAAAAATTAACAATAGCACTACTCTTTTTCCAAAGTTTCTATATTGGAACATACTATTAACTTCCACGATTATCTACATCTCAGGAATTCTTCTAAATACATACCAAGTGGAATCATAGCACTGTGATTCTCTGTGAATTCATAATGGCTCTCTTAGGGACCTATTTATTTAATCCATTCAGCGTCTAGGTCTGGTTCCTTCCAACTTTTGGCAATTCTGAATAAAGGCTCTACAAACATTCGTGTGCAAGCTTTTGTGTGGACATAAGTTTTCAGCTCCTTTAGGTAAATACTAAGAAGCACAATTGCTGGATTATATGGTCAGAGGATGTCTTCCAAAAATGCTATACCATTTTGCATTCCCACAGCAATGAATGAGAATTGCTGTTGCTTTATTATCCTCACCAGCATTTGCTATTGTCAGTATTCTCGATTTTGGAATTCTAGTAGCTGTATAGTGATAGCTCATTATGGTTTTCATTTGTAATTCTCTAATGATATATGTCAGATTCTTATTTGCAATCTGCATATCTTTGGTAAGATGTCAGTTAAGGTCTTTGGCCATTTTTTTTTTTTTTGAGACAGAGTCTTGCTCTGTCACCCACACTGGAGTGCAATGGTGTAACCTCAGCTCACTGCAACCTCCGCATCCCGGGTTCAAGCGACTCTCCCACCTCAGACTCCCCAGTAGCTGGGATTACAGGGATATGCCAACACACCTGGCTAATTTTTGTATTTTTAGTAGAGACTGGGTTTTGCCATGTTGGCCAGGCTGGTCTTGAACTCATGGACTCGAGTGATCCACCTGCCTTGGCCTCCCAAAGTGCTGGGATTACAGGCGTGAGCCGTAGCGCCCGGCCTTTGGCCAATTTTTAATCAGGTTTTTTTTTTTCCTTACTGTTCTAAGAGTTCTTTATATATTTTGAATAACAGCTCTTTTTTTTTTTTTTTTCAGACAGAGTCTCACTCTGTCACCCAGGCTGGAGTGCAGTGGCACGATCTCAGCTCACTGCAACCTCCGCCTCCCGGGTTCAAGCGATTCTCCTGCCTCAGCCTCCTGAGCAGCTGAGATTACAAGCATGCGCCACCATACCCAGCTAATTTTTGTATTTTTAGTAGAGATGGGGTTTCACTATATTGGCCAGGCTGATCTTGAACTCGTGGCCTTGAATGATCCACCTGCCTCAGCCTCCCAAAGTGCTGGGATTACAGGCGTGAGCCACCACGCCCAGCCGGATAACAGTTCTTTATGTGACATGTCTTTTACAAGTAATTTCTCCCACTCTGTGGCTTGTCTTACGATTACTGATATGGTTGGATTAATATCTACCACATTTGTTGCTGTTTTCTATCTGTTGTCTTTGTTCTTTTTCCCTATCTTTGTCTTCCACCTGTTTTCTGCCTTTTGGGGCTTTGAGCATTTTAAAATGTCATTGTCTCTTTTCTTAGCATATCAGTTATCATTCTATTAATATTTTTTTCTAATTTTTAGTGTGGTGTTTGTTTCTAATTTGCTGTGGTGTTTGTAATATAAATTTACCACTAATCCAAGCCAGCTTTGAAATAATACTATATAGTTTCATGGGTAGTTTAAATACCTTATAATAACAAAATAATCTTAATTCCTGTCTCTTGTCCCTTGTGTCATTGCTGTCATTCATGTCACTTATACATAAGCAAATACATACATAATTGAACATATTGTTGCTATTACTATTTTGAACAAACTATCATCTGGACCAGTTAGGAATAAGAAAAATACCTTATTTTACCTTCATTTATTCCTTCTCCAATACTCTTCCTTTCTTTATGTAGATCCAAGTGTCTGACCTATTTCATTTTTCTTCGCTCTAAATAATTTCTTTTAACATTTCTTACAAGGCAAATCTACTGGCACCAATCTCCCTCCATTTTTGTTTGTCTGAAAAAGACTTTTTTCTCTCAATACTTTCAGTATTTAACTCTAATCTCTTCCTGCTTGCATGCAAGGTTTCTGAGAAGTCAGATACAATTCTTATCTTTGTTCCTCTATAGGTAAGGTATTTTTTCTACTCTAGCGTCTTTTATAATTTTTTCTTTATCTTTGATTTTCTGCAATTAAAATATACTATACCTAAGTGTACTATTTTGATAATTTGTCCTGCTTGCTGTTGTCTGAGATTACTGGATTTGTGGTTAATCTGGAGATGTGCTCAGTCATTATTGATTCAAATACTTCCTCTGTTCTTTTCTCTTTCCTCCCTTTCTGGTATTCTCATTATGTGTATGTTACACCTTCTGTAGTTTTTCCACAGTTCTAGAATATTCTATGCTTTTTTTTTTTTAATCTTTTTAATCTGTGTTTTTCAGTTGGGAAGTTTCTTTCATAATATTCCTAAGCTTAGCAATTCTTTCCTCAGATGTGTTCATTCTACTAGTAAGCCCATTGAAGACAATTTTCATTTCTTTTTTTACAGTGTTGTTTATTTCTAGCACTTTTTTTCTGTTCTTTCTTAGAATTTCCATCTCTCTGCTTACATTGCCTATCTGTTCTTGCATGTTTTCCACTTTATCCATTAATATATTAATCACAGTTGTTTTAAATTCATGGTCTAAGAATTCCAAAATACTTGCCATATCTGAGTCTGATTCAGATGCTTGCTCTGTCTCTTCAAACTGTGTTTTTTGCCTTTACATGTGCCTTGTGATTTTTTGTTGAAGGGTAGATATGATGTACATGCTAAAAGGAACTTCTGTAATTAGGCCTTTAGTGATGTGGTGGTAAAGTGTAGCAGGGAAAGAGAGGAAACATTCTATGCTCCTATAATATGGTCTCATGCATTTAATGAGCTTGTACCTCTGGACTGTGAACGTCATAAATGCGTTTCAATTTTTTTCATGCCTTAGATGGGACACAATGGCTAGACTGGGCTGGAGTTGTGTATTTCTCTTCTTCTATGTAAAAGGCTAGATGGGGCAGGAATTGAGTATTTCCTTACCCCAGGTCAGTCAGGTTCTGAAAAAAACCCAATACTTTAGGGTCTGGTAAAATAATTTCTCTTGAAGACAGGCCTTATTAACAAGAATAGAATGCTCTGGTGTATCTCAAAATGATTACCTTTTTCCCTTTCCCTGTGGAAGCACAAAGGGATTTCTCTTTCATCTTCACTGTGAGAATGCAATTGTATTCCTGGAGGTAAAACTCACAAAAGTGTAACCCTAACCCTAATCCCCCAACCTCATGACTGGTACTTCTGGTTATTTTATGGATTTCTGCTCTGGTAACTTGTGATTCTCTATGTTCTCCTGTCTGTCTCTACAATTTTGGAAGCAGCACTTTGCCTTGTGACCTCACTTCTCTGATAGATCTAAGAAGAGTTGCTGATTTTTCGGTTTGTTCACTTTTTACTTTTTGTTAGGATGAAGTGGAAGCGTGAAGCTCCTTACATGCTTGACTAGAAACCGGAAGTCCTGAATTTTTCATCACACATATAAACAGACCTTAAGATAAATGATGTTCAAATCTATAGAGCACTGTTTTCTGTCTCTGTAACAAGAATACTACAGATTAAGTGATTCATAAAGAAGATACGTTTATTTAGTTCACAGTTATGGAGTCTGAAAGAGCATGGTGCTGGTATCTGATGAGAGCCTCTTTGCTGGGTTACACATGGCAGAGGGCAACATATGGCAAGAGGGTAAGAGCAAGAGAGCCAGAGAGAACGCACTTTTATAACAAAGCCACTCACAAAAGAACAATCCACTCCTGTGATGGCAACATTAATCCATTCATGAAGCAGAAACCTCATTAGTCCTCTCATGGGGGCAAAGGAATTAATTTTCCAACACATAAACTTTTGGGGGCCACATTCAAACCATATCAAGTGTACTACCATATTTTCACACTCTTCTTTCAGAAAGTGATGGTTTTGCAAAGGCTGTATCCACATGTGATATCAACATTCACAAGAAAACAATGTCATCACTAATTTCAGCATTCAGAAAGGACAAAATGAAACAGTATGTAAAACATTCTACAATTCCACGACAAATTCAGCATCCATTATGTATAGGTTCCCCAATACATTTTCCCTAAAGCAAGGATACCTACTGATACTTTTTTGTAGACAACATTGCTAAAGTTTTTCCATTGCTAAGCAAGTCATGTGTGAAACCTCCCAGACCTAGAGGCAGGGGGCCTAATCTCAGGGGCCTTTCCCCACTGTTGAACAGTTAGAGCTTCAGTTAGGCTTTGCTCTTGTTCAAATCTATCTCCCCTTTGCAAAATGAAAAATGCTATTTCTGAATGGACTCATCGGGACTGGTAGAAGACCCAATAACTTCTTAGGTCTGAGTGCTTATAGAAACTGTTTTGCTTTCTATTGTTTTAGTTGCTTAGTTTCAATTAAACTTGCCACACCAGGCGAGATGATTGCTTTAGAGGCAGTCTCAGAAAATAGGTCACCCTCTGTCAAGCTATCTTCCTCTCCAGAACTGCTTCAGACCACTCCCAGCAGACATGTTACATGTCTTTCTTTCAGCTAACTGATGGGAGCACTTCCTTCTGAGCCAGATGCTGTATTGTTAATTTGTTGGAAGATATACTATTATTACCAAGACTGGCCTTACACAAAGATGGGGTACGCAGCCTGTTAGTGTTATTTCAGTGACAAAGGGAAGGCACCCTTTGCCAAAAATATCGCTCCAGCCTGTTCTCTGAGGCTTAAAATCATTTAATGAGGACTTTGCATTCTCTTTCAGAATTAGAGATAAAGATGATAAATCAGATACTCTTGAGAGAGAGAATTGGACTCCCACAGCATTTGTCTCATATCTCAGTAATAGCACTTAACTATGTTGCTTTATAATTTATCTGGTTGCTTGTCTGTCTGCCCCCACAAGGCTGTGAATTCCTTGAGGGCAGTGACCATGCCACACTCAATTCTGACTCCTAAGACTTTTTACAAGTGCCTGGCAGAAAACAAATACTCAGTAAACAAAATGACAAAGGAACAAATTAGTGAATGAGAAAATTTATATCTACCATGAGATCTAAAGGACTGAGAAGAAACTTTTTCTTAGGAATAGGGAATAAAAGGGAAACAACAGTGCTATCAGAGCCCCAGAAGAGGTATAAGGAGAGAATAATGATAGTCCTAACTATAGAAAGCCCACTGTTAAAGAGATTGTCATCTATTCCTGATTCAGGGCTGCTTCATCTATTTACTTTGCAAGATACATCTGTCCTATTTTGTTTAAGAAAAAAGTAAAACCACTGTTCAAAATGTTTCATTTCTAAAGAAGCCAGAAGGAGCTAGCTCAGTTTGCCTCCACGGATTAGGCTTTTTTACCCCTTTAGGAAATTAGCCCTCACTGTAGGAAGTGATTTGTGAGCAGTCTCACAGAAGACACATTAAAGTCCAACATTTTATAAAATGAAACCTTGTCCAAAGTCCAGGTCTGTATTGGGGAAATTAAAAACCCAGCCTGGCTGATTCATTCTTATGTTCTGTCTTTAGAACAAGATGTGTGCTGTGCAAATGATCCAATTATAATAGATAGGTGCATGATATTTTTACACAAACAACAAAAAAAATCCAATCCATTAATTTTTCAGCTCTTAAGGCCGGGCGCGGTGGCTCGTGCCTGTAATCCCAGTACTTTGGGAGGCCAAGGCAGGCGGGTCACCTGAGGTCAGGAGTTCAAGACCAGCCTGGCCAACATGGTGAAAACCTGTCTCTGCTAAAAATAAAAAAATTAGCCTGTAATCCTAGCACTATTTGACTATTTCTTTTGATACCTGTAAAATTCTCAGGCTCCAGCCTGAGAATTTGCATTTCTAACAAGTTCCGAAGTGATGCAGCTCCACCTGCTCCCAGGACCACACTTTGAGAATAACTGTCTCAGGAAATAACTTCTTCATCCACTTCCCAATGTGTTTGACTTAAGACAAAAGTCACAGAACAGAATTCACCAAAAATCAAAAAAGTAAGTCAAAACTAGAACTTGCATATAGAATGCGCTTTAATTTCTATCTGTTAAAACCAAACTGCAGTAAGAAATGTTGTAGCACTTATCTCTATTTACTGGATTGAAAATACAACATTTCTTTTCCCCCAGGTCTTCTTACTTTTGACTTAGCTAGGTCCCCCAATTAAGATGGAATAGGTGGCCTCAGAGAGTCATCACTTAAAAAAAAAAAAAAAAAAACTATTGTAGGCCGGGTGCAGTGGCTCACACCTATAATCCTAGCACTTTGTGTAGCCGAGGTGGGCGGATCACGAGGTCAGGAGTTCAAGACCAGCCTGGCCAACATGGTGAAACCTCGTCTTTACTAAAGATACAACAAATTAGCTGGGCATGGTGGTGCACGTCTGTAATCCCAGCTACACGGGAGGCTGAGGCAGGAGAATTGCTTGAACCCGGGAGGCGGAGGTTGGAGTGAGCCGAGATCACACCACTGCACTCCAGCCTGGACGGCAGGGCGAGACTCTGTCAAAAAAAAAAAACAACTATTGTAATCCTATAGTGAAAATGAGACCCTAAGAACGGTTAAGAGTATATTCTGTTCAGTCTTTGTAGAAGCTCCTAGTAGAAATGGAGTCTTTCAAAGGAAGCCCTTCTTCATTCCCAATGCCAAACCAAGCTCTTTTTCTACTCAAGTGATTCCTGTTGTCCAACATTCATCTGAAGAAGAATATTGAAGGGGTAGGGTTGGGCACAGTGGCTCATGCCTGTAATCCCAGCACTTTAGGAGGCTGAGGCTGGTGTATCACCTGAAGTCAGGAGTTCAAGACCAGCCTGGCCAACATAGTGAAACCCCATCTCTACTAAAAATACAAAAATTCACCAGGCATGGTGGTGAACACCTGTAATCCCAGCTACTCGGGAGGCTGAGGCAGGAGAATCACTTGAACCTGGGAGGCAGAGGTTGTGGTGAACCAAGATCGTGCCATTGCACTCCAGCCTGGATGACAGAGCAAGACTCCATCTCAAAAAATAAAATAATAGCTGGGCATGGTGGCCAGTGCTTGTAATCCCAGCTTCTCGGGAGGCTGAAGCAGGAGAACCACTTGAACTCGGGAGGCAGAGGTTGCAGTGAGCCAAGATTGCACCACTGCACTTCAGCTTGGGCGACAGAGTGAGGCTCCATCTCAAAAAAAAAAAAAAAAAAAAAAATGGCCGGGCATGGTGGCTCACGCCTGTAATCCCAGCACTTTGGGAGGCCGAGGCGGGCGGATCACGAGGTCAGGAGATCGTGACCATCCTGGCTAACACGGTGAAACCCCGTCTCTACTAAAAATACAAAAAATTAGTCGGGCGTGGTGGTGGGCGCCTGTAGTCCCAGCTACTCAGGAGGCTGAGGCAGGAGAATGGCGTGAACCCGGGAGGCGGAGCTTGCAGTGAGCCAAGATTGCGCCACTGCACTCCAGCCTGGGCGACACAGCGAGACTCCATCTCAAAAACAAACAAACAAATAAAAAACTACCAAATAATGTATTCATTTTGCAAGTTATCGATTAACTACCTACCATGTGATAGGCTCTGAGCTAAGTGCTGGGCATTTAATAGTGAAGATGACGAACAAGGTTGTGTCCCACCACAGACCATCTTGCCCCATCTATCATTTCCAATCCATGTGTAAACTTGATACTTGCTGAGCCTGGTTCAGAAGGATGAGAGGGAGGATGAAACAACTGCCAGGAACGTCTGTGGCATACATCATTTGTTAATAAAAGCCATGTTTTTCAAGCCAGTTGTTTTATCAAAATAGATGCCACAAATTGGCTATGTCAGTAGGAATCAGCCTTGATCAGGGAGAGCATGGAGGTCCTTGAGAAACTCTTTACTCTAGGCAGAAGAACCTCCGGCTATGTGCTGGGGGTCTAGATTCTAGTCCAGGATATAACTTCCTGTGAAATATAAAACAAATCAGTTAAACTCTAAGTACCCATTTCTTTCTTTCTTTCTTTCTTCCTTCCTTTCTTCCTTCCTTCCCTTTCTTTCTTTCCTTTCTTTTCTCTTTCCTTCCTTCCTTCCTTCTTTCTTTCTTTCTTGCTTTCTTGCTTTCTTTCCTTCTTCTTTTTTTCTTTGACAGACTCTTGCTCTGTCCCCAGGCTGGAGTGCAATGGTGCAATCTCGGCTTGCTGCAACCTCCGCCTCCCAGGCTCAAGCAATTCTCCTGCCTCAGCCTCCCGAGTAGCTGGGATTACAGGCACGCACCACTGCTCCCAGCTAATTTTTTTTTTTTTTTTTTTTTTTTTTTTGTATTTTTAGTAGAGACGGGGTTTCACCACGTTGCCCAGGCTGGTCTTGAACTCCTGACCTCAGGTGATCCACCTGCCTTGGCCTCTTGGCCTCCCAAAGTACTGGGATTACAGGCATGAGCCACCACACCCGGCCTATGTATCCATTTCTTGAAAGGCAACATGAGAATTATCTTCTCTGCTATTTCTATACCACAAGATGATTTTTTTTTTTTTTTTTTTTTGAGACAGTCTTGCTCTGTTGCCCAGGCTGGAGTGCAGTGGTGCAATCTCGGCTCACTGCAACCTCTGCCTCCTGGGTTCACGCCATTCTCCTGCCTCAGCCTCCCCAGTAGCTGGGACTACAGGCGCCCGCCACCACGCCCGGTTAATTTTTTGCATTTTTTAGTAGAGACGGGGTTTCACCGTGTTAGCCAGGATGGTCTCGATCTCCTGACCTCGTGATCCGCCCACCTCGGCCTCCCAAAGTGCTGGGATTACAGGCATGAGCCACCGCGCCCGGCCACCACAAGATGATTTTGATAATAAGATGTAAACTAATAAATGACAATAATTATAGTGAACATTTGGACACACCATGTACTAGATGTGTGCTAAGCCCTTTTATAGACTCATTTAATGTTTTCAGCTGTATGAGATTATTGCTACTATTTTCTATTAGTTTACAGGTAGATAACCTACTTCAGAGAGGATAGGTGACTAGCTCAAGATCACACATTTAAGTGGGGGATGAAATTCAAAATCAGATCTTTCTGATTTCAGAGCCCAATCAAGATGTGAAACTATATATATGGCTAGACTATTTAGCACATTATATTGGAGCTAGATATTAAGTCTTAGTATGAACTGATAATTTGTTATATCCTGAGCTCTGAAACCTGATGGAAAAATGAGTTAATCATATTCTGCTTGGTATTCTAGACATATTCTCCCCTCCCTTAACCTACTCTAAGCTAACTATCATTGGAATATCTGATTATAAAATTCACACTAAGATATTACTGCCTGATAAACAGTTTACTATGTTTTCCTTCTTAGGGTCATTGAATTACAACAGGAGGCATGAACCATAGGAATTGTGAAGAAGGCATTTTTTTAGACTTACCAGTCTCCTTTAACACTCCTTGTATTACATTTATAGGCAATCACTTACTCAGCCTATGCACAGAACCAGCACTGAAAAAGCTTCACTGTAATTATTTGTATAAGCTGGGACAAATACTACAGATCAAAATCTGGAAACATAGTTAGAAGTCTCTTATTCTAGAGCCATGCCTAGTGTGTTTATATAGAAAACATTTATTGAGCGTCTTCTATATCTGAGGCATTTTTACATGCAGCGTTTCCCTTAATGCTCACAGCCACACTGGGAGATAGGCATTATTTTATTATTATTATTATTTATTTTTGAGACGGAGTCTCGCTCTTTCACCCAGGCTGGAGTGCAGTGGCACAATCTCCGCTCACTGCAAGCTCCGCCTCCCGGGTTCAGGCCATTCTCCTGCCTCAGCCTTCCGAGTAGCTGGGACTACAGGCACCCGCCACCACGCCCGGCTAATTTTTTATATTTTTAGTAGAGACGGGGGTTTCACATGTTAGCCAGGATGGTCTCGATCTTCTGACCTCATGATGTGCCCGCCTCAGCCTCCCAAAGTGCTGGGATTACAGGCGTGAGCCACCGTGCCCAGCCAAGATAGGCATTATTATACCCAATTTTGTAGATGCATTAACTGAGAATTTGAAAGGTTAGATAATTTGTCCAAAGTAGCGTAGCTAATAAATATGCACATTAAGTCATGAGTACTCTGGCATGTATGGTTGGCATCTGAGCCAAAAGTCATTTCTCACTCTTTCTTTCCTAACAGATCCCAATGTTATTCTAGCAGCAATCTGTTCAGGCCTAGAGGATGTATCATAAATTATTTAAGCCCACAATGGCAATGCTGTACCCCTTTGCCAGTGACTGAAAATCAGCTGGGGCGTCTGAGAAAGGCATAGGAATAAAAGGCTCTTTTGGTGCCACTGATGCCCTCTTGGATCCTGCTTTGGACACGGTAGTATGATGATGTGATATGTGGAGCTACAGCAGCCATTATCAAATCATGAGGAAAGACATCATGGGCTCACTGAAGAAGGGAGGGTGGAAGGCATCACAGCAACCTGCCTCCTTAAGGACATTGTTGAAATACCAGATCAACCCTGGGCCCTTCCTTCTTCATTGTCCTGTGATTCAGCTGCTGTTAGTTAGGTATTCTAATATTTGCAGTCAGAAGAATTTTTAACAACTACAACAAAATAAAATATACCATATGAGTCAAATGAATGGTGTACAAATTAAGTGCTGCCTGAGAGCAAGAAGAGGTTCTGTTGGTTGAGTTTGTCAAAGAGAGGGACATAAAATAAGACTACTTGAAGCTGGGTCTTAAAGGATGATGGGCATTTCTAAATATAGAGATAAAGAGGAAAAGTATTTGAAGCCAGGGCCGTGTTTGTCACATTCACTGCTGTAATTCCAATTCTTAGCACAGTTGACAGCACATAGCTGCCACTCAATGCATTTTTATGAAATGACTTAATAAATGAGCAAAAATACAGAGACAAAAAGGTATGGAACATTTTGGACAGATAAGCAACATGGAAAAGAGTACATAGGATGGGGAGTGGTAGGAGCTAATGTTGGTCACAGGCAGAGGATGGAGGATTGAGCCTGTCCCTTGAGAAATTTGCGTTTCACCTTAACCCTTGCTTACTTTCTCAACCCTACAATCATAATAAAATCAAACAGGGGATTTGGCATGGTGGCCTATATAGTATTTCAAGTATACACTCAGGTGACAAAATAAGTTAAGAAAGCCATGGGTCAGAAGCATTGCTGGGTGGCCTTAGAAGCCCAAATATCACAGACAACATTAAACAAATAACTCAGCACTTGGAAAGTGACTAATTTTGCCTTTCAACCCCAAAACCCCACCCTAATGACTTTTCCCAAAGACAAGAAATATGTCTGCCTTAAGAAAGGCTTTCTCTGTGTTAAGCGATTGCTTCTTTTCTGATAACAATTTCTTGGAAAATGAGCTCTCACACCTTAAAAGTGTTCTTTTACAGTTGCCATATTGAGTGCTCTGGTCTAAGACACAGAATAACTTATCAGGAACCATTACTTGCATAAAAATTAGAATTTGCATATCCAGGTCATTTTTTCCTCCAATGTAGTTAAGAAAGTTAATTTTTAAATATAAAATAACATGTAGATATAAAAAAATAAACATCATCTGGAATGAGACTTATACGAACTCTGGAAAAGGAAAAGTTAGGATTAAATTGGAAAGCCATGAGAGACATCTCAGCCTCAGCAAGTAAATTTGTGACTTGCCATTCTCTAATCCCAAACTCCACTCTCTACCCACACTGCCCTACTCTTTCCTTAGTAATTCTGGCTCAAGACACAGTCTGAAACATGTCCACAATGAGATATCAATGTCTGATAATAATAACAGCTACCATTTCTTGACTGCTTTTCATATGCCAGGTATTATTCTGAGTGCTTTACTTACATTATCTTATTTAATACTCAAAAAACCTATGAGATAGGTGTAATTATTATCTCACATTATTACAGTTAAGGAAAGAAAGGCTGGGAGAGCAAAGCAACTTATCCAATATCATTCAGTAAGCGGCAGGGCTTACATATGAACCCAGGCATTCCATCTGGAGCTCCTCTTAGCTTACCCACTGTCCTGTGCTACCCCTTCATACATTTGTTTTGCTTTCTTTTAATGTCAGAGATAAAACCTTAGAATAAAGAAATGAAATCCTTTAGGTTGAATTTCAAGTATCAGATAGGGGATATAATTGGCTTGGTATTCTAGCACCTTTCTGTCCAGACTGAGTATGTATTAACTCAAAATCTCCAGACTGAGACCACCATTTCAGTTTTGGTTGAGTTATTTTTTTCAAAAAGATCATTTGGCTCTTGAAATCAATCATGTTAATTTGATTGGTGTTGCTGTGATCCATCTTCTCATATAACCTATTAAATGGTTTATGTGTTGACTGGGTATAAGTTCATGCTGATTTAACAAGACAGTTTGCAGTCTTATGTCATTTTTATGCCATATTCTCATATTTTTATGTTTATATTCTTCTTGAGTTTCTTTTTCTAACTTGATTCCTTGAGTTTCTTTCCTAAAATTTGTTCCCAC
This sequence comes from Pongo pygmaeus, assembly GCF_028885625.2. NCBI lineage: Eukaryota > Metazoa > Chordata > Mammalia > Primates > Hominidae > Pongo > Pongo pygmaeus. The sequence continues at coordinate 117,144,552 of NC_072396.2, read as the reverse complement.
ATGTAGACAACGCAACCCAGACAGAAATAGGTTTTGCTATACTACCACTGTGCAAGGAATACTCTTTAGCTTGTCTGCCCACTCTGTGGACAAGAATTATTATTACAATTCTCAAAGGAGAACATCCAGTTTAAGTACATCAGTAATAATGGAAAAGATTCTTAAATAAAGACCTACAGGTTGAGAGTAATAATGCCAATATTATGGAATGAATTATGTGTGTAATTTCTTAAACAGTTAACTTTAACATGAATATATATACGCCAATATACAAATAAGTTCAAGCATCATTAACAGGGATTTGGGTTTGACTTACTTCCCATCCCTTTATGAAACCCTTAGCCATGAAACTCTTGTCCTGGTTCCACTCCAGGTTGTTTTTATCTTTATTATCCTGTTTTCATACATGATCTGTGCCCTCATTTCATTACATTAGAGCTAATATGCAAATTTCAAATAATTCTGAATCTATTTGTATGCAATTATTCAAAATTCCATCTTCTAAAGCAATGGCTCCCAAATTTGGCTGATCTTCAAATGTATTAATCAGAAACTCTGCGTAGCGAGGCCTGAGCTATGTTTTTAAAGCAACCCAGGAGACTCAGCCAGGTTTGAGAACCACTGATCTAAGTACAGATTTTATCAAATATATTTCCATAGCTCTTGCTTTGTATTTACTACTGCAATTATTACTATTATTATTTTTTGAGATGGAGTTTTGCTCTTGTTGCCCAGGTTGGAGTGCAGTGGCATGATCTCAGCTCACTGCAACCTCTGCTTCCCGGGTTCAAGTGATTCTCCTGCCTCAGCCTCCTGAGTAACTGGGATTACAGGCACTCACCACCATGCCCAGCTAATTTTTTTGTATTTTTAGTAGAGATGGGGTTTCACCATGTTGGCCAGGCTGGTCTCAAACTCCTGACCTCAGGTGATCTGCTGCCTCGGCCTCCCAAAGTACTGCAATTATTTTTATAAATGTTCAAAGAACTAAAAGTGGTGTGACTCTTCCAGCATGCGCTTTGTTTAATATGTGATCTCCAAAAGTGAATCTATTACAGCTGCCTAGAAATATTTCCTCCTCTCTATGCTATGGTGGGGGAAGAACTCTGGGGACAGTATTTTCCAAACTGTAGTCCCCATAACACTGATATCCTCCAGAATGTTAGTATGAGTCCTTCATTAACAACTAAAAAAATGTTCTGTGGTCAAATGAGTTTGAGAAATGGTGGGCTAAAGAAAGGTGAACAAATTTCTTAAATGGAATGATTCTCAGTGCTAATATTATGCAAATATTCTGGATGAATGCACCCCAAAAGATTCAAAGTACAGTGTTTCCTAAATAAACATTTTTATTCTGGTAAAAAAAAATACAACATAAAATGTACCATATTAACTATTTTTAAGAGTAAAGTATATCAATGTTAACTATATGCACATTGTTGTTCAGCAGAGCTCTAGAACCTGTTCATCTTCCATGACAGAAAATCTATACCCACTGAACAATTCCTTATTTCCCCCTCTCTATAGCCCCTGGCAACCATCATTCTACTTTCTGTTTCTAAGAGTTTGACTACTTTAGATGCCTCATGTAGGTGGAATCATGCAGTATTTGTCTTTTTGTGACTAGATTATTTCACTTAATATAATGTCCTCAAGGTTTATCCATGTTGTGACATATGACCTGATTTTCTTCTTTTTTAAGACTGAATAATATTTCATTGTATATATATACCACATTTCCTTTATCCATTCATCCATAGATGAACATTTATGTTTCTTCTACCTCTTGGCTATTGTGAATTATGCTGTAATGAACATGAGTGTGTTAAAATCTCTTTGAGATCCTGATTTCAATTCTTTTGGATATGTATCTAGAAGTGGGATTGCTGGTTCATGTGGTAATTATATTTTTAATTTTTTTTGCAGAAACTCCATACTGTTTCCCACAGGGGCTGAGCCATATAGATTCCTTTCCTAAATTAATTTTGAACATGGAAGCTTTTTCTCTTGGAACATGTATTAACATTTCATAGAAAACCAGAATACAGTTGAAGAAAGGATATAGTTTGGGAGACACTGTTACAGGGTGCCTTGGATTTTGACAAGGAAAAGAACAACTTCTAGTTTGAGTGCTACCTCAAAACATATTCCCCTATCATGCTGGATATTTTCTGTGTTTTGCTACTAGACATACTGCCTTCAGGAAGCCCATAATCCTTTAGAGGACAGAACTTATTCACATTTAACAATCAGAACAATAGAAATACTTACTCAAGGCTTAAATTTAAGAAATAAGTACTTTTTTTAATAATAAAATAATACAGAAAATGTTTGCATTTAGGACACTTTAGTAATACTGATCTCATTTAAAGGTTCTAGATTTGCTATGGCTTGTAGAAAACACAAGGACAGGCAGTCCTTATTATCCAAGTATCCACGATCCATGTCTGAGAAATTAAGACTATGTGAAGGGAAGCAACTTATCAGAACACAAATTATTCACCAACGAACTGACCCCCTTTAAAATTAGCCTCTACTAAAGCACCTCTTCCTGCTTAATATGAGTCTATGTTGATCAGTCTCTGGATGATTTTCGGATACTGCCAGACAATACAATGCAAACAAATTGCAAATCTTGCAAAAATATTCAGGATTGCACGAAGTTGGTAAAAGTGATGCTGAAGAACTACTTCTATCACATGCAACACTGCGACAACTGATCATCTAGTACAGGAAGACCAGTTAACAAATGAAGAAAATAAAGTTAACAAGAATGATACCAGAAGATAAAATTAACAAGAAGGATACATCAAAAGAAAATGATTTGGATGTCAAAGGATTAAGAGAAGTCCTTGGGAAAATTATAATAAAGTCCTTGACTTTTTGAGCCTTTTAAACTTCTTATTCTAAAAATAGTACAAAACTATAAATTTTGCCTGAGTTTGGGTACATTTTGGTGAAAATAAACTTTATTGTCATAATTTTTTTTTCCATTTTATGAAAATTGGAATACTATCAGGGTTCGACGTGTATAGACATCACCAGTGAAACAGAACACTCCTTTATTCTGCTTGGAAAATTAGCCAAATACATTGCATCTTCTCAGCTATTTTGGGAAAGAATGGTTGCACTTGGAGGCTTCCTTATTTACTTCAGTTAGCAAATATTCTAGACATTTGCAGGTGCCAAATATGTGTGCTCTAAATAAACAGGGCAGCATTCGATTTCATTTATCTTTCCTCCCAGATGCAGTACCTAGCATAGTGCTGAGCATTTAGTTGGTGCTCAAAGAATGATTAAATTTATTTGAACTTCCTCCATGAAGATTCACAATCAAGAAAGTTTATACACTTGGATATCTCAAGCATTAAAAATAAGTTCCAGCTGGGCGTGGTGGCTCACGCCTGTAATGCCAGCACTTTGGGAGGCTGAGGCGAGTGGAACACCTGAGGTCAGGAGTTCAAGACCAGCCTGGTCAACATGATGAAACCCTGTCTCTACTCAAAATACAAAAATTAGCCAGGCATGGTGGCACATGCCTGTAGTCCCAGCTACTCGGGAGGCTGAGGCAGGCGAATCACTTGAACCTGGGAGGTGGAGGTTGCAGTGAGCCGAGATTGTGTCACTGCACTCCAGCCTAGGAGACAGAGTGAGACTCCATCTCAAAAAAAAAAAAAAAAAAGAGTTCCAAAGCAGTTACCACTGGGTGCCTGTTCAACAGAGAAAACAGAATTTGGTAGCTAGGCTCTTTCCTGAGATGAAGTCATTGTGAGGATTTTGTGGATGCTGCAACCTATAAGGATGAAATCAGTGATTTCTGAAGAACATGACAGTTTGGGTATATAGAACAAAATACCCTTTAGTTTCCTCAGATAGATTTGTCTGGGACAAAAACATATAATCTCTTAATTAAGATTAACATCGTACAGATATGATCTCAGTTGGAAAGATCCTAAAATTTATAACTTCCTTTCTTTCTCAGAACAGTCAGGTCTTTACAAATTTATGGTATTTAGATGTACTATGATTAAAGTAAATTATTTAGTATCATTCCTAAAGTACAACAAATGTATTAATGTGTTTTTAAATGAAATATGTTTGAATTTATTTTATTATTCTTGGTGAAATATCTGAAAAGACTTTTCCATCAGCACACTTAGTACAGAGACTCATAATTACCATATTTGCTTCAAACTTTCCTCTTTGTGGAGGCATTTTACCCATTATGGAGGAAACTATTAAAGCAAAGTACTTTGGAAGCTGACTTCTGGGAACACTGCCACACCTAGAAGTCTAATTTCCTCCATGGATAAGCTTTTAAAGGAATGGTCAAGACAGCTAAAGAAGCCTAAACAATGATTAAGTTATCTTCCTTTTGCATTAGTGGAGTTGTTTATTTCTTCTCTACTGCCCTAACCAAGCCTTCAGTGGGTTTACTGCTGGTATATGTGGTGTCTTCCCAGGAGGAAAATCAGACAAAGTAATTCATATACTTTCCTTCATCACTGGGGAAGAGAACTTATGGAAAAGGAAAATTTTCTGATAAGAGGAAATGGTCAAAATTGCTCCTGCCTTCAATAAACAATTGATCACTCTTCATTAAAAAAAGTATGAAAACTTCACAGATGTTGATGTCTATGGAGAACATTCTATTAAAGATAGCAGTTCTCAAATGTTCTCAGTCTTCAAGAAAAAAAAAAATAAGGTTGCACCATCCTTACCTACTCCCATGTGTTTATGCATCCCCTCAACACATCAATGTATCCACTCGTGCAGCCAGCATTATCTATTGAGCAGCTTACTATTTACCTGCCATTTTTAATTTGGATTTTGAGATGTTTTAAAGACAAATCAGTTCGCACCGTTTCCTAAAAACCCCAGTAAGTTCCTGTTGTTCTTCCTGCAGAGCGTGTGCCCAGCTGCTGTGGTCTAGGGTGAAGTGACACCTTAAGCAGATGGCGGCTGGGCCAGCCAGCTCAGTGGACCGATGGGGGAGATTGGATCATACAGATTCTAAAACGTGGCTCACCAAAGCACAGTAGACCAAAAAAGAGAAAAAGAAAACTAAAAACTAAAAAATAATAATAATAATAAATGAAAATTTAAAAAAATAATAAAGACAAATCAGTATCCAGAAAATTTTAGGTTTTCTAAGAGATTCAAAGCCCTTATGACAACCAGAAAGTTCTTAGAGATATTTCTTTCCCAGGAGTTTCCTAGTGGCTGATATTTTTGTTCATGTCTCGCTTAATCAGAAGGCATCCAAGTAAATGATATTTTAAAGGAAAAAATTAGACTCATATCTCTTTTTGGCTTTGCTGTAAAAATAAAATCCTAAGATAAATATGTGCTCAGTGTGCCACATGTGGAAGAAAAGGAACATTCATCAAGCTCATTTCCTGCAGAGCAAGCCCTCCCACATCATTCAGTCCAGCCACAACATCTGGGTAATTGGCTGCAGCCTGGTGGGAGCCACCCTCCCCAACACACACAAACAAGATTTCTGGATAATTCCTGATCATGAAGCATGCAAACCTCCTCAGTGCTCACCTTGAATATTTGTTCTCCTTTCTTTCTCATCTACTGTTCGTAGTTTCAGCTGCTCCCCAACTACCAAATAATTTTAGAATAATCCTCTTTGAAATAAATGCTCTTTAAGAAATGTACAAAAATCCAAAGGTGATAGGAAAATTTCTTTTCCTTGTGGTGATGCAGATGATATTCTCTCTCCTTCCTAGGCATTACTCTTAAGGGTTTAGTTAACTCAGTTCTTCTTGGCCAGCTCTTTGGAGCTCCAGAATTGCAAAAAAACATTCAAATACATCTTGTAATGATCTTGTACAAAGGAAAACCCAGTACTTATCATTTTTAGATTGTCAAAACTATTAAGATGAGAGTTTTCCATCAGCCCAGAGTATTTATCTTTCCAGATGTAAAAGAATATTGAAGGTAGTTTCCAAATATTTTATAATTCTAGGACTAGATTTTGAATTCCTTTAGGTCATAGGCCTTATATAAACAGTACTTTAAACGGGGTATGGGACATAGTAGGTTTGCAATAAAGATTTGTTGAACAAATGAAAGAATAAAAGACTGACCTTATGTTTGTATTAATAAAATGCTTTAGTATTCATCTGGCAGAAATGTTACATCGAGTGCTGAGATTCAGCTGATACGCAGTTATAGCCTTACAAGTTTTAGGGCTTGCAAAGTCACCTTTGACTGTTGGTGCTGGTTGCACTCTGGTTGTTAAATATTTTGGAGATCTCTCTTAGCAACAGAATGCCATAGCACAGAGAATTATGTACTCTTTTAAACCTTAAACATGTGTTCATAGAGTGCTTAGGACCCAGACCCTTCCTTCTGAGTAACAGTGACTGGGTATATCTGAGTTTAGCAGTGCTCAAGGATAAAGCAGAGAAGGGAAATATTCAGGGAAAAAAAGTGCAGGTGGGAGTGTCTGCATGACATTGTTGGATAATGCCTGGGTTTTAAAATGGATATTAGGGTATAGAGTTGTGGTTTTCCAGAGACGAAAGTGTTAGGCACACAGGAAGTCAGAGTAAAATTGTTATTTAAAGGTCAAGAACAAGAGGCCTGGCACAGTGGCTTACACCTGTAATCGCAGAACTTTGGGAGACTGAGGCAGGCGGATCACCTGAGCTCAGGAGTTCGAGACAAGCCTGGGCAACATGGCAAAACCCCCTCTCTATCAAAAATACAAAAACTAGCCAGGCGTGGTGAAATGCACCTGTAGTCCCAGCTACAGGAGGCTGGGGCAAGAGGATGGCTTGAGCCCAGGAGGCAGAGGTTGCAGTAAGCCAAGATCACACCACCACACTCCAGCCTGGGCGGCAGAGCGAGACTCTGTCACACACACACACACCTGGGCGGCAGAGCGAGACTCTGTCTCACACACACACACACACACGCACAGAGAGAGAGAGAAAACAAGAGAGGTCAGAAGCATAGCCTAAACATAGCCTAAAACAGGATAGACTACTCTGAGGCCCACCCTGTTCCCAGCAGAAAGTTCAGACTTTGCTGACCCCCACCCCCAGCACCCACTCTTTGTTTGTTTGTTTTGTTTTTTTTGTTTTGTTTTGTTTTGAAACAGACTCTAGCTCTGTAGCCCAGGCTGGAGTCAGTAGCGCGATCTCTGCTCACTCCAATCTCTGTCTCCTGGGTTCAAGCAATTCTCCTGCCTCAGCCTCCCGAGTAGCTGGGATTACAGGCGCATGCCACCACGCCTGGCTAATTTTTGAATTTTTAGTAGAGATGGGATGTCACCATATTGGCCAGGCTGGTCTCGAACTCCTGACATCGTGATCCACCCGCCTCGGCCTCCCAAAGTGCTGGGATTACAGGCGTGAGCCACCGTGCCAGGCCTCAGCACCCACTCTTAATCAACATAGGCCAGGTCAATCACTTGTTGCCCCATCAGCCTACTCCTCCACTTGGGCCTTAATAACATCTGAAATGTAGACTGCTGGCTTAATTAAAAGCTTCAGCTTGTGCCCTTCAGGGCCTACTGAATTTTACTCTACCAATAAGCAAGGCAATGTTTTGAATAATGTGGGGAGCAGGTGTGGGGAAGGCACTCTGCTGCTATGTTAGTGTTGTTTCTTTGTATGTTCATAAGGTCATGTATACCAAGAGATTCCATTTGACCTCGAAATTGTTTTTTTTTTAATGCTGGGCAGACTCATACAATGTTCCTGACCATTTATGGGTCCCAAATATATGCCACTTGAACATCTCTCACCTTACTAAGTTCACCTGAGATCAATATATTGGGTAAAATTGTCAAATACTTAAAAAGCACATTTCTGCCTTGAGTTCAGAGATCTAAGTATCAAAATCCTAATCAACAGTTCTCTGCTTACAACTCCAAGTTGCACCATCAGGTTCAATATTGGTTGATGATTTCTCAGATAACATGCTGCAGAATCACCTTGTATATGGAGGGCATGATAAAGTTCTTGACTGGATTCTATTTTATATTTTTAGTGTCAAAAAAATGGTCCTAGATGTTAAAACAGAGAAAGGTCCTAGATGGTAAAACAGCATTGCTGAATGTCTTCTAAATCAAAAGAGCAGTTACCAATATTAATCCTGCCCAAAATATGACCAAATGAGTCAACAGAACACATGTGGCGCCTGGCCCCAAAATTCTACAGGTCACTTCAGACACACTAACCCCCATTCTGGCTCTGGAGGATGATATTAATGCTGTTTTTGCTGACTCAAGATCATGGAGTGGTAATTCCTCTCAAAGAGGGGGTACCATTCTTAGAGGGTTTGCCATTCAAAGTTTATTCTTAAAATGTCAGAGCAGGATCACATAATCTCTCATTATCTTAGTTAAAGTAAGCATTTATGCTTCAAGAAAACAAAAGACAGAACTTGTAGCATAGTCAGAGAGTTAACGGCAGGTTAGCTCTGAACACTGCAATACTTGCAGCAGTAGGAAACAGTGTCCATGAGTGTAAGATGGCATGCCCCTAACTTGTTAAGACATTTTCCACAACTTTGTTTCAAAGGACCGCTCTCCAAGCTTATTGACCCTCAGGAGTAAAATAACAGAGTTGAGGTGGCTGGAAAGCTTCCTTAGGTAGATGCAGCATGACTACTCCACAGAGATGTTTGCACTTGTAAAGGTAAGAGGTGGTACAGAAACCTCTTAGGAAGTGACTAGGAAAACATTTGTATCCTTAGAAGTACTGGTCATTTGAGGTGATAACAAATTTCCTAAAGTGTCCTTCAGAAAACAGAAGGTTACAGGAAATCCATACCATAGGCACCACTTACATATATTTACTTGTCAGCTACCTCCTCCAACAAAGTACTTGAGGTTATAAGCATGTATAAAAGAAGAAAAGATAAATAGTTTAAAGAACAAGGTAAATGAAAAATAATAAAATCGGTGGAAGATTAGTGACTAGAAATGCATAGCTATGATTGCATTAAGTTACTGAAAGTGGGCTTCTAATTTGATTTGAAGCTATCTACTGGCCAAAATGAAGAAGAAAACTTGATCAGTTATAAAATTTACTGAGGGCAGGAAATAATTATTGGAATACAGCCTTTGCACTTATGTGCCTGTAAGTTAAAGTTGTGTCTTTTTACATTAAGGCATAAAATGTGGTAGTATCTGAGCCTCAGGTACTTATACCCAAAAGGTCATAATAATAGTGTCCATCCTAAAAGCACTGAACAGAAAAGAAAAAGATCTTAAAAAGTCATTTCAAATTCAAAATAAGCTTGATCAGTTGATGAATGAATTCTTAAAAATCAAAACATTCTTGCATTCAAACCTGCAATAGAAAAAAAAAAAGAAAAAGAAAAATCGGACTGGGCACAGTGGCTTACGCCTGTAATCCCAGCACTTTGGGAGGCCGAGGCGGGTGGATCACAAGGTCAGGAGTTCGAGACCAGCCTGGCCAACATGGTGAAACCCTGTCTCTACTAAAAATACAAAAATTAAGCCAAGTGCAGTGGCTCACGCCTGTAATCCCAGCACTTTGGGAGGCCAAGGCGGGCGGATCACGAGGTCAGGAGATCGAGACCATCCTGGCTAACACAGTGAAACCCCATCTCTACTAAAAATTTTTTTAAAAAAATAGCTGGGGGTGGTAGTGGGCTCCTATAGTCCCAGCTACTCAGGAGGCTGAGGCAGGAGAATGGCATGAACCTGGGAGGCAGAGCTTGCAGTGAGCCGAGATCACACCACTGCACTCCAGCGTGGGTGACAGAGGGAGACTCCATCTCAAAAAAAAAAAAAAAATACAAAAATTAGCCGGGCGTGGTGGCACGCACCTGTATTCCCAGCTACTTGGGAGGCTGAGGCAGGAGAATCACTTGAACCCAGGAGGCAGAGGTTGCGGTGAGCAGAGACCATGCCACTGCACTCCAGCCTGGGCAACAGAGCGAGACTCCATCTCAAAAAAGAGAGAAAAAAAATCAAAATATCTGCCTCACAAAAACAAGAAGCAAAAACCCTGAAACTCTCAGCAATTGAAATTCAGATTTTAGATCACACATTGAAGTTCTTAAAGAATAGTTTTATTGCCCAAGAGCAGAATGCAAGGAGAAAAGTCACAAGAAACTGCAGGAAAAAATCAGCTTTTCTATAAATTGGCCAAGACAAAAGCTACAAGCTATCCCAGAACTGAAGAAAGCACCAAATATTAATTTTGATTCAGACCTAAAATGGCAGTGTTCACAATAATTGCTTCACTGAAGCAATGGAAAGGGATCCTGTGGATGAAATCTAGATGTTAAAGCCATTTAACTTCTTATTATACTTCCTGAGGAAACTTCAATGCCATAAAGAAAAAAAAGTAATATTTCTTAGGTGACTACTACAACTGCTGAAGTAGGATAACATGGAAATTCTAAGCAACCTCTTCTAGCAGAAACATCCTCATGCTAGAGTACTTAGGGTACTCCTCCAATGATGCACCACCCCACCTCCCCACGAACCTGGCCCCTGACAAATACACCCTTCCTGGTTACAAGATTGTATTAGTCGGGTGGGATGAGTATATATGTTTTTAGGAGCCATTTATTTGTATGCTAGAAAAAAATGGAGATTCATGGTTGTGCAGTTCTTAGCTATAGTAGTGTTCTATTGCTGAAATCAGCTTAGCTTCTTCTTAGAAGAATCTCAAAACTCTAAGGAAACTTGGCCATATCAAGCTGAAACTTTTGGCTCAGATTCAGTCCAGTTGTTCTCATGTAGATACATAATGAGTTTTTCTCTTCCAAAGAAAAAAATAAAGAGAAAAAAAAAAAAACCACCAAAAACGAAAAAACTAACAAATGTTAACTGTTTAACAAAGTCTGATTAAATTCAAAACCTGGAATCCACAGGGCTACAAATGTGATACTGACATTTGCAAGGTGTGCGTCTATAAAACTGTAATTTAGGCATTTGAATTATAGTCATGAAAACACTAATTCATCTCTTTTCCTAGGTTTCAAATTTTATTGTCTTAGAATTGAGAAAGTATAGTGAAATAAAATTAACTAAGCTCTTCCAAAATGACTACTGATAAGGAATATTCTTAGAACTCAACTTTTTACACTACTTTTTTTAAAAAAGTGCTGTTTGGTTCTTAAAAGACTTATCTACACTTCCTCCAGCTTTAAGTACTAATGACTTAAACTTATTAAAAGTATACAAAATAGGCCGGTGCAGTGGCTCACACCTGTAATCCCAGCTCTTTGGGAGGCAGAGGCTGTGGGTCACTTGAGGCCAGGAGTTTGAGACAAGCCTGGCCAACATGGTGAAACCCACTCTCTACTAAAAATACAAACATTAGCGGGGCATGGTGGTGCACGCCTATAATCCCAGCTACTCCAGAGGCTAAAACATGAGAATCGCTTGAACCCGGGAGGCGGAGGTTGCAGTGAGCTGAGATCATGCCACTGCACACCAGCCTGGGTAACAGAATGAGACCCTGTCTCAAAAAAAAAAAAAAAAAGAAAGAAAGAAAAGAAAGAAAGAATAAAGAAAGAAAGAGAGAGAGAGAGAGAGAGAGAGAGAGAGAGAGAGAGAGAGAGAGAGAGAGAGAGAGAGAGAGAGAGAGAGAGAGAGAGAGAGAGAGAGAGAGAGAGAGAGAGAGAGAGAGAGAGAGAGAGAGAGAGAGAGAGAGAGAGAGAGAGAGAGAGAGAGAGAGAGAGAGAGAGAGAGAGAGAGAGAGAGAGAGAGAGAGAGAGAGAGAGAGAGAGAGAGAGAGAGAGAGAGAGAGAGAGAGAGAGAGAGAGAGAGAGAGAGAGAGAGAGAGAGAGAGAGAGAGAGAGAGAGAGAGAGAGAGAGAAAGAAAGAAAGAAAGAAAAGAAAGAAAGAAAGAAAGAAGGAAAGAAAGAAAGAAAGAAAGGGAGAGAGAAAGAGAGAAAGAAAGAAGAAAGAGAAAAAAAAAGGAAAGGAAACAAAATATTCTTAAGAAATAACTTCAGAATGCAAGTAGCTTCAATTAGCCAACACCTCTTCCCCACAGATCAAAGAAGGAACATTCTGTAGCGTTGTTCCCAGTCGTTCCTGTTCAGTTCCCCAGCCCCACCCACAGCAACACTCTCATACCTGAAGTGTGCTGTCCCATGTCCTCTCCTTTCTATCTCCAAACATCACCTTAGCCACACCCTCCTATCCTAAATCAGAATTTTTTTTTTTAGGTTTTTTTTTTTTTTTTGGTAACTTTTAAGTTCAGGAATACAAGTGCAGGTTTGTTACATCGGTAAACTTGTGTCATGGGGGTTTGTTGTACAGATTATTTCATCTCCCAGGTATTAAGCCTAGTACCCATTAGTTATTTTTCCTGATCCTCTCCCTCCTCCCACTGTCCACCCTCTGGTAGGCCCCAGTGTGTTGTTCCCCTCTATGTGTCCATGTATTCTCATTATTTAGCTCCCACTTACCACACCCCATCTCTACCAAAAAAAAATATTCAATTAGACAGGCTTGGCGGTGCACACCTGTAGTCCCAGGTACTCTGTAGGCCAAGGTGGGAGGACTGCTTGAGTCCAGGAGGTTGAGGCTGCAGTGAGCCAAGATTGCACCACTGCATTCCAGCCTGGGGAATAGACCAAGACTCTGTCTCAAAAAAATTTAAATTAAATTAAAAAGTGCCATCTTCTCCCTATCATTTGTGGATGTATTCTAGTTCTATTTTTCTGAAGTCTCCTCTACTGGCTTTGCTAGCTTCTCCTTTGACTCCATAAATATGGATTGTCTCTAAGGTTCAGGCCTGCTGTCCTTTTCTCTTTCTATAGTCTCTCCCAAGGTGCTCTCATTTATCTTTTAGCTTCAGCTTTCACCTCTGTACAGTTTTCTCCTCAGTTTCTTTCTCTACAACTCAATTACTATCTTAAGAAACCACTCTAGGCTGGGCGCGGTGGCTCACCTATAATCCCAGCACTTTGGGAGGCCAAGGCGGGTGGATCACCTGAAGTCAGGAGTTCAAGACCAGCCTGGCCAACATGGTGAAACCCCGTCTCTACTAAAAATACAAAATTAGCCAGGCATGGTGGTGCACGCCTATAATCCCAGCTACTCAGGAGCCTGAGGCAGGAGAATCGCTTAAACCCGGGAGGCAGAGGTTGCAGTGAGTGGAGATCATGCCATTGCACTCCAGCCTGGGCAACAAGAGCAAAACTCAAGAAAGAAAAAGAAAGAAAGGAAGAAAGAAAAAGAAAGGAAGGAAGGAAGGAAAGAAAGAAAGAAAGAGAAAGAAAGAGAAAGGAAGGAAAGGAAGGGAAGGAAGGGAAGGAAGGGAAGGAAGGGAAGGAAGGGAAGGAAAGGAAACCATTGTACATTTAAAACAAATTGCTGAAGAGCAACACAGAATATTTTATCTGCACATTAAACTCAGTCTGCCAAAAACACACTCATCATCTTTCTTAGAAAATCAGCAGCTCTTTTTCCAGACTTCCGTCTATCTACTGATACAAAAATTTTTAAATAATAATAATGAAAAACACTTACTGGGCATTTTCTATGTGACAAGCACTATGATAAAATGATTTACATTTAGGCCAGGCACGATGGCTCATGCCTGTAATCCCAGCACTTTGGGAGGCCGAGGCGGGCGGATCACCTGAGGTCAGGAGTTTGAGGCCAGCCTGGCCAACATGGCGAAACCCCGTCTCTCCTAAAAACACAAAAATTAGCTGGGTGTGGTGGCGTGCACCTGTAGTCCCAGCTACTCAGGAGGCTGAGGCGGGAGAATCACTTGAACCCAGGAGGTGGAGGTGGCACTGAGCCAAGATCATCCCAATGCACTCCAGCCTGGGGGACAGAGCAAGACTCCATGTCAGAAAAAAAAATGTACATTTAATAACATATGTACCTCATAATAAATAACTGTACAGAATAGACACTATTATTATCATAATTTTACAGAGCAGGAAACTGAGACCTTAAAAATTAATTAACTTCCAGAAAGTTAACAGCAAATAAGTGAGGAAGGCAAGCTTCAAACCCAGACACAGCAGGTTAAACTGTTAAGGACCAGTAATCCAAGCAGCAGAAATTTGGATTTTTCAAATATTAATGCTTTGTAATGATTCATTTTCAAACAGTCTATTCTGTCAAATGTCAAGGACATTATGACCCAACAGCTAGGGTTATAAGAAGTTGACTGGAAGAAAGTTATGATATTCATTTTCTTTCTTTAATGGGTACCAGTGAGACATCTAATCATCTCCTCTGAGTTCATCCATTCATCCGTTTAAGTAGCTCCTATGAGCCTAAATTTGAGGTCAATCTGCAATTTGCCATGAAAACACAGAGAAACTAACAATTGGGGGTGGGGGGGACTCTTTTATGAACACTCCGTGGGTGCTTTTGAATTTTCATGGCCAATAAATACTGTGGCATGATAATTCGGTGACTCTGCTTGTACTCTTTGATCTTAAGGGCATTAAAGCCTCCCTTTTTATGTGAATACAAGTAGTGACATATGAGCCTAACAAGAAATGTGAAGACATTAGCCCTTTTCAAATGGGGAAAGAGAAGAAATACATTCATATTTATACAATCTGTGTATATCCCACACACATTATGCACCCACAAAATCCCCAAGGGAACGGATAAGGAAGAACAAACATATCTTGACTCAATTAAGGTGCACAATGACGATAATTCATATTTACATTGACACTCCAAACTTCAAAGGATGCTCACAAAGAGACATCATCTCATTTTACAGAAAATGCAGCACGAAGCTTGCCTTCAGCAAAATAATAAGCTACACTAAGTCTATCATTTAGGCATCCATCCATCCAGGTCCCTTAAGTTACACCCTCAGACATCACCCCCACATCCTTCTGCCATTTTCTTCTCATTCTACACATCCTCTGGATTTGCTTTTTCTGTCCCTCAGGCCAATTATCCAACACAAAAGAATAGGTCTTTAAGAGAAAACACGCTTCAATCATTCATTCACTGAACAAACATTTATCAAGTAACCACTACATGCCAGGCACTGTGCTGGGTGCTAGAAATACAAATGTTGGCAAAAACACATAGTGCAGTCTTTAATTGGGGCCTACTCCACCTCTATCTTGGTCAGCTTGGGCTGCTATAATGAAATATCATACACTGGGTAGCTTCAATAACAAACATTTAGTTCTCAGTTCTAGAGGTTGGAAGTCCAAGATTGGGGTGCCAGCATGCTAGAGTTCTAGTGAAAGCTCTCTTCCTGGCCATCTTTTTGCTGTATTCTCACAAGGTGAAGAGAGAGAGAGAGAGCAAGCAAGCATATTATAAGGGCACTAATCCCATCAGGAGGGCTTCACCCTCATGACCCTCACCCCCTAATACATCACAGTGAGGATTCGGATTCCAACATGTGACTTTTAGGGAGACACATTCAGTCCATAACAGTCACCAACACAGAGCACTACAAATTGGTCAGGAGATAATTGTCTTGGCTCTGCTTTATTGGTTCTTACATTGGACTTGTCCTTCCAACTCTCGTTTTGTTTGCTCTTGCTCAGACTCAGAGATACATTTTCTTGAATTGGTCATCAGAGCTTGGTTCCTCAGCAATTCTACTTTTATACTACATCTAGTCTCTGGTATCCTGTATCCTGTCTATAATAGTCACAGAGTCTGCCCATTTGGCTTTGCTATTTCTACCTCAGCAATAAGAGCTCAACTGTCTGTAGCCCCATTATGAAAACTATGATAGGCTCCCTGCCTCCTTTATTTGAATTCCTGCCCTTACATCTCTCATTTGTCCTATTATCCTCTATTCCATATTGATCTAATTCTCCCCTTCCATTCCTCTTGGTTTACTCTCTTTGTCCTCTAGCCAGCACCCTTTTAAAGCCCAGTGATCAACCCTGGTAATATCCCAAGTCACTCTATGATAAGACCAAAAAACCCACAATACATTTCTTATGCATATTTTCCAGACTTCCTGGATCCCAGGGCTGCCACAGCTTTCATGGAGTCCAGCTTGACCAACCAGGGAAACCTATATTAGTGAAGCCATCAGAGTCTCTCAAAGCTAACTGATCTTCTCCGGAATGTGGGAATCTTCAATAGTCAGTCTTCTAAAAAATATCATCATCTGGGTCATTTGGTCCTCATGGTCACTGTTGTTAGGCAAACATCCAAGATTCTTGCTTTGGTAAGGGTCTTTGGTTTCTGATCCTCACCAAGAGGTTTTGAAAATCCCCCTAATTTCATGGCATAAAAAGATGTCCATATTGCCTTTGTGGAAGGCTGCCACCCAGTCATGAAACATCTTCTAGAAAATGTAACGTAATAGAACAAACACTGGATTGGATGTCAGAAAATCTGGATCCTTCTTCTTGCTACGTCACTGATTTATTTAGAGACTTTGAGTCATTTGCAACAGGATTCAGGTAACTCATATGCATAATGTGGAGGCCAGTCTAGCTGAAAACATGGTTGTTTCCAGATTATAATGTTCATGACTCTATTTCTGTTCCTCTATAACCAATAAGACAGATTTCTGTACCCTTTTTATTCTATTTGAAAAGCCCCATAATGTTATGGTTTCCTGGAACTTTGTGGCTGTGCTGGATAGAGCGATATGAAAACAAACAAATAAGCAAAACAACACAATCAGAATAAAAGGTTGGCTGCAGGTGCTTCTGTGTTACACTTAGGCACAGCCTAATTCCAGAAAAGCAGAGTTCACAGTGGTGAGTGTCATGGAAACTGCCTATGAATGTTACAAGACTTGCACGTAAACTGAAAGCCCCATTACTGGTTGAGGAGACAGAAGTGGAGAGGATTTTGTGCAGATGATTTTCTCCTTTTAATTGAACCACTCCAGTAGCAGGAACCAAACTGAAACTCCCTTAGACATTTAAATGACTCACATATTTTAATGCTTGAACATCAGCTCTGTGAATACCTAAAATGGGGCCAAGTGAAAATTGGATAACATTTGCTTGACATTGTCATTGGCCTTTCTCTAATGTCAAAGATGGATTTGCATAATTATGCTGAAAGCTAGGAAACTGCACCCAGCAGGAGGTTTCCTTGCTGGTGTTAGGTTTTAGTTCTACTCCAGCTGTGACTCTCAGGACGAAGAAAATCTTTCAGAAATGAACAGACAGAGTGCACACTTTCTAAAACAGTATAGTAACAGCCTAACGACAATTTAACTTGCATACTGATTTCCAAGGTATAATTAAGATAGGCCTGATAAGCAACTGATTGACTGAACAACCTTTTGCTTGGTATCAAAAGGGCTTCAGAGAGGAGAGTGTCCCAGCAATGTTACCTCATAAACCTCTTCCTGATTAAAATTCTTTTAAGCTGGCCAGATGCCTGATAGAAGCAAACTTCTAAAGGCTGCCCCTGTAACAGGTGTGTGTCTATGGTGCAAGCCTGTCTTTCCAAGGTCACTGCAGTCATAAAGCATCTCCTGAATGTATCTATAAGGTAAATGCTGAAGCAGGTGAGGCCTCTCTGGGTTCCAACTTTTACCCCTTACATGGGGCACTTACTAACCTCAAGCTCTCTTTCCCCATATGCTTTTTCATTTTCAAATCCTCCTCTCAGAAAAGAATTTGAACCCCTTAACATCCTAGAGAATCACTTCTCTTAGTCTGTCAAGAAATCATCTCAATGTTTTTAACTTTCACTTGTAAATGACAACAGGTCTGTTTTGCTATAATTTTAAATAACACCTAAGTACTTGCAATATATTAATAAGAAAAATAATGAGAAGTGTAAAATTCCTAAGCTCCTGGAGTGAAGCTCCAACAAAAGTGAACATCCAGATTGCAGTCAACTGAGAGACACATTCCTAAGGACTACTAGTCAGTTCACCTGGTACTTGTGAAATCATAGAGTTTAGATAGCAATGAGCTTGGTTTTCCAAAGCAATATTTTCAAGCAGACCTAACAATGTATTTCTCATTGAGATTTCACAGCTTACAAAGCCTTATATGCTTGTTGTTCACTCTCCTGTTAATTTAAACAATTTCCATGCCACCTCTGGGTTTCACTACAAAATTCATAAATATCTAAGATTATTTCATGGAGAAAAGCACAGATGAAAAGTAGCCCTTTTTCATTCACATGCATTACTTGCTAGGTTCAAAATGCGATTGTTTCTTTGTTTGCTTTTACTGCTTGTATGGCACTAACAAGCAGAATCTGCACATGTAGTTCTCCTCTGACCATGTTATCCTGTCTTGCATGTATATAGAGATAACTTTTGTCAGACTTCAAATGCCAAAGAGCAGGGCATATCTTCCAGCTTATTTCTGGTTTGAGCTGGAGGTTGCAGCTTGTGCAATTTGGTAGACAGCAATTCGCCTTGGAACAAGCTCATAAACATGGAATAGGAAGATAGATTGATTCAGAATTTCTGATTTTTTTTAAAGGGCAAGAGAGCAAATGTCTAGTTTCTAAGGCAAAAAGGTAGCAGCAGAAACAAAAGCCACACACATTTTAACTGAGCACTATTGTTATTATTAACACATTGCACTAGTATCACACTTTACAGTTTACAATGACCTTTTACAGCCGTTATCTCATTTGATACACCCACCCTGTGGAACAGATGTGCATTAATATAGGCATTTGACAAATGAAGAAATTCGGGCACAAAAAGGTTAACTGACTTACCTAAGGTTGCACTGTAAGTTGGTGTACATATGTTGCCTTTTGTGCTAGATAGATAAGGAATGGAGGCATCTGAAGAACTCTCAATTCTGTTTTTTATGAGTCCCGATAGAGAAGAAAATCCCACAGCAGTGCGTTGCATGCTCATCTTTATTTCAACTAATGTTTTCAGTATGTAAAACGTTGTGCAGAAGCAGCACACTTACAGGTTGCTCAGTGAAACTGGCATGATGCAAATGTGATGGGTAATGTTCAATAAGGAACTAATGCTCAACATTATCTGCCACTTAATCAATGTGCAGTGTGGCCTAGGCACCACAAAACATCCAGATTTACAGCATTAATTCTCATGGATTTTATGATTGCTTATTTCCTGATAAATTTGGTAAATTAACATCTGCCCCTCAAACAAGTCATGGAGTAATTATTCTCATGGCTTGATTTTTACTAACCATCAGCCAACCCACTTAACAAATGTTGAACAATAACCTGTTGTTGATGTGTCTCCCAGATTGTGAGAGACACGTCTCAAAGCTGAGATATTCTGTGATATCTATTAGGATTAATTTGCAAGATCTAAAATGGTCATGTTCCCCAATGTCTCTGGAGTGTAGCAACAAATACCAATTAGCGAGAACACCGGGATACTTCCTAATCCCCTTCCTACTAATTTTTTTAAAGGAAAAAGAAATGAAATGGAAGTTATATCATATTCCATGAAGGCAGGCTTTCAAACATAAAAAAGTGGGAGTTTTGCAGCATTTATAGCAAAACTTTGCTTTCCTTGGAGATATTTTTAAGGTAATTTGATATTCTGTGTTTTAAAGGCTACTTCTATAGGGAAAAATAAGGTTTACTCACCAAATTTTATTGTTGAAAAATAGCTACTAAACCTGCTAGGTGAAATGTGTTTATGTGAAAAAGCTGTACTTTGAAGATGGTAATTACCACTTTATATGTTTCCATTGCCACTGCTCAATTCTCATTTTCATAGTTTAAAAAGAAAAGCAGATTTAAATAATGCAATGCTTATTAGCATATGAATATGGACCTAATTGTCCCTTTTTAACTCTAAGAGGTAATTTGGAATATAGTCTATATAAGCAGGTTAAGAAGCTTGCCACATATGCAATTATGACTAAACACTTTCATTTTGAAAATTGCAACCTTATCTCATTGTCTTTTAGTAGCAATGTCTTGTGTGCTGCCTGTCACTCTGCACTTTCCTTAGATGTTTATAGGAGTATGTGTAGAGTAGTAAAACCAGTATAGTAAATTATAGCAGAGTTGATCAGTGCCTTGTAGCACTGTGTAATACTGCACATACTCAAATTGCATCAAACAAAGCCACAAAGATAGTTGAAAAATGAAAACAAAAACAAAATGGTTATTTAGCATCAAGTAGACCCTGAGATAGCCCCCAGGTTTTTCTTTTAAATTCAGTTTTCTTTTGAATTGGACGAACCCATTCAGGAAGTGAAATAGCCTAAAAATGTTCTAGAAGTTTCTCAGAGATTTCTTCAGTGACCTTTCCTAAGACTCGACAAAAAAATGCTTCTACCCAATACTGCAAGTTTCTTCTTTCTACCAGCTCAGAAAGTGCCTGTCACATTTCAAAACATGTGCTAGAGACCAATGAGATTTTAGTTAAATTTGCTTAAGGATGATAAACACTCATTTTAAAGACACTGGGCTCATTTATATATATGATTGCTCAAGCTGTTAAAGTGAAAAACTCTCTTGAAAAAAATAGATTTCCTTTGGACTGTGTATTGACAAATACTAGTTTGGCTAATTGTGTTTGTTTGGATGGATTTTAATCCTGAATGACTAATCAAACTGCCATTTCATAGACCACATGTATATGAATTTCAAAATATCCTTGCTATGCATACTTGATATCCCATGCAACCATTTTTAATATATTTGTTCTATGTTATACTGACATCTATGGACCCCATAAGAGAAATTCAGCTTTTTAGAAAAATTCTGTTAGCTGCTAATGAGCAACTTAAAATGTGGCTCAACCAGGTAGACTAAGGGTCCTAATCTATTGTGTGTGAGCAACTAGTTGATCTTTGAACCTTATCACTTTTTTCAAAATCATTATGGAGTTCTTCTCCCTACCTACAATCAGAACTTAAGGGAGAGGGAATGAGTGAATCACCTTAGTAAAGAATTAGGGCATCTTGGCCGGGCGCGGTGGCTCACACCTATATTCCCAGCACTTTGGGAGGCTGAGGAAGGCAGATTACGAGGTCAGGAGATCGAGACCATCCTGGCTAACACGGTGAAACCCCGTCTCTACTAAAAATACAAAGAAAAAAAATTAGCCAGGCATGGTGGCGGGCACCCGTAGTCCCAGCTACTGGGGAGGCTGAGGCAGGAGAATGGCGTGAACCCGGGAGGTGGAGTTTGCAGTGAGCCAAGATCGCGCCACTGGACTCCAGCCTGGGCGACAGAACAAGACTCCATCTCAAAAAAAAAAAAAGAAAAAGAATTTGGACATCTTAAATAAAAGAGTGGTCCTTATTGGTGAGACAGTAAGGGGGATCCTGTCAGTGCACTTGTATCCATTTATAGTATTAATTCAATAAGATTTATTATTGTAATTGCTGTATACTGAACACTGAGCTAACAACTAGGGGTACAATGACTAAAGATATACTGTTCCTGTCCCCCAAGGAAGTCCCAATCTAATGGAGGAGACAAAGTACGAAAACATAAAATACAAGAGAGGATGATAAGTACGATGATAGAGTGTTTTTGTCAGGATAGGCTAAATGCTACAATAAATCTCAAAATTTCAGTGGCGTAAGTCAGTAAAGACTTTTTTGCTCATTCGAGTCAAAGCCCAATGTGGTCAGTAGGAGCAGAGGAGCATCTAATCCAGCTAGTCATTTAAGGACCGAGACTCCTTCAGTCTTATAATGCTACCATCTTCAGTGCATGGTCTCCAAGGTCATTTTGAAGAGGAAAGAGAGAGTGTGAAGAAAACACATCCACTTCTACCTGCTTCAGCCCAGAAGAGACACATCACTTCTGCTCACATTCTATAGGGGAGAACCAGTCACAGTGCCCCATTTAAACAAAGGGAGACTGGGAAAGATATTTCAGCTCTGTTCCTAAGAAAAGAAAAGAATTTTGGTGGACAACTATTGATAACTAGATGTAACTGGTAGTAACCAACTTGTTAACTAAAGGTAACTAATGATAACTAGAAGAAGCCAAGATGCAAAAAACAAACAAAACCAAAATCCTCTCGAATCTAACTTATTTCATGTTAAAATCATAGTGACAACTATAGAAAACTAGAAAAAATAGAGAATCATCTTAACTAGTAACTAGCTAATTAGATAATCAGAATAACTGGAATAAGGCCAAGAAACTCAGGATGATATTTTCATCTCAACTCTAATTTCTCATCTCTTGCTTGAATAACTAGGGATGACTAGATGTAACCAATGTTGATTAGATAAATAATGAATTAGAGACAACTGGAGTAAACCAAGAAGCTAAAAAGTATTCCTCTTAAATCTAACTTTTCATTTCTTGTTAGAAGAACGAGTGAAAAGTATAGAAAACAAAAAACAGAGAAATGATACAATTAGTTAACTAGTAACAAGCAAACTAATAGCGAAATGTTATAGACAACAAGAATAACTGAAGCTTAGAAGATCAGAAACACGCATTCCAATCAATTATAACATCCTATTTCTTATTTAAATAACTGAGAGTAACTAGATATAAGTGGTGGTAAACAGGTAAATAGTTAACTAGAGATAACAAGAATAACTAGAGGCAGCCCCCAAAAACTGGAAAAAAAAACTGAAAAACACATTTCTCTCCAATTTAATTTCTTATTCCCACTTTCTGAGCATTGTCCACCTCTCTATTTCCTCGTTGTTGTAATATGTTCCCTATTAGGATACCCCATTGTTTCACTGTAAATCCTATCTGCTTCTACTGATGTTGAAGACCAATTCCTTCACTGGATGGCTATGTCCAAAACATCTGCTCCATTACTAGTTGGAGTGTAATACTCCTAGATTGGTGCTCAGTGATGGGCCACAGAGAGCCAGGTATGAAGTGTTGCCCTGTTTACACAAAAGGAGGAGGGGTTGCTGGAGCACAGACTATATCTGGAATGCTGAGAGAGCCAGACAACCAGTTTGGATTTGGCCATTATAGGAAAGTACATTTTCAAATGACAGCAACCCAAATTAAAGTCACTTGGGAAAAAAACCAAAATGATTGGGTTATCTAACTGGGAAGTCTAAGGTAGATATGGCATATTTGAGCCAGATGCTGAAATGATACCATCGAGAATATTTCTGTCCATCTTTTGCTTTCCTTTGTTTGTTGGCCCCATTCTCTTCTCCTAAGATAGATTTTTCCATATGGCAGGAATGATGCCTGTTTGTGGCTCCCTTTCTTATTCTAGATTTATGACCTCAAAAGTAAGGCCAATTTTCTCTAGATCAAAATTGAAAATTTCAAGGAAGGAATCTGATTGGCTAAGCTTGGTCAATACTCAACTCAGAGTAATTAGTGTAGTTACAGAAATGGAGTTTTATGTTTGAATGGGCTTGGGTCAGCACCCAAGCCCTGTGACCAATGAGATAGAGCACTATGATTAGCAGCTGCCTCAACAAAATCACATGATTGTACAGCACGAGGAGCAGTTCCGCCAAATGAGGTAAGGGTGCTGCACAGAAAAACCAAGATATACCCACTACAGCATCCAAGCACTTGTAATCAAAGTTTTTTGAGCAGACAGGTCCAGACCTCTATTGAGATGTCCTCCGGGGGTTTGCCATGGATTGGAACTAAGTTTATTCTAAGGTATTGCTTGCTGAAGGATAGTTGTGCTGTTAGAATATTTGTCAGGTAGTCATCTATGATGAAAACAGCATTGGAAACAGTTGGAATTGAAAGATACAAAGATGAAAACCACATTTGGTGTAGAGTGAAGTATTCTTGATAGATATGTAATGTGGTCAGTGTAAGAGACATCCAGTGAGGGTAGTAAGGCTACCTGCATATTTTGCTATAGCAGGTATAGAAATTGAGTCATTGCTCAAAAATCTGGGACTGATGTACAAAGATAAGTTTGTAATCAGTAAGATGTCAAAGAGACTTTCTAGATCCAAGAGTTGAATTTAGATAGAAAGCAGAACAGTTACCTAAGGATGCATATTTGTGCAACCTATTTTTAAGAGAATCTAGTTTCAAGGTAATGGATGGCATCATCGCCCCAAAGTCATGAGTCATCCATGATCAAATCCAGAATTATGAAGGCCCATGTTCAAAACAGTTTTGGATACATTAAATTATATAATAGATATTAAGTGCTTAACACAATCAGCACTTTTTTTTTTTTTTTTTTGAGATGGAGTCTCGCTCTGTCGCCCAGGCTGGAGTGCAGTGGCCTGATCTCGACTCACTGCAAGCTCCGCCTCCTGGGTTCACACCATTCTCCTGCCTCAGCCTCCCAAGTAGCTGGGACTACAGGTGCCCGCCACCATGCCCGGCTAATTTTTTGTATTTTTAGTAGAGACGGGGTTTCACCGTGTTAGCCAGGGTGGTCTCGATCTCCTGACCTCATGATCTGCCCACCTCGGCCTCCCAAAGTGCTGGGATTATAGGCGTGAGCCACTGCACCTGGCCACACAATCAGCACATATTAAATGTTCTCATAATAATGAGAGCCAGTGGCTCTCTCATTATTATTACTATGTGCATGGCACCATGCCAGGTATTTTAGATACATTATGTGACAATAATCCTATTTAGATGAATATTGTTACAATATTTTAAATAATTTGCTAAGATAACATAAATTTTTATTTGCAGAGTTGGAATTTAGCCTAGGTCTATCTGACTCCAAAGGTTGTGTTCTTACCATTATGCCACAGGGCTCCCGTGAAATGTTGGTAACATCCTATGAAACCTAGAAAGACTAGGTACAACAGTCTACCACTTCCTACTTCCCACTGCAGTTTCATAAGTATTATTGAGACTTTAATGTCATCACTCTCCAGGATAGATAACTGATACTTCTTATCCATGACTTCTTAGACTACATTTCCTCTCACCTAGGTCTCTGAAAGACATTCAAATTGAAATAAACGTGGAAGGAAGATTAGAAGAAAACTACCTTCCAGACTGAATACAATGTGTACCAGTTCAGACACTGTACTATCCATAACAGCCTCAAAGTCTTTCAGAAATTCATGAAAGTTGTATTTCATTATGTACTAGAAGAGTGTTGGGTTATCAGTCTACTTTAGCAATAATGGGATGTACTCCAATGTTCTTGCTTGAGTGAATAGAACATCACATTCTGGACAGATCTAGTGGCAGCATCAATTCTATAAAGAACTCCAGAAATGTCAATTTAACCTTCTAATGTCAGGTTTCTTATCTTGTAAGGAATTCAGATGTCAACTCCAAAATACCATACCATACTCTAAGCACCAAAAATATACCATATAATACCTAGTCTTTCTAGGTTTCATGGGATGTTACCAACATTGCATGGGAGGTCCGTGGCATGTGGTTGCTATAACCAAGCCAAGACGCTACCTACACACTGTGCTTCTGTGTCTCATAGAACACTAGAGTCCCACCACACATATATTGATAGATAGACAGACAGACAGATAGATAGATAGATAGATAGATAGATAGATAGACAGACAGACAGATAGATATTGCTAGGGAGAAAAGAAAATATATATGGTGGTCAGAATATCTGGGAAATAGTGGTTTAAATGTTCAACAGGGCCAGGTGCGGTGGCTCACGCCTGTAATCCCTACCCTTTGGAAGGCCAAGGCAGGAGGATTGCTTGAACCCAGGTCTATTGTCAAGACCAGTTTGGGCAATATAGTGAGACCCCATTTCTGCAAAAAAATATAAGACTTAGCTGGGCATGGTGATGCATGCCTATAGTATCAACTACTAAAGAGGCTGAAGTGGGCGATAGCTTCAGCCCAGGAGGTCAAGGCTGCAGTGAGCCAATATTGTGCCACTGCACTCCAGCCGGGGCAACAAAGCAAGGGCCCGTCTCAAAAATAAAAATAAATAAATAAATAATAAGTGTTCAACAGGTTTATTACTTATTAAATTCTCAGAGATTTTAATAAGCTTATGTACTATAAATCTTTAGGAGAAGCATCTACTATGAACTGTTTTCAAATGCATTTGACCAGGAATTTGTTTGCTTGTTTGTTTTTGATGACTATGTGCTAACATACTACAGAAAACCAGTATATTTCCATGAAATACAGTTTACAGGATGCTGGTCTAGGCTAGCATAGGAATAAGTATGACACAAACCAATTGGTATCCATACTGGAAGATCAAGGCACTAGATACTTCTGGCAGCCAACCCAAAAATTCTTGCATTAACCCAGAGAAAGCTTGATAAGAGTGCTTTCCTCACCACACAGCATGTCTGACAAACGTCTTTTAAGCCCAGGAACCAATGTGTCTGAGGAAGGTCCTGTGAACTCTGGGCCCACTTAGGTTACATACCCTCCCCAGGCCTTGCTGTGCTGAGTTCACTGATAGAGGCTGGGCTTCCTGTTTCCAGAGCACACTCCTGTTCTCTCACTGGCACAGAAACTCTTTTCTCCATTCCAGTCATTATGGCATTAACCCTGACCTCTTGCTTAATTCTTGTCAGATTCCTCTCCTTGGGGACTGTCGATGATTAAGTGATAAAGTATGATAAGTAAATGACATGGCCTATGTTTTAAGAGGTAAATTACACATGTAAAACACTCAATGCAGTGTCATTTGGCATATACTCAGTAAATGTTAGTTTCTAAATAGATGTCAAAGATTTCTTTAACAAAGTCGACATCCATCCCAGACTTTTTCTTTTCATTTTATACACTTTGCTGTTATTTGGAATTTTTAAAGCTGCAAACTTAAATTACCCTCATTTTAAAAATTATAATAAATAAATAAGCCAATCACAAAGAAAAAAAGCACTATGTGATTCCACTTATGTGACATACCTGGAGCATTCACAGAGGCAGAACATACAATGGTGGTTACCAGGGGACACGGGGAGGAGGAAGTATTGAGTTAGTGTTTAATGGGTATAGACTTCTAGGCTTGCAAGACGAAAAGAGTTCTGGAGATCAGTTGCACAAAAATGTGAATGTACTTAACACCTCTAAGCTATATATTTAAAAATGGTTGAGATGGTGAATTTTGCATTATATGTATTTTACTCCAATTAACAATTTTAAAAATTAAAATTAAAACAAATAAATGAAAACATGTCTCTCCCTTCCTCTTGTCCTGCTTAAAAGTCTGCTTACCCTTTGTCTCCCACTTAACCTATTTTCCATATTGCCACTGCAGTGGTAAATCTGACCACAGTACTCCCCATTAATCACTATAGGATAAAATGCCAAGTTTTCAGCCTGACATGCAAGGCTTTTTAACTAAAGCCCCTACCTAGCTCCATCTCCTAACACTGCCCCATTTTGTACCTCTGATCAAGCCATACCACATTGCTCTTTTCAAAATGTGGTATTTCATGACTTCTTGTCTCTGCCTAAAATGACTTCTCAGAATCCTTTGTATGCGTGCTGAACACCTCATCTTTCAAGACTAGGCTTAGTGTCTGCTCTGTGGAGCTTTCTTTGACCAAGCAGAACACTGCCTCTTTTGTATCACCACTCTACCTGGTAGAGCACTCCATCACTGCAGGTAGCATGCAGTATTGCAATGGTTTGTTTATATGTCTGCATCCCTCAGTAGACTGAGAGGACCTCAAGGGCTCATTCATGTTTGTATCCCCAGGGTTTAGAGCACGGTGCCTCCTACATAGGAATTGATTAATACATGGTTGTTGGGTAAGTAAATGAATGTATGGAAGTGGAAGCACATATCTGAGAATTTTTATCCCCATTTTCACTACTACTATCAATAAAAATCCACAAAAATCCTTAAAGAAACTGTGTGTTCTCAGGGTAGCAGGCAGACCAATACCTGGTGATAGAAAAGAAAAAGGGTGGGAGCAGCCTCAAATGCCTAAAAGTGTCTGCCTTCCTTCTCTTTTCCTGTTCCTGAAGAGATCACCACTATCTTGGAGTCAGGGTTTGTTCTCTTTCACACTGCCTGCCTGATAAAGGATTGAATAAGGGTAGGGAACAGTACTGGAGGAGAGTCACCCCAGGAAAGGGGAATTTATTCTGGTCTTCCTATGTTGGATCAGAACTGTTTTTCTTTTCTTTTTTTTTTAATTTTACTTTTTCTGGTTACATGTGCAGAACGTGCAGGTTTGTTACATAGGTATACATGTGCCACGGTGGTTTGCTGCACCTGTCAACCCATCATCTAGGTTTTAAGCCCCGTACGCATTAGGTATTTGTCCTAATGCTCTCCCTCCCCTAGACCCCCACCCTACCCCCACAGGCCCCGTGGTATGATGTTCCCCTCCCTATGTCCATGTGTCCTCATTGCAGAACTGTTTTTCATAGAAATGTTATTATATATGATGTACATAAAGCTTTACTTCAAGCACATTATAGGTTAAGTAGCCTCGGGTGGACTGGTTTGGGAATACAACCATAATTTATAACATTGTTTATATAGGAAATTTGTTTCTGAGTTCAAAGAAAAAAACAAACTTTTGGAACTCGACATGAGGACTTCCTGAATTCTTTTTGAAAATACAATAAGTGTGTCAATAGGAATCTAGAGATTTATGAAAATGAAGAGTTTTAACTAGGGGAAAAGTGATCATGGCAATATTTAGCTGTAACACTGTAGGCATTATGACTAATTTATACCAATCTTATTCTGTGGTTCTCAAATTACCCATTATTACAACTAGTCTTAAACTCTATAACAAGGTAATTTAAATAAAGTTTTAAAATGCAAGTTCCCATTTTAAACCCAGTCTCATAAACATCCAGCATCCAATACAGCCTGTGTTGTGTCATACATGATGCCTGCAACTTGCTTTAGGACACAAGCAGCCTGTAAAAGCGGTGCACCCTCTCTCAAGCACTTTAACAGCAAAATGTCAGGCCATGAAAATGACTCACTAACTTACAGTTTGTCATCAGGGTAAAATATTCCCTGAAATGAAACAGTCTTCTGTAGGAACCCTCTGTATGTAAACAGATGCATCTGAAACCCATATGACCTATATGGTTATTTCTGGCCATTCCCCTTCCCACATCCAAATGTTTGTGATATATTACTATGCAGTTGAAGGCTGCAAGGCAATATGCATGATTTGAGAGGAAACAGTTCATTTACTGACACTACACAGAAAAGCTGAAGAAAGAGGCTTTCTTTAAAAAAAAAAATAGAAGAATCTAAAACTGCTTTTAAGAATCACCCATTTTCCTGTTACAAAAAACAATCGTGGATATCTGTCAAATACTAATGACAGTCTGTCAATCACACCCAACCCCACCCCTCCCTGTTTTCAAGAGCTTGTCTTCTTATTGTAAAACTAGTTTTTAACTTTTTCCAAAGCAACAGAATTATATTGCTGCTACGTGTGACTGAAATGTGTGACAGGTTGTTTGGATTGTAATTCCAAGGTCCCAGTTATGACCTACCAGCTAATACACTCTCCTTATTCAATAGAGCCTTGTGTCTACATAATGTCAAACAAATGGTAGGGCACTAAACAAATAATGAGCTGATTTAGTAACCTGTGGAGTGTCTCAGGTTATGCTGCACAGTAGGTTGGCAACTTGAGATTATTCTGAGAGGCACAGTGAGGCCTGCCCCGTGGTAATACTGTGATATCGAGCGATTGTCTGGGCCATTGTCCCACATCTTGTCTGGGTACACAGTACTGAACATGGTAAACACATTCATTTACTAAATACTTGAATGAACCCTGAGGAAAGACTTTTAGATCTTTCTGAGATGGATTAAACTCACCTAGTTTTTTTCTTATTTTAACCAACCGATTCACGCACATTTCAAGGAATGAACTACTCAAACAGCAGCAATATTTTCTTAAATGTTCCCCCAGGGAAATCTTAGGCTATGGCAAATTAAGAGAATTGCTCTGTCTGTCTGGTGACTCAGGGCACAGCTGGATTAAAAGAAAACGATATATTAAGTGTGGGTCCTGGTGAGAGCAGGAGTGGGAAATGGCCTGAAGTGTTCAGGGAAGGTAACAAAGAAAACATGGGCCTTGGGGCCTGCTTTTTAAAACAGATGACACTTGTCCTCTCAAACTCTGCTTCTCTCTACCTCTGAATTCATAAAAGCATCTTTCTCTCCAATCCCAAAACATGATGTACACCTAGTCATTCTCCAAGTTCAACCTTCCTGACTTTCCTATGAACATTTATAACACTTATTGTCACATTCAGCATGGACAACTCTACTGACTAATATAGCTAGTACCATGACTTGTCTACACAGCTGGATCATAACCTACCTGAAGAGAGGGGCATTGTCCTCTATTTCTCAGGATAACTGTGCAATGCTGGGTAACTCTTCTCTTCCTGCTCCTGCTGGATGTTTTGACTCTCTCTTTGCTTACTAACATGCATAGGACCTTCTCACTGATTAAAAAGACAACAACAACAAAAACATGACTCTGCCTTCCCTAATGTTTTATCATCAATCTTCTTTTCTTACTGTATTTCTTTCCCTAGATGATATCATCCACTCTCAGGATTTCAACCATCAACTATGAAGATGGTTTGTAAATGGCAATCTCCAGCCCTGATTTTGTCTTAGAATTCCAGTACTACCTCGCAAAATTGCCCGATGACTTGCATAATTTTCTGTCATCTCATACTTGGCCTAGGAATAAAATCCCCCT
Organism: Pongo pygmaeus; assembly: GCF_028885625.2. Lineage (NCBI taxonomy): Eukaryota > Metazoa > Chordata > Mammalia > Primates > Hominidae > Pongo > Pongo pygmaeus. Next base: position 117,114,102 of record NC_072396.2, on the reverse strand, counting down.
CCAACATCTAAACTGGTTTTTCTCCCCTGACATTCAGATTTCTACTAATGGAGCATGAGTCTCCATATTATCATATTAAGTTCAGTTTATTTCAGCAAATATTAACTGGGTGCTTACCATGAACAAGACATTGAGCCCAGAAATCTTGCTAGCATATTTAAATCTTTCCTCTCATTTTGTGTTCAGTCTAACCTGAAGCTTAGTATGTTCTTCCTTTGAAATGTCACCTGTATCCAAATCTTCCTCTCTATTCCCCTTGTCCCCCACCTCAGCAGTCCCAGGACTCATGTTCTTACTATGCCTGTGTTATTACAGCCTTTTGGCTAGTTTCCATGCCAGTATCTCTCTTTTCTCGATTGCAGTGGTTCTCAAACTTTGCTGAATATTAGGAATATCTGGGGATCTTTTTAAAATCGTAAGGCCAAGGCTATATCCCATACTATTAAGTCACAATCTCTGAGGTTAGGAGCCAGACATCAGTATTTTGTAAATCTCCCCAGTTGATTTTAATGTGCAGTCAGGTTTGAGAACCCACGATTATTCCTCTCTACTCACTACTGCCAGGACATTTACAAACACTGCTTCATTATGTAACTTACTGGTTCAGAAACCTTTAATAACCCCCCATTGACCAATTTCAAGGCTCTTTACATTCTGATTCAATACTAGCTCATGAAACCTATGCCTTCCCACCTCAATGACCATCCACTGGAATGCCTTTCCTCTGCTTATCCAAATCTTACTTGCCCTTTAAGGTCTAGTTTATTTTAAAAAAAGCCTTCCCCACTTTGGGAGGCCGAGGCGGGCAGATCACAAGGTCGGGAGTTCGAGACCAGCCTGGCCAATATGGTGAAACCCCGTCTCTCCTAAAAATACAAAAAAAATTAGCCGGGCATTGTGGCACACGTCTGTAATCCCAGCTACTCAGGAGTCTGAGGCAGGAGAATTGCTTGAACCCAGGAGGTGAACGTTGCAGTGAGCCGAGATCGCGCCACTGCACTCCAGCCTGGACAACAGAGGGAGACTCTGTCTCAAAACAAAAACAAACAAACAAACAAACAAAGCAGTCCCTAAGGAATCTAGACCACAATGATTATCTCCCCTCTGGACACTGAAGCACTTTTTGCCTATATAGTCCTTTCCTATCACATTGTAGTAATATTTTCTGCTCTTATGTCTCATTTTCAAACTAGTTTGTATGGTTTTGAGGACATAGTCTATATCTACCATATGACCCCTACTGTACCTACAGTACAGTGCTGCAGCGCTATGAAAATTATAGACATTCAATAAATATATACAATGGTTTATGTCCATCCAATCATAAAGAATATTTCAATCCACATGTAACTAACCTTAAATGTTTGTGCCATGTCGTAATATAATAAAATTAGGCAGTATGCTTAATATTCTCTTTTTTTTGAGACACAGTCTCGCTCTGTCGCCTAGGCTGGAGTGCAGTGGCGCGATCTTGGCTCACTGCAAGCTCTGCCCCCCGGGTTCATGCCATTCTCCTGCCTCAGCCTCCCGAGTAGCTGGGACTACAGGCACCCACCACCACGCCCGGCTAATTTTTTTGTATTTTTAGTAGAGACAGGGTTTGTATTTTTAGTAGAGATAGGGTGTCACAGTGCTCGCCAGGATGGTCTCGATCTCATGACCTTGTGATCCGCCCGCCTCGGCCTCCCGAAGTGCTGGGATTACAGGCATGAGCCACCATGGCGGGCCAATATTCTCTACTTTCTGTCAGTAGACAGACGAACAGAAAAGAGGTTATCATTTTGAGATGGGGCTGCTTGTCTTGAATACCTCCTGACTGAGTATATTCAAAGGATGTAAATAGACTGCATGTAATAAACCCAAGGGAGGATATTAACAAGTCAACATTTCCTGTTCACGTGGGAATGCTAATTCCATTTATCAAAGATAGAAACATTATTCTTTTAGTCTGATCCTCCCTTTTCGGCTCCTGACGGCCCAAGACTATCATCACTAGTGGAGCCAAGAAAAGAGAGAAAACCCTCCCACTGACCTTCAGACCACTGGGTCAGAAAGTTAGGCTAACAATAAAGATTTTTATGTTCAGAAATGTTTAAATGGGCTATTTGTAACTGGAGGTAGCTATGGGTCACGTAAAAAGCAGGAGGCCTGGAGTCAGAGGAGCTGGGCTCAAATCCCAGCTCTGTCACTAAATAGTCCTGTGACTTTAAGCAAGTCACCAAGCCTCTCTGAAACTCAGTTTCTTCATCAGAAAAATGGGATGGGTAATAAATAGCATAGTGTTTGGGAGATTATTAAATAATACAATATATGTGACTGTCCCTAGCACATAGTAGGTACTCAATAAACATTAGCAGATTTGAATAAGAAGGTTAAAATAATCAGGCTGGGCACAGTGGCTCACGCCTGTAATCCCAGCACTTTGGGAGGCCGAGGCGGGCAGATCACTTGAGGTCAGAAGTTCAAAACCAGCCTGGCCAACATGGTGAAACGCCATCTCTACTAAAAATACAAAAAAATCAGCTGGGCATGGTGGCGGGTGCCTGTAATCCTAGCTACTTGGGAGGCTGAGGTAAGAGAATCCCTTGGTCCCTGGAGGCAGAGGTTGCACTGAGTCAAGATCACGTCACTGCACTCCAGCCTGGGTGACAGAGTGAGACTCTGTTTCAAAAAAAAACAAAGAAGGCTAAAATATGTTATTTGCACATTTAGCATCAAATGTAAATATTTTAACAAAAAGGAGCCATCCAGATCCCCAAGAATGTTCCATACATTTTTAAAAATGAGCGTCTTGTTTGGAAATAATTTCAAACTTAGAAAAATTACAAGAATAAAACAGCACAAAGAATACTCACCTATACTTTACCCATGATAATAACCCTATTATAAGCATTTTACCCCATTTGCTTTATCATTTTTATCTGTCTATCTAAATTTCCAAATCATTTGAGAGTAAATCACATACATCACGGCCTGTTGCCTCTAACTGCTTTGATGTGTATTTCCTAGCTATGAGCACATTGTCTTACATACCACAGTGCAGTTAATAATTTCAGCAATATCAACATCAGTCCAATATTTTATCTAGTCTACTAACTCTTTTCCAGTTTTGTCAATTGGCCCAATAATGCCCTCTATAGGATGTTGCTCCCCTCCCATACGAGATTCAGGCTAGGATAAGGTATTTCATTTAATTGTCATATCTCTTTAGCCCCATTTTATCTGGAACATTTCCACAGCAGTTCTTTGTCTTTTATGACAATGGATGTTTCATAAATTTTAAAATTGAAACTGAGTACTTTCAGAAAGTATAGCAGTTAAGAGCATAGACTCTGAGGCCAGACTGGCTAAATTAGAATCCTACCCCTGCCACCAATTATCTGTGTGACCTTAAGCAAGTTACTTAATGTCTCTGTGCCCCAGCTTTTTCATAAAAAATGGGGCTGACAATGCTACTTCATGGGGTTGTTGTGAAGAGCAAACAAATTAACACACATAAGACATTTGGAAAGTGCTTACCACATGGTAAGTGCTCAATAATGTTACATATTAATATTATTACAATTCCAATGCCAAATCAAACGTACCCAAATTTACTGAGTACCTCTTACATGCAAGGTATTTTACTAAGACCAAGTCATATGTACCACACCAATTACAAAGTCATAGAATGTTGGACTTAAAAAGAGCTTAACGATTACGGGTTCTTAATTTTTATCACAGCCCCCAGAGAATCTGGCAAAAATCTATCAACAGACTTCCCTGCCTGCCCCCCCACCCAAACACACACACACACACACACACACACACACACTCACAGTAGTGGTTTGAATGGTTGTTCCCAGAAAGATATGTTCACATCCTAATCTCCAGAACATGTGAATGTGACCTTACTTAGAAAAAGAGACTTTGCAGATGTAATTAAATTAAGGATCTTGAGATGAGGCGATCATCGTGGATTATTCAGGCGGGCCCTAAATCAGGTGGCAAGTGTCCTTCTAGGAAATACACAGGCAAGACAGAAGAGAAGGAAGCAATGTGAAAATAGAGGTAGAGACTGGAGTGATATAGCCACAAGTCAAGACATTCTGGCAGTTACCAGAAGCTGGAAGAGGCAAAAAACAGACTCTCTCCTAGAGCCTCTGGAGGAAGCTTGACCCTCCTGACCCTTTGATTTCTGACATCTGGTATCCAGAATGGTGAGAAAATAAATTTCTATGATAATTTGTTATAGCAGCCTCAGTAAATTAATACAAATATACATATTCACTCACGATTTGGTAGACTTCAGCTAGTCTGTGCATCCCAGGTTGAGAAACACTACTCTTATCCTACTTTATAATTTACCAATCAGGAACCAGATTCAGATAGACCCATAGCTAGGTACTGAACTAGAGGGAGGGCGGGCTGATGGTGGCAACCCCAAGGCCCTGATATGGGATGAGATATGGCTGATCTCAGGAAACATAACCTAACTAGCCAGACCTAGCAAATCAACGGACAGGGCTGGAATGTTTTCCCTGCACTTCATCAGCATCTCAGTCCTTCTTGCTTCCTCAAGAGCCATCTTTTCCACCACCATCAATATTTGCAAACTAGAGAAAACAAACATAGTTACACCGAAAGAATTTGAACAAAGAACACTTGCACAAAGAAAGTAAACAAACCTTAAACAATGGGGAGGGCATGCCATTTGTCCAAGTAAATTAAGATATTGAAAACATGACCATTCAAAAAAAGATTGTACAAAGAAAGTTAGACAGAAAAAGTGAGAGCTTGACCATAATAGAGATCAAACCCAAAGCTAGGTCTGGAAAAAGATTGTTCCCTAAACTTAATAACCAAAAAATGCTGTTAGGAGCCCGGGTTCATTTGGGCCCTGTGGGTTAAATTGTGTCACTAAAAAGATGTGTTGAAATCCTAATCCCAGTACCTGTGAACATGACCTATTTTGAAAATAGGGTCTTTGCAGATGTAATCAAGTTAAGATGAGGTCACTGGGGTAAGCTCTAATCCAAATATGACTAATGTCTTTTTAAGAAGAGGAGAAGAAACAGAGAGAGACACAGAGAGGAGAATCCCATGCAGACACACAGAGACACACAGAAGGAAGACAGCCATGTAAAGATGGAGGCAGACATTGGAGTGATCCTGCCACAAGCCAAGGAATATCTGGGGTTACTCGTAGCTAAAAGAGCCAAGGAAGGATCCTCCCCTAGGAGCTTCAGAGAGAGCCTGGCCCTGCCAGCACCTTGATTTGGGGCTTTGGGCCTCTAGAACTGTGACAAAATAATTTCTGTTGCTTTAAACCACCCAGTTTGTCTCACTTTGTTATGGCAGCGCTAGAAAACTAATACCAGCCCTTACTTGGGAATCCAAAAGACATTTACTGAATAACTAACATGTGCCAGGCACTATGCTAAGCCCTGGGAAAATACAAAGATAAGACAGGCCATTTCCTTGCTTTAAAACTGACTTCAGTTTTCTATGATGGAGTAGGTAATTTCTAGGGCCCCACAGATGCCTTTCTCTGTCCCGTGACCTGCAACCATATCTAGTTTTTGTCTTATTTGCTCATGTATGCAGAGTATGTAAGTGCTTTAAAGACAAGATGTCTCCTGGCATTTCTGACTACTCTACTTAATATTTATCCAGGAACACAGTCATTCAGACAGCTCCTTCTTCTTTTTAAGGTTCCAAGGAAAGGGGAATGCGGACGGGGAAAGGGAGAAGGTTCCAGGATAGCTTTCATTTTATTTCCTGCCCATATATTTCCTGGTAAAGCTATATTACCAATGACATCTCCCCTGCTCTAAAATGAGTAGCTCTTCACACACTTTATCAAACTCTATACACGGACCACACTGTGGCACTGTTTCATTCCCAAAATTTAATAAAATACACAGTTCATTTTATATCACAATATGAGGCCTTCACCTCATCGTTTATGGTGTGAGTGTCTGTAGTGTACATATTTAAGACCAATTAAAAGTCTACCTCAGTAACAGAGCCTAGGCGTCATCACTTGGCAATATTGTGCTGCTATTATGTGAAGTCCTTGGCAAATTGATGAAAGAGGCTTTATTACCTTGATTTGATTCCCATATTCATGATTAGAGATCCCATTTTCTATCATGCTCTACCTTCTCCCCTCTGTTTACCCTAGTAAGGTGCTTCTTACCTTGGGTCCTTGTGATATTCTTCCTTTGGCTGGCTGTGGTAACTTATAACACGGTGACGTCTTGAGATATGATCCCTCAGAAGAGTCATTTATTTTTAAAGTGGGATATCTTAGAGATGAAAAAAACCCTCGAATCTAGCTTACTGTATTCTTCACCTTGTGAAGTGGATATGCACATGTTCATTTCTTTTTTTTTGAGATGGAGTCTTGCTCTGTCGCCCAGGCTGGAGTTCAGTGGCACGATCTTGGCTCACTGCAAGCTCCGCCTCCCAGGTTCACGCCACTCTCCTGCCTCAGCCTCCTGAGTAGCTGGGACTACAGGCACCCGCCACCACGCCCGGCTAATTTTTTGTATTTTTAGTAGAGACGGGGTTTCACTGTGTTAGCCAAGATGGTCTCGATCTCCTGACCTCGTGATCCACCCGCCTCGGCCTCCCAAAGTGCTGGGATTACAGGCGTGAGCTACCGCACCCGGCCCACATGTTCATTTTAAAGAGAAGGAAACTGAGAGCCAGAGAACTGAAGTGACTTGCCCACGGGCAGAAAGCAGGAATGTGTCAAAGGTAGAACAAGCTCTTCATGCCTCTCTGATTTCCAGTCAGTACTCTTTCTTCTATACCACACTGCCTCATTTGACATGTTACAGATGGAAGGAATGCCTTCTATGTGCAGTATTCTGCCTTGAGCCTTATGGGATGATGCAGAAAAGGGTACAGCATGTCCATGCCCTCTAGCAACTTAGAACCTATTTTCCTTCAAATCGTATCATGCAGGCAGTGCCTCAACACCAGACTATCTCATACCTTATCTTGCCCAAGTCTAAAGAACTCTCATTCCGAGTCACTCAGGTTGGGGGAAATGGGGAGGTGGTTAACGATGCTTTCACTCAAATGCTTTCTTGTGACCGAAAGTCCGAAAATCTTTTTCCTTCTATATGCAATGTCTATTTTCCCCTGGGTGAGCAGTAGCCTTCTGTTAACCTCCAGCATCCTGTTGTGCTCTACCCTCCCAGGAAGTCAGCTATTTCTCCTGGTTAGGCTGGACTGTTTCTCTGTTGGAACAGAGATTCCTATCTTGCCAGGGCTTGCCCTCTCCAATGATGGGCAGTTTCTGTGGGACCTTCAGTGTGACTTTTTCTCTGTTCATGGCATCCCCTAATGTTCCACATAACAACATCTTCCCCATATTTTAAGTCCTCTGCCACCTTCATGCTTTCTTTGCTCTGTACCTACCAAACCTGCTGTTGGGCAAATTGATGAAATAGGCTGTATTTACCTTGATTTGATTCCCATATTCATGATTAGAGATCCCATTTTCTATCATGCTCTACCTTCTCCCCTCAGTCAGGTACCTGACTCCATAAGGGGTCAGGTATCGGCCCTTTACATATCACTTTGAATATGTTTAAATTCATTCACCTATCTATTCCAATTACAAATACTTTAAAGGATGTAGATATTGTTAATAGAAAAAAAAAGACATGGGCCCTTTCCTTCAAATAACTAATTTTCCTTTGGAAGAGACAAACAGACCATTACAATATAATGGAATGTGATTCCTTTTCTATTCAAAGTATGACTAGAGTACCATAGGGACCGCAGAGGAACATCTGACCCACACTAGGAGGGTTCAGGAAGGGTTTCTCAAACAGGTGATGGTTAAGCTATCTTGAATGACAAGTAGTAAATAAAGAAGCAAAGAAGAGGTAAGAATTTCCAGAGAGAGAGTGTGCACACAATATGTGCTAAGGCACTGGGGCATGAGCAGGCACTTAAGGAAGGAGTAGCTGTTCTGTGTGAATGGAACACAAGGCATGAGTTGGAAAGAAGAGTGAGATATGCTAGAAGGCTTGTGAGCCAAACTAAGGAGTCTGGGTTTTACCTCGAGAGGAATATGGGGCACTACTTAAGCCCTGTACATGGAGGAATGGCAAGATTTAATCAATCACTAAAATATTCAATCAATATCTCTTCCTCACCACCCATATTTAATCAATCAGTAAAATATTTCAAATCTGTAAAATATCTCAAAGCTCTGAGGTATTTTAGTGATTGATTATGTGTGGTGAGGAGGAGGGAAAGATTTTTGTAAATCTGTGTTTTGTGACCTCTCTGGGTAACTAGGCAATTAGTGGTACCATTCATGGAGATGAGGCATACAGATAGAGGCAGAAGAGATTGATGGGTAGCGATGGAGGCAGATTATATGTTTGGTTTTTATATATTCTTTTTTTTTTTTCATACAGGGTCTCTCTATGTTGCCCAGGTCTCTATATTGCCCACTACTTACAGGCGTGATCCCACTAGTGACCGGCACAGTAGTTTTTGGTCTGCTTCATTTCTGACCTGGGCTGATTCACCCCTCCTTAGGCCACCTGGTAGTCTCCAACTCCTGGGAAGTCACCATATTGATGCCTAACTTAGTGTGGACACCCAATCAGCATAGCATACTACGGCCCCGAACTCCTGGACTCAAGCAATACTCCCACCTCAGCCTCCTAAGTAGCTGGGACTTCAGATGTTCAGAAATGTGGAAATGTTGAAACTAGCACCCGGCTGGTTTTATACATTCTAATTTGAGGTGCCTATCAAACATTCAGAGGGTTCCAGTAGGCAGCTTGATACATGGATCTTGTAAGAGATCTAGCAGGTGGTATTGATTTTGAAATTATTAGCCACCATGTTCACTTGTCATTTTTTGAGGCCATAAGACATCTTTGGCTTCTGAATCTTCAAGAGCAGCTACCAGAGGCATTTTTAAGGGAGAGAAACTTCCAGGTATCTTTAAAACACTTTCATGGTCCTGCCACCTGCTGAATATGCACCACCAGCACAGTCTAGCTGCTCTTAACCCAGCACGGGTGTGTCGATTTGGCTGCAAAATCTAAGATATACAGCGGTTAAGGTATTTTTCAGAGGATGGTAAAAGACTCAAGGAAGTCAAACTTTGTATTTGTCAGTCTTTCTCCCTAGTTAAATAGCATGTATGCACCAAGGAGAACTGAACAGAATAAATAAGATGTTGTATACTCCTGGCGTTAGTCTTCTTGGTTCTTAATGGTCTATAAAGTCTTCCTAGCCTCTTGTTTATACACCCTCTAAACCATTCTGAACCACCATCAGGGTGCTCTGTGTAAAATACCACTCCCATCAGTCTCCAAAACCTCTGAAAGAACAAGTTCCAATTGCTCTAGTTGGCATTCAAGTTCCTCAAAAATTTGGTCCTAATTTACAGAGCTGAATTTAACTTTTCCTAACCTCTAACAAATTATCTGCTCCAACCAGGCCAGGCTGCTCACTTGTACTGCAAACAAACCAAACTTTTTCTGATTATAAACCTTTGGTAATGCTATTATTTTATGAGGTTGGAAAGCTTTTCCCAGCCTCTCTTCATAAAGCCATTCAAAGAATCTGCATTGAACACCTACTATGTACCTTCTTTGATACTCAAAGCTCATAATGATCTCTCTCTTCTCTACTACAGAAGGCATGGTTACAGTGACCATTTATTCAGAATAAAGTAACAGTTTTATATTTTTTAATATACGTAAATATTTAATATTAATTAAATATAAATTAATATTTAATTAATAATAAATATTAAATTAAAGCCATTCACTCATCAGGATTGTATCATAGAACCCCTTGCATAGTTATTTAAACATTTTGCCTCTCCAGCTACACTGGAATTTTTGGAGGTTTGGAGTCCAATTTTAGACTTCTTTGTACCCTACATGGCACCAATCACTTGCTAGGTATTTAACAGTTATTCAGTAAGTATCTGTGTTTGGACTAATAGCTAATGTTCTTTGTTTGAGTCTGGCAACATTCTTTAGGTGTGGCCTACCCTGGTAACTAGGAAGGTAGTGCACAAGGAAAATCAATGAGAGTAAGATTAAATTCAGCAGAAAATACATTTTAACAGAGGAGATTAGCCCTTCTGCTGAGTAAGCTGAGCCCTAGTAAACTGATCCTGCCTTCTTCCAAAGAGCTATGGAAATAAATCACCTTGTGGGCGAAACACAGTTAGTCTCCATTTGCAGGGGGATTTTAAGTGTCTCCATGGTTTAGTCGTCCACAAAAATCTCCCCATATTTAACATCTGCTCTGTCTTCAAATTACCCTGAGCATTTTTCTGAGACTGTGAAAATGAGCAAGGAGCTCTCACTTTCCGAAGTGTCCACAAAAGCCAAAAGGATATTAATTAGAGGCAGGAGGGGAGGGAGCAGGGAGCTGGTTTTACCGAAGGAAGTTACTCGCTGGGAAAGAAATGAAATGTGAGTTTAGGAGGTAGAACAGAAACCTTTTAAACTCTCTATGGCTAGACTGGAAACTGAATGCAAGGGATAGATAGAGATGGTAAAATGGGGCGATAAAAGTCAGAAGTTTCCTGTAACCTTGGAACAGAAGGTGATAGGGTCAAAACTGCTTTAAACTCTGTTTTTGGATACTAAGGAAAACTCCAGAAGTCAACACACTTTTTCTGTAATGAACCAAACAGTAAATATTTTAGGCATTGTGAGCTACATATCTATAGTCTCTGTTGTATAATCTTTGTTTCTTTTAACAACCCTTTAAAAATGTGTGTATACACACACACACACACAGAGAGAGAGGGAGAGCTGAGGTTTCACAAAAACCAGCCACTGGTGGACAGTAATTTCCCCAGTCTTGCTCTAGAAGATGGTGATTTTTTGTGTAAATTCCAATTCCATTTCAACTTGAGGAATACTTACTGAGCACCTACTGCGAAAAGATCAACTATGCAAAGCCAGTGGTGGAAGCCCTCTATGATAAATATAAAGAGGATTCTGAATGAGGAAAAGACTAAACCTGGCAATAAACTAATCAGGGTTCCTCAGCCTGCAATAAGACAACTACTTCGAGCAGGAAGAACTAGCTCAAGAGGGGGGCAGGTTTGAGTGAATCTAACAGTCTGTGCAAAAGCTATTCAAAGCGAAAAAAAAAAATAAATGCTGAGTGCAATTTGAGCAGGACACTGAGCATCTGGCCAAATTAAAGCTAGGGAACTCCCTCAGGAGATTTCAGTGCAGACTCGAAAGCAGTCTGGAAGCTGGGGTCAAGGAGAGAGGCAAACGCTGAGAGTGTTTTTTAACCACAAAGGCAGGGGAAGTCCTGGGTTTTGTAATTACCAACCAGCTGACACCACTTTGGGACTAAGTAAAATCTCTGCAAAATGTAACTTACCTGCCTGGGATCAGTCTAAAATATCTTATAGGGTAGACTCTGATGGATGTAAAGAAACTATGCCTGAAAAATTGGGAGTCTGGGGACCCTGGGAGTTCTGGTGCAAGGGAGGAAGAAGTTGGAAATGTTCCCTTTTCCCCTTCCCCCACAATAACCACTTTTCACTAGAGAGGACAAAGCTGGCCTGAAGGTAGAAGCTACATAGTATCTAAAGAGCACCTGACAAGAAGCTTTTGAGAAGCCAAGGGAGTGGCTCCCCCTAGATACTGATTGAAAAGACCTAAGGGCAACAAGTCTTAAGCCAAGATCAACATGTCAAGAAGATAGGAAGAACAATGCTTTCCCCACCCACCGATAGCCCAGGGCTAGAGTGTTTAAGAAGGAATCAATGCTTGGTGCCTAATGGGGGGAGGAAGCGTTAGTGTGGGTGGTAACCATGTTAACCACAGGTGTCCTGAAAATAACCATCTATTTCAGTTTCCAAGTTGTTTTCACAACGATTGTTTGATCTAAAGCTTGCAAGCCAGTGAGGTACCAAAACATGACAGCAGTTATTCTCTCATTTTTAACAGACAAGGAAATTGAGACTCAGAAGGGTTGAGATGCTTGCCCAAGTGTGCACAGCTTGTAGATTGCAACACTACAGTCAAATATCCTCCAAATCCAATGCTACTTTTACACCAAGGTGGGAAATGATTGGCAAATAACATTTTTAGGATAGGTGACCCTCTTGGGAGTTAAGAGTGGGTGGAATGCAGATGAACAATGGAAAGATAAGGACGGTGGAGTCAGGAAAACAAGGCTTTCAGAGGCCTGGAAGTTTAAAACGCTTTTAAATTAAAACAGTTCTGGTTCCAGAGTCTGTGTTCCAAGGAAACAGAGAGTTGAGTTTACAAAAAAATGAATAAATAAAAATTAAAAAAATTTGAGGGCTACCTGGGAAAGCTACTGAGATGCAGTTAGGATGGCTTGTAGGGGTTTTCATCTAAGGCAGAGGAATACTCCAGAAGAGCAATGACTTTGCCTGATGACTTGACTACAGATGTTAGAAAAAAATAACTTTGGCCGGGCGCGGTGGCTCATGCCTGTAATCCCAGCACTTTGGGAGGCCGACGCAGGCGGATCATGAGGTCAGGAGTTCGAGACCAGCCTGACCAACATGGTGAAACCCCATCTCTACGAAAAAAAAAAAAAAAAAAAAAATAGCTTTGATTTTGGACTTAAACACAAAGTAGGATGGGGTATCTAAAAGGATGATAATTCATTTACACAAAAGCCTGCATCATAAAATACATGTTTCCTTCATCCAACAAACAACTACGGAGTACCCACTACATGCCAGATACAGTTTGTGCTAGGTATGGGGGATACAGCAGTGAACTAAGACACTGTCTATGATATAGGAGACACCTACGGCTTAGTTGGCAATACAGAGAATAAATTGTTACAAAACAACGTGATAAGTAATCTGATAGAGATAGGAACTGGAATAAGAACTGAAACCTAGAGAAAGGAAGGAAGCTAGGGGGACATGCGCAGCTAGCCCAAGGCACACTGTCTCTCCTTGAACACCTTGAGCTAATGCCTGCTCCAACCCTGGGGTAGATGGGAAACAGTAATTAAAATGCTGGAAATGTGATAGTATATGAAACATGGCACTTGGTGAAATTTAACCACATAAAGTGTGAAACATAGTCATAGTTCTGTTGTTCTGCAATAAGGTAAAAACTGCAATTGAAAAAAATCAAACTAGATACTATGAACCATAAAAAAATATGAGCAGCATCTTCTCCTTCCCCCATTCTGACACACTATGCTTCTAGAAAGGGGTCTATGGAACTAGAGGAGTGGGACACAGAATTTATGTTAAAAGTTTAATTGGTTAATGTCATCCAGGTAAGAGTATGATGGGAGTGGTTGTAGGGGAATGTCATTAGTCCAGATGCATACTCTTTGATCTCCTGGAGATAATGAAGCAGGAAAGTTTATCCAAATAAACATTAAGCCTACTGTTCAGGGCCATCCTGGGCTACATTTTACCTCAGGAGGGATTGCTACTAAGGAAACCGTAGTAGAAAAAAGTACTGGTACTTAGAATGGAAAAACCCGTGCAAGCCACCTGCTATTACTATATTGCAAGAATCTCAAGTACTTTTTTCAAGCCACTTATTGTCCCTTACATAGAAATTACCCAGTTTCACCTGAGTTTTAACAGACGGTAATTGCTTAATTAAAACATAATAATAGTAACAGCTAGTATTTATTGAGTACCTATCCAATTCCAGGACTGTAAGGATATCATGAATCATCACAGATCTTAAATATCTACCCACTATTCCCATATCCTTCCAAAACATAAGTCCCATAAGGGTAGGAATTTTGCCTATTTTATTCACCAATGTGTCCCCAAGTGCTTAGAAAGTGTTTAACACATAGTGGATGCACAATACACATTTGTTCAACCAATCAATTAGAAAACTGAGACTTCAGAAGTTAAGTGATTTACACAGGGTCACACAACCGGCTGTATGTGGGGAATTTAGTCCAGTTCTATTTGATTTAAAATCTTTGTTTCTTCCACTATACTTGGCTCACTTTTGGTAAATCTAGTCCTACTTCACAGTTCTGATGGGGGAACAGTCACACTTTACTCCCTAGCACTCATGCCTGCACTGTCTTTCTCATTTGCTAGTACCAAATAAACACTCCACCTTTTGCTTAAAGCATTCACACCCACATTTCCTAGATATATTTCAAAACTCCCCATTTTACACCAAGATCAAATAACTGGGGGGCAGGAGGATGCCACTGCAGCTACAGCTTCCCACTCCAGCATTCAGAAAACTTGTCAGCATTCTGACAACTGTTAGCAGTTAACAGGTGCAAGGAACCCTGAAGATCATCTAGTTCAATGCCCTCACCTAGTGTAGGAATAATTCTAAAAATTATGAATTCCTTAGGGGGTAGGAAAGGTGTGCCAGGGGGTGTACAGAGCTGCAGGGTACGCATGAAGCTTCTTCCTGGACCTGAAATTTTCTAGACTGGGAAACAAAGTTAAATAATTTACATATTAAATATTTTCAACATTATTTTATATTAAAACCACTTCCAATATAGTTTATCATGTAGAATGCACAATTCACATAAGCGTTTAAAGATAAGAGAAGGGAGTGTGAGTTACCACTCAGGGAATATTTCCCTGAAAAGATGATATTTAAGTTGAAGCCTGAGAAATGAATTGAATTCGTGAGGCAAAGAGTGGGAAGAGAGTGGGGCCGAAGATGGGGTATGCAGAAGGAGTGGTGTGTACAAGGGTTTTAACGCAGGGGAAAAGTGTGGAATTAAAAGAGCGGTAGGCCTGAGTGTCCCGGGCCCATGCTCACGGCGCACATGTTCTATTATCTCGCAATCTCCTGCAGCAGCACCTCCCAGGAGTCTGTCTTTCCACTTACATCCTGCCAAACCCCTGTGAGAATCTTGGAGGCAGGAGGTCCAATACCTAGAACTGAGATGCCTATGACTGCCCCATACCACCCCAAATTCCCTAGCCAAGATCAGGAAGCCAGGGAAATATAACTTGTTTGCTTAAGGGTGTTCAACACTCTTACTAAAACCATTCACTGGCCTGGCATGGTGGCTCACGCCTGCAGTCCCAGCACTTTGGGAGGCCGAGGCGGACAGGTCACCTGAGGTCAGGAGTTTGAGACCAGCCTGGCTAACATAGTGAAACCCCGTTTCTACTAAAAATACAAAAAATTAGCCAAGCGTGGTGGCGCGCACCTGTAATCCCAGGTACTCGGGAGGCTAAGGCAGGAGAGTTGCTTGAACCTGGGAAGCGGAGGTTGCAGTGTGCCGAGATTGCATCATTGCACTCCAGTTTGGGCAACAAGAGCGAAACTCTGTCCAAAAAAAAAAAAAAAAAACCATTCACTGGTTTAAATTAGAAACTGCTGGTAGAAAAAGTAAACTTTAGTCAGTCCATTGTACAAAATATTACAAGTAATAATATCAGCTAATATTTGTATACAACTGTCATTTCACCTTTACAACCATCCTCTGACATAGATGCTGTCATTTTACAAATGAGGAAACTGATCCTCAAAATTTGCCTGAAGTCACATAGCTAGTGAGCAATAGAATGAAGACTATGAAACTAAGTCCTTTTGGTGCCGAAGCCCATAGCTTAGCCTCACACTGCCCTGTGGAGCAGATTTAGTAGAGAAGAGTGATTGCGAGGGCCTTACAGCTAGGTGCTTTTAATCTCTATAAGCCACCAAGCAAACTCATTGTCCTATACCCTGGAATGCCCTAAGAAGAATGAATGGAGGGGCATGAAGAAATAAACTGTGTTAAGGGACTACTATATGCCAGACATTATGATAGGACCTCTAAATGTGTTATTTCATTTAATTATCAAAGAAACTCTTATGGTGGAAAAATTATTATCCCTATTTTACAGATGAGGGAATTGCAGTTCAGGCTGGTTAAGGAATCTGCCTCATTGGTAAGTAGTGGAGCTGTGACTTGAATCTAGGCTTGGGTGACTCCAAAAGTCTATACCCCTTCCACAGAGCACACCAAGGATGGCTTACTATTTAACCCTTCCCAGGTTAATATTTGCACTTTAACAAGGGTCTTTCCTGTGTGAATTTCACAGGACAGTGGCAGACCTGAAGAGAAGGCTGATTGGGGCCAGCAAGGTGGGCCTGCCTTAAATCACACTGGAATGGCATTGACCTACCTTCTCCCTGGAGTTCTTAAAGTGGGGCAGCAAGCCAGAGAAGATAAATCTCTACTGCAGTCACAGCCTTCTTCTCCCCCAACTGGGATAACAACTCTCAGACACTCTGGCAACTACAGAAACAGAGAGAGCTCTGAATCAATCAAGAGTTTATTTGCAAAGGGTAATGTCAGAGGATGAACTTCCTCTAAATCCTGCTAACTCTGTACATTTAACGTGCTTACTGGCTCAGGAATTTGATTTTCCTCTGACTTGCTTTCAGAGGTTTGTTTTCCACCATTGACTAAATTATATTTTCCCTCTCAGCCCACCACCTTTCAGGGTACAGACTGATGTACGTTCCTCAGCCTCCCTACTTCCCTCTTGCTCCGGCTAACCTAGGAATTTGCAAATAAACCCTACTGAGAAGTACGGACAGTCTGGGCCTTTCCAGAAACTCAAGCTGCTGAAGGAGATATGGTATTTAGTTAAGCTGAAGTGAAGCCCTGCATAAATCATAAAGAGGCGAGCCCAGGTTACTCAAACAAGACCTTAGGAGGTGTTTGGGGAATAGACTTGTAGGCAGCTTTATTTTTCTACAGCCGATTTACTTCCAAAATGCTGGGGCCCACAAATACCCCAGGAGTAACTTGGCTCCCAAATGCTGGAGCAGGTCTTGGCCTTGGAGCACAGTTCTGGTGTTGTTTCCTGAATTCCCACATTGCTGTTTTCCACACATGGATCGGGCTTCAAACTTCCTGTGTCTGGACTGTGTGTGCATGCGTGTGTGTGTGTGTGTGTGTGTGTGTGTGTGTGTGTGTGTGTGTGGTTGGGAAGGGTGGAAGGGGGGAGGGAGGGAATCCAGAAGGAAGAGCATTTAACTGAAGTCTTGTATTGCATATGAAGAGCATTTAACTGAAGTCTTGTATTGCATATGTGTCCCTTTGTTCCTTTCCTGTTCAGATAAACCTGCTATTTTCTGATCAGCTGGCTTCTGCATGTACAGGGCTAGTGTGTCCTTATGAATAAATAGGAGGCTGACTTTTGGAGGTGTCCTGGAGAAGGCTGCTTCTCAACGTTTGTCTTTGGAGGAATTAAGGGGGACAGTTATGTATAGAGACATAAATCTTTAAGATTTATTTTTTCTAGTATACTTGCTTGCCTCTGCTTTTGTTCATAAATGCATTTAAATCATTTAGTTGTTCACTAGGCAACTAGAGGAAGATGTGCACATTCCATACTCCTGGTTCACTTGGTAAGTGGGGGAGAATGCCATTCAATGCAAAGCACTATGGTTTTATCATCTTTCCTTCAAGAAGAATCTGGCCAGGGATTGGGAACAGACCATAAGCTATATACTCCTTCCTACTTTTCCTGTATGTTGGACAAAAATATTGCACACAAAGTGGAGATTTTTTAATTAACACATTTATTAGTTGGCAACATGAAACACGAGATTTTATATTAAAAACATTTGACTTCTGGTTTCTGTTGAAAAATCAGAAGCTGTGGTCACATTGGCCTGCATTTCCCTGTAGTGGTAATCAGGCTGCCCCTTTCACATGGGTTCTGCCTTCTTGCAACCCCTATTACTGGCATTGTCTCCTGACACTAAGCCTAAGGGTTATTACCCTTTTGTGTGTGTGCATGTGTGTGTGTGTGCGTGTGTGTGTGGTAAGAGATACATAACAACATTTACCATTTTAACAATTTTTAAGTGTACAATTCATTGGCTTTAAGTACATTCAAAATATTATACAACTATCACCATTATCTAATTCCAAACCTTTTCATCATCCCAAACAGAAATTGTGCTATTAAACACTAACTTCCCGCTCCCTCTTCCTCCAGCCCCTGATCACCACTACTCTACTTTCTATCTCTATGAATTTATCTATTCTAGATCCCTCATGTAAGTGGAATCATACAATATTTTTCCTTTTGTATCTGGCTTATTTCATTTTGTGTAATGTTTTCAAGGTAGACATTTGATTTTTTTAATGGATTTTATTTTGTACAGCACAGATACTGATTTTTATTGTGCAATAAAGGTGTATTTTAAGAAAAAAAATAAAGGTCAAACAGGACAGGTAGTTTGGGATGTGGAATCTTGACTTCTGAGCTTAAAATGATCCTCCTTTTTTCCATATCGTTATATGGAGGTTTTTAATGTGTAGTATCTAGGCAACCCAGTGTCTTTACACAGGTGTTTTACAGCTAGTGGTGAATTCTCCTGGTCTCCCCCAGAGGGCTTTCTATACTTTATAGTCAGGATATGAAGACACAGGGATGCTGTGGGGATTAGTTAAATGTGTGTGGCATAGTTTGCTGTATAAACTAACTCTCTGGAACTAGTTTTCACTCTCTGCTCTTAACTTACACAGCTTTTACTGTCAATACCATTCATTTGGCACTTAGCACATGCTTGTTAGTTGTCTTTTTATGTTTATATCCTTGAAGGCAGGAGCTAAGTCTCATGCCTCTTTGTTTTTTCAGTCTTGTCTATAATAGTGGCTCAATCGATGTTTGTTGATGTTGGCCTCCCCCTCTCTTTTAAGTAGCGCAGGCAACGCATAGCTTTAAATCCAAACTTGGTTTAAACCAACTGAAAGGTTTTCAGGGTGAAAACAAAGAAGTCTTGCATGGCAGGATAGAAGGCTTGGAAGACCTGGGTTAAACAGAAGTACCAAAAAACTGTTTGCCACAGGTTAAGAAGTGACTCACACAAAGCGTGACTCGCCATTAAGTTCAGAGTTCTGCTAACTCTACTCCATCAAACTTTGGAGAAGAGTAATGCCCAAGCAGGGTTTGAGGAGCGGATGTTAAAGGAATTTAGTGTGTTACAGGTTTCCATTGCTCCAATTCCATTGCTCCACAGTACCAGTTGCTGTGGGGAAAGGAAGCATGTTAGAAAAGTGTTTTGAAGGCAACTTCAAAGCTAGGGGCAGGCATACTACAAATGTAGCTACCAGGCCTTTGTTACCAGGATTTTTTTTAATAGCATCTTCCGTAGTAGCAAAAGATGGGAAATAGCCCAAATTTGCCTCCATTTTTTTTTAGAGATGGAGTCTTGCTATGTTGACCAGGCTGACCTTGAACTCCTGGCCTCAAGGGATTCTCCTCCCTCAACCTCCCTAGTAGTTGGAACTATAGGCGTGTGCCACCACCGTGTCTGTCTCCCAAATCCCCATTTAATAAGGGGATGAGTAAAGGAATTTTGGCACAGCTATGCAATAGAATACTGAGTTATAACAAAATAAATAAGGTAAACATAGTTATCCTGAGATGGAAGAATATTTCAAATACATTGTTGAGTAAACAAATGCAAGGTGTGCCTTGATTAATGATCCCACTTGTAAGGAACAAAAAGGGAATATGCACTCATGCTTGAATATGCAAATAATCTATTTGGAAGATGACATACAGTCATAAAGAGAATGGGACTATGGGAGCAGAGTGGTGGAGAAGAACTTTTCACTGTAGTCTTTCAGTACCTTTTTGTTTTTTTGTTTTTTTGTTTTTTTTTTTTTTTTTGACGGAGTCTCGCTCTGTCACCCAGGCTGGAGCGCAGTGGCCGATCTCAGCTCACTGCAACCTCCACCTCCCAGGTTCAAGTAATTACCCTGTCTCAGCCTCCCGAGTAGCTGGAGCTCAGTGGCTGATCTCAGCTCACTGCAACCTCCGCCTCCCAGGTTCAAGTGATTATCCTGTCTCAGCCTCCCGCGTAGCTGCTACTACAGCCGCATGCCACCACGTGCGGCTAATTTTTGTATTTTTAGTAGAGACAGGGTTTCACCATATTGATCAGGCTGGTCTTGAACACCTGACCTCAAGTGAGCCACCCACCTCGGCCTCCCAAAGTGCTGGGATTATAGGTGTGAGCCACCGTGCCCAGCCCAGTACCGTTTTATCTGAATTCTTCCATGTGCATGTTTAACTTTTTTCACTTGGACAGCATTGATTTTAACAAATATCCTTTTGCCACTGTGATTGGTAGTAGTCCTGCAGCATATACCCGCCCCCACCCCATCTAGCTCTCCTGTCCACGCCAAATAACAAGGCTGAAATAACCTTTCCTTACTTCACAAACCAGATGTCTCCATATCTTGAACATTAAAAAACTCACTTTCTCCATGAAAAATCACCCAAATAACCTCACTTCATACATAAACAGAATCATAACGAGAATCATTTTGTGCACATTCCTGCTTCTGAATCTTTCCACAGCTCCTAGCAGAGCATGCTGCACACTCCATGACATGCAATAGTCCACTACTTTTCCTGCACTCAGAGTTGGATTCTGAGCCCCTGTTTACTGTGTGATAGTGTTTCCTTTAAGCACACTTCCTCTTGCATGCCTTGATCCATGGCCCCCCAGATGGCTCCCATTAGGCAGGCTTGAATTGGATGTCACTCTTTCATTGGCATGAGCCATTATAATAGCCTTGCGCTGTCAAGGCGTTTACATTTAGGCTTGCTTCCTACTTGAAATGTTTTCTAGGAAATATGGATCTGTAGAGAATGGTGGTTTCCATGGTAAATGTTCCTTCATATTTGTTTTCTTAAGTTCACTTCGGAGATACACAGCATGATTTCCTCTTTCAGTACCAGAACCACAATAGCTTTAAGTTGTCATGAAACTGTAGAACTTTAAAAAAGAAATCTCACCCACCCTGCTTAGAAAAGGGGTAATTTATTATTTTAACTGCAGGGAGCCAACTTCATATCCACCCCCAAAATTGTAGGAAAAGAGTTGACTTTTTAAAATAAAGCCTCAAAACCTACACGACCTTGGATGTAAATGCTTAAAACAGATGAGCAAAATATTGATCCTCTAACACATCTAAGACTCTCCATTATGTTTCACACACAAGTAGGAACACATACATGTGTGGAGTGCTTTATAGTTTTCACACACATTTTCATACCAGTGCTTTTAGGTTAATAGGGCATGTCTTATAGCATTTACTTACAGGTAGAAAAATTAAGGCTGAGAAGTTAAGCCACTTAACAGAAGTCATACAATTAGCTAGTAAGTGCCAGGGCCCCAAATGAATTCTTCCTTTGGTTCCAAATTCCATGTTATTTTGCTACCCTGACACTGTTTCTTTGTGCCTTCGTTTTTCTAGATGTAAAATGGTAGATTTTCCGTGTCCCAGGATGCTGTTCTCAACCCTCTCTTGTTTTTAACCAATGTCAGCTTTTTTCACAGTCAGCAGAACACCACAATGACACTTCATGTGCTTTCCCCCCTCCTGATTTAATAAACTAAGGTGGAAGAAAAGTTACCTATTCGCAGAGAGCTGGACAGTGCCATAAACATAAAGGCGTACCAGAGTCGGCCGACACACTGTTGCACTCTTTTATGAGACTGAGAAATAAAGCGTCTCATCTTTCTCTTCCCAGCAGTAGCTGGTGTAGAACATAGAACTACACAATAGCCTCTTGTTTAGTTTTATTAATTTTGAGGGCGGGTGGGACAAAGGGATTAGACTGGCGACTCCAGGGCCCAATCGCAAGCGTATACTAGGCCAGGCTGGGCCAACGGGTAGCTGCAAAAGAATGGTGGGCGGGACTTACACTTCAGGGACCCGCTCCGCCCAGGCCGGCGCTCCCAGCCCGCCCAGAGGCGGAGCCTCCGCAGAGCCCCGCCCGCGACCCCTCCTCCCTCGCCCCTCAGCTTCTGCGGCCCGCCAACGGGAGGGGGGCAAGCGCCCGGGGCGGGGGAGCGGAGGAAGAAAGGAGGGTGTCTCGCAGAACTGTGACCTGGGTGGGGGCCTGCTGGTAATAGGAAACAAGAGGGGAAGGAAAACGAAGGAGCGCTTCTCCTTCCTGCATTATTTTAAGCAGGCTTTGGTGGAAGCTGCTTTTCAGCATTTCTATTATTTGTTTTTCTTCCTCCCGCAGTGGGGCGGGGAGCTGCACTGGCTCTCCCACGCGTCTATGCCGCGCTGTTGCCGCAGATTATTATTGTAGTCTTTTGCAAAACCCTTTCCTTCTTCCCAGCCAGTCCCCGCGCAGACTCTCGGCTACGGCAACCCAGTCGTGCCCCTCTAGCGGGAAGGCGAGAGCGAGGGTCCCCTACTTTCGCCCGAGCTCCCGGACCCCGCGGTTCAATTGTTTGAAACTTCCCCGCCCCCCGGCCCCGCCTCTCTTCCGCGCTCCCCCCACTCCTCACTTCCAGAGTCCAGGCAGGCTCCCGCCCTTCTTTCCCCGCCCTCTACTCCGCCTTCCTCCCTAGTCCACCACCCCCCCGCCCTGCTCCGGGGCGGTCCTAGCCGCTCACCGCAAGAAGAAAAGCCACCCGTTCGTCCCCCTCCCCTACCTCCCATCCTTTGCCCAGGAGCTGCCTTGGCAGTCACGCCCCTTCCTTCCGAGGAGCTTTCTGGCTGCCTAAACTGGTAGACCCCCTGAATTACTCCTCCATCTCCGCTCTCTTTCGCCTCCTCTTCTCTTAGTTCTCTCCGCCTCCCCCTCAGCTACCACCACCTCCAGTCAGTCTCGCCTCCGACTATCCGCTGCTCCACCCTCTGGCCCGGTATCCTGCCTGTCCGCTGCCACCAAGGAGAGCCCGGACGGAGCAGCGAGGAGGGGAGCAGCCGGGAGTTGGGGCTTCCCCCCTGCCCATCCCTGGCCGCTGGCCCGGGACCGAAGCCACTTGAGCGAGCAGAGAGTCGTCACCTTGTCTTCGTTGCCTTCAGGGGTAGGAGACGCGTGGTTACTTTTCGCGGGGAACTGGGGCAGGAATCCATGGTGGCATGAACTTGGTCGTGCCCTCGGCGTGAGTGAATCGATCTAGGCGCGTGTGGGAATGCCCGTGTGTTCTACTTTCTTTGCAGCTCGCCATGAGTTTTTTTGGATGTGCAGCAAGTTAAATCGGTTAGAGTGTGCGCTGCTTTCCCGTCCTACTTCGGTGAGGAGATGCTAGTGGGTACCACTACTAGATGGTACTTTTACTTCTTTACCTCCTGGGGTTCTTGTGGGTCTCTAGGTAATTAATCACATTGAGGAGCTAAAGACCCGAGGGAAGCTGAAATCTGCATTTAGCCCAGCATGCATGTCAGTGCTTATCTCAGATAACTAGATAGATTTCTCCTAAGTGCTTAGGCTTGGGGTGGGGACCCACACTCCCTGAGGCGGGAGCAGGAGGGGTAGGACCGTGAATTCTTGAAGTTTTAAAGTCTGTGTGATCTAAAACAAGGCTACTCTTTGAGATGTGTGGTGGTAGTGGTAGTGCTTGTGGTGGTGGTGATAGTGGTGGTGAGGAGGGAGTTGCCCCTATCTGCTTTAGAAGATCCAAAGATGTTAGTAAATAGTTTTGGGGGATCTTGAGGGTGTCTTGAGGGTCCAAGCCTGGGCCACTGCACATTGGTGCTTCAACAGTAAGATGGGCTTCGTGGGTTTGTGAAAATGAAGAGAAAGAAAAGTGGGAGGGAAAATAACAGTCTTTAATAGACTGTGAGCAGTTCCTGGTAAATTGCCACTAATAATAATATAATGATTTGCATAAAGGGACTAAGTAGAATTAAATGAGCAAGAAAAGAGAAAGTTGGTGAGAAACAGCATTTTCAATCTTTAGTGTATGTTTTAGAACGAATTTTTCAACAACCTGGGATGTTTAGTTCATGAAGTTCTCCCTCCCCACCATGAAGAGTGGACGTTGGGAGGCAGTTTAAAACTTTTATGAATATAACCCTCTTCTCCCATTCAGAGAAGAAGATAATTAGTCACCATAATCTTCAATGATGAAGGGCTAAGGGTATTTAAGTCTCCTTGAGCTAGGCTTTGTGAAAAGTTCTTTCTCAGGCCAGCCTTTGTGAAGCCTTCTCAGTTAGACTTTTCAGCACCCTCATTTAGTAGCTAAGAATAGTTTGAAATGCCATTTTGGATGTGGTATACATTTTCATCCATCTCCCACCTATCTTCAATTGGACAAGTGCGTCAAGCTTGTAAGTGATGGTGTTCAAAGACTTATTACCGACATGTCCTTAACCCATTGCTTATTTGGGAACACATTATTTACATACATTTTAAAATAACTTTGGTTGATTTTAATGAGGGAGAAAGGAAAGTAGGAAGGTAGAGAAGGAACGTTACAGGGCGACAATTTTAAAGGCTATCCTGTTTCAGATCAGCTGGGAGGGAAAAGCTGGCCTGACCAAACTACATTTTATAACTGGCCTGGGACATTTTAACAGCCAGGTGGTTGTAGAGTAGTTGCCTCTATTTACAGATGATAACTAAGGTTCCAACTATTCTGTATGGGTTTATCCGGTGTCATTGACAGACACTTTCTGGCACTACATCATACTTCATTTTAAATTACTTCTTTCCTGGGAAAAGTTCGTGGCTTTGTAAAATTGAAAGTGGGTTTTCTACCTTCATGGTCTAGATGTGAAGTAAACCTCTGACCACAATGGTATGTGGAGTCACTTTTACATGAAATTTGTGGATCTGTTTACCTATTTAAAAGATTTTAGAAAGGGAATTTTAATAATTCATAGTCAATGCAGTTTTGGATTTGGAAATTAAAATCTCATTTCTGGTTTATGAAATTGGATTTATTAGACTAATTCCCAACTAGGACATTTGTAGAGTTGCTTTTTCTTTCTTAGGTTTTGTAAAGACCGCATCAGACTCTAGAATGCTTTAAGAATAGCCTAATCAGAAGGCAGGGGGATGGATACTATGACCTTGAGGTCCCATTGAGTGCCAGAATTCTAAGTGGGTACATCTGCTTCTGTGCCTCTCCCAAGAGCCCTCTCCCAGGGCCTGCGCCTTCTTTAAAAGGGTGTCTTTGTAATTAAGCGGCCCTTCTTCCCCATCCCCCTTTCTTCCTTTGATCCAGCTTTTTAAGGCCTTTTTTTCCATTTGGAGACAAGAGGGGTTTCTCACACTTTCCTGTTCCCCTCTTTACGCTTCTTTTCCTTTACCCCAGAAAAGTCCCCTGAAGTTCTCAGGATGGTTAGAAGTTGTTTTGTTTTGTTTGGGGCGTGGGGGTGGAGTGGGGGAATTGTTACCAATGAGGAGGAATAGAGGATATATTCCCTCTTGGGAAATGCTTGCGACCAGGTAGCCTCCTCCATGGAGACTGAGCATTTGGAATGCATGAGAACAGTCTATTCTTGGGGACTGTCTGGTAGAAATTGTCCTTTGCACCCATTAAGCCCAGCTTAAACACTGAAAGGGGTGGGGAGAGGTGTGTGTGGTCGTAGTGGAGCCTTTTAGGATGGTAAATGGGTAAATGTTTCCAAATCTCCTATTACATCATCTCTTTCTCCCATGGATTCAGTAGGTTTAGTGATCTGCTTGACAAGTTAATTAGCTGGGGACTAAACCAATTTGTTTAGAATTGTGATCCATTGATTTCCTGTCCCCAGGAATTTTTGTTGGTGTTTTACTATGATGTGTTGTCTTTAGTCTTACTTACTTTTCCCTCCTTGCTGCCTTTTGTGGACTTTGGTCCAAAATCTAGGGTTCCACCCCCAAGTCAAAGGTTAGAATTTTGTCCCAGGAACTAAGGGGGCATTAAACAGGCTGGCCATACTGCATTACTCTCCTCCATGGTGGGCTTCTGACCCCTTTTAACCCAGAGAAAGGAGGGAAGTCGCCCCTTCCACACACAACACACACAATCTGAACAAAAAAAAAAGAAAAAGAAAAAGAAAGAAAGAAAATAGGAGGTCATTTGCTTTATAAAAGAATCCACAACAGGTTTCTTTGTAAGTACTAGCTTTCCTAGTTAGTGCCTTTAAACTATGACTTGATATATAAAAATTCACTCTAACTGGGCCTTCTCGGAAGCATATTTATTGCATAAAGGAATACATAAGAATTTGTGATGATTATCGCTTAAATTAAGTGAGGCCATTATTTGGCCTTTGAAATCTTTTTGTTATATGGAATGGAGTTAGTTAATTGTCTAAATCATTCTGGCTTGTAATAATGCTGGCCACGTTAGCTCCGGCCTACAACTGCTTGCAGAAGAAAGCTAGTATTACTTTTTGAAAATAAATCAGACTTTATAGATTTTGAACAATTCTAAGGATGAGACTATCCACCCCATACAGGTAAAATGTTTTATTTCCAGTTACTGTATTTGACTAACTCAGGGATCCAGAAAGTTATTTCTAGTAAATAATGGCGACTGATGCCCCTTTTAACCTAAGAATCTGCAATAAGATTTCCTAGTGAGTCTATTGGTGAGAAGGACCTGGGCTCTAGGCCCAGCTGTAACTCGGTTTACTACCTCTGTTAAGTTTTTTTTTTTTTCCACTGTAAATTATGGGTTTGGACAGGGTAATTTTGAGAGCCAGTTCTTATACATTTATGGTTTTCTTTCTAGGCCTCAATATCTAGTATGAATGTGAATGATTGCTACTAGAATGAAGTGTAACAGTTGTTAGAAATTCAGTCATTTAGTCATCATGTTAAAAAAAAAAAAAGATCCTGTAAGGATATATGAATAAAGATGCATTATGTTTTATATTTTAACAAGCCAAAATTAAGAAGCTAAGACTCTGTCCAAAACTTCAAGAATTCCATCATCCTAACAGATCACCTGCTTTCATTTTTTCTAGTTCCTTTCAAGTCCTGGTTCCTGTACTAACATGAATTTTAGATAATTGGAGCCACAGATATATACAATGTTGCTTTTCAATAAGAGCCCACCTAAGACTTAGCTTTGTAAACCCATGTGGAGGAACGAAGTCAGAATCTGACCGAGGACACATGAAGATTCCCATATATTTTGTTTCTCAGATGCCAGGAGAGGCTAATGGATATAATAAGTAATCCCTAAACAATCTCTGTGATTCAGGAGTTGTTCATGTATTTAGCAAGGCTGTTAATTTAATTCCTTTGACCTCCTGTTATCCCTCCCCCATTCTTGTTAATAACAACAACAACAAAACTAGGGTCCACTGTTTACTTTGTCTAAATCATTGGCAATGATTTTTAAATCACTGTATGGTGAAATCCCATCAAGTGAGTATAAATTTGAGTGGAATATGAAATCTCTGGAATGAGAAAGGAGAAGCAGGAAAGCACAAATATACTTGTTTTGTAGCATGGAAAATAATATGTTTAAATTAGACTAAAAGATAGCAAACTAAGGATTTTAGACAGTTAAATAAAAGACATGAAGGGCAGCAGCAGAATGGCCCACACGTAATGGGTTCTTCATCTGAGGTTTTCACCATGTAGTGAAAGTTGTTTCATAGTTCTTTAATTTTCCTTTGATAACAAAGGTGTGGTATACATGTGATCTCTAAGATTTGATGGATTCGCCGGGCATGGTGGCTCACACCTGTAATCCCAGCAATTTGGGAGGCAGAGGCAAGCGGATCACCTAAGGTCAGGAGTTCAAGACCAGCCTGACCAACATGGTGAAACCCCTGTCTCTACTAAAAATACATAATTACCTGGGTATGGTGGCGCATGCCTGTAATCCCAGCTACTCGGGAAACTGAGGAATAAATTGCTTGAACCTGGGAGGAGGAGGTTGCAGTAAGCCAAGATCACACCATTGCACTCCAGCCTGGGCAACAAGAGCAAAACTCCGTTTCAAAAAAAAAAAAGAGATTTGATGGATTCATTCCTGGAAACCAGTGGCTCATCATAAATTAGATTAAATTTCTCTAACTGGAATAGAAAGTGTGGTATGGGTTTTTAGTATTTAGAAAGTAGCAAATGAGAAACAGGAACTTTTTTTTTTGTAATATATGATCCTGGAGAAAATGCAAATGGGTGTATTTGCCAATGTTTCCTAGGGCAATTCTTGAAAATCTACTCTTTTAAGTCTGTGGGCTTGCCTTGACATTTGTAAAGGCACTTTCACTCTTGCCCTAACTCCATGAAATATCATTAGCCTGTGTGACTTGAAGCCAGGATCTGGTTTTCTCTGCCCAGCCCCTCTCTGGCTTACCATGTGACCAAGGGTAAATGAATTAGCTGCTCTAAGCTTCAGTTACCCTTCTGGGAAGCAAGGATATTAATACCTCACAGAGGTGTTTCGGCATGCTTCATATTGGGCACATGCTTTGAGGTCATTGGATGAAAGGTGTTTGCATGATGGCAGAGCAGGCTTATTATAGGGTCTTGAGCAGGTGTTCCTTTTTAATGAGCTTTGCTCTCTTATACAGTGCCCTTTGGTGCCCCATTGCCTTACTGACTGTAATTACCATTAACCCAACATTTGTATTATTGGCCCTCTCGGTTTTTTGGAAAAAAAAATTAAACAGTTTTGTACTGTGTGGTAAGTTGAGATACAAATAAGAGGACCCTAGCATCTTACAGGGTGGTGAAAAATAGCTTCAAAAAGAAACGTTAGTTGAAAAGAGCTATAGAGATCAGTGAGTTATTCAAAGCTCCTCCAAAAGATGAAAAAGAATAAAGCAAACGTCTGTGTGTGTGTGCATGCGCGTTTTAAGGGAGAAAGTTTTCAGTAATATTTGCTTGTGACACATACTGATGATAGCCAGTAACTGAAACCCAGCCATTGTAGTGTTTTATACACAGCTGGATTTTATTAATGATGGAATATTTATGCTTGCTGTACAATTCGTGGCTCATTTCCATGTGTATGTCAGAACTTAAATACCCCCAAAAGAAACATTAAGATAACATGAAATATAAATGTGGCCAAGCTAGAAAGGGTGGATTTGGTGGAGAGTCTCCCTTATTCTTATTGGTGTCACATCAGATCACAATAACTGTGCCGCCCCCCCTACCAACCTTAGGCATTGATACTGATCTTTTTTTCCCCTTATATATACCCCATAGCAAACTTCACATTTCAATCTTTTTGATATGGACAGATGATCTGCTCTCCTCTTTATAATGCAGATAAAACTGATGTATGTGTTTTTTAAGAGCATATTTTCCCTGCACATGCTTCTCATTATCCGAGAGGCCTGGACTCAATCAGTAAAGGAGCAGAGAAACCACATAATTGAAAGGAGAATGACGGTGGTGCATACTTGGAATATTTGTGGGAAGGGGATTGCTGACATCAGAAAATGTAGTGGCCTGAGTGTTAACAGCATTGAAGAGAAATCAACTTTCTGTGTTTCTGTGTATTGAAAATTATTTTTAAGGGAATAAAAATATGGGCCAGGTTTGACATCCTTTTATGAAGTTGCCCTGGAAACTTTGATGAAGATTGTTAAAGAATAGCTCAATTAAAACCTTCCCCATTAGGAAGCTAATTAGTACATCCCTTACTCATTTTGGTTGTTTTCAAGGGGCATGTATTTGCATTGAATTAGTGACATTTGTTCCATGTGATAGCAAACTAAGATTAAAAATCACAGATGGGGAAAATTATTTAGATTGCCTGTTTTGAAGAAACCTAATTTCCTCTTTATTACATTTAGATTTTCAGTTCAGATTTTTGTTTTACTATGTTTATATACAATGATCACATTTTAGTGTGGTAGCCAGTTTTGCTTTCTGGATCATGGGCTGTAAACCAAAGCTTATTTGAATTTCCCTTATGAATTAGGGAAATAGAACAAATGACAATAAACCATTTTATTAAGGTAAGATTTCATTTTTTTCTTCTACAATTAGTTTCTCTTTGGTCTGTGTGTGTGCGCCTGAGAGAGAGAGAGTAGGGG
The DNA here is from genome assembly GCF_028885625.2 of Pongo pygmaeus. Lineage (NCBI taxonomy): Eukaryota > Metazoa > Chordata > Mammalia > Primates > Hominidae > Pongo > Pongo pygmaeus. The sequence continues at coordinate 117,084,375 of NC_072396.2, read as the reverse complement.
AGGCAGATTGTTTTTTTAAAAAGCAAACAGTTTTTGAAGCTAAGAAAATTTTGATGACCCCCCTTTACTCCCAGGAACATTCTATCTGCCTCAGGCTGCCAGTTGGGCTTTGGTTAGGGGAATATGATGAATTTTCTGACCTGATGCTTTCTGTGACCAGGCTAAGCGGTTCTCCCTTGGAAGCCTGAAGGAAAGAGGTTATGGTGAGAACAGGAGTGCAAGATTTCTAGCAGGTTCTTTTTACTGTACTCCACCTTTTTTTAGGGGGGTAAGTACTTGCTTCTGGGATTTTAGGGCCATTTGCAGTAGAGTCAATGCTCTATAGCTAAATATAAAATATGGGCCGGTTGTGGCCCTCCTTTTCCCCCATCACTTTAGGTGACGGTCATTCTGTACCTAGGTTCCCATATGCTGTGCCCACGGTGTAGGTGTATGCCCGCAGTAGTTTGTGCAAGTGAGAAAGTTAGCTGGGTTATATGATTTGTGGTTTAATCTCACCTTAGTCCTTCTTGGGAAGGCAGGGTTTAGATTCAGTTCTGCAATGGCACCTCAGGCAAGGCAGGTTCCCTGTGCTTGCAAGGCAAACAGCAGGAGGAGGAGGGGCTGCCTTCTGCCTTCAGAGAGTGACTCAGGCCCTTCGGTATGAAGATATGAAATGCTGGCTCCTGTCCATACACCTGCTGGATGCCACACCTGCAGTCAGCACCTGAGCCCCACTCAGACACAAAAACCAGACTGAAGGCAGATGGGGCTCCCTTGAAAAGGGGCACAGCGAAACAGGGAGCTCTCAATTATGTTTGTAGAGCCCCACTGGGAACTGGGTTTAGTCATCCCAGTGTTGGCGTGGGGAAACAGATTACTGTCTTTTAAATGCAGCTCACTCACTTGCTCAAGATACTGTTGGAGTGTTTCAGGAGTTTGCTTTCCTAATGAATTTCTCTTGTGAACTGTCCTCTTAAAAACTGGAGAGGCAATTCTGTGGAGGGTTGTGTCTTAGAACCAAGCATAGGGCAGGAAGTCGCAAGACCTAGGTTCCAATGCTGGCCCTGCCAATGGGCAACAGTGAAATTCTGGTCCAATTAGTTATGATTAGCTATCTGTTCTGGACTTGAGCTTCCCTCTCCAGTTCTAAAATGGAATTAATCACATCTGCCTTTATTTCCCCACAGAGCTGCTGAGAAGGACAAATAAGATAGCAGAAGTGAAAGAGCTTTTTTGTCTTCTTAGAAGGAAGGCTGAGAAACTAAAGGTAATAATAACATTATTATTATTGTTATTCCGTGTCTTTCTTTGTTTTCTTCTCCTGCTGTGGCCTCTAGCAAAGTTTTGGGGAAGTTATCATTCACTCAGTATGCAACTATTAAGCACATTTTATGTACCAGTTAATGTTTTAGGTATTGGGATGGATACAATGAAAAATCATGCACCCAGCCCATGCCCTCTAAGATCTTACAGTCTAGCAACTTCCATTTCCATTTCTGGCTCAACCCGTAACAGTGATTGCTACCGGGGCACTCAGAAGCTTAAAAGGTGAGAGTTAACTTCTTTTTTTCTCTCCACACTACAGCTGGGGATTTCTGTCCCTGGAGCTGTGTATTGCAAGGTCTAGCTTGGAGATATATGGGAGGAAAGGCCATCGGGATAAATAAAGGAATTTCTTTCCCTCCCACATTTGCAAAGTACCTAACCCTTGAATGATCTTTTTTTTTTTTTTTTTCCCAGAAGTCCATGTTTAGTTTCATCCTGGGTTCTGTTCTGTTCCTAGTCAATATGGTCCAGCCCTGTCTTATGACCTTAGCTGTCATCCATATGCTAATGACTCCCAAAGATATATCTCAACCTATCTTTGATGTTAAATTGGTCATCACACTCCATGTCTTCTACTCAGCTCATAGGTTTTTGGTGTTTTCCTCCTCTTGGGAGCTTTTTCAGGTAGCCCAGGGTTTTTTGCAGAGCCCTGTGTGTTGCCGGAGCTATCGGCTCATACCTCTGTTTTTCCATTGAATTGGGCCTCCTCTGCCTGACTGGGAGCTACTCAAGGACTGGGCTCTCTTTTCATTTATTTATTTATTTATTTATTTATTTATTTATTTATTGCCACCCTAGGGCTTACCTAGCACAATGTCTGGCTACAGTAAGTGCTCAACAAAAGTTTATGGAAAATTTGCTGTGATAACTGTCATCATAGAGAATTCATTTTCCATATTGAGCAGAGTTGAGGTCAGGAATAGATGGAGAGGGATTAGGGAAAAATCTTCAAAGAGAAGATGGACAGCAGAACTGCCTTATTTTGAGAGTTCTGGCTAAGAAGTCATGGAAAGAATGCCTGTTGTGTCCACTCCTGTTAAACCAGGGGCATCTCTGACCTATTGCCTTCCCTGCTTTAGGACCGGATGACTTTTAGGATCAGGTCTGCAAATCAACCTCTGTCTATAATACATTGACCATTTAAGACAGGTGTCACTTAGTCATCTAGTATTAAACAGGGCTGACCTTAAATGTGCCACCTTAACTGAGGCTGAAAATAGAGCTACATACACAAGTTCATTGATCATGCCTGCTTAGTTCTATACAGCAAAATGTCCCTTAAGATGTATTGAAGATTGGGATCTAAAAACTGACAAATTCAGTTCTCAGAATGTAAGCAGGTTGGGTCACAAGAACTGAATGTCTTCAAGCTGACTGTCAGATCTTTCCAAGGGCAAAAATGAAAGATGATATAAGCTATTACAGGCAGGCCATGAACCTGTTCTCACCCACCTGATGCTTTTACTAATTAGCTTCTTGGCTGGGTGGCAATTTGGGGCAAGTGCATGCAAGCTGGATTCACAGGGGAGCCCGCATTCCACTCTGCCATTTTGCAAGCCACTGGGATACTACACTGCTTCTCTTGGCTTCTTTCCCTCCCAGGAGCCCTGCTCTGCCCTGGTGGAAAAATGAGAGCGGGAGAATTTTTCATTAAATGAGGGAGGGATTTCATGGGACTCTGGTGTTTTGCTAATTTTATTTTTTAGTGGGTTGTCTAAAAACATTTATGCTTCTTGACCCATCAGTTTCACTTCTGGGATTCTATCATGAAGAAACAATCTACAATATTGAAAAAGGTTAAATCACAAAGATGTTTTTGTAACATTATTTAGATTAGCATAAAATTGGAAGCAATTTACATGTCTTAGTAATTGAAGAATGGGTAAGTGAATGCTGATACACTTGTTTAATGCACTATTATGCAGCCATTACGATGTTATGAAGTTATGCCACAACATGGAAAAAGTATTTATGGTAAGGTGAAATGCAGGATCCAAAATTACATCTTGTTAATAATTCATTGCTTTGTAAAAACACAAATACACATAGGAAAACTAAAGGAAATATAATGTTAACAGTGCTTAAGTTGAGGTGCTGGGATTATAAGTGATTTTTTTCTTTATTAAAAATAAATGCATGCTGTGCTTATATTACTTGTAAAATAAAATATAAGTAGATACGAAAATGGGTGGTCTGGCATTGGCAGTTAAAGATTGGTTAAGCAGGCAGCTTCTAGGTATATTCTTAAACTTTTCTCATTTTAGGCTCCATCTAATTACAGGGACCCTTTATATTTTTCCCGAGATAATAAAGAAGGGGATGTGATGGCGTGGTCTACTCCTCTTTTGGAATGGATGTGTGTGCTGGGGGATAGAGGGAGGTGGCAACAGGATTCTCCTTGCTACCCAGTATGTCACTGCTCACATCCACTTCAGGGTTGATCACCTTTGTTGCCTATAAACATGTTTAAGGTAATTGCTTCAGAGCAAAGCAAAGTCAAACTGGGACCAAAAATGACCAAGACCTTGAGTTACCGTCCCAGAAACGGATCTCTCACACTGATCCTCAGTAAGATTTGGAAATGCCAAGGCCTTTCTGTGGTTCTTAAAATAATTTTTCAACCTAATCTAATAGGGTGTTGCAAAAATAATTGTGGTGTTTCCAATAGAGTGTATTAAGCCGTCCTTGCATTGCTATAAAGAAGTACCGGATACAGGGTAATTTATAAAGAAAAGAGTTTTAATGGGCTTTATGGGAAGCATGGTGTGAACATCTACTTGGCTTCGGGGCGGAGGCCTCAGGAAGCTTGCAATCATGGCAGAAGGCGATGGGGGAGCAGGCACATCACATGGCAAAAGCAAGAGCAAGAGACAATGGGGGAAGGTGCCACACATTTTTAAACAACCAGATCTCATGAGAACTCACTCACTATCAGAACAGCACCAAGGAGATCTGCCCCCATGATCCAATCACCTCCCACCAAACCTCAGAATTCAACATGATATTTGGGCAGGGACACACATCCAAACTATATCATAGAGGTAGAGATAGGAACAAAAAAGAGTTGGGGCTGACTCTTCTCTTAAGCCTTTTCTTGACCTTACTAGTGCTAGAGTTAAGTAAGAGCAAATGCCAAGCTGGTATGATGTTGAACAGACCTGGAACAGGGGGCCTGGAAACATCCATCTGTGGAGGTTCATGTTGCTGTTCAATCCACCTCACATCTTAGCCTAAAAAGCGAATTTGCAAAGCCTTTCTATAGTAGTACTTCTAGCTAAACACTTCCCCCTTACTGCCTTGAATTTTCCTTCCTTCCATTAACATTTTACTTCCAATGGAACTGGAAAATCAGTGGTAGCATTAAAGCAGGTTTATAGTCTTTTAAAATCAGGGTCAATTCTATGTAATAAATAGTTATTAAGCATCTCCTTTATACAAGCAAATAATGCTAGATAATATGTTGTAGTGGAAGGGCTCTTGCCCTAGGCATTATAAAAACTTTCATTTTGGTCCTGGCCCTCTCTTACCCTTTGAGGCCCTGGCATCTTCATCTATACAAGAAGAGGGTGGGACCACTGGGTGGTCTCCCTTTCCAGTTCTGGCTTTCAATGATCTAAGGACCCCTGTGTAGTAGACTGAGTTGCAAATAAAGTTTTTTTTGTTTTTTTTTTTTTTTAAAAAACAACCTTTCTTCATAAAATTGCTGTACACTTCTAAAAAAAAAAAAGGCTACTTTGAAATAACAATTATAGTAATAGCTTACTTTTATTGAGGCCTTACTATGTGCCAGGCTCCATGCTTAGCACTTTACATGGATTAATTGCCTTAATCTTTTTAACAACCCTATCTAGAATGAACACCATTATCCGTATTTTGCAGATGATGAAATTGAGACTTGGGAGATCAGGAGACATGTACAAGGTCTGTTAGTCAGCCATACATCCAGGATTTAAACTTGGGCAGTGGGACTCTAGCCCAGACTCTGTGCCACGGTGCTTATGATGCCTATCCATTGAGATAACCTGCAAAAGGACCATTGTTTTTCACATCCTAAATGAAGTGAATTGGTATCTTGGGTTGCAAGACTGTTGGGAAAGTTATTCTCTAGGGTACTTTGGCTACAATATGGACCAACCTGAGAGAACATAAGAATTTACTGGGGCCTCTCACTTTTTGTGAGAGGTTATGTGTGTGTGTGTTTGCACAAATACATACACATAGGTACAGGGAAAACTTTGAACTGACCCTCTTCCATTTATCTGGGAGTCAAATTGGATGAAACAAGTTGACCAAGATTTAGCAGAGAAACAGCTTTCTTAGACTTAGATTCTTTATCCTGGTTGGTAGAATGAGAGGTAGGGGCAGAATGTGGGAGGGTGTAGAAGAGGGGATAGAAAGAAGATCTTATAGGCATATTGCAAAATTTATTTGAAGGGTGGGAATTTGGTCTGTCCTGACCACCTTGTAATGTTAATTTTCTGGGACTTGTCTTGGGAAACATCTGGGCCTTCATTAATGTGTTTTGGCTCAACCTCACAGGTGTATTGGGAGAGGCCAATGACTGCAAATGGGGTAAGACTTTAGCTCGGCCTTGCTTCCCTGTTGTTGTTATAGAAGAGTTGATTATATAGATTGAAATTGCATTTTTAAAGACAGAACCGCAGTTATTCTTTTTTTCCTATCAAATATTCTCAGAGACAGTCTGTGTGCCCAGGACAAACAAGGTTATTTTTTTGATTGAAGATGATGTCAGACCCCTGGCAGTGGCATGATTAAAGCTATAGGGAGATTAAAGGTTATAGAGTTCATACTGTTTTAGTTCTTGTGCATGAAACAAGGAGTCTTTTCCTTTCCTTTCTCAAATAAATGGAGTAGTGTTTTCCTCATTATGTGACTCTCTTGACATGTAGATGAACATAAGTTCTTTAAGAAAAAAATAGTAAACTGGAGAGGACTCTGCAAAGCTTTTTTCTTAGGCTGATTTCTTTTTCTCTTTTAAACAGAGGCAAAGATGGCAGGAGGGGGTGAGAGGGTAGAGGAACGATCTGTGTCCAGTTAACATAAAGTGATTTGGGTTTTGAAAAGGATATGGAGGGGCCGAGCGTGGTGGCTCACGCCTGTAATCCCAACACCTTGGGAGACCGAGGCAGGCAGATCCCTGAGGTCAGGAGTTCAAGACCAGCCTGGCCAACATGGCAAAACCCTGTCTCTACTAAAAATATGAAAATCAGCCAGGCATGGTGACACGTGCCTGTAATCCTGGCTACATAGGAGGCTGAGGCAGGAGAATCACTTGAACCCGGGAGGCAGAGGTTGCAGTGAGCCGAGATCCCACCACTGCACTCCAGCCTGGGTGACAGAGCAAGACTCCATCTCAAAAATAGATAAATAAATAAGTAAGAAAAGGATACAGAGGACAGAATTAAGAGAAGAGAGTAAGACCTTGCATGAGAAAAGTTTTCTCAATGAAGAGCTGAGTATCAGGAGAAAGTCAGTAATATCAGCATGAAGAATCTAAATAGTACTGGAAAAGAATCATATGGTAGTTTCTCTCCAGGGACTCGAGTTTAAAAGCCTTGGGCTGTTTTCTGGTGTTTCAGTTGGAAAAAAAAAGGATGAATGTTTTGTTCAGAATTGGACAATAGAAGCACAGTGGTTATATACCATAGCTCTGTTAACAGTCCAGCTTTGATTCCAATTAGAAGTTGTTCCTCTGCTTCAAAATTAGGGGAGACACCCTAAAATAATTACCTTGCAGATTTGAGATGATTTTGCTTTTGATCATGATTATATGTTGTGCCAAAACAAGATGGAAAGACACATTTCCGTGTTTGTTCACTCTATATCTGTTCACTTTATTTTTGGCAACATTGCAAGGAAATAATGCTAAATTAATCACTTTGTGGTTTTGTGGAGTTTTTAAAAACTTGAATGTTTTGAACATGTTCTCAAAATACAGAGATGTTTATGTACTTCTTTTGCATTGCTTTCCTCCTCTCATGGAGTCACTGGTGTGGATTAAGCCTTTCCTTTAAGTGATATGAATGAATCATACATAGGCCAGGACAGAAAATAGGAATGTGGTTCATGTGTATGTCACTTAAACTCCTGAGTCTTAGAATCGTTTTGATTAGGCTGACAAGGCTTTGCAGAGAGTCCAAGCAGAAATTAGACATAAGAATTATCTCAAATCCAGGTCTATTATGCATTTGCATCTAGTCTATATAATGTAAGTCTATGAGTTTTTTTTGCTGAGACATTGGGGCAGTGGAAGTGCCAAGAAAGCAGGTGGAGGCATCTTCTGATTGGAGAAGGGTTGCGCTCTGTGTTGGGAAGGGCAGTCTACTTTCCTACTCTAAGAATGGATGGACCATTGATCAGATGATCAGAGTGTAAGCTCCATGAGGGCAGGAATTATATTTTATGTGTCTTTATAGCCCTTATTGTGTCTAGTATGAGGCTGACAAATGTGTGGAATAGTTGATACGCAATAAATACTTAATGACTTGGTTGAAAAGAAGGTTCTTCCCCTCCCCTCCACCTATCTGAGCTTGAGGCACTCAAATTCGGAGCCTCACTGAGTGTTCTTTTTTTTTGACCAAAAACCTACCTTATGATGACTGCCCTCCCTTCTGGGATGTGGGACAGTGAGCCTCACTAACCTCCCCTGCTACTAATAGCAGTTTAAAGTTTGCACCCTAAAGGTGACAGTGGTTTTGGCTTTTGTCATCATCCACCATTCCAACTTGGAATGGAAGTGGTAGCTTTCTAGGGCTGTGAGGTCAGAACAGAGCAAGTCTCAGACCTGAACATTCCCATCACTGGAGACTGGCCTGGCCTTCCGGACACAGCTACTGGACACTGAGGTTTCTTTTCTGCCCTAGTGGAGATGGACTCTGCTACTCATTTAAAAGCCAAGCACCATAGGAGGACAAGTCATTCTCTTGGAAGAACTGGTTTGATTAACTGCTGGCCATTGGTGGCAAAATAGAAACGACGTTTTTATTTCTCCCTCCCTCCCCCTCCTGAACATTTCAGAGTGACCAGTGGTTGGATTCTTGGCGGCGCTTACCCTGAACCTGAGTGTTAGGGGAGAGGGAATCTGCCGTTGCGGTTTCTGGAGCTGCTCATAAGCAAGAATTCCCTATCCTGATCAAGGCTTTAAGCCTAAAAGAAAGCAGAAATAGGTATGGAATATTTGTGTGTGTGTGTGTGTTTGCACGTACTCGTGCATGTGTGTATGCATATGTGCCTGTGTGCATGCTGGGTGGGGTGGGTGTGACGTGGGAGGGGGTGGTATACTTTTCAGGGTCCAGGGCAGCTCAGTGTCTGCATTTCCCTGCCTTGCAGGGAGGGTTTATAAATCACTTTTGCTTTAACACCATACATGTTCCTGTTTCCAGTTTGTGAGCAAGGAAAAGTAATTTGGTAGTCATCTCTCTAGTTTTGGGCACCAAAAAGGATTTATATATTATGCTTGTCAGCCTATCAGAATATCCCAATTTGACAGTTCAAGTACAGGAGTCCTGGAGGCACATTGGGAGGAATGGAAAAGGGACTGGGTTGCTTAACCCACTGCTGTGCACTTCCCAAGAGAATATGATGAGAGGGACTTTGGAGGGTCCCTTTGTGTTGTCAGACTGCCCAGCACAACAGTTGGAAGCCAGGTAGCAGTAACCAACAAGACGTGAAGAAAGAGAGAAGATGAACTTTCTTCATATACTGTATGTACATTCTGGGTCACTCTCTCTCTGCATGACCAAAAGAAAGGGGTTCGTGTTTCCAGAGAGATTGCAGGCCACTTAATATCATAGAAATAAGAGTCTGGGAGCCAGGGATCCAGAGTTGCCATCTAGAAACCTGATGCTGGTTAAATTGACCTTTATTGTGACTTTTCGTGTGACATTATGTTCATTCTCCACCAATTACTGAAGATCCTTAAAGTGAAAGTTTCATTATTGAGCATTATTACTTAATTCCAATACTTAACGTGACAGATTCTGCCCAAAGAATTTTTGAATCTCTAATGAATTAGTGCGTACTATACAGTGCTGAGAGAGAGAAATCATCTACCAGTCATTTTTTAGTTGAGAAAATAGACGTCAAGAAAAGAGGAATCAGTTGTATACCCTGTAAACCAATAGTATGATTAGAATTTGAATATTAAATTGTGTTACTAAAATCAGTTTCAGTCAACCCATAGTACCTGTTCAGAAGAATTGGTGGTGAGGGAGGGAATATGCTAATCATATACCCTTTCCAGAAGGATGATCTTTATATTTTTCAATTTCTAAATTTTGTCAGAGGCACACTTCAAATAAAAGAGGCTTCCCCTTTAAGCTTCTACCCAATAACAACAACAACAAATCTAAATGACTGTTTCTGGAGAGCTGAAAGGCAACTTTGTCAGTAATAAGTATTCCAAGTCCTTCTCATTAAGCCAAGGAACATCCAAAATGGAGACTATGAAAATGGTTTTTTAAAAAGATGTTTCAGAGCCTTATGAGATCAGAGAAAAAGATTTGCATCAAGGCAGGGATCTTACTGTCTGGTGCAAGCCAAGCTCTCTTCACCTTTTATTTATTTGAGTCTTTATTTTGCATTTTGTAGCTGCCTTCATATGCTGAGCTGCTTTACAAATCCTGTTATAGGGTAACTTTCCCCACTGGCCTGCCCCCACCTCCATAGCCATAAGATTTGGGTTTTTGCTTTAAATAGAATACAGAGAGATGAAGCCTGTGAATATGGACCTTGAAAAGTTACCCACTTTGATTACCCTAGTTGACTGTTCCAGGTTTCTCAAGCATTCTTAGGAGTTAAGTCCAGATTGAATATTTAACTCAATCTGAAAATTCAATTTGAGAAAATTGAATATTTAACTCAATATTGAAAGAGGAAACCTAGAGCTCTTATGCCTCCATGTTCCTCATCATATCAGTGCTAGGGCCTGGAATCCCCAACAATCTATTAATTTTAGATTCAATTCTCTACTTTGTTTCTGCAATCGAATCCTCACCCTCCAATATCAATTTTCTTTCCCTTTAGAGGACTGATTTATCCATCAACTGGGTGTTAAGCTTCCTGTTTCCCCTTCCCAGGTCAAGGGCAGCCCAGGTGCCCAATTTCTCTCTCTCTTCACAAGGCACCACCAGCAATAGAGATGAGAAATTCTGAAGAACAGCCAAGTGGAGGGACCACGGTATTGCAGCGTTTGCTACAAGAGCAGCTTCGCTATGGCAATCCTAGTGAGAATCGCAGCCTACTTGCCATACACCAGCAAGCCACAGGGAATGGCCCTCCTTTCCCCAGTGGCAGTGGGAACCCAGGCCCTCAGAGTGATGTGTTGAGTCCCCAAGACCACCACCAACAGCTTGTGGCTCATGCTGCTCGACAAGAACCCCAGGGGCAGGAAATCCAGTCAGAAAACCTCATCATGGAGAAGCAGCTGTCTCCTCGAATGCAGAATAATGAAGAACTCCCGACCTATGAAGAAGCCAAGGTCCAGTCCCAGTACTTTCGGGGCCAACAGCATGCCAGTGTTGGAGCTGCCTTCTATGTCACTGGAGTCACCAACCAGAAGATGAGGACCGAGGGACGCCCATCAGTTCAGCGGCTCAATCCTGGAAAGATGCACCAAGATGAGGGACTCAGAGACCTTAAGCAAGGGCATGTCCGTTCCTTGAGTGAACGACTAATGCAGATGTCACTAGCCACCAGTGGAGTTAAGGCCCATCCACCTGTTACCAGTGCTCCCCTCTCTCCACCACAACCCAATGACCTCTACAAGAATCCCACAAGTTCCAGTGAATTCTACAAGGCCCAAGGGCCACTTCCTAACCAGCATAGCCTGAAGGGCATGGAACACCGAGGCCCCCCACCAGAATATCCCTTCAAGGGCATGCCACCCCAATCTGTAGTGTGCAAGCCCCAAGAGCCAGGGCACTTCTATAGTGAGCATCGCCTGAACCAGCCAGGGAGAACAGAGGGGCAACTGATGAGGTATCAGCATCCCCCTGAGTATGGAGCAGCCAGGTAAGAGAGTTCTCTTTCTGTCATTTCCTGACCTCATCCCCAACCAGCTTCTGCTGTGTGTTGGGAATCTTAGAGAAGGAATGGGCAGGTGTTTGGTATAATAAACTCTGCAATGCATGACAGGCCTCTGGCTTCGTGAATTGCCTGCCAACCTGAATTTGTAGCTTTTTTAGCCATAATTAGCACTGTATTAACAATCCCTTAGCTTTGTAGGTTGAGCATGGCCTCAACTGCCTAGTGGATGAACAGGAGCAAAAGTCTTGTTTTCAGCAGCTATTTGCTGTCCTCTCTCCTAGGATGTTGAAGGAGTCTGTGTTTCTCGTAAGCCCTCCTTGAAAAGTAGGAGCAAATTGCCTTGCACTTTAATTAGTCTGGAACATCCTATCACTTACACATATTCCCCTCCATGAAGCTTTCATCATTTATTTTTGCAAACAAATCTGTATATTTCTTGTCAGTTACCATTTTTCCTTAGAATTACCATTATTCTTTTGGACTCTAAACAAACACCCAGATGTTATGGTGGGGGAGTTATGTATGTATGTAGGTTCAGAATGTTACTTGCTTTATGCTTGCAGTTTATGAAATCTGGACTGTTGTATCTTTTTTTGGTAGAGAATTTATTAGTTGCCTGTCACATTTTTAAACCTCTGAGTTAAATTCCCATCACATCATATAGAAATTTTGGTCAGATGCTAAAATACAGAAGGAAAAATATTACCATTTCTGTCTTATATATTTAGTTGTTCCTATATATACTTCTTAATTATTCAGAGGTCCATTGTCCCACTGCTATATTCACTAGACCTTATGATTCTATGATTCTGTTCATTGTTCCTGTTGTTAGTATTTGGGCCATGTCTCTGATCAATAGTATTTCCACATATAGGGCAGAAGAAAAGGTTTAAACCGTGGGCACCGATGGTGGCATTTAAGTGTGGTATCCTGCCTTATGGCCATGAGTAATGATGGGTGACCATCAGGTTTGAAGTGCTTGGTCCTAGGCTGGCCTTCATTTATATGCGGCTCACAGACTAGGTCTGTGATGTCCTTTGATGTCTACCTCTTTGTCTCCTGTACCCTACTTGCTCATTTTGGAAAAAACCTTCTGGCTTGAAGTTCATCGAGTGACTCAGGAGAGAAGGCAGTCATGGGGTGGACTAGGGTGAAAGTAAGAGAAGGCACCTAGCATTTCCTGGTATTTCTTTTTTTTCCCCTCCAGGTCCTGTTTTTGTAGCCAGAGGCAATTCACTTTGGACTCCACTTCTAACTTTGCCAGTTTAGGATTTTTTTTTTTTTTTTCCCTCTTAACCCAGGTTGATTTCCTAACCCTTTTCAACCTCCTCTATGCAGCTTTCAAAGGGCAGGAGCCTATGTTCTGATAAGTGTCTTGGAACAGGAAATGGGGTAACCAACAAGGTCACTCAGGTTTAAAAGAGGTCAAGAACCAGATTCCCATCTGACCAATGAAACAGAAGACCCAGGGAGGGGTTGGTCTGTTCAAGACTGCCTCACTTAGTGGAAACCCATTCAAGCCAGCAAAATATCAATGAAGCTGGGGGTTTTTGTTTTGCTTTTCCCATCAGTATGGAAGAGTCTGTTGATGGGCTGACGTCTGTTGCCTTGTGGGAGGGGAGTGTGTTGGCTGGGGTGTGGAGCAGAAGCCGCAGCCCCACTCAGCACACAGCCCGCCTTCCCAGGAAAGCTATTTTCAGAACTCATTCACCAGTATTGTTTGTGATCTGAAATGACTCCCACAGTGTTTGAAGCTAGATGGAAAAGCCCTTTGATCTGCCTAAATAAGTAATAAGGAGCCCAAAGAGGTTTTTTTTTTTTTTTTTTTTTTTTCCCTTTCTTCCCATCCTGATTAAACCACCGGCGAAATTCAGCTGCATGTATTTTACAGGAAGATACATATTTTTTATCCTCCCACCTAAGTTATCTGTGGATTTCTCTTTCTTTCTGTCCTCAAAAGCAACAGAGCCCATGATGATCTACCCTTGTTGAGCAGCATTTTAATACACAGTTTTGCTGTAACAGGTTTTTCTCTATGGGAGAGGAGCAGAGTGCTTGATAATGCTTGATGAATAAGCAAACCTAAAATGGCCCTAGTGGGAGGATGCTCCATATGAAATTTAGGTCTGCATCAGGCAAATACTGGCTGTAAAATTGTTGCAGGGCCCTACATGAGGGAGTGGCACCTATTGACAAATTACTGGCAAAAGGAGGTAGTTGAACTGCTTTCCAGAAGTGTACTGCTTTAAGGTGGTGACACATTTTCCCTCCTTTATTTCCTTTAACCAACTAGCTATACAGTTTGTGAGTACCTTTCCAAGTAACTGCTGCTAGCAGCAACCAATTAGAAGACTACATTCTGAGCCCTTAATCCACAAATTACAAGTCAGGATGCAAAGCAAACTCTTTGAACAAATTGCTGTTAAGAAAACATTTGCTTGCTTTTTGAGGTGCAGTGAACTGCTGGAGATTTGCTGTTAAAATAAACAAAATTATAAACAATCCTTTTATTACTTCATCTTTCTTATGCCCTCCTCCCCTTAAAAAATAAATACTTTGAATGCCCAGAACCCCAGATGAGAAACAAGGCCAAGCTATATGAGTAATTTTAAAATTTCAGAATCTTTGTCTAAGTGCTGAACCTTTTCTGCATCCTGGGTTTATACATTTATCAACTGCTTTTAAAAATTAAATCATTTCTGTTTATAAAGCAGCCACCTCCTTTCAATTGTTGAAATCATGCCCAGATCTGAGGTTTCTTGAAATCCTTGTTTAGTGGAATCTAAGGGTGACCTAACTCTGTAGTTCAGAGCAGAGCTGGTTGTGCAAGAGAAACCATCAGGAATTTGCAGCCTGCTCCAGGATTCACAGATTCACCGATTCACCACTGCAGAGCCTGGGAAAGGCAGTTTCTGTGGTGAGGATCAGTCGAGTTCCAGGCTATTGGGTGGCACCTGCTCTGGCAAGAGTGTGTGTGCAGCATTGCACATGTGTGTGCCAGGAGTGTGGAGTGTGTGTGTGCACGCACATGTGTGCATGTGTGTGTGGCTGGGGAGGGTGAGGGCTCCCAGTCATCGAGGTGGCAGGGTGGAAGGTGCTGTGTCAGCTGGGTAGAGTGGCTTTTACTTTCCCTTTGAGTCCTTACTACTGTCTCTGGGAGGAGTGTACCCCCCACTCCACCCCGATCCCCCAGCTTTGGGGAGGATCCTGATTTTAGTCACTGGCCTTTGTCCTGCCTATATGCTATGTCCCCTTTTCTGCAGAGCCCCAGTGGCCCAGGTAGCCTTAGGAAGGAACAGGATGAAGGGAGGGAAGTGGCGGGAGGCAGGTCAGGGCTTGCATGGAATCATGTGATTCTGTTGTCTGCAGGCGGCTTGTTGTTCCTGGTTAACGTGTCAGTGGGGAGCGATTCAGGCTGCTGTGTGCTGGAAGGACCTGGAGAGTGTGCTGCTCACATGGCTGCCACCTTTATTATTACTGTCATTACTCTTACTGTTATTATTTAATTTGGGGTGTATTTTGGCTTCCTCTGACATCTGCCCCCCGGCAACTCTCCCTTACCCCTGTCATTCCTTAATCTCTTTTTCTCAGGGGGAGCTTCACCCCAGTGTTCATTCCGTCCTGCTTTCCCCTGGTGGGTGGATGCTGGAGCCCAGATTGAGTTCTTCGCTGAAGGGCTTTCTCTCCCTTTGCTACTGCCCAAGCCATTGCTGGTTTGCAAACCAGCCAGTGACGGGCTGCCTTGGTTTTCCCAACCTCACGGTGCACTGAGATCTGCTTCCTTTTCCAGCCTGGGGAATTGAGGGGCAGTTGCCTTGTCTCTGCTTATCTTCATCCTCAGCTTATCTGACCCCGAGACCTCCTTCTGGAGATCTCATGGTCTCCTCCTTCCCAAGGTCCCTGGAAGGCCATGTGCTGTCATCCAGGGAATGGAGGGGCCTTTCAGTCTCCAGGCAGGAGGGAGGCCAGTGGCTGAGTTTGTTTGAGAGAGAGGCCTGGGTTGCTTGATGAGGCCCAGGGGAGCTCTGGAGAGAAAGCCCATTTCAGAACTGGGCGTTCAGTCTTTAAAAGAGAATACCTCCCAGGCCTTGGACTTGCAAATCCTGGGAACAAAAATGAAGGTTAATACAGTGATTTTTTTTCCCTTAAAATTTGAGAGCTGCATTGGAGAACATGAAACTTAAGCCCCTCTTTTCTGCCCACAAAGCAGAAAAGAGACACACAAGCCCCAACAAATCTCAGGACATTATATTTTAACTCTGTAGACATGTAGAAATTGTAATAGCTGTCATTCAAAGAGAAAAAAGAGCACATAGTCTTTTACCTGTGAGGAAACTGAAGATCCATAGAATGGAAAATAGGAGCTCTTCACCAAATAAATGTATAAATAACTCCCAGGCTTTTGATTGAATGAGTGCTTTGAGCTCTGGGGAAAAATATTATGTATGGCAGCAACTTTCCAGTTGTACTCATGAGTAGCATGTCAATTCTTCTTTGCCCAATAGTTCGCATGCCCTCTTCAATATTCAGCGATTATTTATAATGACAGATTTATGTGATTGGAAGAATGTGGGTACACCAGAGGCATAGATGGGCCTGAGTGACAGAATCCAGGGTTTGTACAGGTTTGAGGACTCTCAGGGAAGATCTAGGTTATTGGGTATCCATGAGAAAGTGTTTGGAATGATTTTGTAGCTGTAAAAAGCCCTTATAGTTAAGATCTCTTGTAAAGATGGATAAATGAACAGTAATGGTAACTGGAGTGTGTGTGTGAGGAATGTGCTTTAGCATCTGGAATGCCAGTTAAAAGTTAATTGCTCCTGGTGATTTGTCCCAGTTCCACCATGAATTTTATGCAATTTATTGCAAAGATTAAATGGATATCCTTTAAGTAACAAGCTAACAAGGTCAGCTTATCTCACTGGGAGGTAGAGAAGTGACTCTTTGTAATTCCTATTCCGCCAAAAATGAGAAGACCCCAGTATTTTTGCAATTTATTTGTGACCTCAAGAATAAAATGGGCTCATGCAGATTAAGTAACTTGCGCAAAGTTACACAGCTCGTGAGCAGTAGAAGAGGTCTCCAGACTCCCTCTGTTGGGATCCAGATCCCATGCACTTAGCCATCTGTCTTCCCTGGATTGAGAAATATCAACTGTAGAACAAGTGTCCACAGGACATGGGAGCATATGAGGTTAATTGGGCACGAGCTAGGGCATGAACAAGCTTTTTGTCTTCAGTGCACACTGACAGATACTATTCCTGGTAGTGGTGATGGTGGAAGTGATCCATCCACATACTCTAATTGTTTCCCTTAATGGCTAATAGTCATTAGGTATGAATTATTTATACTTAGGTGTTAGCATTTTGTACCTGGTAATTAGGTACAAAAATGGGAGAGCCACATTAAACAATGTACCAAAGGTCTCTTTCTGGAACTTTCTATGAGCAATAGGTTGGAAATCTAAGTATCAGTGCACAGAAATCAATGCATTATGGCAGTAGAAAAAGCCAGAAAATGGGAATTGGATAAGAAGGATTCTATCTTGGCACTACCACTCTAATATTTGGCAGATCCCTTCCCCTTTCTGGACCTCATTCCCCATCTGTCCAGTGATAGAGTTGAACTAAATCATTTTCCTTTAAGGCCTTTCCAGTTCTTACATTTTGTGATTCATTACATCAAAAATAGTATGTTAGCATTGCTTGTAACCCTCTTCAAGTCTTTTTATGGTTACTGCTAATGGGAATCATTAAATCATTAACAACTGGAAGCAACAATAATTATTTAGTGTCTCTAATATAAGTATCTACCAATCCTTGAATAGTTTTTTTTTTTTTTTTTTTTTTTTTTTTTTTTTTTTTTTTTTTTTTTGGTGAATGTATGAATTACTAAAGGGAGGTGCAGATAGCAAGATGAGGGGTGGTTTTTATGGTTGTTTGTTGTTTCCTTCCTGGCAAATGGAACATAGTGTCTAAACTAGGATCTTTATATGTGCTGGACCATGTGTATAATGTCAGAAAAGGTTTAATTTAAAATAATGAGATGAAAATTACCTTGTAGAAGAATCATTTGAAATGTTTAGACTTGAGCAAACGGGTGTACAGGTGTGTATCACTATGATTTTCACAAAGTGACCATGGAAGTTGTCTGGTTCTGACCCTCATGGGATCACACCTCTGTTTGTCAGGCAGAGTCACAGAAGGTCAAGCTGGAAAAGGGCTGTAGTCTTTGCAGAGATAGAGCAGGCAGGGTTAGGCTTCCCCATAGTCAGACCCTGCCTGCTCTTCATTTTGCAGGTGTCCTGGGGGCATCAGAAGCCTCCTCATCTCACTTTTGTGTGCCCTTCTCCCCCAGTGCCTTAGGAGAGAAATTAACCTGCACCTGCCCTTCATGTTTTACAGGCCAGCGCAGGACATCTCATTGCCATTATCAGCCAGGAACTCGCAGCCTCACAGCCCTACTTCTTCTCTGACCTCTGGGGGGTCCTTGCCCTTGCTACAATCTCCACCATCCACTAGATTGTCTCCTGCCCGACACCCCTTGGTCCCAAACCAGGGAGACCATTCAGCTCACCTGCCTAGGCCGCAGCAGCATTTCCTTCCTAATCAGGCTCACCAGGGGGATCATTACCGTCTCTCCCAACCTGGCCTGAGTCAGCAGCAGCAGCAACAGCAGCAGCAGCACCATCATCACCATCACCACCAACAGCAGCAGCAGCAGCCACAGCAGCAGCCAGGAGAAGCCTATTCAGCTATGCCTCGGGCTCAGCCATCCTCTGCTTCTTATCAGCCAGTGCCAGCAGACCCTTTTGCCATTGTTTCCAGAGCCCAGCAGATGGTTGAGATCCTCTCAGATGAGAACCGGAACTTGCGGCAGGAGTTGGAAGGATGCTATGAGAAGGTGGCAAGACTGCAGAAGGTGAGGCTTCCGTTTTGGGATATTAGGGTCTCTAAGTCTTATTTGTGAGACCTGTTAATATCCACATTAAAGTCTCCAGTTGTGAATCCCAGCATTACTTGTGGCAGGTCTTCAGGATTTTTATATCTGAAGGTTAGATATGAGTCAAACTTTGGAAAAAGCCTTCTACCTGTCTACCTAGGAGAAGTAACGTCTTACATTTACACAAGGAGAAAAAAATTTATGCAGTTTTTCCAGACGCTATAGCCCTAAAGAAAACGTGATTCTTTTAGAATTCCAAAAGGCAGTGATACTTCTTGATAAGAATACTGGTGATGCCTGTATAGGTAAAGGATCTGACGGCACCTTAAGGCTCATTGTCTTGGTCACATTTTCCCAAATGTGAATTTGAATCTTAAATATAAAAATAAATGTAGTTCCTAGAAAAATCTCACCAGCTAAAGTTTGAGCAGTCCTGCCTTGTTCTGGAAAAGGCTCAGAATACTTTTTCCTAGTGGGAGTTCTCATAGTAACTCTCTTTCAACAATCCCTCCTCCCCACCCTTTGATTTGGTCCCTCCCTGCAGCTCAAATTCAACATCTGCTCTCTTTCTCTGGTGTATGTGGGGGGCAGGAGGGGCTTAACACCACAGCTAGGTGACAGGTGACAGCCCTAGGCTGAGGAAATAGAAAAAGAAGTGTATCTCCAGTTCACATTCTTCTCTGCCAACCCCCCGTTGGGACTTTACCTCTGGAGTACCCCAAGCGAGGAACCTTAGCTCTTGGCTTCCAGGGGCTGCTGGTGAATAGGGTTATGCCTTTGGCCGCTTCTTTGCAGCTTTTGTCATTATGGAACTCATGTGGTTTGGTCTCCCTACAATGTGAACTGTTCAGAGAGGTGAGGGTGAAGGTGAGGGAGGGACAGGAGGACGCCTTGTATTGTCCAGCAACTCTGTCCTTAGGAAACACCAGGAGTGGAAATTTCAGAGGCCTGAATGAAGCTGAGTATTTGTAAACAGACACCAAATCTGGGGGCCTAAAGGAGACAGGGGCTTATTATCAGCAGAGGATTTTTTTTCTTTCTTTTTTTTTTTTTTTTTGAGATGGAGTCTCGCTCTTGTTACCTAGCCTGCAGTGCAATGGCACGATCTCCACTCACTGCAACTTCCGCCTCCTGGGTTCAAGCAATTCTCCTGCCTCAGTCTCCTGAGTAGCTGGGATTACAGGCATGTGTCACCACGCCTGGCTAATTTTGTATTTTTAGTAGAGACGGGGTTTCTCCATGTTGGCCAGGCTGGTCTCGAACTCCCGACCTCAGGTGATCCACCCGCCTTGGTCTCCTAAAGTGCTGGGATTATAGGCGTGAGCCACTGCGCCTGGCAAACGGAGGATTTTTATATAGGAAAATGGCTTCCCTGTCCCTTAGTTTTCCTGAATCTGGATGAGGGTTGTTGGAGTGCTCTGAGAATTGTTTCTTCCTGGCTTTTCCCTGATTTTGTATTTTCACCCCCAAATTTTAACTATATCCCTACCCGTATCGCTTTGGTGAAATAAATTAATTATATCCATACACTAGAAACCCAGTCTGTCTGATTAGGCTAACAGTTGACACCCCCTCTCCAAACTCTCTCTTCAGGGTGATCCCAGCCCATCTTTGATACAATCACTGAAGGATGAACCCAGCTCTAATACGGGCCCTTTTTGCCAAAGGATCCATGGTGATTTTGTGTGTGTGTGGGAGTGGGTTCAGCCAGTGACAGGGAAGAGGGACAGAGAATAGGATTGCTGTTGTTTGTTCCCCAAGATGGGAAAAGATGCCTCAAATAAGTGTAATTGGAACAGCTTGAATGTTGGGAAAGTAGAGGCTGACCCAGTGTTGAGGTAGAGTAGAGGGGAAGGTGGAGCAGGAGAGGAAAAGGAAAGTGGGGAAAATTAAGGTAGATTCCAGGTAGTGCTGGAGGAAATGAAAAGGCCTGAGGCTCATGAGGGGAATAAGTAGACAGAGTAAGTCTGGAAAACCCACTGCCACCCTCCTCTCTGCCCCCACCATCACCCAGCCCAAACCAGTGGATATATCCGTCTGTGATGGCTTTTCCTGGAAGGCCCTATTGAGAGCTGTGGGACTTGCCCTTTTGAAGCATAGAGTATCTACACAGGGGGTAGGGGAAGGATTAGTACAAGATCTTGCAACATCAGTCTGCACACCTTGAGGAAAGGGACTGCCTTCTAGGTGTTGCATTCTGTGCACAACCGGACAGTCTTGAACTGTAAATGCTGCCCAGAGCAGACCAACACCAAGCCTGCTCTTTCAGATGGAAATGTTTATTTTCTCTCCCGAGCGCTTGAGTTTCATGCAAAAGCTTCATCAGGCGCAGGCCTTGCAGATCTTGTCTCTAAATGCCATTCACCAGTTTTCACCTTCTGTGCTGCTATCTTGGTGCCATCTGTGAAGAGAAAAACACTTTTGAGTCTGCTCTTTTCTGTGGTGTAAGCCTTATTTGTTTGCAGGCAGTCCTGTCTCTGGCAGAATTTTGGAGATGGAGGCGGGTTGAATCTGACTGGTTTGGCAACCTTACCTTTCCCCTAGTGTCCCATTAGGGGCCTGATATTTCTCTCTTGAAAGTACCCTGAGCTTTGTTAAACAGGATAGTGGAAAACACAGAAGCAATGCAGAATGGTTGCAGAGTCCAATTTAATCTGAAAATTGCTTAATAGGCCGTGGGTTTATTTGTCTTATACAAATTATATGCAAATATCTGTGTGGTTATTATATGTGCAATGGAGCTATACTAGTTACAGAAAGACTCTGGAGTCTAATTTCTCATTTTCTTCCTGATTGTGGCTGATTCAGGGCAAGACCCTTTCTCTCTGAGTTTATTTTCCCCATTTTATGAGATTTGCAGGAGTGTCATAAAACACAACTCTGATTATGAATTTCTGTTCAAAAACCTATACTGGTTTCCCATTGACTATGGGATAAAGTCCAAATGCCTGGCATTAAAAGCATTTTATGATCTGACTCCAGTCTATCTTAGCAGCCATATCTCGCCAGGTTCCCTCTGTGTACCCCACAGTGTCCAGCCAAATTAAATGACTGGTCGTTCTGGGAATGCATTTGCTTACTCAGAATAGAATACCCTTCCCCTCACCTCTGCTCATTGAAATCTGACCCAGCTTTCAGGATCTGACTCTAAATGCCACCTCTTCTCAGAAATTGTTCTCCTCCCCACTTCCCCAACCAGGAATAACTTCTTCCTTGTCTGTACTTTATGGCACTACTTCTACTTTTCTTAAAGATGTATCTTGCCCTATATTCTTTCATTTGATTGGATTAAAACCTCCTTGAGGGCAGTGAGAATGTTCTCATTCATATTTATACACCTCCAATAGTACTTTAAAGAGTTCATGTAAATATTTGGCCCTTGGTAAATGTTTGTTAAATTGAACTGAACTACTTCATGAAGCTTGGGGTTTTTAGGGTTGGTTTCTGCTGCTGACAGTTGATCTTCAGAGGCAATTTGACTTTTCTCTCTACTAAAATGAGAAGAGGCATCCTGTCTAGGCAGATAATCAGTGCAGACTGGAACCAACATGTGAAAGCCCTTTGAATGCTTTGGAATATCTACATACTATATATATTATTACTAATATTTTCAAAATTAAGAGTTTTCTTCAGAAATTAAAATCCTTTATAACTATTTATAAAATTTATTCTATCTTATCATCTCCTCTGAAGGCAGAAATTGTCTATTTTTTTAACCCGAGGAAAGACCATGACACCATGAGTTAATTACTAAGCTTATGGTTGAAGGTGGAGATCCTTTCTTGAAACTTTTCTCATCTCACTGTGTTATGCTTGTCTCCTGGCCATCTGTGAGCCCTTGGAGAAGCTGTTAGCGAGGATTTGCCTGTTTGTTTTCAGACCATTTTCCCCATCAACCTCCTACCATCACCACCATCGTCTTTTTTTGTTGTTGTTAAGGTGGAGACAGAAATCCAGCGCGTCTCGGAGGCATATGAGAACCTCGTGAAGTCATCTTCCAAAAGAGAGGCTCTAGAGAAAGCCATGAGAAACAAGCTAGAGGGCGAGATTCGGAGGATGCATGATTTCAACAGGGATCTGAGAGGTGAGGGAACCAAAGGACTTGTCTTTGTACTTCTGAAGCAGCTGTAGGGTGGTGAAGGGAAGGGCTGAGCAGGATCCAACTAGGGGTTGTCCAACCCACCGGTATGGGCAGTAAATGGCTGGGCATGTGCCAGGCTAATTTTTTGTGACTGCAATAGTCCTCAGTCCCAAGCTTGATTGATCAAAGTATGGATGCACCTCACTAGTCTTCTGAGTGATGAGCTGATGTGTTAATCAGGCAGGATCCCTGCTGGGACTCCTGGACCCACCTGGCCCACCCCCACAATAGGTGCTGCCTCTTCTTTTTAACAGGTTTTACAGAGGCATGCCCTCTGACTGTGCAAGCTTGAAGTATAATGTCCTCTCTTATTTCCAGGACTGACTGACTCCTTTTATTTTTGACTTTCACCTGATAATATTGAAGACTTAGGGAAATATTTCTACTTTTAAAGTGCCTTCAGCACCTTCAAAACTGCTAACCTTGGGGATGGTACTTTCTTTTTTTTTTCCTTTTTCTTTTCTTTTTTCTTCTTTGAGTTGGAGTCTTGCACTGTCGCCCAGGCTGGAGAGCACTGGCATAATCTTGGCTCACTGCAACCTCCACCTCCCAGGTTCAAGTGATTCTCCTGCCTCAGCCTCCCGAGTAGCTGGCTGGGATTACCAGCATGCACCACCATGCCTGGCTGATTTTTGTATTTGTAGAGATGGGGTTTTGCCACGTTGGCCATGCTGGTCTTAAAACTCCTGATCTCAGGTGATCCACCCACCTTGGCCTCCCAAAGTGCTGGGATTACAGGCATGAGTCACTGTGCCTGGCCAGGGATGTTACTGTCTTTGAATTTTGGTTATTTTATCTTTAAAGTCAGGGGGCCCAACTACATGCTGCTAGTTGTCCCTTTCTAGCTTTGACATTACATGAGTTTAAAGACTTTATAATAACTGTGATACTCTTTTTTTTCTGGTTAATGAAAGATATCTTTATATATTTGGGGATGGATAATTTCATTGAAATTTAGAATTCTGCACTTAACTTAGGTTTTGGCAGTGAGGAGTGAAAGCATTAAATACTTACCTCCTCCTCCCCGGCCATGGTCTAGTATTATTTTGGGATTCACATTTGCAAACTCATGTTAGTCACCCATTCCTGTTTAACAAGAAGAAACAGGCTTGTTTTACCAAAGGTCAGTATTTAGAGGGCCAATAGTATGTGCTTGAAAGTTTATATTTGAGACCCTGTTGATTGTCTCCAAATTCCACAGAGCGTCTAGAGACTGCCAACAAGCAACTTGCAGAGAAGGAATATGAGGGGTCAGAGGACACCAGAAAAACCATCTCGCAGCTCTTTGCAAAAAGTAAGTCTGCAAGCTGCAGAAACAGGTATTAACGTGTGGATGGGAGCAAGGTGCGTGAAAAGATTACACTGTTCTCTTTAGCCTTTTAGAACAGCCAGGGCAGAGTCAATATCACCTAAGGATTGTTTTTCCTATTCAGGCATGAAGTTGGAAGATTCTGTTCTTTTCCTCCTAAGCCAAGAAGGCTGCTTGCTACCACATCTCGTCACATCACATTGGTCCTTCAGCATTAAACTAGAGAAGCCCCTTGAAATCCCTGCTAGTGTCGTTGCTACCTAAATAAAGAGCCTTACTGAACATGAGGTCCCTTCATGTTGAAGGGATTTTCTTAGAAGATCCTGTGTGTTGGCTCTGGTAGAGATGGGATTAATATGCAGGATTGATGATAGTGTTTGAAATACTTCACCTGTACCTGGGGCTCCCTTTGTTAAGCATCTAGTATTTATTGTTACACAGCAGCAGATTGCAAGGGTAGCTAATCCTATGGCCTGAACTAGTGACTCTGGCTGCAGAGTTGGAGGATGTGGGGGAGGGCAGAGCTGTGTCTTCCTCATAATAGTGTTTCCTTTGTCTGGAAATACTCCTAGGACCATGACAATGAATTAATCCTCTTCTTTATCAGTCTCTAATGGACCCCACCCAGCTAGACAATGTCTTAATTATTTCCAGTTGCCTTAATAAAACCAGCAATAAAAACTTCATAGTGGATTGAGTCCACAGGGAGAATTAGTCGGGGGGAAACAGATGAACTGTTCTCATTTCTGCAGATGCCCATAGCTAGTTTCCTCTACCCCCAGCCTCCCTCAGTGTAGCTCTGGCTGTAGTTGTGCTCAGTAGGGATTTGTCAGTCTCTTCCATCTTTGCTAGGTCTCCAAATGACCCTTTCAACTCATTCCATGCAGCTTCTAGCCAGCTTTTACAAGTTCGTTTGATCTTCACTTACAATACTGCCCTCCCTTCCTGGGTTGTTCTGTTGTGCTCTGGCTTCAGAACAGGTTTTTTCTTTTTCTTTTCCCTGTACCTCCTGTTCCTTTGTCAGCATATCTTAGAGTAAGGAATGTAGTTTTTCTGGTGTCATCAGTGCCTAGTATAAATTTTTGTGAAATTGCTTTTGTGGTATCACAGTTGCTGTCAGAGCTAGTTCACTGGCAGAAAGAGGGTGGCAGACTCTCAGATCAAAACAAAACAAAACTTATAGATTCTTTGTTCTGGATCAGCTAGATCATACTCCTTTCTGTATGGAGATGGTATTTCAGGTGTCCTAGGAGCTCTTTACAGGTTTATAAAATGTGGTAACTTAGTAAATCAGACGGTATTACCGGCAGGGCAAAAGACTGTCAAATGGCTCTGGGAAGGAAAAGTGAAGTTCACCAACTAGCCAGGGAAGAGGGCATGACTCTTGTCCCTCCTAATTTCTTTCGGCTTGGGACACTGACAGGGCCCTGCATGGTTGGAAATGTGGCAGGAGAAAGGAAAGCCCTCTCGAAAAGCCTCTCTGGGGAATGTACTGCAGGAATCCTAGAGAACCCAAACCAACTCAACCCTAGAAGAAGGCAGCCTGGTATAGTAGAACCAATCTGGGCGTAAATAAGGGCTCTACTACTTACTTACCAACTGTGGGACCTTGTGCAAGTTAGTCAAGCTGTCTGGGTCTCTGTTTTCTCATATGCAAATTGGAGAGGAGAATAGTACCTTCCTTGTATGGTTGTTCTGAGGATTAAGCTAGTACAATACCTGGTATGCAATACATATTCAACAAATGTTCCTTTCTTTCCAAATGCAAAGTCAGAGTGGAAAAGAAGGTGAGGCTGCCCTATTGAAGTTTCTCCTATAACTTAAGGTTTAAGTCTCCAGATGAAGAGCACTTAACCTCCAAAAAATCAAAACTACTTGTTTGAGTTTCTGGTGTGAGGTCTGTCTTAATTAAGAGGAGAGGAAAGACACGGGACGTAACTACATGTGTCATGGTCCCCTGTAGTTATAATGATTTGATTCAGAAACATGGAATTGCTAATTTTATAGGTCAGGTGACTCTCAACTTTCTCATACTAAAAATTAGTGTACAGAATCTGTTGTATCACAATGAAAGATTTTGAAGCTACAGATTCTCATTACTAATCGTGGTGATGATGATCATCATCTGCTTTATGTAGTAAGTTCCTTTGGTGTTGGTTATGCTTTCTAACATTTCTTTCACTTAAACAAATCTTCTATCTCATTTGATCCTTACAAATATTGTGAGGTTAAATAAGATGGTATTGTTACTTCTGTTTTACCATCTAGCATTGTTGATTCTTTCTTAACATGTCTATCTTTCTGCTTATATTATTGATCTGATCTTGCATGCTGTCTACTTTTTTTATTAGAGCCGTTAGCATATGAATCATATTTGTTTTAAATTCCCAGTCTGTTAATTCCAGCATCCCTGCCTTATCTCGGGGTCTGGTTCTGATTCTTGCCCTGTCTTTTCAAACTGTATATTTTACCTTTTAGTATGACTTGTAGGTTTTTTCGTGTGTGTGTGTGAAATGGCAGACCTGATGTATGGGGTAAAATGCAACTGTGGTAAATAGGCCTTTCAGGTTGTGATAGTAAAATCTGGGGGAAAGGGAAGTGCTCTAGACCTATGATTAGGTCTCAGTCTTTTAATGAGCCTGTGCCTCTGGACTGAACTTCACAAGTGCATCTCAGTTTTTTTTCACCCCTTTAGGTGGTGCAGGATCACTAGAAAGGGCTTCAGCTGGTTATTTCCTTCTCTCGTGTAGAAGACCAGAGCAGACTGGAGTTGGATGTTTCCTTTCCCATGGGTCAGTTAGGCTCTGGAAACAAACAAATAAGCAAACAAAATCCCCAAAACTCATAGATTAGGTTCTGGTTAAATAGTTTCTCTTGAGGGTAGGCCTTGTTAAGAACAGAATGCTCTGGCATATTTCATAATGGTTCCTTTTTCCCTCCCCTTGCTGGAATCACAAGGGGTCCATTTCACAAATAGACTTCTACAACTAGGACCAAGCAATGAAATCTTTAAGTGATCATTTGGGAAGAGTGAGAATTACTTCGTTGGAATTCAGTGATATCACTTCAGGTGTAATACTCTGATATTCTCATTAGCTGTGGGTACCGGAACAAGGTACAGCCAGCCACTAGAAGAGGGAAGATTGAGAGAACAGTATATGGACCAAAGTGTAAAATCTGTTTAGAGATTACTTATAAATCTGTATTCACTTACGCAAATGCTAGCTTGTGATCATGTTCCTTCATTCTCCTAAAAATAATAGTTTTGGCTACTGTCTCATACTGGTGCTTTCTTCCTCTATTTTTCTTATATCCATCCACAGATATTTATTAAACCCTCATTATATAGGTGCTGCTCAACTGAGCTCTCTTTAAAACCCAAGCCAGAAAGACCATTATCTGCCCACTAAGCTCTTCCATTCTAAGGTCATAGAGTATATTTGTATACACATATACACACACATGTAAGTATACATATACACACATATGTTTTTGTATATATGCAAGTATATATATATATACACATACGTGTTTTATATATATGTATATATACATATATATATAAATGTGTGTGTGTAAGCACACAAGCATATTGGATTACTTTTTTTTAATTTTTATTTTTTTGAGACAGAGTCTCACTCTGTCACCAGGCTGGAGTGCAGTGGCGCTATCTCGGCTTACTGCAACCTCTGCCTCCCGGGTTCAGCCTCAGTCTCCTGCCTCAGCCTCCCGAGTAGCTGGGATTACAGTCGTGTGCCACCACGCCCAGCTAATTTTTGTATTTTTAGTAGAGACAGCGTTTCACCATGTTGGCCAGGATGGTCTCTGTCTCTTGACCTAGTGATCCGCCCACCGCAGCCTCCCAAAGTGCTGGGATTACAGGCATGAGCCACCATGCCCAGTCATATTGGATTACTTTATTTTTAAAAAACTGAACTTTCAAATTCTAATAGGCTTTAAGGGAGAAAAGGAGATTCACAAATAGAGGATGTTTTTTTCAGGTGAAATGGCTGCCTTTCTTCCTCTGATCCTGATGTTTTCCGTCTAACTTTGCCCTGTTCTTTACAGTGTTCCCTCCACACCTAGCCTATCCTACCGGAGAAGGAGTAGGATAAAAGCATAAGATGGCTTCCAGTTTTACTGTGTTATCTTTTAAAAGACATTGGATTCTCAAGAGAAGCAGATGCTGAGTTAAAGTGGGTTGGGTTAGGGGGTGGTGTTGGGTTAGGTTTTCCGTGGAGAGGACATGTTGTCAAGTAGACCTGATCTCAGTTACAAAGTGATGTTAGTGTGTGAAGGATGGGCTTGAGCTTTTATCCAGTTTATGAAATGTCATTTTTAGCTCTATTTAATGTACTGTCATGAGGAAACAATTGGGAAAATGTTTTGAGCTCAATTGCTCTTTTGCCAATGTAAGACAATTTGGAAGAAATAAAATTGAGGAGACGAGCCTACCTTTTCTTCTGAGGGCTGTGTGTGTGTGTGTGTGTGTATTCTTTGTGTAATGCCTAATAATTTTTGGAACACGTTACATCTATTTTCTCATTGCTTCTGCTCAACAACCATTAAGTTGTTAAGTGACTTTTCTGAATTTCTACAAGTTAGTGATAGAGCCAGTGATAGAGTCCAGATCTTGGGTATACTGGTTCTTCAGGTGTGCACTAGAGCAGTAGGCTATCTAGTAACAGGTATGATATGTCAGTTTTGCTCAGGTAAGGCTTTGAGCCAGCTCCAGACTGGCAGTGTTGATGTTTAATGTCCTGACAGATAAAGAAAGCCAGCGTGAGAAGGAGAAGCTGGAAGCAGAGCTGGCCACTGCCCGTTCTACCAATGAGGACCAAAGACGACACATCGAAATCCGAGATCAGGCCCTGAGTAACGCCCAGGCCAAGGTGGTAAAGCTGGAAGAAGAGGTATGGTTTCCTCAGGTAGCACATGAGCCTGCGGGTGGGAGGGCTGGGAAATCAGGGACACTGGGCTCCACATTGTGGTGAATTGGCAGCTACATAATCCCCAATAGGGAGGTGCCATCTGCTGCTCCTAGTTTCCACTGTGCTGATGTGAGTGGACTTTGCTTTCTTTTCTCTTCTTGGTAAATTCTTTTCTTTTGCTCCAAAATAGGAAATCACCGGGGTCAAGAAACAGTTTCCATTTGTTCATTCATATAATAAGCTCACTGCCCCTGTATTCCAAGCTCTTACTATATACCTAGCCCTACCGTAAGCCTATGACAGATATATAAATATAGATATAGATATAGATGTATAAATATGTATATGTATAGATGTGTATTTTAATTTCTGCCCTTACAGGTATTTTAAAACTTTGTAAAACTAGAAAATAATTCTAGGTAGCTTAAAGTACTCTAAGGATTTTGAAATCTGAACAGCCCTTGTCTACCCAGGCTTAGTGGGAAGTCAGTCCCCTCTCAGATCAGAAATGATTCTTGCTGGCCATATCTTTTACTGTTGGACTTACTTGGCAGATTGATTTTTGACTAGAAGCAATCTTGGGAGGTCTAAGACAGGATGGGACCCAGGGACAGTTTACAGTTTATTTCAGAAAAAATGCACTGGCCAAGAGCTGTGCTGTGGTTCTCAGTGGCCAGTTCTAGCGAATAGTTACGTGGAGGAATGGACTTGTCATTTATTTGTGTGCAGAGATGAAGCCTTCCCTTGACAAATGCAAGGGCCCCCAAACTATTAAGCATATGATTAATATGTATCTGATTAGGCTTGACATAGATGCTATTTGATTGCAACACTAAACTGTACTCATGTGAAATAGAGGGAAATTTGCTGCTGGCTTGTCATTAATTTATCTTGGATGTCAGTTGTTATTGCACTGGACTACTAACTCTTAGATGTTTTGCCCTTCAGGGGATGGGTGTGTTCCCACAAAAATTGATGCTAAAGTGTAACTTGGTAAAGAAAATTTCATATCTCACAGACTTCTGCTCTGAAATTTGAATTGTTTTAAGTGGAAAAATAGCCTTCATCATAAAAAGTTGAGAAATTTGTAGATTTGAAACAAAAGAAATTTATTAGCATTTAAAAAGCATTCTGGCTATTGTATATGAGGTATCTTTACTGCCTTCATTCATTGCTTGCTTCCTTTCCCTCAATAAGAATAGGTCTAGTTCCTGGAGATTTCCCAACTTATCAATTTCCTCTGCTTTCTTTTTTGGATATTAAAATGCTTGTTGGAGTTAGGCTGTAAATTCACACTTTACCAGTGGGTAGTGCTATCTAATTCATGATATCCCTTAGCCTGACTTGCTAAAATATCAACTTCAGGTAGTATAAAATCAAGTTAATATCTTGCTTCATCAGTTGTCTATATCAGAACTATGCTAAGTTGCTCAACAGAAAATGAGGAAGACTTGTACTTACCTGATGTCTAGGTTTAAGGAGCTTATCGCATCCTTTTGCTACACCCCATATATTCCCTTCCCTCACATTTTTGTGAGGACATTCCAGAGAAAATTACAGGATGGGGTAAGATTGAATTCTTTTAGAGAAGGGCAAGCTAGGAGACCTGCTGAGAAGAAGTAGCTTGCTGGTGGTCACATGGCCAGTCTTGGGTAGAGCCAGAAATAAAACTGGTATCTCATGACTCTTCATTCCCTAAACCCTGCTGCCTTTCTCCCTGTCTGAATCATCCTTTGGTTCACCTCCCAAAAAGAAAATGTGGGTGCTTGTTCAGATTTAGTAACCTCTGCATCTTTTAAGTTTTTAAAAAATTTCTTCACTCGTTGGGCCTTTCTTTTCAAAAGACTATGAGAAACTTGTCCAGACTGCTTTGAGATTGGGATGTACAGAGAGTCCTGCTGCCCCTCCGGGAAGGGTGCTCAGCCAGTTGGAAATAAATGGGGACAGAGTGTCTGCAACCATTTTTCTTTGCAACATCTGAGGGCACAGTGGTAACTGGTTGTTTTAAAATAATGAAAATAATATATGTGTTGGGAGAAAATGTTCATTTCTAGTTCCCACTGGGCAGCCCTCGCTGAAAAGGTTGCCTGAAATATATTTCTGGCTTCAGACTTCTGAGGCTTTTCTGGGCATTAGTCCTGGAGATTTTTAGTAGTTTTCCAGGGGACCTCCCCAAAATATGTATGTAGCTTTACAATATAAAGAAGTTCTAAGTATTGAGCTGGGATTGAATGATGGCATTTATTTCAAATGAGGTCATCAATTATTGTTAAGTTCTTAGTCCTCATCCAATTTGTGCTTTCACATGGAGTCTAATTGTTAGGAAATTCTGAGTTGCTCTTGCTAAAGGAGGTGAAACCTTTGACTGGGAGAGCAGGCTTACCACCCTCTACCCAGCGGAATCTCAGAGGCCATGTGATGTCTTCCAGACTTTTAAGCCAGCTCACTTGTAGCACATATAAAGGCTTGGAAGACCACATCTCAGAGAAAATCAACTGGTTCTTATTTCCCTTTTTGTTTTAGCAGTCTCTCAGAGCTGGATTTGCTCCTGGGCGCTGTTTGTCGTGTCTCCTCTATATTGTTCAAAGGAAAACATCCCTTTTGCTTATCCTCAGATATAGGAAATTGCTAATTAAAGTTTTGCTTTGCTGCTGTGACTCAATCTTCATTAGGCTTTGCTCTTTCAGGGCTGAAATTTCAAAGTTTGGAACATCATGAGGGAGGTATTTGAGGTAAACAGGTAGTTCTGGAACAGATCTAGGAAGGAGCTTTCATTGTGATTGCTTCACAAAATCATTGAACATTTCTAAACTGAGAAAGGTATTCATGAATAGAAGAGTTATCCTTCTGTCTGTTGGAAATGGCTCAAGTAAGGCTGTGTTTGAAGGCAGATGGATATGTTAGATAACCTACCTGTGTCCCATATAAACAGATAATTTAGTGATGGCTTACAAATGGCATCATGAACTTTCCTCTTTTCTCGAACCTTAGAAGTTCTTCCAAGGAAAACCTTTCTAGCCTACTTAGCAAATCAAAATTAGGGAAACTTTCTCAAATTAGACCTTTTGTCAGGAGACTATTTTTCTCAGCTTTCTAACTACAAGGTCACTCAGGTAACTACTTCTCATGGCATTAAGGTGGTCAGGGAAAGGTTATGACTACTTTAATGGTCAGAGGACCCTTGCATTTATTTATGTCTTTCTCTTTACAAAGACCTCATTTAGATGCTTTTCCTGAAATTCATTCCTTCTTGCTAATCTCATTAACTCTCTTGCCTGAGGTTCTCTACAATCACTGTGCTCTAAACTCTACATAGAAATGTTGCCTCAGGCTTACAAAGAACTTTCTCCTGCAATCACAGCTTCCATTTGCTCCCAAGTTCAATGCATTCTTTCATGGACCTGGCTCTGCTGACATCCAGGAAGGAGGTATCTTGCTGGGGAGGGGGGATAGCACTGTAATTATAAATCAGACCTGTTTTCTTGGTGAGTCACTCTGATCCAGGCCTTGAACCAGCGTGTACCCTGTGCCCCTATTGCAGTAGCAGCCAAACGAGGTAAATGGTGCCTTTCCGTCCTTGCCCTTATCTTTCTTTCGGGACACGTAGGTCCTATTGAAGTGGAGGCTCATTAAACTCCAAGTCAAAAGAGCTCTGTGTCCTACAGCAACCACGGTATTCTCCCATTCAAAGACAGCCTCCCCACCCCCTACCAATTTGACCTCGCTGGAGATTTTCGATGGATGTCTGGCATATCCTCTCACAAGGCTCAGGGCAGCCCAGGCTTCTGGCTGGCTGCTGTCTTATGATGATCCGGAGTGGAAGCGGCTTGGGTAATTGTTTCAGGGATGGTGGGAAAAAGGCCTTGGCAAGATCAAAGAGGGAAGATGCTGCGGGTGGGCTGCTTACTGAACTGAGTGCACAGGAAGGGAGAGTGTTGAATGTGAGAGGGCTGGCAGAGAGAGCCAGTGAGCCTTGTTCTTTGGCTTTAGGCTAGAATGAAAGCCATGGAGATTCAACAAGAAGGGGCCCAAATGTTAACCTTTTCTGAACTGCAGTGGCTAGTGATGATTTAGATGTCACATTGATAGCTCGTATTGGAGTAGCCAGTGCATTTTCTAGAGTCCCGTTGCAATTCTACTCAATTCTGTAAGGCTAAATTCATACCGTTTTACTCCATTTCCACCATTGTTCTTAAGGGCTAATATTTTCCCTTCTTTCTAGATCTCTTACTAATTTGATTTGTCTTTTTGGTTTTAAAGATACATAATTTTCTGCTATGACACCTATCCACAAAGCATCATAACCAATTTCCTCCTTCCCTGATATTAGAGGAAGATGTCATAGGCATAGATATTTATATGTCTAATACTCCAAAATAATTTTCAAACAACAATAGGATTTCATTGGTGAAGGTAAATCTTATCCAGTGTTTTGATGGATTATAGATTTGGATGGAAGATCCAAGGATGTGAATTATGTGTGCATTTGGAGTATTGATAAGATACAGATAAAATACATATCCACCCAGGAATCTTCCAAGGTGTTCTGCTGGTGCATTATTGATTTATTTGAAGGGCATTTCATCTAAGGATGACATTCTCCATATTTATCTCAGTGTATTTTATCTCTTTCTTTCTTTTCTTTTCTTTCTTTCTTTTGTTCTCATTATTTATTTATTTATTTATTTATTCATTGAGATGGAGTCTCGCTTTGTCACCCAGGCTGGACAGCATTGGCCTGATCTTGGCTCACTGCAGCCTCTGCCTCCCGGGTTCAAGCTATTCTCCTGCCTCAGCCTCCCAAGTAGCTGGGACTATAGGCATGTGCCACCACGTCCAGCTAATTTTTTGTATTTAGTAGAGATGGAGTTTCACCATGTTGGCCAGGCTGTTCTCGAACCTCTGACTTCAAGTGATCCACCCGCCTCGGCCTCCCAAAGTGCTGGGATTACAGGAGTGAGCCACCGTGTCTGGCCGTATTTACTTTTAAGTAGGTGTTTTTCCACCCAATGTGTTACAAGAAAGAAATTATGTCTACCCCCAAATAGAGATGGAGTGATCTCTCTGAGCTCAATTCTTTCAGTCTTTCCTATGATTTTGGCTTTTGGAATTCCTAAATTGGAAGCCTTGTGGGTTTCTCTTTAGTCGCCTTTACAACATGAGCCCTATTTCTGAGGTAGCAAGTTTTTAGAGGTGGTTCTTTTTACTCTTCAATTCTTTTAATATCTACCAGTGGACCACAGCCTACTGGCAATGGACAGAGGCAGCTTGCTAATACCAGGGTAGTGTTACCAAATTGCTTCAGCATGAACCCTTACTTGGATCCAGTGGCTCCTGGGTAAGACTAAATCAGATCAAACTAAAATCAGGCTCCTGGAGCAACATATAACCAGTGGTATGAAGGAGAATAGCAATAAAAATACACTTCAGTTGTGACATTTGTATAATAGTGTTTGGAGTTGTGGACAATACAAGGGAAGAGGAAAATTAGACAATGAAGGCACTGGACTTAGTTTTATATTTTTAGCCTTAATGTCCTTTAGCCAATGGAGTGTTTGTATATGTTGGTGGTCATCCAGCTAGTATTAATAGTCTGTCCTTTCTGCCTACTGATCTGTATTTTCTTGTTTGTATTTTTTAAACATTAAAAATATTTACAGATATATTAGTATATCCCCAAAGAACCTTGCAAGTGTTATCCTCATTTGACAGATTAAGAAATTAAAGTACAGACAGATTAGGTGATACAGTCAGTGATAAATTTAGGAGAAAACCCAGATCTCTTAAATCTAAAACATTTTAACCCTGTTCTTTGTCCACTAGTGAATAAATGGGAAGCTAAATGATTAAGTCACTTCCTTGCAAATGGCTAAGACAAATGGGGCTCTAGAAGTAATTTTGTATACAGCTATCCTTTAAAAAATAAGTTTGAAAGACACCCACAGTTGTTGGAAGGAGGGAAGAGATGCCATCACGTGGTATTCATTTGCAGGGATCAGATTTTCCTGAGTCAGAAGGGGGTTAAGAGATCTGCCAAATACTTGGGAACTGGTTCAAAATATTACAGAAGTGTAATGGAAAATCATATGATTGATTGAGCTCAAGAGTATTTGCCTTATGCTTCAATAGATTGCCTTCCCACTGTTCTTCCTCTCAATTGTATGATTTTCCTTTAAAAACTTATCTCTGAATAGGAATGATACGAAATTCTTATCTTGACTGGGCCAAAGTGAATACATTTATGAGGTGTGTGTTTGTTGTTTGTATATTTGCAGTGTTGTAGATAAGCTATACTATGCTCATTTTTGTTCTTGAATGTAATAGTTATTTAATATTAACTGTTCACCAAGAATATAGTGACCAGTAAACTAGAACTAGAACTTAAGAGAGACACCAAGGAAAATAGAAGGGCTCTACCCTTAAGTGGCCTATGGATATTGCCTTCCAATTGAAGCAGAAACTTTGTCTTGTTTCCCGCTACATCCCTCCTGCTCTCATTTGTAGAATAGGGCCTGATGCATAATAAGCATTCAGTAAATATCTGTTGAATGAATGAGTGAATCCACACATGAATAAAATCTTTAAAAAATGACTGCTAATAGAGTACACATGATGAGAAGCTATAAAGAAAAGCAGCAATCAGGATCAGGTAAGATTATTCAAGGAAGAACTCTTGGAGAGTTTAGTGATTTAGTAAGGAGGGATAAGAAATGATCAGACCAATATGAAGTTTGAGTATTTGCATAGTAGACCTGGTAGAATTTTAAGACAGTTGGAGCCTAGATTGATAAGGCATTTTTAAGAGCCATATCTAGGCTGAACAGGTGAGAGTGACAGTAGACTGGTGAACGTAAAAGCATCAAGTAGTTTGAGGTATGGATGAAAGAGAGCAGCTCTGGTCTAAAGAAGAGAGGAGGTAGGTTTAAAAGTGCCTTGGATATTATAGGTACCTAATAAACACTAATTGAATGGGTGTGCTAGCAGTAGATTAATAGGTTGCTTTTTCTTTCTTTCTTTCTTTCTTTCTTTCTTTCTCTTTCTTTCTTTCTTTTTCTTTCTTTCTCTCTCTCTCTTTCTTTTCTTTCTTTCTATTGCTTTTCTTTTTTTCTTGTCTTCTTCTTCTTCTTCCTCTTCCTCTTCCTCTCTCTCTCTCTTTCTCGTCTTTCTTATCTTCCTTTCTTTCTTTTTTTGACAGAGTCTCTGTCGCGCAGGCTGGAGTGCAGTGGCGCGATCGCGGCTCGCTTTAACCTCCGCCTCCTGGGTTCAAGTGATTCTCCTGCCTCCGCCACCCAAGTATCTGGAATTATAGGCGTGCACCACCACACCCAGCTAGTTTTTGTATTTTTAGTAGAGACGGCGTTTCACCATGTTGGGCAGGCTGGTCCTGAATGCCTGACCTCAAGTGATCCACCCGCCTCAGCCTCCCAAAGTGCTGGGATTACAGGTGTGAGCCACTGCATCCAGCCAGTTGCTTTTTTTCTTAAATGACTATTTCAGGAAGTCTGTTATAGCAGCTGTCTATAGGATGGACTCATGGGTGTGTGTGTCTGTGTGTGTGTGTGTCTGAGTGTATGTACATGCATGTGTGTATAGATCAGGAGAGCAACTGAAAGTAAGATCTGTTAGGTGTTATTATAACTTAAACTGTGTTGGCTATGAACATATAAAGAAATGAAAGAATATGAGAGATGTTAGAATTAAGACATAGTGGTAGATTGGATATGGTAGACAAAGGAAAGAGGGAAGAATGATAATTCCAAGATTCTGAGACTGGAAAAATTAGGTAAGTGATGATGATGATGATGACTGAACTATCAAAAGGATGACATTTTGAGGAAAGATGAAAGCCATCTGGGGCATGCTAAGTTTCAGAGTGAGAAATCTTATAGTCACCTAGAGGTCTGTGACTGAGGATAACATGATAACATTAAAATATTAGTGTGGCACAAAAGAGATCTCTAGTAGTGCTACAATGTTGAGCAAGGTTTCTGAACATTACTGACATTTGGAGCTGGATAACTCTTTAGTGGCGGTGGTAGGATGCTGTCCTGTGTATTGTGGGCTGTTTAGCAGCATCCCTGGCTTCTAGTCACTAAATGCCAGTAGCACCCCACCTCCAGTTGTGACAACCAAAGATGTCTCCACACATTGCTAAAATGTCCCCTGGATAGTTGGGCATAGTAGGGGGCAGTCGGGATTGCCCCCAGTTGAGAACCATTGATATAAAGGCAAAAAAGGAAACTACCATAGATTGGACCTTGGAGTACAGTAGGAGGCGGGAGTCAGGGTAGGGTTAGGGAGAAAGTGGATCTAAAGATCAAGCCAGGGGGTAAAAGGGGTTTAGGGATCTACATTAAGAAAACACAGAATTGGAGAAAGCAAGGAAAGGATTTGACAACTTCTTGAAAGTTGGCATTTGGTAAGAAAACTTTAATAGATGAAGGATTTACTCCATTCACTGAATGTTCAGGAGGGATTTGGCTTAAATGATAGATTTACTTGGAATCTTCAGGGCTCGTGGGTACTGGTCTCTAGATTAGAAACTAGAGTGACTAATCTGTGGTCCTCACAACTCATTTTATGCACAAACACTCGAACCACTATCTTGGCTTTGGAAACTCTTTAAGTGAACCTTCAGTTCTTTGAACACTGAAAACAGAAAAATAAATCATCTAGGTTCTTATGACAAGAACACACATTATATAGTATGTCTCTTGCATGTACATACACACAAATTAAAGCATAACTTTTGTTTTTACACCTAAGAATGTGACAGTACAGAATCTTAGGACCCCGTTTGGCTGAGCCCTCTTGGATATTGGTCAGTGTTGAAGGTGAAAACAGGATTCTGATTCACAACCTATTTGGGAGTTAAAGACTCTTATAGATCTTCTGAGATCATGTATCTAGTCCTGTTTATTTTTTGTTTTGTTTTGTTTTTTGTTTTTTTTTTTTAACTTCTGAAATCCTGGTGGGGCAGGGCATTCCTAAGAGAGAGAATATCATGTGCAAAGGCAGTGAGGGGTGAAATATTATGGGCTATTCAGGAGCCTTAAGCTATGTAACCATACTGAAGCATCAAGTATGAAAAGATGATGGAACAAAATAAGATGGGAGGCCCATTCTCTAGGGAAGACAGGTAACAGACAACAAAAATGAACATGAATACAACACACACAGAGCTCTGGCAATTGTTTTTTCAAGTGAAATTTTAAATAGAACCCTAATACGTAAAGCACATAAAAGAGGAGCCATCTGATATAACCCACCCACCATAGTGGCCCCTCAAGCACCTCCACCAAACACTAGGACTCTGCATCACCATTTGAAGACCTCTCCAGGGGTTTGCCAACTTTTCTCTAAAGGACCATATTGTAAATATTTTGGGGTTTGTGGGCCATGCAGTTTCAGTTGCAACTTCAGCTGTTCGACTCTGCCATTGTAGCTGTAAGGCAGCTATAGACAAAATCAATGGACATGGCTGAATTTTGGCTGCTGCTGACCATTTTGGTTTGCTGACTCCTGAAACCCCCCTCATTTTTTTTAAACAAATGAGGTCTCTGTAGCTGAGAATAGAGAAACAAGTTGCTATTAATAGAGCTAGGACTAGAACCCAAGTCTCCTAATTGTCACCTTGTTCCTTTACCTTTCATTGTGCTATCAGATAGAAATTTCTGATATGTATATCTGTGTGTGTGTGACATACACATACACACACACACACACACACACACACACACACACAGAGAGAGAGAGAAAGAGGGAAGAGAGAGAGAATGAAAGAGAGAGAAAGAGAATTTGTTTTGCCTAGGGGTCTTTAGTTAAATAGTACTTTTGATATTAGGTAAAATATTTCTTTCTCCTAAAGCAGAGGTACCTTGCAAATCATGTCATTTGGAGAGAAATGCGGTATCTTTGCAGCTACTCAGTGGTTGCTTCTAACTGTATTTCCAATGAACAACTTGCTATCCAAAGATATCTGCAGCATAAAGTGTTTGAGTCCTAATGTTATATGTCCTCCTGTGGGAAAATGGCTATATTTGCATTGTCTAATTAGACAGTGATGTGATCATTAGAGTTACTGAGAGAATGATAGCCATGTCAAGGATATCTGGAGTGAGTGTTCAAAGTTGAGAGGACTGGAATGTGTATGACTTGGTATTAATTTTTCTCTAAAAAAGAACAAACAACCTGGAGTACTTTCTGTACTATACACTCTACTAAGCACTTAATGCATCATCTCATTTGATCCATATAAAGATACATCATGATTTGTCATGACTAAGGTAAAAGTGAAGCACATAATGTTCAAGATAGTAGTGGAGTTAATAAAGCGTATAGGTCTTTGTTCCTTTTTACAAGTAGATAAGATCTAGAAAATGTAGAGAGTGTAACTTAGAAGATGGTTGGCTTTGTTGATTGCATCTCTAGGATTTTGGACTGGTCACATGCAAGAGTTGTCTTTTTCTACCCTAACTTATCTAGAGAGTAGGCATTTACTAGGTGATTATGATGTTTACGGGTGAGTTGCACTTTTTCTCCTTTTAAATGAGGTAGGAAAACTATACCAGCCACAGTGGTCCTGCTACCTTGTGGAAAATCATCCCAGTGGCAAATCAAAATGAGATATTTTTTGGCTTGCTTTGTGGAATTTATCTGACCTGCATGCCTATCTTCAGCCAACTCGGAGAACTCCCCGGGCCTTTATTGCATTTCCCTTCCAGAGAGTTGGCTCAGTGACTTCTGTTGCGGGGTGCTTTTGCTAGGATATTTAGGTTTCCTTTCTGAAGAAATCCACGTGGCCCTGGATTGCTTATTTTTCAGTTTTGTGAGCTTGCATTGCAGTAGTTTACCACCAAGGCAAGAACTGCATGCTATCTAAGTTTAATTGCCTTTAAGTATAACTGCTGCAAGCCTTAGTAATTATAGTTAACATTCTCTACATTAACATTGCCCTGCTCCCTTAGGACTTTCAGAGCGATTCACAAATAAATGCATTCAGCTTTAAATTGCTCATAAGGATTATAAGATCCAAAAGGTGAAGGATAGAGGATGTTTCCTTCTCTCCAATTATTCAAAGCTTAGCAAATAGGAAGGCAGAGGCAAAAATTTTGGTTGCCCTAGTCAGTGTTGTTATAAACAGCCACAAATCCCGGGGAAGAAAGGTTTAAACTTACTGAGGTAAAGAGTTTGATAGTATTTTGTTTGTTTTATTCCCTAGGAAAAGTTCTAATGGATAAAAACATCTAGGCTTCGAACTCACCTCAACTGGTTTACAAGGCTAGATTGAACCAGACTTGGAATGAAAGGAAATGTCAAAGAAGTACAACAAAAGTCGAAAAAGTTTTTGTTTTCCAGTTACCTAGGCAAGGCATACTACAGGTCTGGTAGAAAAATACAAGATAGGGTTCCTTTGACTTAGAGAAAGTTCAGCAATTCTAATTTGAGGAGGGGGCCATTATAAGACAAAGAGCGTTTTTCTATCACTACATGCTAGTGCTGTCTGACTGGAAATTCTACCAAGTAGTGATTTGGACTCATTACCATGAAGGTTTCTGCAATGAGGGAGTAAGGTTGGTTCTGCCAGCTGGGCCCCAGCTAAGTGGCTGTTAGGCAATGCTGGTAGGGTGGGTAACTTCTTATGTTGCAGTTACCTACCTGGGTAACTCAAGAGCTTGGGAATTTGTTGAAAAGTCAGAATCGGATGCCTGAATTTCTTTTTGACTAGATTATCAAGAATATTTTCATATTTTAATCTGAAGAGTGAAGGTGTCTCTAACATCAAGTTGATGTTGATCCCTAACATCAACTTCCATCAGAAGGATAATGACAGATGTACCCCACTTGGAAGAATTTCTGCTTTGGAAACAGCTATGAGTTGATTTATTAGCATTGAGGAGGCCCCACAAGTATTACGAGAAGCATAATCTGCTTATTTGTTAACAAGTTGGGAAGCCTGCAGTTTCCCCATATCTTCTTTAAAGAGCTCTGAGATCTTTCTCATTATTTTATCTGAATAGAGCCAAGCTTTTGCTTATAAGCTGCAAGGTTACAAAGAACTCACACTCTTATTCCCTACTTGCTTCTACATTTGCTTTTGGATATGGCTTATAGGCTTGCAAAGAGGAATAATAATGTTTGACTCATTTAGTTTCACTTTTGAGTCATTAGTTTGAGGCTTTCGGGATCTTTTATGGTTCCAGAATAAAAGTTGAGAGACTATAGCCCAGGGTCTCCAATTCAGGCTCATGAAGTAGCAACCACAAATAACCTAAAGAACTAGCAAAGCAGTGCTAGGCGATGTGGAGACTAAAGGCTTTTGAACCATCACATGACGCCTTTACTTTTGAGAAGCAGAAACTTTCCAGGAGAGCAGTGATGGATTATATGGGGTGATTACCAGGACCAAAGACTTCAAAAAGACAATTCTGACCTTCTTGTACCTTCAGCAGTTGATCACCCTTTTTCTCCCACTTGGAGAAGAGACAGCTACATAAAAGGGATGGGCTTCCTTTCCATACCAAAGCAAACCTTTCTTCCTGGAGATCCCCCCTTTTAAAGCATTTGCCTAATGCAGTAACCAAAATAAGATATGCCTTCCCCAAGAATAATCCATATAAGAGTGAAAAAGGCAGAGATAAGGATGTGCATAATTGGGAATCTGAAAAACTTGGCCATCTAACATGGATGTACTGATAAGAGTAGACTTTGGGAAAGTATAGAGATGGGGAAGAAGGAAGAGGTTTAAAAGGTACTCTCGATTCCTTCACATTCTCTTTATGAGCAATACAAGGCAGCCTGCTACTCATCATGAAGGACCTTCTCGCCATCCATTCCTTTTTGCAGCTGGACTCTAAAACAAGAAGAGATCTAAACACAAGGCTGGATTTGGGGGATACATAATTGACCCTGTTGCTTGCTGTTTTTCCTTTCACCTTGCAAATTACCCAACATGGATTTCCAGCTGAAAAAGAAGCAAGTGTACGTTGACAAGGTGGAGAAGATGCAGCAGGCCCTTGTACAGCTCCAGGCAGCATGTGAAAAACGTGAGCAGCTAGAGCACCGTCTGCGGACACGACTGGAGAGGGAACTGGAATCCCTGAGAATCCAGCAGGTATGGAGAACTTAAAGGAAGAAAGGAAAAAAAAAGTAAGAAAATGACATTATTCCTGGTTGCTTATTTTTCAGTTAGCATTTGATGTGAACACTGAAAGTGCACACTTGCTCATCTTTACATTTTTCTCCCACCTAATCTTACTCCAAAGTGCCTCCCAATTGTAAATACAAAGTCTGTTTCCTTAGCTTCCTATCCCAGAAATATCCTTTAAGCCTATGGTCTTGCACCTTTTATTTTCACATGAACTCCAGGAACAGTAGACGCTGTAAGAATTAGAGCTGCTACACAAATAGACATCTTGATATTGTGGAACTAGAAATGGTCTTCAGAAATCATCTGGCTGTACCACTCTTCAGTTTTAGATGAATGAAAATCAAGACTAGGAAAAGTTGGCATGAGTCACTAATGATAACTACAACAAGTTATGGGCAAGATAGGATCTAAATCCTAGATTTTTTTTTTCTTGAGACTGAGTCTCACTCTATTGCCCAGGCTGGAGTGCAGTGGCGTGATCCAAGCTCACTGCAACCTCTACCTTCCATGTTCAAGCAATTCTCCTGCGTCAGCCTCTCGAGTAGCTGGGATTACAGGTGTACACCACCACGCCTGGCTAATTTTTTTTTTTTTTTTTTTTTTTTGTATTTTTAGTAGAGACGGGGATTCACCATGTTGACCAGGCTGGTGTTGAACTCCTGACCTCAGGTGATCCGCCTGCCTCAGACTCCCAAAGTGCTGGGATTACAGGTGTGGGCCACCATGCCCGGCCAGATTTTTAAATTCCCATTTCTGTTGTGTGTTATGCAGGCAGGCAGGGATGGCAGTTTTTAGCCCATTCATTCACTTTCTGAGTAGCATGACAGTTTGATATGACAGGCCCCTTTCCTGGCCAAGGGATTCAAGCCCATGATAGGAAGTCCTGTGGCCCTAGGAGGAGATCTGAATTCCCCCTGCTTCTTTCTGAATCAGAGTCGAAACAGAAGTAGGCTGGGCAGTAATCCTCTCCAAGAATAGGGGCTCAGACACCATGGTTCTTCTCTCACTAACTTGAGAGTTCTCTGCATCTGCCCCAACAGCGTCAGGGCAACTGTCAGCCCACCAACGTTTCAGAATACAATGCCGCTGCGCTGATGGAGCTCCTTCGGGAGAAAGAGGAGAGGATTCTGGCTCTGGAAGCTGATATGACAAAGTGGGAGCAGAAATATTTGGAGGAGAATGTGATGAGACATTTCGCTCTGGATGCTGCTGCAACCGTGGCTGCTCAGAGGTAAGTAGTTAGCTGGTAGGGCATGAGTGGGAAGAACCGAAAGGTCACTAATTCATAGATTTTTCCAGTGTTTTCTTTAATATTCTGGGTTTCCCCCCCAATTTCTGCCTAAGTGTGTTTTCTTTCATCTGATTATGCAGGGACTGAACGGCTGTAGAGACAGAGGGTCAGGGATTTGAACATCAAAATTGTTTTATAAACTTATTAGAATCATAGTTCAGCTTTCCCCAGAAGCCAGAATAATTGCAGATGGGATCAGCTGAAAATTTGTACCCCTCCTTCCCCAGAGCCACAGATTCTCTCAGCCACATATGCAGGTTGTTTAGCCCCAGGACCGGAGTGAAAGCCCCTCCAGAGAAACTACCACTCAGAAACTAAATGTCACTGAGGAGTTGCTGCTGTCATTTGATAGCTCTGGCTTGTCCAAGGTATGTCAAAGGCTGTGCTGAACTTGAACCCATCCCTGCCCTTTGGGAAGGTCAATATTTGAAGGCCACATTCTTTATGTGCACAACCTCATCACGTGTGAGCGGTCACATTTCATCTGGTAAGGGAGAGAAAGTGGCCGGAGGATTTTTATTTTTTGCTCCTTATTTGTTCCCCTTTTCAAATTATAAAAGTTAATTATTGGCCTTTGGAGGAAATAGTTGCTCTTACCCCATGTGTCTTACCTTGCTGCTGCTCATAATCATCAGTTGGGGTAAAAAGAAAGGAAGAAAGAGAGAAAAAGAAACAACAACAAAAACTGAATTCAAGTCAGGTGATGACTTGGGTTGTGGCGATAACAGAGCCTTGGTCTGGAATTGGGTATGAAAGGCAGGCTACAGCATATTGCACCCAGATAGGTCTCTACC
Source organism: Pongo pygmaeus (assembly GCF_028885625.2). Classification (NCBI taxonomy): domain Eukaryota; kingdom Metazoa; phylum Chordata; class Mammalia; order Primates; family Hominidae; genus Pongo; species Pongo pygmaeus. Next base: position 117,040,462 of record NC_072396.2, on the reverse strand, counting down.
CAGAAAGTTATTAAAAACCACTGTGTTGTTTTTAACATTCTCCTAAACATGGTAAGCCAGCAGAGTCTGGAAGTGCTTGCCAGACTTTGGGTTGGGATATGTATGTGGAGCGGGCAGTGGACACATTTATTTTTGAGTCCTTCTCATGCCAAATCAGAGGTGGGGAGGTTCAGTGCTAAGAGCTAAACTGGCGCTTTATAAGCCCACTTCGGTTCTTTAGGAAGACATGTCTTTCTAATGTCATCTGCTTGTCTTCATTAGATATCATCTGTGCCTCAAATGGATGGAAGCTGCCTGTGGGTTGATTTTGAGGTCCTCATGGGCTTAAGCTTCCTGGCCTTGTTTCCTGAGCAAGGCATACTCAATACATGCCAGTGTGGCAATAGAGTGCACAGAAGCCCCAGCTCTGCCAGAAGATGGTCTCGAAGGTTGTAGGCAGGTTAGAAGCAGAATTAAATGTAATTTTACCTGCTAGCTCCCAAGGAAACACCTGTGTCCAGCACTTGTTCAGAGGTTATATAAGAAACCCTGACGCTGAAAAAAACATTGTTATTATTGACAGGTGGAAAGATACAGGGTAATTTTGTCACCTTTAGTCAGAAGCTTAGAAACATACAGGTCACGAGAGTGTGCAGTGTGACAAAATACTAGAAAGCTACGGTTCGTGGTGCCTACTTCAGAATAGACTCCAGGTCAAAATGCAGGAGAGCTTCAGGGGTTGTCACTGGGGGCCTTGTATAAAGAAATTACCCTCCTTCCTTCCTCCTTTGAAAGCTTTGTGTATTCGGTGAAACCCCTTTCAGATGGATTTTCAGAATCTGTTGGCTCCCACAAGGTAGATTTAATTTAAACTGAATTCATTTTAATCATCAGATAGAAACTTTTCATCTAATCACTGTTTTTGGCAAAATGTGCATGCCTATCACTTAACAGGATAAAACACAGCCTGTTCCCACCTAGAAAGAACACTTTCTGATAGTTCCACAGGTGAACATTCCAGATCACAATGGTGTGTCTTTCTGGCATGCTACTAATCCAATCCACAGGAGATGCTGACAGAGAGATTGTATTGAAATTTCTGTAAAATACGGGAATTGGACTAGGTGATTCCTTCAGACCTTCCTATTTCTAGGATTATATTACTTTTCCAATGATAGTGCCTCTTATGTTCTACCATGGAGGTTGGTTTTCTTTTCCTCTTTCCTTTCAAATGAAACTTTATATTTGGGAGGTAACATTCAGAAAACTTTATTTTAAAACCTGTGGGCTCTTCTGCCTTTCTTTCCAACATTTCTTTTTATTCCTTTTGTCTACTTGTTTTCTTTCTCTCAATCTTAAATGTAGCTATTGACCAAGGTTCTGCCCTTCGCCCCTTTCCATGGTAAAAGTTTTATATTTTCTTTTCTTTCAAAATAATTTTTTTTTGAGAAGGAGTCTCGCTCTGTTGCCCAGGCTGGAGTGCAGTGGCGCTATCTCGGCTCACTGCAACCTCCGCCTCCTGGGTTCACGCCATTCTCCTACTTCAGCCTCCCAAGTAGCTGGGACTATAGGCGTGTACCACCACGCCCGGCTAATTTTTTGTATTTTTAGTAGAGACAGGGTTTCATTGTGTTAGCCAGGGTGGTCTCGATCTCCTGACCTCGTGATCCACCTGTCTTGGCCTCCCAAAATGCTGGGATTACAGATGTGAGCCACCACGCCTGGCCTCAAAATAATTTTCAAGTGTCTAGGATATTGGCTACAGTTGGAAAGTGCTCAAGTGTATTTGAGGAAGGAAGGAAGGAAAGTAGAAAAGAAAGAAGAAAAATGGAAGGAAGGAGAAAGGAAGATCTGAAAGCAGGAAGGAAACAATTTCTAAATGTATAAATTATATCCCTAAATCTGGTACCACATTTTAATGATCTGCTTGGTTTCTGTGTATTCTATCAGGATCTCAAACTTAATATATTCCAAACCTAATAGCTCATTGGTAAATGACAAATTTCACAATTAGGACATCTTGCTTGGATGGTATCAATGATAGTTGGGTAAGACAATTTTTTTCAATTATGATGTTGGTTACGTATTAAAAGATCACCTGTTGTAAGTGTATGGTTTGATGAATGTTGGTAATTGTATACAATAGTGTAACCACCACCACAATTAACATAGAGGACCTGTTCTAAAGTGTTCTTGTGCCCTTGAGTTTGATCGCTTCCTCCCATGCCTGACCCCAGGCAATGACTAATCTGTTATTTTGTCATAAAATTATAATTTTCTTTTCTAGAATGTCATATAAGAGGAATCATATTGCATTTACTCTTCTTGTTTGACATATTGCACTCAACACAATGATTTTGAAACCCATTCAAGTTGATGCTGAGTAGTGTTCCATGGTGTGGATGTATCACAGTTTATGTATGCATATTTGGATATATGTGTATTGGGGTTGTTTCCAGTTTTTGGCCATTGTGAATAATAAGATATAGATTATAATATAAGAACAGGCAAGTGTCTTTTCTCAGGTGATAAGTCATATTAGGTGGTCTATTTATACCCCTTCCAACACTTTGATATTATGATGCACCTTTTGTCAAAGGGAAAGCTGTTGATGTTAACGATTTCAGACAAGATCAGAGTGTGAAAACCTAGGTTTTTAGCCTTAAAGAGTCCAGGAGGAGGCATCTGGATGCATATGGAAAGTGCTGGCATTGCCCTTTATCCTGAGATGCATCTTAAACGTCAGATACAGCAACTCTGAGATTGGTCAGCTGTATGTTTAGGTGAATTTTACTTGATGAAAGGTTAAGAGGGCCAAGAGATAAAGAGAGAGAGAGAAAGAGAGAGAAAATTGAAGATATTTTGGCATATCTAAAATGAGTATTTGATACTTAAAATATTTGTTTTGTTCAAAGTGATAACAGGAAATTTATTTCTTTCATTTTATTTAATTTGCCCAAGATCACACACAGCTACTAAATGGCAGAACTAGGATTTAAATCTATATTTTTGTCACCTTAGCTGCTATAATTCTGCTGCTTCTTAGAAATGGTGTAGCTCAAAGGTGGTAAAATAGGAATTATTAGCCGTTCAGTAAGATACTAATTGAGGCTAATTATTTAGTTACCTGGAAATATTATAAATAATCACAATAATATGGCCTGAATTAAGGCTCCATATTATTTTGTCCCTAGGGAGTCCTCTCTAGATGCTTAATATAGATGAGGGGAAATTACTACCGAGTAAGATTCCTTGTTCATTCGCAGAAGAACCAATTTGGCAATGCAGATTTTTAGTTTCAGCTCATAAACAATGAATTTATTTCTGAAGAGCAGCAAAAGGATGACAAGATAACCCACCCAATCAACCATGTAATTTTTATCAGCTTGCATTTACTGAATTAGGTTGCTACCTTTCTTAGAATGTGTAATGTTTCATGTTTATTTTGAGCAAAAGTAAATTCTGGAAAGGAGGAAGAAAGGGGAAGCAGAAGGTAGAAGCTGTTCACACACATAATGCATGTCTACCTATTCCCTCTTTGTAGGCATTTCTCAATTTCCTTCCTCTGCTTTCTTCTCATCCTACCTTCTGTCTTAGTTATATTGTTCTCTGCTCTAGCTTCTCAGTAATAATAGCAATGATAATAACCGTAATAGTAACTCTGATATCTCTAAAATTAAAGTTAGAACTTTGAACAACTTGTTAGATACTGGCATATGGCAATTCTTAAGTCACTTTCACTCCAGTGTACCTAAAATCAAAACCCATTGCAGTGCTTTCCAAAAGAGCCTTTCCTCAGTTTCCTTTCACAGCAAACAGTATTTCATCTTTCCTAGGCATTTGAGTTCGAAATAACAAAGTTGTTATTCAGTCTTCCATCTCCCTAACTCCCACATTGATATTGTCTCCAAATTATATCAGTTCTACTTCCTATAGCCTGTTTCCATTTCCGTTGCCACTTCGCTGGTGCATAGTTTCATGTTCTGTTGCTGGGATTATTACAGTCACCTTGCTGACTGGTCTGCCTGATTCCAGTGTTTCACTTCTCTTATCTCTCTGTCACATTTCTACGAGAGATAAGGCCGTCTTCCTAAGGCATGGCTTAGATCATTTTATTCCCTTGGAAAGCTCTAATAATTTTCAGCGCCTATTGGAATAAAGTCCAAACTCACTGCTGTACTAGTTAATTATTTACTTTTTTCTCTTCCCTTGTAAGTTTCCTACAGTTAAGGACTAGTCTTATCCATGCCTCTCCCCTCTCCAGCCTCCCAGGAACTTCAAACACAGTGCTCCACTTACGTAGAGTTCACACATTAAATAAACAAAATGATGATGCTGATAGGAAAAGATAGGCTTGAAGTTTGAAAGGCCACTAGGTGTTTTAGGAGGTTATTGGTGACATGCTAGAAAGCAGTTTGAGCAATATGATGGGATAACTTTGTCGAAAAAAAGAAGGAGAAAGAAGATGACAAACTGTTTACTTAAGAATTTGAGGTGGAGGTTGTCAACATCAGGAATATGCAGTTTGGGGTTTGCAGATTTTATTTTCAGATCGTAGCCCAGCATCTCTCTCCTGATGTTCTTAAAGAACATCTTGGAGTATTGGAAGGTAGCAGGTCAAATTGCTCGTTCAAATACTGTGCTTGCTTGCTTTTGCCTAAGCCATTGGCCTAGTAGCCCTAGTCTTCTAGAAGGAAGATTGATGCTGAGGGCTGCCCTGGCAGCCCTGTCGGAATTCACTAAGTGCCCCACATTTTCAGGCTCCATTCCTGAGGAGTTAACAGTGTCCATATCAATTAGCTGGCAGGGCTCTGAGTCCCCAAAATGGTCTTTTATGCAATGAAAGTGGCAGCAGGCCAGCACTAGTTCCCCCAGTGACAAACCGTATGCTCATTTCCCCAGTGTCCGTAGACACCATGCACTTTTCAACAGTCCTGGCTCTAAAGACCCAACCTTCACATTGGAATTCTGCAGTACAGGAATTGCTTCCAGGATTTTACCAAGAGCTGGAATTCTTTCAAGTCAGAATCTCTTATAATCTCTGTATGTCAGTCTCCTTTCATCTTTCCACCTATGTGATTCATTCTCTCTCTCTCGCTCTCGCTCTCGCTCTCCTCCACCTCTCTCTTTCCCTCCTTCTCTTTTTCTTTGAGAGACAGGGGTCTTGCTGTGTCACCCAAGCTGGAATGCAGTGGCACAGTCATAACTGACTGCAGCCTTGAACTCTTGGGCTTAAGCAATCCTTTTGCCTCAGCCTCCTGAGTTATGTGGTTCTCTCTTAATAATAGCTTTGTTGAGTGTTTTGACCATGCCTGACACTGTTTTTACATGCATAATTTTATCCTCTATGAGATGAAGTTACAAATATTGTTCCCACTTGGCTTATGAAGCGGCATGCTTAGGGCAGGTAACTTGACTTTCAGAAGTCATAAAGCTTGTTGGGGCAGAGAGTACTTGGAGAAGCTGGGACCTGCTGAGTTGTCTGTATTCAGAGCCTGTGCTCTCAAGCACTATGCAAATGTTGCTTCCTCTTGGGTACCCAGAAGGACTACAAGCCAGTGAATTACACTAGAGAAAGTATAGAATGCTGAGATGGTAAAATGTTTTGAGTTTAGCAAATGATGAAAGCCATTGTATTCTTTCCCCTTCTTGCTCTCCAATTATTTCATCATTCCATAAATGGTTTCAACCTTGCATATAAGGTACACGTATATTTTGGGGAACAGTAATTTTATAGAGGCTCACCAAAATCCCCAACCTTAATAGCAACTTTCTGCCTCTTTCTCTTGCCACTTCATCCCCATCTGCACTGGACATAATCTTGAAGCTAAGAGAACATAGTTAGCTCCCAACAGAAAACATGCCTGGAGTTTTCCTGCAGATCCCCATTCTCTTAGGAAGCATAATGAAGCAGTGCCAGTTCATTGTTTTCTCAGTCTATTGTCTGATTTCCTTGAAGACCAATATAATTGCATCAGTATTCTCCCTAATCCTAATAACCCCCCTCACCCCCCCAACACACACACACACACACACACACACACACACGTGCACGTGTTTTTCCTTATTAATTGGTCTTTGAGTTAATGGCCTGAGACACTTTCAGATGGAACATGATGGTCCTTTATGCAGTTAGAACTCTGGCAAGAGAACAGTCACTTTGTTGGGGTAGACCCATTGATTTGGTGCTAGAATGTTTGAGATGTAGATTAGATAGGAATCAAGTGGGACTGACTCAAAGACACTATTTATTAGCTCACATGCCCTACCTAATCTTAGCTGATGTGTCTATTGTTTGCTTCTAGTACTCAGATGTATTTACCAATGTTCATCTGTAGCCATAAGTTACTTAGTATACCCTCTGACTTTCTTGAAAGTCTGACCTTTCCCCCTTTATGACTTCTTGGAGAATAAAATGGAAATATATACATATTCCTTTTTTGTTTGTTTGTTTTTTTGAGACAGAGTCTCCCTCTGTTGCCTAGGCTGGAGTGTAGTGGCTCGATCTCAGCTCACGACAACCTCCGCCTCCCAGGTTCAAGTGATTCTCCTGCCTCAACTTCCCGGATAGCGGGGATTACAGGCATGCACCACCATGCCTGGCTAATTTTTGTATTTTTAGTAGAGACAGGGTTTCTCCATGTTGGCCAGGCTGGTCTCAAACTCCTGACCTCAGGTGATCCACCTGCCTCAGCCTTCCAAAGTGTTAGGATTACAGGCATGAGCCACCATGCCTGGCCCAATATATACATATTCCTGTTGCTTGGCCATGATCTAAAAACTTGAAGGGGCTATCTGCCAGAAGGTTTTGGGATGATATCTGTTCAGTTCTGAAGGCAAGTCTGTGCATATCTCATCCCTCACTGACTTTTGCAGCCACTTCTATACTAATAACATTGCCTTCTACCCTGAACGCTGAACTGTCCTATTTTGGAGGTTCTTAGGGGTTAGTTCCCCAGAAACCATCTGTTCCAAATATGCTTGATTTCAGCTTAGGACTTTCCAGAAAAGCCTTCCTTGACTTAGAAGAAAGATAACATTCATTGATCTTGCTATGCTCCCATCTCATCACTTCCATTTTCCTCCCCAGGGACACAACAGTCATCAGTCACTCTCCTAACACCAGCTATGACACAGCTCTAGAAGCTCGCATCCAGAAAGAGGAGGAAGAAATCTTGATGGCCAATAAGCGTTGCCTTGACATGGAGGGCAGGTAAAATGTTGTTCTGGACCCTGAGGAATCTGAGACATTGATATAGAGACCAGATAGGATCTTTATTCACAACTAGGAAATCTGATCATGCAGCCTCCCCGCTCCACCATCACCCCTGCCAGCCTGTCACTTAAAGGTGTGAGATGCAATGACCTTTACCTTGATAATCTCCACTAAACATGGAATTCCAGGTAGGGTTTCTGTCCCTTTGGCCTTCCTAATTGCTTTTCCTCTGCCCTCTGCCTGAGCTGAATTGTTGGCATTTGCACTCTGGGGTATTCTTTCTAGCACTGCACTGCAACCCTGTGATACAGCAGATTGCTTAATAAAAGAGTAAAAGAACATCTGCTCGGCCGGGCACAATGGCTCACGCCTGTAATCCCAGCACTTTGGAAGGCCAAGGCAGGTGGATCACCTGAGGTCAGGAGTTCAAGACCAGCCTGGCCAATATGGTGAAACCCTGTCTCTACTAAAAATACAAAATTTAGCCAGGTGTGGTGGCGGGCATCTGTAGTCCCAGCTACTCAGGAGGCTGAGGCAGGAGAATCGCTTGAGCCTGGGAGGCAGAGGTTGCAATGAGTCAAGATCGTGCCATTGCACTCCAGCCTGAGCAACAGAGCTAGAGTCTGTCTCAACAACAACAACGAAAAGAACATCTACTCAAAGTGGAGGTAGGATACCTGATTCCTTTTATAAACACATGATCATTTACTTATTACCTGAAGGTTGTCGCTCATTCATAGAAGATCTCATCTTCTCACTGAGTAAATTGTTTCCATCGACTGAGATTCTTCACTACAGCACCCAGTACATCAGTTCATTCTCTCATATTCAGCCTTTTTTTTCACTGGTACTTTATTGTGACTTACTAAGGTTTAAGCAACAGCTCCTGGATGCTCTGCTGTATCCATTTGGGTGTGCAGAAAAAAGAAAAAACATGTTTTAAAAACTGTAGCACACCATCCCTTGTTTTCCAACTCAGAACTAACTAGATCAACCTTTAGTCGAAAAGATAATGGGAGCTCCATGTAGTCATGTAGTCAATTAGACCAAAATGTGGAGGTAGCAAGAAGGTTTTTTTTTTTTTGAGATGGAGTCAGTCTCGCTCTGTCACCCAGGCTGGAGTGCAGTGACACTATCTTGGCTCACTGCAACCTCCGCCTCCCAAGTTAAAGTGATTCTCCTGCCTCAGCCTCCCGAGTAGCTGGGACTACAGGCGCCTGCCACCACACCCAGCTAATTTTTGTATTTTTAGTAGAGACAGGGTTTCACCATGTTGGCCAGGCTAGTCTCGAACTCCTGACTTTGCAATCCGCCCACCTCGGCCTCCCAAAATGCTGGGATTACAGGCGTAAGCCACCACGCCAAGCCCACAACAAGGTCTTGATATGTTCTTTGTCTTTGGCTCCTAGGATTAAGACCCTCCATGCCCAGATTATTGAGAAGGATGCCATGATCAAAGTACTCCAGCAGCGTTCCCGGAAGGAGCCGAGCAAGACAGAGCAGCTGTCGTGCATGCGGCCAGCGAAGTCTCTGATGTCCATTTCCAATGCTGGATCAGGCTTGCTCTCCCACTCATCCACCCTGACTGGCTCCCCCATCATGGAAGAAAAGCGAGACGACAAGAGCTGGAAGGGGAGCCTAGGTAATGACAGTAAATAAGGAAGATTATAGTCACGTGTTCAAAGAGAGCCCTGAGATAAGCACCCATGCTTAAGGAAAAGGGATGATGGTCCAGGTTCTAGAGAGAAAGGTGTACCAGGGATTTGGGTTTTTTTTTTTTTTTCCTCCTGAGACCCTAGTTCCACATTCTGGAGCTCCTCCACACTTTGAAGTCTCCCGGTGAGAATACCGATTGAGGCCAAGGCGTAGAGGACAAGAATCTTGAGTTTCATTTGGGTGTGAAGGAAGATAACTCTAATTTCCTCTAAACTATTCTCAGATTTGGCCTTTGCCATGCGGCACCTTTATCTTTCTCCAAAGCCCACGTGGCCTTTGTGTCGTTCCAGATTTCAAAATTCCGGCATTTCTGTGTTCCTTCCTCCTCTATAATAGGAGAACCCAGAGTTTTAGTTACACTAAATCGTTTGGGTAGCAGGTTTTGTTCCCACAGTGTTGTGAGATGAGAACAGAATGTACTTTTTCATTCCGTTCCTGTCCATTCCCTCCCCTCTAATCAAAACCCCAGATATATTGTGGATACCACGAGGCACATTTTTAGAGCCTGAGGAAGGAAGCTTATATATATTTTTATTTTAACCCTTTTTGTTGCTTTTAATTCCTTTCTTGGTCCTCTGATACTTGTAATATCTTTTGGTTAGAATAAGCATTTTGGGGACTATGGTCATGGTGAGAACCTTAGATCACACAATTATTACCACACTCAATCTGTGTCAACAGACTTCTTCCCCAGATCCTTTCTTGCTCCCTGGTAACGTGTGGTAATGGTTTATAAGTGGAGCCAAGTAGGAGCATTCTGACAACTTGGTGGAACCCAATCACCATTGGAAAAATAAGTCAAAACAGATACCCAGGTCACTTACAGGCTTAATACGTTGTGCCAGGTGATGGATGAGGACCAGAAGGGATCTTCGAAGTCTGTAAGAAACTTTTAGCCATGGTTGGAGGAGACTCACACGCTGATTTCTGGGTTCCCTGGAGGCAAAAATAAATAATTTAGAATATTTTAAATTATTTGATATTTAATATTTAAAATAATATTTAAAATATTTAAATTTTTAATATTCATTTATTTAAAAATAAATAAATTTCTTCTGAAATTTGAATGGGAGAACGGGTAATTAGATGTCTGGATTTGAATCACCTATTGTTTTCTAACGTCTGTTCCTCTTTCATTTGTAGGCATTCTCCTGGGTGGAGACTACCGTGCTGAATATGTCCCTTCCACACCCTCGCCTGTGCCCCCCTCGACTCCCCTGCTCTCGGCTCACTCCAAGACAGGCAGCCGAGACTGCAGTACCCAAACTGAACGTGGGACGGAATCGAACAAAACTGCAGCTGTTGCTCCCATCTCTGTTCCTGCTCCAGTTGCTGCTGCTGCCACTGCTGCCGCCATCACTGCCACTGCTGCCACCATCACCACCACCATGGTAGCTGCTGCTCCAGTTGCTGTTGCTGCTGCTGCTGCTCCAGCTGCTGCTGCTGCTGCTGCTGCTGCCCCGTCTCCAGCCACTGCTGCTGCTATTGCTGCTGCTGTTTCTCCAGCTGCTGCTGGTCAGATTCCAGCTGCTGCCTCTGTTGCCTCAGTTGCTGCCGTTGCTCCTCCTCCTGCTGCTGCTGCTGCTGCTGTTCAGGTTGCTCCAGCTGCTCCGGCTCCAGTTCCAGCTCCGGCTCTGGTTCCGGTTCCAGCTCCAGCAGCGGCTCAGGCTTCTGCTCCTGCTCAGACTCAGACACCAACTTCAGCTCCGGCTGTGGCTCCAACTCCAGCTCCAACTCCAACTCCAGCTGTGGCTCAGGCTGAGGTTCCTGCAAGTCCAGCTACTGGTCCTGGACCACATCGTTTGTCTGTACCAAGTTTGACCTGCAATCCAGACAAAACAGGTAATTATTCCCTTTAGCAGGTAGGTTTTGGTTTAGTTCTGCTCTCAAATACAATTTATTTCTTGTTGCCTGATGTCTGGGCAGAGTTATCATTTGGACTGAGTTTTTCATGCTCTAAAGGAGAGAGAAGAGAGTCTGTAAATGACTTCTCATCCACCAAGATGGGAACAGGCATGAGTAGAGGCCATTATCTTAGCAGAAGTAAATGAGGGAGGTGGCAGGCAAGTCTCATTTTGCCATTGGCTTCATGAGGGCTCTGATGGTGTCTGGTTCTAGAAATATGGGTTTTTTCTTCATCCCTAAGTGTTTTCTAAACCTTATTTCCATTTAGATGGGCCTGTGTTCCACTCCAATACTCTGGAAAGAAAAACTCCCATTCAGATCCTGGGACAAGAGCCTGATGCAGAGATGGTGGAATATCTCATCTAAACGGCCAAATCAAGAGCTGCAGATTATCAGCAAAAATGCTTTTAATCATTTTCCCCCTTTTATTGGTTCTTGTTTTGAGGGTGAGGACAAGGGTTGTGGGGAGGGGATGTTTTTTAACAGGACATTTTATTGGAACAATGTACTACTTGAGTAATACCATGTGAACACCAGTCTATTTTGGTATGCTTAGGGAGTACCTCTAAAGACAGATTAATCAGAATGTGCTCTAAAGCTTATTGTTTGAATTTATACGAATACTGGGACTGTTAACAGGTGGCTATACATCGATGTTTTCAATGTGCTTAAATTTGTTTAAATTTTCCATATTCTAGATCATTTTTTATTGAAGAGCACAGTATGTGTGGAAGACAGTGTATAACACGTAGTTTGGAAGTGGGAAGCTGGAGAGAATTGAGTGTGTGCTGTTTTGTATAGTTACTATCCTGTGCAGCAGCTGGAGAAAGCTCTCACCTCAGGCTTACAAAAGGGAATAGTTTCAGGAGCTATGTAAGCTGGAAAAAAGGTAGGGAGTTTCGGGGTGCAGAAGGGTACTGGAGCTAATTTTTTCTTCCAATTTCCCAGCTACCTTGCCCCAGTGAATTATGTTTGTCTTCATTTCAGTGGTGCTTTGGAAACGGATTCTTTTGGTTCCCTCCTGGAGGTTCATACATTCATATATATGCTCTGGAGTAATTTATGCATTTGGATAATTAATATATTGCTTTCAGATGCTGGGAGAGTACATTAACTGAGTGATGCACAACTTCCTCTCTCTCAGGGAGTTAGACCATCAGAGGCCTTGATGGAGAGTTGCATGAGGTGCTATACGCAGACTTCCATGGGTCTGTGTGTAGTCATGAACACAGCTTGCTTGCATTTAGTAAGACCAATCAGCTTAGTGTTTATTTCTTCTACAGCACAGATTCACTGGCTGGGTCTCCAGTCTCAAATTGCCAATCATTTGCAAAGTGAGGAAGGATCTTTGTTGACAGGTTGAATGCTTTGAATTTCTGGTGACTACTTTGAAATAACTTGTTTTGTTTGTCAAATTCTAAGCATATGTCTTAAAAGGCATTTTTGACTATCACCTCCAAGGGAATAGCGTGAGAAACCCAAAGTACTATGCTGCAGTCGGGGGAGAGGTGGATTGCAGCAGTATCCTCAACTACCTCTTCTCACTGTCAGTGACTCCATCTTGGAATACCTTTGGGAAGCAGCAGGAAATGTGCATGTGGGTAGAGATCAAAGGAGGCAATGGCTCCAAGCCTTGCCATAGGGCTGCCTCCAAGGACACAGAAGGATGCCAGTTGCCACAGGTCCCTGCCCTGTGTCACCTGTCTGCCCTTCATTAAGGTGACAAATCTGCAGATAGCATCATTAAGATCAGTTTTAAGGGGTGTAGGGAGGGTGAGGGAAGTGGGGGGTGTTAGGTAAGGGTGGGGGGTAGAGGTTTTGGGATGTCTTAGTTAGAAACCAGATTAATAGAAGAGTAGGCCTGATATATTACATCATGAGCCATAGTGATGAGGAATCTGAGAACTGGAGAGGTTCAGTGACTTTTTTTGAAAGTCATACAACACAGCTAACCATTATGCCAATCACCATGCTTATTTTGGGAAACTCTTATCTTTTTTTAATTCCATTTTATGAAAAGGCATCTTCATGGTCCAGGGAATATGTATCTTGTAAAATGTCCCTGGTTGGAGTAGCTTGTCCAGTCTTGACAAACTACTGAATTTCTGTCTTGCCTCTCCTTCAGTGCCTTTTAAAAGGTTTTCCCTTTTCTGATCTGCATTTCAACATAGAGTCACATAAATGTCCCCCTGAGAAACCAATCCCACTTCTTTCTAGGAGACTGGGTATCTTAGATAATCTTTTGGGGTTCCTCTGTGAGTATAGGAATGGTATCTTTCCTAACTATCTTCCAAAGGAATTATTTTGTGTGTGTGCGTGTGTGTGTAGAGACATAAAGGAGGGTGATGTGATTTTCAGCTAGTCCTTTCACATTTTCAATAATGAGGTAATCATGTTACATACACATTAGTCCTCAGTTATAAAGTGAATCTCAGATAGAAATTAAAAGTGCAGTTGTGTTAAGACTCTTTCATACTACCCTTTAGTCATAAGGAGAAAAAAAACCTCAAATAGTAGAAGCAGCAAGTAGCAAACTTCAGGAGAGCTACTTTCTGTCCAAATAATTTAAAAAACACTTTTCACCTACTCCTTTCATGGTTATAACACATTGGCAGACTTTTTGCTGGCTCTGGGAGCCATGATTTTAATCACATTCTGCAAGGTGACAAATGTCATACATTCCACATTGTGTGGTAGCCATCTCTTTAGACTCATGTGTTTTGGGGAAAGGAAGAAGTTCTTGGCTGAGTACCATTTTGAACTTTCCAGAACCTATCTGTCCTCTCACACCAGAGACAGTTCCTCTCTGCTCAGTTTCCAATCCCGGATAATTTGCTAAAATAACATTGTACATCCAAGAGAGGGAAGCGTATGTCAGTATATTATGCAGAAGATAGATACAGCCTTTTCAGAAGATCTCCACTAGTTGTTGTTCCAAAAATTCAAGTTTATGGGAGAAATCTCAATTAGCCACCTTTTCACAGTTGTGTGGATGTAACATTTGGGGGATCTTTCTGGACTCCTACCTATCTGTGCATTTTACCGGCACCTCAGGAAAGGAGGGTGACCAGGTTGTCTTAGCTTGTACTGCTTGGTGATCTCTGAGGACCTTCTAATTCAGTTGTACCCCAGTGTTCCATGTATAGAAAAACTTCATTAGAACAAACTTTACTTGATATGAAACTCCTATTAACAGTCTTTTTTTGAAATAAAAGTAGCTTGAGCTTTCTTTTAAAATCATGTATCTTGATTGTTGATTTAATGAAGGATTTCCTTTTAATGCTGCTTTTGAGCTTCAAGGTAATAGGACAGCAGGAACCTAAAATATCTGCCATCATCTGCCATAGGAAAGATACCCAGAGACCCATCATGTTCTCTTTTTGTTGTTACACTGTTGGGTGGGTATAACAATTGGAAAATGAACAAACCGATTGATTGTGCAAACTACTTTTTATGACAAGCCTAAACCCTCATAATGCGGCAGCTTAAAGTGTATACATATGCACTAACTTTGATCAATTATATTCTCATATCTGTTAGCCACACAATCTCCTATTATCTCAATTGCTTATGCGCACATGGAATATGTTACTTAAAACATGTGCATTCTTACTGAAAATGTTTTCAAAGGAAAGTATCAGCTGTGGGCTAATTGCCACCAATTTCAGCCTGCCACGATTCTTGGAAATATATCTTCCAAGTGCCATCCATCATCAGTAGGACAAGTGTCGGGAGTTTGTTTATTTTTTTCCAGTAGCAACGATGGATTACATGGAGCCATGAAACCTCCTTCTGGCCTCCCTTGTGATTAATGGCATGTGTTTGTAAAATGGATAGCTGGGGTTGGCAGATGGCTGGAGAAGAATCGCCTTTGGTTTAAAATGTATGTGGTCCCCTAATGATTATGACCCCATTCTGTAATCAGCTGAGCTAGTTCCAATAAAGTTAAGCAGGTTTAAATCCACTTTGTGCCTATCTTTTCACTGACAATAAAGTTAGCTATTTTAAAATGCAGTACCGTGTGGAAAATGCTTTGGTGTTTACCCGACAGAGGCTTTATTTGTGCTGTATCAGTGATTACTTTCAATTCAGTATGCAGTGAAATTGCCTTTCAAGGGCAGCGTGCAGCAGAATTTGCATTTGCTTGAAGTATGGAATGTGATTATAGATTATAAAGTATTAAGACAACACCACAGGCCACATGCTCTAATCGGTCTCTTTATATACTCAGGCAGCATATATTAAAAGCTTTGCATCTTTTTATCTTCTGGTTTCTAGGGATAAAATGATGGCCACCCAAAGCAGAGAATTCATCCTTTGGTTAGCATTTTGGAAGGCCCCTTGATATTCCTTTTGTACCCTTGTTCTGATGCCAATTCATCAGTTTTGGTTGAGGGAGCTTGTTATTAAAAACAAATCAAAACCACAAACGAGTTGGCTCTTCACTGAAAATGTTAAGGCTGCCTTTACACTGTCCTTTCTGTGCCTCCTGTTTACCAATGAGTTCCAAACCTGACTGGTGAGGCAAGGATCCCCAAGGACTTTGAAATGACACGTTTTCACAGTGAAATAGACTTGATGGGTGTTGCGAAAGGGATAGGGCAGGGGTCTAGAATTCATTCAACTGTAAATTTGATTTTTCTTAAAGTTGGACTTGATTCCCTCCATATTTATGATGAGTGCTTTGAAAACCGTATGGATGAAAGGCCTCCCTCTTTTTCAGGACAAACAAGATAAGGTATTAAGTTAACCAGACCTTCTTACAAAGCTTTGCAAAGCATTCTTTTCAGAAATGTATTGCACCCATTTCTTAAGGAGCAGTCACTTGTTGAAAGAAAAAGCAAATGTTCCTTCAAAAATGTGTTAGATTGGCCGGGCATGGTGGCTCACGCCTGTAATCCCAGCACTTTGGGAGGCTGAGGCGGGTGGATCACGAGTTCAGGAGTTCAAGACCAGCCTGGCCAAGATGGTGAAACCCCATCTCTACTAAAACTACAAAAATTAGCCAGGCGCGGTGGCAGGTGCCTGTAATCCCAGCTACTTGGGAGGCTGAGGCAGGAGAATCGCTTGAACCCGGGCGGCAGAGGTTGCAGTGGGCCAAGATCTTGCCACTGCACTCCAGCCTGGACGACAGAGAGACTCCATCTCAAAAAAAAAAAAAGTGTTAGATTGCATTGTAGGAGCATTTCTAGATATTATTGTCCAGTTATATAACTGATCTGGCATCTGCATGGTACTTCATCTCTCCCTTTCTGTGTGCATTTCTTATTGAGATAAGTGATCTGCACACCCTATATGAGTTACACAGTGGCAGAAAAAAAATGTTCTGCTTCCCACCTCCATCTTATTCTGCAGTAAGGTTTTTACTGGAGAAAAAAATGTAAATGGTTTGGTCTTAGATCACTTTCTACATTGACTGGCCATTGCCCTTGTATTTCAGTGAAGAGCCCTGTGTTACAGGACTTAGTTTCCAAGAAGAAAAATGTTCCCCACAGCACCAAAATTTTATAACACATTACAAATGCCCACTCTTTAGATGCACAAACTAACCAAGCCCATGGTATGTGTTTTGGTCTCCATGTTTTTTTATTTGCTAGTAGCCTCTACCAATGGATTCAGGCACATGTGAGTTGTTGAATAACTACTTACTAGATGGTGCCATTATGTAGATGGCCCTAGAATACAAAATTTAAAAATAGTCCATGATTCTAGTTTATTACAGAAAACCACACACAGACACACACATTTATAATTCATTGTGATATATGAAATAGCAAAGGTTTGAACAAGAATACAGAACTAATGCAAAGGAGGGAATGATTGTTGGGATGGCACAGGGAGAGGGGAGTGGAGAGGAACTAAACTGAGCTTTGAAGGATATGTAGATGTTAACTAAGTGAACCAGAGGATGGGGATCAACATTCCATGCAGAAGGCATAGCATGTGCAAGGACAATCTCACTTTGTCAGACCTGCAATCAAATGAAGACTCTGTTTCCAAGATCAAAGTCCCTAGAGAACTGCTCTGAATTTTAACAACCTACTAATGGAAACAAACTCACTCAGTCAGGTGGTAGAATGTACTAGTCTAGAAGTCAAGAGAACATAAAGATTCAGTCCTACAGCTGCCACTAAACAGATACTTACTTGTGGGCAAGTTCCTTAACAGGATCAGAGAAGTTTATCAGTAAAATGGGGATAAATACCTGTCCCTGTGAACCTTGTGGAAAGGGATAGGAGAGGCTAACAAAGTAAGAATATAAAAATGCCAGTCAAGGCTGGGCACAGTGGCTCATGCCTATAATCCCAGCACTTTGGGAGGCCCAGGCGGGCAGATCACCTGAGGTAGGAAGTTTGAGACCAGCCTGACCAACATGGAGAAATCCCGTCTCTACTAAAAATACAAAATTAGCTGAGTGTGGTGGCGCATGCCTGTAGTCTCAGCTACTCGGGAGGCTGAGGCAGGAGAATCACCTGAACCCAGGAGCCAGAGGTTGCCATGAGCTGAGGCCGTGCCATTGCACTCCAGCCTGGGCAATAAGAGCGAAAACCCCGTCTCAAAAAAAAAAAAAAAAAAAACGAAAACAAAACAAAACAAAAAGATGCCAGTCAAAGCAAAGGGCTGAATCTATAAAGATGAGATGGTTTCTTTAACTTTTTATTAAGGAAAAATTCAAGCATATGCAAAAACCGAATACCTAGGGCACCTCCATTTACCCATTTCTAGGCTTCAACAATTATCAATACATAGCTGATCTTGCTTCATTTATCACCCCCACCCACCCTATATTATTTTGGAGCATATCCCAGACATTATAGCATTTCATCCATAAATATTTCAATATGCATGATGATAAAATTTTTAATAATGTAAAAGTCAAGTGTTACATCTGGAACCAAAATATGTAACACATCAAACAAACAAAACGACAGCATGTTTGTGCTTTGCCACTTACAAAGCTTCTTGGTTCGATACCACAACTCATGCTTTAAATTGAAACATACGGTCTCAAAAACAGAGGGGTTCCTTCTCTCACAACCCACATATCAAAGGGCAGGATTTTTTTTTTTAAAGGCTCTCCAGTGTAGGTTCCAAGTTATTATTTCTCCTTCACTCATATAAAAAGCTCTGTCTCCCTTAATGTCCCTGTCATCCAGTTGTTCCTTGTTTACCCTCGTCTACTAAGTTGGTCACTATCCCAAGTGCACTGATGGTTTTGGGCCCTGGGTCACAGTTGTCTCTCTACCCCAAACAACCCAGACAGCATCTTGGCCCATCAGCTCCTTGGCCTCTCTGCCTTCACTGACCTCCACGTCCATTCCACCTCAGCTCACTGTGCCCATGGCCAACCCAGAGCTGGTCATCAATCAGCACTGCTCCACTGTGGACATGTCCACCAGTACCCCACTCTCTGACCACAGTCTCCCACCCTCTCAGTTTGCCTGCTCTGACTCTATCTACCTTTTCACGTCAAAGAGACCTCAAATCCCTCAATGCCTCCATTTCCTCCCAAACTTTTAGCTCTTACCCGTCTATTCTTGGCCTCAAACTCAATCACTTGAACCTGCAATCAATTCATACCCTCCAAGAACCTCAACCATTCATCACAAAATCAGAAACTCATGAGTCATCCTTGATACCTCTCTCTCTCTCTGATAGCTAACATCCAATCTATTACTGATCCTATCAAAATAAATCTCAAAACTCATTCACTTCATTCCAACTCTACTGCCAACAGCCTATTCTAAGCCACCATTATCCTTCACCTAGACTATTTTAGTAGCCTATTCACTGATATGTCATGCCGAATCTTTTTTTGTTGTTTTTTTTTTTTGAGACGGAGTCTCATTCTTGTTGCCCAGGCTGGAGTGCAATGGCGCTACCCTGGCTCACTGCAACCTTGGCCTCCTGGGTTCAAGTGATTCTCCTGCCTCAGCCTCCCAAGTAGCGGGTTACAGGCACCTGCCACCACGCCCAGCTAATTTTTGTGTTTTTAGTGGAGATGGGGTTTCGCTATGTTGGCCAGGCTGGTCTCAAACTCCTGACCTCAAGTGATCCACTCACCTCAGCCTCCCGAAGTGTTGGGATTACAGGTGTGAGCCACTGCGCCCAGCCTGCCATGCTCAATCTTGTCCCACTGTTTTTATTCCAGTCACTAGTCAGCAACAAATATAATTAATATCATGTCATTTCCCTGCTTACAATCTTTCAAAAGCTTCCAATTGCAGTGTGAGTAAAATGGTGTCACAAGAGGCAAAACAACTAACCCAAAGTTTTATAATTAGTGAATTTGGAACCAGGATGCAGATATCTTGAACTATTATTCCATCAGAATCATTGTCACACAATGTAATGAATATCTTTTTTCTTTATGCTCAAAGGATGCTACTGAGATGACATCATTATTTTCTCTGATATTAACCTAGAGCAACTATTTTTGAAGTGTGCTCCAAACCATCTGTCTTGAAATCACCTTTTCCCTGGCCTTGCTCCCAGAGACGCTTATCCTGTACTTCTAGAGTAAGACCAAGGAATTTGCATTTTAACAAGCTTCCCAGGGGATTAAAAAAAAAATTATGATAGACACACAATAATTGTACATATTTATGGGGTACAGTATGATATTTCAATGCATGTACAAATTGTGTAATAATCAAATCAGGAATATTAGCATATCCATCATCTTAACAATTTATAATTTCCTTGTAATGAGAAGATCCAGAAACCTCTCTTCCTAGCTATTTTGAAATATACAATATATTGTTAACTCTAGTCATCCTACTACGCAATAGACCACCAGAACCTATTCCCTCTATTTAACTATATAGCTTTATATCTCTCCTTCCTCTTACCTTCCCCATCCTCTGGTAACCACCATTCTATTCTCTACTTCTACGAGGACAACTTTTTAGATTTCACATATGCGCGAGATCATGCGGTATTTCTCTTTCTGTGCCTGGCTTGTTTCACTTTGACATGACATCCTCAAGGCTCATCCATGTTGCTGCAAATGACAGGATTTCCTTCTTTTTTACAGCTGAATAGTATTCCATTCTGCATATATATATATATATATATATATGTGTGTATATATATATGTGTATATATATATATACACACACATACACACCCCACATTTTCTTTATCCATTCATCCATTGATGAACACTTAGATTGATTCCATATCTTTGCTATTGTGAACAGTGCTACAATGAACATGAGAACGTTGCTATCTCTTCAGCATGCTGATTTCATTTCCTTTGGATATGTACCCAGTAGTGGAATTGCTAGATCTTTGTAGCTCCTTCTGAAAGCACATACTTTGAGAAACACTGGCCAAGGATTTCCTGGTATTTATATACTTCTCTTCATCTCTTCAGTCCCCTTGCTACATAACAGACTCCCAACTGCATGTTGTCAAATGGGTAAGTCTGGTGTGGGTATTAGCTATCGCACACCCTGGTACTTCAGTGGACAGTCACTTTATTTTCTTAATTCACCTATAGTACCTATGGTGAAATGGCTGCCTATTCAGCTCCCCAGATATGACTCTAAGTAGTTGGATTTACTGCTCTGATCAAACAGGTCATGTTGTTGGCTACTTTTGTTGTTGGTTTACATGGTTTGTAGTTCTTGAGGCAACCACAACCACATTTGTAATCTTGGCCAGCTCATTTACCTCCAATGACCGTTCTGTAATATGAGGTCACTGGATTATGATCTCTAATGTCCCTTCTGGCTCTTACATTCCGTGATTCCATGAGACTAAATACTGCCTCTGAGGTCATAAATTCTTTCACATGGATCCCAAATTGCCTATGCAGCACAGATTAAAAACAATTTAAAATCTGAATATACTGAAAATATTCTACAGGCCTGCAAATTTACCCATGAAGCCTCAATTTTTTTCCTCACTAGTTGTATCTGTATTTGATAATTTAGTCTCCCATTTTGGCTATACCTACTCCATTCTCCTACTTTGTATATCATTTTCCAAAGAAGACAGGCCCACAAGAATGAATTTCCCCCCAAAATCTGAAGAGACCAAAACAGAGCAAAGGCAGGAGAGTTTGTATATATTTTTAGCCATGAGTCTGTGGTAATTTGCGTTTATCCAGTTTTATAAGGACTAAGTGGCACAAACAAGGGAGGGGAAGAGGGAAATATTCAAGGCATTTGTCATGTCTCAGTAGATGGTCAAGAAAAGTGTGGCGGTTGCTTAGCCACCATAATACCCATGGGAATAACTAGAGCTAGGAAAAGGGGAAAATAAAATTACTTTTTTGTGAACTGCCAGGTGTTGAAAACTAGTTGTGTGACAGATACATAACTTAGGTATTCTTTGCAACAGCCAAAGTTGTAAGATCTAACAGAAAAAGGCTGGGGTGGGGGTTGGGGTGGTGCATATCTTTCAATACTCTTTTCTTTCTCTCACACCTAAGGGCAGATCCACATTTTGTAAGTCCTGAAGCTTACACAATTTGGAAGATCCTCTTTAAGAAAAAGAATTTTAAAAATTATTAATACACAACCAGATACTAATTATGTAAAACTAGAAATCACAGCTAAGTACAAATTTTTAAAAGCTGAGAAATACCACAAACATCACAATATAAAACCCTAACCAGTATTTTTTAATTAATTAACTGCAAACACACCTCCATAGTACTTTTTTTCTTGCATATTTGGCTTCATATTCTTCGTTTCCTTCTTTATATGGTAATGGTTTTGCAATATTGAGATAATTCAGTCTTTCCACTAGCATGGTTGATAAAAATTTATTATTATTACTGATATTTGGGAAGCTAAAGCACGTAACTTTACACACAGATGTTCTCAGTGCTTGTAGAACTAATTCATGTTTGTGCTCTACGAACATAATAATTCTGATAAATTATGCTTTATGCAGTTCCCATCACAGATTAAATAAAAGCACAATTCATAGTTGTGTACATTGTATTATTGAGTATATTCCTAACAGAAGAGAATTTCCTCTGTGTTTAGGCATTAATGAGATCTGAATATTCTGCATACCACTTTGCACATCAGGTGATTGAAGGAATTAGTCATGGACTAGCATCTGAATCCATACATTTCAAATCTTGTTTCTCTTCCAATACCACACACTTTCAGTGCCAAGTACCATAAGACACTTTCATATAGTGATAAGACCTCTGGCTTTGCACCTTTGTAATTACCATGCTGGATAAGTTAGCAGAATAAACTGTAGGGGTATTTCTGGAAGCCATTCCTTTACCAGGGTAGGTAAGCAATGATTTATCTATACACAGGACTGACTGAAACCCGTATAAACCTATCTCGCTAAACACAAACTGAATGTATCTCCAACTCAACTTTGCCTTTGTGGGATCTCCAACATGAGAGAAAGTATAACACAAGGAAATCAGAGTAGAAAGAGATGATACTTGTTTTAGTCAAGAATCTTCAAAGAAATATAACAAAGAAACATAACCAAAGAAATATAGCATACACACACACAGGAATATAACACATATATGTTCATTTCTTTGGTTATGTACAAAGTACATAAGTAGAGCATTTGCCCCTGCTCTACTCATCCTGGTTTCTGAACTTGTTGAAAACTAGGGTATAGTTTTTACAACTCAGGTGGATCCCTCATCTTCAGGAAGTATATTTTTGTTAAAGCTTTCTGAGATCTATGCCGTCCTTTCCATATTCTCAGTGCTTCTCTTCACTGCCTCCCATCCCTTCCTCCCTTTCCTCTGGTTTCTCCCTTTTTTCTCGTATTTTTGTTACTTTTGGCAGCTACTACATATATTTTTGAATCTGTACATCATATATACATATATATGCATGTGTATATATGTATATATATTGAAATTGTCCTATGTAATTCATACTACACATCCAATCCATCAGCAAATCTCATCAGTTCTACCTTCACAACTTACCCAGAATCTGATCACTTCCACTGAGTTCTGCCAGCTCAAGTTTCACTTTCTTCTGTTGTATCACCATCTCTTCCACAGTTCATTAATCTCCGCTTTCTATTCTTCATTTAGATGGTTAATTACTTAATTATTTTTTAAATTTTATGGAGGAATGTTTTAATCTACTCAGCAGCAAAATTTTTGTGGTGTTTTGTTTTTGTTGTACTTTTCCACCTTTTTTAAAATAGTGTAGTTTTATCAATATTGTGCCAGTCCATTTTTAATTATCCACCTTTGCATGATTTAGATTATCCTAGCTCAGCTACTTACAGGTGGCTCCAGTGATGGAAAAATGGACCAAGGTAGTCCTCCATGTTTCACAATCTGAAAAAAAGAAAAAATTTAGACAAAATTAACAGTGTTTATTTGAGCAAAGTATGATTCATAAATCGAGCAGTACTCAGAACCCAAAGAGGTTCAGAGGACTCCAGTCTGCAACTTGGGCAGTGAGTATCTATAGACAGAAAAAGTCCGAAGAAAGCAGGAACAAGAAACAAAAAGCAGATCCGTCATTTGAAACGTACCTTCCTTGTAAAGGTTAAAGCAGAGGGGACTTCCTTATCATGCTGACTAAAACTGGCCTATTTAGGGATTTGGCCATTTTCTTTCTTTCTCTCCTGATTTCTCGGAAGATCAGAGAAACAACTTAGTTTCAGCTTGTTGGTGTATCTTTAGCATGGATGATTCAATTTTGGGTTGGTCTGTTGGGGCCTAGTGCAGGAGCTTAGTCCAAGTCAATAGCCTCCTATAAATTTTATTTAACACAGTCAAAAACCTCTTCCGCTACAGGCAGAGAAACAGACTGCTTACTGCAAATATGGCTCCTTTGTGTGGTTCCTTGTCTAGTCCCACCTCTTCAGCCACTCTAAGCCAAACTTCTTCTGGGAGGGCATTTGCCCCTGCTCTACTCATCCGGGTTTCTGAACTTGTTGAAAACTAGGGTATAGTTTTTACAACTCAGGTGGATCCCTCATCTTCAGGAAGTATATTTTTGTTAAAGCTTTCTGAGATCTATGCTGTCCTTTCTATATTCTCAGTGCTTCTCTTCACTGCCTCCCATCCCTTCCTCCCTTTCCTCCGGTTTCTCCCTTTTTTCTTGTATTTTTGTTACTTTTGGCAGCTACTACATATATTTTTGAATCTGTACATCATATCTGTCTTAGTAGATGCGTGGAGCTTGCAGGGATTTTTTATTGCATTCCCCTTGTTGCCCTTGCATGATTTCCAGGAAATGAAAGGGAATATGCTGACTTCTACAGCCATTTTGATATTGCAAATGGCCTTGTCTATATCTGCTCATTACTGTATCTCCAGAGCCCAGAAGAGTGCCTGATGCAAAGTAAGTGCTCAGTAAATACTTTTAATAAATGAATGAATGAATGAATGATTAATCTAGCAAACCGCATTCACCCCTCCTGTATTGAGCCATTGTGGTTGCTGGAGAAAGATGTGCAGATCGGTGCCATCACACATTCATAGGCTCCAATTTCAGCTGGGACCTTCTGTACTTGTCCTTGGCCAGTGTCCTATTCCCCTCAGCAAGTATTCGACACATAGTATTCTTTTCACACAACCTGCAAATATTCACCTCCCTTACTCACAGATAGCAGTCAACGCCCATTTCTATGTGAAAGCAGAGTCTGCAGTTGGGAACACGAGGTTCATATTAAAAACATATAGCATAGCAATAGGTAGAGTGCAGTCGTTGAACCAATCAGAAAGCAGTTCAGCTGTAAAGAGCTACTTTTGCTGTGCTGGTGTTAACCAGCTCAAAATCTGCCTCAGGAATAACCTCAACGTCCAGCCTTCTCCAATGGCAGACTTACCAACAGCTTCACTCAACTCACATTTTTCTCTGGTCTCTGAGGATAAAGCATCCTTCCAGACCAAGATTAACTTTCACACCTCAATCTTCGCTCTGGACCTCACCCCCTTCTCATCCTCAGGCACCTTGGTCCACCCACAAGCTCCCAGTTTCCCTTGTCTGCAACCTCTTCCCTCCTCCCTGGGTCCTCCCCCAATCTAATCAAGGTGCTCAGGCTGCAGCCTCATCTCCTTCTCTTCACAGCCACGTTTCTCAGGCCAGAAACTCAGATGAAGGATCCAGCGAGAAGCCTTCTTTTCCAAACTAGGGCACAGGTGGGGAAGAAGCTGCAATTCAGAAATTAACAGAACAAGGAAAGTGCCCCAAACGCAAAGCCCCAGCAGTTGGAATTTAGAATGAAGGAACCTGAGGCAGGCTGCTTGAGTGCTTCCTGAGGTGGGATAGAGTCCTTGGGGTAGATCAATAGGTCCAGCTGTGGGATAGTCCAGGCAGACAGAGGCAGAGACAGGGAAGCTGAAGAGGGGGTGGCTGATAATGACAGTCATCTTCAAATATTTGAAGGGCTGTCAAGTGAAAAGGAAGATTTACACTATATAGCCCCAAGGCTAGGCCTACAAGCAATGGGTGGAACCAAAGGGGAGTGAAATTTCTGCAGTGAGAGCTTTCTATCTAAACTCTCCAGAAATGGAATGAGCTGTTTAGAGAAGGATTAGATCCTCATCATTAGAGAAGTACAGTCCAGAGGCCAAATAATCACTTACTGGACGTTTATCATGCTGCAGTACTTATTTAGTCACACTCCTTTAGAAGAGTACATGTGATTTCTTTAGGTGTCCTCAGCATTTGTCACAGTGCCTGATTTAATGCCTGCTACATAGTAGGTGCTCAACGAGTGTTAGTTATTAATAATAAAAATAATGGTAAGTTCTCAATAAATGTTTTATAAAATGACTACACTAAAATAGGATTAAAATAAGCATCATGAGGATTGGTAGACGAAGTGACATTTTTAAACATGCTATTCTTGTAGTTTCCATAAAGATCAAATATGTGAAGGCCCTTTGCAAATTGTAGAGTGTTATTATCAACATTAGGTATTGGGCCAAGGACGGTGGCTCACCCCTGTAAACCCAACACTTTGAGATACCAAGGCAGAAGGATCACTTGAGTCTAGGAGTTGGAGATCAGCCTAGGCAACATAGCCAGACCCTGTCTCTAAAAAGGAATAAAGAAAGAAAGAAGTATTTTCAGAAAGTTCATCATCATTTTTTTTTTTTTTTTTTGAGACGGAGTCTCGCTCTGTTGCCCAGGCTGGAGTGCAGTGGTGCGATCTCGGCTCACTGCAAGCTCCGCCTCCCGGGTTCACGCCATTCTCCTGCCTCAGCCTTCCGAGTAGCTGGGACTACAGGCGCCCGCCACCACGCCCGGATAATATTTTGTATTTTTAGTAGAGACGGGGTTTCACCGTGTTAGCCAGGATGGTCTCGATCTCCTGACCTCGTGATCCGCCCGCCTCGGCCTCCCAAAGTGCTGGGATTACAGGCGTGAGCCATCGTGCCCGGCCGAAAGTTCATCACCTTAGTGCAGTCCTGTAGTAAGCCTTACGGGCAATACGATAATACATAAGCCTGGGCCCCTGATTTTGAGAAACTTCCAGTTCATAGAAACCAAATAAATGCAAACAAAGTAACTGGAGGAAACCAGTGCTAAATTGGTGGTGCTGTGTACTTACAGCACTTCTGATGCTCAAGGGGCCAGTGTGGCCCTGTTACTTTGTTGATGATTGCTGACATTCTTTAAGACTTCAGCATTGACTTCAACAGTAACAGGATTTGTGACTTTGGACACTGTCACAACTCCTTGGCATCTGTTTCCTCATCTGATAAATGAGAATAATAACTCCTGGTTTACTTTGAGGACCAAGTGATGTAATGTGCCAGAATATACTTAGTCAAAGTAAACCATACTCTACAAATGCAATTATGATCATCATTATACAAGCAATTCATTTATCTGCTCTTGTGATACCTAGCTAATACTCATTTTTTCTTACTTATCATGCTGATAATTGGTACCCAAATCATCCAACTTCTCTTTCTCCTTCTTTTTGGAAGGAAGATAATTGAGCCCTAGCGAGCATAAATCTACTTCCTGGGGTACCTGTTGAAATGTGGGCTAAAGCGACACCCCTTGGCAGAGGTACACATCCGTCCATTGTGGATGGCAACTGGTTGAGTGTAGAAGTGGGAGGTGAGGGTTGCAGAGTGCAGACTGACTGGCGTGTTGGCAGGTAACTCTTTCCCTTGTCTGATATGTGCTTCTCTTTCTTGGTTGGACCTCTCCAGAAATTGCTTGCAGGCTGGCCTAAGTGTCCGTTTTCAGTGTTTTTACACTGACTTCCTGCAGGACTGTTTTCTGAATAGCCTTAGATCTAATCATTTCTTCCCCTTTTCTCGCTCAGAGTTCTCCAGAAAGACTAGAGTGTGCTGGGAATGCAACATCCTAAGGTAAGTGGGGAGCTGGCTGGAGCAGCCCAGACTGTTTCAGCACCTCCTTACCCCCAAGAAACAGGGATGCTTTAGCCCAGTGAGTCCTGTGACTCTAGGTATAAAACCCAGGGTGGGTTGCTTTCTGGGGTCTCTCATCTACAGTGAAAGTGGGGGCATACTCAGTCAAGACTCCACCCACCCCAGGCAGCTTTCTGAGCCTTGGGGGACCAGCTCATAATGAATTCTAGGCATCTGTTGTCCCTTGCTGCCTACCTGTAAGTAATAAATCTGCTTCATGTAACTCGTTGCATGTGTGGGTATTCTATTTCAGCAGACTCAGACAAGTTGGTAACTGGTACACAGTGAACCTACTTTATACTTCCTGCTATGGACTGAATTGTGTCCACTCCCACCCAAATCCATATATTGAAGCCCTAACTCCCAATGTGACTGCATTTGTAGATAGGGCTTTTAAGAGGTAATAACGTTAAGCGAGGTCATAAAGGTAGGGCCCTAATCCAATAAGGTTGGCAGCCTTTTAAGAAGAGGAAGAGAGCACTCTCTCTTTCTCTTCCCACTCCTTTTCTGTTTCTTTCTCCTCCCATGAGCATGCACTGAGGAAAGACCACGTGAGGACACAGTGAGAAGACTGACCTTGCCTGACAGACTTTGATCTTGGACTTTCCAGCCTCCAGAAGTGTGAGAAAATAGATTTTTGTTATTTAAGCCATCCAGTCGATACAAGTATGCTGGTCTATGGTATTTGTTATGGCGTCCTGAGCTAAGAAACATCCCATCACACTTAAGTTACATGCAGACTTGCACACAGGAGCCATGGAGGAAGTGGCTACAAATCAAGAGGAACAGAAACCCCAGCCTGATCTGCAGCCCCTAAACACAGGGAGGAGTAGTGTGTGGTATGTGAACAATTGGCGCCTGTATCCCCAGACAAGGATAGCTGAAATTCAGTGTTGGGCTGGTGGAATCCACAACTGTTTTTTTTAGCAGGGGGTCGTTTGTGTTTTAAACTAAAGCCATATTTCTGAGCAAATTGCCGAATCCTTCTGTGGTAAAGCTGGCTAGGTTGAACCATGAGACGCTGAGTCGCTGAAGCAAGGAACAGTCTGTTTCTTTTTTTAGTGGTCAAGTTCTGTGGAGGCCTTCTGTAGCAGATGGGATTATTTCTGCACCTTCCTCTGGTATGTTTCTCCCCCTGCTTCTCTAGAACTGCAAGTATAAATAGAAATTGAAGTCAATTTAAAAATTAAAATATATTTTTCTTTATTTGTAAATTATTGCTATTGCTGTTTTTGATTCTGTGCTCCACTGAGCAGATTTATTTCCAGGGATGCAGAAGAAGAGGGGCTTCTTCAGACTACATCACCTTACAGGTCAATGCATGGGGACAGAACAAAAAACCACAGGCTTGGGGGCTGCTTCCTGCACAGGCAAAACTGCCTGCTGTCCTTGCTTCACCAACCTGCCTAGGAAAACATTTAGTTTCCAGATGCTATGTCTGACAGAGCACTTGTTCTTTCTTATGGTCCATGTGAGCTGAGCTAGGGATGCCTCTAGAATACAGTCAGAACTACTTTCTATAGTCATCGTTTTCAAGTAAATGTGTAAAGTTTAGGACAACAGGACAGGTGGGTGGTATAGGCTAGGAAAGATTCAGTGACATCTACTGGCCAACCTTGACTCTTTAAAGCACTGCTTAAAATTCATTTGGGCAGTATCTAAAAATACAAATTCCTGGGCTTCCATTCCCAGAGGATATGATTAAGTTGGTCTGGCATGGGATCTGAGTATCTGCATATTTAATAAACTTCCCACATTATTCTGATACACAGTCAGGATTGAAAAGCCTTGTCTGTTTTCAAGAGTCTCCATAAAGAAGAGGTGGACAGAGTGGCGCAAAAGTCCACATCACCTTTCTTTAGTTAGATCAGTTTCAGACCCTCAGGCTGCCAGGTTTTGAAGAGAAGCAGCTGTTTCAGGCAGATGCTTGATATGTAAGGCAAAATAAATGATCTGTCATGCCTGCTTTCAGATGAAGAAAAATGAAGGAGCATTTTGAGCTAAATGAAATGGAATATGCCATTTGAATGTTGCTATTTAAGGGACATTTATTAAATATTTAATAAGTCCCCACAGTGGGCAGAAGGGAGCTTTCCATTCTACTGTTTGTTTAAAAAAAATTGGTCCTATCTGTAGATGTTATACCAGCCACAGAACTTCAGCCCAATTTTTCATTCTTTTGTTTATGTATTCATATTTCCATACAGACCCATTCATTCATTCATCAAACCATATACCAGAGACTGTGCTGGCTATGGGATTATAGTGAGAAAGTCAAGTCTCTGCCTTTAAGGGTGCTAATGATTAAAAAAAAAAAAAAGCAGCAGCAGCAGTCTGGCACAGATGTTACCAAAACAAAGTTGCATTTAGGGTGAACCATATATATGGGCAAAAGAGGCAAAGGCTTCAAAGAAATCTATTTGTTATTATAAACCAACAGTTCTGTAGTACAGTAGTCCCCCCTTATATGAGGGGGACACATTCCAAGGCCCCCAGTGAATGCCTGAAACCACAGATAGTATTGAAGCCTATATATACTATGTTTTCTTCCGATACATACATCCCTATGGTAAAGTTATAAATTAGGCAAAGTAAGAGATTAACAACAATAACTAATAATAACATAGAACAATTATAATGATATGCCAGCATCATCACTCTTGCCGTTTGGGATTATTATGAAGAAAAACAAGGGTGACTTAAACACTGCAATACCATGGCAGTTGATCTGATCACCTAGACAGCCACTAAATGATTAACAGGTGGCTGACATCTACATGGACAAAGGGATGATTCACGTCCTGGGCAGGATAAAGCAGGATGGTGAGGTATTTAATCATGCCACTCAGAATGGCAGGCAATTTAAAACGTGTGAATTGTTTATTTCTGGAATTTTCCATTCAATATTTTTGGGCAGCAGTTGACCATGGATAACTGAAATCATGGAAAACAAAACTCCTTAATAAGGGGAGATTACTGTATTTACTAAATACCTGGTTTGTTCTATGTGTCTTACATCTACTAACTCATTTCATCCTCAAAATAATGCTAAGAAAGAAATACTGCTATCCTCATTTTACAGATGAAGAAATTTTGATGCAGAGAGATTAACTCATTTATTAAGAGGCAGAGCTAAGATTCAAAATCCTGTTCTTAATCACTTTGCTACAGTCCCTTCTCCTTGATGTCTGAAATCCCCACCATTAGAGAATCATTGCTCTTAATCACTGTAACAACCAACAATGGTAGCATTTGTGAAATACTTAATATGTGCCAGGTACTGTTTTAAGCACTTAAATATATTGCTTATCTCATTTAATTTTTACAACAAATATCCCCATTTTAGAAGGAGGAAGCTGAGAATCAGAGAGGTTAATTCAGTTGCTGAAGGTCACACAGCTGGTAAGTGGCAAAGATTTGATTTGAAACAAGTTCTGTCTGAAGAGCCCACACTCAACTGCTATATCATATTGCCTTCCAGAAACTAGTGACACAATTAAGGCAATGTGATGGCAAGAGGGCAGTGATTAAAAACACGCACACTCCAGAGCCAGAATGCCTGGAATTGTACCTGCTCTACCACTTACAAGCTGTGTGACCATGATACAGTGTCCTTATCGATAAAATGAGGATAACAGTATCTATCTCACAGAGCTGTCATGAGGATTAAATGGATTAATATAAGAAAGTAAATAAAGAACACCTGCCACACGGTCATCACTATATAAATATTGGCTATTACTATTATTATTCCGTCATATGTCCAAAAGAAGCCATTATCACACATCTCAGTACGAATGTCTATCAGGTATTAGCTAGCTTGTCACCTAGCAAAGCTCTGAGAAGACGTACTATAGGATTTGTATGGGAGGGGGGTTATGAAGAAGGGCATTCCAGGCAAAGGCATGAAATTCAGAAGTAGCATGGTATGTTTGGAGTTGGGGACTGCAAAATTCTCAGGATGACTGGGACAGAATGTATTTGAAAAAGTGTTTAAAGCTGAAGCAGGGCAGGTAGGCAGAAACCGCATCATAAGGAGTCTCACCTGCACACACAGGGATTTGGACTTGACCCTCTGGAGAGTTATAGAAGGTTTTAAGTACGAGAGGGACATGGCCAGCTTTGCATTTTAGAAAATCATTCTCTCAGCAGCCTGGAGAATTGATTGAAAGGGGTCAGACTTAAAGCAAGTTTTGACAATAGTTTCTCTCTCTCTCTCTCTCTCTCTCTCTCTTTCAATGAGTAGTAATGAGTGCCTGAACTAGGGCAAGTATTAGCAATGGGAATGAATTTCAGAGACAATCAGGAGGTGGCATTCACAGGACATGGTGAATGATTGACTGTAGTGGGGGAAAGTAGGGAGAGAAATCTAATATGAATCCTGGTGTTTCTGGCTTGAGTCACTTTGTAGGGTCAGTGGTACAATGGACTACGAGTACACAGGAGGAGAAGGCTGGTAGAGTGGGGAGTAGAGATAATCTGTGCGGGAAACATTACATTCGATCTCCCTTTGGCACATTCAAGCTGAGATGCCATGTAGGTAGATGGATATATGGGTCTGAAGCTCAGGAGGGAGCTCTAGACTAGAGATAAAGATTTTTGATTCATCCATCCGTATGTTGTATTTAAAGCCACAGGCCCAGTCGAAATTGCACAGAGTGTATACAGAGTGCAAAGAGAAAAAGGACAAAGAAAGAACAGCAGCACTTAAGAAGTGAGCAAAAGAAAAAGAGGTTAGTAATGGAGCCTGGGATGGAACAGCCTGAGATAAAAAAGAGACCCAGGAGAGAAGCTTTCTGTTAGGAATTGGGGTAAAATTTTGCTAGTATTTAGGTGGCATTAGTCTATAAAACCAGGGACTGCTAAAATCCTGCCTTGCCAACCAGCCCTTCCCCTTAGGAGATCCTGTATGGAAAGATTTGCAAGGATCAGTAGCCAAAGGGTGAACAAAGTATCACTTTAATAGAAGAGCTGAAAACTCTGGGAGTGGTGGCTAATGCCTGTAATCCCAGCACTTTGGGAGGCAGTGACAGGCAGATTACT
The DNA here is from genome assembly GCF_028885625.2 of Pongo pygmaeus. Lineage (NCBI taxonomy): Eukaryota > Metazoa > Chordata > Mammalia > Primates > Hominidae > Pongo > Pongo pygmaeus. The sequence continues at coordinate 117,008,240 of NC_072396.2, read as the reverse complement.
TGAGGCCAGGAGTTTGAGACCAGCCTGGTCAACATAGTGAAACCCCGTCTCTATTAAAAATACAAAAAAAAAAAAAAGCTGGATGTGGTGGCTCATGCCTGTAATCCCAGCTACTCGGGAGGCTGAGGCATGAGAATCACTTGAACCTGGGAGGCGGAGGTGCAGTGAACCGAGGTTGCACCACTACACTCCAGCCTGGATGAGAGAATGAGACTTTGCTTCAAAATAAAAAACAACAGCAACAACAACAACAAAAAAAAAAAAAAAAAAAAAGAAAAGAAAAAGAAAAAAAAGCAGCTGAAAACTCAATGCATGGCTCTCTAGGAAAGTTGGAGTACAGTGTTTAGGTTAGAGGCGTTAAGTAGGGCTTCTACCTCTTGCTAAAACCTATCACTCTGTAGGTAGAATTTGGAGGAAGCTACAAGAACAACCGAGCCAAGACCAAATTCTGTGACTCTTTTAATTGGCAATAGGAGAAAAAGAAACCTCAGTTTAATGGAAGAGAGAAAACACAAGAGAACAGAAGGTGAGCCAAAGAAATAAATAGTAAGACAGGCTAATAGGACAACCCAGAGAGTGTTAAAGAAGAGATTGGTCATCAGTGTTGAAAGCCACAAGATAAGTCATATAAGATAAGGCAGCAGAGGCAAGTGCTGGAGTTTTCTCCTTATTTTCATTTCTGATCTTCACCCCCAAGCACTGTGACATCTGCAGTGGAACAAGTTATTTTAATGAGCTCAAATTGTTCTTTGCTTGTCCTTGATTCACAAGGATGGTACAATGCGTGGCCCTGACTTAAAATCTGAACTAGCTCCTTGCGTGTTCAGAGCCCCAGAACAGTAGTAAATTGGTAGCTGGCAGATGTGATTTATTCGACCTTATCAGTGTTTGCCAACATATAAAAATCAGGAGAATTCACATAACAATCTGGATTTCTGTATTCTTTTAAAAATTTAGATTTGGCAAAGCTGGGCCTGCACTGTGAACGATTATAAATCCTTGTTGCCACCTTTAGATACACATGTGTCCTTTAATTTTCTGCACCCTCCTGTATCACTTTATGTCCAGGCTGTGTCAATCACTGATGTCAATAGCCTGGCATTTGCCAAGTACAGAACTTCAGAGCATACTAGCAATGAATAGATGGGCATGCACTAGAGCAGAGGTTGGCAAACTTATTCTGTAAAGGGACAGACTGTAAATATTTTAGGCTTTGCAGACCATACAGTTTTGTCACAACTTCTCAGCTCTACCACTGTAGTGTGAAAGCATCCATAGACAAATTTGCAATCCAATAGGTATGGCTTGTTCCAATATAACTTTATTTAAAGACTGTAAAATTTGAATTTTACACAATTTTCATGTCATCAGATATTTTTCTTCTTTGGATTTTTTTAAACATTAAAAATGTAAAACACATTCTTAGCTCATAGGTCACATAAAAACAGGCTGCCGAGCATATTTGGCCCTATGGGCTGTAGTTTGCTGACCCAAGCCTAGGTAACCAAAGACCTCATTTCCCCGGTTAGGGCATGTGATCATGCATAAGAACTGAGGAGATATGGTTATTACTATAAGGAAGGCAAGACTGGCTTGAGTATATCATTTTGAATGGCTAGGTGTGGGACCTGGCTTTAAAAAGAGCCTCCGCTCACTATGGAAGTGCCAAAGGCAATGCAAGAATAAAGAACCCAGAAAAAGACAACCATCTGAAACCAATCAGGCAAAAGGAGGCTGGTGCCAAACAGCAACCCAAATCAGGCAACCTCTCTAGTTAACCTATTCAGATTTCCTCATTTTGATAAATAGCATGACTATTCCCCAAGTCTTAGGGGACTTTGGGTGGGCAAGCACCTGAGAGAGAGACTAGCCAATCCTTGTGGGGACAGTAACAATAATGAAAAAGCTGTTAAAATGATCAAGGTCAACCTGACTGATAACAATTAGAACTGAGTCTGGAGGGTGGGTGCGCATGGCAGGGGAGAAAGAGGCTTTCTGAGAAAGGTTGGAAAGTTACTATTTGACTTGGGCTAGAGTTTGTAACATGGGTACACAACAGAACTCACCTTATGGCTAACAACACATCCTGGGGCCTTGTCAGAGAATCCATAAGGGTACCAGTTTGGGTAAGGTATGAGCAGGTACCAAAAGATGTCTCTTCATCTCTGTGTGAGATGGAAATGGAGATTCTTTTTTTTTTTCTTTTTCTTTTTGAGAAGGAGTCTCGCTTTGTCGCCCAGGCTGGAGTGCAGTGGTGCGATCTCGGCTCACTGCAAGCTCTGCCTCCCGGGTTCACGCCATTCTCCTGCCTCAGCCTCCCGAGTAGCTGGGACCACAGGCACCCGCCGCCACGCCCAGCTAATTTTTTGTATTTTTAATAGAGATGGGGTTTCACTGTCTTCGCCAGGATGGTCTCAATCTCCTGACCTCGTGATCCACCTGCCTCGGCCTCTCAAAGTGCTGGGATTACAAGTGTGAGCCACCGTGCCCAGCTGGAGATCCTTTCTTTCTACCTAACTTAAAAAAAAAAAAATTTGGTCCCGATGATCAAAACAACACACATTGACTGTAGAAGTGTAATATGGATAGTATAGAAAAGTGTTACAAAACAAGTTAAAAACATGCCTAATTATTTCTTCACCTAGATGAAGCTCCTGTTCATATTCTGGTCCAGTTTTATTCCAGTGCCTTTAAAATACCTTCACATGGTTGAGAATTATGTATTTGATTTTTAGCTTGCTCTTTTTACTTGATCTTAAAATTTTTCCATATCATTGAAATTGTTTTGCAAACGTGTTTTTTGTAAATTATATGTGTGTGTATACATATGTATTCCCCCACTCTCCCACTCTGCACTTCAGCACCAGCAGTGTTAATCATTTAAGCCTGCTTGAAATTTTTGCTATTATAAATAATGTTCCAAGTGGTGCTTTTATTTTAAATGATTTCATTAGGAAAAATATAGTTAGAAGTGGAACTACAGGGTTAAATGGTACAATATTTTTTAACTGTTGCTAAATATTTTTGTCTGATTTTGAAGATCTGTACGGGAGTTTTCATGATCTCCATTTTTTGTCTTCATTATTTTATTTCAGCATCTTCATTATTTTTACTCGTTTGGTAAACCTTTACCATCACCTACTATATGTCAAAGCTCAGACGTGGATACAGAGAATTTAAAGGTATAAACTGCGTTCTTTGGAGCATGCAGCCTATCCAAAAAGACAAGACCCAAACACCAAATTCTACTGGAATTTCAATTATACATATACTTGCACAATTTCACCAAGACATATGAAGAAGGATATTCACTGCAGCAACAATAACAGCAACAACAATAACAACAACAACAACAACAAACTAAGAAACAAAAATAGCAAAAAATAAAAACAAAATCCTGGCACTTTGGGAGGCCAAGGTGGGTGGATTGCGAGGTCAGGAGATTGAGACCATCCTGGCTAACACGGTGAAACCCCGTCTCTACTAAAAATACAAAAAATTAGCCAGGCATGGTGGTGGGTGCCTGTAGTCCCAGCTACTCGGGAGGCTGAGGCAGGAGAATGGTGTGAACCCGGGAGGCAGAGCTTGCAGTGAGCGGAGATCATGCCACTGCACTCCAGCCTGGGCGACAGAGCGAGACTCCGTCCCAAAAAAAAAAAAAAAAAGCCTGGTAATTACCAACATGTCCACCAAAAGGGCAGAACAGTGTGTATAGTGCCCTCTTTGCGTGTGTGCGTCTGTGTGCATGTGTGTATTTGAGAAAGCGATAAAGAGAGACAGAGAGAACATGAATATAAAGACAATCCCTTATCTGCAGTTCCTTAATTCTAAAAAATCTGAACATGGAATTTTTTCTTCAAAATCTGGCACAAACTCATTTGGGGGAACCTCATATGAACTGACATGTGGTTATTTGTAGTCTTCATTTATCCCACCTAGTGTGATTATTCGAACACCTTGTCCCATAAATTTTAATGTTCAATTAATATTAAACATGTCTAATTTACGTCTTTGCTGTCCCAAACCCTGCTGAGGGGGTGACATACTAAATGTCATAGGCACTATATAATCATGTTAAAATCCTAAAAATGTTGCATTCCGACATTTTTCTGACCTCAAGAGTTTGGAATAAGGAATTATGTCTAGTACAGATACATTTTTGTGTGTGTGTGTATGTGTGTGTGTGTGTGTATGTGTGTATGTGAGTTTATGTTGTTTTCATTTTTTCTGGATGATACTGCATGAAATATTGTATAGCGATCTCTGGGACGGGGACTAGGAATTTTGGGGAGTGGCTTTTACTTTTCATTTTGTACCTTTCTGTAGTTTGAATTTTCTGACCTTACATGCATATTATTTATTTATTTATTTATTTTAAAATTTTAAATTGCAAAAAAGCGTCTACATTTACAGTGTAGAACATGATGCTTCAAAATATACATATATTGTGGAATGGTTACATCAAGCTAATTAACATGTGTTACCTCACATAATTATTTTTTTCGTGGTGAGAACACTTAAATCTACCCTCCTAAAACTTTTCAAGTATAAAATACATTGTGATAACTATAGTCATCATTTTATACAATAGATATCTTGAACTAATTCCTTCTGTCTAACTGAAGTTTGTATCCATTGATTAACATCTCCCCAGTCCCTAGGCCCTGCCATGTGTTACCTCGATATATATTTTAAAAACTCAGCAGAGTCATAAGGATGAAGATTATGGCCCATTTTCTTTTCTTCTTTGTATCTCTTATTAAAGCAAACTATGGTCAGAAAAGGACTCCGTACTTTTATATTTGAGTCCTTGTGGATGAACTGTAACCTAGCTTAATAGACAAAATTGAAAAACTAACTAATAGTATACACCTGTAACAATAGCTGAGTGTTGGCCAATCCCAGGGGCCATACTTCAACCACTCAAAGACTGCTGAATGTTCGAACTGTATTCAAATAAAGCAAACACCGAGCTGTAGCCAATCTCACCGTTTCTGTACCTCACTTCTGATTCCTGTACATCACTTTACCTTTTTTTGTCTATAAATTTGTTCTGACCATGAGGCACCCTTGGAGTCTCTGAATCTGCTGTGATTCTCGGGGCTGCCCCATTCGCAAATCATTCATTGCTCAATTAAACTCCTTTAAATTTAATTCGGCTGAAGTTTTTCTTTTATTGCTCTCCATATTTAATATCAATATGAAAGTAATTAAAATTTTTTAAAAGTGCATTTAAAACAATAAAAACAAAAGTACCTATGATGAGAGAGCAGTCTATGGTAAGAATTAGGAGGTGCATATCCCAAGAGCCACAGAAGTCTGAGGGGTCCCTGTAACCTGAGAGAGCTCCAGACAGCCTTCATGGGGCTGATGGGACTTGAGCTAGACTTAACACATATTTAGGATGCGATTGGTAGACATGATAGGGCGTTCAAATGGGGAAGGCTGTCCATAAAAAGACAATAAAGTAAGAACGAACTACTGTCACCTGAAAATTTCGGAGACTAAGTAGGCAGAAGGATACCAGCTATCTTGAAGGTACAAGGGACAGAAGAGTGAAAGGTGGCTGCATTCCCACTTACATTTGACCCTGAATGTGCTCTCATGGAATACAGGTACCACCAAATTGGAATGTATGAAGTTACCATTTGTCTTCCACCCACCCCCAACCCATTTATTTTCTTTCTTCTATTCCCTTCATAGGCCTTTCATTAAACAGCCACTTCGAAAAATTCTCAGGACTCTATCTCTAGAAATAGTTACCACTGACATTTCTGTGCATGTTAAAGACATGCACAGAATCATTCTGGGGAGACAGAAGCTTGAGGAAATCAACCAGTCCACCTCACTCATACGCTAGAAAAGGAATACAAGGTCTTGACAGGTGAAACATCTTGCCAAGCCACATAGTCCACTGGTGCAGAGGTCCAAATAAAACTCAGTCTTTCACCTTACAGGCCAGTTTTAGACTACTCTTCTTTCTGTGTTTACTAATGATATATTCATTTTCCAGACTAGCCTCCAGCATGTTATTGATGTCTTGGAAAGGTGAAACAAAACATAAAAGCATGTGGAACCAGGTGGTCACTAGAAAAGCTGTGCTAGCTTGTGTAGATTGGAGCCGCGTTCTAATGAGTTACCATGGCAACATCTGGGCATGCATTTCAGGCTCGAGGGAGAATATATAATACTAATATCCTGCCTGGCCACTCATTCCTGTCAAGGTATGATTCATCACTCCAAGAGAATGGGCCTCCAACTGTCAAGTTGTGGGGAGGACAGGGGTGATGGGGAAGTAGACACTCTCTTCTTCCTGTTTGCAGTGTCGTCATTTTTGAAGTGGAGGGAAGGAAAGAAGGAAAGAAGGAAGGAAGGGAGGGAGGGAAGGAAGGAAGGAAGGAAGGAGAGATGCTTTTCTTTTCATTGATATTTTCCTTGCAATATAAGACACTATGCTGCCATTAACCTTTCCTGGCCTGGAAAAAAATTGTTCTAGCTATATCTCCTTCCTTTGAAATCCAACTTGCCCTTTAGTTTAATTAGATCCCATTTGTCAATTTTGGCTTTTGTTGCCATTGCTTTTGGTGTTTTAGACATGAAGTCCTTGCCCATGCCTATGTCCTGAATGGTACTGCCTAGGTTTTCTTCTAGGGTTTTTATGGTTTTAGGTCTAACATTTAAGTCTTTAATCCATCTTGAATTAATTTTTGTATAAGGTGTAAGGAAGAGATCCAGTTTCAGCTTCCTACATATGGCTAGCCAGTTCTCCCAGCACCATTTATTAAATAGGGAATCCTATTTGTTTTTTCAGGTTTGTCAAAGGTCAGATGGTTGTAGATGTGTGGTATTATTTCTGAGGGCTCTGTTCTGTTCCATTGGTCTGTATCTCTGTTTTGGTACCAGTACCATGCTGTTTTGGTTACTGTGGCCTTATAGTATAGTTTGAAGTCAGGTAGCGTGATGCTTCCAGCTTTGTTCTTTTGGCTTAGGCTTCTGCACAGCAAAAGAAACTACCATCAGAGTGAACAGGCAACCTACAGAATGGGAGAAAATGTTTGCAATCTACTCATCTGACAAAGGACTAATATCCAGAATCTACAAAGAACTCAAACAAATTTACAAGAAAAAAAAAAAAACAACCCCATCAAAAAGTGGGTAAAGGATATGAACAGACACTTCTCAAAAGAAGACATTTATGCAGCCAACAGACACATGAAAAAATGCTCATCATCACTGGTCATCAGAGAAATGCAAATCAAAACCACAATGAGATACCATCTCACACCGGTTAGAATGGTGATCATTAAAAAGTCAGGAAACAACAGGTGCTAGAGAGGATATGGAGAAATAGGAACACTTTTACACTGTTGGTGGGACTGTAAACTAGTTCAACCATTGTGGAAGACAGTGTGGCGATTCCTCAAGGATCTAGAACTAGAAATACCATTTGACCCAGCCATCCCATTACTGGGTATATACCCAAGGGATTATAAATCATGCTGCTATAAAGACACATGCACACGTATGTTTATTGCGGCACTATTCACAATAGCAAAGACTTGGAACCAACCCAAATGTCCATCAATGATAGACTGGATTAAGAAAATGTGGCACATATACACCATGGAATACTAGGCAGCCATAAAAAATGATGAGTTCATGTCCTTTGTAGGGACATGGATGAAGCTGGAAACCATCATTCTCAGCAAACTATCACAGGGACAAAAAACCAAACACCACATGTTCTCACTCATAGGTGGGAATTGAACAATGAGAACACTTGGACACAGGAAGGGGAACATCACATACCAGGGCCTGTTGTGGGGTGGGGGTAGCGGGGAGGGATAGCATTAGGAGATATACCTAATGTAAATGAGGAGTTAATGGGTGCAGCACATCAACATGGCACATGTATACATATGTAACAAACCTGCACATTGTGCACATGTACCCTAGAACTTAAAGTATAAAAAAAAAAAAAAAAAAAAGAAACCCAACTTGTCTTACTTCTCTCTTCTGATTCCATATGACGCCACAGGATTTCACCAACAGTCTGACATGGCTGAGCGATTCACAAGCTTTTATAGCAAAATTAAATGTTATTATTCTTAAAGGACTCTTTTTTATCTGGGACAAAACCCAAGAGTCAGTAGTGAAGCAAGAGATCTAGATCAGGACAAGTTTGGAGCTATGGTAAGATTCTGGAGTAGATCGAATTTGCTTTGGAGTCCTAAGGCAGGAAACGGACCAAGTTTAGCTTAGACCTCACAAGGCCCACTCTCCTGACCCAACCTATACATCTTACTGCATCTCAGTGGGGTGCACAAAGGGAGACACAAAGGGATAGCCAAGTTGAGAAGGGGAGATCATGACCTTGGAAACTGATGGTATACCACGAAGTTATCATGTGGGGAGCCCTGAGGTATGATTTAAAAACATAATCATCTAAAGTGGACAGAGTAGGCCGGGATGGCAAAAGATTGCTGTTTCTGGGTCTGAGTCTCTGAATGGGGCTGCTCCAGTACCAAGGCTCAATTGTTCAGTCTGTGAGGTGGGAAGGATGATGCTATCAGCCCCACTTCCTACCTTTCTCCATTCTGTAGCCTCTGAAGCATTCAAGTTAGTCTATTCTCTTTATTCCACACACACACCAGGCTAATTTTCACCTTCTGTTTCTGTGGTTTCTTCTACTTGGACTGCCCTCCTCATCCTCTCTGCTTACCCTACTTCTAATCTATGTTTCAAAATCAAATTAGAGTTCTGTATCCTCCATGGGCCATTCCACTATTGCCCCCAACTCATAATTAGCCCTTGCACAAAGCTTATTTAAGTTTTATATTACATAGTTATTTAATCTCTCTGTGCTTTGATGAGGAAAATAACAGCACCCACCTCCTAGATTTTTAGTGAGGATTAAATAAAATAATTCATGTAAAGCATTTAGGGGAGTGCCTGAAGCACAGTCAGTGCTCAATAAGTCATATCTGTTTTTATTTTCACGGCAAGGCATTATATAGCCTCAAGTTAGGGCCATCACACATTGCTGTGGTATAGTACGTAGTAATAACATCAAAAGCAGCAGGCAAGGCCTTTTGTCCTTTTAATATGCAAAAGGATACCTTGCCTTCCAGAATAGATAAAGAATAATAGGTAACATTCTGAGTCCTAACTGTGAGTCAGGGTGATATTCTAAGTGCTTTACTTTTGTTTCTTTGTTTGTTTGCTTGTTTGTTTGTTTGTTTTGAGACGGAGTCTCCCTCCATCGCCCAGGCTGGCGTGCGGTGGCGGGCTCTCAGCTCACTGCAAACTCCACCTCCCAGGTTCACGCCATTCTCCCGCCTCAGCCTCCCGAGTAGCTGGGACTACAGGTGCCTGCCACCATGGCCAGCTAATTTTTTGTATTTTTAGTTCAGACGGGGTTTCACCGTGTTAGCCAGGATGGTCTCGATCTCCTGACCTCATGATCCGCCAGTCTTGGCCTCCCAAAGTGCTGGGATTACAGGCGTGAGCCACCGCGCCCGGCCTAAGTGCTTTACTTTTATAAACATGTTGAATCCTTACACCACTAAGAGTTCAGGGCTATCATCATTATCCCCATTCTACAGATGAGTAAAGAGATCTGGAGAGGTTGGATAACTGGCCACAGGTCACACACTTAGCTAGCAAGTAATGGTAGAGCGGGATCTAAATCTAGACAGTGTGGCTCCAGAGCCTGGACTCAACCATTACGCTAGCCCCCTTGCAAATTGGAAGATGAAACCCCAGTCAAGGCCCTGGGGAGCAAGGAGCCTATTTAGAAAAGGGAAGAGGATTTAGCTGGAAAGTGTCCAGATGCTTTAAAGCACATAAGCTTTGGGGTGGGTGGCCCATATTTGTGGAGAACAAGCCAGTCTTGCATGTGAACTGGGTGTGCTCATGCTATCCTTGCTGTCTGTCCCGGGGTAGTTTCAGTTGCACTCAGGGAGCCTTTCCTGAGAGTCTGTGGCTGTCATAATGACTCACTGTGAGGAGGGTGACTGGAGATAAGGGAAAGGAAGAGTAGCAATCTCAGGCTGTGGGCACTAGAAGAGTCCCCGCAATCCCTGGGGTGGTGGCAGAAAGTCTTGAAGAAAGAAGCCAGCGGACTGCTGCCCAGCCACAGAGGGATATGAGCATTTTCAGAAATTTGCCTTCATAAATCAAACCTTTAGGTCTTATCTCTAACTTCTTTCTTGGCTCCTTCTTGGCCACAATCCTGTCATTTATCTGGAAGGAATTCCAAGTGTTACACAAAGCTGAGACAGAACATCGACACTTGGTTTTGATGAAATAGTGCTCAGAGAGGGATTGGCAAGCTCCTCTGAGTGAGGGCTGGGTGGGGGCTTTTAGTCAAAGGGTATGAAGCATGCCCTACCTTAAAGTACACAGTTCTGTGGGGAGTTTTTGCTTTTGGTTTCATGCTATTGTCAACTCTCTGATGACTTCACAATTTCTTGGGAGATTAGGTACCACCAGAAGAATTGCTGAAGCCGGGGCTGGAGACTTACATGGTGTTTAGTCATCAGGAATACTAGACCGAGCCTCATCCCTGAAATGCTGGCCTAACCAACACCTGTCATCTTATTATTGGTACTGGATGTCTGAGTCTTGAAGATTTTATTTTTCCATCTTCAAGAATGTCCATTTAAGGGCTAGAAAAACACATGAAGTTCATCTGGTCCAATCCAGTTAATCTCTATTAAAGCATGAGCATTATTTGATGCATTATTAGTATTCATTAAGTTAACCTGAGGTTTATAAGTAGGTTCTATGAATTCCCTAACACAGTATGCCAAGTTTCATGTGAATGTCCAGATGTGCATTTTTTACACATTGTAAGGCTCTGATCAAGCCAGAGGGTACTGGGTTGTGTTAATACTCGGGAGGCAGTATGACACAGTGGAAAGCATAGGCTTATAGAAAGGACTGGCTTTGAATTCTGGCTCTTCCACTTACTAGCTGTGTGGCCTTGAACAAAATGCATAACCATTCTGAGCGCAATTTATAAAATGGAGAAAGTAATAGTGCCCAACTTGAGTTGGTATTGTGAGGATCCAAATAAATAAGGTAGGTAAAGTGCAGAACATAGTCCCTGGCACAAAGTAGAGGCTCAATAAATATTAATTCATTCAATAAATATTTATTGACTGTCCACTCTATGCCTTTCATTTTTCTATGTTCCATAGATACAGCAGTGAACAAAGATTCCTGCTCTCGTGGAGTCTACATTCTGGTGGCTTATACTGTGAATATTACTCTGTCAAGCACTATTCATTCACTCATTTATTCCTTCAGTACATTTCTATTAATTACCTATTATATGTGATCTACTGTGCTGAAAATGAGGCTAAGATGGAAAACAAGACAAATGTGGCCCTTGGTCTCATAGCAATTTGGTGGGAGAGACATCCAAAAAATAGTTAGAAATTCTATACATAAAATAGCTAAAATTATGATAAACACCACGAAGGAAGTAAAGAATGGACACAGAGAAGGAGAATAAGGGGGATGGGAGAGAGTAGAATCATTTTGAGCAGGATGGTTAAGGTATGACCCTGATATATGGTGACATTTAAGCTAAGATTGAAAGGAGATAATTATGAAAAGGGAAGGATTGTGTATTAGTTTTCTATTGCTGCCATAACCAATCACCACAAGCTTAGTGAATTAAAACAATACTGATCTATTATCTCACAGTTTCCATGGGGCAGCAGTCCAGGCACTGCATGGCTGAGGTAGGTTCCCTGCTTAAGAGCTCCAAGACCAAAATCAAGGTGTAAGCCAGCTGCATTTCTTGCTGGAGTCTCTGGGGAAGAATCCACTTCCAAGCTCATTTCCTTTTTGTGTTTTCCACATGGCCCTTTCCATCTTCAAGCCAGCAAGGGTGTCTGGAGACTTTCTCATGCTTCAAATATCTCTGACTTCCTTTTCTGCTGCATTTTTTTCTGCTTTTTAAGGGCTCACGTAATTACACTGGACCTACCTGGCTAATTCAAGACAATCTTTCAATCTTGAAGTCAGTTTATTAGTAACCGTAATTATATCTGCACATGACAATAGGTTTGACATCAGGCAGTGAAGGTTATGGGAGCCAAAATTCTGCCTCCCACAGATAAAAAGGATACTGCAGGCAGAGGGAACAGCATAATGACCAAGTGCACTGAGATGGACTCCAGCTTGGCATATTTGAGGAAATGAGAAGCCAGTGTAGCTGGAATGTTGTGAGCAAGCAGGACAGTGGGACAAAATGAGGTTGGAGAGGTGAGCAGGGGTCAGCTCATGCAGAGCTTATGGGCCATGCACAGGAGTCTGGGTTTCAGTCTAAAGGCAATGGGGAGCCATTAATGAGTCTAAATCTGGTAAATGACATGACCTGGTTGACATATTTGAAAGTTCATTCTTGCTACTGTGTGGACAATGAGTTGGAAGGGAGCAAAAATGAAAGTGAGAAAGTAATCATGAAGAATAAAGGTAATGATTCCAATCCTTAATTCCAGAGCTTCTCACTTTGTTCCAGTAACATAGCACTGGGAATCATAGAGTTCTTCGTGGAAAATTATAAAATATTCATATTTAAATCATAAAATGTTTACAAATATAGTTCTATGTTAAATCAGATGCTAACTTTTTCATTCTAGTATAGGCACACGGGAGCAGGGGCCAAGGGTTTCAGCAAAATTTACGAGAGCACATTCTAACTACAAACTTACTGCTTTTCCTTGAAAAACTTGGTGAAAGACCATCATTTCATTTCACTTCATTTCATTTTTAGTGGCAGAATACTCTTATTTAGTTCACAAAACACAAAAGTTTCTGAGGGGATAGTTTAGAAAACATTGTTAAGAGGAGAGCAATGTCTTAGGGCATAGGCACTAATGTAGGTTAGACATAAGACCAAGGTCCTTCCCGTATTCTTTCAGTCTCTTTTGGACCTCCCTGTCAGGATTTTGAACTAGCTGTTTGAAATGTGTTATTACAGTGGGAAAAAAATTCAAGGTCCAACAGCTATGCAGATGGAAGAAGGCCAAGTTCACAGAGTAGCCTAGTTCGTCAATGGGAGGTGAGATCTTTTCAGCTTCATTGCGAGGTGGGCCCTTTGGTCCCAGATTGAAACTGCTCTGATTCTACCTGGTAGCCCAACCAAACAAGGCTCCCATAGTCTCCTCTTCTAAAGCTCTTTGAGCACAAAGCCCCCAGTCACTGGCAGTTTCCCACCCAGCCTCCTCCTCTTCTACTCTCTGGCTTTGAAGAATTCTGTGATCCATGCTCCTAGCAGGCACTTAGATTTCTTTCTCCTACTTTCTCATGCTGTCTGTTCATTTACACACCTCTCACCAAGTCCTTCAAACGTACCATTTTTCTAAATAACCCTTGTGTTTCCTTTCATCATTTCTAGGTCCCCTCTTCCCAGTGTCACACATCTGGGGCTTTGATGGCACTTGTCCATTTCTGTTCCTCACATAGACTTTGTTCAGCTCATCCATGCTCAGGACACACATTTGCATGTCTAAAGTCCCATTAACATTATGATTATGCCTTCCCTATTCATCCTCCAGTTTTCTCAACATCACATACATTGAGAAGAGGGAAAGAGTTTCTATAGGAGCCAGGATGCAGGTGTCAGAATTGTGAGAGAGGCCTTAAAGGTGGCACTGTTGGATTCCTGAGAGCCTGGCCTGAAGTAGCTAAGAGTGAGCTGAAGAGGCGCTGGAATGTCCACTTAAGGATTTGTGGGAGATTCTAGTATCTGAGAAACAAAAGTAATATTGTCATCCCCTTCAGACAAGTCTACCCAGATTCAAATGGAGTGGGGCCTGCGTCCTGCCACATCTTTTTATCTGTTTGGAACCTTGGGGGCTTCTTTGGTGATGGTGGGGGAGGAGAGATGTGAGACGAGAAACAGAGAGTGTGAGAGAGCGTGAGAGAGCTGGAGAGGGCACTAAGGCGGGAGAGAGATTGATAAAAGGGAAGTCTTTTCAGTGTTTGGAGAATGCATTTGAAAAAGTGTAGAGGGTACAGGCTAGTCTGGTTCCAGCAGTTACTCTGAATGAAATGGAGAATTTCTGCAAAATATAGCTTGGGGGCAGCTCTTTCTTGTACCAAATTATTATAGTAATGTTAAGCATTTTTTTGAGTGCCCACTACTATGTGTTGAGCCCTGTGCCAGGCTTTTTATTTGCCCTAACTCATTTAATCCTCACAATGACATTAATAAACGGAGGTTATTATTATATTTCCATTATGGGTGAGAAAAATGAGGCATGGAGATAGGAAGCAACTAGTTCAAGGTCACATATCTGGTAAGTGACAGAATCAGGATGCAAGGCCAGGTCTGGGTAAGTTCAGTGCCCATGCTCTTAACTACTATGTTCTGTTCTGCTGGCATCATTGGCCAGTCAGTGAACCATTGTAAAGGCCAGGAAGTCCTTTCTCATCTAACTCACGTCTGGTTTTTGTTGTTGTTGTTTTGTTTGTTTGTTTGTTTTTGAGAGTCTCAAAGCTTAGGGAATGGGAAAGACTTGGAGTAGGAGTACAGCCAGTTCACAGCAGAAAAACACCCTTTGGTGTCCATACCAAGGCAAGCATTGATGACTAAAGAATCACAAGCTATCTTCATGTGAGCCAAATGCGTATTTTCTCCTTTTCACAAAGGTAATTAAAAATGTATACACCACTTTCATGTCTGCTCCAGGATCAAGCACCTGCTGGATATGTCAAAGCCCAAGACTCCAAGCTGGATGTCTTCAACCCTGTCCTTCACCCTGCGTTCCTCCCCTTTGCCTCAGCTCTGTCTCCTGCCTTCTGTTACTTTATCTGTTTTTGTCTCCCACTTTTCTCACTCCCTCTTCATATTTATGTGCTAAGCCATAGCCAGAAAAGAGAGTTGTATTTTTACTTTTCAGGGTAATTTCCTGGCTGGTCACATTCTCCTTTAGTGACTGCCTCTGATTATTACATTCTCCCAGCAGCCACTCACATATATATTTAAGATTTAGGAAGAGGCCAGGGGCAGTGGCTCATGCCTATAATCTCAGCACTTAGGGAGGTCAAGGCAGGAGGATCACTTGAGCCCAGGAGTTCAAGACTAGCCTAGGCAACATAGTGTGACCCATCTGTATTTTATTTAAAAAGAATAGGAAGAGAAGGGGGCCCACTTGTATTTGGTATGGACAAAGCTGGAATCTAGTTCCTCCCTTGAAAAACAAAGTGAAATGCCAATTAAAAATGATAGTGTCATTTTGTTAAAATGTTACTTTCAATTTCTCAGGATTTTTTTTTCTTTTCCATTCTTCGATATTACAAGGCATAGTCAAGGTTTGGCCTGTGTAAGTGACTATAGAACTTTATATTCATAACTCTCTCTCTCTTTTTCTGTTTTTTTTTCTCTCTCTCTTTCTGTGTGTGTGTGTGTGTGTGTTTCAGGCTACAGCTCTGAGGTAGACTATGCAAGTATGATTAACCCCATTTGCTCACAAGCAAGTGACTTGCTCATGGTCATACTGCTAGAGAGAGGCAAAGCTAGAAGTACAACCTAGATATCCCATCATTTGCTCCAGAGATCTTTCCACTGAGCCATACCTAGTGGATATGCTTCTTCCTCCATGTGTTCTGGATTTTAGGAGGCTGCAGTTGGAAGCAGCTGGTAGATGGCACTCTTGAGTGACGAAAGATATGACTCAGGGGCATAAAGAAAGATTATGGCACTAAACAGTACCATGCACACGTTTCTTTATTTTTAAGAGGACACATTTGGGCTAGATGAATTCACAAGTTCCTTTTAGGGCTACCAGTCTAGGAAATCTAAGCCTCTGAGGCCCTCTTCTGAGCCAGCTTTGTGTGAGTAAATGTGCTGGAAGGAAATTTATAAGGAAAGCTTGTCCATTCCTTGGCCTCTTAGCAGAATTACCCCTTGACCAGCTCAAGCTTCTCAGATCCTTCTGTTCCTTAGGCCCATCAGATTCAACTCGCCTTTTTAGTTGCACATTCCAATATTTCAACATGTTCTACAGCTGAATGATCATTGTGCACATTTAAGTTTTCTTTCTTTGGGGGATTCTTCCGAATGCAGTATTGGAACCTATTTAGTAGATATCCATGAAAGGGAGACTTGGTGATGGGAGAGCTGGGTTAGGGCACTAACTGAACCAGTCAGAATGAATGTGACTCTCAATTTGAAACAAGCGATATGTTGAAACATCAAGGCCCTTCAAGGGAATATGAGGAGGTTGGCTTTCTTCACACCTGACATTACTGAGTCCAGAATGCCTGATAGGGATACTTGCTTCAGTTAGAAGTTTGGAATTTGGGCTGCAGCTTCAAATGTTCCCCTCTCTCAGCTCCCACTAAACAGAAAGAAGTACCTTAGTCTCCATCTCTCAAACTCTATTCAAGCAAACATTTCCTCCAGATAAAATATGGAAACCATGAAGTGTACAATTTAATCAAAATGCGAATAATCTTACTTTATATGATCTAGAAGTTAAAAGCCCTGGAGTCAGACAGAGCTGGGTGCAATTACTAGATATTGATCATGACAAGCCGGCCTCTCTTTAACCCACTTTTCTCATCCCTAAAATGGGGCAATAATAGCTTATCACATCAGGTTTTGTGGGAATTAAATGAGAACATGCACGTAAAGCACAGGAAGCTTCCAGAAACTGTTCATACTATTATTACACTTTTCAACATACTTTCTCCTGTTACTTCTTTTAAAAGTTTCACTACCCATTCTGTGAGGTAGAAGCTGGGGCAGAGTGGAATAACTTGCTCAGGACCACACAGAGTCCTGACAGAATGGTGCTGTCTCCACCAGTGACAAGAGCTCCACCTCAGGGCTGGAGCTCCCAGCTGCCTGAGCATGTTTTAAAGGATTCCCTTGTAAACATATGTACTAAGTTCACCAACTCCTTCCTTCCTTCCTTCCTTCCTTCCTTCCTTCCTTCCTTCCTTCCTTCTTTCCCTCCCTCCCTCCCTCCCTCCCTCCCTCCTTTCTTTCCTTTCTTTCTTTCTTTTCTTTCTTTCTTTCTTTCTTTCTTTCTTTCTTTCTTTCTTTCTTTCTTTCTTTCTTTCTTTCTTTCTTTCCTTCTTTCTCTCTCTCTCTCTCTCTCCCCCTCCCCTCCCTCCCTCCCTCCCTCTCTCTTATGTTCTTTCTTCTTTAAGGAAGAGAAATGAAACCAGATGCTATAAGACCAGGGCAAAATCTCAGGACAGTCTTGTTTTCGGTTAAATTTTTATAGTAATATTTTATTGGCACAGTCTCTGTCTTTCCTTTCCTCTTCCTCCATCCGCTTTGCAATTCCATTGCCTTCATCTGCACTTAAAATGGCCAAGGCAAGCAAGGCAGGCTAAAAGTCAGTGGGGGCAGGGAGGCCTCCTCGAGATTTCCAGGTCAGGACTGCCATAGATTTTGTGTCCTTGGAGAGAGGCTTCCTTTTCTGCTGGGCTTGGAAATATCTCCGTCTCTTGGGTTGACACAGTCTCAGCTTCCCTCCTTCAGAATCCCAGGGCCTCTGATGGGGGCAAGAAACAGGCAAGCTCTCCTATCCTGGTCCCCCACTCCCCCTCCCCCAAACACCCACTTCCTTTATAGCAGCTGCAGCTGTTGGGTCAGCCTGGGAGCCCAAGCCCCCTCCCCCATACCCCTTTTCCCCAGGTAAAAATAAATAAAATGTCAGTGAGCTGATTGCTTTTTGGATTGCACCTCACCTCTTTCTTCCTGTTTTGAGCTTTTTGGTTTCTTAGTGGAAACTACAAACCTTGCCTTGACTCCAGTGTGGGTGTGATTTCCTTCTTCCTGCCTCTCATCCCACTCTTCCCCGACTCCTTCCTTCTCTAGCATGACTCTCTTATCTTTCTAATTGGGATTTCTCACCAGCAAAGGGTTTTCATCTTCTCTGAAATTAGTAGGTGTCTGGAAAGGATGGTGAAACTAAGTTTTCTGTAACCCAGCAATTAGAGCCAAGAAATGAGAACTTCTAATCTATCTTTTACCTAAGACTCACTGTGTGACTGTAAGCCATTCACAGTGGTAGTGCCATTTGACTTGGAGAAAGAGGTATTAGCCCATATTAATCAAGTTATGCCGAAGAAGCTTACAAAAAGTGTGCTTGCTCTACAAACACGTTTTCAAGACAAATCCCTTAATTTTTACCTGTCTCACCAAACCTCTTCACATAAAGAAAGAATGTAAATGCAAACACTAAAAGGGTAGGAGGTGAGTAGATGCAGCTTCTCTATACAGAAATTCTGGAGCTATGGTTGGTTCTTCACTTTCTATGTTAATCTCTTTTTTAAGACTGTAAAACCATATCAACATTTAATATCTTTGGGATAGACTGAGATGCTTGCAGAGTTTACCTGGTATATGTAGGTCCCAGATTGTAGTCTGGACAGAACCAATCAGAATATTGGCCTGTGTGGTACATTTGTAGTTCTGCTTATAATCATTTTAAAACTATACCCAAAACAATTAATGTACAGTGATTGAAACTCTTATGCAGTGTACAACCATATTCTGTTCACCTGAGGTGCTCTCAGGCCTCCTCATAGGGATCTGGAAAGCATTCAAGTAATTGAGGCAATGGAAAGGAGCAAAGCAGTAGCTGGAGACAGGCTTAGAAATGTAAAGTATGTTGTTTTAGGGCAAGGTAGCTGAATAGCAGGGGGCAATTGAGGGAGGAAAGGTAAAATGCTGATTATCTAAGCAGAGTGGAGGGCTGGAAATCTGCACCCCTATCTCCTGTGGGGAGCAGACTTGAGAGAGTTAGAGACTGTGACTCTAACTTTTGGATGAGGAAAAGAGTAGTTCCTGTCCTAGAGGAGTTTACATTTAGTAGGGGTGAGAAAGTGTACACAGATGAATAGTGGTTAAGAGCATGGTCTGGCACCAGGCCACATGGGTTCAACCAGATTTTCCACTAACCAACTGTGTGACCTTAGGCAAGTCATTTCAGCCCCTGAGTCATCGTGTCCTCACTTAGAATATGGAGGCAATAGTTGTACTTACCATATGAGGACAATGAAATGAATTCATACACATAAAGTGCCTGGCACATATTGAGAGCTCAACTGATGTCAGCTCCTATTTATTCGGGGCTACCTCTGTGCTACATCCTTTGCATGCATTGTCTTTTTTACTTCTCACCACTACCCTATAAAGGAGAAATTGTTATTATCCCCTATTTCCAGATGAGGAAACTGAGGCTAAGATAAGTTAAGTGGATGATAATAATTGAGTGTAGAAAGTGCTATAATAGACAGGTGTAACAGGAATGCAAAGATAAACATGTCTAACTGCCTGGAGAAATTTGCAGAGGGCATCACGGAGAAGGGCACATTTAAGGTGGGCTCTGAAGGGTAAATAAGGGTTCATCAAGAGGGGCACAGAACATGCAAAGGCAAACAGATGGTAGTTAAGCATAGCTGGAGTACAGATGTTGGCAGGTTAGGTATTAGCAGGAAATGGGCCTGAAGGTTGGTTGTAACCAGTTTGTGTATGCCACCCTAAGAAGTTTGGACTCTACTCTTTAGAGAATCATCAAAAACTCTCTGTGTTCAGGTTGTGTAAAGGGAGGGAATTTCGATGAGTGATAACTAGGGTTTGTACTAGCATAGTAGCAATAGACATAGAGAGACGAATCCAAATGGTGAGGTCAAAAGTAAAGCACTTCCGGGTGGGGCGCAGTGGCTCACGCCTGTAATCCCAGGACTTTGGGAGGCGGAGGCAGGGAGATCACCTGAGGTCAGGAGTTAGAGGCCAGCCTGGCCAACATGGAGAAACCCCATCTCTACTAAAACTACAAAAATTACCCGACTGTGGTGGCATTTGCGCCTGTAGTCCCTGCTACTCGGGAGGCTGAGGCAGGAGAATTGCTTGAATCCGGGAGGCGAAAGTTGCAGTAAGCTGAGATCACACCAGTGCACTCCAGCCTGGGGTGACAGAGCAAGACTCCGTCTCAAAAAAAAAAAAAAAAAAAGTAAAGCACGTCTATTGCTTCATTAGAAATCAACTGAACAGGCTGGGTGCTGTGGCTCACTCCTGCAGGCAGAGGCAGGTGGATCACTTGAGGCCAGGAGTTCGAGACCAGCCTGGGCAACATGGCGAAACCCCATCTCTACTAAACACTCAAAAAAATTAGCCAGGCGTGGTGGTGCGTGCCTGTAGTCCCAGCTACTCAGGAGGCTGAGGCAGAGAATCGCTTGAACCTGGGAGGCGGAGGTTGCAGTGAGCCGAGATAGCACCACTGCACTCCAGCCTGGGCAACAGAGAGACTCTGTCTCAAAAAAAAAAAAAAAAAAAAATCAACTGAATATATAGTGCATGCTTGCTTGGGAGTTGCAATATAGTCTCTACTCCCCCTCAAGGAGCTCACAATAAAGTGCAGAAGACAAACCTCAAATCAAAGGCAAACCAACAGTTACAATACAACATGGTATGCTCTGTGAGAAAGAGACACATACAGGATGCTGGAGGAGCACAGAGAAAGTATATTGTTCTCAGGGTGGAGAGGTCAGTAAAGGCTACCCATAGGAGGGACCACTTCTGCTATGTTTTTTTTTTGTTTTTGAGTTGAGAGTCTCTCTCTGTCACCCAGGCTGGAGTGCAGTGGCACGATCTCGGCTCACTGCAACTTCCACCTCCTGGGTTCAAGCGATTCTCCTGCCTCAACCTCCTGAGTAGTAGCTGGGATTACAGGCATGCACCACCATGCCCAGCTAATTTTTGTATTTTTAGTAGAGATGGGGTTTCTCCATGTTGGCTAGGCTGGTCTCAAACTCCCGACGTCAGGTGATCTGCCCACCTCGGCCTCCCAAAGTGCTGGGATTAAAGGCATGAGCTACTGCGCCCAGCCTGGAACTAAGTTTTGAGGGGTGAAGAAGAGGTATCCAGACAAAGAAAGGATAGGAATGGTTGTCATTCCAGTAGCAGGAATAACAGAAGTAAAAGTATAGAGGTATGCAACAGCATGGAATGTGGTAAGTGCTACAAGTATTTCAGAATTGCTGGAGAAGGAAGTGCATCAAGGGTAAATAGCAGAAAAAACAGGGCTAGAAAGTAAGGCAGAGACCAAGTTTAGAGGACCTTTGTACGCTATGCCAAGGAGTTTGAACTTTCTGTAGTAGGTGAAAGGGAGCCATTAAAATGATTTAATTAGGAGGCTACCAGATGCACAGATGTACCTATTAGACTGGTAGCAGAGTGGAGGATAGGATTGGAGAGGGTGAGATTAGAAAAGCCAAGACCAGAAGCAGAGAAAGCTGGTAGGAAATTATTGTAACAGATCATACTAGAGATGAGGAGTGCTTGGTTTAAGGCAAGGCAGAGGCGACAGAGAAGGGATAAGTGATTGGAGAATTAAAAGTGGCAGGACTTGGTAACTGATTCGATATGGTGGTTAAAGAAAAAGGAGTTGAGGAGGACTCTCAGGTTTTTGGCTTTAATGACAAGTGAACTTTAGTTCACCAATCAAGAAAAATAATGGAGAACTGATTCTGGGAGAACAGTGATGAGTATCATTTTGAGCATCTTGAGTTTCAGATGGTTATGGGAAATCCAGGAGGAAATGTCCACTGGACATTTTTTTTGTTTTTGATATGTGAATCTTGAGCCTTGGGGAGATGTTGAGTTAGAGATTTAGAGTTGGAAAGCATCAGCATACAGATGCCGGTAAAAGTCATCAGAAGGGTTGAGACCACCTAGAGAGAACATGGGCCAAACACAGAAACTCAGAGGACTATCAGCATTCAAGGGGCAGACAGAGGCAAAAGTCCAGGAATTGTTGGCACTAGCCCTGGACTATATCTTTTAAGAACTGCGGGATGGAATGAGAAACCCCAGCATAGTGGCCCCAATCTTTCCTCTTGGAACTTTCTAAAACTATTCTGTGGTGTACACGATTGAGAATATTAACACATTTTAGGACTGCATATCTTCTAACTTCTAATATAGTACCATTTTTTCTGAAGATTGTTGCAAATTGCTTTGCAACAATATTCATAATACAAATTTCTGAGTTCCATGATTGAATTTTCTTTCAGCAGAAAATTGTATTTATTTTCTTCATCTCATTAACCTAAAATGCTTTTGTAGTATCACATCCCTTTTGACTTAGTATCTTAGTCAGCTTGGTCTCCTATAACAAATACTATAGACTGGGTGACTTAAACAGCAAACATTTAGTTCTCATAGTTGTGGGGACTGGGAAGTTAAAGATTGAGGTGTTGACCAGTTTCCCTCTTTCTGGGTGTAGACTGACATCTTCTCGCTATGTTTTCATACAGCAGAGAGAAGATTATCTCTCTTATGTCTCTTCTTGTAAGGGCATTAATCCTATCATTAGGGATGCACCCTTATGACCCAATTACTCCCCAAAGGCCCCCCACCTCCAAATGCCATCACACTGAGCACTAGGGCTTCAACATATACATTTTGAGGGAACGAACATTCAGTTCATAACATTCAGGAAGAATTTTTTTTCTTCTTGTTAGTTTTAACATATATAAAGCACTAAACCTTATGAAGGTTAAGATATATATGTTTAAATAGTGCCTAGAACATAATAGGTGGCCCACACAATTCAAGTGGCATTACTCAAATTCATTGCCATTACCTAAATATGCACACCCTATTCTATAGTCACAGACACACATGCAAGCAAGTAAGCTACGTCTTTCTAAACTAGTGATTGCTCAGTGTTAAGTCTTGCCTTTCAGGTTTTTGTTTCAATTTTTGGCATCGAAGGGCAAATTAGAAAAAGAAAAAGTACTGGTATGTAGATTTGGGGGTTATTTCCCTTTAGATTATGACAAGATGTTAAAAACTGATCACAGTTGATATACAGCAGCTTGCTGGAGTCTCTGCAACATGCCTCAAACACAAAAATCCCTGGTGATGGACGACTGTGGGTAAAAACATGCATGCATCAGATTTCTTCTCTGATAGCTTCCAGACCCCATTTTAGTAGGTTTGGCTCTCAAGGAAACTCCATTTGACAGCACAGGAGTAGCTACTCAGTCATTCTCCCAAACTAGTCAGTCATTCCCCCACGCTTGGCCTCTTTTCAGCAGGCAGGCTTGACTAGCTGCTTACTTCCTCTCTCCTCTTAAGGGAGAAGGGAAGTGACAGAACTCCCTGGTGAGTGCTGAGTTGCGATCTGTGCATACAGTTTTACAGGGGAGAACAAAACTACTCTATTTTCTCTGTTTCATTGTAATAAATCTCTGAAGAGATCTCTGGTTGGTTCACCTCAGAGAGAGAGAGAGAGAGAGAGATTGGGACAGAGAGAGAGAGAAAGGGAAAAAAAACGAGGAGGAGGAGGAGAGGAGAAAGAAGGAGGAGGAGGACAAGAGAGAAAGGGAGGGTAGAGAGAAAGAGAGACAATGGGCATTGTTGCTGACATGCACTGTTTTTGTTTCTGTGTGTGCTTTGTACTTGTAATGGTTAATGCCCAGATGTGTCCTAAACCCCATGAAGCTGTTTCCTTCCCAATCACTAGTGAGTAGTAACAGTCCAATCCAAATGTAACCCTTGATCTTTTTCATGAGTAGAGCACAGAATCCTTTGTTCTCACATACCTTTTTTTAGTACATCATTAAATTGAGTAGAATAACAATAATAATAATAAAAACTCAAGTCAATGTTCCAATAACCTACCCCTAACTGCCTCTCCCTACGAAACTGCTACTCTTTACTGCACCACAGCTTTGCTCACATCCAAGGCAAGACCTCAATTGATCAGTTGAGGTGATCTTGTTATACCCTTGCGAGGCTATAGGCTACCACAACCAATATATCAACCTTAATCAGCGCTAAGTCCCTATTGCTATTGCCACTCTATTGATCTCAGCTTGTAGGAGATAAGGGTAAGAGAAATTTTTCTTTTACGGTCTTTGACAAAAAGAGAAAAGAAGAAAAGGGAAGAAAAGGAGAAGAAAAGGGAAGAAAAGGTGAAGAAATGAAAGACCCGGAAAAAAGAAGAAGAGGGAGAAAAAAAGAAGAGGAACCATGTGAAGAAAACTTGAATACAAGTGTCCCCAGGCTCCACACCTATCTAATTTGCTTTTCCCTGTTTCTCCACTCAGCAATGCATTAAACATGTGATCTTTCTTTTAGCCACAGCCTTTCCATTCCTTACTGTGGAGTCAAGAAAAATACATGATATAATGAAGATAAGACAGGCTTTGGAATCAGCTCACCCTAGGTTCTCATTCTAGGACCTAGCACGGTAACTAACCCGTAATGTCAAATAAACTCCTTTTCGTAAGAAATTTGTTTGAGTCCCGTGTAGCAATGGCAATGCTCCTGGACTGTATATATTATTCCACCATTGTATGGTACCAGTAAAAACTCACTGGGAATTCACTTTTCTCAAGTGTGTTTGGGTATGAGGGCAAGGAATTTCAATTGGCAGGCAAAGTATGTTGTTGCTTAACACCCATATATGAACATGCATACTTGTACACATACAATGTATACATAGTAAAAACAAACAAACAAAAACTCAACCCATACCTAACAAAAGGATACAACAAAAGGTCTCTACTCCCTCCTCCACAACAACCCTTAGATCCTTTTGAAAATGTAACCACTGGACCACTGTTAACTGTTTCTTGTTTGCCAGATATACTTCAACATGGGGAGGAGGCTGGTCCAAGTTGTTTTTCATTTGCACAAGGTGTTGAAGTAGAGAGTACTCAACAGTTTAGGGTGGGTGGCATTAGGACCTTGGGCTTCCATGGGGATAGTAGCCATGAAAACAGGTAAGATGAGAGGATGGGAGACATTCCCTACTTTACAGTCTTACCTCTTTCGTGGTGTGACTCTTAGATCATGAATTAGAAGGGTCCCATCAAAGGAAAATCTGAGACCTGGAAAAGGAAGGGCCTTGTGCAAGGTTACACATGCAGCCATTTAGAGGCAGAGCTGATATTAGCCCCTCTAGCTTTATTATTTTATTTTTATTTACCTCTAGCTTCCTAGGACTCTGTTCTTTCCCTAATTCCCCAGAGCCTCCAACAGTGAAACAAACAAAGCTAGCGCCTCTGCTTCTGGCAACTTCCACTGCTACTCTACTCCCTGTGTCTGGACTGTGAGCCTTACAGATCTCCTGGATTCTTCTAAGGGAGGACTTTTTTCTTTTCTCCTTTTAGTGGACACATGATAGCTTGAGGGCATAAAGACATAGTTTTCAAACTGTAGTATGAATCTGAATCATCTGAGCTGATTGTTAAACATGTTAGTCTTTCCCAGAAGTTACTGACTCTCAAAGAACTTTCACTACTCCTTTGAAAAAGGAATCAGACACTTACTGGAATTTTTTGTGTTCACATGATGACTTTCTACAGAAGCCCTAAGTCTAGAGGAAAAACACCATCCTGTTTTAAAAATTTTGTTATATTGTTTCTGTTTGATTATAAAATTAATACATATTTATTGGCAAAAATTAATATTACAGAAGAATATTACGAAAGATATACATCAGCAGATGTTTTTAAAGCCTTTTCATCAACTCTCAAGAAAATCTCCATTCTGGACACAAGAGGGAGCTTTTAGCTAAAATGAAAATTTTAATGCAGGCAGTTTCATGGGAGATACATCATCTTTGCTTTCTTTAACACATTTGACTTTTTTTCTCTTTAAAAACACATTCGTTAATGATTATGGAATTGTATAATGATAGAGCTGATAAACTTCTTAATAATCATGACCTTTCTACAGCAGTTGATATTGTAACTACCCAATGGGTTCATTTTGCCTGCTGCCCACATAGAGCTGATTTATCAAGACAGGGGAATTGCAATAGAGAAAGAGTTTCACACATGTAGAGCTGGCTAAATCAAATCAGCCTCCCTGAAAATTTGGAGGCTAGGGTTTTTCAAGGATAGTTTGGGGGAAGAGAGGTGGGGTGGCTAGGCAATGGTTGCTTGTTGCCAGTTGGTTGGGGATGCAATCATAGGGGCATAGGAAATGGTTCTCATGCCCACTGAGTCACTTTTGGGTGGGACCACAGGAGCAGTTGGCAGGTCCAGGTGGAGCCATTGGTTATCAGACATGCAACAAACCTGAAAAGACATCTCAAAAGGTCAATCTTAGGTTCTACAATAGTTATGTTATCTGCAGGAGTAATTGGGGAAGTTGCATATCTTCTGGCTTCTGGAATAATGGTGAATAATCATTTATGTCAATACCTTGGCAGAATTCAGGCTCCTCTTATCCTCTTAGCCTGGTGGTCTCTCCTTAGCTTTACAAAGGCAGTTCCATTTTGAGGAAGTGCTATTATTATTTAAACTGTAAACTAAATGTATCCCAAGTTAGCTTGGCCCAAGGCCAGGAATAATTAAGGGCAGCTTGAAGGCTCAAAGCAAGATGAGGGGTTGGTTAGATCACATCTCCTTTACTACCATAATTTTCTCGCTGTTATAATTTTTGCAAAGGAAGTTTCAATATGGTTGCCTATTCCTGTCTTTAAAGATTCTCCTTCCTTGTCTCCTGAGATACCACTCTGTTCCTGGCTCTGCTCCTAATTTTTTGACCATTTCTCTTCCTTTGCTCTCCCCTTGAGTGTGGATGCTTCTCTGAGACCCTCAGTCCACTTGTCTTCTCATTCTGCAGTGTATACACATGTTCTGTGGCTGACCTCATCCATTCCCATGGTTTCAACTACCACTATGTGCTGACGAAGTAATCACCATGCATATCTCTTGCTATTAAGCTTATACTGAGGCACAGATATGCATATTCACTTGCCTACTGGACAAGCTCAAAAATTCCAAAGCAGCCCAGAAAAAAGTCAATTAACCTGACCCAGAGGGTAGTAAATTTTAAGACTACATAATAGGTTGGTTAGGGAATCTCTGAGTTTTCCGAGTCCACAGGGAATCACCTCGGATGACCATGTGAATTGTGATTGTAGAAACAGAAAACAAAACAAAAAAAGAGCAACAAAACCCACAATAACAAAAACACTAGAGCACAACAAAAAGTTTCACTTAGGCTGGATTGTCCAATATAACAGTCACAAACTGCAAACGGCTTTTGAGCATCTGAAATGTGTTTGGTTTTAATTGAGATGTAGAGTAAATGTAAAATACTATCAGTTTTTAAAAAAAGCAAAATATCTCTTTTTTTTTTTTTTTTTTTTTTTACTGATTACAGAACAGTTCCTGGTTCATACAAAATGCTCAATAAATGTTAACTGCTACCATTACTAGACACTCTCAATTCTGGTCACTTCAAATTTCTTGATATTACCCAAACCTACCAGGCACTTTCATGCTTCTTTACCTTTGTGGATGCTGTTTCTCCTGCCTGGGATGCTCTATTGCAAATTCTTCACCTATGAAACTACTACACATACTTCAAGATCTAGCTAAAACATTACCCGCTTTTTGAAATCTGCCACATTACCAGTGGTTATTGTCTCCTCTGTGGCACCATGTAGATATTGCTATTATTGCACAAATGCTAATACAGTTACACTTGTAATATAATGGGTGTGTCTTCTTCCTCACTGGACTTAATCTCAACAGAGATAGGGGCTTGTTGGTCTCCTGTTGGTATATAGCACAAGTGTCTAGCACAACATTTGCCACCGAATAGGTACTAAATAAATGCTTTTCAAACTGACAATTGAGTAACATAATTAAACCATCTATCTTTACATATGAAAAAACTGAAGCCTTGGGAAGTGATGGACTTTTTGGACAAGCTTATACTTTGGACCCTAGTGGACCAGAGGGCCTTTTGTTTTGCCTCTGAAGAAAACAGGCAAAGTGTAGCCGCAGAATAATTAAAATAAAGACTTAAATTAACAGAGATCCCTCACTTTCACTACTTGTGAGAAAATGATGATGGGTGTGAATCCCAAACCTTGATACTGAATTAAGCGTATAATATATGTCCAAACTTCCACTAGTTTCTGGTGTCAGGATAAGGATAATAACATTTTGCTATTTACCATCCCTCTGTGGCTGGCTAGACAGCAGGACCTGCAAGCAACTGTAGAGTCCAATATTGTTATGTGCTTGATGGAAAGAATACTATGAGTCAAACGACCTAGATACTAGTCCTTACTTTGTTGCTAACTTCTTAGTTAAGTTACTTAAATTTTGTCAACTATTTTCACATCTATATGATGAGTGGTTGGATCGGATGATCTCTAAAGTATAACAAACTCCCTTCTGATTGTGACTGTGACAGGATTCTTCATGTACAATGAGATTCTCTCTTATTTTTAAAGCTCTCTAGAAAAAGTTAATATACATTTCCCTTAAGAATCCCTTCAGTTTTATATCTCTGAGCTAAGTAAGTAATAATGGAAAACTATATAAGATTGGATAGTGTTTATAGATTACAAATTACTTTACATGCAATATTTCAATTTTCAAAACCTCTGAGGAAAGTTGACCAGTTAGCTTTTTTATATCAATTCTGCAGACGATGATGATGATTGTTATGATAATAAGAGCTAACATTTTATTGAGTATGCCAGACAGTGTTCTTAGAACTCTGCAAGTGCTATCATATTAAGTTATTCTAGGTGAGGATTCTAAAGCCCCAAAATGTCAAGCGATTTGCCCAAGTTAGTAATGACAGATTCAGGACTTGAATCCAACTTGACTTTCTCTAATTTCTGAGTTGTATGCCAATCACTCATCTCCTACAACTGTTTTGTATATCATTGAATTAGAGAATGAGTAAACATCACCTTTTATGACAGCCCTTCACAATTGGAAGATATTGTTCATTATCCTTTTAATTTTGTCTTCTTTTTTGCATGGATTACATTTCTTATCAGAGATCTGGCTGGCTCACATCATTTTGTGAGAGCTAATCCTGTGTATCTCTTCTTAACTCTGCATTCAGTGACATCACTTTGGTGGTGTTATGGCTTGAATATATCCTCCAAAGTTCACATGTTGGAAACTTAATCCCCAATGCAGCAGTGTTGAGAGGTGAGACCTTTAAGAGGTGATTAGGTCATGAGGGCTCTGTCCTCATGAATGGATTAATGTCATTATCACAGGAGTGTGTTCCTGACAAAAGGATGAGTTCAGCCTTCTTCTCACTTGTGTGTGCTCTTGTGTCTTTCTGCCTTCCCACCATGGGATGATGCAGCAAGAAGGTCCTCATCAGATGCAGCTCCTCACTCTTAGACTTCCCAGCCTCCAGAACTGTGAGTCAAATAAGCTTATATAAATTACACAGTCTATGGTATTCTGTTATAGCAGCAGCAAAAAAGACTAAGATAAGTGGCATAAAATCAGCCATGATGGCAGATTTTTACACCATATAAATATGTTAATGCTACAAACAAAGATCTGCTTTCCCCCTGGAGAGCCAGTTGTTATTACCAGCACATGTTTGGTTCAGGATAAAAGAGAAAAATGCCAGAACCTCATTCTGGGTTCCATTGAGTAAAGTGGACATTTGTATTTTAGTAAAGATAACAGTATAGACCACGACATCTTTCTTACTCTGGAGAAAGAAACATTACTCTTCCTTTGAGAAGCCTTTGGAATATTCCAGATATTCCTAGACATGAAGAGAACTAATAGAGCTAAGAAATATTTTTTTTCACCAAATTATTACTATTCTCTTTTCTGTAATATCCTGAAAACTGCAAAGCTTCAGGCTTTAATCCTTTGTAGAATTGGCAAAGATTTTTATGTAACCTTCTTCAAGCATGGTACACTGATTTAAGATGACAGCTAGTGAGTGGTAAAGCCTAGATTCATTCTTTCTTTCTTTCTTCCTTTCTTCCTTTCTTTCATACGAGGTCTTGCTCTTTCACCCAGGCTGGAGTGCAGTGGTGCAATCATAGCTCACTGTAGCCTTGAGCTCCTGGGTTCAAGCCATCCTCCTGCCTCAGCCTCCCAAGTAACTGGGACTACAGGCACTTGTCACCATGTCCATTTAATTTTTTAAAATGTTATTAATTTTATTTTTTTGAGATGGAGTCTCGCTCTGCCACCCAGGCTGGGGTGCAGTGGTGCAATCTCGGCTCACTGCAAGCTCCGCCTCCTGGGTTCACACCATTCTCTTGCCTCAGCCTCTCGAGTAGCTGGGACTACAGGCGTCCGCCACCACGCCCAGCTAATTTTTTGTATTTTTAGTAGAGACAGGGTTTCACCGTGTTAGCCAGGATGGCCTCGATCTCCTGACCAGGTGATCTGCCTGCCTCGGCCTCCCAAAGTGCTAGGATTACAGGTGTGAGCCACTGCACCTGGCCCACCACGTCCATTTAATTTAAAAAAAATTTTGTAGAGGTGGGGTCATGCCATGTTACTCAGGCTGGTCTCAATCTCCTGGCCTCAAGTGATCCTCCCACCTCAGCCTTCAAAGCATTGGGATTACAGATAGAAGCCACTGCACCCTGTCCTGGATTTCTTGATTACCAGTTTATAGCTCTTGTCACCCATCATGATGCCTGTACAAGACATTATTTGTAAATATTTGCAGTGTGTATTTATGGTCACTTGCTGTGTATGAATAAACTTGTATATCTAATAAATAATCATCTGGAACATTTTTACTTGGTGTTCACATTGTTTAGTCTTCAGAATCCCTGCTTCCAGCTAGTATATGTACTCACATTTAAGGAAAATTATGGGACTCTTATATAACATTTTGGAGGTGGAACAATCCCTGTCATCCTCTTGAGGAAAGGGAAAATGGAAGGTCTGATCTGATAGTGTATATCATTGATCACTTGGACATCTAATAAAGTTCAGCTGACTGAGTTATTTTTATTTTGGTGAACTAGATTTTAGTTTCCTCCAAAAATCTAGTCTAGATCTACTTCCTGGAAACCAAAAGCTCTGGATTTCCCAAAAGCAGCCACAATCCCAAATTCTCTGGCTGTAAGTTCTTAATTATAGAACATATGCCCCACATTTTGGTTAATGAAAATATTATTATGGCTTACGCTGAGAATGAGACTATTTTGTGGAAGGAGAATAAAATAAGTCATCATTACTTACACATTTCATTAGGGTACTACTTTGGGGAGCTATTGTATAATCTGGATGAGTGGAGAGAGCTTTTGAGCTGAACTGACAGAGACATGAAGGAAACCAGAAGAAAGAGTCACTAGAGGTCAGGCCTCAGGCATACCTCTTTTCAGTAGCTGCTCTGGAGAACTGTGACCATGGCATACTCCCCAGAACCTGTATGTCCAGCCACATGCGTGTCCTAAAGGAGAGCCAACTACTGGACAGTGCCCATTTGATTCCTCACCCTAGATGCAGCCATCTGTTGCCATTGCTACAACTCCTGAGTGGGATCCCATCAGGGCATTGTTTTGGCTCAGGATTCTGAAGGGGAGGCCAGACCACTTGGCCTATGGGACAAGGAAAATCTTAAGTAGGATTGGCTGCAAGGGATGGTCTAAGGAAAATTTCAGGAGTAGGCTAAGAAAGCGATTGATTGAAGAATTGAGTATAACTCCCCTTCTCTGGGAATTTCTGCAGTGTCAAGGGCATGAAAAGAGAACATCCTGGAAGAATCAAATGATGGTAGACAAGGTCAGATGTATTTGGTTGAAGGATAACCAAACTAAGTCCCTGTCCTTGAGTGTTTCTATGAGAGTAGAGGGATGAGGACAGAACTTTCTGGAAAAGAGCTATTGAAGAAATGCCTGTCAGAGGCTCTTTCTGGATGGAGAGTGTTATGGTTTGAGTATGTTCCCTCCAAAATTCAGGTGTTAAAACTTAATGGCCAATGTGATGGTATTAAGAGGTAGGACTTTTAAGAGGTGATTGGGTGATGAGGTCTCCTCCCCTCATGAATGAGATTAAGCCCTTAAAAAAAGGCTTCATGCAGTGTTTAGATCTTTTTCCCTTTCACCTTTTGCCATATGAGGACACAATATTCCTCTCCTTTGAAAGATATAGTAATAAGGTACCATCTTGGAAGGAAAAAGCAGCCCTCATCAGACAACCAACGGCCATTTCCTTGATCTTTGACTTACCAGCCTCCAGAATTGTGAGAAAATAAATTTTTGCTCTTCATAAATTACCCAGTCTCAGGTATTTTGTTATAGCAGCACAGGGAGAGACCGATTATCATACATAATCATGAATGCTTATTTGAAGGAAGAGGGTGAAATCACCAAAATTAATCATAGTGATATTGAATTCTGGATGAGTTAGTCAGGTGTCTAATCCACATAAACAATCCCTTCTCTGAAGAAGGAGAGGCGAAAAAGCTACTCCCAAAATTACATGAAGTGATATTTGTTCCTAGACTAGTTATTTATATTGTCTAATCCTTATGAGTAAATGCTTATCTGAAGAGGGAGGGGGAAAATGCCAACACAAAAATTGATTCCAGTGAGATAAGTTCCTGGACAAGTTAGTCATGGGTCTGATCATATATGGTAAATGCTGATTTGAAAGAAGAGGACAAAAAGTCTCATCCCAAAGTAATCATAGTGATGCTTGTTTCTAGACTAGTTGTTTGTGTTGTCTGGTCCATATAAGAAAATGCTTATCTGAAGAAATAGGCAGGCAAAAGTCATCACCAAACACATGGCCAGATAAGCTGCACTATATACTACAGGTTTATTGAAATGACTATGTGGCTGTGACAGGCATTAATTTTGTCTCAATGTGCAATTTTGGTGGAAAAAGAAAATGGGAGTATGAGAGAGACTTCTAGCATGAGGAGCATGCTGGGGCAGGGTGGAGGCAAGCTCTGCTAGACAGAAGTGGTAGAAGTCTTGTCTCAGACTGGGCCGGGAACTCTAGAATAGTGGCAACAACTTGTTATCTTGGGTCACAGTGGAAAAGAAAGTGGACAGCTAAAGTGGGCAGGAAACTCCAACCACATTGGGAAGTGGATAAGAAATCTGTCAGTGGATAGGAAATTCCAACTACAATAGAGAGCAAATCTGCTTTCTTAGTGGAAAAGAAAGCAGGCAACTGTACAATCAGGGAAGCCAAACTGTGGAAGAGTAGCTTACAGTGGCCAAGAATGTAGGCAGTTGGGAGAGAATAGAGAATTCCAGGAAGTGGATAGAAGTGCCTGCAGATAGTGGCCAGACAACCATAATCTGCAAGGTTAGCAACATAGAGGCAAAGACCTTGAAGGCTAGACTGCTATACTTATGAGAGGAATGTCAGTGAGCTCTGGAAGCCCCACCCCTAGTTGAAAGCAGCAAGAGAAGGATTGGAAGCCAAACTGAAAGCTGAAACCATTTTCCAGATGGGCAACACATCAAAAGATATGTTGAATTTATGCCAATCATGTCAGTGAGTAGCTTGAGGGAATTAGAAATTGTACTTCATTGTTTTGAGGAGTATGCTTCCATGAGAAGACAATTGCAATACACTAAAGGAGGGAAGTCAGAATGGGTTCAGTCATGGAAAAAAAGCTACAGGCTTTTCTCATGATAGTAGGGTAAGTCTGGAACATTAATAATGCTAATTAACTGTTAGTAAGCATTTTTAATGCGGAGATTGTTTTTCTTACTGGGAAGCATTTTTTCATTCAATACTTTTCTAGAAATGATAATGCTAATCATATTTTGAGTGTAAACATTATTATTTCCAGAGGTGCCTTGTTAAGGTCAGGGTAAAACTCTGACCCTGAAATTGATCTCACATGGAATTCTGATTGAACACACTTCTTCTTCTTTTTTTTAAACAAAAATTACACCTATTAGTTTGAGCATTTCATTATATAGCAAGTCAATGTATTCTAGTTCTTTAGAAAACAATATCTCATTGTTTCTCCATAACTATGCTAGGGAAAATAACCAAAGTGATAGCAACTCCTTGGAATATCAGTGATTGTATATTTATCTAACACATATTAAAAAGTATTTCTTAAAATGCTAATATATCTTAACCATGTTCCTCTTAGAGCATGTTTCAATTATGGTTAACTCATTGTTAAGAGCACTTAAACTTTATCTTCTAACTCCATAGAAAGATAATGCTACTTGAAATCAATTTGTTAAAGTCTTAGAGATAAACAGCCTAAACATTTTATTAATGCATAATAGATGTACATAGTTTTGGGGTACAGGTGATAATTTAATACATTCCTACAGTTCATAAAAATCAAATTTGCATACTTGGACTATCCATTACCTTAAATATTTATATTTTCTTTATCCTAGAATAATTCAATTCTTCTCTTCTAGGTATTTTGAAATATACAATAGATTGCTGTAAACTATAGTCACCCTACTGATCCATCTATTACTAGGTCTTATATCTTCTATCAAACCGTATATATGTACCTATCAATCTGCTTGTCTTTATCACTGCCTACTCACTACTCTTCTTGGCCTCTGGTAACCACCAATCTACTCTCTATCTTCATCAGATCCACTTTTTTTTTTTTTAGCTCCCACAGGTAATTGAGAACATGCAGTATTTGTCTTTCTGTTCTTGGCTTATCTCACTTAAGCCAGTTCTATCCACGTTGCTACAAATGACAGGATTTTATCCTTTTTATGGATGAATAATGTTCCACTGTGTATACATATCACATTTTCTTTACCCATTCATCCACTGATGGGCATGTAGGTTGATTCCATGTTTTGACTATTGTGAATAGTACTGCAATAAACATAGGAGTGCAGACACATGTCTTTTTGATATATTGATTTCTTTCTTTTGATATATACTGAGTAGTGGAATTGTTGAATCATATGGTAGTTCTACTTTTAGTTTTTTGAGGAGGCTTTATGCTGTTCTCCATAATAGCTGTACTAATTTACATTTCCACCAACAGTGTATGAAGGTTCCCATTTCTCTGCATCCTTGCCAGCATCCATTATTACCTGTCTTTTTGATAAAAGCCAATTTAACTGTGATGAGATGATATCTCATTAAAATTTTTATTTGAATTTATCTGATTATAAGTGATGTTCAGTATTTTTTTCATATATCTGTTGACCATTTTTAAGTCTTCTTTTGATAAATGTTTAATCAGGCCTTTTGTCCATCTTAAATTGCATTATTTCTCTTTTTTTGCAATTGAATTGTTTGCGCTTCTTATATATTCTGGTCAGATCCCTAATCCGTTGTCAGATGGGTCTTTTGCAAATATTTTCTCCCATTCTGTGGGTTGTCTCTTCAGTTTTTTGATTGTTTCCTTTGCTGTGCAGAAGCTTTTTAGCTTGATGTAATTTTGCCTATTTTTGCTTTGGTTGCCTGTGCTTTCGAGATCCTACACAAAAAATCTTTACCCAGACCAACGTCATGGAACATTTCTCTGCCGTTTTCTTGTAGTTTCACAGTTTCAGATCTTAGACTTAAGTCTTTAATCCATGTTGATTTGATTTTTGTGTATGGTGAGAGATAGGGGTCTAGTTTCATTCCTCTGCATATGGACATCTAGTATTCCCAGCACCATTTATTGAAGAGACTGTCCTTTCCCCATTGTATGTTCTTGGCACCACTGTCAAAAATGAGTTTTCTGTAAATGCAGGTATGTATGCCTAGGCTATATCTAGATTATATGTTTCTATTCCATGGTCTATGCATCTGCTTTTATGCTAGTACAATGATGTTTTGGTTACTATAATTTGGTAGCAAATTTTGAAGTCAGGTAGTGTGATACCTCTAAGTTTCTTCTTTTTGCTCAGGGCTGCTATGACTATTGGGGGTCTTTTGGGTTTTAAATACATTTTAGGATTGTCTTTCTATTTCTGTGAAGAATGTCATTGGTATTTTCATGGGAGCTGTATTGAATTTTTAAATTGCTTTGGGTAGTATTGTCATTTTTAACAACATTAATTCTTCCAGTTCATGATCATTTAATATCTTTCCTTTTTTGGTATCCTTTTACATTTCTTTTATCAGTGTTTTATTGTTTTTGATGTATAGACCTTTCACTTTGAGGTTAAATATGTTTCTAGATATTTTACATATTTTGTAGCTATTGTAAATGAGATTGCTTTCTTGATTTCTTTTTTTTTTTGAGATGGAGTCTCGCTCTGTCACTTGATTTCTTTTGTAGATTGTTTGCTGTTGGTGTATATAAATGCTACTGATTTTTGCATGTTGGTTTGTATCCTGCAACTTTACTGAATTAGTTTATCAGTTCTAATAGTTTTTGGTGGGATCTTTAGGTTTTCCTAAGTATAAGATTAAGTCATCTGTGAAGAAGGCAAATTTAACTTCTTCTTTTCAAATTTGGACGTCCTTTATTTCTTTCTCTTGCCTAATTGCTCTGGTCGGTACTTCCAGTATTATATTGAATAAACGTAGTGAAAGTGGGCATCCTTGCCTTGTTCCACATTTTACAGGAACAGGTTTCAATCTTTTTCCCATTTAGTACAATGTTAGTTCTGGCTTTGTCATATATAAGGTCTTTATTATTTTGAGGTATGTTTCTTCTATACCCAATTTGATTAGGGTTCTTATTATAAAGGAATACTGAATTTTATTGAATACTTTTTTGGCATTTATTAAAATAATCATATTGTTTTTGTTCTTGGTTCTGCTAATCTGATGTTTCACATTTATTTATTTGCATATGTTGAACAACCCTTGTATCCCTGGGATTGAATCCCACTTGACTATGGTGAATGATCTTTTTCATGTGTTGTTGAATTTGGTTTGCTAGTATTTTGTTGACAATTTTTGCATATGTGTTCATCAGTGATATTGGCCTGTAATTTTCATTTTTCATTGTGTCCTTATCTGGTTTCAGTATCAGGGTAATGCTGGCCTCATATAATAAGTTTGAAAGTATTCTCTCCTCTTCATTTTTTTGAATAGTATTGATATTAGTTCTTCAAATGTTTGGTAGAATTCAGTAGTGAAGTCATCAAGTCCTGGGCTTTTCTTTGATGGGAGATTTTTATTACAGCTTCAGTCTCATTACTTGTTATTGGTTTATTGAGATTTTATATTTCTTAATGGTTCAATCCTAGTAGGTTGGATGTATCAAGGAATTTACCCATTTCTTTTAGGTTTTCTAATTTGTTGACATATAGTTGTTCATAATAGTCTCTAGTGATTCCTGGTATTTCTGTAATGTCAGTTGTTATGTCCCTTTTTCTGTTTTTCACATTAACAATTTTGATCTCTCTTTTTTCTCTTAGTCTAGTCAAAGGTTTATCAATTTTATCTTTTCAGAAAACCTACTTTGATCTTCTATTTTGTTTTTTCAGTCTCAATTTCATTTATTTTTACTTTCATCTTTATTATTTATTTTCTTCTACTAATTTTGTGTTTGGTTTAT
This sequence comes from Pongo pygmaeus, assembly GCF_028885625.2. Lineage (NCBI taxonomy): Eukaryota > Metazoa > Chordata > Mammalia > Primates > Hominidae > Pongo > Pongo pygmaeus. The sequence goes on along the minus strand of NC_072396.2, from coordinate 116,971,018 downwards.
TCTTGCTTTTTGAATTCTTTAAGATGCATCATTAGGTTGTTCACTTGAAGTATTTCTACTTTCTTGATATAAGATTTTACTGCAAACTTTCCTCTTAGTACTGCTTTTGATGTATCCCATAGATTTCGGTATGTTGTATTTCCATTTTCATTTGTGTCAAGAAATTCCTAAATTTCCTTCTTAACTCTTTTGTTGACCCATTGGTCATTCAGGAGCATGTTGTTTAATTTCCATGTGTTTGTGAAGTTTTCTGAGTTTCCTCTTGTAACTAATTTCTGCTTTTACTTCATTGTGGTCAGAACAAATACTTGATTTTTTTTTCTGTTTTTGAATTTGATAAAACTTGCTTTGTAGTCTAAGATATGAAATATTCTAGAAAATGCCAAATGTGCTAATGTAAAGAAGGTGTATTCTGCAGCAGTTGGATGAAATGTTTTGTAAATGTAAGTTAGACCTATTATGTTTAGTTTATAGTTTAACTTTGCTCTTTTTTTGTTGATTTTCTGTCTGGATGATCTGTTCATTACTGAAAGTGAAGTGTTAAAGTCCACCACTATTATTGCATTTCAGTCTATCTCTTTCTTTGGAGCTATTCATGTTTGCTTTGCATCCATAAAAGCTCTGGTGTTGGATGCATAGATATTTATAATTGTTATATCTTCTTGCTGAATTGACCTCTTTTACACAGTGGTCTTTTTTTTGTCATTTTACAGTCTTTGATTTGTAGTTTATTTTATCTAATATAAGTATAGCTACTTTTCTTTTTTGTTTTCTGGTTGTATGGAATAGCTTTTTCCACCCCATTACTTTCAGTCTATGTATCTTTAAAGGTAAAGTGGGTTTCTTGTAGGTAGCACACAGTTGGGTCTTCTTTTTTATCCACTTAGCTGCTCTGTGCATTTTAATTGGATAATTGAGTCTATATTCAGTGTTATTATTGATAACTAAGGACTTTCTATGACAATTTTGTTGTTTGCTTTCCCGTTGTCTTGTAACTCCTTCCTTCCTTTCTTACTGTCTTCATTTGTGGTCAAGTGATTTCTTTTTTTTGGTAGTATGTTTTATTTTTTGTTTTTCATGAATCTATTTTAGACTTTGTGGTTATTATAAGACTTACAAAAACATCTAACAGACATAATAAGTTATTTCAGAGGGATAAAAACTTATCTTAAATCACAAAGAATAGAAACAAATTAAAAACAAAAGAAATTCTTCTACACCTTAACTCTATCCTCCCAACATTTTGACTTTCAGTTATCTCAATTTACATATTTTTATATTACTTCTCTCTTAACAGGTTGCTGTAGCTATTTTTGTTTTTGAAAAATTTGTCTTTTGGGATTCACAGTATGTTGTGAGTGAATTGCAATCTAACATTACAGTATTAGAGTATTCTGGGTTTGTCTGTATCCTTCATTTACATTTAGCAAATAGTTGAGAGAGTTCAGCATTTGTGGTCTGGTGCTGAACTCTCTCAACTATTATTTGTCTGGAAAAGACTTTATCTCTTCTTCATATTTCCACAATAACTTTGCTAGATACCGTATTCTTGAATGGCAGTTTTTTTTTCTTTCTGTGTTTTTTGGTATTTTTTAATTAACATTTATTTTAGGTTCAGTAGTACCTGTGCAGGTTTGTTACACAGGTAAGCTATGTGTGATGGGAGTTTGGGGTACAAATTATTTCATCACCCAGGTAATAAGCTTAGTCCCTGATAAGTAGTTATTCAATACTTACCCTCCTCCTACCCTCCAGTAGTCCCCATGTCTATTGTTCCTTTCTTTCTGTCCATGTGTACTCAAGATTTACTTTCCACTTTTAAGTGAGAACATGCAGTATTTGGTCTTCTGTTCTTGCATTAGTTTATTTAGAATAATGGCCTCCAGGTCCATCCATGTTGTTGTATAAGATATGATATCATTCCTTTTTATGGCTGCATAGTATTCCATGGTGTATATGTACTACATTTTCTATAGTTTCTATAGAAACTTTTTTTTTTTTTTTAAATAACACACATGCATTTGCTTTATTTTTCATCCTCAGGAATTTTCACTTCAACCTCTAATTTGGTCAAAAAGTCATTCATTTTTCTAATTACTCATCATGCAATGGTGTTTTCCCTGTTTATGTCTTATTATTTTTTTTTTAAATAATACTACTACTACTAATTATTATTATTATTATTATACTTTAGGCTCTATGGTACATGTGCGCAACGTGCAGGTAAGTTACATATGTATACATGTGCCATGCTGGTGCGCTGCACCCACCAACTCGTCATCTAGCATTAGGTATATCTCCCAATGCTATCCCTCCCCCCTCCACCCCACCCCACAAGAGTCCCCGAAGTGTGAAGTTCCCCTTCCTGTGTCCATGTGTTCTCATTGTTCAATTCCCACCTATGAGTGAGAATATGCGGTGTTTGGTTTTTTGTTCTTGCGATAGTTTACTGAGAATGATGATTTCCAATTTCATCCATGTCCCTACAAAGGACGTGAACTCATCATTTTTTATGGCTGCATAGTATTCAATGGTGTATATGTGCCACATTTTCTTAATCCAGTCTATCATTGTTGGACATTTGGGTTGGTTCCAAGTCTTTGCTATTGTGAATAATGCCGCAATAAACATATGTGTGCATGTGTCTTTATAGCAGCATGATTTATACTCCTTTGGGTATATACCCAGTAATGGGATGGCTGGGTCAAATGGAATTTCTAGTTCTAGATCCCTGAGGAATCGCCACACTGACTTCCACAAGGGTTGAACTAGTTTACAGTCCCACCAACAGTGTACAAGTGTTCCTATTTCTCCACATCCTCTCCAGCACCTGTTGTTTCCTGACTTTTTAATGATTGCCATTCTAACTGGTGTGAGATGGTATCTCATTGTGGTTTTGATTTGCATTTCTCTGATGGCCAGTGATGGTGAGCATTTTTTCATGTGTTTTTTGGCTGCATAAATGTCTTCTTTTGAGAAGTGTCTGTTCATGTCCTTCGCCCACTTTTTGATGGGGTTGTTTGTTTTTTTCTTGTAAATTTGTTGGAGTTCATTGTAGATTCTGGATATTAGCCCTTTGTCAGATGAGTAGGTTGCGAAAATTTTCTCCCATTTTGTAGGTTGCCTGTTCACTCTGATGGTAGTTTCCTTTGCTGTGCAGAAGCTCTTTAGTTGAATTAGATCCCATTTGTCAATTTTGGCTTTTGTTGCCATTGCTTTTGGTGTTTTAGACATGAAGTCCTTGCCCATGCCTATGTCCTGAATGGTAATGCCTAGGTTTTCTTCTAGGGTTTTTATGGTTTTAGGTCTAACATTTAAGTCTTTAATCTATCTTGAATTAATTTTTGTATAAGGTGTAAGGAAGTGATCCAGTTTCAGCTTTCTACATATGGCTAGCCAGTTTTCCCAGCACCATTTATTAAATAGGGAATCCTTTCCCCATTTCTTGTTTTTGTCAGGTTTGTCAAAGATCAGATAGTTGTAGATATGTGGCATTATTTCTGATGGCTCTGTTCTGCTCCATTGATCTATATCTCTGTTTTGGTACCAGTACCATGCTGTTTTGGTTACTGTAGCCTTGTAGTATAGTTTGAAGTCAGGTAGTGTGATGCCTCCAGCTTTGTTCTTTTGGCTTAGGATTGACTTGGCGATGCGGGCTCTTTTTTGGTTCCATATGAACTTTAAAGTAGTTTTTTCCAATTCTGTGAAGAAAGTCATTGGTAACTTGATGGGGATGGCATTGAATCTGTAAATTATCTTGGGAAGGATGGCCATTTTCATGATATTGATTCTTCCTACCCATGAGCATGGAATGTTCTTCCATTTGTTTGTATCCTCTTTTATTTCCTTGAGCAGTGCTTTGTAGTTCTCCTTGAAGAGGTCCTTCACATCCCTTGTAAGTTGGATTCCTAGGTATTTTATTCTCTTTGAAGCAATTGTGAATGGGAGTTCACTCATGATTTGGCTCTCTGTTTGTCTGTTATTGATGTATAAGAATGCTTGTGATTTTTGTACATTGATTTTGTATCCTGAGACTTTGCTGAATTTGCTTACCAGCTTAAGGAGATTTTGGGCTGAGACAATGGGGTTTTCTAGATATACTATCATGTCATCTGCAAACAGGGACAATTTGACTTCCTCTTTTCCTAATTGAATACCCTTGATTTCCTTCTCCTGCCTAATTGCCCTGGCCAGAACTTCCAACACTATGTTGAATAGAAGTGGTGAGAGAGGGCATCCCTGTCTTGTGCCAGTTTTCAAAGGGAATGCTTCCAGTTTTTGCCCATTCAGTATGATATTGGCTGTGGGTTTGTCATAAATAGCTCTTATTATTTTGAGATACGTCCCATCAATACCTAATTTATTGAGAGTTTTTAGCATGAAGGGTTGTTGAATTTTGTCAAAGGCCTTTTCTGCATCTATTGAGATAATCATGTGGTTTTTGACTTTGGTTCTGTTTATATGCTTGATTACATTTATTGATTTGCGTATATTGAACCAGCCTTGCATCCCAGGGATGAAGCCCACTTGATCATGGTGGATAAGCTTTTTGATGTGCTGCTGGATTCTGTTTCCCAGTATTTTATTGAGGATTTTTGCATCAATGTTCATCAAGGATATTGGTCTAAAATTCTCTTTTTTGGTTGTGTCTCTGCCAGGCTTTGGTATCAGGATGACGCTGGCCTCACAAAATGAGTTAGGGAGGATTCCCTCTTTTTCTATTGATTGGAATAGTTTCAGAAGGAATGGCACCAGCTCCTCCTTGTACCTCTGGTAGAATTCGGCTGTGAACCCATCTGGTCCTGGACTTTTTTTGGTTGGTAAGCTATTGATTATTGCCACAATTTCAGTTCTTGTTATTGGTCTATTCAGAGATTCAACTTCTTCCTGGTTTAGTCTTGGGAGGGTGTATGTGTTGAGGAATTTATCCATTTTTCTAGATTTTCTAGTTTATTTGCGTAGAGGTGTTTGTAATATTCTCTGATGGCAGTTTGTATTTCTGTGGGATTGGTGGTGATATCCCCTTTATCATTTTTTAGTGCATCTATTTGATTCTTCTCTCTTTTTTTCTTTATTAATCTTGCTAGCGGTCTATCAATTTTGTTGATCCTTTCAAAAAACCAGCTCCTGGATTCATTGATTTTTTGAAGGGTTTTTTGTGTCTCTATTTCCTTCAGTTCTGCTCTGATTTTAGTTATTTCTTGCCTTCTGCTAGCTTTTGAATGTGTTTGCTCTTGCTTTTCTAGTTCTTTTAATTGTGATGTTAGGGTGTCAATTTGGGATCTTTCCTGCTTTCTCTTGTGGGCATTTAGTGCTATAAATTTCCCTCTACACACTGCTTTGAATGCATCCCAGAGATTCTGGTATGTTGTGTCTTGGTTCTCGTTGGTTTCAAAGAACATCTTTATTTCTGCCTTCATTTCGTTATGTACCCAGTAGTCATTCAGGAGCAGGTTGTTCAGTTTCCACGTAGTTGAGCGGTTTTGAGTGAGATTCTTAATCCTGAGTTCTAGCTTGATTGCACTGTGATCTGAGAGATAGTTTGTTATAATTTCTGTTCTTCTACATTTATTGAGGAGAGCTTTACTTCCAAGTATATGGTCAATTTTGGAATAGGTGTGGTGTGGTGCTGAAAAAAATGTATATTCTGTTGATTTGGGGTGGAGAGTTCTGTAGATGTCTATTAGGTCCGCTTGGTGCAGAGCTGAGTTCAATTCCTGGGTATCCTTGTTGACTTTCTGTCCCGTTGATCTGTCTAATGTTGACAGTGGGGTGTTAAAGTCTCCCATTATTAATGTGTGGGAGTCTAAGTCTCTTTGTAGGTCACTCAGGACTTGCTTTATGAATCTGGGTGCTCCTGTATTGGGTGCATATATATTTAGGATAGTTAGCTCTTCTTGTTGAATTAATCCCTTTACCATTATGTAATGGCCTTCTTTGTCTCTTTTGATCTTTGTTGGTTTAAAGTCTGTTTTATCAGAGACTAGGATTGCAACCCCTGCCTTTTTTTGTTTTCCATTTGCTTGGTAGATCTTCCTCCATCCTTTTATTTTGAGCCTATGTGTGTCTCTGCACATGAGATGGGTTTCCTGAATACAGCACACTGATGGGTCTTGAGTCTTTATCCAATTTGCCAGTCTGTGTCTTTTAATTGGAGCATTTAGTCCATTTACATTTAAAGTTAATATTGTTATGTGTGAATCTGATCCTGTCATTATGATGTTAGCTGGTTATTTTGCTCGTTAGTTGATGCAGTCTCTTCCTAGTCTCGATGGTCTTTTCATTTCGGTATGATTTTGCAGTGGCTGGTACCGGTTGTGCCTTTCCATGTTTAGCGCTTCCTTCAGGAGCTCTTTTAGGGCAGGCCTGGTGGTGACAAAATCTCTCAGCATTTGCTTGTCTGTAAAGTATTTTATTTCTCCTTCACTTATGAAGCTTAGTTTGGCAGGATATGAAATTCTGGGTTGAAAATTCTTTTCTTTTAGAATGTTGAATATTGGCCCCCACTCTCTTCTGGCTTGTAGGGTTTCTGCCGAGAGATCCGCTGTTAGTCTGATGGGCTTCCCTTTGATGGTAACCCGACCTTTCTCTCTGGCTGCCCTTAACATTTTTTCCTTCATTTCAACTTTGGTGAATCTGACAATTATGTGTCTTGGAGTTGCTCTTCTCGAGGAGTATCTCTGTGGCGTTCTCTGTATTTCCTGAATCTGAATGTTGGCCTGCCTTGCTAGATTGGGGAAGTTCTCCTGGATAATATCCTGCAGAGTGTTTTCCAACTTGTTTCCATTCTCCCCGTCACTTTCAGGTACACCAATCAGACGTAGATTTGGTCTTTTCACATAGTCCCACATTTCTTGAAGGCTTTGCTCATTTCTTTTTATTCTTTTTTCTCGAAACTTCCCTTCTCGCTTCATTTCATTCATTTCATCTTCCAGGGCTGATACCCTTTCTTCCATTTGATTGCATCGGCTCCTGAGGCTTCTGCATTCTTCACATAGTTCTCGATCCTTGGTTTTCAGCTCCATCAGCTCCTTTAAGCACTTCTCTGTATTGGTTATTCTAGTTATACATTCTTCTAAATTTTTTTCAAAGTTTTCAACTTCTTTGCCTTTGGTTTGAATATCCTCCTGTAGCTCGGAGTAATTTGATCGTCTGAAGCCTTCTTCTCTCAGCTCGTCAAAGTCATTCTCCGTCCAGCTTTGTTCTGTTGCTGGTGAGGAACTGCGTTCCTTTGGAGGAGGAGAGGTGCTCTGCTTTTTAGAGTTTCCAGTTTTTCTGCTCTGTTTTTTCCCCATCTTTGTGGTTTTATCTACTTTTGGTCTTTGATGATGGTGATGTACAGATGGGTTTTTGGTGTGGATGTCCTTTCTGTTAGTTTTCCTTCTAACAGACAGGACCCTCAGCTGCAGGTCTGTTGGAGTACCCAGCCGGCCGTGTGAGGTGTCAGTCTGCCCCTGCTGGGGGGTGCCTCCCAGTTAGGCTGCTCGGGGGTCAGGGGTCAGGGACCCACTTGAGGAGGCAGTCAGCCCGTTCTCAGATCTCCAGCTGCGTGCTGGGAGAACCACTGCTCTCCTCAAAGCTGTCAGACAGGGACATTTAAGTCTGCAGAGGTTACTGCTGTCTTTTTGTTTGTCTGTGCCCTGCCCCCAGAGGTGGAGCCTACAGAGGCAGGCAGGCCTCCTTGAGCTGTGGTGGGCTCCACCCAGTTCAAGCTTCCAGGCTGCTTTGTTTACCTAAGCGAGGCTGGGCAATGGCGGGCGCCCCTCCCCCAGCCTCGCTGCCGACTTGCTGTTTGGTCTCTGACTGCTGTGCTAGTAATCAGCAAGACTCTGTGCGCGTAGGACCCTCTGAGCCAGGTGCGGGCTATACTCTCCTGGGGCACCGTTTTCTAAGCCCCTTGGAAAAACTCAGTATTCGGGTGAGAGTGGTCCGACTTTCCAGGTGCCGTCTGTCACCCCTGGAAAGGGAACTCCCTGACCCCTTGTGCTTCCTGAGTGAGGCAATGCCTCGCCCCTGCTTCGGCTGGCGCACGGTGCACTCACCCACTGACCTGCGCCCACTGTCTGGCACTCCCTAGTGAGATGAACACGGTACCTCAGATGGAAATGCAGAAATCACCCGTCTTCTGCGTCGCTAGCGCTGGGAGCTGTAGACCGGAGCTGTTCCTATTCGGCCATCTTGGCTCGTCCCCTGTCTATAGAAACTTTGAAACTCATTATTGGCCTGTTCAGAGATTCAGTTAGTTCCTTTCTGGTTCAATCTCGGAAGGTTGTGTGTTTTCAGAAATTTATCCATTTTCTTCCTGGTGTTCTAGTTTGTGTGCATAGTGGTCTTCACAGTAGTCTTTGAGGTGTTTTTTGTTTGTTTGTTTGTTTGTTTTTATTTCTGTAGGGTAGGTGTCATTTCTGATGTGTTTATTTGGATCTCTCTGTTTTTCATTAGTCTAGCCAGTGGTATATTGATCTTATTTATTCTTTCAAAAACAAAAGTCTTGGATTCATTGATCTTTTGCACGGTTTTTCGGGTATCCATTTCTTAAAGTTCAACTCCGATTTTGATTATTTCTTGTTTTCTGTTAGCTTTGGGATTGGTTTGCTCTTGTTTTTCTAGTTCCTCTAGGTGTGATGTTAGGTTGTTAATTTGAAATATTACTAAATTTTTGATGTGGGCATTTGGCACTGTAAACATCTTTCTTAACATTGGTTTAGCTGTGTCCCAGAAATTCTGTTGTGCTACATCTTTGTTCTTATGAGTTTCAAAGAATTTCTTGTTTTCTGACTTAATTTTGTTGTTTACTCAAAAGTCATTCAGGAGCAGGCTGTTTAATTTCCATGTAACTGTATAGTTTTGCACAATTCATTTTTATTTAAAGAATTTTAAAAATTTAAAAATTTTTGTGGGTACACAGTAGGTGTATATATTTATGGAATATATGAGATGTTTTGATATAGGTATGAAATGTGAAATAAGCACATAATGGAGAATGGAGTACCTATTCCCTCAAACATTCATCCTTTGAGTTACAAACAATTCAATTACATTCTTTTAATTATTTTAAAATGTGAAATTAAGTTATTATTGACTATAGTCACCCTATTGTGCTATCAAATAGTAGGTCTTATTCATTTATTTTTTGTACCCATTAACCATGCCCAGCCCCGTCTACCCTTTCTAGCCTCTGGTAACCATCTTCTACTCTCTATGTCCATGAGTTCAATTGTTTTGATTTTTTTTGTTTGTTTGTTTTGAGACAGAGTCTCCCTCTGTCGCCCAGGCTGGAGTGCAGTGGCAAGATCTCAGCTCACTGCAAGCTCTGCTTCCCAGGTTCATGCCATTCTCCTGCCTCAGCCTCCTGAGTAGCTGGGACTACAGGTGCCCGCCACCATGCCTGGCTATTTTTTTTGTATTTTTACTAGAGACAGGGTTTCACCGTGTTAGCCAGGATGGTCTCGATCTCCTGACCTTGCGATCCACCCGCCTTGGCCTCCCAAAGTGCTGGGATTACAGGCGTGAGCCACCATGCCGGGCCAATTGTTTTGATTTTTAGATCCTACAAATAAGTGACAATGTGCAATGTTTGTCTTTCTGTGCCTGGTTTATTTCACTTTACGTAATGATTTCCAGTTCCATAATCTATTTACATTCAATGTTATTATTGATGAGTAAAGACTTACTCCTGCCATTTTGTTACTAGTTTTCTGGTTGTTTTGTGGTCTTTCCTTTTTTCTTTCTTTCCATCCTGTCTTGCTCTAATCAAGGTGATTTTCTGTGCAATTTTCTTAGTATTGATTTCTATTTACTTTGCGTTGTGGTCCAAAAGTGCAACTGGTATGATTTGAGGTTTTTTTTTATTATTATTTGCTGAGGATTGTTTTATGGCTGATTGTCTGGTCCATTTTCAAGTACGTGCCATATGCAGATGAGAAAAATATGTATGCTCTTGTTTTCAGATGGACAGTTCTACAGGTGTCTGCCAGGTCCATTTGGTCATGTGTTGAGCTTGGGCCCAAATATCTTTTGTTAGTTTTCTGCCACAATGATGTGTCTTACACTGTCAGTGGGATGTTGAAGTATCTCACTATTATTGTGTGGTTATCTAAGTCTCTTCATAGATCTCTAAGAATTTGCTTTATAAATCTGGGTGCTCCTGTGTTGAGTGCATATACTTTTAGGATAGTTAGGTCTTCTTGTTGAATTGAACACTTTACCATTATGTAATGCTCTTCTTTATCCTTTTTATAGTTGTTGATTTAAAATCTCTTTTGTCTGAAATTAGAATAGCAACACCTGGTTTCTTTTTTCTGTTTGCTTGGTAGATTTTTCTCCATCCCTTTACTTTGAGCCTATTTGTGTCATTGAATGTGAGATGGGTTTCTTGAAGACAGCATACAGTTGGGTCTTGCTTCTTTATCCAACCTGCTATTGTGTGCTTTTAAATTGGGGACATTTATCCTGTTTACATTCAAGGTTAATATTGATACGTGCAGATTAGATCATGTCATCCTGTTGTTAGCTGATTATTATAAATACTTGATTGTGTAGTTGCTTTATAGTGTCAATGGTCTATGTACTTAAGTGTGTTTCTGTGGTGGCTGGTAACAGTCTTTCCATATTTATCACTCTTTTATGGTGCCTTATAAGACAGGTCTTGTGGTAATGAATTCCCTTAGCATTTTCTTGTTTGAAAAGGATCTTATTTGTTCTTTGCTATGAAGCTTAGTTTAGCTGGATATGAAATTCTTGGTTGGAATTTTTTTTCTTTAAAGAATGCTGAATATTGGTCCCCAATGTCTTCTGGCTTGTAAAGTTTCTGCTGAAAGGTCCACTGCCAGTTTGATCAAGTTCCCTTTGTAGGTGACCTGCCCCTTCTCTCTGGCTGCCTTTAACATTTTTTTTATTTCATTTTGACCTTGGAGAATTTGACTATGAGTCTTGTGGATGATCATTTTTATGGTATCTTGCAGGGGTTCGCTGCATTTTCTGAATTTGAACGTAGGCCTCTCTAGTGGGGTTGGGGGACTTTTCATGGATGATATCCTCAAATATGTTTTCCAAATTACCTGGATTATATCCTCAAATATGTTTTCTCTTCCTCTCTTTCAGGGATGTCAATGTGTCATAGATTTGTTTTCTGGCTTTGTTCATTCTTCTTTATTCTTGTCTGACTGAGTTATTTCAGAGAACTGGTCTTCAAGCTTTGAGATTCCTTCCTCAGCTTGGTCAATTCTGCTGTTAATACTTGTGATTGTATTACAAAATTTGAAGTGAGTTTTTGGCTCTATCAGATTGGTTCTTTCTTAAAATGGCCATTTCATCTTTCGTGTCCTGTATCATTTTATTGTATTCCTTACATTCCTTGGATTGGGTTTGACTTTCTCTGAATCTCAGTGATCTTCATTCCTATCCATATTCTGAACTCTGTGCCTGTCATTTTAACCATTTCAGCCTGGCTAGGAACCATTGTTAGGAAACTAGTGTGGTCACTTGGAAGTGAGAAGACACTCTGGCTTTTTGAGTTGCCATAGTTCTTGTGTTGGTTCATTCTCATCTTTGTGGGCTGATGTTCCTTCAATCTTTGAGGTTGTTATCCTTTTCATGCAGTTTTTGTTTTTGGGGATTGACTGTGGTGTAAGGTAAGTTCTGTTGACTGGCTTCATTTCTGGAAGATTTTAGGGGGCCAAGGCTCAGCTCAGCACTTTTAGGCTGCATGCTTTAACTCTGGGGGTGGTATTATGCTCCAGGCTCTGTTCTCTGGCCCAAGGTTAGGAACCTGCTGTGCTGGAGGGAGCCAAGTTGTTTCTGGGCTGCTGATCACAACATTCCAACGAGTGTTACTGGCCAAAGCACTTCACTGGGGTGGTGGCAGTGGGATCCATGCTTGCTTATGTGTGCCAGCAGTGGTGGCAACACTGAGGTGCACATGTGTTGGCTGGGGTGGGATACTGGCAGAAGTGGGGTGTGGTGTTCCTGTTTGTGCCTATGCTGGCAGTGTGACAAGGGTGGAGTGCTGGCAAGTGTGGGGTTGCTGGTGTCCATGCTTGCATTCACACCAGTGGTGGTTGTGGCAGAGGCAGGGTGCTGGCAGGCATGGGGCTTCCAGCCTCTGCTTGTTCATTCACTATGGCAGTGATGGTGCTGCAGGGGGAGGCAATAGGATGCACTCATGCCAGCAACAGTGGTGTAGCAGGATGTGCATGCACACATGTGCCAGTGGGGTAGGGGAGGTGAGGTCTGCTTGCAGGTGTGCACCAGCAAACTGGTGGGGGTGTGGCCATGCATAAGTGCATGCTGGGAAAGCCAAATGGAGGAGGCTGCAGTGGGGGAGGGTGTGAGTGGGTTGGTGCTCATCAGCAGGGGTCACTCTGCTGGAGCTCTCTAGCTGTCAAATACAGTCTGTCAGTGAAGGAGCTATGATCAAGGCCTTTGGGAAGCACTCTGGTTGTGCATCCAAGTCTGCACTGCAAGTGGATGCACCCAGGCTGGGGCCCTTGGAGAGGTCAGGAGACAGGAAGCATTCAGATCAGATTGGCCCCATCTCATAGGCAAGACCTCCCCGCTCTGTCCAGGTTAGGTTTTCACCCCAAACCTAAAGTCTCCTAGAGGAGCATGACAAGCCTTAGGGGATGGGCATTCCTGGCTATTATCTAGTGCTAATGTTCCTGCACCAAACCCTCTGGGTTATGCATAGCCTGGAATCCTGCTGCTACCACTTCTCCAAGAAGCTTTCTCTGCCAGCTCAAGTGTCCATGTGGGTTGTGGGGTCTCCTGTTGCCAGGATTCTAGAGGTCCATGGCAAGAGCAGACCACTTCTTTTCTTGGGGAAGAAAAGAGCAACTCATTTCTTCCCCAGGAGTTGCTGATGGCCAGAAATGAGTTCTAGTGCTTGATAGCCCCACATAGGACCCCCAGCTTTCTCCCCCTTCAGTCTAGCATCTGTGTCCTCCTTCCATCCACTCTCAATGCCTTCTGTTTGAAGATCTACTTGAAGTGTGCCAGACTTCCTGATGCCCCAGTCTCTTGGTGGCAGATATTCCTTCTGGCTATATATAGTCAGCCATCTTGGTTAAAATTCTTACAGCATTTTAAAAATGTTGTTCCACTCCCTCCCAGCCTGTATAGTTTGTTGAGAAGTCTGTTGCCAGAAGAACTGAAACTCTTTTATATGTTATTTGCTTCTTTTGCTAGCTGTTTTTAGGATTATCTCCGGATATTCATATCTTTCTCAAGTTTTAGAAAGTTTTCTTTTATTATTTCTTTGAATAAGTTTTCTACCTCTACTCTTGCTCAATGCTCTCTTGAGCACCAATAGTTCTTAGATTTTGTCATTTGAGGTAATTTTCTATAACTTGTAGGCAATCTTTGTAGCATTTCATTTTTTTCTTTTTTCTCTTCTGACTGTATTTTCAAATAGCCTATATTTGAACTTACTAATCATTTCCTCTGCTCTGTTCTGCAGTATTCTGATCTATTCTGCTGTCGAAAGCCTCTAGTGAATTTTTGAGTTCAACAACTGTATTTCTCAATTCCAAGATTTCTGTTTTGGTTTTTAAAATTATTTCAATATCTTTGTTTAATTTCTCTGATAAATTTCTGAACTGATTTACTGTGTTATCATGGAGATCATGAATTTCCTTATAACTGCTGTTTTAATTTCTTTGTTAGAGAGCTCATATATTGCCGTCTCATTAGGGTCAGTGTATTAGTCCATTCTCAAACTGCTATAAAGAACTACCTGAGACTGGGTAATTTATGAAGAAAAGAGGTTTAATTGACTCACAGTTCTGCAGGCTTAACCGGAACCATGACTGGGAGGCCTCAGGAAACTTACAGTCATGGTGGAAGGCAAAGGGGAAGCAAGCAAGACTTACCATGGCAGAGCAGGAGAGAGAGAGAGAGAAAAGGAAAGTGCCACACAATTTTAAACCATCAGATCTTTCAAGAACTCACTCGCTATCACGAGAGCAGCAAGTGGAAAATCCACCCCCATGAGCCAATCATCTCCCATCAGGCCCCTCCCCAAAACTTGCAGATTGCATTTCAGCATGAGTTTTCAGTGGGGACACAGAGCCAAACCATATCAAACATGTTCCTTGCTTTATCTCTTTGAGGAGTCATGGTTCTCTGTCTGCTGTTTCTTGTGGATGTACATCTATGTCTTTGCTTTGAAGGATTAGCTGTTTATTCATCTCTGTCTGGCTTGTTTATTTTTTTATGGGATATATTTGTGTAAAAATACTCTTTATTGTAAAATCTAACAGATATAGGAAACTATATAAAACAAACCAAACACGCTTATAACCATAGTTTATGTTCAAAAAATGGAATTTTGCCATTCACCCTAATCACAGCCCCTTCCTGCTTTTCAAAGGTAATAACAGTCCTGATATTTATGGTAATCGCACCTTTATTTTATTTTATCACCCAAAAGTTCATGCCTAAGCACTAGTTTAGTTATGCTTCATATCTTGCTAAGTCTTTTTTTTTTAAATCTGGAGACTGCCTTCATCTTTTTTTCATTATAATTTATTCAAGAAATATTGCTTTTTTTCCTCTAAGAGTTTCTTATAGTCTTGACTTTGTTTGGTGGAGTCTCCTGTTGTAGTTTAATAAGTTATTCTGTCCTGTACTTCTTGTAACTTGGTAGTTAGTTTATAGGCTGAACCAAATTTGAGTTGATTTTTTTTCCTCTTGACTTCATAGTGGTGTGATCTATTTGGAGGTACAAAATTTTGGGTTACCTCTCTTTTCTCTGATGTTAGATGCCAATAATGATTAATACTATCAGTCTTTAGGTTGGTGATATTTCACCAGGTGCTTTGGTTATTAGAAGCTCATTCTGTAAAATCAGGAAGAACTTGCAGGAACAGTATTTCCTGAGTTCTCACATGTTGATAAACCTGTCTTGGCATTTTTACTTGAACTCAGGTTGGTCACAAAATCTTTGGCTCACATTTTCTTTCCTTGGGCTTGTTAAATATGCTATCCCATTTTCTGCTGACATAAAAAGATTTGTCAAAGTCTGATAATCTTGTTTTCTCTCTTTTATTAGTTATTTTGGTTCTTTTATTGATTTTTTTCCTTTAAAGTCCAGTAATTTTACTAGAATGTGTCTCTGTGTTGGTTAATTTGCCTAGGTTAATTTCCCCTTTTAACCTGAAGTTTTAAATTCTATTTCAGAGAAGTGTTCTTCAATCATACTTTGTAAAAACAATTGTTCTGTTTTCTTCCTTTGGTTTTCTCATTTGAGGATTGAGAGCTTATGAAAAATAAAACATTTTTTAGCAGCTGCTGAGGGGCATCAACATAGGGATGAATAAGGAATTGCCAAGCAGTATTGAAGGCTGAATTGAGATGAAATGACATACATTTCTAGTGGAGCCAACTTTCTATAGCAGAACTCAGCAGCTACAAACAAAATAAATGGTTGGGTTTTGTGGCAGGTCACACAGCATAGAAAGGCGAAGGCTTGGGAAATCCTAGGATGCTAGTTGAAGTACAGCTGAAATAGTTACCGGCATATTAATTGTACAAATAAGTACAAAATACATGCAGCTATTTCTGGAATAGTTCCAAGTTTTTCTATTTTATTTTAAATAAAGGAAATGTGAATGTTTGACTAAATGTGATTCATTTCTTATTCATTGGTAAGAATGTTCATTAACAAATCAGAAAAGAAAATCTTGATAGACCATCTGTCCCAATTTTTAATTTGAAAAAAATTTATTCCACATCTATGTGTCATCAGCCAGTGCAGTAATAATGTCAATGAAAACAGTGCCTGAGAGTGAAAGCCCTTTAACTGGAGACTTTTTTTTAATCAGTCATGTTGTCAGTGTTGGCAGATTTCAGATGTTTCAATAACATTATTTACACTAAATTTTTGGCCTGTGGGACTGAAAGTACCTCCTGCTTAAACAATGAGCAAAGTCGATCTTTGTCCACAGACTCTCTGAAGTGGGAATCCTTGAGTATTTTCTACCTTTACATTTAGCTTAAGGTCAAGATAGACACAATTGCAATGTTAAAAGAAGCAAGTTGTTTTATTGGTCTCTCCTTTCCTCATAGGAATGGTAAAAGTGCCCCTTAGTTAAATCTCTTTTTACTCTCCTTTAGGTTTCCCAGTATTCCTTTGCTCTGATGTTGTCACGTGACACCATTGATGCTTATTGATTAATTGGCTTTCTTTACCTCCTAACTCAATGTTCCTATTAAATAGGGGCAATGTAGGGAGATAAGAAAATGATGGTTATTCCAGACAAAAAAGTCTTTATCTCCACATGGTCTTGCCATAAACAACGGGGCTGGGATATATGTAGGTGGGGGTTGGGGAACTAGATACACAACAAATCCCATATATAAATCTGATGGAATTCTGCAGTTAACTTTAGAATCTTACATAGAGTTTTACTACATCTAGCTACCACTTCCTGTTCTTCCTGTTACTACAAAGTCTATTTCTCTTTCTTGATCTGCTTCATTGCAATTGTCCATTCAGCAGCCATTTTGTCATCCTTGCCCCCACTTCTTGTTTGCCTTGACTAGGATGGTGAAATGTATTTGAAATGTACTGGGAGTAGCAAAATAGGATCTTAATGTGAACTTTTTGACTAATTTACCCAGTTTGTAGCTTTTGCAACAATATCCTTCTAGAGGATTTCAGTCAATCTCTGTCACTATCTACTTAAAGATGTCTTTTGCTACTGCTCTCCACAGATGGCTTCAGGATGCTGATGCTTTCACTGAGAACACCAATGCCTAAACTCTTTGTTGGACCAAGGCAACATTACAGATGATGAACTCTCTTTGAGACTGCTGCAGATGCTTGTACTTAGAGTACTTAACCTGCATAAAAGGTAATACATCATATTACTGCCAAAGCTCTTGGTACCAATGCTGCTGATTCTTTGGCTTGCAATATCTTATGGCAATTTGCTCTGTTTACTGCAACTTCTTTGCTGAAGATTCAGACTTAGGTCTCTGAGGCTGGGAATAAAATTCAATCTGATATATACCATGCTATACTTAAAATTTACATTCCTTCTGTGTTCAAACACTGGTCTATTGTTTCCATTGAATCAAACTTGTTTATCTTGATTCTGCTTACATAATTCTTTCTCAGAAGAATCCTTAGACTCTAATATAGTATCTTTCCCAGCCCCAGTGGTTCTCCTGATAGTGCTCAAAATGTGCCTGGAGCCCCTCCTATAACATTCTCTTCCCTATTACTCCAAGTAAAAATGTTGTTGTCTTTATTAAAGTCTACACCCACCCAAGAATCAGTTTGAGTAATTGGCATTCCTTCAAGTGAGGTCTTACACAATACCAAAGCACTGGGGAGAGAGAAAGGTGGAGCCACCTGATTATTGACTATTAGTTCATACAAATTGCCACTGTCTTTTTACTACTATCTCTATTTGGTGATTCATAGGATCCAGCAGAGAGCTGTTGCCCAGTGCCTGCATGGTAGTCTTTCTATTGTTTCTATTCCACATTTGGAATACTAGTATTTTATAAGGATTCTTGTGGTCATCACTAGGACGCATACCTCATAGCCATTTCCTTTCTGGGGTCATGAGACCTCACTATTCCCACCTTTGAGAATCAGATGCAGGGCCTATGCTTTCGTTACCTACATAATTATTTCTTTCCATTTCTCTGGTCTCTTAGCCTAGGACAATATCCAGACTGTAGAGAAAAGCCCCTAATCTTCCCCACCACTCACTACCCATATGAATTAATTTAATTTAACATATTTCTTCCATGTAGCTCAGCTGGAGTGGGAGTGGGGTTAGGTTTACAAGAGCAGTTAAAATATCTGTTAGAAAGCCTTGGAGTGGGTGTCTAGCAGCTGCTTGATGCTTTTTAAAGAATATGTGTGTGGAGAGGTAGTCCAATCTTACTATCTTCAGCTTTGGGATTTTAACTGAAATAGTGACCAAAAAAAGTCTCACTTTTAAGTTTGTAAATCTTCACCATTACATTTCAATCTTCTGACTAAGCATAGCAAAAGTGCACATCCTTCCCTAACTCTTACCTGTTCTCTTTGGAACATTCTTCTTCCAAGGCTGGAGAGGATCCTTTCTAGTATCCTGAAATACAAGCAGGGTTAATGTAATCTGGGATAGATAGCACTCATACTATCTCGAGAGGAGGTAATGAGGACAGTAAAATAAGAGGGTACTTGAGTTACAATATAATAGGACTAACCAAGGTTATGTGCTTAAGTTTCTCTCACTGATGCAGTCACTAGTTAGTATAAATAAATCAGTTTTTGGCACACAATTCAAGGGAAAAAAAGCAATAAACACTCCTATGGCTCAGAGACAAAAATATCTTGAGCTCTTGCTAGGGATATGTAAGGAAGGACATGAGATCAATACGATGGAGAATGCAAGGCAACAGACTGCCTTGAGAGTAGCCAGTTTCTACTGTAGGCTACACTGCATATTAGAGGGCTGTATTACTATAAAGAGACCACTTTCGGTTCAACTTTGGGATACCGTGAAGCACAAATTTCACAGGAAACATGGGAATTAAAAGGTTTGAAATATGTAAAACAGACCTTATGAGTAAGAAGAGAATTTTGAGTAAGAGGTAATGACTGTGGTATGCATATATGTGGCAATACTGCAAGTTTCTGAAGATTTGCAAGGAGACAGAGGTGTCTTAAATACCACTCTGAGAGCAGACAGTTTGAAGAGTTATATTTTCACCAATATACGATGGCCATCACAATTATTCTTTTTTTTCTCCCCCTTGGTAGGCTTTTCTTTTCTCTAGCACCACCTGAAGTCATGTGGTCACTGAGGGTTGAGACTCCCTAACCAACATCTACTTGTATTGTAATCTTTTAATCTTTTAATAAAGCCCTTGGGCTAAGCTGACTGACATTCTTTTGGATAGCCTCCACAGATTTTGGAGCAAAGCCTGAGGGAGCAAAATTCCAGGGTCTCAAGGGAACCCTTTGGGTACTATTTGACTGGGAAGACCTGCACCAGAGCTCTCTTCAAGTCTCATACATGTGCTAATGGTCACTGCAGTCAGGGCAAGACTACCAATAGACCTTGATGCTAAATTGCTTTCAATTGTGTTTTATTGACAGGCACTGGACTCTGAAAAAGGGGAATTGATTGGGTGTATTACTGTGGAAGTCCCAACTTGGTAAAAAAGACACTGAGATATCTTGAGTTGGAATCATTCCATTACAGAGGTCTGACAGAGATACTAGCTGGATCAACTGTCCTTTTCCTCTGTGATTTCATAATATATTCCCCAAACTCTAGTTGGATTGGTTATTCATAAGTGTGATGAATTACTGTAGATTTTTTTATCCAAGGCACCTATAACACTTTCTGTAGTGGCCAACTTAGACTTTCTATGATTTGGAGACATTTTAGTAGGTAATATATACACAGAAGTATTTTCCACTGAAATTTAAGAAAACATATGCATTCTGATGTTTGCCATAAACCCACCATAGCAGGTTGAATGACCAGCTCCCATTAAAGCATTGGCACCCCAAAGGCAAATCTATGCATTCTGTTCCTGGATGGTGTAAGGAGTGCTGACATTAATGTTTTCTGCTATAGAATAGCTAAGTTGGGAGGGTTATCTTTATTTATTCTTAAAAAATTATATATATATATATGGTATACAATGTGATGTTCTGATATACACATACACATTGCATTCTTGGGATTAATCCTATCTGGTCATGGTATGTAATTTTTAAATATTTTGCTACACTCAAATTGTATTTTGTTTAAGATTTTTATGTCTATGTTCATAAGAGATATTAGTCTTTAGATTTCTGTTCTTTTGATAATTTTGTCTGATTTTAGTGTCAATTTAATAGTGGTCTCATAGGATGAGCTGGGAGGCATTCTCTCCTCTTCTGTATTTTTTGGAAGTGGTATTGCGGAAATGTTTGCAAAAGTTGCTAAACAAGCAAACAACAGTAACAGCAACAAACAGCAACAACAAAAAATCCTGGCCAAGAGAGAATATGATTTTCAAAATTATCACATTATATTATTTATAATGTCCAGTTTTCAACAATATAAAATACAAGACAAGCAAATAAACGAGAAAGTATGAGCTATGCATAGGAAAAGAAGGCAGTCAATAGAAATGTTCTTTGATGAAGCCTAGATTTTGCACTTATTAGACAATAATTTTAAATCAGCTACTATAAATACTTTAAAAGAAATGAAAAAAATCATGCCCAAATAATTAATACATGAAAATATCTTATCAAATTGAGAAATTAGTAAAGAGAAGTTATGAAAAAGAATAAAATAGAAATTCTCGAGTTGAAAAGTACAATAACAGAAATAAAAAATTCAATAGCGAAGCTCAATGGCATATTTGAGCATGCAGAAAGACAATCAACAAACTTGAAGAGAGATCAATTGAGATATTCCATTCTGATTAACACAAATATAAATAATAAAGAATATAGAAGAGAACTTCAGACCTGTGGGATACCGTAATTTGTCCAACATACAATGGGAGTACCAAAAGCAAAGGAGAGAGAGAAAAAAATAGAAAAAGTAGCCAAAGAAATAATGGCCAAAAACATCTTGAAATGGATGAAAAATAATAATACACACATCCACGAAGTTCAACAAACTTCAAGCAGGATAAACTCAAAGGGTTCCAAACTAGATACATCATAATCAAACTGTCAAAAGCCAATGCAGAAGAGACAATCTTGAAAGCAATAAAAGAGAAGTGACTTATCATACACAGTAGATCCTAAATACAATAAATAGTTGATTTCTAATCAGAAGTCATGGAGGCCAAAAGGAAAGGATGAGAAATTCAAAGTGCTGAAAGAAAAATACAGTTGACCAACAGTTCTGTAACTGGCAAAGGTATCCTTCAAAACTGAAGGAGAGATTAAGACATTCTTAGATTAAAAAAAAAAACAGATAATTCATTGCAAGTAAATCTACCCTATAAGAAATAATAAAGGAAGCCCTAAGGCTGATATCCCTAAGGATTTTTTTTTGAGATAGAATCTTATTTTGTCACCGAGGATGGAGTGCAGTGGCATGATCTCAGCTCACCGCAACCTCCTCCTCATGGGTTCAAGAGATTCCCCTGACTCAGCCTCCCAAGTAGCTGGGATTACAAGCCATGTGCCATCATGCCCGGCTAATTTTTGTATTTTTAGTAGAGATGGGGCTTTCCCATGTTGGCCAGGCTGGTATCAAACTCCTGACCTCAAGTGATCTACCTGCCTCCGCCTCCCAAAGTGCTGGGATTACTGGCGCGAGCCACCACGCCCAGCCACCTTAAGGATATTTGACAGTAACTTGAATGTACATGAAGAAATAAAGGGCACCAGAAAAGGTAACTATACAGGTAAATATAAGACAGTTATATGTATTTTTTGTTTGTAATGTTTCTTCTCTGTATGATTTAAAGGACAACTGTATAAAGCAATGATCATAAATTTCTCTTGATGGGCATACAATATATAACCATGTAATTTATGTGACAATAATAGCATAATAAAGAAAGAGTGAATGGAGGTATATAACGGCCACAATTTTACATATTATTGAAATAAGTTTATATTAATCAGAATTAGATTATTATAAATTATTAATTTTGATCCCCAGAACGACTAAGAAAATGACCATAATGAAATGGTAAAAGAAAAAGAAACAGAATTTAAACTCCTCACTAGAAAATATCTGGTTAGAATGAAGAAGGCATAAATGGAGCAATGGAGGGAAAAAAGACATAAGATATATACAAAACAAATAGCAAAATGACCAAAGTAAACCTTACCATATTAGTAATTGCAATTAAAGTAAGTAGATTTAGCACTTCAATTAAAATGAAGAACTTGTTGAAACAGATTAAAAACATCAACTAATTATATGCTGTCTACAAAAGATACTTTAGATTCAAAGACACAAATAGGTTTAACATAAAAGATTTCTAAAACTATGTCATACAAATAGTAACCAAAGGAAAGTTAAAGTGACTATACTAATCATCAGACAAAATAGACTTTAAGGTCAAAATTTTTATTCGAGACAAAGAGGACATTTCATAATTATAAAAGAGTCTATCCATCAAAAAGATATACTGGTTATAAATAAATATATAAATATATAAATATATATAAATATATAAATATATAAATATATATAAATATATAAATATATATAAATATATAAAATATATAAATATATAAATATATATATATATATACCCCCCCACAACAGAGTCCCAAAATATGTGGAGCAAAAACTGTCAGAATTGAAGGGAGGAATAGGCAATGAACAGTAGTAGTAGTAGTAGACTTCAATACCCCGTTTTGAGAAATAGGTACAATAACTGGATATGTGATGAAAAATAAATGAGAAGACTTGAACAACACTATAAAACAACTGTATCTAACAAACATCTATTAAACACTCCACCTGACAATAGCTGAACACAAATTCTTTCCAAATGCACATGGAACACTCTTCAGGATAAACTATATGTTAGGCTACCAGACAAGTCTTACAGATTTTTAAAAGATTGGAATCATGCAGAGTATATTCTCTGCCCATAGTGGAATAAGATTAGAAATCAATAACAGAAGGAAATGGCCAATTCACAAATAAGTGAAAATTAAGCAACAAATTCCTAAATAACCAAAGAGTCAAAAAGAAAATCATGAGAAAAATTGGAAAATACTTTGAGATGAATGAAAATAAAAGTGCAGCATTCCAAAATTTATGAGATACCACAAAAGCAGTGCTTAGGGGAAAATTTATAGCCATATATATATATTATATATAATATAATATATAATATATATATAATATATAATATGTAATATCTATTATATATATAATACATAATATGTAATATATATAATATATAATATATATAATTTATAATATATGATATATATAATATATAATATATGATATATATAATATATAATATATATTCTATATAATATACATATATAATATATAATATATATTCTACATAATATACATATATTATATATTATATATAATATATATAATTTATAATATATATTCTATATAATATACATATATTATATATAATATCTAATATATAATATATAATATATAATATATATGTGAAAAATATATATGTGAAATATATATATGTGAAAAATGTTATATTATATATTATATATAATATATTGTATATATTATATATATTATTATATATTATATATAATTATATATATTATATATAATATATAATATATTACATACATTATATATTATATATATATTATATATAATCTAATATATATAATATATAATATATATATGTGAAAAATGTTAAATCAACAACCTAAACTGTCATCTTAAGAAACTAGGAAAAAAAGAGCAAACTAAATTCAAAGCAAGGGGATGTAAAGAGATAAGAAATATTATACTGGGAGTAAGTGAAATAGAGAACAGTAAAACGAGAGAAAATTAACAAAACAAAAAATTATTTTTTTGGAAATATTAACAAAATGGAAAAAAAATCTTTAGCTAGACTGACCAAAAAAGAAAGAGGACTCAAATTTCTAAATCAGGAATGAAAGAGTGACATTACAAGAACCTTTATAAAAATAAAAAGGATTATAATGTTATACTATGAACAATTATATGCCCACAAATTAGATAGCCTAGATGAAAAGAATGAATTCCTAGTAAGACACAAACCATCAAGACTGACTCAAGAAGGAGTAGAAAATCAGAATATAACTATAAAAGGTAAAGAAATTGAATTAGCAATAAAAAAGAAAGCCCAGGATCATATGTTTATCCTTGTGAATTGTACCAAATTTTTAAAGAAGAATTAATAACATTTTCTCAATACCACTTTAAAAAAAATAGAAGAGGAGAGAACACCTCTCAGTTCATTCTGTGACACCAGTATTACACTGACACAAAAGCAAGAAAAAAACACCGCAAGAACAGAAATCAAAAGACTAGAGGGGAGGAGCCAAGATGGCCGAATAGGAACAGCTCCGGTCTACAGCTCCCAGCGCGAGCGACGCAGAAGACGGGTGATTTCTGCATTTCCATCTGAGGTACCGGGTTCATCTCACTAGGGAGTGCCAGACAGTGGGCGCAGGTCAGTGGGTGAGTGCACCATGCGCCAGCCGAAGCAGGGGCGAGGCATTGCCTCACTCGGGAAGCGCAAGGGGTCAGGGAGTTCCCTTTCCAGGGGTGACAGACGGCACCTGGAAAATCGGGTCACTCCCACCCGAATACTGTGCTTTTCCGACGGGTTTAGGAAACGGTGCCCCAGGAGAGTATAGCCCGCACCTGGCTCAGAGGGTCCTACGCCCACGGAGACTTGCTGTTTGCTAGCACAGCGGTCTGAGATCAAACAGCAAGTCGGCAGCGAGGCTGGGGGAGGGGCGCCCGCCATTGCCCAGGCTCGCTTAGGTAAACAAAGCAGCCTGGAAGCTTGAACTGGGTGGAGCCCACCACAGCTCAAGGAGGCCTGCCTGCCTCTGTAGGCTCCACCTCTGGGGGCAGGGCACAGACAAACAAAAAGACAGCAGTAACCTCTGCAGACTTAAATGTCCCTGTCTGACAGCTTTGAGGAGAGCAGTGGTTCTCCCAGCACACAGCTGGAGATCTGAGAACGGGCTGACTGCCTCCTCAAGTGGGCCCCTGACCCCTGACCCCCGAGCAGCCTAACTGGGAGGCACCCCTCAGCAGGGGCAGACTGACACCTCACACGGCCGGCTGGGTACTCCAACAGACCTGCAGCTGAGGGTCCTGTCTGTTAGAAGGAAAACTAACAGAAAGGACATCCACACCAAAAACCCATCTGTACATCACCATCATCAAAGACCAAAAGTAGATAAAACCACAAAGATGGGGAAAAAACAGAGCAGAAAAACTGGAAACTCTAAAAAGCAGAGTACCTCTCCTCCTCCAAAGGAACGCAGTTCCTCACCAGCAACGGAACAAAGCTGGATGGAGAATGACTTTGACGAGCTGAGAGAAGAAGGCTTCAGACGATCAAATTACTCCGAGCTACGGGAGGATATTCAAACCAAAGGCAAAGAAGTTGAAAACTTTGAAAAAAATTTAGAAGAATGTATAACTAGAATAACCAATACAGAGAAGTGCTTAAAGGAGCTGATGGAGCTGAAAACCAAGGCTCGAGAACTACGTGAAGAATGCAGAAGCCTCAGGAGCCGATGCGATCAAATGGAAGAAAGGGTATCAGCCCTGGAAGATGAAATGAATGAAATGAAGCGAGAAGGGAAGTTTAGAGAAAAAAGAATAAAAAGAAACGAGCAAAGCCTTCAAGAAATGTGGGACTATGTGAAAAGACCAAATCTACGTCTGATTGGTGTACCTGAAAGTGACGGGGAGAATGGAAACAAGTTGGAAAACACTCTGCAGGATATTATCCAGGAGAACTTCCCCAATCTAGCAAGGCAGGCCAACATTCAGATTCAGGAAATACAGAGAACGCCACAAAGATACTCCTCGAGAAGAGCAACTCCAAGACACATAATTGTCAGATTCACCAAAGTTGAAATGAAGGAAAAAATGTTAAGGGCAGCCAGAGAGAAAGGTCGGGTTACCATCAAAGGGAAGCCCATCAGACTAACAGCGGATCTCTCGGCAGAAACCCTACAAGCCAGAAGAGAGTGGGGGCCAATATTCAACATTCTTAAAGAAAAGAATTTTCAACCCGGAATTTCATATCCAGCCAAACTAAGCTTCATAAGTGAAGGAGAGATAAAATACTTTACAGACAAGCAAATGCTGAGAGATTTTGTCACCACCAGGCCTGCCCTAAAAGAGCTCCTGAAGGAAGCGCTAAACATGGAAAGGCACAACTGGTACCAGCCACTGCAAAATCATACCGAAATGTAAAGACCATCGAGACTAGGAAGAGACTGCATCAACTAACGAGCAAAATAACCAGCTAACATCATAATGACAGGATCAAATTCACACATAACAATATTAACTTTAAATGTAAATGGACTAAATGCTCCAATTAAAAGACACAGACTGGCAAATTGGATAAAGACTCAAGACCCATCACTGTGCTGTATTCAGGAAACCCATCTCATGTGCAGAGACACACATAGGCTCAGAATAAAAGGATGGAGGAAGATCTACCAGGCAAATGGAAAACAAAAAAAGGCAGGGGTTGCAATCCTAGTCTCTGATAAAACAGACTTTAAACCAACAAAGATCAAAAGAGACAAAGAAGGCCATTACATAATGGTAAAGGGATTAATTCAACAAGAAGAGCTAACTATCCTAAATATATATGCACCCAATACAGGAGCACCCAGATTCATAAAGCAAGTCCTGAGTGACCTACAAAGAGACTTAGACTCCCACACATTAATAATGGGAGACTTTAACACCCCACTGTCAACATTAGACAGATCAACGGGACAGAAAGTCAACAAGGATACCCAGGAATTGAACTCAGCTCTGCACCAAGCGGACCTAATAGACATCTACAGAACTCTTCACCCCAAATCAACAGAATATACATTTTTTTCAGCACCACACCACACCTATTCCAAAATTGACCATATACTTGGAAGTAAAGCTCTCCTCAATAAATGTAAAAGAACAGAAATTACAACAAACTATCTCTCAGATCACAGTGCAATCAAGCTAGAACTCAGGATTAAGAATCTCACTCAAAACCGCTCAACTACGTGGAAACTGAACAACCTGCTCCTGAATGACTACTGGGTACATAACGAAATGAAGGCAGAAATAAAGATGTTCTTTTTAACCAACGAGAACCAAGACACAACATACCAGAATCTCTGGGATGCATTCAAAGCAGTGTGTAGAGGGAAATTTATAGCACTAAATGCCCACAAGAGAAAGCAGGAAAGATCCAAAATTGACACCCTAACATCACAATTAAAAGAACTAGAAAAGCAAGAGCAAACACATTCAAAAGCTAGCAGAAGGCAAGAAATAACTAAAATCAGAGCAGAACTGAAGGAAATAGAGACACAAAAAAGCCTTCAAAAAATCAATGAATCCAGGAGCTGGTTTTTTGAAAGGATCAACAAAATTGATAGACCACTAGCAAGATTAATAAAGAAAAAAAGAGAGAAGAATCAAATAGATGCACTAAAAAATGATAAAGGGGATATCACCACCAATCCCACAGAAATACAAACGACCATCAGAGAATATTACAAACACCTCTACACAAATAAACTAGAAAATCTAGAAGAAATGGATCAATTCCTCAAAACATACACCCTCCCAAGACTAAACCAGGAAGAAGTTGAATCTCTGAATAGACCAATAACAGGAGCTGAAATTGTGGCAATAATCAATAGCTTACCAACCAAAAAAAGTCCAGGACCAGATGGGTTCACAGCCGAATTCTACCAGAGGTGCAAGGAGGAGCTGGTACCATTCCTTCTGAAACTATTCCAATCAATAGAAAAAGAGGGAATCCTCCCTGACTCATTTTATGAGGCCAGCATCGTCCTGATACCAAAGCCTGGCAGAGACACAACCAAAAAAGAGAATTTTAGACCAATATCCTTGATGAACATTGATGCAAAAATCCTCAATAAAATACTGGCAAACAGAATCCAGCAGCACATCAAAAAGCTTATCCACCATGATCAAGTGGGCTTCATGCCTGGGATGCAAGGCTGGTTCAATATACGCAAATCAATGAATGTAATCCAGCATATAAACAGAACCAAAGACAAAAACCACATGATTATCTCAATAGATGCAGAAAAGGCCTTTGACAAAATTCAACAACCCTTCATGCTAAAAACTCTCAATAAATTAGGTATTGATGGGACGTATCTCAAAATAATAAGAGCTATCTATGACAAACCCACAGCCAATATCATACTGAATGGGCAAAAACTGGAAGCATTCCCTTTGAAAACGGGCACAAGACAGGGATGCCCTCTCTCACCACTTCTATTCAACATAGTGTTGGAAGTTCTGGCCAGGGCAATTAGGCAAAAGAAGGGAATAAAGGACATTCAATTAGGAAAAGAGGAAGTCAAATTGTCCCTGTTTGCAGATGACATGATAGTATATCTAGAAAACCCCATTGTCTCAGCCCAAAATCTCCTTAAGCTGATAAGCAACTTCAGCAAAGTCTCAGGATACAAAATCAATGTACAAAAATCACAAGCATTCTTATACATCAATAACAGACAAACAGAGAGCCAAATCATGAGTGAACTCCCATTCACAATTGCTTCAAAGAGAATAAAATACCTAGGAATCCAACTTACAAGGGATGTGAAGGACCTCTTCAAGGAGAACTACAAACCACTGCCCAAGGAAATAAAAGAGGATACAAACAAATGGAAGAACATTCCATGCTCATGGGTAGGAAGAATCAATATCATGAAAATGGCCATCCTTCCCAAGGTAATTTACAGATTCAATGCCATCCCCATCAAGTTACCAATGACTTTCTTCACAGAATTGGAAAAAACTACTTTAAAGCTCATATGGAACCAAAAAAGAGCCCGCATCGCCAAGTCAATCCTAAGCCAAAAGAACAAAGCTGGAGGCATCACACTACCTGACTTCAAACTATACTACAAGGCTACAGTAACCAAAACAGCATGGTACTGGTACCAAAACAGAGATATAGATCAATGGAACAGAACAGAGCCGTCAGAAATAATGCCACATATCTACAACTATCTGATCTTTGACAAACCTGACAAAAACAAGAAATGGGGAAAGGATTCCCTATTTAATAAATGGTGCTGGGAAAACTGGCTAGCCATATGTAGAAAGCTGAAACTGGATCCCTTCCTTACACCTTATACAAAAATCAATTCAAGATGGATTAAAGACTTAAATGTTAGACCTAAAACCATAAAAACCCTAGAAGAAAACCTAGGCATTACCATTCAGGACATAGGCATGGGCAAGGACTTCATGTCTAAAACACCAAAAGCAATGGCAACAAAAGCCAAAATTGACAAATGGGATCTAATTCAACTAAAGAGCTTCTGCACAGCAAAGGAAACTACCATCAGAGTGAACAGGCAACCTACAAAATGGGAGAAAATTTTCGCAACCTACTCATCTGACAAAGGGCTAATATCCAGAATCTACAATGAACTCCAACAAATTTACAAGAAAAAAACAAACAACCCCATCAAAAAATGGGCGAAGGACATGAACAGACACTTCTCAAAAGAAGACATTTATGCAGCCAAAAAACACATGAAAAAATGCTCACCATCACTGGCCATCAGAAATGCAAATCAAAACCACAATGAGATACCATGTCACACCAGTTAGAATGGCAATCATTAAAAAGTCAGGAAACAACAGGTGCTGGAGAGGATGTGGAGAAATAGGAACACTTTTACACTGTTGGTGGGACTGTGAACTAGTTCAACCATTGTGGAAGTCAGTGTGGCGATTCCTCAGGGATCTAGAACTAGAAATTCCATTTGACCCAGCCATCCCATTACTGGGTATATACCCAAAGGACTATAAATCATGCTGCTATAAAGACACATGCACACGTATGTTTATTGCAGCATTATTCACAATAGCAAAGCCTTGGAAGCAACCCAAATGTCCAACAATGATAGACTGGATTAAGAAAATGTGGCACATATACACCATGGAATACTGTGCAGCCATAAAAAATGATGAGTTCATGTCCTTTGTAGGGACGTGGATGACATTGGAAATCATCATTCTCAGTAAACTATCGCAAGAACAAAAAACCAAACACCGCATATTCTCACTCATAGGTGGGAATTGAACAATGAGAACACATGGACACAGGAAGGGGAACATCACACTTTGAGGACTCTTGTGGGGTGGGGGGAGGGGGGAGGGATAGCATTGGGAGATATACCTAATGCTAGATGACGAGTTGGTGGGTGCAGCGCACCAGCATGGCACATGTATACATATGTAACTTACCTGCACGTTGCGCACATGTACCATAGAGCCTAAAGTATAATAATAATAATAATAATAATAATAATAATAATAATAAAAAGAAAAAAAAAGAAAAAAGAAATAAAAAAACTAATATCCCTTATGAATACAGAAATAAAAATCCAAAACAAAATATAAGCTAAGTAAATTCAGCAACATATAAAAATTCTTATATACTGTGACCAGGTAGGATTTATCCCAGGAATGCAAGGTTGACTCAGCATATTGAAAACTAATCATTATAATATACCATATGAATACAGTAAAGGGAGAACGTATGTTCATCTCAATAGATGAAGAAAAAGTATTTAACAAAGTGCAACATTCTTTCTTGATAAAAAAACATTCAACATGGTAGGAATAGAAAGGAACATCATCAACTTGATAACAGGCATATATAAAAAATCTACAGCTAATAGACTTAATGGTGAAGGACTAAAGCTTTCCCCTAAGACCAAGAAGACAAAGATTTCTATTCTTGCCACTTCTGTTCCTCATTGTACTGCAAGTTCTAGTCATGACCATTATGTAACAACAATGACAACAACAACAAAATAAAAGACATCCAGAATGGAAAAAGGTAAAACAATATCTGTTCGCAGATTACATGACCATGTGTATAGAAAACCTTATGAAATCCAAAAAATATCATTAGAGTTCAGCAATGTTAGGAGATACAAGATACGTATACAAAAATAAATTTTATTTCTATATACTCACAATGAAAATTGCAAAATAATATTGAAGAAACATTTTCATTTTCAATATCACCAAAAATAATAAAATACTTAGGAATACATTTTTTAATTGCAAAACTTGTACACGGAAAACTAGAAAACATCACTGAAGGAAATTAAGAAGACCTAAATGAATAGATACTCCATGATCATGAGTCAAAAGACTTAATATTTTCAAGATGGCAATATGCCCTAAATTGATCTACAGCTTCAATGTAATCCCTATCAAAATCCTCACTGCCTTTTTTACAAAAATTGAGGTGCTGATTTTAAAATTCATGTGGAAATGACAGGGATTTCAAATAGCCAAATAATCCTGAAAAAGAACAGTTGGAGGAGTGACACTTCCTGATTTCAAAAATTATTACAAAGCCACAGTAGCCAATTCTGCGTGGCATTTCCATAAAGAAAGACATGCAGATCAATGGATTGGAATTGAAAGTTCGGAAAGAAACCAATGTAACTATGGTCAATTGATTTTCAGCAAGGGTACAAAAGCTATCCAACGGGGAAAGACTAGTCTTTACAACATATGGTACTGGCACAGCTGGATATCTGCATGTAAAAGAAAGAATTTGGACATCTACCTCACCTCACCTCATACATCTAGAAAAATTAACTCAAAATGAGTCAAAGACCTGAATGTAAGTGTAAACTATAACTCTAACCGTTAGAAGAAAATTTAGGCTTAAATATTTGTGACCTTGCATAAGGCAATGGTTTCTTAGACAAGAAACCAAAAACACGATGACAAAAAAAAAATGGTGAATAAGACTTCATCAAAATTTTTAAAATTTTCCTTCAAATGACAATCAGGAAACTGAAAAGACAATGCACAGAGTGGGAGAAAAAATATTTGCAAATAGTAACATTTTTAAAGGTGCAGTATCCAAAATATATGAGGAACTTGCAACTCAATAGCAAAAAGACAAATGGCTTAATTTAAAAACTGGCAAACACTTAAAACATTTCTCCATAAAAGATAAGACTGGCCAATACATGCATTAAAAGATGTGAAAAATCTTTAGCTATTAGGGAAATGCAAACAAAATCACCATGACATACCACTTTATATCCACTAGGATGGCTATAAGAAAAAAATACCGAAAATAAAATGTTGGTGAGGATGTGGAGAAACTGGAAAATTTCTATATTGTTGTTGGAGAAGACTTTGGCAGCTCTTCATAATGTTAAATGTAAAGGTACTGTATGACTCAGGAATTTCACTCCTAGGTATATACCCAGAAGAAATAAACACATATTTCCACAAAAATACTTGTACAAAGAATGTTTATAGCAGCATTATTCATAATAGCCAAAGAGTAGAAATGACCTAAATGTTCATCATAAATGGGTAAACAGTGTGGTATGTTCGTGCAATGGAATATTATTCAGTCATAAAAAGAAATGAATTTCTGAGAGACACTACAACATGAATAAGTCTTGAAAAGATTATTCTAAATGACAGAAGCCAGACAAATAAAGGTCACATATTCTATAATTTCACTTACATGAGATATCTAGAATGTCAAATCCACAGAGGAAAAAAGTAGATTGGTGGTAGGAAGGGGTTTGGGCAAGGGGAGTAAGAAATGGGGAGTAAGTGCTAACAGGCATGAGATTTCTCTTTGAGTAGATGAAAATGCTCCAGAGTTGGATAATGGTGATTGTTGTCCAACCTTGTGACTATACTAGATATTGCTGAGTTGTACACTTTTAAAGGATAAATTTTATGGTATGCAAATTATATTTAAAAAAAAATCTGGAGAATAAAAACTATTACTTATAGTTGGGCCATTCAATATGGCAGCCATTAGTGACAGATAGCTAATGAACACCTGAAATGTCACTGGTCAGAATTATGACATGCTGTAAATGCAGAATACATATCACATTTCAAATAAGGTAAAATATCTCATTAACAAATTTAATATTGATTACATGTTGAAATGATAACATTGTGCATGTATTGGATTAAATATAATTATTACAACAAATAAGTTCATTTTTAAAAAAATGTGACTGCTGAAAATTTTAAACTAACATATGTGGATTGGATTTTTTATTCTCATTTTATTTTCTTAGGACAGCATTTCCTTAGAAGGATAATACATCAAGCCTACTATAGTTTTTTTTTTTTTTTCCTAGCTGGATAGTTGACATTGAACTTTATGTTTCTATTAGCTCATGGAAGGAGGCCTGTGGAATCAGTCTGGAATATTGATTCCTGTGGGGGTGTATGGGTGCAAGAAAAGGAGAGAATGGAAACAATGCTGATTTCTAATTTTCAAGACAATCTAAAGGGTCTGGGAATGCAAGATTATTGTTCATTGGTTTATTAGGTGGAATCATATTTGGGGAATCATGATTACTATGTCTAAAACATTTATGGCTGAACAATATGTATCAATCAGTGAGAAAATCTCTAAAACTTGAGTGTACATGCCATACATGTGTTTTAAAACATGTTATATTTTGTTAAAATAAACCGTTTTTTCCTCTCACTGAAATAGGGTGGGAATAAATGAAATGGTGGGCTACCACATTGAGCCATTCCAGCCTTTCATGCCTCCATGTGATTAACTTCTTAGAAAGTTTGCTGAGGAAATATTATTTCCTCTTGGTAGATGCCTCTTAAGTAAGAAGCCTAGGACTGTGATGATTGTCCAGGTCAGAGTCCATTGGCCTGACCCAAGGGTAGGATGCACTGTTTTATTTAAAGAGGACAGAACAGGCAGACACTGGCAAGTGCACCTCTGAGCTCTCAGAACCCACAGTACATCACCTTGGCAGACCACACGATTTAATGGGTTATTGATGACATAGAGAAACAAAAATATATTCAAAAAAATATTTTTAAAAGCTGTTATTTAAATACTACATAACAGGTAGATAGTAAAGTCATCTTTGGCTTTCAAGACCCACATGGGTTCACCGTAGTTGACCACATAACTTTGAGGCTATTGTTTAATATAAAAAGAGAACAAATGTAAATTCTAAAAGCCTAAAAAAAGGTCAAGGAAATGTATCTCTTTGATGAATAATAACTCAGGAAGGCCATCACTCTTCTGTGTGATTCTAGGACATATACCAGAAGATTTACGGCTTGAGTGGCTTTCTGTAAGCTACTGCTGCTGTTGGTGGTGGTTGTGGTGGTGGGTCTAGTCAAGAGTACAAATATCGTAGTTGTGGATGGAGATGGCAAGGAAAGGGGTAAGGCAAAAATATCACTTTTTGTGAATAGAGGGCTGAAATGCAAACCATCTTCTGCAAAGGCAAGCTTCCAGTTAAGAAGGTGCATTGGTTTAACTCATTGTTCAGGGAAGAGGTGCTTTCGGATTAAAACCTTAAGACTGTAAGATTTGAAGTCATTGGTGAGGAAATCTCCCTACCTAAAGATGAATGCTTCATATTTTCTCTAGTTAACTACAAGAGTGATTTTTTTTTTAATTAAATGGAAATTCTTTCCTTGTACTATTAAAGGAAAAAATAAGAAAAACGGTAAGGAGGTGATCACAGGGCACCTTCCCTGTCATTTAGACCTCCTAAGGGAGGGTCACTTCTGCCTGACGCAGAGGTTTATCATATCTTTCTGTTTGAGGGCATCTCTAAAGAGGCAAGCTGGGGGGAAAAAAAAGAATCAACCTTTCAATTAAGAAGGAAAAACACATTTTTAAAAACGGGGAAGCAGAACAAGATGTCTGAATGGAAGTCTACACCATTTGTTCCTCCTACAGGGACATCAAAATTTAGCAGCTAGCTACACACAAAAAGCACCATCAGAAGAACCAAATATCGGATGAGCAATCGCAGTACCTGATTTTAACTTCATATTGCTGGAAGGGGCACTGAAAGGGAGTAGGAGAGACAGTCTTGAATTGCCAATGCTACCCCTCCCCCATTCCCTAGTAGCAGAGAATCTGCGTCCTCAGAAGAGGGAGAGCACAGGAACTGGAGGACTTTACATTGAACTCAGTGAAGATGCCCTGTCACAGTAGAAAGCAAAACCGGGCTGTACCCAGCTGGCACCCGCCCATGGAGGGAGCATTTGAACTGGCCCTAGCCAGGGAGTAATCTCTCATCCCAGTGATCAGAGCTTGAGTTCTGGCAAGCCTTGCCACCACAGGCTGGAGTGCTCTGGGGTCCTACATAAACTTGAAAAGCAATCTAGGACACAAGGACTGCAATTCCTAGGCAACTATTAGTGCTGAGCTGGGCTCAGAGTCACAGAGCTAGGGTAGCATGTGACCTAGAGAGACACCTTCTGGGGTGGCTAAAGGAGGGCTTGTGCCTCTCCTCCTCCAACCCCAGGCAGTGCAGCTTGAAGCAATGAAAGTGTCTCCTTTCTTCTGCTAAAAGGGAGGAGAGCAAATAACTAAGAGGACTTTGTCTTGTATCTTGGATACCAGCTCAGTCACAGTAGTATAGGGCACCGGGCAGAGTCATGAGGCCTCCATTCCCGGACCTAGCTCCCAGACAACATTTCTAGACATACCCTGGGCCAAAAAGGAATTCACTGCCTTGAAGAGAAAGACGCAGTCCTGGCAGGATTTGTTACCTGCTGACTAAAGAGACCTTGGGCCCCAAAGAATGAATAGCAATACTCATGTATTATGCTATAGGCCTTGGGCTCTGAGATGTGCTGGCTTCAGTTGTCAGCCAGCACATTCCCAGCTGTGGTGGCTACGGTGAAAGATTCCTTTTGTTTGAGAAAAGGAGGGGAAAATGTAAAGGGGACTCTGTCTTGAGCCTTAGGTACCAGCTTGGTCACAGTGAGGTAGAGCACCAAGCAGGGTAGTGGGGTCCTCAATTCTAGGCCTAGGCTCTTGGTCAACATTACTGGACATGCCTTGGGGCAGAGGGGAGCCCACTTCCCTGATGGGTGAGTCCCAGGCCTGACAGCATTCACCACAAGGTGATTGAAGATCCCTTGGACTTTAAGTGAACATTGGTATTGGCCTGGAAGAAACTGGTGCTAGTGGCCGCAAGGAGAAGCTCTTCTGCCTGTGGAAAGGGAAGTTCCACTAGGAAGAAATTTGTCTTGTGGTTTGAGTGCCAACATAGCCACAGTAAAATAGAACACTGGGTAAATTTCTAAGGTTTTTTACTCCAATCCCCAACTCTCAGGCAGCAGCTCTGGACACACTCAGGGTCTGGGGGAGTTCGCTGCTCTGAAGGAAGGGATACAGACTTGGCTGGTGTCACCATCTGCTGATTGTGGAGGCCTAGGGCCTTGAGTGAACGTAGGTGGCAACCAGGTATTGGTTACAGTGGGTCCTGGGTGAGACCCAGTGCAGTGCTGGCTTTAGATCTGACCCCATGCAGTCCCAGTGGTGGTGGCCCAGAGGTGGCTGTGTCCACCCATCCCAGTTCCAGGTATCTCAGCACAGCGGAAGAGACTGGGAGAAAGTAAGGGAAAAGAACAAGAGTCTATGCCCAGTAATCCAGATAATTTTTCTGGATCTTATCCAAGACCACCAAGGTAGTAACTCTACAAGTGTGCAAGAACAACAGTGCTGTTTGGTTTGGGGCCTAAGTCTCTTCGAATTCCTGGAAAGCCTTCCCAGGAAAGATAGGCACAAATAAGCCCAGACTGCGAAGACTGCAATAAATACCTAACTATTCAATACTCAGATACTGAAGAACATATAAAAGTACCAACATCTTCCAGAAAAATATGACCTCACCAAGTTAATTAAATAAGGCATCAGGGACCAATCCTGGAGAAACAGAGATATGAAGGAGAATTAATACCAATCCTACTCAAACAATTTCAAAAAATAGAGGAGAGACTACTGCTAAACTTACTCTATGAGGCCAGTATTATCCTTACAGCAAAAATGGATAAAAGCACATCAAACAAAGAAAACAACAGGCCAATATCTCTGATAAATTTTGATGCAAAAATCAACAAAATACTAGCAAACCGAATTCAGCAATACATTGAAAAGATCATTCATCATGACCAAGTGAGATTTAGCATGGGGATGCAAGCATCATTCAACGTATGAAAACCGATCAATGTGATACATTATATCAATAGAATAAAAGACAAAAACTATATGAACATTTCAACTGATGTTGACAAATTATTTAGTAAAATTCAACATTTCTGTATGATAAAAACTCTCAAAAACTGGGCATGGTGGAACATACCTCAACATAATAAAAACCATATATGACAGACCCACAGATAGTATCACACGGAATGGGGAAATACTGAAGTTTTCCTCTAAGATTTGGAACATGACAAAGATGCCCACTTTCACGACTGTTATTCAGTGTAGTATTGGAAGGCCTAGCTAGAGCAATAAGACAAGAGCAGTAAATAAAGGGCATCCAAATAGCAAAGGAAGAAAAATTATCCTTGTTTGCAGATAATATGATCTTATATTTGGAAAAACCTAAAGACTCTACCAAAAAAAGCCATTAGAGTCGATAAACAAATTCAGTAAAGTTGAAGGATACAAAATCAACATACAAAAATCAGTAGCATTTCTATATGCCAACAGTGAACAATCTGAAAAAGAAACCAAGAAGGTAATCCCATTTACAACAGGTACAAATGAAATATATGACCTAAGAATCAACCAAAGAAGTGAAAGATCTTCTACAATGAAAATTATAAAACACTGATGAAAGGAATTGAGTAGGACACCAGTAAATGGAAACATATTCCATATTTATGGATTGGAAGAGCTAATATTGTTAAAATGTTCATACTACCCAAAGCAATCTACAGATTTTATGCAATCTCCATCAAAATACCAATGACATTCTTCACAGCAACAGAAAAACAATTGTAAAATTTATATGGAACCACAAAATACCCAGAATAGCCAAAGATATTCTGAGCAAAATAAACAAAACTGGAGGAATTACTTTATCTGACTTCAAATTATGCGACAGAGCTATAGCAACCAAAACAGCATGATATTGATATAAAAACAGACACACAGACCAATGGAACAGAATGGGGGAACCCAGACACAAATCCCTGTATCTATGGTCAACTCATTTTTTACAAAGGTGCCAAGAACATACATCGGGAAAAGGACATTCAATAAATGGTGCTGGGAAAACTAGATATTCATATGCAGAAGAATGAAATTTGACTCCTCTCTCTTGTCATACACAAAAATCAAATCAAAATTGAATAAAGACTTAAATCTAAGTCCCAAAATGAAGCTGCTACAAGAAAACTTTGGAGAAACTATCCAGAACATTGGTCAGGGCAAAAATTCCACAAGCACAGGTGATCAAATAAAAAGTGAACAAATGGAATCACAAGTTAAAAAGTGTCTGCACAACAAAGGATACAATCAACAAAGAGAAGAGGCAATCCACAGAATGAGAGAGAATTTTTCCAAACTACCCATCTAACAAAGGATTAACGACAAATGTAGAAAAGAGCTCAAACAAGTCTATAGAAGAACATCTAATAATCTGATTAAAAAATGGGCAAAAGATTTGAACAGCCATTTCTCAAAAGAAGACATACAGCATACCTGCTGAGTCCCAGGCCTGACAACATGGAAGGAACTGGAGGTCATTATATTAAGTGAAATAAGACAGGCACACAAAGACTTTCTCTTTTTCTATTGATTGGTATAGTTTCAGAAGGAATGGTACCAGCTCCTCTTTGTACTTCTGGTAGAATTTGGCTGTGAATCCGTCTGGTCCTGGACTTTTTTTGGTTGGTAAGCTATTAATTATTGCCTCAATTTCAGAGCCTGTTATTGGTCTATTCAGAGATTCAACTTCCTAGTTTAGTCTTGGGAGGGTATATGTGTTCAGGAATTTATCCATTTCTTCTAGATTTTCTAGTTTACTTGTGTAGAGGTGTTTATAGTATTCTCTGATGGTAGTTTGTATTTCTGTGGGATTGGTGGTGATATTCCCTTTATCATTTTTTATTGCATCTGTTTGATTCTTCTCTCTTTTCTTCCATATTAGTCTTGCTAGTTGATCTTTTTGTTGATCTTTTCAAAAAACCAGCTCCTGGATTCATTGATTTTTTTGAAGGGTTTTTTGTGTCTCTATCTCCTTTGGTTCTGCTCTGATCTTAGTTATTTCTTGCCTTCTGCTAGCTTTTGAATGTGTTTGCTCTTGCTTCTCTAGTTCTTTTAATTGTGATGTTAGGGTGTCGATTTTAGAGCTTTCCTGCTTTCTCTTGTGGGCATTTAGTGCTATAAATTTCCCTCTATACCTGCTTTAAATGTGTCCCAGAGATTCTGGTATGTTGTGTCTTTGTTCTCATTGGTTTCAAAGAACGTCTTTATTTCTGCCTTCATTTCGTTATGTACCCAGTAGTCATTCAGGAGCAGGTTGTTCAGTTTCCATGTAGTTGTGCAGTTTTGAGTGAGTTCCTTAATCCTGAGTTCTAATTTGACTGCACTGTGGTCTGAGAGACAGTTTGTTGTGATTTCTGTTCTTTTACATTTGCTGAGGAGTGCTTTACTTCCAATTATGTGGTCAATTTTAGAATAAGTGTGATGTGGTGCTGAGAAGAATGTATATTCTGTTGATTTGGGGTGGAGAGTTCTGTAGATGTCTATTAGGTCTGCTTGGTGCAGAGCTGAGTTCAATTCCTGGATATCCTTGTTAACCTTCTGTCTCATTGATCTGTCTAATGTTGACAGTGGGGTGTTAAAGTCTCCCATTATTATTGTATGGGAGTCTAAGTCTCTTTGTAGGTCTCTAAGTACTTGCTTTATGAATCTGGGTGTTCCTGTATTGGGTGCATATATATTTAAGATAGTCAGCTCTTCTTGTTGAATTGATCCCTTTACCATTATGTAATGGCCTTCCCTGTCTCTTTTGATCTTTGTTGGTTTAAAGTCTGTTTTATCAGAGGCTAGGATTGAAACCCCTGCTTCTTTTTGCTTTCCATTTGCTTGGTAGATCTTCCTCCATCCCTTTATTTTGAGCCTATGTGTGTCTCTGCACATGAGATGGGTCTCCTGCATACAGCACACTGATGGATCTTGACTCTATCCAGTTTGCCAGTCTGTGTCTTTTAATTGGGGCATTTAGCCCATTTACATTTAAGGCTAATAATGTTATGTGTGAATTTGATCTTGTCATTATGATGTTTTCTGGTTATTTTGCCTGTTAACTGATGCAGTTTCTTCATAGCATCAATGGTCTTTACAATTTGGCACTTTTTGCAGTGGCTGGTACCGGTTGTTGTGAAAGGCCAATTTTTGTAGAAATTTCTTGGAGAAGGAGCGAGAACACTTAGAGACTAGACATTTGGTAATTCCACAAAGAGGGGAAAATCAGGTTATATGCATTAGGGATCAGCTGATCTTTTAGGAATCATGAAGAAAAGTTGATGAGAGTCCCAGGTAAAGTTATAGCTCATCTGTGATTTAAAAATTTGATTGTCATTTCTCATTCTGGCATAACATGGAAGCTATAAGGAGCTGCTGTTGTGTTGCTCTGGGTAACAACCCACGTTTGATGTTTCTAGCCAAGTTCAGACCAGATGAACTTCAGGACAATTGGCCCATTAATCAACAGGATGCCTCATGATTATTTGATGTCATTCAGCTCTCTACTTTCACACAAAACCCTATTATTAGATTATTTCTATCAGAGACTTACAGGTACAAAGCCAGCTGTAGCCAACCTAAATATCTGCATTATTGCAAGAGGCTATTTTGTAAAGGATATAAGTCGGTGAGAACTAAAACTTGCTGAGGTATGGGGGGATGAAAGTGGGAATGCAGGTAACTGGTACAATCTTAGCTGTAGCAACTAGTTCTATTGCGATTGCCCTAGCTTATGAATGGTCTTTCCTATATGCAGTTCTCCCAAAGATTACTTTGAAGGGCCCCACTTGGTGGAAGTCCCAAGAACAGCCTTGAAACTCAGGGACTCAGATATGGGCAACAAGCCTTCCTCTGAAGACAAAATGTTACGTTAGTTCACAGGACTTGACTTTCAGATAAGTTGTTTACAGATCTAGCTAGAAGCCTCATTTTATATTTTCCTTTTTCTGGCCTCATAAGAAAGACTTCAAAGACCTTCACTAGCCTTGACCACTGCTAACTCTGAATTTTAGGGTCACAAGGCACTCTTGGCAAAAGATGAGAAGAAGGAGGCTGAAAGAGTCAGGAGTCCTTTAAGCTTTGCTTCATTTCAGTGATAGGTAATATCAGAGACCCTTTGAAAAGGCTTTGAGCGGGACCCTTTGAAAAGGCTTTGAGTGGTTGAAGTGCCATCCTGTTGGTTCCGGGTGGTTACTTAGGAACAGTGGGAAGTTTTAGAGAAGTGGTCTTATAAATGTGTATGTAAGACTCTCTGATATTCTGCATGTCTCCTTCCCTAAGGGGGCCATCTACACTGGATTACCACAGGCCTTACTCATTTGTCCACCGGATTTACAGGAGAAATAATAAAATATCTTAGCACATACCTAACCCCTAGAAGCAACTCAAAGCTCCTTCTCTCCCTCCACAAGAAAAAAGTACTGAAGGGCCAGAAGGAAGGCAGTATAACATGGGAGGCTAAAAGTAAGGGCTCCTATGCAAATGGTAACCAAAAGGGAGTATGGGTTGCTATACTACTATCAGACAAAACAGACTTTAATAAAAAATTGTTACGAAACACAAAGAAGAACATTATATAAAGATAAAAGGGCAATTCACCAAGAAGATATAGCAATTATAAATATTCATGCACCAAACCCCAGAGCTTCTAAATATGTAAAACAAACTTTGATAGAATTGAAGGGAGAAATAGACAATACCAAAATAACAGTAGAAAATGTCAATACCTCACTGTTTCAACAATGAATGGAACAACCAGACGGAAGATCAATAAGAAACAAAGGACTTAATAACACTATAGGCCAATTGGAACTAACAGACATACACAGAACACTTTATCCAACAGCAGCAGAATTTACATTCTTCTCAAGTGTATATGGAACATTCTCCAGGATAGACCACATGTTAGGCTGCAAAATAAGTCTTAACAAATTCAAAAAGATTGAAATTATAAAAGCATAAAGCTTCTCTTCTAATCACAAGGCAATGAAGGTAGAAATCAATAGCAGTAGAAAAAAATCCACAAATATGTGAAAATTAAACAAACCACTCAAACAACCAATGGGTCAAAGAAGTCACAAGGGAAATTAGAAAAGATTTTCAGAAAAAACGAGATTTTTTTTTTCTGTTTTGAAAACAAAAACACAAATACAAAATAGTATGGGATACAGTAAAAATAGTGTTAAGAGAGAAGTTTATAGAAAGAGGCAGATATGAAATCAACAATTTAGCTTTATCTCTCAAGAAATTAGAAAAAAAATGAACGAAACCCAAAGCTAGTGGAAGAAAAGAAATAATAATTAGAGCAGAGATAAATAAAATGGAGACTAGAAAACATGAAAAAAATCAACAAGAGTTTTTTTAAAAAAAGATAAACAAAATTGACAAACTGTTAGCTAGATTAACCAAGAAAAAGAGAAAGAAGACTCAAATAACTAAAATCAGAAATGAAAGAGGCAACATTATAACTGATGCCACAGAAATACAAAGAGATTTTAAGAGAATACTATGAATGATTGTACACCAACAAATCGGATAACCTAGAAGAAATGAATGAAGTTCTAAAATCACACATCCTAGCATAACTGAATCATGAAGAAAGAGAAAATCCAAATAGATGAATAACAAGTAAGGCGATTAAATTAATAATTAAAAACCTCCCAACAAATAAAAATCCAGAACCAGATGGCTTCACTGGAGAATTCTACCAAACATTTAAAGAGGAATTAGCACCAATATTCCTGAAACTTTTTCCAAAAATTGAAGAGGAGGAAACACTTCCAAGTTCATTCTATAAGTA
Source organism: Pongo pygmaeus (assembly GCF_028885625.2). Taxonomy (NCBI): domain Eukaryota; kingdom Metazoa; phylum Chordata; class Mammalia; order Primates; family Hominidae; genus Pongo; species Pongo pygmaeus. The sequence goes on along the minus strand of NC_072396.2, from coordinate 116,928,462 downwards.
CAGCATTACACTGATATCCAAGCCAGACAGACACTACAAGAAAACCACAGATAAATATCTCTGATGAATATTGATACAAGAATTCTCAACAAAATACCAGTGAACTGAGTTCAACAGAACATTAAAAGAATTATACATTATGACCAAGTGGGATTTGTTCCTGGAATGCAAGAATGAGTCAATATGTGAAAATTAATCAATGTAATACACGGCATTAACATTATGAAGGATAAAAACCACATGATCATCTCAATTGAGATTATAGAAAAAGCATTTGACAAGATGAAATAACCTTTCATGATAAAAACACTCAGCAAAATAGAAATGAAAGAAAATGCCTCAACATAAAAAAGGCCATATAAGAAAAGCCCACACTAATGTCAGCCTCATTGGTATGATTAAAACTTTTCCTTTAATATCAGGAACAACACAAGGAAACCTATTCTTACCACTCTCTCACCACTATTATTCAACATAGTTTTAGAAATCCTAGCCAGAGAAATTATGTGAGAAAAAGAAATTTAAAAAATCCAAATTGAAAAGAAAAGTAAAATTCTTCTTCTTCACAGAAAACATGATCTTATATATAGAAAATCCTAAATACTCCACAAACAACTGGTAAAACTAATAAAGGAATTCTGCAAAATTGCAGGATACAAAATCAACACACAGAAATAAATTGTATTTCTACACACTAACAATGAAAAATCTGAAAATGAAATTAAGAAACAATTTCATTTACAACAGCACCAAATACTTAGGAGTAAACCTAACCAAGGAGATGAAAGACTTTTACACTGAAGACTACAAAATGTTGCTTAAAGAAATTAAGACATAAATAAATGGAAAGATATCCTGTGTTCATGGATTAGAAGACTTAATATTGTTAAGATATCCATAATACTCAATGCAATCTACAGATTCAATACAATCCCTATCAAAATCCCAATGGGATGTTTTGCAGAAATAGAAAAATCCATCCTAAAATTTACATTGAATTGCAAGAAAGCCTAAAGAGCCAAAACAATTTTGAAAAAGAAGAACAAACTGAAAGATTCACACTTACTGATTTCAAAACATACTACAAAAATACAGTAATCAAAACAGTATGGTACTGGCATAAAGACAGACATATAGACCAATGGAACGGAATAGACAGCCCAGAAATAAATTCTCATGTATATGATGAAATAATGCTCAAGGTTGCAAAGACTTCCCCTTCAAGTGGGGGAAGAAACAGTCTCTCCAAAAAATGGTGCTAGGAAAACTGGGTATTCACATGTGAAAGAGTAGAGTGGGAACCTTGTCTTATACAATACAGTATACAAAAATTGACTCAAAGTGTATCAAATTCCTAAACATAAAACCCAATACTATAAAACTCCTAGAATACATTAGACCTGAGAATAATTTTTTTGGATATGACAACAAAAGCACAGGTGACAAAAACAAAAATAGACAAATGGGACTGCATCAAACTGATGAACATTTTTCATCAAAGGTTGAAAGGGCAATCTATGGAATGGAAGAATATATTTGCAAATCACATACCTGACAAAGGGTAATATCCAAAATATAAAGAACTTCTACAATTCAACAACAAAAAGCCAAATCACCAGATTAAAAGATGGGCAAAAGACTTAAACAGACATTTCTCCAAAGATGATATACAACTGGCCAAGAAGCGTATGAAAAGATGCTTGACATCACTAATCATCAGAGGAATGCAAATGAAGACATAATGATATTAGCCCACTCCTAATGGGATGGCTACTATTAAAAAAACAAACAAACAAACAGAAAATAACCTGTGTTGGCAAGAATGTGGAGTAATTGCAACCTTTCTGCATTGTGGTTGGGATTGTAAATGGTGCAACCACTATGAGAAACAGTATGAAGCCTCCCCCCCAAATTAAAAATAGATCTACTATATGAATCAACAATCCCACTTCTGGGTATATATCTAAAAAAATGGAAAGCAGTGTCTCAAATAGATATATGCACACTCTTGTTCACAGCAGCACTATTTTTACAATAGCAAAGAGGCAGAAGCAACCCAAATGCCCATAGATGGATGAGTGGATAAACAAAATGAATGGAAACAAAATATAAATGTATTACATATAAAATTTGTGTATACATATTTATATATACATTTTTTTATATATGTGTGTGTCTATATACACACCACACAATGGAATATCATTCAGCTTTAAAAAAGAAAAAATTCTATCATATCCTACAACACCAATGAACCTTGAGGACATTATGCTAAGTGAAATAAGCCAATCACAAAAAGACAAATACCATAAGGTGGTAAAACGTATGTCGTGTATTTTTACCAGAATTTTAAAAACTTAAGAAAAAAAAGTAAGGGTCCTGTGGTATGAAATGGACCTCAATGTCAGTATTTTTATGAGCTGAGAGATCTAGGATAAGTTTGTTCTTGTAAACATGTTTTGGTTTTCCCAATCATGAAAAGGGGAGGATAAAATACTACCTATTACTCAGGCTTGTTGTCAGGATCAAACAAGATAATGTATGTAAAAGTGCTTACTACAGCACTTACTAGATAGTAAATGATTAGTATCTCTTAGCTATGATTGCTAGCTAAGACAACTTTAGGCTACAATTCCAGAATAATGGTTTTCATGGGATGAGGGAAACAATTAAAGCTGGAATCCTGATAACAAACACATTTTTCCTTTCTTCTCTCATGGACCTCAGCTGGGACAGAAAAGTGGCCTGATGAAGGTGTATAGACAGGATGTTTCTGATTCTCTACCTATCTCCTCTAAGGCGGCCAGTTACATTCCTTGTTGGCCAAAACTTTGTGTATTTATCCCACTAAATTAACCAGATTAAAAAATAAAGTGTATTTAGAGCATACCTCTAACTTCTAGAAGGATCTCAGAGCTTCCTCTCATAACCTCACAGAATAGGAGTACTCCTGGGGGTCAGAAGAGACAAAGTAGTATGATGTGATGCTGAAGAACAAGTTAAGATGGACAGAACTTCTATGCCAGTTCTGATTATCTATGAAATCTTAAGCAGGGTTTTGAACCACCTCCGCCACAGTTTCCTCAGCTATTAAATTGGGGATATAAATGTGTAAGATAATCACTAGATTATTGTATGAATCAAATGATATAACCTATGTAAAATCACCTAGCATAATGCCTGGCACACAGTAAGCATTTAATAAAATGTAGTTAATGTTAACCAAAGTGATCCTTGGGCCACTGTTCTGGAGAGAACTGATGTGATGTAGGGTGCCACTAAACAAACCTCCGTGTCTTTGTGGCAAGAAGGATATCCTCTCCCTATTGTAGCCTCGCTCCATTGCTTCTTTGATTACTTTTTGATTCTTTTGATTACTCTCCATTTTTGATTCTTTTGATTACTCTCCATTGCTTCTTTTGATTACTCTAGACACACTTTTTGTGTCTAGAGTGTTTGGAGTGGGGAGTTGGGAGGACATTTCCAGCATTTATAGGACTAGGAAGGGTACTAGGACTACCTTTACTCTAGAAACAGGGACAAATATTCTTTTACTCCCTGAGTTGTTATAGGGTTCTTTGTTCCTTTCTTTTGGAGTGCTAATTTCTAGAAGGAAAGAAAAGGCCTTTTGCCTAGCTCAAGGAAGTTAAGGAAGCTGCTAAGCCTATACTTAGCATGATGAGACTTAGACCTTCATGGGGCCATAGGAGGATGACATCCTTAGGAAATTTCCATTTCTGCCCCTTCTGTCACTTTCCCTCTTGCTTACTATTTTCCTGTCACATTAGCCTGGTTTTTGAAAATGCATAACAACTTTATTGAGATATATTTCACAAACTGTACAATTCACCTAATTAAAATGGTTTTTAGTATGACCACAGAGTTGTGCAACCATCACCATTTTCTAGTTTTAGAGTATTTTTATTGCCCTGAAAGAAACTCTGTAAATGTTTTTAGTTTTTATTTTATTTTTTATTTTTTCATGAAATCCTCTGGTGTCGAAACTGATTTTAATTTCTTTTTCTTTTTATTTTTTTCACAATATTTTAAATTATTTTTCTTTTTATTTTTTCATGGTGATTTATTTTTCTTTTTTTTCACGATGTGTAAATGTTGAGCAATCTCTCCTGTGGGAGACCAGAATATACTACCCCCAAATATGCCTCTTTGGCATAAGGATTGTCTTAAGCTGAAGGCAACTGAGAAAAAGCAGATGTAGGAAAGCTCTCTGCCCTCCCTCTTTTTGTCTAAAAACAGAATATAAATTTACAAAGACAAAGATACACCACCTCTCCTTTCTACCAGGGAGAACAAAGGACCACTGAAGAAAACTTTAGATTCTCATAAGCCTTGAGATGGCAACACAGAAATCTACATTAACAAGCTTTACTAACAAGCTTTACTAACAAGCTTTTATCTGCCATTTATTTACCTTCCCACAAGTTATCACCCCTAGAGACTCACAGTCCTCTTTCTTTGTCTTGTCACTTCTCTAAAAACTGACTGTTGTTTGTTGGTGGTGCTACATAAGGTGGACTTCAAAGCCACATTTTTGAGAATTACTAGTTCCCTGGGTATCTTCCATATGTATGTTTTATATATTATATATAACATATAAGTAATTATATATTATGTGTAATATATAACATATATAATCTTATATAATATATAAGTACATATAATTATATATAACATATATAAAATAAATATTATATATAACATAAAAATTATGTTATATAATATATAACATGTATATAGAATATACTATATATTTGTATTTATATAGGTATATAATATATTATATAGGTATATAATATATTATATGTATATAATATATTATATATACCTATATAATATATTATATATATAATATAATATGTATTTATATTTATATATTTATGGAAATATATTTATATAGTCATAGAAATATATTTATATTTATATATTTATATAAATACCTATTATATGTGTCTATATAATATGTATGTATAACATGCATAATATAAATACATATTATATATATATATAGCAATAAACTTCCTTTTGCTTTTCTCTTGTTAATCTGCCTCTGCCTTTTATTACAGGGATCTGCTTTAACTGGAATTTATGAAAGTTGAAAAAAAATGATTCTTCCTTCCCTACACTGTCCATTGTCCCTTCCCCCAGGCCCTGGCAACCAATAATCTATTTTTTATCCCTATAGATTTGCTTGTTCTGGACATTTCATATAAAAGAAATCATACAATATGTGGCCTGTTGTGTCTAGCTTATTTCGCTTAGCATAATGTTTTCAAGGTTCATTCATGTTGTAGTATCTATCAGTACTTCCTTTTTTATGGCTGAATAATATGCCATTGTATACAATGGACACATTTCATCTATTCATTGGTTAATGAACATTTGAGTTGTTTCTATTTTTTTACCACTGTGAAACTATAAACACTGTGAATACTCATAGCTGCTATGAATATTTATGCTCAAGTTTTTGCCTGAGTACCTGGCTTTGATTTTGGAGTGTGTATACCTAGAAGTAGACTTGCTGGGTCACATAGTAACTCTGTGTTGACTTTTTTGAGGAATTGCCAAGCTGTTTTTCACAGCAGCTGCATGATTTTGCACCTCTACCAGAAAAGTACAAGGGTTCCAAATTCTCTACTCCCTCCCAACACTTATTTTCTTTTTTTAAAATTGTTGTTATTATAGCTACACTAGTGGGTCTAAAGTGGTATCTAATTTTTTTTTTTTAAGTATGATACTGTTTATTTAACTTAAAGAAAATTCAGCATTCTAAACATGGGAAAAAATAACAGAACACTGCAAATCGTATTTAAGTACAGAAGATTCTTGAACTTTCATTGATCCAGTGGCTCTTTATTTTGCTAGCAATTAAGAATTCTAGAGTTTGTTTAAAAACAGTTTTAAAACTACCACACTTCACTAAAAACAAAAAACCGAACACTTCTCATGCCAGCTGACCCCCCTTTGTCCACAGCTAAGAATGGCAGCAGAATGCTATGTCACTATACACAGAAACAAGACCACCTGAAGCTAAATGGATGCCCATGCAGAGTCAACAGGTGGAGCCTCACAGCAGCACACCCTGAGCTAAAGCCCCTCCAAAAGGCATCTTCCCCAGCAGCCTCAACGCCAAGCAAGGAGCATGAAGAGTTTGTCGGGGTTGTTTTTTCTTTTTACAAATTATAGAATATGCAGTTGATAACTCAGCATTTCTAGCCAATAACCATAGACTTAATACCACCTTAAAAATAAAAAAACTGCCAGAAACATCTTTAAATGCCTTGTCACTCCAACTGCAATGTACACAGAGTAGGGAGAACACCAGAGTGACTTTTCATTTTTAAAGTGTTGGAAATATGTACAACTTTGATACAGTTTCAGGATGCTCCGGACACCCAACCACTTCATGTAAACCACTGACAATTTCTAGAGCACTTCGTGAGACTACAATATGATCATAATCAAATTTTGTAATTAAACTTAATGAGGGCAACTGACACTTCTCAAATAAGAGATATGTCAATTATGACACTCCCCTACTCTAAGGCCTTCACAAGATGACAGATAAACAGGTTTTTTACTCCCCCTCCTCCTTCTTCTCTTCCTCCTCCTCTTCTTCCTCCTCGTCTTCTTTGTCTTTCTCTTTCACCTTTTTCCAGGCAATTTTAGTGGGACCGTTTGCACTATCAAACTTTCCTTTAGACTTATAGTCAGCAACATCCTTCTCATACTTCTCCTTCAGGTTTGCTGCCTTAGTGATGTAAGGCTGCTTTTCCTTGTCACTTTAGTTAATCCACATCTCACCCAGCTTTTTTGCCATGTCTCCAATAGAGATGCCAGGATTTGTGGATTTGATCTTGGGGTGGAATTCTGTACAGAACAGGAAGAATCCAGACAGTGGCCTTTTGAGGGCATTAGGGTCCTTCTTCTTGGCTCCCTCAACTGGTCCATTATCCTTCATTTCCTGATCATAGTGTACTTTATCCACCTTTGCCATTTCATCAAATTTGCTCTTCTCTTTCCCAGACATGGTCTTCCGCTTCTCAGAGCACTTCTTGGAAAATTCTACAAAATTGACAGGGACCTCTGGGTTTTTCTTCTTATGTTCTTCTCTGCATGTCTGCGCAAAGAAGGCATAAGCAGACATCTTGCCCTTTGGTTTCTTGTGGTCACCTTTAGCCATCCTGACTGTATTGTTCCCTAGTCCATCTCATGTGTTTCTATTTGTATTATCCTAATGACTAATAATTTTGAGCATCCTCTCATGTAGTTATTGACCTTTTGCATATATTCTTTGTAGAAATATCTACTCCAGTCTTTGGGGTGTTTTAAAATTACGTTGCCTTCATGTTCTTTATATATTCTAGATACTAGGCCCTTATCAGATATATGATTTGAAAACTTCCCCCCCACCCCATGTGGGTTATCTTTTCACTCTCTTGATAGTGTCCTTTGATGCACAGAGGCTTTTAATTTTGAAGTGCAATTTATCTTTTTTTCTTTTGTTGCTTGTGCTTTTGGTGTCATATCTAAAACACATTGCCTGATTCAAGGTCACAATGATTTATATCTATGTAGGCGACAAGGTTTATGGTTTTAGCTCTTATATTGAGTTCTCTGATACATTTTAAATTAATTTCTGTATGTGGTGTAAGATGAGGTAGAGGTTCAACTTTATTCTTTTGCATATAAATATACAGTTGTCCTTAACCTGCTTTTTGTTCCTTAAACGCATTGATCATTTGTATAACTTGAGGTTTCCTTATTTGCTGTTTCCTTTGCTTGGAATTTTCCTACCTCTCTTCCTTGTATGGCTGGCTTCTGACTTTTTAGGTCTCATGTGAAATATCACCTTATCAGAGTGTCCTAACTACCCCATCTAATCTAAAGTTGTCCTTATTCCCACTCCAACACTCTATCCTATCACCAAATTTTATTTTTGTTTTAAAACTTATCTCTCTACTTCATTAGTGTTCACTTGTTTTATTGGCTGTCTTTCCTACTAATATGTGAGCTCTGCAAGAGCAAGAATCTTGTCTGTCCTGTTATCATTGTCTCTCCAGTCTCTGACACATAGTAGGTGGTCAACAAATTATTATAGAATGAATGTACTGGTCCCACAAGTAGTAGTAATACTAATAACAATTACCTCAAAATTATTTTGCTACTTAATGATTTGTTCCCATAGTATAATGATAATTTTTAAAAATTTTTAAACTTTTTCCCTAGGTAGAAGAATTAAGTCCTGAGAAGGGTGAAAGTGATGGCCCAAGGTGAAAGAATCTTTGATTTGTGGAGCAATTCTCACAGCAATAATTCAGCTTGTGGTATCCCACAAGAGTAAAGGGAGAAAGTCACAAGAGACACATGGTTTGAAGCTACTCAAGGCCAAATTCAAGGTGCTTGGACCTGCTTCCAGCCTCCCTGTGTTTCCTAAAAGTTTGTCTAAATTCAAGAAAGAAAACCAGGTGGTACCAGAGTTGATGGCTCTTTGCCAAGCACAGCAAGTATCAGCCACTGAGTCGCCCCTTAGAACTCATTAAAAATTAAAAAGAATGATTAAGGAAGCTGGAAATACTGTTTCATTTCTGAGTAAGATTGGTTTCTCACAGCTCATCCCTAGTTACCACCGGACAATAGTTGGTCGATACAGCACTTAAAGCTGGAAGGATGTGCAACCACTTTGCCCCCAGTCCCCACATCCTTCCTGAGCCACTTCTTCCTGAGCCACCTCTTGTCCTTGAGAAGCTGTGGTATGTGGGAAACAGGGTGGTTGGAGGAGGTCTGACCAATCTTTGTCTCCTTCACAAGTCCTTGTTTCTTTACCTATCCCTTAAGTGTGAGTGTTTCTCAGGGTTGCTCCTGTCCCTGGCCCTCGTATTTGACAAATACCTTTGTTCTGTCATCTACCCTTAGGCTTGTATTTTCCACAAATGAACTTTCAGCCTGGAACTTTCCCCTGAGCTCTAGACCCATATAACTATGTTTATTGTACATCTCCACTGGGATGTACAGAGATGCTTTGAACCTAATAGCCAAGCTGATCTCAATAATTTACTGATCCTCACTGTCCACTACCAGGGAGAAAGAGTGTGGAGAGGTGGGGATACTGCTGTGTGCCTGTGTTCTTAGTTTAATGAAGGATATATCTATGCACCGATTTTCTCAAAGCAGAAATTTAGGATTCATAAAATATTTCTCCCTTTCCCTTACACCCTTTTGAACCCTGCCTTCTGTTCTCATCCAGCCTTTCTTCTTTCTCCAGGTTTTTTTTTTTTTTCTGAATCTGTTACTCAACAGACCTAAGAGCTCTGTGCCTTTGGAAAAGTCATTTAACTTTTCTAAGCTTCAGTTTCCTGCTCTGAAAATGGGAGTAATGTTTATTTCATAAGTTTATTGTGAGGATCAACTTTACTATTCAAATTTTAGGAATCATTACTCATTAAAAGGCAAGGCCTGCTTGCAAGGATTAGGCAATATTTGCCTGTAATTCCCAGCAAATATTCTTAATGACAGCCTCCTAGGCAGATCTTCTAAATAGAAGGCATGTTAGAATCCACCAATGTGCCTGTGATTTCCCCAGAGATCAGAATTACATACCAAGAAGTGATGAAATGAAGTTGTTTGGCTGTCAATTGCTTTACTCATTGCTGCCAAGAAAACATGGTTTACATTGCAGGTCACTAGGCAAATGCCCAAATGTGCTCTGGGGTGGTCTTAAGCCAGCACCCAAATACTTAGCCAGAGAACAAAGCTGAGGTTTATAGAGTAGGGCTTTTCTTATTGTATCATCTTTGCTTCCTGCAGCTGTTGCTTCATGGGATTTGGTGGGCAAGTAATCTAGTTTGTAGAACTGCCTCCGCTGGCCAGCCACTGGCCCTATCAGATTACCCCTGTAGAAAAGGTTGCTGCGTATCTTCTGAGCTCTGTGTCTCATTTCCTGAGCATTTTTTTTTTGGCGGGGGGTGGGGGGGCTATCTTGTAGCCTTCACTTTTCCTTCAGCCTCTAAGCCAGCACTGAAATGGCAGAAGACATGTTCATCCTTTTAGCTGTTTTGATGTCCTTCTGTGGTATGGTTGCCCAGGTTTTTCGGAGCAGCCTGGATGGCTATACCATTCAGCAAAGCCAGGAAACTATTGTAATGCTGTAATAACCAACGAGATGCCTAGAAACCAAAGTCTTTGTGAGTGAGGTCCCAAAATTGACAAAGCTCCGTGACTTGCATTGGGAGACAGAGCAAGAACAATAATTTCTTGGTTCTGGAATGCTGCTTCTCTTGTTTCATTGAATTTTCTAAAACTGAGTTTTAGAAACTACATCTACAACCATCTGATCTTTGACAAACCTGACAAAAACAAGAAATGGGGAAAGGATTCCCTATTTAAGAAATGGTGCTGGGAAAACTGGCTAGCCATATGTAGAAAGCTGAAACTGGATCCCTTCCTTACATCTTATGCAAAAATTAATTCAAGATGGATTAAAGACTTAAATGTTAGACCTAAAACCATAAAAACCCTAGAAGAAAACCTAGGCAATACCATTCAGGCCATAGGCATGGGCAAGGACTTCATGACTAAAACACCAAAAGCAATGGCAACAAAAGCCAAAATTGACAAATGGGATCTAATTAAACTAAAGAGCTTCTGCACAGCAAAAGAAACTACCATCAGAGTGAACAGGCAACCTACAAAATGGGAGAAAATTTTTGCAATCTACCCATCTGACAAAGGGCTAATATCAGAATCTACAAAGATCTTAAACAAATTTACAAGCAAAATCAAACAACCCCGTCAAAAAGTGGGCAAAGGATATGAACAGACACTTCTCAAAAGAAGACATTTATGCAGCCAACAGATGCATGAAAAAATGCTTATCATCACTGGCCATCAGAGAAATGCAAATCAAAACCACAATGAGATACCATCTCACACCAGTTAGAATGGCGATCATTAAAAAGTCAGGAAACAACAGGTGCTGGAGAGGATGTGGAGAAATAGGAACACTTTCACACTGTTGGTGGGACTGTAAACTAGTTCAACCATTGTGGAAGACAGTGTGGTGATTCCTCAAGGATCTAGAACTAGAAATACCATTTGACCCAGCCATCCCATTACTGGGTATATACCCAAAGGATTATAAATCATACTCCTGTAAAGACACATGCACAAGTATGTTTATTGCGGCACTATTCACAACAGCAAAGACTTGGAACCAACCCAAATGTCCAACAATGATACACTGGATTAAGAAAATGTGGCACATATACACCATGGAATGCTATGCAGCCATAAAAAATGATGAGTTCATGTCCTTTGTAGGGACATGGATGAAGCTGGAAACCATCATTCTCAGCAAACTATCGCAAGGACAGAAAACCAAACACCACATGTTCTCACTCATAGGTGGGAATTGAACAATGAGAACACTTGGACACAGGGTGGGGAACATCACACACGAGGGCCTCTTGTGGGCTACGGGGAGGGAGGAGGGATAGCATTAGGAGATATACCTAATGTAAATGACGAGTTAATGGGTGCAGCACACCAACATGGCACATGTATACATATGTAACAAACCTGCACATTGTGCACATGTGTCCTAGAACTTAAAGTATAATAAAAAAAAGAGTTTTGTATTAACATCTTGATAGAAATTTTCACTAAATCTGTTTTCATTTATTTAATTATTTATTTTGAGATGGAATCTCACTCTGTCGCCCAGGCTGGAGTGCAGTGATGCGATCTCGGTTCACTGCAACCTCCACCTCCCAGGTTCAAACGATTCTCCTGCCTCAGCCTCCTGAGTAGCTGGGATTGCAGGTGCCCACCAGCATGCCCAGCTAATTTTTGTACTTTTAGTAGAGATGGGGTTTCCACATGTTGGCTAGACTAGTCTCAAACTCCTGACCTCAAGTGATCCACCTGCCTCGGCCTCCCAAAGAGCTGGGATTACAAGCATGAGCTACCGCGCCTGGCCACTAAATCTGTTTTTATTGGTACATAATACATGTACACATTTTCAGAGTACAAATGATAATTTGATACATTCATATAATGTGTAAAGATTAAATCAGGGTAATTGGAACATCTATCACCTTAAATAATTCTCTTTTCTTTATCTTAGGAACATTTGAATTATTCTCTGCTAGCTATTTGGAAGTGTACAATAGATTAATGTTAACTATAGTCACCATACTGATCTATCACACACTAGGTCTTATTCTAACTGTATATTTATACCCATTGACCAACCTGTACTCATCCTCCTTCCCCGCTGGTTTCCCAGGCCTCTGGTAATCATCAATCTACTCTCTATCTTCCTAAATCTGTTTTTTTAAAGTTTACTTAAACATAAATATGCTTACAGAAAGATACTCACAGTAGTGTGAATATAATGCAATTTAGTTTAACTTACCCTATTCAATTTGGACCCAAAATTTGGTACATGATTTTGGTTAAAAAAAGGATTTGCAATCTGTTTTATTTTCATCTACTATAAATAAAATAAAAATCCTCCCTCAAAAGCTGTTAAAGCAGGCAGCAAGATCCATGAGCAAATTTATTTTTGGTTTACTTCTGAATAATACACAAATTGCACTGCAAAAGCTTAAAAGTTGGTGCAGCAAAATATTTTTGAAATGCATTTTAAAATATATTTTGAAACATATTGTGTAGTGGAAAGAAGCCTATGTGTAACATATGAAACAACTATAACAGCAATCCCATTTTTGTTAATATTGTGTGTAGCTCATAAATCTACACAGACCAAGATAGAAGTAACTTCTTGAATCCAAGTTCCAGTGGTATGCTGGAGCTGGCTTGTAGCAGCTTCTAAGAATCGATTGTGCGTATCTCTTCCCAATTCTACTTTTACTGATGTCAAGCTGGTAGCTTGAAATTGGCTGTGATGGGAGTATTTATAGTATGGCAATCAGCAAATGCCACAAATCAGGGCTCTTTTGCAGCCCTCCACCTCCCACCTCCTGAAGCCAGTTACTAAATGTTTACCAACACACCACATCACTGCTTAACACTATCAGTTCATCCTTCGAGGTCAAAAAGGAAACTCAACAAAAGAGTTATTGGTTCTTATTTTTATATACTAAAGAAATATAAGTTTCATCTCTTGGTTTTCAGTCTATAACTGAAACTATAGTTTAGGCAAGGAGTACCTTCCATATCCAACCTGTATTGGTGACAGGTCATGGAGTTCATATGGTTTTAAATTTGCAAACACATATACAAATTTCCCGAAGTTCAAGGGCAATGGGATTCTAGAAATGATTTTTTTTTACAAAATAAATGCTTCTGTCTTGGAAGACTAGAACAGAACATACTAACAAGAGAAGAAGACGCTCTGACAAAAGAGGAAAAAATAACTTAAAATATGTTGCAAAACAACATCAACAGAGGTTCAAAGGATAATTAACAGAAAAATACATTTTCATAAAACTACCAAATGTTTGGCTTAGCTGAATTCCTGTGTGTTGCTAACTCACAGGGAATAGATTTTAACTAGTGTGGGTTAACTGGCACCTTAACAAAGCTGACAGCAAGCAGCATTTATTTCACAATTTTCCCTTCCTTTCCAACCTCTTTCTCCTCATAATCAACATAATGTCTCTACTATAATCTATTGATGTGTGTCTAACCAGGGGTCAACATCTTTTCTCCATAAAGAGTCACTTAGTAAATAATTTTAGGCTTTGTGGACCATAAGATCTCTGTCACAACTACTCAACTCTGCAAGTGTAGCATGAAAGCAGCCATAGATGATACATAAGTGAATAAACAGTGGGAGTGTGCCAATAAAACTTTACAAAAACAGACAGCCTACTGGATTTGGCATGCACTGTCTCTGGCTTGCTGACCCCTTGTCTAGACTGCAAAATGCTGTGGGGGTGTTGATCTCATTTGGGAAGTGCTATTGTATACAACAGTGTTTGGCAAATGAGGGATGGGGATGGGGGTATATATCAGAATCACCTGTTACCCATATCTTACCCTTGCAGAATCTCTTATTCCAGACTGATCCAAGGCAGGATTTAGGTATTCCCTAGTTTCCTTTCCAATACCCATTTTAGCACCATTCTGTCCCCTAAATACATTACAGGAAGTGTTCCTTTCTCAAGCCTTTCCACATAATCTTATGAAAGCAAGGCTGAAGAGCATTTTTAATTGAAAACATATCAAGAGCCACAAGATGCAAGCAATTTTTTTCTGAGAGAGCGTTCAACTGTTAAGAACAGGAAATAAAATTTTGTCCAATAAATTAGACTGTTATTTATTATACACTTAAGTGTCTATAGAGAAAAGAGGATAAAAGAGGAAAGCAAAATGGTATTCTTCTTAGAGTTTCAAATGACGATAGGTTCCCCAAATGACAGGCGTAGTCACTAACCAAAGGTCAATATTTACTGCTGTGCATAGAGTGGGGATCATCTATTTTTTATATGTCAACATTTTCAGCCATATCTCACACAGTTACTACGTGTCAGTTAATATTAACCTATTTTTAATGAAGGAGGGCCTAACATTTCTTTTTACATAATGCTATGTCTGAAGCAATGGTTCTTAAGGGAATGACAGTTGAGAGGTTATAAAACTTAGTTGGGGGGCTTACACTGCCAGAAGTCTAACGTTCCACCTAAGGGATCATCTGTGCTTCCCCCAGAAACATGATGGCCTCAGTAAGCCATGATTACAGATGGAAATGTGATTTATCACTGTGTTGTAGAACAAAACGGTAAAAATTGCTGATGGGAAGTTGCTAGATAGACAAATACATGCATGAATATAGGATTATATCACTGATAAAAGGCAGAATACAGGTGGTATACATAGAAGGCAGGAGAAACTTTCTAAGTTCATTAAATAATCATGGTACAATTAATATGTTAATTTACGGTCATATTTTGAATTATTGCCACAATATGCTAGAAAATAGGCCTAATCACCTTTGTAGCATTCTGGTGAGGGAACTGGGCCATCAGAGAAGCATAGATACTTTGGATCAGTCCAGTGTGCTCTGTTAAGGTAACCATTCTTCCTTCTAACTCATTTGGATTTGTTCAGCAAAGTTCCCCATTCACAGGACATCTAGGAGGGGAAAAGAGACATGTATGAAAATAATAATAATAATAATGATACTAGGTAGAAGATAATAAGTTTCCCCAAATATGAAGTGTCAGGGACATTCACAGGTGCGAAATATGACATCAGGTTGGAGTAGAACATCAGGCAAAGCTCCATTCACCTCCAGACCACTCAGCTCTTTTCCCAAGCAGAGTAGCAGTTATTAGTGCACTGGGATAAATTAAACACTGACTTTTGATTGTATTATTACTATAAAAATATATTAGTTATTCCTTTCAATGTATGATTTCCACAAATTCTGAAATGTAAGCTCATTACATCTTGGAGCCAAAGATTGCTCTGCTGGAGCATCTTCCCCATCAGGCAATGGAAATCAGTTTGGGGAGAAGAGGTTGTTCTGTCTTATTCTATTTAGGCATCTGTTCTCTCAGTCACTTCTAGCCACATGGGTCTGCTACCTACCATGGTAGAGATTATCTAGGGCACTGGAGGAAAATTAGAGAGAATCTCTGTTACTCAGCAGGCTTTTGAGCAGCAAGTGAGGAAGTAAGATAACGCAGTTCAAGCGCGGGCATGCCTGCGCGCATGCGCGCGCGCTCGCGCGGACACACACACACACACACACACACACACACACACACACACACACACACACAGAGACACACACACACACCCCGCTCGCGCGGACACACACACACACACACACACACACGCACACAGCTGCCTTGTCCGCTGTGAGGTTGGAGGTTTGGGGACTCTGTGCCCACTAAGCTACTTTCTATTTCAAGCGCCTGTATGTCTGAGGCTGGGTTTGAAGCCTCCAGCGTGTTTGGAGTTAATCCCCATTAGGTTGGACTCCGCCCCTTTCTCCCAAAGGTAAAGCAAGGTTTTCAGGCATCACTGCAAAGGGCAGCTAGTATTTCCATCCTTGTCTAACAAGCTGTGAGGAGAAGTTGTTTCTGAGATCTGAGCCTGAAGAGAGGGAACAAGTCAGGCAGCCTTCGTGGTCAGAAGGTAAATATGCAACTTGGGCCAAATGCAATTCAAACAGCTGGATAAGACACTGCTTTGCTCTCCCCTTGCTCAGCCCCCCTTCTCCCCTTCCTTTCTCAGGTTTCCTGTCCTTTCATCTCAAAGCTCAGAGAAGCCGTTTTCTACCCAAGGGCAGCCTGGTGCTTTTTTATTTCTTCATAGTCCGTTGTTTGCACAGAGGCTAAGGTGAATCAGGGCTGGATTCCTATTTCATATTGACGAGATTTGAGGACCTAAGGGTTAAGTGCTAGTTGGTTTCCCCAGGGGAGTTGGTAACCTGAGGAGAGGAAGTGCCTGTTTCTGGGAGTGGAGAGAGTGATTTTGTTATGACCTGTCTATACAAGTAAAAATGGATCCGGTTTGCTAATGTGGTAGGTTGATCGCCTGGATTTGCCTAAATCTAAGGGGTTATGCGATGGAAATGGGGTAATGAAGTTAAACTGAAATGCAAATATTGAGGCCTCTCAGGCTGGAAATAAAAGAATGCATCCATTTGGTAAATATTTATGAGTTCCTACTATGTGCCAAGGCATGACAATTTCCAGAAGAACCTGAAATACTTAAACTATAAATCCATTCTTACAAAGAACACTCGGCCAAGTGGTTTCATTTTGTGGTGGGGAACTGAAAATAGAATGAAGCCTAGGGGTGAGGAAAAATCACCAATGTAGCGGTTGTGGGGAGAGAAAGGGGAAAGGAGAGATGTTCTAAATCTTAGGTGGTTCCAAGTCTTTTCCATTACTTATGAGAGAATAGGGTCTTTTCTGGTAGAAAGGCAGAGAATTGATACCTATGCTGGTGTTAGGTATAGTGCAGATGTTTCACTTGAATTTTATGCTTAATCATTTCCATTTTATAAATGAAACCAAAACTCGGAGGTTTTAAGTGATCTTTTTATGTGCATATAGCCTGTAAGGGGCAGACCTCAAGACTCTGTCTCTGATCTGATTCCAAAATTCTGACTCTTCCACTAAAACAGTATTCCTCAGTCATTAGTTCCCATTAGAATCAATTGAGGATTTTTAACAATATGAATTCCCATAAATTCGAATTCAATGAATCTAGGAGGGGGTGACATAGTCTGCATTTTGAACAAGCATTGAAAGTAATTCTGAACAAGCATTGAAAGTGATTCTGTTGAGAAACATTCTTGATATACCATGCTGCCTCTCAACTTCTCTGAAGTGATTGGAAAAGCAATCAGCCCATCTTCTTCCCATATGGGCCAGATTCATTCAATGGAAGTGGGCAGCTGTGGTGACATTTTATTCCCAGCTTATACAATGGGGTGAAGAGACTAAGGGCAACAATAACAGGGCTGGGGTTTAGGGCTTAACAATGTCTTGCCAGGGATCTTGATAGGGATAGTTTCTAACCAGCTGAGAGTGTGAGATAGAACTCGTAGCCAACCAGCTTATCACTGAAGATGATGGCACCTGTCTAGCCAGAATAAGAACTGAGATGAAGATCTCTCATTGGCACCTCACTTTTAAAATCATAGGATAGATGGGGAGCTCAAGGAGCAGCATCTTGGGGAGAGGGAAGGAGAGAGAAGCTCATATGAAATTTGGGGAGGTTATTCCAGTTCCTACCTTTCCAGTCTCAAACTCTGGAGAAAGGAAATAGCCCAGGGCCTGATGTGGAGGTTCTTTTTATGAGCTCTCTTTGTCTCTGCATGGTCAAATATATTTATTTAGAGTTGATCATTTCAAAGTTATCAATTGCTCAGTTAGTCCTTTCTCTCCACTTAGTCTCTGGCTTCCTGCCTTTTAATGCCTTACCTGCTTGTGAGCATTCCCACCTCTGCATGGAGAGATGCAAATAAACACGTAAACTCACCCAACACAGTTTTACTGGTCTTTCTCCCCCAAACTAAAAGAGGAGGGAAGGAAGAAGAAGGCCCAGAAAGACGTTCAGCAAACATGAAACTTGAGGAATTTGAAATAAAAGACATAAGTCAAAAGAGAGATCTTCTTAGAGTCACCAAGATAGAAATGGAAAATAAAGCCCTTTGAGTGAGTACATCATGAGATGATTTCAGGCACAGGATAACTCAGAGCACTTCTCATAATGGAGATAGCCAGAGGAGAAGAAACCCCTGAGGGAGACAGGTAGCAGAACATGAGGAGAGAAATGTTTGGGGAGTAGCAGTATTTTTTTTTTTTTTTTTGAAGCTTTGTCTGAAACAGAAAGATCTAGCATGGTCAGGCTGCTTATATACCCAACTTGATATAAGGAGTCACATCGGTCCAACACGTTTCTCTGGAGCAGGACCCTATTTACCCACTGGAAACATATGCCTGCATATCTCGTTCATTTCCTAGGGAAGTCTCAACTCTGAGTAAGATGTATTTGTAACAGGATTGGCAGGAAGACAATGCACACTGTCTGGGGGCGTGAGGAGAAAGGCCTGTTCACATTCCTTTGCCAACACCAGTGCCAAGAAAGCTGCTCTTCACAGACCAGTCCTAAACCAGCAGTCTTGCAGGCATGTTTCCCTCAGCAGCTGTTAAGTCACTGACTCCCTTTCTTACCACTTCATGTTCTAGTCTTTAATTTGCTTAGTGTTTTGCCTGTACCCTCTTACCCTGGGAAAGGCAGTGCTTTCCTTAACTCAGAAGTTGCACAACAAGCTCAAGTGGGAACAAAAGGATTTGTGTCTTTTTCTGTGGGTACTGGGGAGGAGGTGATACAGGAAGGAATAGCTTTGTTTTTCTCCACCAAGAGAAATATAAAAGCAACGTTTCACTTTCATTGATACTTAATTGTAAGTGCCCATACATTAGTAGGTATACAAGAGAGTGAAAAAAGTGAGAACAAATGATTAAAGGCTTGGCAATTGGACACCACAGGGAGAGGGAGAATGCTCATTATGGGGAAAAGGCTAAAGGTCTCCTGCTAGCAATCTGAGTTGATGAAGGGCTCTCATCTGAAAGATGGTGGCTAGCTGTTCTCCATTCTCTCTGAGGACCCAACAAAAGGATCTGGCCTTAGGTTGCAAAAAGAAAAGTTTACAAAGGCATATAACAAATTATTTATTGACGGTGAGAGTTGTTAAGCTACTAAGAGATATTATAGATTTCCCTTTCCTAGAGTTCTTTAAAAGTAATGGAGATAACCATTTGCCATGTATGGTTTAGGTGGGTTTCCTGCATCATATAGGTTGAGGTGATTTCTACCCACGAGGCTCTGCTAGAATGGCTAGCATTATCTCTAAAGATGAGCAAACATTAGGCTTTAGTAAGGATAGCAAATTCAGAACAGAACTCATATTTGTATCCTATTTATTACAACTTCCTGACAACATCCACTGCATCTCATACAACCAATCTCGGAAACAGGCTTGCGGCCCATCTAGCAGATTAAAAAACCTGAGGAAGGAGGGATAATGTGACACCTAAAGAGAGAGGTTCAACTGCAATCCTATCAATGCCTGGTAACTCGACCACTCCACAAGAGCATCAGGGTGAGTTCTTGGTTCCTGAAATCCAGTGTGGCTCTTTGGCTGGATATTCCAGGACAGGGAAACAAAGCTGTTACATACATGAAGTATACAACAGGAATTAAGATAGAATAAAATACAGCATTGTTTGTGGTTTCTAGTTATGTAAATATAAAGTGACTTAACCGGTTTCTGGAAATGAACTTGGATTGCTTTGGAGGGTTGTCATGAAGGAGATTACTCCATTGCAGGTGGCATAACTAAAAGCATTTTCTAGAATACACTTCACTGTCCACCACATGTGAACATAAAGCAGTGTGTGAACAGACTCCATGTGCCCTGCGGCCTCTCTATCCAGTCACAAGAGAAGTTGGGCTGAGACTCATATTGTGTTCAGAAACTATTAAGCAATTGGATCTCTGAGATCTCTTCCTTGATTGCATTCAAGTCAAGTCTATGATTTAGAAAGGTTTGCATTTAAAGTGTATAAGCTTCATATCTTCAATGTTTAATTCCATACTCACTTCCCTAACTTTATATTGTTTGAGTCCTGAAAAGAGAATATTAGAGAATTATCTGTGGCAGTGATTCTTAACTTGCTGTCCATGGATCGTGCTAGCCCACAACATCTCTAGTCCTAAATAGGGTGACTATTTCATCCAAGGTTGTTTGGGACTTTCCTGGTTTTATCACTGAAAATTCCACATCCCAGGAAACCCCTGAGTCCCAGGAAAACTGACATAGTTGGTCACCCTAGTCATAAATGAAATAAGGGCTACGAGTTTTTCCTAAAGTTGAAAGTACTTCATCTAAATTCTGAAGGACAATGAGTTTTTCTAAAGCTAAACACATTTAATTTAAATTGAATTTTGAGAATTTGTCTTCCTATGTCTTGGCCTCAGAACGTCGCTTTTAAACTGAAATCATGGTGGCAGTAGTGGATAGTATTGTAGTTTAATTTAACAGCTTCATTTATCACAGGTGAGGGCAACCATATATTACAACCCCTCCCCTAATTTCTACTGTAGTCTCGGTACTACACAGAGATAGTCCGTTCCTCTGCCTTAAGTTCTCTGCCCCTCCTACTGGTTGTTATATTGGGACTTTTAAAAAAAATTTATTTTTCCATAAGTTATTGGGGTACAGGTGATATTTGGTTACATGAGTAAGTTCTTTAGTGGTGATTTGTGAGATTTTGGCACACCCATCACCCAAGTAGTATACGCTGCACTGTATTTGTAGTCTTTTATCCCTCGCCTTCCCCCCCAGTCCCCAAAGTCCCCAAAGTCTATTGTGTCATTCTTATGCCTTTGCATCCTCATAGCTTAGCTCCCACATATCAGTGAGAAATATGATGTTTAGTTTTCCAATCCTGAGTTACATCACTTAGAATAATAGACTCCAATCTCATCCAGGTCGCTGCAATAATGACTTCTTTTCCTCTAGGTAGATACCCAGTAGTGGGATTGCTGGATCAAATGGTAGTTCTACTTTTAGTTCTTTAGGGAATCTCCACACTGTTTTCTATAGTGGCTGTGCTAGTGTACATTCCCACCACCAGTGTAGAAGTGTTCCCTGTTCACCGCATCCATGCCAAAATTTACTGTTTTTTGATTTTTTGATTATGGCCATTCTTGCAGGAGAAAGGTGGCGTTGCATTGTGGTTTTGATTTGCATTTCCCTGATCATTAGTGATGTTGAGCATTTTTTCATGTTTGTTGGCCATTTGTATATCTTTTTTAAATAATTGTCCATTCATGTCTTTAGCCTACTTTCTGATGGGATTTTTTTTTTTCTTACTGATTTGTTTGAGTTCATTGTAGATTCTGGATATTTGTCCTTTGTCAGATGTATAGATTGTGAAGATTTTCTCTCTCTGTGGGTTGTCTGCTTACTCTGCTGACTGTTCCTTTTGCTGTGCAAAAGCTCTTTAGTTTAATTAGGTCCCCGCTGTTTATCTTTGTTTTTATTGCATTTGCTTTTGGGTTCTTGGTCATGAAATCCTTGCCTAAGCCAATAGAAGGGTTTTTTTTTTCAATGTTGTCTTCTAGAATCTTTATAGTTTCATGTCTTGGGTTTAAGTCCTTAATCCATCTTCAGTTGATTTTTGTATAAGGTGAGAGATAAGGATCCAGTTTAATTCTCCTACATGTGGCTAGCCAATTATCCCAGCACTATTTGTTGAAAAGGATGTCCTTTCCCCACTTTATGTTTTTGTTTGCTTTGTTGAAGATCAGTTGGCTGTATTTGGGGTTTTCTGGGTTCTCTATTCTGTTCCATTGTTCTGTGTGCCTATTTTTATACCAGTACCACACTGTTTTGGTGACTATGGCCTTATAGTATAGTTTGGAATCAGGTAGTATGATGCTTCCAGATTTGTTCTTTTTGCTTCATACTGGGACTTTTCATCTCCAGGTGATGATGTCCATGAGGGACATTCGGAGTTAGTTTTGACTACAAGTGCTGAGATTGAAAGAAATTATATACTTGCCCTGATGGTGTTTGCACTATGTCTGGAGAAATTGGGTTTCCCTCTGTCTTCAATATTTTTTGAAAATCTTTATGGGAAATCATGGAGGCTTTTAATTGTAATACTTTTGAGGTAATACTGTAGGGGAAGGCTTCAGGTAAAAGAGAAGTGAGAAATTATGGCTTTGCCGTTGAATCACTGTGTACCCCTGGGTAGGTCGCTTGTCTTTCTGAAACCCAATTTGCTCATTTGTAAATTTGGGATAATATCTTTCTTACTAACCTAAGAAGACCGTTGGGCAGAGCACATATAATAATGGATTTGGAAGGGATTGTGATGACACAGCTAATAACTGTTTGTCAGCTTGTTTCCTCTCCTCCTCTGGCCTGGGCTGCTTCATCATGAAATGAGTCTGTAATGGAGGGCTGCTTGCACTTTTTGTAATCTTACAAACTCTAATATAACAAGCAGAGGCATTACCTCATTGCGGCCAACCATACCTGCTGTCTAACAGCAATTACTCAAAACTAGTTCCACTTCTCCCCCTGTTGCCTTTCAATCCCTCATCACATCTTTCTCTCATTCCTCCCATTCTCAGCCACAAAGCCTAATTCCCAGGGGCCCAGCTCAGGGCACTTTCTTCCCAAGCCCTAACATTCCAGAGTAAGCACCTGCAATTTATGATCTCTGCTCCCTTCCTGCACAAAACACGTAGCACAAAATACATATGTATCAAGAGGGGAATTGTGGTTGAGTAAAAAAAGAGCATTATATTAAGAATCAAATAACTGGGCTCTGATCTGGCCAGTGTACCTCACTAGCCCTTCACCCTTGAGTAAATCACTTCCTCTCCATATTCCCACCTGTAAAGTGATGGAGAGGGGGTAGTTTAACATTGTGTGGTAGAAAAGTACTGGCCTAGGCATCTGCAGATCAGGTTTCAGGTACTGATGTTGCTGCTTGCTAACTTACTCTGTGACTTGAAGAAAATCACTTCCTCCTTTACTGGGCCAAATTCTCCCATATGTAAAACAAGAAGGTTGGATTAAATGATTCATTAAGTTCACTACCCATCTGGAAATTGAATGATTCTGTGAAACGGGTTTCACTAAACAAACTTGAAATGGACTGCCTGCTCTGTGTCAGGCACTGTTTGACGATGGTTGTGAAAGGGCTCATGACTGAGACCCTGAGACACTTAGTGCCTCTGCTGCTTGTTCCTGTCAGTGTCTAAAATTGGCAATGTGGTGATGACCCCATACAGCCAGTTCCTGCACTTCCCCTGCTTTGGGTCCCCCAGTCTCCTTCCCCGTCCTCTACACCACCATATATAACTTTAAGTAATGGTGGTGAATCATGGAGAAGTTTTTGAAACATATTCCACCATCTGCCTGCTGGAGACATTCACAGTGCTGTCATCAAGCTGCAGTGTGTTCTCTAGCTGGCCCAATAGAGAAACCGGCCAGAAAGCAATGGCAGATTAATGGAGTTGGGAGGAAAGTGGTTGATTTTTGACAGAGGGGTCTGTGAAAACCATTTGTGAGCTGAGCTGAAGAACTAGATCTGGAAAGACTCTCAGCGTCTTGATTACAAGATTATTTGTTCCAAAAGGGACCTTGAAAGGTCCTTACAGCTATATGTTCCTGCTGCAAGGTAGGGAGTGCCTGATCCTGATCTATTTCAGAACTTTGAGAAGCTTTTTGGATTATATCCAGCAAAGGACAAGGAAGCTTTTCTTAATAGCCAGTCCAGAGATAACCTCTCCTGGTTGGAAATTTGCCTCCCATTTCGATTGTGGGAAAAGTGACTGATCAGTGCTCTCTCAGTGACAAGTATAGGGTATGAGACTAGACACCCCTTATTTTATTCTATCCATTTAAACCTGGCTGATGCATCCCAGTTGAAAAGCCCACACTAACACACTGCTGGACATGTTACCCAAGTCAGATGGGAACAACCTGTAACTCCATGGCGAGGTCTGTTTCCCTCTTACCCCTTATAGTAGGGGCGGGTCTTGTTAAGTTGTCTTCCTTCTCCTTCACTCACTGAAAACAACTTTGTTCCTGATCCTCTTCAGATATTGCCTCCTTCCAAGCTACCAGGCCAGGAAGTCCATTCAGCTGGAAGCCGGGACGGCAGCCTTGTTTTCATTTAGGCTCCTTTCCTGCCACTTGTTCCACGATGTATGTCAAGAGTTAAAAGCTGTCTGATCCGGCTGTATTTGAATTGGCAGAGCAGACCCTAATTCAGTTATCTGGTTCTTCCATTGCAGCCTAAAGACCATAGAACTCTAAATCAGGCAGAAGGAAGGGAAGGTGGGAAAAGTACTGAAAAGCAAAATCCCACAGGGATCCAAATGGTCCTCGAGAGAATGATCTTATCCAGAAGCAATGACCGAGTGGCACATAATTGAGCCCCAGGACTGGCCAACCAGATGAAAAATAGGCCAGTGGAGCCTACATGGTAACTTACTGCATTTGGTGCTGTGATCCAACTCATCTCCCCATCCCTGCAGAGAAACCTGTGACCATGAGGAGCAGCCTGACCATGGTGGGAACCCTCTGGGCCTTCCTGTCCCTTGTTACTGCTGTGACCAGTTCTACCAGTTACTTCCTACCTTACTGGCTCTTTGGATCCCAGCTGGGGAAGCCAGTGTCATTCAGCATGTTCCGGAGGTGCAACTACCCTGTGCGGGGAGAGGGACACACTCTGATCATGGTGGAAGAATGTGGGCGCTATGCCAGCTTCAATGCCATCCCAAGCCTAGCCTGGCAGATGTGCACAGTGGTGACAGGTGCTGGCTGTGCTCTGCTGCTCCTGGTGGCACTAGCTGCTGTCCTGGGTTGCTGCATGGAGGAGCTCATCTCCAGAATGATGGGACGTTGCATGGGAGCAGCGCAGTTCGTTGGAGGTAAGACTGTGCTTCTGGGATTGGGTAGGTTGGGTAGCTTTGGGGCAGGGAGGAGTGGGAAGTGTAGCCTTATGGGGAAACCCATTCTCACCCCCTTCACTTTGTCCAACTCTAAGGCTATGAATGAAGTCTCCTTTAAAATATTTAGTCTAGGACTTCCCAAAGTGCAATCAATATCAGAGTTTTATTCACAGCAAATTTGGCTAGTAGGCAGAATTGATATCTGTTGTTTACCCTCTATTTTTGTCACCTTCATCTGCCTGCAGGTTGCCCATTTAAAAACATTATCTATTAATATGTCTGCCTTCCAGAGGCAGCAACATACACTCTAGTATTACTGCTCCAGTATAAACTTAATTTCTAGGAGCCCTGCTCTCTGGTAGTTATCTCAGAGAACAGTGATCTGATAAACACATACACACAGGTGCAAATTACTAACAGTTCTCATCAAAGAAATACACCTCTAATAGTGAAATGCTGGGTACCAGAAAAACTGTAGATGACTACTTATTTGGACCACATCTAAGGCTAGCCCTGTCTGGCAGCTATTAGCAGTCTACCCAGATTTCTTGTGACCTTGACCCACCTCACTTGTCCTTCCCCTCATTCAGGCTCCCGCTAACTTTAGTGCAGGGAAACTGAGATACCGGCAGTGTGTGGATTGGCTAGAAAAGAGCAAAATGCAAAAATGGCAGACTTCAGGAAGACAGTGAGAGCTGTATAATTTGAACTGTCTGAGAAGAAGAAACAAATTTAGAAAGACAGGAAAATATATATGTGAATATTTGAGTATTTTGCAAAACCTAGATTGGGCACTGGGAAAAAGTGCTGGTAGAATCTACTGCTGAAGTTTGTGGTTACAGGGTTTTAGAATTATTACCCAATTCATTATCATTATTACCTCCATTACCATGACAGTGTGGGTCACTAGAGTCAGGAAACTTGGATTTCACCAAGTTGCTCTGTGACCACAGTGGGAAAATGACATGACTTTTCCTATGCTTCACTTCCTTTGAATTTGTCCCCTGGTGATATAGCCCAGATCTGATCTTTCTTTCTTCTGTCCAATGACTGCATTCATGTGGCCTTGGAGTGAGATGGCAGTGATGAGCTAAGACAGTGGTTCTCAATGGGGACGACTTTTGCACGCCCCTCCCCCCCGTAAGACATTTGGTAATGTCTGGAGGCATTTTAAATTGTCACAACTTGGGGAGGGTCCTACTGACATCCAGTGGGTGAAGGTGAGGGATGGTGATGAACGTCCACAATGCACAAGACGAGGACAACACTCACCCACAACAACAAAGAGGTATCCAGCCAAAATGTCAATAGTTCCAAGTTTGAGAAGCCCTGGGCTAGGCTACCATGGTTTCCTGGCTTGATTATGAAAAGCATCAGATTCTTTTTGTGATACCAATTAAGGTGATGCTTTCTGGTTTCCTCTTTTCTCAGACTAGCTGTAAAAGTTTTAAATCTGAATTACCATTCTAGCCTCCCTCATTTCTGATTTTTCCCACCGTTTAGCCACTAATGGGTTTTTAGCCACATTGGAATGTACAATTAGGTTAGTTTCTTCCCTTTGAAAACTGTAATACTAAACCAGTTGCTAAGGCTGATCTAAGCCAATTATCTTAGCTGGCTTTGGAAGCTCCATGGGTATTACAAATAGGTCTTAGGCTTACCTTTCACTTTTATTTTTGAACATGCTATAATTAACTCAGCACTGCTATGAACACATTATTTCAGGAAGTGACACTTGGCTGATAGGGCAGAGGGGTCATCCTTGCAATTCATATTTATAGCCCTGGAGCCCAGTTCCGTGCCTGGCTGGCACAAAGCAGATGTTCAGTAACTGTAGACAGAATGAATGCATGGCTAAGGCAATATCTAGCATATGTTGGGATAAACTGAATATGTGAGAGCTGGGTTAGTTCACATCCTTTCCTCTTTTTCCAGGCTTCCATGCAGGGTTGTTAGCGCCCTGAACTCTCTTCTCTTCTGACAAAAGAGTGACAGTTTAGCCTCACTTGTATTTCTAAGAGTTTCCAGCAGAGTGAGGAGGGGCTAACTGTCAGGAATCAGAAAGCCTAGCAACAGCCTCCATCAGATTCCACACATTAAAGTGGCTCCCATACCCCCAGCTTGCTTCCTCTTTTGGGCTCAACTGAGACTTTCACAAAGCATTCATAGTTCTCCATATGATGCATTTCAGTTGATTTCACCTACTAGGTATAGAAACTCAAAGGAAATTGTTGATGGGGGATGTGGGAAGGTAGTGGAGATTTGGATATTCACAGGCTAGGCGGGACAGAACTTTGAGTGGCAGGTGTCATATAGAGGAAATAAAAACACGAGCATCGTTTTAGTTTCACATGATTCTGCCATTCTATATCCACATGAGCCTTGCTCATAGGAACACAGTCACAGTGTTCACATGTAGATGAGGGTCTTTAAAGCTGAAGAAGAAAATGCCATTTGGCAGTAGTCCTACAACTCTTCAAGACCCTGGGTGTGCTACCAGGTTTATCCCTGGGCAGGGGATTGATATTGGGACAGATCGCTAGACCTCCACAGCTTCCCCATCTGTAACACCAGCCAATTAAGAACCATTCCTGCCTCCTTTCTAGAGACTGGTGGCTGTCCAGGTTATATCAGATGCGAAAGAATGGTGAGGGTTGCTTGGATGAACTCACTAGGAGCCCCTTGACATATGACTGTGACCTAAGGATCTTTGGACATCTTCAGCCTGACCCTCTGAGACAGGCTTTGCCAGTGGAAGGAAACCAAGGCTGGGCAGCATTTTGGGCCCCATGGATAAAAGACACAAGAGAAAGAGTTTGGGGGATTAAGTTCAAACTTATGTAGCTGAGGGGAATTGATTTTGTTGCTTCAGGCCTGGCTGCTTCTCGGCAGCTAGTGCATTAACCGAAATACATTGGGGGAGTAGTCAATTTTTGTCAGGTCTGGTTTCTCTCTGCCAGACCCCAAACCACTGAAGAGATGGAGAATCCATTAAGAACTACCCCCTCCCCCTGCCTGACTCTTGTTCCCCAGTTTGGCGGCTGCCCACAGAGATGAGTGGTGGGAAGTGGGAGAAACAGGAAGAAATAAAGAGCTGCTGGCCTGACTCATACTCAGCAAAGTGACCTGATGGGGCCCATGGGTCCCATTTGCTCCACCTGTAGCTGATCCATCTGGACAAGCCCAGGGTCCAGAGAGCCTTCCACTGGGACCTCCATGCCCTGCTCCAATCAATGAAGGAAACACCTGGCCAGGAGATTATTTCAACACTGGGGATGCTGAGATTTCTAAACAGCTGGCCCCCAGTCCCTGAGAACATGGCCATTATTCACATTCCCCTGTTTATACATATGCAAGATGCTTATGAGATCCTCTATCTTCAGTGAGAGCTAAACAGAGAACAAATAGGCGAGTAGTAAATATAAGGAACTTCTTGGCAGGAAAACAAAACAATGTAAGATCTTGGATCAGGTTACTCATGGGAGGCCAAGAATCTTTCTCGACCAAGGAATGTATCAGAATCACCTGGGGTGCTTAAAAATGTGAGCTTTCCAACTCTCTGGTCTCGTTTCCCATTCTGATATACACAACAACAGGTGTAAGGCTGCACATTTAGTCAAATCTCCCCGGTGACTTTGATGTGTATGTGTGTTCCCTTTCCCCAGCCTAAGGGAGGATCACTAACCTGGACGTTATTTTTTTGTTGTTAAGAGAACAACATTCAACACACCAGTGCTTTTCTCCGTGTAAGGTCCTAATATTACATGCTTCAAACTGAATAAAAGTTGCCATTGGAGACATATCACTGAGAACTTGATTTCAGGAACAGTGCCATGTTTCTAAAAATCATTATCATCTCTGGAAACCATTTTTTTCCTGGAAAGTCCTTCAAAGTTTCACCAGATATCACTTTATTTATCCTTACCATGCTGAGAAAGGATTATGAAAGCGATTTTCTGTTTGGGAAGTGGTATTCAAGGAAGTTAACCCACTAGCAAAGACTTATGTAGCAAATTGGAACAGAGCTGAGAATATGGTCCAGGGCTCCTGACTCTCAGTCCTGTGCTTCATACACTGATGCTCTTGAATTTTTTTCTTTTCTCTTTTGGAAAAGAAATGCTATCACAGTGTTTTCCAGAGTGGTCCATGAACCACTTGGATTAAGAATTACCTGGGGTGCTTGTTATTACAGATTCCTTAGTGCTGCAGACTGCACCAGGGCCTGCTAAAGTGTGTATTACACAACCTCTCATGCTCATATATTTTTGAAAATATATTATGAAATATTTCAGATGTATTCACTACTTTGTGTAAGAAATGGAATATTAGCAATATAGCTGAAGCCTCCTTTATACCCTGATCACATTCCCTTGTCCCCACTGAAAAGGTAACAACTCTCTGGGAGTTGTTATTTATCATTCACTATCATGATTCCAGTACACACTAAAATTTGAGAAACTCTGCTCAGCCTTGTTTAGGGTGTTGCTTCTTTCTGGAATTCCCTTTTCTTCTATCCCTCCCTGTAAATGTCTACCTATCTCTCAAAGGCCAGGTCCAATGCAGCCCTTCTGTGAAGCCTTCCCTCATCTACTTTTGACATCTTTAGCAGGTATGAACGATCCTGTAACTCCAAGAGGAATATGGGGTAGAATGAATTGCGTGGGGGGGGGGGGCAGTGGTAAGTGAAGGAACTCCCTAGGAAGGGAAAGCTGAGATATAGTTGAAAGTCAGGCTTGTAAATTTTCCACTGGTTTGTGTTTGAGTCGAAGTTGTTATAATAACAAATTAACCCGTACTAGGCTTCTGCTCAGGGCAGTAAATCCAAGCTACCCAATAATTATGTTTGGAAAGTAGGATTGGCAGCTATGCAAAGACAAGGGAATTGAGAACGAGAGCAGGAAGTTTAACAAATGCCTATCCAACAGTTGCACTTGTGAATAGTGGAGGGGTGTGCAAAGGGGGTTGGTAATACACAATGAGGAGGTTATCCCTGCCAGAAGACAAAGATTAGGCATCTACCTATTTGAGAATGTGTAGTTGGGAGAGGATTATATAGCAGCTGGGATATGGGTAAATAGTAATGCTGGGAACAGGGAAAAGTTGAAGGCAGCTGTGGTGTGGCTGGAGGGAGGGTTCCAAGTTCTGTCTCAGATTTTGCACCTGAGGGTATGTATTGATGTCCCAGTTTCCACAAGGGCTGAAGCTTAATAAAGTGTCTAACTCCAGCCCTCTTCTTGGTCAGCTCAGTAAATTCAAACCATGACAACTATGTCGGGGAGAACATTTGGTATATTTTGTGATAAGGGATTCTTAGGGAGGGGAGCAGCTGAGGAAGAGAAACAAAATGGCAGCCTATTGGACATCTTCCCACGTGTAGTAGGGGAGTAAAGACAGTAACACACTCTAAAGGCTTTCTTTTCCTTCCTAGAGGCATGTGAGATTAGAAAAGTCCCAGCTAAGCATATGCAGTTGAAACAGACTTCTTCAGGCCAGGCGCGGTGGCTCACGCCTGTAATCCTAGCATTTTGGGAGGCCGAGGCAGGTGGATTGCCTGCACTCAGGAGTTCGACACCAGCCTGGGCAACATGGTGAAACCCCATCTCTACTAAAAATACAAACATTAGTCAGGCGTGATGGCACGCACCTATAATCCCAGCTACTAGGGAAGCTGAGACAGGAGAATCGCTTGAACCTGGGAGGCGGAGGTTGCAGTGAGCCGAGATCGTGCCATTGCACTCCAGCCTGGGTGACAGAGTGAGACTCCGACTCAAAAAAAAAGAAAGAAACAGACTTCTTCAAGGGTCATATGTGGTTGGAGGGGAAGTCAAAATGGGAGTTAGCAATGACACAGAAGAGAAGTGAGAGCCAGGGCTGAAGCTCATATGTGGCAGGGCTGGGATTTAAACAAGTTTTCTCTGCCACCAGAGCTTCTGCTCTTAACATTTTTAGTGGTGTTTTTCTTAAATGTTGGTACCAGGACACGATACCTCCACATTACAGGGCGCTTTTAAAATGCATATTCCTGGGCTGCAGTTACTGAATCAAATACCTGGGGCTGAGGTCCAAGAATCCACATTTTTAATGAACCTCCATTCTTTCAGAAGGTGGCAGGGACTGATACTTGTAAATGACTTCCCTGTTGCTACTTGAAGCACATCTTCACAACTCCAAATTAATGAGAACTGCTGGAGACAAATATAATTGAGAATGAATTACTCTATGAATCCATTTTTATTTTTAATGTGTTCCCAGGGTCATCTTTCTCCAGCTATGATAAAATGTAATGGAATCAGCTGTCAGTTACAAGTCAAATATCTCCATGAAGTATGTT
Source organism: Pongo pygmaeus (assembly GCF_028885625.2). Taxonomy (NCBI): domain Eukaryota; kingdom Metazoa; phylum Chordata; class Mammalia; order Primates; family Hominidae; genus Pongo; species Pongo pygmaeus. Next base: position 116,897,141 of record NC_072396.2, on the reverse strand, counting down.
TACAACCTAATGTGCTCACCTGTCTAAAAGGCAGGATGGAGTGCTGGGGAAGATGGTGGAGGTGGGAGGGCAGATTGGGCAGAGCATGGAGCTACATGCACTAGAGCTGAACAAATGCTTTGCAGAGATTCCTGTTCTTTCATCAGGTACCTCTGCAAAATTGCAAGATAATTCCAACAAGGCAGCTTTTGAATCAAGCCCTGTTCAGGTTTTGACTTTTTAGCTGTTTGTTATGAGGTTAAAGAGGTGAGGAAGAAATTAGCATGGAGAACACAGGTAGAAACTGGGAGAGGAGCCACAGGGAGAGTCAGCTGTATAAGAATAATAAATTTTTCTTGAGCACTTTCTATGTACGAGGCACTTTATGTATATTAATCTCACTAATTCTTTGAACAGCTCCATAAAATACAGTCAGCCTTCCATATCTGCAGGTTCTGCATCCACAGATTCAACCAATCATAACTTCAAAATAATTTTAAAAATCCAACAAGAATACAACTATTTACATACCATTTACATTGCATACCAACCATAACTCAAAAATATTTTAAAAAATCCAACAAGAATACAACAACTATTTACATACCATTTACATTGCATTAGGTATTATAAGTAATCCAGAGATGATTTAAAATATACAAGAAGATGTGCTAGGTTATATGCAAACACTACATCATTTTATATAAGGGATTTGAGCATGCACAGGTTTTGCTATCTTCAGGGATCCTGGAACCAATCCCCTGTGAATACCAAGGGACAAGTGTAGTGTTATTACTCTGATTTTACAGATGAGGTGAATGAGGCACAGAGAAATTAAGTAACTTGCATAAACTCACACAGCTTTCAGGTGGCAGGGCTGGAATTTGAATTCAGGTCTAGTTCTGCAGTCTGACTACAGAACCCATTGTTTTAAGCCACCATGCTGTGCTGCAACTCTCAATCTAATGCCTAGCAAATTCCTAGTGCCTGCTAGAGATATTGTTGCCAAGAGGTAATCATCCCAGGACACATGTCTCTAGAAGGACAGAGCCTCTAAGGGTTGATGATCTCTTTGATCAGTGAAAAAGGGCATTGCTAGTTACTAGCTATGTGATCTTGGGTAAATCATTTTCCCTTTCTGTGTTTCAACATTCACATCTGTAACAAGGAGAGATTAGGGTAGGTTATGTCCAAAAGCCTTTTCCTTTCTAATTTTTTTTTTTTTTTTTTTTACCGTGTCAGATGTCTGGGATGATTTCCCAGCCCTGCCATGGAAGTCCCTTCAGAAGGGACTTTCCCCTTGGGCAGTGTGGGCAAAGGAAGCTGTCTGTTATATAGCCTGTGCATACTCTGAAACAGATGCATTTATCAAGTACTTATTATCTACCATGTGCCAATGACACAGAATTGAAGATAAGTATGTCTCCTGCCTTCAAGGAATACACACTCTAGTGAGGGAGGCAGATGATAAACTTTTGTAAAGAATATATATTATAGACTGTTTTAGTCACAGGAGTAAGCACTAGGTGCTATGGGAACAGAAAGAAGGAGCATGTAATTTAGCCTGGGGGTTGGAGATAGTGAGGGAAGACTTCCTGGAGAAGGAAATCCCTGACCTGAGCTCCTCAGTATGGTAAGATCTGAGGGGCAGGGGTCTGAAGAAGATGGAAGGTTCCCTCTACTGTGCCAAGAAAGGCACTTGGCCAGCTCTAGTTTCCGCTTGAGAAGGCAGAGTTTGTGCCAGTCCCAGGGATCTGAATGTGAAGGTTAGAAAATAGAGCTGGTGTTCTTTTATAAACTTGTGTTCTTTTCTTCCTAGTCTGTGTGGGAAAACTCAGTCTTTATTAAATTTTCCCTCAAAGGGTATATACTGGCAGCAGGAAAAGGCTTAGGTTTGATTTCTACTTTTGTCCTTAACCCAATGTGCATACTCTGGACGACCTCTTCATATCCTAGGATTTCAGTTTATCTGTGGAAAAAACAGGGGGTGTTGTTGTATTGCCACTGGATGAATTCCAGGGCCTAGAAAGGTCTTTGAGTGACCAGTTTCACTTCCTGTGATACCACGAGACAGATAAGAATGCTTTCTAATTTTAAGCATTCCACTGAAGAGAATTTCTAACCTTAATTGGTCATTGTTTTAGTTTCTAAAACCATTCTCACTGTCAGTAAATTCTCCCTATTTTCTTATTTAAATCCTTCTTGCTATTTCTTAAGGTCCTTCTCTTCTTCTGCAGCCTCAATGAGTACTGAGAAAAGCTAGTTGCCATGGGGCAGCCAAGCTTGGAGGCTACTTTGAGATCTTCCTAAAGGATTCATCTGAAGGCAATATGAGTTTCTTAGAGTATATATGGACTGTTCCTCAGTGAGGAAAGAGAAGTGAAGATGAAGCTGGCAGTCCCTAGAGCAGCCCACTTTTCACTGTCCAGTTGAGCCCCAGAGCTCTGGAACCTATAAATATGCTATTCATTCACCATTGATCAAGCAGCTGCTTTGTGACGGTTCTGTGCTATGTGTTACTTTCTGTGTCCACATTCATGGCAAGTGTCCCTCCCATGATCATTAGTGTGGCACCCAAGTATGGCGTGATTGTAATTAGGCTCTATTGGTTGCAAGTAGCAGAAACTCACTTGAGTTGCCTCAGTGAAAAGGGAATTTATTATAACATAAGGAAAGTAGATTTGGAAACCCATCAGGAAGGCCTGGCTTCTCTTTTCTCTAGCGATTTCATTGACAGTATGGAGTTTTTCTCATGGTATGTCTGTTTCATGTCACTATTCTCCTCTATTCTCTCCCTCTGCCAATCAGTTTGCTCAGCTTATCCAGAATTGATACCCACTCATAACTTTGAATTGAACTTGGCTTTAGCTTGATACAGACTTGATTCTACCTTCTGGTGTTGTGGGGGTGTTTTAAACTTCTGCATTATCTGTTAACTAGCTCAGCATCTTTATGATTTTTTCCCTCCATTTTTAAACAGACTAGTCAAGTGCAGTAGTGAGAAGGGGGAAAGAGTAGAACAATAAGTTCAATCCATAACTGACTGTGAACAATCAATTAAGACAACTCAGTACCTTCAGACCAGTCATCTTTATGCTTCTCAATTAAAAATTCCAGAAACAAGAAACTAGCCCAGGTCACCTCTTCATGCCAGGCTACAATGTCACCCATCACTGACCAGCCAATGAATTTGTTTTAGTTGTCAGATGCCAATGCTTGTTACAATCCTCTGTGGCCAGAGGCAGGGTAAAAGCCATAGGATATAAAATGTGAAAACGTATGCAACAAGAAAAAGTTGTGAGCAACGTGGTTGCCCTTAGAAGGCAGTGTTGGCAAGCAGACCCAGATTTGTATCTCTGGTTGGAAGAATAAGATTATCACTAAGGTACAACAGAATTTCCCTTTGATGACTAAATGACCTAAATAAAAGGGCCTTAATCCTTTTATTTAGGGTAAGGGGTCATGGTGTAAGGCATATGGAAACCAAAGAAGGGAGGACTGCTTGGTATAAAGCTGGAATGATTTATCGAGGGAGGAGTGTGGCTCCCTGCTCATCGGTCCAGCAGCTGACTCTAAGTTACAGAAATCGTTACATATTTTCAGCTAGTAGGGACCTGCCTGATGTTTAGAAACAACTGGATTTTGGGAAAGAGTAGTAACCTTCACATTGTTATTCTCTGTATATCAGACCAAGGCTAAAGAGGTTGGAAAAGCCAACCTAGCCTTGTAAGTCATTGACAAAAGTATTTTGGCTGCAAAAAGTATATTGGCCTGTCTCATTTTTCAACATTTGTTAAATTTATGAGTTGTCCCCTCTGCTACCTATTACACTCCACTACCTGTGGCATGGCCAAAAATAAAATCCTGTTGAGTTGGTACTCTCATAGAAATTTAGGCTAAAGGGAGAAGTGTAAGCTCAGTTGAGGAGGCAGAATTTGAGCTGAACTAATCCAAAGGGAATGTTGGTGTGACAGAAGACGTTATATTTTTTCTGTCTGTGTGTATGCTTTCTTTCTAGGGCTGCTGATAAGCTCAGGCTGTGCCTTATACCCTTTAGGATGGAATAGCCCGGAGATAATGCAAACGTGTGGGAATGTCTCCAATCAATTTCAGTTAGGTAAGGTGGCCTGGGCAGATGGCAGTGATGGTTCATGGGAAATGTGTTTTTCAAAGTGCTTTACCACTTGGAGGGCACTCTGCTAGTGGTACTTGCCTGAATCTCTTTCACTGTGTTAGCGTATGGGAAGTGGTGGCTTAACTCACAAGAGTTGGCTATAAATTCACCTTCTTTAACTATCTCTCCATACAATTTATGCACTTTTGCCCTGGGACCTATGACCAGTTTAGGGCAACCCTATCTTCAGAGGGATTTAAAATGCTTGGAGACTAACAATCTGCCATCTTCTGAATAAATCCTAGTTCCTACTAGTGTTTCCTTCTAGGCACCATTTTCCAAATGTAAATCAACAGTATCGCTTGTCAGTCTTCACTGAAGATGTAACACGAGGTTATTTAGTTTACCTGAAGCATGAGGAACCTAGATAAATATTCAAAATTGTTTCTAACGGCAAGAGCTGTTAAATATTAGAGTAGGTGACAGAAGTAGCCCTGAACCATTCTCTCGTTGCCAGTTTTCATTGAGAATGTCTCAGGTTCACTATTGTGAGTTGATAATAGATTAGATTCTAATTGGAAGACTTCAGAAATATTCCCCCACCTATCATGATGAAAGAGAGTAGGAGAGGGAATGTCTAGGTTCCTTGGGTATTCTCAGTTATACAAAAGGATTTGGGAACAAGGACATCCAACCACATATAGCTTGTGCTCCAATACTTCCCTTTCTCTCTGTTGCCTCAGATTGTTTTTTGAGTCTTGCTTGACTAATTTTTGAGAAAGTTGTTCCCTATGCAAACATAACATGAAGGAAGGTGTAACTAGTGTGGACGCTCAAATGTCCAGTGTTCTTCACTCAGGACAAGGCTGACTGGTAAACATAATATTTTTGCCATAGATAAAAGAATGAGTAAATACTTGGGGCAGGTGTTGAAGAAAGGGAAGCAAGCCACTAGTCCTGCTAGCTGGGGTAAAAGCTGAAGATTCAGCACATTTTTCCTAGTTGGTTGTGGGACTGATTCTACTTTTTGAAAATGACAGTTTTGTTGATATATAATTCACATATTATAAAATGTACCCATTTAATGCATATAATCAGTGGGTTTTAGTATAATCACAACATTGTCTAACCATCACCACTATCCAATTCCAGAATTTTTTTTTTTTTTTTGAGATGGAGCCTCCCTCTGTCACCCAGGCTGGAGTGCAGTGGCACGATCTCAGGTCACTACAACCTCTGCCTCCCAGGTTCAAGCGATTCTCCTGACTCAGCCTCTCAGGTGGCTGGGACTACAGGCTGGCGCCACTACCCCCAACTAATTTTTGTATTTTTAGTAGAGACAGGGTGTGGAAGAGGGGTTTCCGCCATGGTTCAAACTGCTGACCTCAGGTGATCCACCCACCTTTGCCTCCCAAAGTGCTGGGATTACAGGGAGCCACCGCGCCCTGCCCCAGAACATTTTCATCAGCCCAAAAAGAAACCTCTTACCCATTAGCAATCAGTGCCTATTTCCCTTTGCTCCCAGCTGCTGGTAACCACTGTCAATATGGATTTACCTATTTTGGATATTTTATGTAAATGGAATCATATAATATGTGTTTTTTTGTGTGTCTGGCTTTTTCACTGAGCGAGAAGTTTTCAAGATGTATACATGTAGTAGCATGTACCAGTACTTTATTTCTTTTCATGTCTGAATAATATTCCATGGTATAAATGTAACACATTTTATTTATCCATTTATCATTTGATGAATACTTGAGTTGTTTCTACTTTTTGGCTATTATTATATAATATTTCTATAAATATTTGTGTACACATTTTTGTGTGGACATATTTTCATTTCTTTTGGGTATATATCTCAAAATTGCTGAGTCAAATATTAACTCTATGGTTAAACCTTTTGAGGAACTGTCAGGCTTTCCAAAATGACTGCATCATTTTACATTCCCACCAACAATGTACAATGGTTTCAATTTTCTCAACATCTTCCTCAATACTTATTTTCCACTTTTTGTTAGAGCTGTCCTAGTGGGAGTAAAGTGCTATCTTATTGTGGTTTTGATTTGCATTTCCCTGATGACTGATGATTTTGAACATCTTTTCATGTACTTGTTGGCTGTTTTTACATCTCCTTTGGAGAAATGTGCATTGAAATCATTTGCTTGTTTTTTTTCTTTTTTCTTTTTTTTTTTTTTTTGAGATGGAGTGACACTTTGTCACTCAGGCTGGAGTGCAGTGGTGCGATCTCTGCTCACTGCAACCTCCGCCTCCCAGGTTCAAGCAATTCTCCTGCCTCAGCCTCCCAAGCAGCTGGGATTACAGGCACCTGCCACCACATCCGGCTAATTTTTGTATTTTTTAGGGGAGATGGGGTTTCACCATGTTGGCCAGGCAGTTCTTGAACTCCTGACCTCAAGTGATCTGCCTGCCTCGGCCTCCAAAGGACTGGGATTACAGGTGTGAGCCACCACAACTAGCCATCCTTTGCTTATTTTTAATTGGGTTATTTGTTGTTGTTGCCATTGTTGTTGAGCTGTAAGATTGTTTTATGTATTCTGGATACAAGACTCTTTTTGGATATATGATTTTTAAATATTTTCTCCCATTCTGTAGGTTGTCTTTTCACTTTCTTGATGACATCTTTGAAGTATAAAAGTAATTTTGATCAAATACAATTTATCTATTTTCCTTTTTCTTTTTTTTTTTTTTGCTTCTGTTTTAGGTATCATATTTAAGAATGCATTGATAAATCCAACATCATAAAGATTTACCCTTAGGATTTCCTCTAAGAGTTTTACAATTTTAGCTCTTATAGTTAGGCCTTTGTTCTGTTTTGAGTTAATTTTGAAAGTGGTATGAGATATAGGTCCATATTCATTCTTTTTGATGTGAATATCCAGTTGTTGTAGCACCATTTCTTGAAAAGTCTGTTATTTCCCCTCGTTGAATCGTCTTGGTATCCTTGTTGAAAAATCAATTGTCCATAAATGTAAGGGTTTATGTCTGGATTCTTCATTCTATTCCATTGATAGAATATATTGAATATTCTATCATTGATAGAATACATTGAATATATGTGTATTCCTATGCCAGTACCACACTGTATTGATTATCATAGCTTTGTAGTAAGTTCTGAAATCAGAAGTATGAGTTTTCCTTCTCTTTTAATACTGCTTTGGCTATTCTGATTCCTTTGCATTTCTATCAGAATTTTAGATTTAGCTTGTCAATTTCTACACAAAATCAAGCTGATATTTTGATAGGAATTGTATTGAATCTGTAGATTAGTCTGGGGAGTATTGCTGCCTTAATAATATGAAGTTTTCCAATCCATGAACCTGAGATGACTTTCCATTTAGTTAGGTCACTTTGAATTCCTTTGAATGATGTTTTGTCATTTCCAGTGTAGAACATTTTCACTTATTTGGATAAATTTATTCATAAGTATTTTATTTTTATTTTTTAATAAGTAAAGCAGGACTATTAACACAGAATTGTTTTACACTTTTATTTTATTTTAAGATTCCTTATTGTTATTATATAGAAATACAGATGGTCCCCCAACATACTATGGTTTGACTTATGATTTTTCAACTTTGCAATGGTGCAAAAATGATACACATTTAGTAGAAACTGCACTTCTAATTTTGAATTTTGACCTTTTTTTAGGTTACAGATTTGTAGTATGATACACTTTTGAGATGCTGGGCCACAGTAGTGAGCCACAGCTCTCAGTCAGGCACCAACAACCCATACTCTACAGCATACTGTGTTGCCCAGTGGTTTTGCTGAACTGTAATATTATAAGTGTTCTGAGCACCTTTAGGGTAGGCTAGGTGAAGCTATTCCATTCTGTGGATTAGGCATATTAAATACATTTTTGACTTACAATATTTTTAAGTTACAATGAGTTTGTTGGGATGTAACCCCATTGTAAATTGAGGAGCATATGTACAAATGATTTTTGCATGTTGGCCTTGTATCCTGCAACCTTGCTGAACTCCTTTATCAATTCTAATAACTTTTAAGTGTATTCTTTAAAATTTTCTAGATACGACAATCATGTTATCTGAGAATAGAGACAGTTTTACTTCTTCCTTTCCAATCTGGATGTCTTTTGCTTGTTTTCCTTGCCTAATTGCCCTTGCAAGAACCTCCAGGACAATGTTGAATAGAACTTGTGAGAATGGAGATCCTTATCACTGGTGTTAGCAGTAAAATATACAGTTTTTCATCATTAAGCATTGATGTTAGCTATGTTTTTTTTTAATAGATGGAGGACCTTTATTAGGTTGAAGAAATTCCCTTCTATTCCTAGTTTGCTGATTGTGTTCACAATGAAACGGTGTTGGAGTTAATCAACACCCTTTTCTTCATTTACTTAGATAATCATGTAATTTTTGTCTTTTATCCTTTCAATATGGTGCCTTTCATTGATTGATTTTCATATGTGAAATCAACCTTGCATTTCTTGGATAAATCACAGTTGGTCATGGTGTATAATTCATTCTATACCTTGCTGGATTTAGTTTTTTATGATTTTGTTAAGGGCTTTTGCATATATATTTATTAGGGATATTGACCTGTATATTTCTTTTCTTGTACATGTTTATTGACTTTTGGTATTAAGGTAATATTGGCTTTACAGAATGAGTTGCTATGATTCTACTTTGATTAAGGTAAAATGCCGAAGTAAAAAGTTGGACATGTGATTTGCATGGAGATTACCAACTTTGTTTTTTGCCCTAATCACTACCTAAGGACCTAGTTCATAAATGAGTAGTTCTAGGCTGAGTGCAGTGGCTCATGCTTGTAATCCCAGCACTTTTGGAAGCTGAGGTGGATGGATCACTTGAGCCCAGGAGGTCAAGACCAGCCTGGGAAACATGGTGAAACCCTCTCTTTACAAAAAATAAAAATAATTAGCTGGGCATGGTGATGTTCACCTATAGTCCCAGCTACTTGGGAAGGGAGATACACAGAGCCAAAAAAGAAAAGACATGGTCCCTACCAGAGGAATAAGCTTTTTACCCTGACATGGTTCAGAGACATGAAGAAGGTAGGGAGGAGAATAGAGGCGGGCATTATCAATCCATCAGAGTAAGTAAAAAGGATTCACCACTCTGCTACTCTGATAGGCTTTCTGCAGCCTCCTATATGAAGAGATCACATTCATGTCTTCAACCTATCTTTTCTTAGGTTTTCATTCAAGTTATCCTAGACCATCCACACTATTTTTTAGTCCTAATTTGAATGATCAAAGATACAACTTATATTAAGGCACTAATCTTGATGTCTGCATTGGATTAAAGATAGCCACAAATTTCTTGATACTCTTCCCATAGAGAAGCTGGGTCTGTCTCCAATTGCTATTCCCCAAATCTTCACTGGCATATAGCTGCTTTAAGTTAATCTAATTAAATCTAATTAGAGCTTTAGACTTAATACTCTAATTAACTTCATTATAGAAGAGAAATAGAGTATGACAGAAGTGACATCAAGCTTATTCTAGGCCTATGGTCTAAAGAACTTGCAGTTTCCATCTTGGTTTCTTGGAGCTCTGAGTCGTCATATAAAAAGTTTGACTGTCTTGGAGAGACCACATGGGATTTCCAAGAGTTACTTAAAGACATAAAAGTTCAGCTAGTACAGCCATTCCTGTCAAGGCAGTACACATGTGAGTGAAGTTGTTCTGAACCCTCCATACCGGTTAACTGAATATCACTGAATGACATCAGTTAATGCCATTTAAAGTAGAAGAATTGCCCACCTGAGCTCTGAACAATTGTGAAACCATGAGATATAATAAAATAGTTGTTTTAAGCTGCTGTGCTCTGAGGTAGTCTGTCATACAACAATGGATAACCAGAAAAATGCCAAACCGTAAGTATATTTCAGATCGTTATTTTAAATAAAAATAATTCATGTATGTGACAAAATAAAACAATACATATATAAAGGTTTAAAACTTAAAATCAGTCTTTTTTTCTGACCTCAATCCCATTCCCCAAAATGACCATTAAGTTCCTTTTATATTCTCCAGAATTTTTAATAAATATAAAATATTTTTTCCAACTGAGATCATATTATCTAGCTCTCTATCTATCTAGCTACACTGTTCTGCACCTTGCGTTTTTCACTTATTCATATCTCTTGAAAAGCTATCAATGTTTATAGATCTTCCTTCTATATTTTAGGAATGCCATATTTTTCCATTGTAGGGATAACATAATAACATGCTGTGTGAGGGCATAGATTTTTGTCTTTGTTGTTTATTGCTATCTCCCCAGTGCCTGCTTAAAGAGTACCAAATAGTACTGAATATTTGTTGAATGATTGAATCATATGATCATTAACCACTTCTTTATGCACATTTAGGTTGCTTCCAGTTTTTGGCTTTTCCAAAACATATTTCAGGGAACAACTTTATGTATATGTCTTAGCATACTAGTTTATCTGTAGGACAAATTCCTAGGAGTGGAATGATTGGGTTAATGGTTATTTTAAATTTTCAGAAGTCTTTGATGAATTAAATGCTCTCCAAAGAGACTGTACTAAGTTATTCTCCAACCCACAATGTGAGTTTGCCTGATGTCCCATAGCTTCCTCAGTTTTGTGGATTGTCAACATTTCAGTTTCTTCCACTCTGGTATCTTCTTTTAATCTGCATTTCAATAATTATGGAAAGGATTAAATAACATTTCATTTTTATTGCTCATTTCAAATAATATATTCAACTCCAGCAACTTTAAAAGGTGACAGTGTCTAATTTACAATTACAATTCTTTAAAAATTCTTAACTTTTATCCATTTATTTTAAGTCAACTTTGATTTCAGACCCTGATTAGAATGTTCCTGAGATTTGCCTTGGTCTATTTTAGCTTGGAGTCAAAGCCCTTTCTAGCAGCTCGTCTCCAACTCCCAGGCAGGCTTGCCATCGAAGGACCTCATGCTGCTTCTCTCGGAGAGAACAGTTTTCAGCATATGCCATCTTCCTTCAGCAAGGAAAAGGAATAGAAAGGGAGGGAGCAGAAAATAGGAGACCCACTTTATCCTTTCCATTCACTTGTTCCTAACTCTTTCTTTTTTCTGTGCATGGGATTGAGGAGAATAAAAATGATGTTAACAATAATTAATATGTTTTTGAGCATTTACTATATCCCATACATTATTTTACTTAAACCTTGATGACAGTTAGAGAGGGAATAACTGAAGGAGCAAAATTCTTGAGAAGGTGGTTATTAAGTTACCCCAGGGCACAGAGCTTGTAATTGGCAGAATCAGGATTTAAACCCAGGCCTGGGAGTCTCCATTGCCCTAGCTTTCAACCATTACTTAGGTGCTGTGATCATTATGTAATAATAATTGCTATCATTTATTGAATGCTTGCATAGGCTTCATATTAATTACATTTTAGAATTATTATGCAATACTTCAAATATTTTTAAGATATGAAATAATACCATGAACATCCATGTACTTATTACTGATTAAGTAGCTACTTAAAGTTATGTAGCTTGCCTAAGTTCACTCACTCAGCTGGTAGAGTGGCAGAGGTGGGATTTGAATTCCAGCTTAGAAAATAAAACCTTACCAATATGTTTGAATCTTTCTATATCCTGCCCCAATTACATCTCTGTGCCTCTCCAACAGAAGTAACTACAATCTTGAATTTGGAGGTCTTAAAAATGTTGTATACACTCATTATGGTGATTGTGCTATGAACATTAAATTCATTACCATATTGGTTTCTTAAAACTATTCTGTCAGGTTGATTTCATCTACTGACATTATCCTGAGAGGAAGAATAAGACTCTCATATCCCTCAACTGATAGCACAAAGCCCTTGGTGCCAGTTTTAATGAGGCAGCTCCCTCCTTTATGATGCTTGGCATATTTAGCTATGTGTGGCATATTTTATACAGAATCATAGAATGTCCAAACAAAATAGATCTTAGCTATCATTTGGGTTTGGCTGGTTCTTTATTATCGTTTATCTTCAATGCCACCACCTCAAAGTCTCCCATCATCATACTTTTCTATCACAGCATCTTTTTGGTGTCTTTTGTAGCACTAATCACAATATATAATTATTAGATTTGCTTATTTGATTACTTGTGTTCCTTACTAGAATGTAAGCTTCATGTTGGCCTAGACCTTGTGTGTCCTTTTTCACATTCAACAGAGGCTTATTGAGCAAATAAATCTAATCCAATCTCCTCAAGGTAAAGACAAGAAACCTGAGGCCTGGAAAAGGACTTGCCAAGATCACACACTGTAGGTTTTCTGACTCGCAGGCAGGCACTGTGCTATGAGGGAAGGAACTTCGGTGGTTATAATAACGGTAGATGTTCTCATGGTGTCTAATTAGTGTTGATAAATGATATGAAGGAAGAGACAGGGTTTGGTGAGAGAATTCTAGAGGGGCATCTGACTTAAATTAGAGGAGAATTAGGGAAGGCCTCTCTAAGAAGGTAAGACTTAAGAAGAAACCTGAAGGGTGGGTAGGCTTAACCAAGTGAACTACATGAAGAGAGTTCCACACAAAGAGGTAGAATGCTATAAAGGCTCTAATGTGAGAAAGCGCATGTTGTATTTGGGTACTACTCTAAGGCCAGTTTTGCTGAATCAGAAGAGTGAGTAATGGGAAGAGTAATAGATGATCTCAGAGACATAGGCATTAGTCAGAATTTAAAGGATTTTGTATTTTATCCTAACTGCAATGAGAAACCATTGCAGGGTTTGAGGAAGAAAAGAGATAAGATGTGACTTCTATTCTAGGAAGTTTCCTCTGGCAGTGTTATAGAGAATGGCTATGGGGATGGTGACAAGAGTGGAAGCAGGAGGCCAGTCAGGAGGCTGAGCCATAGTCTAGGCAAAGACATGAGGGTAGCAAAGGTGACAGTGGAGCTGGGGAAAGTAGGCTGTTTCAAAATATATTTTAAAGGTGTAATCAATTGTACAGGTGATAGATTTGATATGGGTATGGAAGACATGTCCGAAAATGGGGAAGACTAGAGGAGAAGCAACTGTGGCTGGGATTGAGAAAAGAGAAGGAAACTCAGTTTTAGATAGGTTTTGGAGATACCTATCTCCAAAAACAGGAGAAATCCAAGTGGAGTTGTCAAGCAAGCAGTCTGGAGCTCAGTGAGGTCTCTGACCTTGAGTTTAGAAATTGGGAGTTCTTAGTACATAGATGATGTTTAAAGTAATGGGAAAGAGGATTGTAATACTAACAGTGGTTATCACCTACTGAATATGACCTATATGCCAGGCAATGTTCCAAGTGTTTTATATGTATCATCTCATTTAATTTTCACAGCAACCAAGTGAAATAGGTGCTGTCATTATCTTCATCTTTTCATGAGGATGAGAAGTTTACAGAAAGGTAAAGGGACTTATCCAAGATGAATTTAGCTAGGGAGAAAGAGTTGAGTGAGAAGAGAAGAGAGCCCAGTCTAAGTAATGGGAAATTCTTCATGTATAAAGATTGGGCAATCATAGCGAACTCCTATATGGCACTCACTATACATACAAGAGCTCATTACATCTTTGCCACAATCTACAAAGAAGATATTATTAGCCTCATTTACAGAAAGGGAAATTGAGGTTAAGAGAGATTAAGTAACTTGCCTAAGGTCATTCAGCTGTGGAGTGGCAGATAGAAGTCTGATCTAAGCAACACCATCTAACAGAAGTTTTTGCAATGATGGAAATGTTCTCTGTGTTGCTGTCTCATGTGTTCCTAGTCACATGTTGTTGAACAATTAAAATATGGCTAATGGGACTGAGGAACTGAATTGTTACTTTTAATTTTATTAAATAAATGTCTAATTTTATTAATTAACCTAATGTAATTTTATTAAGTGTAATAGGCACAATGTGACTAGTGGCTACCATATTGTACAGCACGACTTGAGAGAGTCTGTGCTGTTAGTTGCTTCTCTGTACAGAAACTTACTAAGGAGACTCAGAGGAGTAGCCAGAGAAACATAAAAAAGAAAATCAAGAATGTGGGGGTCACAGCAGCCAAGAGAAAAATGTATGTCAAAAAAGAAGGTGTAACCAACTATGTTTAATACTGCTGCATTAAACTCGATGAGGACAGAGAAGTGACCATTGGAGTCAGTCAGACACAGGTGACCTAGAAGAGAAGTTTTGGAGTTACAGATACTGGCAGTATTGTGAGATGAGGAAAATGAAGGCAATGTGTGTAGATAGTTCTTTCAAGCAATTTTGCTAAGAAGGAGAGCAGAGAAAGTGAGCAGTAGCTGGAGGAGAATGTGGGATGAAGAAAGGCCTTTTCTAAGATGACCAAATGCTTGGATGCTGATGGGAATGATCCTGTAGTGGAGAGAGAATGATGCAAAAAAGCAAAGTCTCTGAGAAACTGAGGGTGCAATGAGGAGGAATTTTTTTTCTATTGTATTATAAAGAAATCTAAGTAAGAACCCTGAACAGAGATTTCAAGTGATTTCTTAATACGCTAATTGCAACTTTGATGAGATTTTCAAAATCCTCTTAAATCCACACACTACTAGAAAATTCTTTCATACCCAATGGCATATAGACAGGGGACACCCAAATAGGTCCCACTGAAAACTTAGAGAAGCTATATACTTCTTTTTTTTTTCACAAAAAACTAGATGTTTATTTGTTCCACACATGAAAAAAGGGATGTGAGAAGTCATGTCCAGCAATATAAAAGGTCTCCCTGATTACTCCGCACAATGAGAATAAAAGGATTCATGAATATACATATTATGACAAAATTTCAGAACATTAAACAGAATACCTTAAAAACTTGTGGAGAATAAAGAAGTTATAAAAGACAAAATACATATAAAGAACAAAATCATTCTGGCATAATATATTTTATCAAAGCCAATGGATGCTAGATGAAAAAGGTACAATGCTTTTAAAATTTTATACCCAGAAAAACTGTCATACAAGTAAAATAAAATAATGAAGATTTCCAACATGGAAGGCCACATAACATTTATCTCTCATGCATTTTTCACAGGGGAATATTGGAAGATATATTACAGTCAAAGGAGAGAATAAATCCCAAAAGAGGAAGGCAAGTAATCCAGAAAACCATAAAGTCTGCAAATCTTTGAAGAATAGCATGAATGAAGCCTCTGTAACACATTAGGAGGCAATTGTTCACAATTGGAGGAGGCTTATGGCCTTCAGTGAAAAGGTTGCTAAGGAAAAGGGAGTCTTGAAGAAGGAGAAATTCTAACTGAAAGGTTAGGATAATTTGTGAATAGGAACATGTCAGATGATAGATAAAAAGAAGATTAGAAATGCCCAGGTAAACAAACATGCAATAAAAAAAATAAGAAAGTCATGGTCCAAATATAAAGCAAATGAAAAATAAGTATGCTTTTAGAGATATACCTAATGTTAAATGACAAGTTAATGGGTGCAGCACACCAACATGGCACATGTATACATATGTAACTACTGCATGTTGTGCACATGTACCCTAAAACTTAAAGTATAATAAAAAAAAAGAAGTATGCTTTAAAACAATTGGGAGCTAAAGTAAGAATACATTTTAATTTTAAATATGGGTTCATTTATATTAAATTAGCTTAAGAAAATAACACTGTACATGCAACAAGTGAGAAGTATCTTAGTAGAGAACTTGGTCCCTTGTTGAACAATATTTACTACTTCCTATTATTGAAAGCACTATTTGTTGGTAATAGAGTCAATCTATTGTCAAGGTATGGGAGACTAGGTTGTGATTGCAAGAGAAAAATAATGTTTCAACTTATACCTTCTATACCTAACACAGAGTCCATAATAAATGTCCTCATTAATATTTGGAGAATAAATAAATACATAAATTTCTTTTTTTAATGTTGAAATTTTTATTTTACAGATGAAAAAGGTGGAAGATAAAATAATTTAAGAAGTCCTGTTTTGTCTAGCATAGGGGAAAAGAGAACACAGCTTTGTGAGTTTGTTTTTTTTAATACTTTAAGTTCTAGTCTATTAAGGTAGAAGTCAAAATATTCCTATGTTAAAGCTTTAGTTTAATCAAGATAAAATGATCAGGAAACAGATTTTTTTAGCTGATTCTTATACTGTTATTTTTCTTTACTCTTTAGTTCTGAGGAAGAGGACATCAAAATCTTGAATTTCACTCCTGTTGCTCAGTGACAATGTTCAGAGAAATGTGGCATTTTAACCATCATTTTGGTAAACTTGGTTATTTTTGTATGGCCATCTGTCCCTAAACCACATTATTAAGGATATTCTTTTTTAAAAATTATACTTTAAGTTTTGGGATACATGTGCAGAACGTGCAGGTTTGTTACATAGGTATACACGTGCCACGGTGGTTTGCCGCACCCATCAGCCATTCATCTACATTAGGTATTTCTCCTAATGCTATCCCTCCCCTAGCCCCCCACCCCCCAACAGGCCCTGGTGTGATGTTCCCCTCACTGTGTCCATGTGTTCTCATTGTTCAACTAGCACTTATGAGTGAGATCATGCAGTGTTTGGTTTTCTGTTCCTCTGTTAATTGGCTGAAAATGATGGCTTCCAGCTTCATCCATGTCCCTGCAAAGGACATGAACTCATCCTTTTTTATGGATGCATAGTATTCCATGGTGTATATGTGCCACATTTTCTTTATCCACTCTATCACTGGTGGGCATTTGGGTTGGTTCCAAGTCTTTGCTATTGTGAATAGTGCTGCAATAAACGTATGTGTGCATGTGTCTTTATAGTAGAATGATTTATAATCCTTTGGGTATATACCCAGTAATGGGATTGCTGGGTCAAATGGTATTTCTGTTTCTAGATTCTTGAGGAATCGCCAAACTGTCTTCCACAATGGTTGAACTAATTTACACTCCCACCAACAGTGTAAAAGCGTTCCTATTTCTCCACGTCCTGTCCAGCATCTGTTTTTTCCTGACTTTTTAATGATCACCATCCTAACTGGCATGAGATGGTATCTCATTGTGGTTTTGATTTGCATTTCTCTAATGACCAGTGATGATGAGCTTTTTTTCATATGTTTGTTGGCTGCATAAATGTCCTCTTTTGAGAAGTGTCTGTTCATATCCTTTGCCCACTTTTTGACGGAGTTGTTTTTTTCTTGTAAATTTGTTTAAGTTCCTTGTAGATTCTGGATCTTAGCCCTTTGTCAGATGGATAGATTGCAAAAATTTTCTCCCATTCTGTAGGTTGCCCGTTCACTCTGATGATAGTTTCTTTTGCTGTGCATAAGCTCTTTAGTTTAATTAGATCCCATTTGTCAATTTTGGCTTTTGTTGCCATTGCTTTTGATATTTTAGTCATGAAGTCCTTGCCCATGCCTATGTCCTGAATGGTATTGCCTAGGTTTTCTTCTAGAGTTTTTATGGTTCTAGGTCTCTAATGAGACATAGCTGCTTTTAAGTAAGCTTATAGAACTGTTGTGTTATAAATAGCACTTAATTCTAGGGTAATGTCTGTATTGTCCATCAATGGATCACATTCACAACATGTTCTCATGAATATAATATAATAAGACCCGAAAAATCTCAAGCATGACTGACGGTAATATGCCATTTTTATAATGAGGAAAACCTGAGATGGAGAGCTGAAGTGACTTGTGTAAGGTCACACAGCAAATTAAAGGCAGAATAATGAACGGAGCCTATCTTCTAACTCACTGCCTGTGTGCTACAATGACCTTTTTCCTCTCCATTGGTGAGGGTATGTCTTGAGTCATTTGAGAATTTTTTTTCTTTAGGATACACTTCACCTCTATTGTTTTCAGAAATAAATGTCTGAAACATCAGGGAAAGTACCTAGTGATGCATCCTGTCTCCCCACCTCAACCCCTATCCCCACCCCCAGTCCCCCATCAATCTTTTAGCATAATCAGATTAAACATAAATCAGGAAGTGGCTGGACCTGATGGGATTCTGAAACAGATCCCCATTGGAATGGATATGTATGGGAAATTCTTAAATGCCTCTAGATTTGACTTGCGCTAATAAAGGAATCTAAATGGTCCTGCTAAACTCAATCAAATAAGAAAGATCTACAAAAATTTTTGTGTTCCACATGTTCTGAGATTATATACAGTTTATCTAGGGCCTCTTTCTGGTCTTCTGGGGTATGCGTTTGGGGGATAGGGAGGATGAATGATTGGAGGGGGTTTGGGGAAGATACAGCCTTGAAAACAAAACCGTACAATTGCAAAAAGAATCTACCAGCCCCCTCACCCCACTGCAAACCAGGAAAGTTTGACCTCCTTCCTTCCACTGCCTCTTTTGTTTCCAGGTTCTTCTCTTGTGTCTTCCAGTCCATCTTCCAGGTCCCTTGCTGTCCTGGGACTCCGTTGGTGTCCACTCTACCCTCCTGGAAAATTATGTACCTGACCCTGTCCCACCAGAGTCTTCAGTTGAACAGTTTAGGAAATTGACTCCTTTACTTCTTTTCTTCACTTAAAGAAGAAACTAACAGCCAAATATTTAAAACAGAAAATGAACAAACATTAACCGGGAACCTGCACTGAAACTTAAACTGAGAGGGACCTTGAGATCAGTCAGTGGGGCAAATAAGGGCAGGTGTCTTCCTGAAGGTCCCACAACTAGTGACCTAGGACTAGTTTCCTTACTCCCACGTATACGGTAGATGCTGCTTAATGGCAACCCAGTATCTGTTTCTTGAATGAATCACCCATTCAACAAGAGGGAGGAAACAAGTAAAGGCTTCTTGCAACAGCCCTGTCAAGTGCAATGCCTTTCATATACCTTAATTTTATTAAATAAATGAAAAATTTAAGCTGAGAAAAATGCTTTGCTGTTTGTTAATTGAATTCCAGCCATCAAATGAAGATTTTATGGACTTGATGCCACACAGATGAATTCTTGAGAAATCCAATTCTAAATTGATGCTATTCTTCATCAAGCCTCTAATTGAAAGAGAGAGTTGGGCATAGATTGCCTAGTTGTAAGACTGGGCTTTTGCATAGCTACATTCTTAGCTCTGTGACCTTGGGCAAATTATTCAGCATTTGTGAGTTTGTTACTACCTCATGGATTGTTGTGAGGATTAGATGAGATAATGCATGCAATACACACAGTATAGTATTTGGTATATAGTAACCAGTCAATAGTTGATATCTGATATCATCATCATCATCATCATCATCATCATCATCATCATCATCATCCTGATACCAGTTGTTAAAATAAAAATGTTCCCAGTACTTTAGTTTTCAGAAAAAGGACCTATTACAGCAAGGAGCCAGTATATGCAGCATGAAGGATAAATGCACAGGTTAATAGTAGAATGACCTGGGTTCAAATATGAGTCTTACTATTTACAAGTTGTGCAAGCCTCCATTAATGAGGATTGGTAATAGTATTTCTCTCCGTAGGGTTAATGAGAAGATTAAGTGAAGTATAGACACATACAAAGCACAATAGGCTGCTTTATATGTAACTTGCTATTAGTAGCAGCCTAGGTCTCAAGAGCCTTTTTGGAGGGGATGCTCCAGACTTGGCTTCTGGGAGGGAAGGAGGGACCCCCTCCAACACACACTTGGCAAAGGCCTGCAGTAGAGGCTACCCAAAAGCCATGTGTGTGCTCCCTGTGTTTCCTCTCCTGGAGGTTCATTTCCTTTGCTCTCCCATCATTTCCGCTTATTCTTGCCAGTTCAAAGCCTTTTATGGTGACTTGGGGTTTGACCTTTGTGGGTTCAGTTTCCAGGCATTTCCTGTTACCTTTTCTTTCTGTCAGTTTCCTTCTTTATGGACAGTTTGTTTTCTTGTGCTCACCACAGCACAAAGAAGCAGTCTAATACATTTCCATGCCCATAGCAGGGCATCAAAGTGTGGTAGAAACAACCATGGCCAGGGTATCAGGGCACCTGGGTTTTGATCTTCCTAGCTTGGGTGCCTCACTTTGGCACTCTGAGCCTTAGTTTCCTTGTTTTCACATAGAGAGCATTGGACTAGATCGATAAGTACTCAGAGGCCCCAGATACATGCCTAGCTCCCTGTGTTGTGATATGCCTACTTTTATGGTGAGGTCTTTGATCTAATTTCATGTCTACCTATTTTGTATTTAAATAACAGAAGAGCAGATATGAGGTCCTCTTAATGTGTACACACACACACACACAAACAGGAGAAATATATGCTAATTTGCTTGACTGTAGTAATCATTTCACTATAGGTATATAAAAACATCATATTGTATATGTTAAAAATGTACAATAAAAGCTAAAGCAATCTACTTAAGGCATGCCTTCTAGAGGAGAGGAGCTTTTTGGTAATACCCACCCCATCAAGATTAGGTTATAGAGGAAAAGAAAAAAAAAAGAAAGTAATACCCACCCATGGAAGGAGGGGCCAGAGATTGGCCAAAGGGATTGTCCAAAGCAACTCATCCATATGAGGCCATCCGCCCCTCACAATTTTCCTGCAGCATCAGCTAGAATGCCCTGGCAGGCAGTCCTTGAAAATCCATGGCTTAGGTGTTGCTTAAGATTTTTTAGTTGCCCATCTAGCCCACACAGAGAGGAGTATCCAGCCAGAGAAGAAGCTGTGCTGAGCTGGAGCAGGCAGTGGGGAATCAGTCAGTTAAAAGGCAACTTAAGCAGCTGCTCTGTGAGGTAGTCGCTTCTGTTTTACTCATGGGGAGCTGAAACTCAAAAAGGTTTGATGACTTGCCCCAGAGGTTAAGTTTGTGACAGGTCATGATTTCAACCGCACATCCGTAGTGCTTGGCATGCTCAGTGTTGCACTGAATGGAATGAACAAATTGTAGGGTGGCTCTGTTGCTATCTGACTGTATCACCATAGATAAGTAATTTCACTTCTTTAAACCCGTTTCCCCACGACTAAAGTGAGGATGATAATACTTATTGATATGGTTTGACTCTGTGTCCCCATCAAAATCTCACCTTGAATTGTAATAATCCCCACGTGTCTAGGGCAGGACTAGGTGGAGATAACTGAATCATGGGGAAGTTTCCCCCATGCTGTTCTCATGATAATAAGTGAGTCTCACAAGATCCGATGGTTTTATAAGCATCTGGCATTTCCCCTGCTTGCACTCATTCTCTCTCCTGCTGCTCCGTGAAGAGGTGCCTTCTGGCATGATGATAAGTTTCCTGAGGCCTCCCCAGCCATGTGGAACTGTGAGTCAAGTAAACCTCTTTTTTTTTTTTTGAGACAGAGTCTTGCTCTGTAGCCCAGGCTGAAGTGCAGTGGCACGATCTCGGCTCACTGCAGCCTCTGACCCCCAGGCTCAAGCATTTCTTCTGTCTCAGCCTCATGAGTAGCTGAGATTAAAGGCATGCACCACCATGCCCGGCTAATTTTTGTATTTTTAGTAGAGACAGGGTTTCACCATGTTGGTCAGGCTGGTCTCGAACTCCTGACTTCATGATCCACCCACCTCGGCCTCCCAAAGTGCTGAGATTACAGGCGTGAGCCACCGCGCCCGGCTTTTTTTTTTTTTTTAATTACCCAGTCTCAGGTATTTCTTCATAGCAGCATGAGAATGGACTAATATACCTACCTTCAAAAATCGTTTTGGCCATAACATGACAAAATGCAGATAAATGTGCTTTATGAAAACAATGCTCTACAGGTACAAGGCATAACAGATTAGAAAGCTAATTTACCATTAGATTTTCTCACTGATCATCTTCTATTAAAAATAGTGAGGTGCTTAAAGTAATGAGACTCTATACATCCCATAGGCCACTAAGCTACCTTCATTTTGAATAGAAAAATAACGACGGTGCTTATAAACATTTCTATCTTTTCTGACATAGTCTGCGTGAGAATGGGGTGCTCACCCCTGGAGTAGTTGGTGACTAAGGTGACTTCCAGCTTGGTGACTCCAGAGGAAAGCAAGGCTGTTACAATAGCCTCAAGGTCAGGTCTTCTGCTTCAGTTGGCCTTATTTTCACATTGCCTTGCAGAGGGCCTAGTAGGCTCAATGACTGGAAAAATGAATGCAGAATTGTGAGCCAGTTGTCTATGCATCAGATGACCACACGATGGCAGTAAAGTCAGGTGAATTCATTCTCTGCTGCTTTCTCAGTCCTGCCTCTGGTCCTTAGATCAAACAATGTGAACACACTTAATTCCTTGTTTCTGTTTCTTCCAGTTAATGCCTGGGCAACATGGTGAAGCCCCGTCTCAACAAAAAATATAAATTTTTATTTTTATTTTTTATATTTTTTGTTGAGACGGGGCTTCACCATGTTGCCCAAAAAATTTATATTTTTTGTTGAGACGAGGCTTCACCATGTTGCCCAAGCTGGGCTCGAATTGCTGGACTCATCTAAGCTGCCCACCTCGGCCTCTTAAAGTGCTGGGATTACAGGCGTGAGCTGCTTGGCCTGACATTAACTGATTGTATTACTATTGTTATTAGTATAGATTGGACAATATAGAAGGTTTTTTAATAAAGTGAAATGGGTTTCAAACACAGGAACCAGGAGGAAAACTAGGGACAACTGTAATCCTAGGAGCAATTCCCTGGCGAGGCTAGAGTTACAGGGGTGAAAATATATGTTATATCCGTGTTCTATGTCATATGACTTTTTCAAATCATTTTCACCTAGCCTCACTCTGGTGAACTGTGAGAAATCATGAGAAAGAGACAAATGTATCTTTCAAGTGAAAGCTGCTAGCACTGCATCAAGCACAGTGTAGGTTTCCAATAAATGTGGATTCTTCTTGCTTTTCCACTAAAAGTTAGACTGATGTGGGCTAATGATATGGTCCTATCTAGTGGTTCCCCATGGAATTGTGTATCAGAATCATCTGGGCCTTCTCCCCAGACATACTAATTTTGTAGATCTGGAGTGGAGCCTAGGAATCTGTATTTTGCAGCTCTCTCAGACACTTTTGGGAACTTGTTGAACCAGTTGGGAGTGTGTTTAGCTGAGATAAAGAGGATCTGAGAAGTATTAATTATTCTAGGCATGGTGCTACGTGCTTTGTATGTGTCATCTTTTTGGCCTTCATAGCTGCTCTGTGAGATAGGTGGTATCACTTCCATTTTACTCATGGAGAAGCTGAAACACAGACAGGATAAATGGCTTGCCTCACAGGTTCACTTTGTGAAAGGATATGATTTCTAGCACAGTTCCCTGTAACTCTCATCCCAGACTCTTCTCCCTGTACCACACTGACTTTCTGAGCACACACAGACCTGAGCTCAGTCTCTATATTCTCTAAGTGGGGACCTTGGTCAGACGCTTTATCTGACTGTTCGATTCTTTCCTCTATAATAATTCCTGCCTCTGGCTGGGACTTGACGAATGAATAAAACAAATGAAAAATAAATAAATGAGATAATGGATCACAAAATACCTTAAAAATGATAAAGTACTAAACTCATATTGGGTGGTATCATTTGTGGCATTTGTCATTACCCAGGAACCTTGGACCTTGAAAAGTCTGTATGGTGTATACCCGCTGGCTGATAAAGCATGGATGGAAATAGCTAATGTTCAAAGCTGGCATTGCTGGTATGGGGCTAATTTAATGGCTAAAATGAGGGAACATGCACTTCTGAGTCCTGAGGTAAGTCAGCTCACTGGGTCTGGCTTTCTAGCATTCTTGAATATTCGAGGATTATGTCAAAAATTAATAACAGTCACTCAATAAGCATATTCTGGACATTCACTGTATTCAAGATGCTGAATAAGGCATTGTAAAAACTACAAAGAATTTAAGGATATAGTCTTCAACAAGCCTGTAGTTTATTTGAGGAGACATGATCCATACACACACACACACACACACACACACACAGATGGAATCTAACAAAAGCAGTCATAATGATGTCAATCACAAATGTGTAGTGTCGTCAGAAGGAGTAAATTACTTTTGTTATGCTAAGACACCCAATGAGAACTCTAGAATTGATCTTCCTTCTCTTTATGTAAGTTCTCATCTAGGTTACTGAAAATAGCCCCTGACTCTCTCTCTCCCTGTTCCACAAAGGTACTGCACATCAACCCCTTTATCTATCTCCCGTTCTGTGGACAAATTGACATTTCTAAAATGCAAATCTGATGTCATTATCGTTCTTTAGCAGTGGTTCCCCATTGCCTTCAGGATAAAGTCCAGATTCTTTAGCAAGGCCTACAGGGACACTGGCTATCACTTCCATCACCACCCTATCTTCTTCTCTTGCCCAGCCACCTTGAAAATACCATGTTCCTCCACCCCTTTGCAACTTTGCATGTGTTACTCCCTTTGCTGGGAATGCCCTTCTTCCCTTCCTTACCTAGCTAACTTCTTATTTTTCCCTGAAAAATCCCCAGCTCCTTTCAACTGGATTTGATATCTCTCACCTATATCCTTGTAGCAGTCCATATCGGAGCATTTGTCACACTAATAGTCTATTTCCTTGTCCCATTTCTGCTTCTGGCTCCCTTTCACTCATCTAGTTTGTTGATCTTACCTATGAGAAAACAATATGTTTACAGAGCTTACTATAGTGACTGGCATTTAGAAACGTTTAACCAATATTAGCTATTACTATTCCAGTAACTGACTTATTTAGCTGAGAAAGTTTAAGTGGAAGCAAGCAGAGGGCTACTGAGCAGATGTTAGGGGAGAGGAACCAATTTCCTAGAGGCTAAGTGTCCTCAAGAGCTAGCGCTGAATCAAATACATCCAATATTTGGTCAGATGGGTTTTAACCCGTCTCCTTGAGGAGAGCGCCCAAAGCTCTTCTGAGA
Source organism: Pongo pygmaeus (assembly GCF_028885625.2). Classification (NCBI taxonomy): domain Eukaryota; kingdom Metazoa; phylum Chordata; class Mammalia; order Primates; family Hominidae; genus Pongo; species Pongo pygmaeus. Next base: position 116,872,308 of record NC_072396.2, on the reverse strand, counting down.
ATCTGCTCCAGGTGTAGCTGACAGGCTGTATAAAAGGCAACAAGGGGTGACCCAGAAGTGTTTTTCAGAGGCAGCTAAAGGTAAATCTGGAGAAAGACCTAGAAGCACAATTTAACTTGGCCTGAGACATGGAAGATGAGCAGAGTAGCTAAAACTCAGGATAGCTATATGAAAAGCTATATGAAAAGCTATATGATATAAATAAGCAATACAGGTTGGCAAAACATGAGGAAAGGTCGGAAGCTAATGCTCGATAATGGCGAGGAAGATTTTAATCGAAGGACTCAATTTGTTCGGCAGAAGTGTGTGAGAGAGAAAAGAAAAATCAGCCAAATCAGGGCATTTCTGTCATCGTGAGGACTTGGCTCTTCTTTGAATACTGCCATGGACTTTCTAGCAAGTGCCCTGGTCTTCCCTTACCCTTTGGAACATTGGGTCGAACCATGATGAAGTTGAAAACCCAGAATGTCCTACCCCTCCAGCAGACCTGACTGGACCAAAAAGTCAGTGGCTACTCACAATAACATATTTACCTGAACAACTGAAGTTTTCAGTGGGTTGTTTTTTATTCTTCTTCTCTGGGAAAGGAGCCTGGCAGGCTTCTGGAATCTTCAGTAGGTTCTGGGCCTCCAATCTGGGCTGCTGTTGACACTCACGCCCAGCTTGGAGAGTGAGAAGAGAGATGTTCTCATAGCTTTGGCTGTCTTTTTACTGGGGGCCGGGGTGGGGGTGGTAGGGTGTTTGGCAATTGCTCTTGAATTCGTTGGCTTTGCTTTATCTTTGTGGATTATTCATCTGTGTTTGCTGAACCTAGTAGAGAAAGTTCTCTGTTCATTTAGCTTGGCTGCATTAAAAATGTTTTTATGTTGCTACCTATAAAGACCCTAAAGTCAGCAGTATGTCTCTGAACAGATGGGACCACCAGCTCCTTCCAAACCCCTGCTTCTCTTGCTAACATAAAATTCAGGTCCTCATGGCAAAAATATGTTGAGTCAGCAAATAGCAACCACCCGTCCCTTACCCTACCATGTGTACCAAACAGTAGTTTGGGAGATGGGTTGTTACCTGGTTTCATGATTTTAGATGGTGCCACAATGATGAGAAGAACAGCTGGCTCTCCTGAACTGGGTTTGCTTTGGAAAAAATAATACCCTCAATAGGAAGAGGTCTGTAAAAGCTTAACCCTGCCCAGCCATCAGTCTCCATGTGCCATGATCTCTATGTCTAGTGTTCTAATCTTCCACCCACCCCATTGACTCTCCTTTAGTATCTCTAGTGTTCTAATCTCCCACCCAACCCATTGATTCTCCTTTAGTCTCTTTCTCTTCTTTGATTTCTCTCTATTCCTTCCCCTCACACCCTACTCTATCAAATTCCAAAGGATTCCTAGGTGCTTCTCTGTAGCTGAGGATTTTGTCCTCAGGGCCACTATAGGCTACCTGGCTTGATATGTGGAAGCCTGTGAAAGCCATCAAGGCCACCAGGTCACTCCCAAGCAGATTTCTCTGTATATCTGTCCTGTTCCTCTACACTGGGTGGTGAAGTTGAGGATGATATGCAGGCTCCCATTTTAGGTTCTTCTCTATCCTTGGTGTCATTCCTTCCCTTCTTTTGCCTATCTAAGGCCAGGGCAGTGTCTCTTAAACTTCCTGATTATTGGAGTATATAGATGAAAAAACAAATGCTAATATTGTTCTCTTTGCCCCTTACCTGAAACACCCTCCAGTCTTCTAATTCCAATAATTCCTAGAATTTGGATCTTATCTTTCTGGTGGAATACAACCCTCTGTCTACACCCTTGAACTATTCACATTGTCCAAATGTATTTTTCCCTTCTTGCCTGACCCTGAAACTCCAAACTGCTTCACAATTCTTACCCCATCTTCATGAGCCTCTCCCCTGCCACACCAATATCCAACACTTCTTACCGTAATCCGTGGTCCTAGCATGCTTGTTTTTTCCTTCTACAGTAGCAGCTCTCAGAACTTGACTGTTGGCAACACTTGTGTGAAATTAAATCTTCATATATCTGAAGGTTCCATTACATTTCATCTAGCCCTATTCAGTTTTGGAGGTGTTAGTTGTCATTATGGGCTTGCTATATCTCTGCTTCCCTGACTCTTCCTCCAACCTTTCAGGAGCCTGGAATTTCATCAGATGATTCTCTGAAAGAGAAGACTCAACTCACTCAAAAGACAGACTTACCTCATTCTCTTTTTATGCCCTTTCTTTTCAACATTGTTTCCTTCTTCCTCCAAAGAGAACTCCTTTTTTGGATTCACTCTCCAGCATTCTTGGCTTCTAAACTGGCATTCTGCACATGCCGCCTGAATGGGGGAGCCACTCTATCAGATTCTGACTCACTCCGGTCCATAATTTTGATGTCCACAGCAATGCTAGGTCCCACCACAAGCATTGGTTTGGGGCTAACTCCCTATAGCTCATCATGACCCATTGACAACTAGCCAGACACCACAACCCTGAAGGGCATAGGACTGCGGCTCTAGGGAGGGTGGTCAGTTTAAGTGGCCGCCAGTGACAATTTATCTCTAAACAGTGAGCTGTAAAACATAACATCGTGCTGAATCAAAGGAAACAGAGTCAAATTCCAAACCAATTTGATTTGCAACTTGGAATAAAAGCAACGTGTCTTGATTTAAATGTCAGGCCCACTGCTGAGTGATGATTTAATAACTTGTATGAGAGATTCTGTCACAGCAAATTCAACACTGGAATTGAGTGACTCACAGATAGAGTGTTAGAAATGATACAGAAGAGCACAAAAAGGAATAGGCTTATCTCAGGGCTCATCCAGAAGCTTTGCATAAAGCTAATTTGCAGTTAGAACCTCTTTTCTCCCCCTATCCTGCCACTGATCCTTCTCTTCACAGACACCCATGCATGGATATAGAGAAAATTTCTAGGTGTGATGTCATCTCCTTGCAGTATCTTCTAAGGACACAGACTTTTAAACAATTCTAGCATGGAATTAGAGTCAGTGCACTTAACCTGAAGGCAAGAAAGCAGTTAGTTTGGTGTTTCTCAAGGGACTTTAAGGACGCATCTGGTCCTAATGTGATGTCTTTAGCCAGGTACTTAATTATTTTTCCACATTTTAAGGGTTAAAGAGCTGAGACCTTGTGGAGTTAAAACATTTATTCAAATATTTATCCTGACTCCTTACTCCCAGGGAATCAGTGCTTCCTCCTCAATACCTTGTGAGATCTCTCCCCTTGAGCTTCCCTTGCCTTCCATGGGGTAACATACCAGAATGCTTGAGATTGACCATGCCTCAGTCCCAGTCTGCTTCCCAGGTCAAGAAGGAACCATGCATGGCTGTTCTTAAGGGAGGAAATTCCATTCTATTGGGCTAATCTTTTAGTCATCAAGATTTATTTTGAATAGAATTTAAAGTATAAATATCTCGTGTTTGTCTACATGAGGATTGCTCAACCTAGACAATATCAACACTTTTTGGCCAGATCATTTTTTGTTGTGGAGAACTGTTTTATGTATTATTGGATGTGTAGCAGTGTCCCTGACCTCTGGTAACTCTCTCTGCCTATATCCTCCATTTGCCTCCAATCTATTTGACACAGACCTTTCAGGTTAATATTTCCAGACAATACCTCTCACTTAGTGGTTCTCAATAGAAAGCAACCTCCCCTCACACCAGGGGACATTTGGCAATGTCTGGTGACATTTTTGGTTTTCACAACTTGGTGGGGAGGAAGAATAAGTTGCTATAGACATATAGTGGGTAGAAGCCAGGGTGTTACAGTGTACCGGAAAACCGCCCCCTGCCCCCGCCCCCACACCAAATAAACGTCCAACCCAAAATGTCAATAGCGCCAAGGTTGAGAAACCTTGCTCTAGCATATCGTTCCCTGCTCAGAAACTTTCCATTGTTTCACACTGCTTGTAGGAAAGATGACAGATTTCGTGGCCTCTCCTGATGTAGATTCAGTTTATTATTTTGTCAACTATAGCTCCTTTTTGGAAACAGCTCTGAATGTTATGCTTTCTCTGAAACATGTCGTGTGCTTTCTCACTCACATAACTTTGCTCACGCCAGCCACTCCCTCTGCCTAGAATGCCCACTTCCTACTACTAAAGCCAAGTTGAAATGTAGCATCTACAAAGGCTTACCTGAGCTCAAATTTTCCCGGCTGCAAATAATTCCTCCTTCCCTGGATATTCCTATAGTATTTTACACATATGTCTCTTAAAGCACTTATCATATTCATTCTACAATAGAAAATATGAACTGGAAGGGGTTTTTAGAATTCTCTTCAGTAAATCCTTCCACTAAAAGTAAAGGAAACTGAGGTCCAGAAAGGTGAAGTAATTGGCTGAAGGCATTGTATATTCTCGCAAGACTTGGACTGTAGTCATTTGTGTTCTTGGTTTCATTCTCCTAGCATGGTTGAAATGGATAATCATGAACTTTGAGTTAGGTCTGGCAGTCAAATTGCAATTCTGACACTTATAAGTGGACCAAGTCATTTACCTTTCTGAAACTCAGTTCCCTGAGCAGTAAATGGAAATAGTCATGGCTGTTATGTGAATTAAATGAGACTGTGTATTAAAAATGCCTAGCATATAGTCAGTACTCAATACGTGTTTGTCAGATGAAAATAAGGATCAATAGTAGTTTAAATAATGGGATTTAGGAATGGATGATGGTCCATAGGACTTCTCTAAAAGGCAACAAGAGGCAAAATATGGCAACTCATTGCCACCTGCTCCCTACTTTTGCACCCTTCCATAGACAATTTCCTCAGTGGGCCATCAGACCAGCATGCAAGTTTTCTATGGTGTAACTGAGTGCTGACAGTGGCTTTCCAAATGGTAAGGTAGTTCTTAAAAGGTCTGCTTTTTCTTTTTCTTTTACAGTGCCAATGATATAATCTCTTTTTTTCCTCTGGTAGATAACAGGTAGAGTTGTGGGGAGGGATGTGGATGGAAGATGTATTTCCCTTCTTTCTCCTTAGTTTCCTTTATGACAGCAGTCTGGGGCTTAGATGCCTTCAGAGGCCTAACAGGAATTTCTATGAGAGAGAATTCACAAGGCACTTGGGGTGGCAATAGGAGCACTTTAGTGTTGGCTCCTAGCTCAGTGATACCTGGTTCCGACTTCAGTGAGGTTTATTGGGGCCTTTCTAGCCAGCTCTTCACTCTGGAGCTGACCACTCTGTCAGTTTTCTTCCTGCCTAGGGCTTTGGGGTAATGGCATGCTATGCATTTATTCTCTTCATTCAGAGAAATGAGTCTTTCCCTGATCCCATGGGGCATGTACCTAATAGAAATATCCTTGCTACTCCAATGAGGGGATGACCTGACAAGCAGCTGAAGAAACAGAATGAGACTTCTGATGCCTTGTCTAGACTAGATTTGAAATAAGCTGGGGAGGATGAAGTTGCTTGACAATGGGCCCATCTCAGAGCTGGCTCCTGTCTGCTCTGCCAGGTGAGTACAGGAGATTTTTGTTGGAGGGGGTTAGAAGAGAAGCTCAGGTGAGTCTACTACAACTTGACTTAGGAGCCCTCCCTCCTTAGGGCTTACAGATCAAGGGCCCTCCCTGTAAGAGAAAAATGCTTTTGGGTGTGATGAAAAAAGACTGCAGAGGGCAGAGCACTGAATTGGGATTAAAGACACTTGGTCTGGATTTCTGCCTCTACCTCTCTGCTTCTGAGAGAGTTCCCAGGGCTATCACCGGAGCCTCATATTATAGTTTGTGAAGTAGGTGCAATAAAGTCTGCAGTCTTCTTCCCAGTGATGGCAGAAGTTGAAGGTTTTCCAGTTTCTGGAGTTTTCACTCTGTGAATTCTAAAACATTGTTCAAACCTTCCTACTTTGTGTATGTGAACCAGGGAGTGTGTGTGTGCGTGAGAGTGTGTGTGTGTTTGTGTGTGTGTGTCTAGGGGGAGGAGCAACAAGGAGGGGATATAGCTCTATAGGCTGCTTGTCTCTATATGGTATTCTTCAGTTTACTGTCTTCAGAGTCCACCATTGTTGTTCATGTTTAAACTACTTTGGAGATAGTTGAGCTCCTTTCTCAAAGGGGGCTTCTCTTTCAAATTTGCTCTTTCTGAGGTTTTCACTATTTTCATAGCTGCTGTAATTGGGCTTTCACCATGATTTTGGGTGGGACCACAGGAGTTCAGGAACTTTAGACTGCCCAGGTCTATTGGTAAAGTACTATTTCCTCTGAAGGACTGTAACACTTGACACTGGTCATAAGAGGGGATAAGGGATCCATTCACCCATTCAAGTAGAAAGGAAGGATACATGGTACTGTGAGAGCCTTGATGAGGGAAGTTGACTTAGGAAGGTCAGAGAAAACTTCACTGAAGAATAAATGATTATGTTTAGTTCTGAGGAATTAGTAAACATTGACTAAGTAAAGAAAGTATTGGAAAGTATATGCGTACACGTGCACATGCAGTAAATATTTTAGGCAAAGGAAACAGAATGTGCATAAGCCTTAAGGTACAAGGGATCAGGGCACATTCCAGAAAGAAATAAAATACTATATTGGCTGGTTTTTCCACTTTAATTCAAAATTTAAGCCATAGTTTTAGGTGTTAAGGGTTGAAAATGCCAATGTACTCAGCTTTGAAGTACTGTTAGGCTAAATCACACATACCGAAATGGTACCCACTGTGGATCGAGCACATGAAAGCATAATCATGAAAAGAAACAAATGCATCTGTACTATTGAGCCAACAATCTGGAAGAGAGGAAAGGGCAGATAAAAAAATGTGAAATGTAAATCTTTCTCCCAATATTTTGTCCAGCAGGTACATCTGTCTATGGAGTATATGGATACATTCCAGGAGGGCTACCTGGTTGAGGTGACATGAGCCCAATGGAGTGAATCAAGGGAGGGCTTCAAGCAGGTGCCAAGTTCTGGATAGTGTTCTGAGGAAGCTATAAATTGGTGAATAAGAGGAGAGAAGATGTTTCTGGCTGGAGAAACAGCATGAGACATGACTTGGTGGTAGACTGTTTTATTTCAGAGATGGGAAATGTGGGGATAAATTAGGCTGGCCCAAATGGGAAAGCGAAGCAGCCAAGCTTGGGCCCATCTTAGACTCTTTCCAGGACACACCAACTAATCAATTAAAAGCAGTAAAATTAAGGTTCACCAGGTAGTACGTGAAAATAAATAATTAGTTATTTGAATTTAGCCTTTAAAAAAATAAATTGTCATACAGATCAATCTTGATATCCTCCACTGACTGTAGTCAGGATTAACTTTCTTCAAGATTTAGATAGAGAGAGATAGGTGAAAGTTGCTGCCTATCTCTCTTCTCAGGGCCTCTCTGCAATTTTGTATCACTGGGACCCTACCATAATTTCTGGAGTCCTGTTTGCTTAAGCACTTTATTTTAGCAGTTAGTTACTTTGATACCTTGTAAAGTAATAGCTCTTATTTTTCTAGGCATTGACATTTTCTGAAGGATGGCTGAAAAGTCACAAATCTTTCGGACAAAGGAACCTGTCTCTGATGGAATAGCAGGTGGTGGGGTGGATGTTTTCGAGCAGGTGACCTTTCCCATTACCTTTTAAAGAGAAAACTACCCACTTCAAAGCTTGGCTTTGATTCCAATGCATATTTCTTTCCTGGGTGTTGAAAGGCTAGGTCAGGATAGAGACATGATGTGAGAGGGAGTCGATTTTATTTTACCTGTCTAATCCCCTCATGATGCAGGCAGCCCATGTACAGTATTCTATCACTGTGGTTCAAAGTGTGGAGTTTTGGAGTCATGATGAGTCAGCATTTGTATCTTTACCACTTGCCGGCTGTGTGGTTTTCAGTTGCCTCATCTTCTGTAGCTGCATGTGCCTCAGTTGCTTTGTCCTTTGTAAAACAGGGATAATAAGAGTACCTATCTCATATAATTACTGTGATGATCAATGAGGTATATGTTTAAAAAGCTTAGCATAATGCTTGACATCTTATCAAGTTGTTCTTGTCATCATTGTCATTAGCACTGCCACACGTACCACCCCCAGGCTCCTACTCTAACAAAAAAATAAAATCTTACAACCTCTTGCTAAAGCAAAGATCAGCAGTCAGCACAGAAGGAAAGAAGAAAATAGGAAGCCTAGGGTCATTCACTGTTTCCTATTCTCACCCTAACCATAGCATCCCAAAGAGAATGTATAAAAACTGTACTTTCTGGAGTCATTTCTATAGTTCATTACCAAAGAGAAAATATGAAAAGACAACCCAATCTTCATTCTCTGTCCCTGTTCTCACAGGTACCTGTCGGCTTGGCTGGGCCTATTACTGTGCTGGAGGTGGAGCAGCTGCAGCCATGTTGATCTGCACCTGGCTCTCCTGCTTTGCTGGAAGAAACCCCAAGCCAGTCATATTGGTGGAGAGCATCATGAGGAATACCAATTCTTATGCTATGGAGCTTGACCATTGCCTCAAACCTTGAGCTTTGAAAGAGGATTGGAGAGGGTGGGAAAGGGGAGGAGGGAGCCCTGAAAAGAGGTACTAAGGATTAGGCCATTTGTCATCTGTCATTAGTGTAGCCTAGTGTTTGCATGCGTTTCAAACTAATTGTCATTCATTTTCACTTATGTTCAAGCCAGTAGGTCACTGGCTGTTTATAAAATTCATCTAGAGGAAACATTTTCAGACATTTACCCAACTGGCAAGTCATGCTAACTCGAAGACCCAAAGTACCCCTTTATGCAAAATAGGATCCAAAGCTAAGGCTGGGTAAGAATAGTTGTGCAGGGAGGGAGCACGAGATGGGCAGAGCTGTTTTCTACCACTCCATTCACACAGTTCATTCCCAAGTATTTATTGTCACCCCCAAACATCTCTAGAGTACTACTGCTCAATTTTTGTGTCGTTATCAGGAGTATACCCTGGCTCTTCCTTTTTTTCCTCCTGCTTTTCTCTCCCCTCCCCCTCACCACCCCATTGTGGGGAAGCTTCAGGGGAGCAGGGAAGGGTGATTCCCAGTGGTGGGGAAAACAATAATCAAGGATATTTGCATTTAGCCTGGAGCCCCTTCCTCATTATGCTTTAGAATATTCATAGGAGTTCAATTTGTATTCCAGCTGGGTGATGAGCAAAAAAATAGATAGTAGCAAATATTCGCTCATCCTTTAGAGATAAAGAAATGGTGTTCATCAAATATACTGAGAATAGACTAGCATTTGTGCGGCACTCAATGAATTTAAATTCATGGTGACAGTGACAAGGATGTTTCTGCTAGATATTTATTGAAATTTCTATCAGAGATCATTTTTACTGACTAGGAAATCCACAGTGGCCTTTTACCCCCTATAGTCACTCTTAATGTGACATAAGTTCATCTGCCTGTTTCAAAGACTGTTCATCAAATGATCTCTCCTCCATCTGGGGCGAGTTAGCCACAAAAGAACACAGCACTGATGTCACCTAGGGCTGATGTATTTTTAGGCCTGGACTCCATCCCATCTGTGCTCAAGGTTGATAGATGGTGTAGAAGAACTTGGTGTCTCCTGGGGGCAGACTTTGTCTCGCTCCTCCCCCCCAGTTAATTCAGGCCAGCTCTATTGTTCCATAACTACAGCTATTGTTCCGTAACTACAGCTTTACGGAATGGGGAGGGCCCGTGATTCAAAAGGCCAGCTCATCTGTTTCTATTCTTAATAATTCCAGCATGGTTTTGGTACAGCCCTACCTAGAGGGATAGAAATAGAAAAAAACTGGCTTCAGAAGTTGTATGCTATCTCATGAGAGGTCAGAGTTCTTATATTGGCTTTACATAGGTAAGTGAATTTAAATGCTTCCTCCATCTATAGTTGATTCATTCATTGAGTCACTCATTTAGAAAACATTTCTTGAGCATCTTACTGTATGACACATTCTGTGCTAAGTTCTGGGGATAAAAGGACAAAGACAGTTTCTCACCTTAAAAGGGATAGTGGTGAGGTATTGAGAGACATGTCAATAAGTACTCATCAGTGTATTAAGTGCTAGAAAAGTGAAGAAGAGTAGCTAAAGGATCACAGAGAAGCCATTAAACCAACTTGGCATGAAAGGGTTCATGGGAAAGCATCCTAGCAAAGAAGATGGGTCTGAGAGATGAATAGCAGGAGCTTTGTCAGAAAAGGTAAAGAGTACACAAGATAAGCAATGATGGCAGCCAAGTCATGGAGACAGCATTAGAATGACATATGGGTATAAAAAGAGAGGTGGCAAAAGCTGAAGTTGAAAAGGGAAGCAGTAACCAGATTCTGTTGGACCCTTTACTCCAGAATAAGGCGTTTGAATTTTATCCTAAAGAAGGGTCATTGAAAGGGAAGTGACATGAACAAACCTGTAGCTTTCAAAGATAAGTTTGGCTAAAGTGAGGAGAATGAAAGAAAAGAAGAGAATAACTAGAGATATTTCAATAATCTCGGTATAAAACGATCAAGGCCTGGAGGAAGGTAGTGATTGTGAGGCTGGAGCAGACGGATGAATTTGAAAGAAGATATTTAGGAAGTACATGCCACAGGATTTATTGTCTAATGGATATGTGTATGTATTGGCAAGTGAAAATCTTGGGATGACCACTCTGGTATGTGGGCGACTCCTATCATGAGGATGGCAAATGCAAGATGAATAACAGGTGGTAGGGAACTGGTGATTGAATTCGTGTAAAGTATTATCTCCCTCATGGAACTGCATTAAGTGTTTAAGGTAAGGCCAACTTGAACATACCTCACTGGGAAGGAAGCAATGTAATGTGTTTGCAGCATCTCCTTTCTTTAAGAAAGATGACTAAGAACAGCTAAAACAAAAATGCAACTAGCTTAAACCTCAGTTTTATTGTGTAGACACAATAATGTAACTTTAATTTAGGAGGGCCCACTGTATAGATAATATGTCAAATATTTGAGAAAAGGCAGATAGCTCACTTCAGAAAAGGTAGTTGGATCAGGCGATCACTCTTCTCAGGCTAGGCAACCTTCTGGAATTCTGTAGGATAGACTTTGTCAAAGTGAGTGTATAAGTCAGAATCCTGCCAAGAAACAGATGGTATACTCAAGGAGTTTAGCTGAGATGAGCTTAGTGAAGGGACAATTTATGATGGTGTGTGCAGGGTTAAGGGAACTTACCAGTGATCGTGAGGCATAGAAAGACTATGAACAGTGAGGGGTTGTTATTATTATTACTCCTAACACTGAAAGGACAAAGGGAAGAAACAGTGTTATTGGCACCTGGTAAGTACTGCATATGTACAAGAGGGGCTGCCTCACAGGAGCTGTTGCTTCAGGTAACACAATATAGTCTCTGCCCAAATGCAGTAAGGAGGGAGAGAGGGGAATTAACACCCATATCTCACTCTCTTTCCACTCTTTGATCTCCTGCCAGTGCCTATCATTAGCCAGTCCCAGCCATATGGCAGCTGGCAAAGAAGCCTGTTGCAATAGCCCATTGAGGTCAGACTCCTTTGGCATAGAGCATGGCAGGGAAAGGTGGAGAATGAAGCTTGGGGTTATGAGGGGCCAATGGAAAATAACATTTCAGTGAGTGCTCTTAGCCATCAGACAATGCCATTGCCTTATGCACTGCTTCCCAGCAAGTATATGCTTTGCTTTCCTCCGTGGCCCAGATGCTTAAACACACTGTGAAGTAATTGGACACTGGAAAGGAGACTGAAGAGGAAGGGGTTAATTTGAAAGAACACTTTAAATAACTATCACCTTGGAGGAGTTAGTTGCAGGTGAAGTAAGTTGGAATGTTTTCTCCTCTTTTCCAATGAAAGGAAACTGGATTTAAAAGATATATATATTTTTTTCTGTGAAGAAACCAGGTCTGCAGGGGCTTATATTCAAAGAGGGATCTAGCCCCATGTTCAATTCAAATTAAAATTCCTCCTTGCCTATGTCTGGTTTCTTTTCTGCCAGGCCTTGTTTTTACATAGATGCCTGGCAAGACTTGGTTCTTTTCCCCGTGGCCTGGAGCAAACTTTTAGAAGCTAAATCTGTGTCTTGGGCTGCTATTGTACAGAAAGGAAGGACAGCCCATGGGTCAGGTGGAGGCTGAATGAGGTGAAAACCTAAGAGACTCTGCAGTTTGTCCCATGCCTAGCTGGCTGTCATGTTCCTTACCTGGGCATGCAGGCCGAGTGTCTAACTATGGGCCCATTCTGACCCTGGAACCACTTAGATCTTGGGGAGGGAGTGAGAGGTAGGAGGTGATTAATCTGGGCTAACTCACAGTCCATTTAGTATTTCATAAGAGCCCATTTTGCAAGATACTCCTTACAGAAAATAATCTCAGATGGGCAACAACTTCCCAATTGGCATGCTTTTGTGTCTAGAGGATTGAAATTTCTACACCTTGGCTAGCAAGTGTTAAGTCACTAGGGTATGTCTTCAGTGGTGCTGTCTCTCTAATGTCACACCTCATTACCTCTGCTCTCAGAGGAGTAGCTGCCTTTATTCACTTACAGCTGCTAGTGACTTCCAGGCAGTGGGTTCTGCCTTGTGGGAGTGAGCGTGTGACCTGAGCCAAGATGGAAAGGTTCTGGTCTCTGGGAAAGGAGTTCTGGCTTATGCAAGAGTAGATGACAATACAAAGTCTTGGCTGGATGAGGGAAAACCCTGTGAGGATGAGGGAATGAGGAAGCTTCTGGGAAGCGGAGGCTTTATAAATTTGTCAAACAAATTGTACTAAGGAAAGGTCTAGCTCCTTCAATATGTGATGGGGACCCTTTCTTCTGAGTCTGGCATTCACTCTCTGTAGAAACATTCATATTAATTTAAAGTAGTTTCAAGATGGTATTTGGTCCCTAGGAAGCCTGGTGATGGGAAAAATGGAACTTTCAAGAAAACTAATACTGAATATATTTTGTAAAGGATGGAAGGCATCCTACTTGGTGGCTTGAGGGGAAAGGTGTGCTATTTCTAAAACTCACAATCAATCTCCAGCCATACCCAGTAAAGCTTTCTTAGTAGACAGCAGTCAGGGCTCTTCCAAACAATCATAGCTACCTTGTGTCCTTGGTTAAGAGCATTTTCTTAGCTGCAGTGGTGCTGGAGTTGAAAGATACTTATTACTGGTCTGTCTCTCTCAGATGTAGAGAAATGCATTTTAAGCTTCATTTTTTCATTTACTTCTGAGATTTGGCTCTCCCAGGGAGATCTCCCAGATCTCTTCTCTAAACTCGTCAAACCCCCACTGAGTCCTCAAAGCTAACAGCAAATAAACAGTTGCTATGTGTGCACACAAATAATTTAGATTTTCATTATACAGAGCTGCTGATATGTTAGGAGGCAGAAGTAGGGGGAGACAAAATGCTAGGTTTTGATGGCAATGCCATATTCTTCTCCTTCCTCCCCCTCCAGAAATGAGGCCCAGAGAACAGTACTTGGGAGTCAGGGAGTGGCGGGGGCGGGGGGTATCAGGGCCAGCCAGCATCCACATTGGCAGGACCCTGATGTTGGCTCCCTTTCATGTAGTGTCTCTGCTACATGAAAGAGACATTAGAAGAGGTGGTAGAAACTACAGATGAGAATCAAAGCTGGTAGAAAGTTCAAGAGGGAAAAAGGGTAAATAAAGAAATAAATATCAGAACCACTCCAGAGAAACAGTATCTCCTCCCACTGTGGCTTATTAGAATTTCATTTGGGACACTTCGACTTTCTTTCGAAGATATCTCAGTATCTTCTGCACTAAAACATCGCCCTCCTAGGCAACATGGTAAAGTGAAGTCAGTCCAGGATTTGGAGTCGGACAAATCAAGGTTTGAATCTCAGCTTCAACATTTATTAGCTGTGTGTCCTTGGGCAAAGCAGTTAACTGAGCTTACTAACATTCTAAGATAACACTGGCTATTGACTCCACAATTCTCAGCAACTATAGAAGGAGTTAATCATTCGGTGGCCCCATTCATTTTAATTTGCATTCATTATTCTAACGTAGTGATTTTTAATCCTGGTTGACATTAGAATCTCCTGGGAAGCTTTTAAAAAATTTTGATGCTTTTGTCCATCCAGTTCACCTGAGTCAGAATCTGTAGATGCCACTACACCATACCACCCTCTCTTTATTTTTGCTATCATCTACTGACCTCCTAGTCATCCCTCATTCATAAGGACTTTAGCACCTGGCTCAGTCTCTTTTCTATTTTTATTTCTTTCATCCTTTTAGAAATTTCAACATCATGTGAACCACTCTTCCAATTTATTGGCCTCTAAACTCTTTGACTTCTTTACCTCCAATAATATTTTTTTTCTACCCAACCTTTGTAGCTCCCACTCTTGGCATCAACAATAAATACACAATCACTAAAGTCCTGATGTCAAATCTCCCATTCCTGACCAACACTCCTTATTCTTTCATCTCATGTTTTTTAACATCCTCACTCTACCAACTATTTGACCCCATCCTAGCTGCACAACTATAGTCCCTAGTTTATCATTGTAATCACCCCTTGCATAAATGTTCCACTCTTTTCCCCTCTTTAATTCTGCCATATATTTATCAAAAAAAAAAAAACCCTAGCTCTGGTTAAACGTAATAATTTCTCTGCTCGATGCTTGCACCAAGTTCTCAACTATTTAGAGAGAAAAACTAGCTACCCTTGCACCTTTTCCTTGTCTATTCTCACCCCCTTGGTGAGTTCATTCAATCTCATGGCTTTACCTGTTATCTATACCCTTGCCACACAAAGGGTGGGCTATGGTCCAAAAGTGTCAGTATCACATTGAGAATGTATTAGAAATTTAGAATCTTGGCTCCACTCCAGGCCTACTGAATCAGAATCTGCATTTTAACAAGATCCCTAAGTGATCATTTGCATTGAAGTTTGAGAGGCACTGATCTGCATCAATGGTTATCATCTTTGATTGCAAACCAGAATCAACTATGATTTTCTAGTGCCAATATCTACTTTCAGAAGCTCTAATTTAATTGGTCTAGGGTAGGGCCTGGATATATATAAATTTTGTAAGCCATCATGTGATTTTAATGTTCAGCATAGACTGACAACCACTGACTTAAGTACTGATGACTCCCAAGTTAATATCTCTAGGCCAAACGTCTCTGAACTTCAGGCTCAAATGTTCAACTACTTACTCCATGTCTCTACTTGGATGTCTAGTAGACTTGACAGAGTGTACATATCCATAACCAAGATCCAAATCTTCCAATCCTAAACCCATTCCTTGTAATCATCCGCATCTTACTAACTAAAGGGCACTATACTTACCGGGTATCCCCTTCTACCTCCTTGGGTGGCCCTTCTCATCCTTTTTTGGATCATCTGCCTATGTTCAACCTCCCAGTGTTGAAATGATCCAGGGTACATAGCTCCTCTTGATATCTAGAATCTCCCCGGGTGATCTCATTTACATGCTGATGATGCTCTGATTTAAACATAGTCATGTTGCTCAAATTTAACCTGTGCAACAGGAAATTATTAGTTTTCTCCTCCAACCGGACCAGCGCTTCTGCCAAAACCTGGGAATAATCTCTGATGTTTTTCCTTCCCTGGGCTGCTACCTTCAATCCATGTGCAAATCTTAACAAGTCTACTTCCAAAATATATTCCTTACATACACATTTCTCTTATCTCTACTATTACAACTCTAAGACATCAATGACAAAAAAGTTTTAGCAAACTGAGACTAAAAAGGAATATTCTGGCCAGGTGCAGTGGCTCACGCCTGTAATCCCAGCACTTTGGGAGGCCGAGGCAGGTGGATCACGAGGTCAGGAGATCAAGACCATCCTGGCTAACACGGTGAAATTCCGTCTCTACTAAAAATACAAAAAATTAGCCGGACGTGGTGGCGGGCGCCTGTAGTCCCAGCTACTCGGGAGGCTGAGGCAGGAGAATGGCATGAACCCGGGAGGTGGAGCTTGCAGTGAGCCGAGATCACGCCACTGCACTCCAGCCTTGGCGACAGAGCGAGACTCTGTCTCAGAAAAAAAAAAAAAAAAAAAAAAAAAAAGGAATATTCTACCCTGGTAACAGATATCTATCAAGCCTCTAGCAAACATTGTACTAAATAAAAAAAAAAAATTTAGAAGCATTCTAGTTTAAAACGGAAAAAAAGGACAAAGATATTTCAGCTCACAATTGCAACAAAAAGTATAGGGTACCTAAGACTAAATCTTACAACAGATGCGGAAAAGTTATAAAGCAACATGGGAAAAGACAAAAAGGATTCATAAATAGGTTTCATGAATGGAAAGACTTGAGATCTTTTTTAAAGCATGTCAGGTTTTTTTCAGAATGAATTTATAGATTCAATGCTGTTCCAATAAATATTCTATCTTTTTTTAGTGTAAATTTACATGCTCATCTTCACATTTGTGTTCAGATATCAAGACTTAAAGCTATAATGATTAACAAGTGTGGTAGTGACACAGAGATGAACAAATGGATAAATGGAACAGAATAGAGGATCAAGAAACACACTCATGATTATAAGGAAACTAGATAGATATGATAGAAATAGCATTATTAATCAATGAGGGAAGGATAGACAAATTCAACAAATGATAATATTTCAGAAATGAAATTATATCCCTAAAACACTCCATTTATAAGAATCTTAATTCCAGATGGATTAATGACCTAAATGTGAAACAATTCAAACTTTGAAAAGATAACCTAGAAAAAATATTGTTTTGACTTTAATATAGAAAGGAACTTCTAAAAAAGACACAAAAGGCACAGCCCATAAAACAAAAGAATGATACACCTGACTAAATTAAAATTTGAAAACGTCTGTTTAATGAAAAGGTCAGCTTGACTTTTCTGGTCCCCTTCTGTTGGGAGTGGGCTGTGTGACTAGTTCTAGCTAGTGG
Source organism: Pongo pygmaeus (assembly GCF_028885625.2). NCBI lineage: Eukaryota > Metazoa > Chordata > Mammalia > Primates > Hominidae > Pongo > Pongo pygmaeus. Next base: position 116,855,483 of record NC_072396.2, on the reverse strand, counting down.
GTTGTGAGCAGCAGTGATGTGTGCCACTTCCAAGCTGGATTATTAGTATTTGCCAGTGTGAGCCCTTCTAGAGATCTCCTTTCCCTCTCCCATGGCGACACAAAGTACTCTTGTTGAAAACAACGTGGATCCTGGAGTGAGGAAGCACTCCCAGCCAACTAATGGTGCACCTGTGATCAAAAAGATACATTTGCTACTTTAAAAAGCCTTATTAATGAACAGTATCATAAGCAAAATGAAAGGGTAAGCCTCAGAATGGGAGAAAATATTTGTAAAGCTAAAGCTAATGAAGGATTAATATGAAAACAATTTAAAGAGCTACAAATCAATAAGGAAAACATAAATAACTCAATAAAAATAAAACACAGGCAGAGGGTATGATTGAGTAATTAACTTAGGAGGAAACTTGATAGGCTGCTTAACTACCTAAACTCAGGGAAATACAAATTAAAGTAACAAGAAGATACAATTTGTATCCATAAGTTAGGTAAAAATGTAAAAGGCCATTTACAGCAAGTGCTGGAAAGAAATAAGAACTGTCATCATTGCTGGCTCAAATATAAATTGGCATAGACACTTTGGAGAAGAATTTTTCAATATCTTGTAAAGATGAAGATCTAGGTGTATATGTAATTTCACCTCTATGAATTTGCTGTGGAGAAACTCTAGCACAACAGCAGACAAAGACATTTACAGTTATGACGGTCAATGTCATTGATATCTGGAATAGAAAATGTCAAATATTTACCAGTGGGAGAATAGAAAAATAAATTCGATATATTTATTTAATGGAAGTTAAAATGAATGACTTGGAGTCACATGTGTGAATGCATCTAAAAATCATAATGTTGAGTAAGTAAAGCAAGTTGCAGAATGGCTTCAGAGTATACCTTTTCCATAAAGTTTGAAAACATGTAAAACAATACTACATATTTGTTATGGAATATATTTTTGTTCATCAAGTATTCATGCCGCCTCACACTACATCTTTTGGAAGAGTATAGTTTCCCAGTCTATTGATGCCTTGGCCATGAGATTCACTTTGTCCAGTAGAGTATTTGGGTAGAACTGATAATGTAAGAATTCTGAGTCAAGGCCTTAAGAAGCATCATATTTTTGTTTTGTTTCTTTGGGAGTTTCTGACCTCCACAATGAGAAGCACATGTCACCTGAGACTATCCCTTCAGTTTCAGCCTCAGAATGAAAATACATGAATGATTGCTGCCCCAGCTGACATAGAGACCTGGGAACAAGAGAGTAAATGCTTGTTGTTGTATGATACTAGGTTTGAAATACATGAAAAACTGAACTATGCAATGTTCATATGCCAGAACATATGTAATGTATGTGTATGTAATACAAACAGGAATAATAAACAGTAAATAATAAAATAATAAACAATAAATTCAGGAGAGTGGTTATTTTTGAGGAAGGAAACAAGGAATCCTTATCCTTCTTTATTTTGTTTTATTTTTCTTCACAGCATATTTATTTATTGTTTCTCTCTCCCTCCCACTGAAATGTAAATTCTACAAAATCAAGCAATGAGCCTTATTTGTTGACTGCTCTGGTGCAGGCATTCTACTGGCACACAATAGGCACTCAGTAAACATTTGTTGAAAGAATGAGACTGTTTATTCATCTGTAGTAGGGACAATACTAATTGTCATGAAGGATTATACTAAGGGTTAAACAAGATTATACCTGAGAATTTGCATCATATTGAACCTGGCATCTACCCACTCAATTATGTCAGCCTTTTTTCTTTTTCTTTTTCTATTCTGGATATGTGGTTTCTCTGTTGAACTATCTCAATAATGTACAGAGCGCTTTGTAATGTGTAAGGTGTAGACAAGAACTGTTTCTTAACTGTGCAATCTCTAACAAGATATTTAACCTCTGTGTTCCTGATCTGTAGACTGAGGATAATAATACCCATCTCATATGCTGGTTGAGAGTATTAAATAGTGTAATGATATGAAGCACTTAGCATGGGGCCTGACACATAGTAAATGCTCAATAAACATTATTTATTTATTATTACTACTACAAAATAGACAGTTGCCTATGTGGTATCAGTTCAGGAGTATTTGGCAGGCTGCTTTACTAAAATAATATCTTCCACACCAGCTTGTCATTTCCATCTCTACTTTTACTATTATGGAGTTATTCTTTTGGTTTATGCCTTGTTCATTCCAGCTACTTCTTACAAGCTTCATTGGGAATATGCTCCCAATAGTTTCTTGTGCTTAATATTATGTGATATCTTATTTTCCTCTACTCCTGGACAGATGGGCAACATAAGGACTCCAGGGAAAGGTTTGGGAAGAGAAGTGAAGAAATGCATTCCAGAGGCAACCTTGGGCTATTTGTCCCTTTTCCTTAAGGATGGCCCTGTTCACAATTGCCTGTAGTCATCAGTCTGTGTCTCAGCAGGAGCTAACTCTCTAGCTTCTGCTCTTTATGATATAGGTGAGAGATTAGTAATCTATGAGAACTGCTTTCTCTTAGGGTTCCGAAGTGTTCCATGTTCTGAGGACTATCTCTTGCTGTACTATCTTTTATGTTGCATCATCTCTCCCACTTGTTGGGGACTTGCCAACCGAAACCATACCCAAACTCAGTATACAGGTGCTATTGTCAAGACTTCTTCTTGGGCCAGGGGATATTATCCTTAGCTCTCCTTATTATAAGGCTGCATTATTTAGCTCATACTGTACTTGATGGCTATGTACTTAGGAATCCTTGAAGTATATTTGAAAATAATTGTGATCGATATGCAAACATGTACAAAAATTTCTGAAAATGCCCATAACTTGTTGGCTTTTTTAAAAACAACCTTCTTAACATATACTTTATACATCATAAAATTTACCTGTTTTAAGCATATGATCAATTTATTCTCAGTATATTCATAGAGTTGTGCAACCATCACCACAATCCAGTTTTAAAACATTTATGATTGGATTCCAAATGTATTCCTTATACCAATAATCAGTAATCTTGTTGGGAATCCTGGAAAATGTCTAAAATTTAACTACATTGGTTTATGGAATAAGTGGCCTCCAACAAAATGATACAAATAAATTTACATAGTATCAATACAATTTCACCATCAATCTTTTCATACAATTAAAATGCATTTAATGACATATGGGGGGTGGAATGTCGGAATCATGTAAAAAACTGACCAAATTGGATATTTCCATGAAGGTTAGTAACTACATTAGGATCAGTAACTGCTAACTGCCACAAAAGAAAACCAAAGTTTCATTAATCTCAACACAACAAAAGTTTATTTCATCAAGTCTAATGCAGGTTGGTGGGGATTCTCTTCCAAGCAGTGACTTGGGGATTAAGGCTCCCTTCTTTCTGTGATACCACCATCTTCCTATATAGCGTCTAAGACCACAACGGGCAAAGGGAAAGAGGGATGAGGAACACCAGCTCTTAACCTCCTGGACCTGGAAGTGGTACACATCACTCCCATTGGTCAGAACTAGCTACATGGCCCCAGCCCAAAGGCACGTTTGAGGAAGGTAGGTTAATACATCGATCACTTAGTGAGCAATTTCTCAGCTATGTTGGTGTAGGGGCAAAGACGGAGAGCTTTCCCCTTCATCCTATGAAAGTTCACTGAAAATGAACTGACAATAGGCAAATTAATATGAAAAAAGGCATACATATTTAGTTAATGTGTGTAGCACAGGGGAATCACAGAATGAGTACACCATAACCCAGTGGGGTACAGAAGCATATATACCCTTCTTCATAGGGGAAGGGGAGATGAGGGTTGTTGGAGTAAATGTTTTTTTAGGGGGAATGAATGGACCCAGTGTTCAGACAATGGTTAGTAAATAATTATTTTTGGGAATTGAATGGGATCTGAGAACAGACAATAGTTTGGGACAAAGTTCGTCTGGGCTCTATTATAGGTGTGGTGTTTAATTTTCAGTTTCTTTCTCTATGACAGGAGTTTTAATCTTCTCTAGTTAATGAAATTTCAGGGAAGAGATTGAAGGCAATTGTGTTATTCTTTGGGGGTCCAGTTTTAAAGTAGATAAGGGAACATCAGAGAACAGCCTCATTCTGTGCTTTGGAAGAGATAGAAGATTGAGAGAAAGGGAGGCAGGGAAGGTCAGAGGATCTTCGAGTCTGCTTTTTCAGTTTAGCATGTCAAAGTGCCATACTTTGGGGTATTATTTCTTGAGCCCCCAAAGTGGTCAAGCCTGTGATGCTTTATTCTTCTTTTGGTCTTTCCTCAAGCACTAAGAATGACTGCAATATCTCACAATATTATGATTTTACATTCTTCACTTCTAGAAATTAGATTCACTCTTGGTCATTTAAAATGTGCAGTTCTCATGTATGCCAGCACTTCAAGTAAAATTTTTTTAAAAATGTGCAGTTTCAGCTAGACTGCAAGTCATCATTCACCAAGAGGTGATGCAAGTCAACATACTTGCCCTTCAGCCTGCAAAATCCTTATCCAAGATTGTTTGTTCTGCACAATAAAATGCTTATCAATTCAGTGAGATTAATTCTTTATAAAATTAATATATTTATACCAACAGATATCATATTTTTATGAATCTTTAGATTGTCATCCATCACTTAGCTAAGTAACCAATGATTTTGGTCATTATTTGATTACCCTTATTTAGTGTCTGTGGTAAGTGTAATGAGGGGATCTCTTTTTTTGTCCTCTAATCTTCTTTTCCTAAATTCTTGCCATAGTCAATAATATCTAACAAGAACGTACTCAAGGTCAAGAACCTAGAAATGAAAGCTGCCAAAAAGGCCAGAAGACATGGTTCCAAACCTGGCTCTGCCTCTAATTAACTGTATGATGTTGGGCAAGCCTCAACCTCTCTGAGTCTCTGCTTCTTTATCTGAAAAAAATTATAAATTTTAATGTCTGCTAATGAAAATGAGTGGTCAGTATAGCCTTCAGAGAACAACCTTGTAGCCTCTGTTGCTAGCTAACTCTCCTTTCCTGCATTCCAGGGGTATATTAGTCCATTCTCACACTGCTATGAAGAAATACCTGAGACTCGGTTCTGCATAGCTGTGGAGGCCTCAGAAAACTTACAATTATGGCAGAAGGCACCTCTTCAGAGGGTGGCAGGAGAGAGAATGAGTGCTGAGCAAAGGGGAAAGCCCCTTATAAAACCATCAGATCTCGTGAGAGCTCACTCACCATCATGAGAACAGTGTGGGGGGAAACTGCCCCTATGATTCAATTATCTCCATCTGGTCCTGCCCTTGGCACATGGGGATTATTATAATTAAAAGTAAGATTTGGGTGGGGACACAGAGCCAAACCATATTATTCCACTCCTGGACCCTCCCAAATCTCATGTCCTCACATTTCAAAACAATCATGCCCTTTCTACAGTTTCCCAAAGTCTTAGCTCATTCCAGCATTAACCCAAAAGTTCAAGTCTGATGTCTTATCTGAGACAATACAAATCCCTTCCACCTATTAGCCTGTAAAATCAAAAACAAGTTAGTTACTTCCTAGACACAATGGAGGTACAGGCATTGGGTAAATACACCCATTCCAAATGGGAGAAATTGACCAAAACAAAGGGGCTACAGGGCCCACGAAAGTCTGAAATCCAATAGGGTAGTCATTAAACCTTAAAGTTCCAAAATTATCTCCTTCGACTCCATGTCTCATATCCAGGTCACGCTGATACAAAGGTGGGCTCCCATGGCCTTGGGCAGCTCTGCCTCTGTGGCTTTGTAGAGTACAGCCCTCTTCCCAGCTGCTTTCACAGGCTAGTGTTGATTGCCTATGGTTTTTCCAGGTGCATGGTGCAAGATGTCAGTAGATCTACCATTCTGGGGTCTGGAGGATGGTGGCCCTCTTCTCACAGCTCCACTAGGCAGTTCCCCAGTGGGGACTCTGTGTGGGGGCTCCAACCTCACATCACCCTTCCACACTGCCCTAGCAGAGGTTTTCCATGAAGGCTCTGCCTATGCAGCAAATTTCTGCCTGGACATCCAGGCGTTTCCATACATTCTCTGAAATCTAGGCAGAGGTTCCCAAACCTTAATTATTGACTTCTGTGCACCCATAGGCCTAACACCACATGTAAGCTGCCAAGGCATGGGGCTTGCACCCTCTAAAGCAATGGCCTGAGCTGTACCTTGACTCCTTTTAGCCACAGCACTGGAGGTGAGGGAGCTGGGACACAGGGTACCATGTCCCAAGGCTGCATAGAGCACGGGGGCCCTGGGCCTGACCCATGAAACCATTTTTCCATCCTAGGCCTCCAGGCCTGCGATGAGAGGGGCTGCTGTGAAGGTCTCTGACATGCCCTGGAGACATTTTCCCCAATGTGTTGGTGGTTAACATTTGGCTCCTCATTACTTATGCAAATTTCTGCAGCCAGCTTGAGTTTCTCTCCAGAAAATGGGTTTTTCTTTTCCAAACTTTTATGCTCTGCTTCCTCTTGAATGCTTTGCCGCTTATAAATTTCTTCTGCCAGACACCCTAAATCACCTCTCTCAAGTTCAAAGTTCGACAGATCTCTAGGGCAGGGGCAAAATGCTGCCAGTCTCTTTGCTAAAGCATAGCAAGAGTCACCTTTATTCCAGTTCCCAACAAGTTTCTCATCTCCATCTGAGACCACCTCAGCCTGAACTTCATTGTCCATATCACTATCAGAATTTTGGTCAAAGCAATTTGATAAGTCTCTAGGAAGTTCCAAAGTTTCCCACATTTTCCTGTCTTCTTCTGAGCCCTCCAAACTCTTCCAACCTCTGCCCATTACACAGTTCCAAAGTTACTTCCGCATATTCGGGTATCTTTACAGCAACACCCTACTACCTCAGTACCAATTAACTGTATTAATCCATCCTCATGCTTCTATGAAGAAATATCCCAAACTGGGTAATTTATAAAGAAAAGAGGTTTAATTGACTCACAGTTCTGCATGGCTGGGGAGGCCTCAGGAAATTTACAATCATGGTGGAAGACACCTCTTCAGAAGGTGGCAGGTGAGTGAATGAGAGCCGAGCAAAGGAGTAAGCCCCTTATAAAATCATCGGATCTTGTGAGAACTCACTCACTGTGACGGGAACAGCTTGGGGTGAAACCGCCCCCACGATTAAATTTTCTCCAGCTGGTCCTGCCCTTGACACATGGGAATTATTACAATTCAAGGTGAGATCTGTGTGGGGACACAGAGCCAAATCATATCAAGGGGTTTCTTTTCTGAGAGCTCTGTTCCCGAGATTCCAGTCCTTCCTTCAGTTTCTGTGGTGCTTCTCTTCAAACGTGTTTGTGGAGATTCTGACTTAATAGGTCTACAGTGAAGTCTAGGAATCTGTTTTGCAACAAGCTCTGGAGGGATTTTGGATTATTAGCCAGGTATCACTGCCAGATTATCACACTTCACTATTTCGTACAGACTATGTAGAGTTGTCCCTCAGTATCCAGGACCCCTTCAGATACCAAAACATATGTATGTTCAAGTTCATGATATAAAATGACATAGTATTTGCATATAACCTACTCATATCCTCCTGTATACTTTGTGTATCTCTAGATTATTTATAATATGCAATACAATATAACTACTATGTAAATAGTTGTCATACTGCATCATTTAGGGAAAAACAATAAGAAAAAAATTGTACTTTTTTTCAATATTTTTGATCCATGGTTGGTTGAATCCATGAATGAAGATCCCATGGATATGGATGGCCAGCTGTACTTCTAACATGAATAGGAATATCTGGTTCAAGGTAAATGCCAATTAGGAAAATTAAATGTACATGATCTCTATTTTGATTTCAGCTTATTGTAGATTAAAATGTAAATTGTGCTCTTACAGTTTTCATTGGTTCGTTAAATTTACTTATACTTTCATATTCCCAGTCAAATGCCGCAATGCTGTTTCAGCCCCCCGTCCCCAAGAATGCAAAGTTTTTTTTTTTGTCTGACCCTTATATATTTCATCTTTCCTTTCTAGGTCAAACATGCTGTCATTACTTATACAAAATTCTGATGCAGTAGCATTCCAGGTTCCTAAACCAAACTCTGAACTCTTTGGCAAACAACTTAAGAAAAAAAGCATTTCTCATTGTTATGCAAGCTTTCCTCCTCTCTCTGGCACTACAGTTCCCCACAGATCTCTAAGCTCTTTCACAGTTCTGCTCTCTCAGCCAGCACCAGCCCATCTCCACACCATACTTTTAGGTCTGAGTCAGCGGTCCTATAGAACATTAACTCATTAACAACACAATTGTCCCTTACTTCTGAGCTCTCACCTGACTAGGGTTGTTTCAGTTAGCGAATACGGTGAAGGACTTTTTTTTTTTTTTTGAATTGCCATTCTTTTTACAGGGTACTTGGGAAGCTCAAGGGAATCCATAAAAATGTACTCTATGATAGATATAAAGCATAACTCAAATATAGAGTGGAGGTATAAATGGGTGCCATCCTCTATAATTTATTCTTCCTCCATTTATTTTAGAAAAAAGCTAGAAACCTCATACACCTTAAATTTCAAGGGCATTTATCATTTGCATTGCTGGCATACTACCATCCAAACATAATCATATGTATCTTCCATCCCTACTGGGTTCTGGAGAATTATGCATATTTCTTTTCTTCTGTAAATCTTCATAGCAATACAGATATTAACCCCTACTCAACCTCATTCCCAGCTGCGCCACTAACTCTAACCTATCCTGCTTTCATGTCTTCAGTCACTGCACTATCTTCTCTGAATTTATATTTTATACTGTCAGATGGGACCACAGTTAGAAGCTCATTTTGTTTCTAAATGATGGGAAAGTCACGAGCATTGAGATAAATAGAAGTATTAATATTTTCAAAGTCAACAACTCAAAGAGATTTGGGGTCCGAGGTAGCTTATGAAATGTGAAGGGCCACCACACAGTGCCCCACACTATTGAGCACTTTTGTAAAAACCAACCAACAAAAATGGTTTCTATTCTTTGGACAGCCATGAAGGAAAATTTGTTCACAAAGTAGTATTCTAACATAGCTGTAAATGCAGTCACTGTTTTGTGGTTTAAGCTCAAGGACTACACTGGTTTCTGAGATGGTGGGATCATTATATTTCCAGAGTGATGACAAGAAAAGAAGAAGTTGGGGGAAATTTTGACTATTGCTGGCTCCTAGATATGTACTCGTCTATGGACTCACAGGTCTGCAAATCTGTGCATGGTGATAAGCGGGGGTAGAGAGCATTTGTGGGTGCACACATATATACAAGTTTCCTTTTATTACTTGTGGTAGGTAGAATTCTAAAAATGTACCCCTAACCCCCAGCCAGGTGCCACTCCCTAATAAGCTGACATATCACTCCTGTGATGACATTACATCATATGACACAGTTGACTTCCAGATAGAAAGATTATCTCAGTAGTCCTAATCAAATCAAGGAGCCCTTAAAAGCAGAAAACTTTTTTCCAGCTGGTGTCAGAAAGGCAGGCAGAAGGAGAAGTCAGAGAGATTCAAAGCATAAGAAGGAATTAAAGTGCTGTTACTGATTTCAATATGGAGGAGACCACATGAGAAAGAATGTGGGTGGTCTCTCAGAGCATAGATTGGCTCCCCTGGCTGACAGCCAGCAAAAAAAATGGGTACTTTCAGTCTTGCATCAAACTGAATTCTACCACAGCCACATGAGTTTAGAAGAGAGCTCTGGGCCTCTAGATGAGCATGCAGATCAGTTGATAACTTGATTTTAGCCTTGTAAGACCCTGAACAGAGATTCCAGTTACACCATTGCTGCACTTTTGAACTACAGAACGATGAGCTAACAAATGAATGCTATTTTAAGCCACAAAGTTTGTAGTAATTTTTAGGCAGCAATACAAAACTAATATATTATTGAATTAGTCTTTTCCCTGGATTACAGAGCTCCTGAAACCATAGATCATGTTATCTCCATGGGAAAGACCCACTGTCCCTCATGCAAAGTCTTGTGTTCAGGAAGTACTCCACAACTGTTATCTGTTAACAAATAAGGTCACTGAACCAGGTGCAATTGCTTAGTGTGCTCATTGACTTAGAGCATAATTGAGCTGATTCTGTGGTTCACAGTTACTATTAAACTGCTTACTAGCTAGAAGGTGAGGGCCACAGAACTAAGGGGTTCAGCTTAGGTTTTCTCTCCACTCTATAAAAGACAGGAAGTGTTCTTCAGGCACACACAAGACTAATAGTCACATCGTGTGGCCTTAAATAAGCCAGACTGGGCTTCCTCTGGGATCAGGGAGATGATATCAGAAATAAAAATAAACCACAAGGCACTTGCGGCCCTCGTTCTTGGGCTGATGAGGAGCCAGATAATGAAGTTACACATTTTAACGTGATCATGAGAATGAAAAAGGGCTCACTCCTCTCTCAGTTTCCATTAGGGACTTTGTCCAGAGAAAAGCTATATTAACAGGTGCTTTGCAAAATGTAGCTTCCTTCCTGTTCTCAGCAGGGAGGGCATCAGTGCCGCTCTAATGCTTGATCATCCTTCTTTTCCACCTCTGTTCATTCCTTTTCTTCCTTTTTCCTTTCCTTTCCCTGCTTCCTCTTCCTAATTTTATTTTTTGTTATTGAGCTCTTTAGTTGCGAGAGTGAGAGCCCCAGCAGCACAGAAAAAACCTCAGCCTTTTAGAGTGAGATAAATGCCCTTTATTCTTATTTGAGATTCTCACTGCCTAGAATGTAAGTGTAGAAAATAGAACAGTCTAACAGAAGCAGAGAGCAAGACCTTTTTCATGGTGTTTGAAAAAGACTAGAAAAAGGTAGCAGAAAGGAAGATGAGGTGACTCTGTTCCCATCTCTCAGCAGTCATTCAGTCAACGTTTCTGGAGTGCCATGACATTTACTCTCATTTCATGTCATTAAACAGGGTATGAAGTAGTTTCAGCACAAGTGTAGATTATGCAGAGACATTTGCTGTCTGTTCTTGGGAGCCAAGGGAAACACAAGATTTGGTCCCTATCCGTAAGGAACTAATAGGGCTGCCAGGCAGCATAGAATCCATATATGAAAAGGACATGTGGAAGACGCAGATGGCCCCAGGATAATGCAGAAGAACTAGAGTGATAGGGTATTCTGGCATTGGAGAAGAGTAGAAGGGATGTGATTTAGTAGAAGTGGCAGTGATGGTTATAGAGGAGCAGAGGAAGGTTTTTTGTGGCAGGGGATGGGGAAGGAGTGCAATGTAGTCTCATGGATGCAGGGTGAAGTTGGAATGAACATTCTTTATGCCTAGTTGTCACAGTACTCATGTTGTTATGGACCAAATTGTGTCCCTTACAAATTCATATGTTCAAGTCCTAAATTCTAGTATCTCAGAATGTGAGTGTATTTTGAGATAGGGCTTTTAAAGAGGTAGTTAAGGTTAAACGAGTTCATATGGATGGGGCCCTGATCCAATATGACTGATGTCCTTATATTAATAAAAAGAAGAAGAAACACCAGGAATGTGCACACACAGAGATAAGGCCAAGTGAGGACACAGTGAGAAGGTGGCTGCCTGGGAGTCAAGGAGAGAGGCCTCAGGGGAAGCCAAATCAGCCAACTCCTTGATCTTGGACTTCCAGCCTCTAAAACTGTGAGAAAAAAAACATCTCTTCTTTGAGCCTCTAGTCTATGGCATTATGTTATGGCAGCATGAGCCAATACACATGTGAAGGAAGATTGTTCTCAGTGCTGAATGGGGGTTGCTCTAAATCACTTACTCTCATGGTCAAAGCTTTAAGTGGCCTAACAGTAATGGGTGTGTCAGCACTTGAGGAGACAGGCAGGTTCTGGCAGGACTCTTAGCTGGGTGACCTTCTGTAGGTCATGTTGCTTATCTGGGCCATTTTTGTCTCTTTGGTAAATTAGGAAATTAATAAGAGTGACTTGCTAATGCATAGATACAAAGTTCAAGCTGGAGATCATAATAACTTTTGTAGATTTTTCAAAATACTCACGCTCTACTGCTTTGCTCCCCGCCCCTGCTGAGAATCCCTAGTTTTTATTATTTTATTTTATTATGTTACGAACACTTAACATGAGATCTAGCGTCTTAAAACATTTTAAGCTAAGTGAAAAAAGCCAGACACAGAGCCACAAGTGCTGAATGATTTCACGTATACGAGGTATCTAAAATAATGAAATTCATAAAACCAAAGACTGGAATGGTCATTATTAGGTGCTATTGGAATGACGATATGGGGACTTATTAATCAACAGGTATAAAGTTTCAGATAAGTAAAATGAATAAGCTCTAGAGAATCTGGCTTTTGTACTGAAGGTCATTTAAGGTCAGTCAGTCTACTAGTCTTGCATACCCATGCACCCCTATTTCCTATTATTGATAAGTTGCCTAGTCTTAAAAGGACCAGTACCTTCTGCTTTTTGCATGGCTCAAGAACTTATCCCATCCTATGCTACCACCATTAAGTGCTAGCAGAGTGATAAATGCCTCTTTTGAGGTGAGAGTTGAGGTGAATCATGAGAGTGGGAAGTTGGGGCTCTCAGAGCTATCAGCTAGCTGAGATTGTTCAACAGGTAAGATGCAGTATAGGAAACACCAATGCCTTCACCTTCTGCTTTGTGTTTACTTTTAGGAAAGATGTCCCTAGCTCTGGAGGATGTGGTATGAAATTGTGAGGCTTCTCATGGTCAGAGAGAAGCCCCCATCCTTAGCTCCCTTTGTTTCCCATTAGCTGAGCATGCATGTCTTGGTTGTAGTTTTCCATTCAGACAGTCTGAATGTGAGTGTGTGCATAGGGGCCAGGGACCTAAGTGTAAGAATGGAGTTTCCAGCTCATGGGTACAGACTTCCTTGCCTCTTCCCTGCCACAAAGCCCAGTTACATCGCCTGACCTGTTCCCAAACTCCATTACTCAAATGCCCACACCATCTACCTGATGTGGGGAGGGAGGCAGTCCTAGAACCCCCTGAAGCCCATACTAGAAATCCTGAGTGCAGCTGAATAAGTGGCAGAATGATTGAGCATCTCTTTCTTCTGCTTTGATCAGCCTCTAACCCAGGCAGGAGATTTATTTCTGTTGTCAATGTTATTTCAGGGCTCAGAAACCAGTTGTCTACCTTGCTCTCCAGCCAATCATAGGCAGGGGTAAAGAGGGGAATGGCAGACAATAAGGTCTGCTGGGGATAGTGCAAGTTATTTTGAGCTTATCTTATTCTTAGCCAGCAGCCTGGGGCGTCGGTGTCTGCATATGATTCAGTTTTGCCTGGTGGTGGTGGTGGCAGCAGTACTCTTTGCTTCAGGTGCTTGACGTTCAGTATTACAGAAATGAATTATGGGAAAAGCAGTTTCCTGATGCTAACACAGTCTCCCGGTAGACTCCTGAAGGATCAGGAGGAAGATTTCATGTAGACAGCCTGCTATGTGAGCAGATGTAGAAATGCCAGTGCCCACTGGGGAACATGGTCCTTAAAAAGGAAAACAATCAACCTGGCACCCCAATATGCCTGATCTGATTTTGAGATGAAAGAATATAAGGCCCTGTCATTCTGAGGTTCAGCCCACGAGGCAAGACTAGCAAGGGAAAAGACAAGAGGAGAGTGACTGGTGGAGAGAACTGGGGAAGGGATGCCCTACTTTTTGTTCTCACTCCTCTAAGAGAACAGTGATGGAGCGCCAACACCTATACCTTCTCAGTGTGTCAAACACTAGGTGATGAATTATTCTGGTTCCTAGAAATGACTTTCCCATTATCTCTACACTACCAAGTTCTTGATGTGTAAAATTCTTCAACAACTCCAGCCCCCAGATCTTTGTTTTTTAGCTGCCTATAAGAATATTAGTGCACTGCTGGCCACATAGTAAATGTTCAATAAATGTTGAATGAATTAATGAATGGTCTATATTAGTAATTTTTATACTTAAAAACTCAGCAGAACCTTTTCTTTCAAATATAATCTAATCTGAAACTCAATACACAGAATGAATCAAAGTTGAACACTCGTGGAGTGTGATCAAATCCTGCATCACTGCATTTATTTCTTCTTGTATCTCTAGTGCTGCAGCCAGCCTTTGACAATTCTCAACCTGACTATGATTCAGATACCCACATGTAGACTCCAATTTTAGGTATCCTGTACAGGGTATGGTATTAGGAAAAGGAGATAGGAGTGGTCACACGTAAAGGGGCCAAAAGGCCTAGACAAAGAAAACTCAAAGAGAAGAACACATCAGGAGAGGCAGATGTGACAAGCTATGAACTTTCACTGGAAGTTAGAAATGTGACAGATATCATTATGAGTGAATATGACTCTTTATAAAAGGCACAAGAAAGAATAAAGAAACAAGGCATGGGAGGCTAGGGTGAGGCCAAATGTGACTGTGAGGGCCAATGGGAAGTATTTAATGAGACACAATCATTCATTTCACATATTCAATAAATTTTTAATAAGTGCATTGTTATGGGCACTAGAGAAACACCAGTGAGTAGAAATACCTACACTCACGAAGCTTACATTCTAGTGTGGGGTAGGAGACAGGCAAGAAACAAAATAAACAAATAGACTCTTTTCCTGAATGATTTCATCCAGCTTTATGGTTTTATTTATCTTCCATATTATTTTTTAAAAATTTTCTGCTTGCAGCATTTATTTATAATTTTAATTTTTAATTTTTTATTATTATACTTTAAGTTTTAGGGTACATGTGCACAACGTGCAGGTTTGTTACATATGTAAACATGGCCATGTTAGTGTGCTGCACCCATTAACTCGTCATTTAATATTAGGTATATCTCCTAATGCTATCCCTCCCCCCTCCCCCCACCCCACAACAGTCCCCGGAGTGTGATGTTCCCCTTCCTGTGTCCATGTGTTCTCATTGTTCAATTCCCACCTATGAGTGAGAACATGCAGTGTTTGGTTTATTGTCCTTGCAATAGCTTGCTGAGAATGATGGTTTCCAGTTTCATCCATGTCCCTACAAAGGACATGAACTCATCATTTTTTTACGGCTGCCTAGTACTCCATGGTGTATATGTGCCACATTTTCTTAATCCAGTCTATCATTGTTGGACATTTGGGTTGGTTCCAAGTCTTTGCTATTGTGAATAGTGCCACAATAAACATATGTGTGCATGCATCTTTATAGCAGCATGATTTATAATCCTTTGGGTATATACCCAGTAATGGGATGGCTGGGTCAAACGGTATTTCTAGTTCTAGATCCCTGAGGAATCACCACATCGACTTCCACAGTGGTTGAACTAGTTTACAGTCCCACCAACAGTGTAAAAGTGTTCCTATTTCTCCACATCCTCTCCAGCACCTGTTGTTTCCTGACTTTTTAATGATCGCCATTCTAACTGGTGTGAGATGGTATCTCATTGTGGTTGTGATTTGCATTTCTCTGATGATCAGTGATGATTACCATTTTTTCATGTGTTTTTTGGCTGCATAAATGTCTTCTTTTGAGAAGTGTCTGTTCATATCCTTCACCCACTTTTTGATGGGGTTGTTTGTTTTTTTCTTGTAAATTTGTTTGCGTTCATTGTAGAGTCTGGATATTAGCCCTTTGTCAGATGAGTAGGTTGTGAAAATTTTCTCCCATTCTGTAGGTTGCCTGTTCACTCTGATGGTGGTTTCTTTTGCTGTGCAGAAGCTCTTTAGTTTAATTAGATCCCATTTGTCAATTTTAGCTTTTGTTGATATTGTTTTTGGTGTTTTAGACATGAAGTCCTTGCCCATGCCTATGTCCTGAATGGTATTGCCTAGGTTTTCTTCTAGGGTTTTTATGGTTTTAGGTCTAACATGTAAGTCTTTAATCCATCTTGAATTAATTTTTGTATAAGGTGCAAGGAAGGGATCCAGTTTCAGCCTTCTACATATGGCTAGCCAGTTTTCCCAGCACCATTTATTAAATAGGGAATCCTTTCCCCATTTCTTGTTTTTCTCAGGTTTGTCAAAGATCAGATAGTTGTAGATATGCGGCATTATTTCTGAAGGCTCTGTTCTGTTCCATTGGTCTATATCTCTGTTTTGGTACCAGTACCATGTTGTTTTGGTTACTGTAGCCTTGTAGTATAGTTTGAAATCAGGTAGCGTGATGCCTCCAGCTTTGTTCTTTTGGCTTAGGATTGACTTGGTGATGCGGGCTCTTTTTTGGTTCCATATGAACTTTAAAGTAGTTTTTTCCAATTCTGTGAAGTCATTGGTAGCTTGATGGGGATGGCATTGAATCTATAAATTACCTTGGGCAGTATGGCCATTTTCACGATATTGATTCTTCCTAACCATGAGCATGGAATGTTCTTCCATTTGTTTGCATCCTCTTTTATTTCATTGAGCAGTGGTTTGTAGTTCTCCTTGAAGAGGTCCTTCACATCCCTTGTAAGTTGGATTCCTAGGTATTTTATTCTCTTTGAAGCAATTGTGAATGTGAGTTCACTCATGATTTGGCTGTCTGTTATTGGTGTATAAGAATGCTTGTGATTTTTGCACATTGATTTTTATCCTGAGACTTTGCTGAAGTTGCTTATCAGCTTAAGGAGATTTTGGGCTGAGATGATGGGGTTTTCTAGATATACAATCATGTCATCTGCAAACAGGGACAATTTGACTTCCTTTTTTCCTAATTGAATGCCCTTTATTTCCTTCTCCTGCCTGATTACCCTGGCCAGAACTTCCAACACTATGTTGAATAGGAGTGGTGAGAGAGGGCATCCCTGTCTTGTGCCAGTTTTCAAAGGGAATGCTTCCAGTTTTTGTCCATTCAGTATGATATTGGCTGTGGGTTTGTCATGAATAGCTCTTATTATTTTGAGATACGTTCCATCAGTCTCTAGTTTATTGAGAGTTTTTAGCGTGAAGGGTTTTTGAATTTTGTCAAAGGCCTTTTCTGCATCTATTGAGATAATCATGTGGTTTTTGTCTTTGGTTCTGTTTATATGCTGGATTATGTTTATTGATTTTTGTATGTTGAACCAGCCTTGCATCCCAGGGATGAAGCCCACTTGATCATGGTGCATAAGCTTTTTGGTGTGTTGCTGGATTTGGTTTGCCAGTATTTTATTGGGGATTTTTGCATCAATGTTCATCAAGGATATTGGTCTAGAATTCTCTTTATTTTGTTGTGTCTCTGCCCGGCTTTGGTATCAGGATGATGCTGGCCTCATAAAATGAGTTAGGGAGGATTCCCTCTTTTTCTATTGATTGGAATAGTTTCAGAAGGAATGACACCAGTTCCTCCTTGTACCTCTGGTAGAATTTGGCTGTGAATCCATCTGGTCCTGGACTTTTTTTGGTTGGTAAGCTATTAATTATTGCCTCAATTTCAGAACCTGTTATTGGTCTATTCAGGGATTCAACTTCTTCCTGGTTTAGTCTTGGGAGAGTGTATGTGTCGAGGAATTTATGCATTTCTTCTAGATTTTCTAGTTTATTTGCGTAGAGGTGTTTATACTATTCTCTGATGGTAGTTTGTATTTCTGTAGGATCAGTGGTGATATCCCCTTTGTCATTTTTTATTGCGTCTGTTTGATTCTTCTCTCTTTTCTTCTTTATTAGTCTTGCTAGTGGTCTACCAATTTTGTTGATCTTTTCAAAAAACCAGCTCCTGGATTCAGTAATTTTTTGAAGGGTTTTTTGTGTCTCTATTTCCTTCAGTTCTGCTCTGATCTTAGTTATTTCTTGCCTTCTGCTAGCTTTTGAATGTGTTTGCTCTTGCTTCTCTAGTTCTTTTAATTGTGATGTTAGGGTGTTGATTTTAGAGCTTTCCTGCTTTCTCTTGTGGGCATTTAGTGCTATAAATTTCCCTCTACACACTGCTTTGAATGTGTCCCAGAGATTCTGGTATGTTGTGTCTTTGTTCTCGTTGGTTTCAAAGAACATCTTTATTTCTGCCTTCATTTCATTATGTACCCAGTAGTCATTCAGGAGCAGGTTGTTCAGTTTCCATGTAGTTGAGCGGTTTTGAGTGAGTTTCTTAATCCTGAGTTCTAGTTTGATTGCACTGTGGTCTGAGAGACAGTTTGTTATAATTTCTGTTCTTTTACATTTGCTGAGGAGTGCTTTACTTCCAACTATGTGGTCAATTTTGGAATAGGTGTGGTGCGGTGCTGAAAAGAATGTATATTCTGTTGATTTGGGGTGGAGAGTTCTGTAGATGTCTATTAGGTCTGCTTCGTGCAGAGCTGAGTTCAATTCCTGGGTATCCTTGTTAACTTTCTGTCTCGTTGATCTGTCTAATGTTGACAGTGGGGTGTTACAGTCTCCCATTATTATTGTGTGGGTGTCTAAGTCACTTTATAGGTCATTAAGGACTTGCTTTATGAATCTGGGTGCTCTTGAATTGGGTGCATATATATTTAGGATAGTTAATTCTTGTTGTTGAATTGATCCCTTTACCATTATGTAATGGCCTTCTTTGTCTCTTTTGATCATTGTTGGTTTAAAGTCTGTTTTATCAGAGACTAGGATTGCAACCCCTGCCTTTTTTTGTTTTCCATTTGCTTGGTAGATCTTTCTCCATCCCTTTATTCTGAGCCTATGTGTGTCTCTGCACATGAGATGGGTTTCCTGAATATAGCACACTGATGGGTCTTGACTCTTTATCCAATTTGCCAGTCTGTGCCTTTTAATTGGAGCATTTAGCCCATTTACATTTAAGGTTAGTATTGTTATGTGTGAATTTGATCCTGTCATTTTGATGTTAGCTGGTTATTTTGCTCATTAGTTGATGCAGTCTCTTCCTAGCCTTAATGGTCTTTACAATTTGGCATGTTTTTGCAGTGGCTGGTACCGGTTTTTCCTTTCCATGTTTAGTGCTTCCTTCAGGAGCTCTTTTAGGGCAGGCCTGGTGGTGACAAAATCTCTCAGCATTTGCTTGTCTGTGAAGTATTTTATTTCTCCTTCACTTATGAAGCTTAGTTTGGCTGGAAATTCTGGGTTGAAAATTCTTTTCTTTAAGAATGTTGAATATTGGCCCCCACTCTCTTCTAGCTTGTAGAGTTTCTGCCGAGAGATCAGCAGTTAGTCTGATGGGCTTCCCTTTGTGGGTAACCCGACCTTTCTCTCTGGCTGCTTTTAACATTTTTTCCTTCATTTCAACTTTGGTGAATCTGACAATTATGTGTCTTGTAGTTGCTCTTCTTGAGGAGTATGTTTGTGGCGTTCTCTGTATATACTGAATTTGAATGTTGGCCTGCCTTGCTAGATTGGGGAAGTTCTCCTGGATAATATCCTGCAGAGTGTTTTCCAACTTGGTTCCATTCTCCCCGTCACTTTCAGGTACACCAATTAGATGTAGATTTGGTCTTTTCACATAGTCCCATATTTCTTGGAGGCTTTGTTCGTTTCTTTTTATTCTTTTTTCTCTAAACTTCTCTTCATGCTTCATTTCATTCATTTCATCTTCCATCACTGATACCCTTTCTTCCAGTTGATCACATCGGTTACTGAGGCTTGTGCATTTGTCATGTAGTTCTTGTGCCGTGGTTTTCAGCTCCATCAGGTCCTTTAAGGACTTCTCTGCATTGGTTATTCTAGTTATCCATTTATCTTATTTTTTTTCAACTTTTTAACTTCTTTGCCATTGGTTCGAACTTCCTCCTTTAGCTCAGAGTAGTTTGATCTTCTGAAGACTTCCTCTTTCAAATCGTCAATGTCATTCTCTGTCCAGCTTTGTTCCATTGCTGGTGAGGAGCTGTGTTCCTTTGGAGGAGGAGAGGCTCTCTGATTTTTAGAGTTTCCGGTTTTTCTGCTCTGTTTTTTCCCCATCTTTGTGGTTTTATCTACCTTTGGTCTTTGATGATGGTGATGTACAGATGGATTTTTGGTGTGGATGTCCTTTCTGTTTGTTAGTTTTCCTTCTAACAGTGAGGACCCTCAGCTGCAAGTCTGTTGGAGTTCACTGGAGGTCCACTCCAGACCCTGTTTGCCTGGGTATCAGCAGCAGTGGCTGCAGAACAGCGGATATTGGTGAATTGCAAATGCTGCTGCCTGATCGTTCCTCTGGAAGTTTTGTCTCAGAGGAGTGCCTGGCCATGTGAGGTGTCAGTCTGCCCCTACTGGGGGGTGCCTCCCAGTTAGGCTACTTGGGGGTCAAGGACCCACTTGAGGAGGCAGTCTGCCCATTCTCAGATCTCAAGCTGCATGCTGGGAGAACCACTACTCTCTTCAAAGCTGTCAGACAGGGACATTTAAGTCTGCAGAGGTTATTGCTGTCTTTTGTTTGTCTGTGCTCTGCCCCTAGAGGTGGAGCCTACAGAGGCAGGCAGGCCTCCTTGAGCTGTGGTGAGCTCCACCCAGTTCGAGCTTCCTGGCAGTTTTGTTTACCTACTCAAGCCTGAGCAATGGCGGGCGCCCCTCCCCCAGCCTTGCTGCCGCCTTGCAGTTTGATCTCAGACTGCTGTGCTAGCAATGAGCGAGGCTCCGTGGGCGTAGGACCCTCCGAGCCAGGTGCGGGATATTATCTCCTGGTGTGCCGTTTGCTAAGACTGTTGGAAAAGCGCAGTATTAAGGTGGGAGTGACCCGATTTTCCAGGTGCCATCTGTCACCCCTTTCTTTGACTAGGAAAGGGAATTCCCTGATCCCTTGTGCTTCCCGGGTGAGGCGATGCCTCGCCCTGCTTCGGCTCATGCATGGTGTGCTGCACCCACTGTCCTGCACCCACTGTCTGGCACTCCCCAGTGAGATAAACCCGGTACCTCAGTTGGAAATGCAGAAATCACCCGTCTTCTGCATCGCTCACGCTGGGAGCTGTAGACTGGAGCTGTTCCTATTTGGCCATCTTGGCTCCACCCCTTTAATTTTTAAGTTTTTAAAATATCAATAGCTTATGGGATACAAGTGGTTTTTGGCTACATGGATGAATTGAATAGTGGTGAAATCTGAGATTTTAGTGCACCTGTCACCTGATTAGTGGACATTGTACCCAATATACAACATTTTATTCCTTGACACCCCCACCCACCCTACCTCTTCTGAGTCTCCAATGTCCATTATACCACTCTATATGCCTTTGCGTACCCATAGCTTAGCTCCCACTTGTAAATGAGAACATACGGTATTTGATTTTCTATTCCTGAATTACTTCACTTAGAATAGTGTCCTCTAGCTCTATTCTAGCTGTTGCAAAAGACATTATTTCATTCTTTTTTTGTGGCTGAGTAGTATTCCGTGGTGTGTATATACCACATTTTCTTTATCTACTCATTGGTCAATGGACACTTAGGTTGGGTCCATATCTTTGCAATTGTTAATTGTGCCTCAATAAACATGTGTGAAAGTGTTTTTTTGATATAATGTCTTTTTTCCTTTGGGCAGATACCCAGTAGTGGGATTGCTGAATCAAATGATACATCTACTTTTAGTTCCTTAAGAAATTTCCACACTGTTTTCCATAGATGCTGCACTAATTTACACTTCCATCAGCAGTGTATAAGCGTTCTCTTTTCAACATATCCACACCAACATCTATTGTTTTTTGACTTTTGAATAATGCCCATTGTGGCTGGGGTCAGGTAGTATTTCATTGTGGTTTTAATTTGCGTTTCCCTGGTTAGCGATGTTGAACACTTTTTATCTGTTTGTTGGCCGTTTGTATATCTTCTTCTGAGAAATGTCTGTTCATGTCATTTGCCCCCTTTTTGATGGGATTATTTGTTTTTTTCTTGCTGATTTGAGTTCCTTGTAGATGCTGGATATTATCCCTTTGTCAGATACATAGTTTGCAAATATTTTCTCCCACCCTGTGGGTTCTGTTTATTCTGATGATTATTTATTTTGCTGTACAGAAGCTTTTTAGTTTAATTAGGTCCCATTTATTTATTTTTGTTTTTGTTGCATTTGCTTTTGGAGTCTTAGTCATCAATTCCTTGCCTAGGCCAATGTCCAGGAGAATTTTTCCTAGGTTATCTCCTAGATTTTGTTATGGTTTCAGGTCTTAGATTTAAGTCTTTGATCCATCTTGAGTTGATTTTTGTATAAGGTGAGAGATAGGGATCCAGTGTCATTCTTCTACACGTGGCTAGCCAGTTTTCCCCATTCATTTAATAAGGTGTCCTTTCCCCGATTCATGTTTTCGTATGCGTTTTCGAAGATTAGACAGTTGTAGGTATTTGGCTTTATTTCTGAGTTCTCTATTCTGCTCCATTTTTACCATTATATTCCGACTCCTAATTTATATATCCAGCCACGAAGTGTCCTCAGAAGTTTAGACTCACTTATCTAATTGCTAGTTCTTGTGAGTCCCTCAGGTTTAACATGACCAAAACAGAATGTTTGATATTGTTCATCCCACAGCCTATCCCATCTTGATATGGTTTCCCCATTCCTCAGTTGCTCAGGCCAAGACCTAAAAGTCATGCTTGATTCCTCTCTTTCCTTCACCCCCCTGCTTTCAATCTGTAAGCAAGTCTTGTTGGTTTCACTGTCAAAATACATGCTGGATCTAACCATTCTTCATCACCTCCATGGCTACCACCCCAATCCAAGCTATTATCATCTCACACCTCAACAACTGCAAGATATCCCTATTCAACAACTAATAATTTCCCATGACTCCAAGAATTAAACAAAAACACTTTTTCAAGGCCACCCACAGATTTTGGTCAAGATCTGTCCCCAATTTATTTCTACAACCTCATCTACTATCAGTCTTTCTTTCTCACGAAGCTCAAGACACATTGGTCTCCTCTCTGTTGTTTGAACCAGGCAAGTCCTTCTCCTCCTCCTGCTTTTTGCCCTTTATTTTTCCCTCTGCCTGCAGTGTTCTTTCTCTTGCTCTTCATATAACTTATTCCTTCCTCTTTCCACTGTAACCACCTCAGAGACATCTTTCCTGACTCTCTAAAGTATACCCAACTACATTTTTCTCTGACACAGAACCCTATTTGTTTCTTTCATAATTCTCATCACAGCTTGAAATTATTTCAGCTGTTCATGTGCATATGTGCATATGTGTGTGTGTATGTGTGTTGGTTTATTTGTGTTTCTGTCTCTCCCATTATGCTGTAAGTTTTGTGACTATAGGGGCAGTGTACATCTAATTTTCCACTGTATTTTTAGTGCCTGGCATATTAGTTGCTTAATAAAAATGTTTTGAATAAACAAATGGGTGGGGAAGGATTATGGAACTAGAATATAGGCATCACAAAGGTCTGAAGAGACAATGAAGTTTCTGGGCCCCATACCATCAATCACATCAATGACTTGTAGGTTAGGCACAAGCTTCCAGGATACAGTCAGGGCCAGAGATTTTTGTAGCTAGGGAACATAGTATGGAGGCTAGAGCATTAATTGCATTTGCATTAGGTTAATGGAAAAAGACTGGAAGAAGAAATTTAAGTCCAGAGTGAAGCTAGCCTTAATAACCAATGGACACAGAGCTTTCTATGTTCAGAGGTGGAACACTACCTAAAGAGAAGAAATAAATGCTTTGATAACAGGCAGACCTGAGTTTGAATACCGGCTGAGCCACTGACAAACTAGGTGACTTTAGGCAATTTGTTTAATCTACGCAAGCATCAGATTTCTCATCAGCAAAACAGATACGATAAGGTTGCCTACTGCATAGGGTTATTGTAACAACTAAGTGAATTTAATATGTGTAGCACTTTGAATAGAACCTAGCACATAATGTGCACCGGTAATGAACAAAAGGAAGAAGGAGAGGGAGAAACAGAAGAAATGAACTCTCCTGTGGGTTGAAGATTGTCCCAGTCCTTGGGAAGAAATCCACATGGAAAGAGAATAAATTTGCAAGATACGCTTATGTCTGTGCCTATTAATTTATAACAAACTTGCATCTTTTTGCTTACAGAAAAAAAGTATGTAGAGTCCTAGGATTCTCTCTCCCTGTATTGTTACCTTGGCCTTCTTTCTCAGTTAGGTGACTGTGCTGACCTGGATGTGATTGCATGGGTTACATTCCCAAAGGTATGGCCACGGTTACATAAACACACTAAAAACCAGTCAATTCATCAGGAGAAAATAGAGTCGCTCAAGCTAATTATATGTCTCAGGGCCCAGACCATGAGCCAGCAGTGGCTACCTAGCCCAGCAATTTCATGCCATCCATATCCATATAGGTTACTTTAGACCAATAAGAAATTTCCTCATATTGTAGTTTGAAGTGGATCTCTTGGTGTAGCATGGAGTTGCAGATGGCTCAGGAGCCAGGAAAGGCTTTCTTCAAAGAATGCCACAAATGCAGTACTATCAAAAGAAGTCACTTTGCTCCTAAATGAGGGCATAAATTCTGAGAAATGATCCTACCAGTAGTCATTCTGGATGTACAAAATAGAAGCAGCAGTGAGTTATCAATCCTAAAATTGGGGAGAAATATTTTCTATGAATATTTGTAGTTTGTTATTGACTTTTGAGGCTCATTATACAAGTACTAAAATATGGAATTTTATGATTACTTTGTATAATTATGTATAGACAGGGAGAGCCAAGCTCCATTTGAAGTTAGTGAGAGATATGCATGAAGAATGAGAGATAAAATTAGTTTCTATTTTTCAGTTTTGTGCAAAGTAGAATTCAATATTTCAAAATGACGAAAGACTCATCTTGTTTTCAAATAGACTATAAAGCACAATAACACAATTTATTTACATACCTGCCTTCTTCTGAAGCTCAAAGCATTTTGCAGGTGTTCTTTTAGTTATTTTCATAATGGAAAGGGTAAATGGTTTTAATCTCTACTTTTTTCCAGATATGAAAACTGAGGCACAGAGTGGCCAAGTCATTTACTAACAATCGCTGTAGACTATTTTTACATTTTTCCCTTTAAAATTAGATGAATAATAATTTCTGCCCTATCTCACAGTGTTGCTATAAGGATATGTATAGAACACTTCTTGTGTGATTTAAAACAGTCTAGACCTTACCTTCTACTCCAACCAATACCGTATTAACTATTTCGTTACAGACTTCCACCCACTTTACTGTGTGCAAGCTGACAGTGCTTCAACTCGAACCCACTGCTGCTATGTCTTGCTCCCTATCCTGTGGTTTTGAGGACACCTTGGCATTGGATGTCCTTGGGACCTTCCTTGAGCAATGTTTTCCCCTGGATTGATAGTCCCGAGATATACTCCTTCATACTCTTTCAGGTTTCTCAGAAGGTCCCAGCCATCCACAGACATATCCAACTCAAGAATTCCTACCTGCATTTTCATTCCCTCCTTCCCTGTTTCGCTTTCCTAGCCCTTTTGTCTGTTTTCTGGAATAATTTCCCAAATATACTACCTGCAAGCAAGCCTTTTCCTCAGGCTCTGCTTTCCAGATAAGTAAGCCCAAGACAGAGTGACTTGAAATAACATATGTGAGATAATTTGAAAACCCAAAAATGCTATGCAATACAAGCTATTTTTGATTTATGTAATGTTAGTAGTCTTCATACCAATTATAACCATAATAATTAATGCTCCTAATGAAGCTATTAAAGGATTGAAGCAAAAATTGGCAGGTTTTTTTTTTTTTTCTGAAACATGGATCCTCTACAAATTAGAAGTATTCCTTTCCCTGGAGGAACACTAGATTTCTCAAGGGATATTCAGGCAAAGGGAGAATTAAAAGAATCAATTTCCAGTGTTATCTCAACTTCCGTGTCATTCAATTCTTAATACTGATCTGCCAGAGTCTGTGCTTGAAGTCAAGGTGTCTTACCATGGTTCCCCTTTCCTTCCTCTCCATTCATAGTTGCGCTTCTCCCACTACACTAAAGAAAAGCAGAACATTTATCTTGAATCTTGCTATGATGTATTCCATCACCCAACTATGTTTAAAAATAATAGCAACACTGCTGAGAAAGAGTCCTGTGAGAGAAAAGCGAAGAGAGCACTGATACGAAAAAATAACTTTTGTGGACCCGTCAGTTACTAATGACCCTATAGCTTCTCTATATGTTAACATGCAGAGATTTCCACACAGAGATTTAAAATGACCTTATGAAAGTAGAACATTTACTTATGCACAAGTGTAGGACAAAATGTTTCTAAAATGCTATCAAGAATGTGATGCCCAGAACTTCAGAAAACCAGTTTCACTTAATTAGAAGAAAACCCTTCCTTTTCAGCTAGTATGCTGCCCTAATTATGTCAAATAAATAATTATAAGCAATAATTTTTAACAATAAAACTAAATTACTAATCTATATATAATAACTCTCAAGTGTCTTTCCCTCTGTCTACCACAAATTTTAGAAGTGCTTGTAGAAGATTTTGATCAGAAAACTGAAATATGGTCTGTAAAATATATGGCTGTGTGTATGTGTCTGTTGTGTTTGTAGTCCATGAAACAAATCCTAAGTTAAATAATTTCTAATTTTCTGTTTGTTTTAACTTCTTATTTTAAAATAATTTTAGACTTTCTCTTTGTAATTAATACATATTGTATTATTCAGTGTTTTCCAGAGAAACAGAGCTAATAGGTTATACATAGGTATACAGAAAGATGTTTTTATGAAGGACTGGCTTATGTGATTATGGAGTCTGAGAAGTCCCATGATCTGCTGTTTGAGAGCCAGAGGCCCAGGAAAGCCAGTGTATAGTTCCAGCTCAAATCTGGAGGCCTGAGAACCAGTGGAACCAATGGTATAAGTCTCATTCTGAGTTCAAAGTCCCAAGAATGAGGAGCATCGATGTCTGAAGGCAGGAAAAGATGGATGTTCCACCTCAAGCAGAGACAGCAAATTCACTTTTCCTCCACCTTTTTATTCTATTCAGGCCCTAAACAGATCAAATGATCCTCACGTACATTGTTTTTGTTTTGTTTTGTTTTGCATGTCTTGAATATCTTCACTTCTATTTATTTATGTTTTGGTTGACAATTTGTGTATTTTTAATTTTTTTAAAGTTTTATTTTAAGTTCTGGGATACATGTGCAATGTGCAGTGTGTGCAGGTTTGTTACATAGGTAAACGTGTGCCATAGTGGTTTGCTGCACCTATCAACCTGTCACCTAGGTATTAAGCCCAGCATGCATTAGCTATTTGTCTTCATGTTCTCCCTTCCCATGCACAGCCCCCCAGTAGGTGTTCAGCTCTTACATATAAGTGAGAACATGTGGTGGTTAGTTTTTTGTTCCTGCATTGGTTTGCTGAGGATAATGGCTTCCAGCTCCATTCATGTCCCCACAAAGGACATGATCTCACTCATTTTTATGGCTGCATAGTATTCCACAGTGTATATGTACCACATTTTCTTAATCCAGTCTATCATTGATGGGCATGTGGGTTGATTCCATGTCTTTGTTATTGTGAATAGTGCTGCAATGAACATATGCGTGCATGAATCTTTATAATAGAATGATTTATACTCATGCACATTGTTGATGATGATTTTTTTTAGTCAGTCTACTGAGTAGACAGAGTATATGCTAATGCAAATGCTAATCTCTTCTGGAAACACCCTCACAGACACACCCAGAAATAATGTTCACCAGCTATCTGAGCATCCTTGATCCCAGTTAAGTTGACACATAAAATTAACCATCACATGTATCTTGGAGTAGATACTTTGAAACTATGCAAATATCCTGTTTCTCCTTAAACTTTTGCCCATTGATTTTAGCATCCATTGGTGGATCTTCTCTGCAACAATAATTACTGTGGTGTTCTAATGGTGATTTTCTATTTCCCTCAATCTTTGTACATTTATTAATTGGAATTCTTCTGTAAAGAAGAGTTGTTCCTTCACAATTTTGTGTTTGATTTTTTTTATTCTACATGTTATGATCCTATACTGTTGTTATTTATTCTGTTGCTCAAATTGTTCTCATTTTGATCATAGGGATCTCTAATAATAGAGAGAGAAATATCCTTAAAAGTCAAATGGTTTAAATTATTTGCTTCTGATATAATTGAGCTAGTTGCATTATCAGTGACTGATCATTAAAAAGTGTGTTGATGGTAGAACACTGTGTAACATTTCACATGTAACACAGAAGACATTCAAAGAAACTTCCATTCTCATAAACTTATTTATATAAATAAAATTTCTCAATACTTTTCTCTAAAAAGTAAAAATTAATGACCAGTGATGATGAGCTTTTTTTCATAAAAGAAAGCAATTGAATTGATACTGAGACTTACCTAAATCTAGCAATTTTCAATAACATTTTGCTTTTTTTCCCGTAGGTTATTGGGGTACAGGTGGTGTTTGGTTACATGAATAAGTTCCTTAGTGGTAATTTGTGAGATTTTGGTTCACCCATCACCTGAGAAGTACACACTGCACCCAATTTGCAGTCTTTTATCCCCCATCCCCCTCCCATTCTTCCTCCCAAGTCCCCAAAGTCCATTGTGTCATTCTTATGCCTTTGCACCCTCATAGCTTAGCTCCCACGTATCAGTGAGAACATACAATGTTTGGTATTCCATTCCTGAGTTACTTCACTTAGGACAATAGACTCCAATCTCATCCAGGTCGATGTGAATGCCATTAATTGATTCCTTTTTATGGCTGAGTAGTATTCCATATATATCACTATTTCTTTATCCACTTGTTGATTGATGGGCATTTGGGTTGGTTCCATGATTTTGCAATTGTGAATTGTGCTGCTATAAACATGTGTGTGCAAGTATCTTTTTTGAATAATGACTTCTTTTCCTCTGGATAGATACCCAGTAGTGGGATTGCTGGATCAAATGGTAGTTCTACTGTTAGTTCTTTAAGAAATGTCCACATTATTTTCCATAGTGGCTGTGCTAGTTTACATTCCCGCCAGCAGTGTAAAAGTGTTCCCTTATCACTGCATCCATGTCAACATCTACTGTTTTTTGATTTCTTGATTATGGCCATTTTTGCAGGAGTAAGGTGGTATTCTGCTGTGGTTTTGATTTGCATTTCCCTGATCATTAGTGATGCTCGCATTTTTTCATATGTTTGTTGGCCATTCATATAACTTCTTTTGAGAATTGTCTATTCATGTCCTCAGCCCACTTTTTGACGGGATTGTTTGTTTTTTTCTTAACGATTTGCTTGAGCTCATTGTAGATTTTGGATATTAGTCCTTTGTCAGATGTATAGATTGTGAAGATTTTCTCCCACTCTATGGGTTGTCTGTTTATTCTGCTGACTGTTCCTTTTGCTGTGCAAAAGCTCTTCAGTTTAATTAAGTCCCAGCTATTTAGCTTTGTTTTTATTGAATTTGCTTTTGGGTTCTTGGTCATGAAATCTTCACCTAAGCCAATGTCTAGAAGGGTTTTTCCAATGTTTTCTTCTAGAATTTTTATAGTTTCAGGTCTTAGATTTAAGTCCTTAATCCATCTTGAGTTGATTTTTGTATAACGTGAGAGATGAGGATCCAGTTTCATTCTCCTACATATGTCTAGCCAATTATCCCAGCATCATTTGTTGAAAAGGGTGTCCTTTCCCTACTTTATATTTTGGTTTGCTTTGTCGAATATCAGTTGGCTGTAAGTATTTGGGTTTATTTCTGGGTTCTTTATTCTGTTCCATGGATCTATGTGCCTATTTTTATACCAGTTCCATGCTGTTTTGGTGACTATGGCCTTATAGTATACTTTGAAATCTGGTAGTGTGATGCCTCCAGATTTGTTCTTTGTGCTTAGTCTTGTTTTGGCTAAGTGGGCTCTTTTTTGGTTCCATATGAATTATAAAATTGCTTTTTCTAGCTCTGCAAAGAATGATGCTGGTATTTTGATGGGAACTGCATTGAATTTGTAGAGTGCTTTTGGCAGTATGGTCATTTTCACAATATTGATTCTACCCATCCATGAGCATGGAATGTGTTTCCATTTGTTTGTGTCTCCTATGATTTCTTTCAGCCGTGTTTTGTAATTTTCCTTGTAGAATTCTTTTGCCTCCTTGGTTAGGTATATTTCTAAGTATTTTATTTATTTATTTATTGCAGCTCTTGTAAAGGGGTTGAGCTCTTGATTTGGTTCTCTGCTTGGTTGCTGTTGGTGTATAGAAGAGCTATGTAGAGAATGTATTGATTTGTGTACATTAATCTTGTATCCAGAAACTTTGATGAATTCTTTGACCAGTTCTAGGAGCTTTCTAGAGGAGTCTCTATGGTTTTTGAGTTACACGATCATGTCATCAGCAAACAGTGACATTTTAACTTCCTCTTTACCAATTTGGATGCCCTTTATTTCTTTCTTTTGTCTGATTGCTCTGGCTAGGACTTCCAGAACTATGTTGAAGAGGAGTGGTGAGAGTGGGCATCCTTGTCTTGTTCCAGTTCTCAGAGGGAATGCTTTCAACTATTCCCTATTCAGTATTATGTTGGCTGTGGATTTGTCATAGATGGCTTTTATTACATTGAGGTGTGTCCCTTGTATGCTGATTTTCTTGACAGTTTTACTCATAAAGGGATGTTGAATTTGTCAAATGCTTTTTCTGCATCTATTGAGATAGTCATGTGATTTTTGTTTTTAATTCTGTTTATGTGGTGTATCACATTTATTGACTTGCATATGTTAAACCATCCCTGCATCCCTACTACAAGACCCACTTAATCATGGTGGATTATCTTTCTGATATGTTGTTAGATTCAGTTAGCTAGTATTTTGTTAAGGATTTTAGTGTCTGTGTTCATCAGGGATGTCGGCCTGTAGTTTTCTTTTTTGGTTATGTCCTTTCCTGGTTTTGGTATTAGGGTGATGCTGGCTTCATAGAATGAATTAGGGAAGAGTCCCTCTTTCTCTATCTTGTGGAATAGTGTCAAAAAGATTAGTGCCAATTCTTCTTTGAATGTCAAATAGAATTCTGCTGTGAATCCATCTGGTCCTGGAATTTTTTTGTTGGTACTTTTTAAATTACCATTTCAATCTTGCTGCTTGTTATTAGTCTGTTCAAGGTATCTAATTCTTCCTGATTTAAGCTAGGAGAGTTGTATTTTTCCAGGAATTTATCCATCTCTTCTAGGTTTTCTAGTTTATGTGTGTAAAGGTGTTCATAGTAGCCGTGAATGATCTTTTGTATTTTAATGGTGTCAGTTGTAATATCTTCTGTTTCATTTCTTAGTGAGGTTATTTGGAGTTTCACTCTTCTTTCCTTGGTTAATCTTGCCAATGGTCTATTGATTTTGTTTATATTTTCAGAGAACCTGCTTTTTGTTTCATTATCTTTTGTATTTTTTTTTTGTTTCAATTTCATTTAGTTCTGCTCTGATCTTCGTTATTTCCATTCGTCTGCTGGGTTTGGGTTTGGTTTGCTCTTGTTTCTCTAGTTCCTTGAGGTGTCATCTTAGAGTGTCAATTTGTGCTCTTTCAGTCTTTTGATGTAGGTGTTTAGGGCTATGAAATTTCCTCTTAGCACTGCTTTTGCTATATCCCAGAGGTTTTGATAAGATATGTCATTATTGTCATTCAGTTCAAAGAATTTTTAAATTTCCATCTTGATTTCATTTTTGACCCAATGCTTATTCAGGAGCAGGATATTTAATTTCCATGTATTTGCATAGTTTTGTAGGTTCCTTTTGGAGTTGATTTCCAGTTTTATTCCACTGTGGTCTGAGAGAGTGCTTGGTATACTTTTAATTTTCTTAAATTTATTGAGGCTTGTTTTATGGCCTATCATATGGTCTATCTTGAAGAAAGTTTCACACACTGTTGAATAGAATGTGTATTTTGTGGTTGTTTGATGAAATGTTCTGTATGTATCTGTTGAGTTCATTTGTTTGAAGGTATAGTTTAAATCCATTGTTTCTTTGTTGACTTTCTGTTTTGATGACCTGACTTGTGCTGTCAGTGGAGTATTGAAGTCCCCCACTATTATTGCGTTGCCATCTATCTCATTTCTTATGTCTACTACTAATTGTTTTATAAATTTGGGAGCTCCAGTGTTAGGTGCATATATGTTTAGGATTGTGATATTTTCCTGTTGGACAAGGCCTTTTACCATTATATAATATCCTTCTTTGTCTCTTTTAACAGCTGTGGCTTTAAAGTTTGTTTTCTCTGATATAAGAATAGCTATGCCTGCTCACTTTGTGTCCATTGGCATGAAATGCCTTTTTCCACCCCTTTACTTTAAGTTTATGTGAGTCCTTATGTGTTAGGTGAGTCTCCTGAAGCCAGCAGATAGTTGGTTGGTGAGTTCTTATCCATTCTGCAGTTCTGTACCTTTTAAGTGGAGCATTTAGGCCATTTATATTCAATGTTAGTATTGAGATGTGAAGTACCATTCCATTCATTTTGCTGTGTACCATGTTCTTTTGTTTTTGCTTTTTAAATTGTCGTTTGTTTTATAGGTCCTGTGTGATTTAGTCTTTAAAGAGGTTCTGTTTTGATATGTTTCCACGATTTGTTTCAAGATTTAGAGCTCCTTTTCACAGTTCTTGTTTTTGTGGCTTGGTAGTGGCAAATTCTCTTAGCATTTGATTGTCTGGAAAAGACTGTATCTTTCCCTCATATATGATGCTTACTTTCGTTGGAGACAAAATTCTTTACTGATAATTGTTTTGTTCTAGGATGTTGAAGATAGGGCCCCAACCCCGTCTAGCATGTAGGGTTTCTGCTGAGAAATGTGCTGTTAATCTGATAGGTTTTCTTTTATAGGTTACCTGGTGCTTTTTTCTCACAGCTCTTAAGATTCTTTCCTTCATCTTAACTTTAGATCACCTGATGACAATGTGCCAAGGCAATTCTCTTTTTGTGATGAATTTCCCAGGTGTTCTTTGTGCTTCTTGTATTTGGATGTCTAGGTCTCTAACAAGGCTGACGAAGTTTTCCTCAATTATTCCCTCAAATTATCCAAACTTTTAGATTTCTCTTCTTTCTCAGTGACACTGATTATTCTTAGGTTTGGTTGTTTAACATAACCCCAGACTTCTTGGAGGCTTTGTTCATATTTTCTAATTCTTTTTTCTTTGCCTTTGATGGATTGGGTTAATTCAAAGGCCTTGTCTTCAAGCTCTGAATTTCTTCTACTTGTTCAATTTTATTGCTGAGACTTTCTAGAACATTTCGCATTTCTATAAGTGTGTCCAATGTTTTCCGAAGTTTTGATTGTTTTTTTCTTTATGCTATCTATTTCCTTGAATATTTCTCCCTTTGCTTCTTGTATCATTTTTTTTTTTTTTTGGATTCCCTTGCATTGAGTTGCCTTTCTCTTGTGCCACCCTGATTGGCTTAATAACTAACCTCCTGAATTCTTTTTTAGGTAAATATGGGATTTCTTCTTGGTTTGTATCCATTGCTGGTGAGCTAGTGCGATTTTGGGGGGGTGTTAGAGAGCCTTGTTTTGTCATATTGCCAGAGTTAGTTTTCTGGTTCCTTCTCATTTGGGTGGGCTCTGTCAGAGAAAACGTCTAGGGCTGGTCCATCATTCAGATTCTTTTGTCCCACGGGGTGTTTCCTTGATGTAGTACTCTCCCCCTTTTCCTATGTATGTGGTTTCCTGAGAGCTGATCTGCAGTGATTGTTATCTCTCTTCTGGGTCTAGCCACCCCGCAAGTCTACCAAGCTCTGGGCTGGTACTGGAGGTTGTCTGCATAGAATCCTGTGATGTGAACCATCTATGGTTATTTCAGCCATGGATACCAGTACCTGTTCTGGTGGAGGTGGCAGCGGGAGTGAAATGGACTCTGTGAGTGTTCTTAGCTTTGGTGGTTTAATGTTCTGCTTTTGTGTTGGTTGGCCTCCTGCAGGGAGTTGGTGCTTTCTAGAGAGCATCAGCTGTGGTAGTACGGAGAAGAACTGCTGGTGGACAGGGTCCTAGAATTCTTAAAAGTATATGTTATTTGTCTTCAGCTGCCAGGGTGGGTAGGGAAGGCCCATCAGGTGGGGGCAGGGCTAGGCATATTTGAGCTCAGACTCTCTTTGGGTGGGTCTTGCTGTGGCTGCTGTTGGAGATGGAAGTTAGATTCCCAGGTCAATGGAGTTGTGTACCTAGAAGGACTATGGCTGCCTCTGCTGAGTCATGCAGGTTGTCAAGGAAGTGGGGGAAAGCCAGCAGTCACAGGCCTCACCCAGCTCCCACCGCGTCCCCCCCAACTAACAGCACCGAGTCTGATTCCAGGCAGTGGGGGAGAAGGGCTTGAGAACTTGCCTGAGGCTACCCACCTCTCAGCTGTGAAAGAAAAGGGCTTTGGTTCTTCTCTTGCCTGTGGAGTCTGCACACTGGATTAGTGCCCTCCCCCGAGTTCTGATCAGGAGGCTTCTCACCCTATTCAAATTGTTACAAAGTTCAGCTGGAGACTTTCTTCTCCTTGTGGCATTTTCCCCTCTCCTCTGGCTGCCCTCCTGAAGGATCCCTGTGGTGCCAGGCAGGAGTTGCCTGCTTGGGGACCCAGCAAGCTCCCAGGGCCTTTCCTGTTGCTTCCTCTACCCCGTATTTCACTCAATGCTCTAAATTCCCTCACTTCCAGGTAAGGTCAGAAACTTCTCCCACACACTAGACCTTCAGTTTCCCCAGTGGGAATGTGTGTTCAGGAGCGGAGCATCTCCCTTTCTCACTACAACAGTTTGGGCACTCACAGTATTGGGGTGTCTCCTGGGTCCTGCAGGGAGAGTCCGCTTTTTTCAGAGGGTCTGTGGGTCCCCTCAGCATTCCTGGTTTTCTGCTTTTTCATATTAGGGAATTTTCAAAAAATGTGTGATATAGTCATGTAGTTTTATCAATTATGTGCTATGCATAGTAGTAATGGCAACTCACTCTAGGAAATAAAAGCAATTAGAGACTCATGGTCACAAAAAACAAAAATAAAATTATATATATAAATACAAGTATGTGAGAGTGATCAGTAAGATACTTTTAAACATAATATATTGTAATACTCTGTGGGGGAAGTAAAGCAGAAATACAAGTTCAAGGAGAAAAGATGTTCATATATTTGTTATTTTTTCCTATTGAAACCATCTTTTAATTAAAAATTTTATTTGTAAAAATTAGTACAAAATTTCATTATTTTTTGGTGTACAAGTTCATGTAACGACCACTGTAATGATGACACAAATCAGGGACATAAGCCCTCAAACCTCCTTTATGCATCTCTTTATAGCAACATCTTCTTCCCATGCCTAATCTACACCAACAACTAATCTATTCTTAATTACAATATTTGTTATCTATTTGAAAATGCCATAAAAGTAGAACTTTATAGTATGTAATATTTTGAGACTTGTTCATTTTACTCAGCACGATGCACTTCAGATTTATCTAAGTTGTTGCTAGTATCAATTGTGTATTTTTTATATTACTGAATATTGTTTAAAATACCCTTTTCTATTGCATTGATTTATATCTTTGTCAAATAAATTGGTTATGTATATGGGTCAATTTTGGGACTCTTTTTTTTCTATTCCATTTGTCTATGGGTCTTTTTGCCAATAGCATGCTGTCTTAATCACTGTGACATTATGGTAAATCTTAAAATTGGGTAGTGTGATTTATTCTTCTTTTTCAAAATTGTTTCAACTATGCTAGCTCTTTTGACCCTCAATATAATTTTTAGGATTAGCTGAATTTGTTGAAATCTGTAAAAAACAGTTGGGATTTTGATTAAAATTGCATTAAATCTCTAGAACAATTTGAGGAGATTTGACATCTTGACTATCTTGAAACTTCCAGTCCACAAACATGGTAGGCATTTTCGTTACTTAGGTCTTTTGAAATAATATTTAACCTACTTATTAGTCCTAGAAATATTATTTTTATTCCTTGAGAATTAAAGAATATTTCTAGATGTACAATTATATTGCTTACAAATAAGAAGAGGTTTTTTCCTTCCTTCTATGTAAATTGTTATTTATTTCCTTGCCTATTACACTAGATAGGACTTCAATTATGGTGCTGAATAAAAGTATTGGAAAAGAACATTAGTGCTTTTTCCCCAAAATTAAGGTGAAAAAATGTAAGCTTTCACCATTATGTTTAAAGTTAGCTGTAGATTTCTTGTAAACATCTGTTGTCATAAATTGGTGTTGAGTATTGATAAAGGGTTTTTTTGCATCAAAGTTTATATAATTACATAGTTTTTCTTTTTCCCCCAGCTTTGCTGAGCTACAATTTTATACATAAAGCTGTGCATAATTAACATATATAATTTGGTGACTTTGGACATATGTATTCCCTTGTGTTTTTATTATCACAATCAAGGTACTAAATAGATTCATCACCTCCAAAAGTGTCTTTGTGTCCTTTTGTTTTTTGTTTGTTTGTTTTGTTTCTGTTTTTGCCAAGTTTATATTTCTTTTGGATAGCTCATTATGAGTTTATAGAAATGCAACTGACTTTTTAATGTTGATTTCATATTCTACAACTTTACTGAATTTATTAGTTCTAAGAGTTTGTGTATGTGTGTGTGTGTGTTTTCAGTCTTTAGTGCTCTCTACATACGAGATCATATCATCTGTATACAGAGATCATTTTACTTGTTCCTTTCAATTTCAGATGCCTTTCCTTTCTGTCTTGCCTAACTGCTCTTGTTAGGACTTTCAGTACAATGTTGAATAGAAGGTGGTAAGCATAGGTATCCTTGACTTATTCCAGATAAAAAAGAAAAAACTTTCAGTATTTTACTTTGAGTGTTGAGATGGTTTGGATGTGTCCCCCCCGAAGTCTCATCTTGAATTGTAACTCCCCAAATTCCTACATGCTGTGGGAGGAACCAGGTGGGAAGTGATTGAATTATGGGGGCAAGTCTTTCCTGCGCTATTCTCTTGATAATGAATGAGTCTCATGAGATCTGATGGTTTTAAAAAAATGGGAGTCTCCCTGCACAAGTATTCTTTGCCTGCTGCCATCCACACAAGATGTGACTTGCTCCTTCCTGCCTTCTACCATGATTGTGAGACCTCCCCAGCCATGTGGAGCTGAGAGTCCAATTAAACCTCTTTCTTCCATAAATTTCCCAGTCTCAAGTGTGTCTTTTTCAGCTGCATGAAAATGGACTAATACAAGTATAATGTTAGTTGTGGGCTTTTCATATATGGCCTTTATTGTGTTTAAGTAATTTTTTTCATTTTTTTTTCATTTTTTTTTGAGACAGAGTCTTCCTTTGTCACCCAGGCTGGATTTGTTGACTGTCTTTATCACGAAAGGGTTTTGAATTTTCTCAAATGCTTTTCGTGCATCTATTGAGATAAACACGTGATTTTTGCCCTTCTTTTTGCCAAAGTGGTGTGTCACATTTATTGATTTGTGTATATTGAACCATCCTTGCTTCCCTGGGATATCCCACTATATCATGGTGATATGATTTTGATGTTTGTTCCCTCCAAATCTCATGTTGGAAATGTAATCCCCAATGTTGGAGGCAGGGCCTGGTGGGAGGTGTTTGGGTTATGGTGGACTCCTCATGAACAGATTGGGGCTGTCCTTGCAGTAGTGAGTGAGTTATTGTGAGATCTGCTTGTTTAAAATGTGTGGCACCTCCCCTCACTCTTGATCATGCTCTCACCATGTAATATGCTGATTCATGCATTGCCTTTCACCATGAGGCCTTAGCAGAAGCCATGCAGATGCTGGTGCCATGCTTGTACAGTCTGCAGAACTGTGAGCCAATTAAACCTGTTTTATTTATAAATTATCCAGCCTCAGGTATTTCTTTATAGCAATGCAAATGGACTAACACATATGGTGTATGATCCTTTTCATGTGCTGTTGAATTCAGTTTACTAATATACTGTTGAGAATTTTTGCATCCATGTTCATCAGAAATATTGACCTGTAGTTTTCTTTCTTTTTTTTTTTTTTGGAGAGTAACATTTCTATTTTTTTAAATTTATTATTATTATTATTATTATTATTATACTTTAGGTTTTATGGTACATGTGCGCAATGTGCAGGTAAGTTACATATGTATACATGTGCCATGCTGGTGCACTGCACCCACTAACTTGTCAACTAGCATTAGGTATATCTCCCAATGCTATCCCTCCCCCCTCCCCCCACCCCAGAACAGTCCCCGAAGTGTGATGTTCCCCTTCCTGTGTCCATGTGTTCTCATTGTTCAATTCCCACCTATGAGTGAGAATATGCGGTGTTTGGTTTTTTGTTCTTGCGATAGTTTACTGAAAATGATGATTTCCAATTTCATCCATGTCCCTACAAAGGACATGAACTCATCATTTTTTACGGCTGCATAGTATTCCATGGTGTATATGTGCCACATTTTCTTAATCCAGTCTATCATTGTTGGACATTTGGGTTGGTTCCAAGTCTTTGCTATTGTGAATAGTGCCACAATAAACATACGTGTGCATGTGTCTTTATAGCAGCATGATTTATAGTCCTTTGGGTATATACCCAGTAATGGGATGGCTGGGTCGAATGGAATTTCTAGTTCTAGATCCCTGAGGAATCGCCACACTGACTTCCACAAGGATTGAACTAGTTTACAGTCCCACCAGCAGTGTAAAAGTGTTCCTATTTCTCCACATCCTCTCCAGCACCTGTTGTTTCCTGACTTTTTAATGATTGCCATTCTAACTGGTGTGAGATGGTATCTCATTGTGGTTTTGATTTGCATTTCTCTGACGGCCAGTGATGGTGAGCATTTTTTCATGTGTTTTTTGGCTGCATAAATGTCTTCTTTTGAGAAGTGTCTGTTCATGTCCTTCGCCCACTTTTTGATGGGGTTGTTTGTTTTTTTCTTCTAAATTTGTTGGAGTTCATTGTAGATTCTGGATATTAGCCCTTTGTCAGATGAGTAGGTTGTGAAAATTTTCTCCCATTTTGTAGGTTGCCTGTTCACTCTGATGGTAGTTTCTTTTGCTGTGCAGAAGCTCTTTAGTTTAATTAGATCCCATTTGTCAATTGTGGCTTTTGTTGCCATTGCTTTTGGTGTTTTAGACATGAAGTCCTTGCCCATGCCTATGTCCTGAATGGTAATGTCTAGGTTTTCTTCTAGGGTTTTTATGGTTTTAGGTCTAACATTTAAGTCTTTAATCCATCTTGAATTGATTTTTGTATAAGGTGTAAGGAAGGGATCCAGTTTCAGCTTTCTCCATATGGCTAGCGAGTTTTCCCAGCACCATTTATTAAATAGGGAATCCTTTCCCCATTTCTTGTTTTTGTCAGGTTTGTCAAAGATCAGATACTTGTAGATATGTGGCATTATTTCTGACGGCTCTGTTCTGTTCCATTGATCTATATCTCTGTTTTGGTACCAGTACCATGCTGTTTTGGTTACTGTAGCCTTGTAGTATAGTTTGAAGTCAAGTAGTGTGATGCCTCCAACTTTGTTCTTTTGGTTTAGGATTGACTTGGTGATGCGGGCTCTGTTTTGGTTCCATATGAACTTTAAAGTAGTTTTTTCCAATTCTGTGAAGAAAGTCATTGGTAGCTTGATGGGGATGGCATTGAATCTGTAAATTACCTTGGGAAGGATGGCCATTTTCACGATATTGATTCTTCCTACCCATGAGCATGGAATGTTCTTCCATTTGTTTGTATCCTCTTTTATTTCCTTGAGCAGTGGTTTGTAGTTCTCCTTGAAGAGGTCCTTCACATCCCTTGTAAGTTGGATTCCTAGGTATTTTATTCTCTTTGAAGCAATTGTGAATGGGAGTTCACTCATGATTTGGCACTCTGTTTGTCTTTTATTGATGTATAAGAATGCTTGTGATTTTTGTACATTGATTTTGTATCCTGAGACTTTGCTGAAGTTGCTTATCAGCTTAAGGAGATTTTGGGCTGAGACAATGGTGTTTTCTAGATATACAATCATGTCGTCTGCAAACAGGGACAATTTGACTTCCTCTTTTCCTAATTGAATATCCTTTATTTCCTTCTCCTGCCTAATTGCTTTGGCCAGAACTTCCAACACTATGTTGAATAGAAGTGGTGAGAGAGGGCATCCCTGTCTTGTGCCAGTTTTCAAAGGGAATGCTTCCAGTTTTTGTCCATTCAGTATGATATTGGCTGTGGGTTTGTCAGAGATAGCTCTTATTATTTTGAGATACATCCCATCAATACCTAATTTATTGAGAGTTTTTAGCATGAAGGGTTGTTGAATTTTGTCAAAGGCCTTTTCTGCATCTATTGAGATAATCATGTGGTTTTTGTCTTTGGTTCTGTTTGTATGCTGGATTACATTTATTGATTTTTGTATATTGAGCCAGCCTTGCATCCCAGGGATGAAGCCCACTTGATCATGGTGGATAAGCTTTTTGATGTGCTGCTGGATTGTGTTTGCCGGTATTTTATTGAGGATTTTTGCATCAATGTTCATCAAGGATATTGGTCTAAAATTCTCTTTTTTGGTTGTGTCTCTGCCCGGCTTTGGTATCAGGATGATGCTGGCCTCATAAAATGAGTTAGGGGTGATTCCCTCTTTTTCTATTGATTGGAATAGTTTCAGAAGGAATGGTACCAACTCCTCCTTGTACCTCTGGTAGAATTTGGCTGTGAACCCATCTGGTCCTGGACTTTTTTTGGTTGGTAAGCTATGGATTATTGCCACAATTTCAGCTCCTGTTATTGGTCTTTTCAGAGATTCAACTTCTTCCTGGTTTAGTCTTGGGAGGGTGTATGTGTTGAGGAATTTATCCATTTCTTCTAGATTTTCTAGTTTATTTGCGTAGAGGTGTTTGTAGTATTCTCTGATGGTAGTTTGTATTTCTGTGGGATCGGTGGTGATGTCCCCTTTATCATTTTTTATTGCATCTATTTGATTCTTCTCTCTTTTTTTCTTTATTAATGTTGCTAGCGGTCTATCAATTTTGTTGATCCTTTCAAAAAACCAGCTCCTGGATTCATTAATTTTTTGAAGGGTTTTTTGTGTCTCTATTTCCTTCAGTTATGCTCTGACTTTAGTTATTTCTTGCCTTCTGCTAGCTTTTGAATGTGTTTGCTCTTGCTTTTCTAGTTCTTTTAATTGTGATGTTAGGGTGTCAATTTTGGATCTTTCCTGCTTTCTCTTATGGGCATTTAGTGCTATAAATTTCCCTCTACACAGTGCTTTGAATGCATCCCAGAGATTCTGGTATGTTGTGTCTTGGTTCTCGTTGGTTTCAAAGAACATCTTTATTTCTGCCTTCATTTCGTTACGTACCCAGTAGTCATTCAGGAGCAGGTTGTTCAGTTTCCATGTAGTTGAGCGGTTTTGAGTGAGATTCTTAATCCTGAGTTCTAGCTTGATTGCACTGTGATCTGAGAGATAGTTTGTTATAATTTCTGTTCTTTTCCATTTATTGAGGAGAGCTTTACTTCCAAGTATGTGGTCAATTTTGGAATAGGTGTGGTGTGGTGCTGAAAAAAATGTATATTCTGTTGATTTCGGGTGGAGAGTTCTGTAGATGTCTATTAGGTCCACTTGGTGCAGAGCTAAGTTCAATTCCTGGGTATCCTTGTTGACTTTCTGTCTCATTGATCTGTCTAATGTTGACAGTGGGGTGTTAAAGTCTCCCATTATTAATGTGTGGGAGTGTAAGTCTCTTTGTAGGTCACTCAGGACTTGCTTTATGAATCTGGGTGCTCCTGTATTGGGTGCATATATATTTAGGATAGTTAGCTCTTCTTGTTGAATTAATCCCTTTACCATTATGTAATGGCCTTCTTTGTCTCTTTTGATCTTTGTTGGTTTAAATTCTGTTTTATCAGAGACTAGGATTGCAACCCCTGCCTTTTTTTGTTTTCCATTTGCTTGGTAGATCTTCCTCCATCCTTTTATTCTGAGCCTATGTGTGTCTCTGCATGTGAGATGGGTTTCCTGAATGCAGCACACTGGTGGGTCTTGAGTC
Organism: Pongo pygmaeus; assembly: GCF_028885625.2. Classification (NCBI taxonomy): domain Eukaryota; kingdom Metazoa; phylum Chordata; class Mammalia; order Primates; family Hominidae; genus Pongo; species Pongo pygmaeus. The sequence goes on along the minus strand of NC_072396.2, from coordinate 116,813,849 downwards.
TTTATCCAATTTGCCAGTCTGTGTCTTTTAAATGGAGCATTGAGTCCATTTACATTTAAAGTTAATATTGTTATGTGTGAATTTGATCCTGTCATTATGATGTTAGCTGGTTATTTTGCTCGTTAGTTGATGCAGTCTCTTCCTAGTCTCGATGGTCTTTACATTTTGGCATGATTTTGCAGTGGCTGGTACCGGTTGTGCCTTTCCATGTTTAGCGCTTCCTTCAAGAGCCCTTTTAGGGCAGGCCTGGTGGTGACAAAATCTCTCAGCATTTGCTTGTCTGTAAAGTATTTTATTTCTCCTTCACTTATGAAGCTTAGTTTGGCTGGAAATTCTGGGTTGAAAATTCTTTTCTTTAAGAATGTTGAACATTGGCCCCCACTCTCTTCTGGCTTGTAGGGTTTCTGCCAAGAGATCCGCTGTTAGTCTGATGGGCTTCCCTTTGATGGTAACCCGACCTTTCTCTCTGGCTGCCCTTAACATTTTTTCCTTCATTTCAACTTTGGTGAATCTGACAATTATGTGTCTTGGAGTTGCTCTTCTCGAGGAGTATCTTTGTGGTGTTCTCTGTATTTCCTGAATCTGAGTGTTGGCCTGCCTTGATAGATTGGGGAAGTTCTCCTGGATAATATCCTGCAGAGTGTTTTCCAACTTGTTTCCATTCTCCCCGTCACTTTCAGGTACACCAATCAGACGTAGATTTGGTCTTTTCACATAGTCCCACATTTCTTGAAGGCTTTGCTTGTTTCTTTTTATTCTTTTTTCTCTAAACTTCCCTTCTCGCTTCCTTTCATTCATTTCATCTTCCAGGGCTGATACCCTTTCTTCCATTTGATCGCATCAGCTCCTGAGGCTTCTGCATTCTTCACGTAGTTCTTGAGCCTTGGTTTTCAGCTCCATCTGCTCCTTTAAGCACTTCTCTGTATTGGTTATTCTAGTTATACATTCTTCTAAATTTTTTTCAAAGTTTTCAACTCCTTTGCCTTTGGTTTGAATATCCTCCCATAGCTTGGAGTAATTTGATCACCTGTAGCCTTCTTCTTTCAGCTCGTCAAAGTCATTCTCCATCCAGCTTTGTTCCGTTGCTGGTGAGGAACTGCGTTCCTTTGGAGGAGGAGAGGTACTCTGCTTTTTAGAGTTTCCAGTTTTTCTGCTCTGTTTTTTCCCCATCTTTGTGGTTTTATCTACTTTTGGTCTTTGATGATGGTGATGTACAGATGGGTTTTTGGTGTGGATGTCCCTTCTGTTAGTTTTCTTTCTAACAGACAGGACCCTCAGCTGCAGGTCTGTTGGAGTACCCGGCCGGCTGTGTGAGGTGTCAGTCTGCCCCTGCTGAGGGGTGCCTCCCAGTTAGGCTGCTCGGGGGTCAGGGGTCAGGGACCCACTTGAGGAGGCAGTCTGCCCGTTCTCAGATCTCCAGCTGTGTGCTGGGAGAACCACTGCTCTCCTCAAAGCTGTCAGACAGGGACATTTAAGTCTGCAGAGGTTACTGCTGTCTTTTTGTTCGTCTGTGCCCTGCCCCCAGAGGTGGAGCCTACAGAGGCGGGCAGGCCTCCTTGAGCTGTGGTGGGCTCCACCCAGTTCAAGCTTCCAGGCTGCTTTGTTTACCTAAGCGAGCCTGGGCAATGGCGGGTGCCCCTCCCCCAACCTCGCTGCCGACTTGCTGTTTGATCTCAGACTGCTGTGCTAGCAATCAGCGAGACTCTGTGGGCGTAGGACCCTCTGAGCCAGGTGTGGGCTATAATCTCCTGGGGCACCGTTTCCTAAGCCCATCGGAAAAGCACAGTATTCGGGTGGGAGTGGCCCGATTTTCCAGGTGCCTTCTGTCACCCCTGGAAAGGGAACTCCCTGACCCCTTGCACTTCCCGAGTGAGGCAATGCCTTGTCCCTGCTTCGGCTGCCACACGGTGCACTCACCCACTGACCTGCGCCCACTGTCTGGCACTCCCTAGTGAGATGAACAGGGTACCTCAGATGGAAATGCAGAAATCACCTGTCTTCTGCTTCGCTCACGCTGAGAGCTGTAGACGGGAGCTGTTCCTATTCGGCCATCTTGGCTCCTCCTCCTAAAGGTCTGTAGTTTTCTTTTTGTGTGTGTGGTGTCATTGGCTTTGGTATCAGTGATGTTGGCTGCATAAAATGAGTTCAGAAATGTTCCTTGTTCTATTTTTTGGAAGAGTTTAACAAGTGTCGGTATTAATTCTTCTTTAAGTGTTCAGAAGAATTCATACATAAAGGCATCTCGTCCTGAGCTTTCTGTTGTTTGGAAGTTTTTTGATTACCCATTCAATTTCTATATTTGCTATTGGTTTGTTCACGGTTTCTATTTCTTCTTAAATCAGACTTGGTAGGATGTTTATATCTAGGAAATTATCAATTTCTTCTAAGTTGTTCAATTTGTTGGTGTAAAATCTTTCATAACAATTCCTTCTGATCTTTTAAAAATTTTCTTGGCGTAAGTTGTAATGCCTCATTTTTCATTTCTGATTTTATTTATTTGAGTCTTCTCTCTTTATTCCTTCGTCTAGCTAAGGGTTTGTAAATTTTATCTTTTCAAAAACCCACCTCTTAGTTTCACTGATTTTTAAACTCTTTTTTATTCTCTATTTCATTTATTTCGGCTCCAACTTTTATTATTTCCTTTTTTCTGCTAAATTTGTCCTCACTTTGTTTTTCTTTTTATAGTTTCTTGAGTTTTAAAGTTAGTTTGTTTAAATGAGACCTTTTTTCTTTTTTAAATGTAGGCATTTATCACTATAACATTCCCTTCTAATACTGCACTTGCTGTATCTTGTAAGTTTTGGGATGTTGTGTTTTTATTTTCATTTTTTGAGATTTTTTCTGATTTCTCTTTTGATTTCTTTTTTGTTCAAATGGTTAAGAGCATGTTGTTTAATTTCCATGTATTTGTGAGTTTCTTTATTTAATTGTGTTAGGGATTTATAGTTTTATTCCAGTTTGGGTGAAAAAGACACTTAAAATTATTACAAACTTCTTTCATTTATTAAGACCTTTTATGTTACCTAGCATGTGATCTACTCTATAAAATATTCTGTGTGCACTTGAAAAGAATATGTATTCTGCTGCTATTTGGTAGAATGTTCTGTATATGTTAGGTTCATTTGATCTATAGTTTTGTTCAAGTTTGCTATTTCCTTACAGATTTTCTGTCTGGATAATCTATCCATCAGCAAAAATAGAGTATTGAAGGTCCTTTTTTTTGCTATCTATTTTTCCCTTCAGATCCATCAATATTTTCTCTATATGTTTGGGTGCTTTAATGTTAGGGTATATTTTTATAGTTGTTATATCTTCCTTTTGAATTCAAGCTTTTTTCACCATATAATGAACATCTTTGTCTCTAGAGAGTCTATTACTTAAAATCTATTTTGTCTGATATAAGTATAGCCACCCCAGCACTCTTTTGATCAAAATTTTCATAGAATATTTTCATCTGTTCATTTTAGCTGATGTGTGTTCTTAAATCTAAGGTGAGTCTCTTGTAGACAGTGTGTAGTTGAGTCTTTTCAAAAAATTCATTCCATGGAATCAACCCAAATGCCCATCAGTGATAGACTGGATAAAGAAAATGTAACACGCATACATCACGGAATACTATCCAGCCATAAAAAGGAATGAGATCATGTCCTTTACAGGGACATGGATGGAGCTGGAAGCTGTTATCCTCAGCAAACTAACACAGGAGCAAAAAACCAAACACTTCATGTTCTCACTAGTGGAAGCTGAATAATGAGAACACATGGACACATGGGGAAAACAACACCCACTTGGGTCTGTCAGGGGGTGAGGGGAGGGCGAGCATCAGGAAGAATAGCTAATGGATGCTGGGCTTAATACCTAGGTGATGGGTTGATCAGTGCAGCAAATCACCATGGCACACGTTTACCTACGTAATGAATCTGTACATCCTGCACATGTACCCTGGAACTTAAAAGAAAAGTTGATGGAAAAAATTTATTCAACCACTATATAGTTTAATTCATTTACATTTAATGGAATTACTGATAGGGAAGGTTTAACTCTTGCCATGTCATTTTTTTTCTGTTTGATTTGTACTTCTATTGTTCCTCTCTTCTCTTGATGTCTTTCTTTGTGGTTTGACAACTTTTTGTAGGGATATGCTTTGATTATTTTCTGTTTATCTTTTGTGTATCTATTATCAGTTTTTTTTTCTTGTGGTTACCATGAGGCTGACATTGAACCTCTTATAGTTATAACAGTTTATTTAAAGCAAATAATAAATTAACTTTTGTTGCATACAAAAGCTGTAGCCATTTATCCCCCCACACAAACTTTATATTATTTATGTTAGAGTTTACTTTTGAAAAATACTGTGCATGAATCAACACATTTTTGTGGTTATTCTAAATATTTTTGTCTTTTAACTTTTATACTAGGATTAAAAGCGACCTATATGCAACCATTACATTATTACCATGTTTTGTGTTTTCTTTTATATTTACCTTTAGCAGTGAGATTTCTATTCATATGAGTTGTGTTGCTGCTCAAAGTTTGTTTCTTTCAAACTTGAAGAACTCCCTATAGTATTTCTTGTAAGGTAAGTATAGTGGTGACAAACTTCTTGTTTTTTTATTTATCTGGACAAGTCTTTAGCTCTACTTCATTTTTAAGGACAGTTTTTCTGGGTATACTATTCTTAGAATGCAGTTTTTTTTTTTTTGTTTTTTTTTTTTCTTTCAGTACTTTGACTATATCATTGCACTCTCTCTTAGCCTGGAAGTTTTCTGTTGGAAATGCGTTTATATTCTTATAGAGGCTCCCTTACAGATGACAAATCATTTTTCTCTTTCTGTTTTCAAAATTCTCTAATTTTGAGTTTTGACAATTTGATTATAATGTGTCTTGGTGTGGACCTCTGAAGGTTTAACCAATTTGGAAAATATATGGCTTGATGTATCTGGATGTTCATTTACCTCCCCAGATTTGGGAAGTTTTCAATAACTATTGCTATAAAAAATGTTTCATCTTCTTTCTCTTTCTCTTCTCCTTCTGAGACTCCCATTTTGCATATATTATTTTGCTTGATGGTGTCTCATAAGTCCCATAGGCTTTCTTCACTTTTTTCATTATTTTATCTTTTTATTCCTCTGACTGGGTAATTTAAAATGTCCTGTCTTTGAGTTTACTAATTCTTTCTTTTGCTTGATTGGGTCTGCTGTTGACATTTTCTTTTAAATTTTCTGTTCAGCTATGTATGTTCTTCAGCTCCATGATTTTTGTTTGGTTTTATTTTGTGGCTTCTATTTCTTTGTTGAACTTCTCATTTTGTTCGTGCTTTTGTTTTTCTGATTTTATTTTGATATCTATCTGTGTTATCTTTCAGCTCACTGAGCTTGCTTAGGATGGTTATTTTGAAATATTTCTCAGGAAATTTGTAGATATCTATTTCTTAAAAGTCAGATACTGGAGCTTTATTTATTTATTTATTTATTTATTTATTTATTTGGTGATGTCATGTTTCCCTGATTCTTTGTAATCCTTGTATTCTTGTGTTGGTGTTTGCAAATTTGAAAAAGTAGTCACCTCTTCTGGTCTTTACAGACTGGCTTTGGCAGGGAAAGACTTTCCCCAGTCATCCAAGACTGGGATTCTGGGCAGGCCAACTAGTGTGATCCATAGATGGGTGAGGTCTGCTGCATGGGCCTGATGATGTTCAGGGCCTGCCATCATAGTCTTTGGAGGGTATGGGGCCTCCTTCTGGTGTGTGCAGTTGGAGGGGCTTCATGGTCAGCTGGAGGGGCTTCATGGTCAGACAGGGCCAGCAGGCTGATTTCCATGTTTTGCTGGTGTTACTGGCAAGGCTTTGCATTTGAGCAAGGCCACTGTTGAGGGTTTTTCCATGTTCAGGTGGAACAGCTGGCAGGGCTTTGCATTCAAGCAGGGCCAGATAGTAGAGGGCATACTTTTGCAGGGTTGATGGCAGAGATTGCATTTGGGTGAGGCCACTGATGGGTACTGTGGAGCTACTGCCAAAATCTGTGTGCAGCAGCCACTGACAGCTCCTGCCACTTTTCTTTATTTCTAGCTGTCCCCGAATTTGCTAGCTCTTCTAATTGCCCAGATGTTTTTCATTAAGGGAGTCAGAATGAACCTCTTGGGCAGTGCCCTGGAAGGAAGTTAGATATCCACTTCAGTCTCTCTTTTCTTCACTGGAGAAATCATAGGCTGAAGATATCTTTCTAGGCACTGTACTGTGCCAACTTGGGGAAGGTCTATTTGAACAAATTGTCATGGGTTTTTTTTTGCCTTTTAAATGTTGTTTTTCTTAGTTTGGGTGCTCTCCTAGGGTGCTGTAACCTTTCCCTTGGGTTCCAGAATTCTCATATAGGCATTCTTATGCATGGATAGTTGTTAAAATGGTGTTTTGGTGGGGGCACTAGTACTGGGGAGCTGGTATTCCACTATCTTGCTGATGTTCCACATATTTTTAAATGGTTAAGGTTGGATATCAAATCTCTGTGGTAGTTAGATTCCACTGGACACACTTAGAGTGGTGATATAGCAGCTTTATTTGACAAGTCAGTATTTTCAATATGTCTGATAGGATATCCTTTTCATCTATTTAAACTTATGATACAAATTAGATGTTAGCCTAAACGTGTACCAGGGAATACATTGTTTTTTGAAAGTCTTTGAGGTGTTCTGTGAGAAAAAGAAATAAAACAACTGCTACAAATGAATGGCAACATTTTTCAATGCCTTGATAGTGAGTATTTTCTCCTCCAAGTGGTCAATATCACTAGTCATTTACAACCCAACCCGAGCACACAGACATGCTCTTGGGAAAACTGTGGCTGAGAAAGGTCCCAGGAGCCACTGTGGTTGGTTGGAGGTTGGCTCCCTGGACTGCCTGGCTTTCTTGGGCAAGTTCCCAGGGGGTCATGCCCTTCAACAGGGCCCCTTTGTGATAGTGTTGTGATATAAGATATAGGTGGCTTTGCCTGATACAACTCTGTTTCCCCAAACTCTTTCATTCCTACTCTTTTTCTAAACTCCCGTCTATCCAGAAGCTGATCCTGAACAAGGATCTGCATTTTTTTTTTTTTTTTTTTTGCCAGTGCATAAAAGTCCCTGAGTGGCCCATGTCAGTGAGAACTCATCTGAGATGGTGGAAAGACAGACTCTGACCACAAATGGTCAGAGAAATGGAAAGCAATGGTTGGCTTCAGCAAGAATATGTGGGGAAAGTAAGTGATAGTGATCCTTTCCAAGAAGTACACCAAGAAAAGCTGACTCAGTCTCCCAGACAGCCAGTTCTGCTTTCACCCCTGCTGATCTGATGTGCTGTGGTAAAGGCATAGTGGAAATAGATTTTGCAAACTTCTCCATCTTCTACAATCATTCTACCTCTCATCTGAGATACATGTTTATTTTGTCCAAGTCTCAGATCCTTGTCCACTTTGCCAAGATGTCACTAACAGGGCTACCCAGAAAACTTCCAGAGAAGGATTTGAGACTTGAGCAAAGTAAACATGTATCTCAGTTGAGAGATGTAAATCCTTTGAAAAGCATAAACAACCATATAAATTCATTTATTCCACAAATACTTTAAGTACCTGCTATGTGATATGCACTCTTTAGGCACTTGTGCTAGATATATTAGTAGAAAAACAGGCCAAGATCAATGCCTTCTTGAAGCTAATATTTGAGCTGATGATCACAGCTAACAAGTAGAGATGTTCCTTGATTTACAATGGTGTTATATCCCAATAAACCCACCATAAGTTGAAAATATCATTAAGTCAAGGGCCATCTTGGTACCTAATGTGGTACCTATATGGTACCTAATGTGCCAAGCCCTGTTTTAAGTGCATTACATGTATTAACTCTTTTAATGCTTATCACAACCCTACAAGAAAGGAACTATTGTGTGCTGATGTCCCACATATTGGAAAACAAAAAGAATCCACAGATCCTTTGAAAGAAGTAGCAGGCTGCAGCCTACTCTGTGAGATGGGTGAAAGACTGTTAAGTCCCCAGATGTGAGTAGGGGAGAGTCTGCTTCTGAGTACACATTCCCACTGGGGAATCTGAAAATCCAAACCACAGGAGAAGGCCTTAACCTTACCCAGAGCTACAATGGATTTAGGGAGTTGTGTGAAATATGAAATTAGAAGCAGCAGTGGAAAGTGCCTTGCAGGCATTCCCAGTCTCCAGTGTGAACTGAGGGAAGCCATTCCTGATGATATTTCACAAGGGCCCTCAGGGAAGTCAGCCAATGAGCTCAGGGAGGGGTTGCAGGGTGAAAGAAGCTCCCAACTGTATTTTGTGATTTAATCTTGGGTGGGGACAAACTCCCTTGACTAGAACCTGGTTGGGGTGGTCAGCAAGTGAGAAGTACACTGCAGACACCAATGCAGGAGCTGGGCACCTGGCTTTGTGGGCAGATGGGGATGAGCATGGCCTCAAAGCCACCGTTGCTATCTCTGCAGAGATGCTGCTGGCCTGGGGTAGGTCTGAGATGAGTGCAGACTGCCTGGATCTAAACCTGTTGATGTTAGCAGAGCACTGCAGGATAAAGATTGGCCTCACCAACTTTGTGGGAGCCAGGTGAGGTTTACTGCTGCCTGCCACGCCCCACTCCCTTTGTGAACTCTTCTGTGCAGTACAGGCAGTTACACTCTCCTCTATACTTTACCAGAGTGGACTGAGAACCACCTCCCAACCTTCTCAGGGGCCTCAGCTTACCCCGCACAAGAAGAGTCAGAGCACAGACCAACCTAACCCTATCCGCCCCCCCCCCCCCGGTGATATCCCTCCACCTGCCCTGGTAGCTTAACACAAAGGACATAAACTTTTGGGAGCTTTATAGCCCCCCACCGCTTTACCTGAAAAACCAGAATACTTTCCCTGGGCAACTTAGGGAAAGCTCAAATCCCACTGCTACTACCACAGCTGGTGCTCTTTTGCAAGTGCCACCTCCTGAATGGAGGTCAACCAACACAGGCCAGTAGGCACCTCTAGGAAGAATAACACTGTGCCCAGGAAGGAGAAAACAGCTGAATGACCTCAGCCATTACCACTGCCTGCAACACCCTGGCTAACCAGAGGTCCTGAGTATGTCCACATGAAAAGTTCACTACTGTTATAACCAGCATTCAAGAAAGCCAGCACACTAAGTCTATCTACAACCAAGGAATTTCACAGAGTCTATGTCATGACCCTGCCACCCCCTTCAGAGCTGGTGCTGGTATCCACTGCTGGGAGACTTGAAGACTGGCCACATCACTGGATCCCTTGCAGACATTCCCCAGCACTAGCTCAGAGTCTGGTAGCCCCACTGGGTGTCTAGTCCCAGAAGAACAATAACAATCACTTTAGTCTGGCTATCAGGAATATATCATGATCATGTGGGTTTCATCCCAGGGATGTAGGGATGGTTTAACATATGCAAGTCAATAAATGTGATATATCACATAAACAAAATTAAAAACAATAACCATGTGATCATCTCAATAGGTGAGAAAGAGCATTTGATAAAATGCAGCATTCCTTTATGATAAAAACCCTCAATAAAATAGGCATAGAAGGGACATACTTTGAAGTAATAAAAACCAATTCAAAATGGATTAAATACTTAAATCTATGATCTCAAACTACAAGACCACTACCAGAAAACATTGTGGAGACTCTCTAGAACGTTGGACTGGGCAAAGATTTCCTGGGTAATACTCCACAAGTACAGGCAACCAAAGCAAAAATGGACAAATTAGATCACTTCAAGTTAAAAAGTTTCTGCACAGTGAAGCAAACAATCGACAAAGTGGAGAGACAACCCACAGAATGGGAGAAGAGATTTGCAAACTACTCATCTGACAAGGGATTAATAACCAGAATATATAAGGAGCTCTACAGGAAAAAATTCTAATAATCAAATTAAAAAATGGACAAAAGATTTGAATAGACATTTCTCCAAAGAACACATACAAATGGAAAACAGGCAAATGAAAAGATGCTCAACATAATTGATTATTAGAGAAATGCAAATCAAAACTACAATGAGATATCATCTCACTCTAGTTAGATGGCTTACATCCAAAAGACAGGCAATAAAAAATGCTGTCAAGGATGTGGAGAAAAGGGAACCCTTGTACACTGTTTGTGGGAACGTGGAATTAGTGCAACCATTGTAGAGAACAGTTTGAAGGTTCCTCAAAAACTAAAAATTGAGCTACCGTAGGACCCAGCAATCTTACTGCTAGGTATATACTCAGAAGATGGGAAATCAGTATATCCAAGAGATATCTGCACTCACATATTTGTTGCAGCACTGTTCACAATAGCCAAGATTTAGAAACAACCTAAGTGTCCATTAACAGATGAATGGACCATGAAAATATGGTACTTATACATAATGAAGTAATATTTAGCCAAAAAAATGACATACTGTTATTTGCAACAACATGGATGGAACCAGAGGTCATTATGTTAAATGAAATAAGCAAGGCACAGAAAGACAAACTTTACATGTTCTCACTTACTTGTGGAAGCTAAAAATTAAAACAAATGAACTCATAGAGATAGATAAAAGAAGGATGGTTACTAGAGGCTGGGAAGGGTAATGAGGGGTGGGGGATAAGGTGGGGATTGTTAATGGGTATAAAAAATAGAAAGAATGAATAAGACCTAGTATTTGATAGCACAACAGGGTGACTATAGTCAATATCATGTAATTATACATGTTAAAATAACTAAAAGAGTATAACTGGATTGTTGGTAACACAAAAAATAAATGCTTGAGGGAAGGGATATCCTATTTTTTAATGATATGATTATTATACATTGCATGCCTGAATGAAAATATCTCATGTACCCCACAAATATACACCTACTACATACCGACAAAAATTAAAATAAAAAAGTTAAAAAAAGACTGACCCTTTCCCAATTAAGAGAACATTCCTCTTGCCTGAATGCCTTTGAGCTGGGTCATTGGCTTTTTCCTGCCTTCAGACTCAGAGTGAAACATCAGTTTTGCTGGGATCTTAAGCTTGTCATCCTTCAGACTGGAACTACATCATCAGTTTTCCCGGTTTTCATGACTTTGGATCCAGATTGGAACTATATCATTGGCTCTCCTGGGTCTCCAGCTTGCTGACTCATCCAGCAGATCTGGAAATTTGTCAGCCTCCATAAATGCATGAATCAATTTCTTATAGTACATCTCTTTCTCTGTACATATACATCCTATTTATTTGCTTTCTGTGGCATACCATAATACATGCTCCTATCTTACCCTATATGTTACTACTGGACTTGGAATCAGAACACTTGGGAATAACTTCACAGTTGTAGACAATTATTTTATCTCTCTTGGCCTCTATATGTAAAATAAAAAAAAAATTGGATTAGGTAATCTGTAAGCATCAATCTTCTACGGGTCTTCAACTCTGGGAATGTGTGGTCTAGCTCATGCAGCTGAGAAATAAAAACATTTGGCCAACCTAATTAACTCCTCTTTCATGTTTACGATGATTTCTGCAAGCAAGAAAGAGTATAGTGGTTTTGAGGGATAGACTAGGTATGGGTGATCCTGGATTCTTTTTCTATCTTTCTGTCCTTGACCATGCTGCCACTAAAGTATGCTATTAGTGCAGCATAGAAAGAACCTAGACTGTTCCACTTTAAGCAGCCAGAAGCTCTGTACAAAATAGAATAACCTTTTTTTACATTTGCTTTGCTCCTTCATTTAATTTGGGGGAGATTTTTTATTTTACTTGCTTTTTAAATTAAAAAAGTAATTTGAGCTCATTGTAATCAAACAAAACAAACTTTATATATATGTTCATATATGTATGTATCTTATGTATATACACACACATTTGTATATTATATATACACACAGGCATATATATGTGTGTGTGTGTGTGTGTATATCTATATATATGTAAAGAGTTTACACTCCTCCACTATCATCCCATCCCAGCAAAATTACTAGTTTGGATTAAAAACCAGTATATTGTAGTATTCTGTTTTATTTGATATTTCCTTTATTAATAGCAGCTATTTTATTTTTTGCATAGGCTTATTGGTGATATATAATTCCTCTTGGGTCATGGCCTGTTTCTTTTTCCCAGTTTTTCATTTGACAAATGTGTACATTCTTGTAATCACCACTCTGATGAAGATATAGGACATTTACAGCATCCCACAAGTTTCCTTTAGTCCAATACTGCCCCCAAGAAATAACCATGGTTCTCACTTTTATTATCACAAATTGAATTTAGCATGCTCCTGAATTTCATAGAAATGGAATCATTCAGTGTGTACTTTTATTGTGACTCCTTTCCCTTAACATGATGTTTTTGACATACATCTATGTTTTAAGATATAGCAGTAGTTTGTTTTTTTTAAATACTGTACTATATTCCATTGTGTGTGTGTATATATGTAATATGTGTGTGTATATGTATATATATGTATGTATATATGTATTACTCCATTTTCACACTGCTGATAAAGACATACCTGAGATTGGGTAATTTACAAAAGAAAGAGGTTTAATTGCACTTACAGTTCCATGTGGCTGGGGAAGCCTCACAATCATGGCGGGAGGCAAGGAGGAGCAAGTCCCATCTTACATGGATGGCAGCAGGCAAAGAGAGAATGAGGAAGATGCAAAAGCAGAAACCCCTGATAAAACCATCAGATCTCATGAGACTTATTCACTGCCACGAGAACAGTATAGAGGAAACTGCCCCCATGATTCCATTATCTCCCACCAGGTCCCTCCCAAAACATATGGGAATTATGGGAGTACAATTCAAGATGAGATTTGGGTGGGTACACAGAGCCAAACCATATCATTCTGCCCCTGGCCTCTGCCAAAAAACCAATCATGCCTTCCCAACAGTCCCCCAAAGTCTTAACTCATTTCAGAGTTAACTTAAGGGTCCACAGTCCAAAGTCTCATCTGAGACAAGGCAACTCCCTTCTGCCTATGAGCCTATGAAATCAAAAGCAAGCTAGTTATTTCCTAGATATAATGGGGGTACAGACGTTGGATAAATACAACTATTCCAAATAGGAGAAATTGGCCAAAACAAAGGGGCTACAGGACCCATGCAAGTCCAAAATCCAGCGGTGCAGTCAAACCTTAAAGCTCCAAAATGATCTCCTTTGAATCCATGTCTCACATGCAGGTCACACTGATGCAAAAGGTGGGTTCCCATGGTCTTGGGCAGCTCTGCCGTTGTGGCTTTGCAGGGTACGGCCTCCCTCCTGGCTTCTTTCACGGGCTGCTGTTGAGTGTCTGTGGCTTTTCCAGGTGCACGGTGCAAGCTGTCAGTGGATCTACCATTCTCGGGTCTGGAGGATGGTGGCCCTCTTCTCACAGCTCCACTAGGCAGTGCCCCAGTAGGAAATCTGTGTGGGAGCTGCGATCCCACATTTCCCTTCCACACTGCCCTGAGGTTCCCCATGAAAGCCCCGCCCCCTGCAGCAAACTTCTGCCTGGGCATCCAGGCATTTCCACACATCTTCTGAAATCTAGGCAGAGGTTCCCAAACCTCAGTTCTTGACTTCTGTGCACCTGCAGGCTCAACACCACATGGAAGCTGCCAAGGCTTGGGGTTTGCACCATCTGAAGCCATGGCTAGAACTCTACATTGTTCCCTTTCAGCCACAGCCGGAGCAGCTGGGACACAGAGCACCAAGTGCTTTGGCTGCACACAGCTTGAGGACCCCTGTGCCTGGCCCAGGAAACCACTTTTTCCTACTAGGACTCTGGGCTTGTGATGGGAGGGGCTGCCATGAAGACCTTTGATGCCCTGGAGACATTTTCTCCATTGTCTTGGGGATTAACATTTGGCTCCTCATTGCTTATGCAAATATCTGCAGCTGGCTTGAATTTCTCCTCAGAAAATGGGATTTTCTTTTCTATCACATTGTCAGGCTGCAAATTTTTCAAAGTTTTATGCTGTTTCCCTTTTAAAATTGAATGCTTTTACCAGAAACAAGTCACCTCTTAAATGCTTTGCTGCATAGAAATTTCTTCTGCCAGATACCCTAAATCCTCTCTCTCAAGTTCAAAGTTCCACAAATCTCTAGGGCAGGGGCAAAATGCTGCCAGTCTCTTTGCTAAAACCTAACAAGAGTCACTTTTGCTCCAGTTCCCAAAAAGTTCCTCATCTCCATCTGAGAACACCTCAGCCTGGACCTTATTATCCATATCGCTGTCAGCATTTTGGGCAAAGCCATTCAACAAATCTCTAGGAAGTTCCAGCCTTTCCCACATTTTCCTATCTTCTTCTGAGCCCTCCAAACCGTTGCAACCTCTGCCTGTTACCCAGTTCCAAAATCGCTTCCACATTTTCGGGTATCTTTTCAGCAACACCCCACTCCACTGGTACCAATTTACTGTATTAGTCCTGTTTTCGTGCATTGATAAAGACATACCCGAGACTGGATAATTTACAAAAGAGGTTTAATTGTACTTGCAGCTCCATGTGGCTGGGGAAGTCTCACAATCACAGCAGGAGGCAAGGAGGAGCAAGTCCCATCTTACATGGATGGCAGCAGGCAAAGAGAGAATGAGGAAGATGCGAAAGCAGAAACCCTGGATAAAACCATCAGATCTCGTGAAACTTATTCACTACCACAAGAGCAGTATGGGGGAAACCACCCCCATGATTCAATTATCTCTTACTGGGTCCCTCCGATGACATGTGGGAATTATGGGAGTACAACTCAAGATGAGATTTGAGTGGAGACACAGAGCCAAACCATATCTATAAATATATCTATACCTAATCTTACAATTTATCCATTCTACTATTCATGAATATTTGGGTTGTTGCCAGTTTTTGGCTCTTATGAATAAAATGGCTGTGAACATTTGCAACAAGGCTTTGGATAGTCATATAAGCTAAATTATCTTGGGTAAATATCTAGGATAGGAACCACAGGAGAGACATATGTTGAACCTTAACAGATAATACCAAACTTTTTCCAAAGTGGTTGAATGAATTTAAATTTCCAATAACAACATATGAGAATTCCAGTTGTTCCACATCCTCCCCATCACTTGGTCTTGTCAGTCTTCTTTATTTTAGCCATTCAGTGGGGGAATAGTGGTAACTCATTTTGGTTTGAATTTATCTCTGTTTATATTTTCTTTTGTGGAATAGCCTCATTTAGGAGTTAGTGGCATTTCCCCCTTGCAAGGAAAACCAGGTTTTGAAAGTTTCCAACAAATGTAAATACAGACACAGAGGAAGAGGGCCAGGGAGAAGCATCTCTATCTACCCCCATTTTTCACAGATTCTATCACAAAAACCTAACCACCAGTCATTAAGAGCTTAAAATCCAAACCTCTCACTGGGCCTTAGAGGTGGAGTGGCTTTTACATGTAGATTACACAGTTTAGTTAAAGATACTGGTTTGGAGAATAAGAAGACTGTCTGAAGACACCCAAGCCCTCTTCAATGTAAAGCAGAAATCCAAACTAGTTGGTTCACAAGATGAAATATTTTATTTGGCTTTCATGGAGTTGTAGTTTTGAGGCCAGCACTTAAAAATTCAGGAATTTCATATGAAAATCACTTACATCTGTCTACAATCAGCTGGAGCTTAGTAGCAGCTGGTTCCACAGTCCTCACTACTTTTTTTTGCTCTCTGACATGGAGGAGGCTTGGTGTCAGGTTTTCTGATGACAGTCCCACAATATTCATTTATGTTACCCCTTTTGTACATACAGGCAATTGAATTTGTGGCCTGTTGTAAAATACTGTGATGAAAAGGCAACAGACTCAGACTTTTTCAGAGTATCATTTCCTAATAATTTACATGAATGGGAGAGTAGAGAGAGATAGTTTAAAGTTCTGAGATAAATTGCTTTTCTCATCAGCTCCTTAGTACCCTAAATTTACAAAGGTACTTCTCTACAATTTTACATAGCTTGAATATGCCAAACTAGCTAGAAAAACTTGGGTAAGCTCAAAGTGAGCCCTTTTCCATTATGAGACACCAGTGTATTGTGACATGGAGTTCAGGATCACATCTTCTAATAACATAGAAGAATGGTGGATGCTCCTGACAGAAGAGAAGTGAGTTCAGTCTTTTTAAAACAGAGCAGTCTTTTAGAAAATATTTTATTATTGGGACTTTCAGAGGCTTTCATCCCTTCCTTGACCCAGTTGAGAATGACCTACCACTCCAGCTAACAAGGAAGTTAACTGGGAGAGGCAATAGTAGTGGCTTCCTTCTTAAGTGTAGAGCAGGGGTTCAGTAGTTCAGTGCACCAGAAGCACATAAAGGGTAAACTGAATTCAAGATCGCTGGGCCATACCCTCAGGACAAGTACTCTAGGGAGCTTGTTAAAATGCAGATTTTATTCATTAGGTCTGGAGTGGTGTCCCCACATTTGCATTTCTAATAAGTTCTCAGGTGCTGCAAGTGCAGTGGTCCAGGGACAACACTTGGAGAACCACTGGTGAAGTTCTTAACCACTGGTGAAGAGGGATAACTCACAGGTTACTATATTAAGGATTTATATTCCAGCAGGGTTAGACAAAAATTATAACACAATAGGTTTAATTGAAGGTTCTTAATACATGCTTTCTGTTGCTAATTAGCCTGATTTTTTTTTTCTGTAAACAGCTCAGGAATTGGAAGGGTTTAATAGGTTTTTTTTTTTTTTTTGCTGTTGTTGTTGTTTGTTTTTTAGAGGGAGACAGGGCACAAAAGCAATCAGTGAATAATTGACTCAATTGAAACTGAGACCTAAATTCTTCAGTTCTCCCTGGGGAGTCACCTCAGTAGCCAGTCACAAACACTCTACTCTCTGGTTTTGTTGCTAAAGTTTGGAAGTCCCCGTGATAGATTGGAAAGTGCTGGGCTTGCATGACACTAGAAGGGACCACTGTTAAACAGCAAGACCAGGCCAGTTCTAAAACTAGAATGGGCAAGCTGGAAAAATGACAAAATGATTCCTTTCTCTCCTTGGTGAGTTAAAAGGTAGGATCTTGCTCTCAAGAACTGCTCTAGAGCCTCTCCCTAAGGCATTCCCTCTCTGTTTCTCTGTCTCTGTCTCTCTTTCTCTTATTTTCATTGCAGCCAACCATTCTAAGGTAGCCAATGTATATCTTTTTGTGTTCTTGAAAAATCTGCATTTTTAAAATTTATATAAATGGTGTTATCAATCTCACTCTGCTTTTCCCACTCAGATGGAAGATTTTATGATTCATCTACCTTGATAGGTGCACCCCTAACTTCAGCAAGCATCAGAATCACCAGGGGATGTTATAAAAATACAGATTTCTGGTTTACTTTAAGATATTTTTTTCAATAGGTTCAGGGTAGGGCCTAGAAATCTGCATTTTAAACAAATTTATTGAGGTATAATCAACTTACTATAAAATTCACCTATTTTTAAGTATATACCTGTTTTAGTAAATTTGTGGAGTTGTGCAACCATTACCATGATCTAGTTAGAACTCTGCATTTTTTTTAGGATCAATATTAAAGATGCTTTAATGGCACCAGATGAAAAGTATACCCAAGTGTAGAGGATCATATAAATTTCAACTACAGACCAGAAAGTTTCATATTTTTAGCAGCATAAATGGTAATATTCATTAGTTTAAGGTTTTCAGTTTCTCATTAGTCTTAACAATTCTTTTTTCTCCCAAACAGATTTATAAGTCATCCATGAAAATCTTACAGCCTATTCTCATCTTTTACATTGTTGCCTACATTGTGTAAAAACTATAGTAACTGTTTTTAATAACTTTGCAATGTCTAAAAATATGTAAGGACAATGTACTACTGTCATATGGGATTTAGTAAACAGTCTAGTTGAGTTAAGAATGTAGCCCTGGCCAGGTGCAGTGATCCCAGCAGTTTGGGAGGCCTAGGGAGGATGATCTCTTGGCCTAGGAGTTCAAGACCAGCCTGGGCAGCATAGTGAGACCTCATCTCTACAAAAAATAAAAATGAAATTAGCCAGGTGTGGTAGAGAATTCCCATAATCCTAGATACTCAAGAGGCTGAGGCAGGAGAATCACCTGAGCCCAGGAGTTTGAAGCTGCAGTGAGCTACGACTGAGCCACTACATTCTGGCCTGGACAACAGAGTGAGATGCCATCCTCTAAAATAAAAAAAGAAAAGAAGAAGAAGAAAAAGAATGTAGCCTCAACAGAGAATTGTTTATATGTCCAAAAGAGCACAACAAAAACATCCCCAACAATACCTAAACCTATACATAAAATATAGAATATCTCCAATATTTTTACTTTATATGGCAGCATGCCAATATATGCAAGAGAACATATTGATGGGACAAGGGGAAAACTGATTTGGGCAATGACTTAATTAAATTAGTCAGGCATTAACATTCAAAGACCAGGTAAACAGCCATTTTAATCAGAAAAGCAATATGAGAAGAGGTCGCATGAAGCTGGGATTTACATACTTCATTTTCTGTTCCCAGTCATTTCATCCACAGCTTGACTGTTGTCAATCATGGTTCTTTGCCTTTGGAGTGGTACTATAAAGGTACAGAGAATGCCCATCTCAGTACCAAAATTCCACCATGAAAAATCATAATAGAAACGACAAAGCTTAAAAAAAAGTATGCCAGATTTCAGAAGTATTTACCCTAATAATTTTTAAGAAAGCTTACCATAAATACTTCCAAAAATATAGAAATCTGCATTTTAACAAGCTTCCCAGAGCTTGCGATGCAGCAGGTCTTCAGACTGCACTTTCAGCATTCTAGAGATGAAGAGTGTGTGTTTCGGGACTCAAACAGACCAGGGCTCAAAGGCCTGCTCTGCCACTTTTTACTAGATCTCCTCATAGCACCCAGCTCCTTTATGCTCTTACTCTGTTACTCCTCACTTGCCCTGTATGCTGGCCTTTTAGAATGTGTGCTTACGGCTCCCACTTCTCTCATTTATCTTTGCTTTTGGCCCTCTCTCACACACACCAACAATCTCCTGCTAGATGAACTCCATCTAAAATGCACATTCCAACTCAGACAGTTGCACATTCTCTGATTCCTGTTCTTTGAACTCACTTTAAACTTCACTTTCTAAACTCTGCAAAGTGAGATCATATGAAGGTTATATAAGCTTCATGTCACAGCATGGCATGTTGATCAGCCAGGGAGAGTGGTGCTGCTTGATTGGGAAAGACACTGTTTCTCCATGTGAAGTAAATAAGGCTGACCCCAAAAAGCCTTAACTGAATGGTTCCTGAGGAAGAGGTGAGCCATGGGTCTCAGTCAGTCTCCACCTATCTGCAGAGCTGCAAGAACAGTACAATAAAAAATTTGGATCTTGAGACCTTATATATAAAGCACTATTTGTCAAAACACAAGGAACAGTACCTCAAGTTCTGCCTAGGGCCTAATTCAGGAACAAAAACCAAACAGCTTCTGGCTTTCAGGTAGATGCTGGGATAGATATCACTCATAGGTGCATCAGACTCTGGGTCTACAGGCAAAATCCAAAGTTCCAGATTACTATAAACTGCAACCTAATGAACCATTGAAAATTATTGAGAGATTTATATTAAAGTAAAAATATTTACTGAGCATTTATAATGCACCAGGCACATTAGTTTTTGAGTCTTTGGAGTATATCATTAAAATCTAATAAATAAATTCAGTAAAGTTGCAAGCTACAAAATTAATATACAAAAATTAGTATTTCTATATGACAATAATGAACTAGCTGAGAAAGAAATCAGGAAGGCTCCAGAATAAAACCGTGTAGGAATGCACTTAACCAAGGAGATGAAAGATCTCTACAACAAAAACTAAAAAAACTGATGAAAGAAATTGAAGTGGACACAAACAAATGGAAAGATGTTCCATGTTCATGCAGTGGAAGAAATAATATCATTACAATCATTGTACTGCCCAGAACAATCTTGAGATTCAATGCAACACCTATCAAAACACCAATGTCATTTTTCTTTTTTTCTTTTGAGATGGAATCTTACTCTGTTGCCCAGGCTGGAGTGTGGTGGCATGATCTCAGCTCACTGCAACCTCCACCTCCTGGGTTCAAGTGATTCTCCTGCCTCAGCCTTCTAAGTAGCTGGGATTACAGGTGCATGCCACCGCACCCAGCTAATTTTTATATTTTTAATATAGATGGGGTTTCATCATGTTGGCCACGCTGGTCTCGAACTCCTGATCTCATGTGATCCACCCCACTCAGCCTCCCAACGTGCTGGGATTACAGGCATGGGCTACCATGCCTGGCCCATTTTTCTTGGAAATAGATAAAACAATCATAAAATTTGTATGGAATCACAGAAGGGCTCAAATAGCCAAAGCCGTCCTGAGCAAAAATAACAAAGCTGGAGACATTACACCACGTGACTTCAAAATATATTACAAGGTTATGTTAGCCAAGACATCATGGTTTTGGCATAAAAACAGACACGTAGACCAAGAGAATGAAATTGAAAATCCAGAAGTAAATCTACATATTTACAGCCAGCTGATTTTCAACAAAGTTGCCAAGAACATACAATGGGTAAAGGATACCTTCTTAATTAAATGGTGCTGCGAAAATTGGATTGTCATATGCAGAAGAATAAAGCTGGACCCCTATCTTTCACCATATACCAAAATCAATTCAAGATGGTTTAAAGACTTAAATGTAAAACATGAAACTATAACACTACCAGAAGATAACATAGGGAAAACACTTCAGGATATTGATCTAGATAAAGATTTTATGGCTAGAACTTCAAAGCACAGGCAACACAAACAAAAATAGATAAATGTGACTATACTAAACTAAAAAGCTTCTGAACAGCTAAGAAAATAATCAACAGAGTAAACAAAGAACCTGTTGAATGAAAGAAAATATTGGCAAACTATTCATTTGTCAGGGGAGTAATATCCAAAATATACAGGCAACTCAAACAATTAAACAGTAAAGAAACAATGAATAATTTCATTTAAAAGTGGGTAAAGAACATGAATAGACATTTCTCAAGAGAAGACATACAAATGGTCAACAGGCATATGAATAAAATGCTCTATATCACTTATCATCAGGGCAATGAAATTGAAAACCTTAATAAGATGTCATCTTACCCCTGTCAGAATGGCTACTATTAAAAAGACAAAAAAATACATGCTAGCGAGGCTGTGGAGAAAAGGGAACCCCCCCATATACTATTGGTGGGAATGCAAATTAGCACAGCCACTATGGAAAACAATATGGAGATTTCTTTAAAAATTAAAAATAGAACTACCATGTGATCCTGCAATATTTGGTCAAATACCACTACTGAGTATTTATCAGAAGGAAAAGAAATCAGTATATCAAAGGGATAGTTGCACTTCTATGTTTATCGCAGCACTATTCACAATAGCCAAGATATGGAATCAACCTGTGTCCATCAATGGATGAATGGTGATATGATCTGAATTTGTGTCCCTGCCCAAATCCCATGTAAAATTGTAATCCCCGATGTTGGTGGAGGTGCCTGGTCAGAGGTGATTGGATCTTGGGGGTGGATTTCCCCCTTGCTATTCTCATGATAGTGAGTGAGTTCTCATGAGATCTGGTTGTTTAAAAGTGTGTAGCACCTCCTCCTGTACCCTCTTCTTCATGCTTGAGCCATGTAAAACATGCTTGTTCCTTTTAGCCTTCTGCCATGATTGTAAGTTTCTAGATGTCTTCACAGCCATGTTTCCTGTACAGTCTGTGGAACCATGAGTCAATTAAACCCCTTTTCTTTATAAATTACCCAGTCTCAGGTAGTTCTTCATAGCAGTGCAAGAATCGGCTAATACAGAAAATTGGTACCAAGAGTGATATTGCTATAAAGATACCTATAAAGCTTTGGATCTGGGTAGCAGGCAGAAGTTGGAACAGATTGGAGGGCTCAGAAGATGACAGGAAGATGAGGGAAAGTTTGGAACTTCCTAGAGACTTGTTGAATAGTTTTGACCAAAATGCCGATAGTAATATGGACAGAGATGGCTAGGCTGAGGAGGTCTCAGATGGAAATGAGGAAGTTATTGGGAACTGGAGAAAAGATCACTTTTGTTATGCGTTAGCAAAGAACCTGGCAGCATTGTGTCCCTGCTCTGGGGATTTGTGGAACTTTGAACTTGAGAAAGATGATTTAGGGTATCTGGCGGAAGAAATTTCTAAGCAGCAGTGTTCAAGGTATGGCCTGGCTGCTTCTAAAAGCCTATGCCCATATGCATGAACAAATAAATGACCTGAAACTGGAACTTATATTTAAAAGGGAAGCACAGCATAAAAGTTTGGAGAATTTGCAGCCTCACCATGTGGTAGAAAAGAAAAACCCATTTTCAGGGTAGGAATTGAAGCAGGCCGCAGAAAGTCACATAACTAAAAAGAAGGGAAGTACTAATAGCCAAGACAATGGGGAAAAGGCTCTGAAGGCATTTCAGAGATCTTCATGACAGACCCTCCCATCAGAGGCCCTGAGGCCTAGGAGGAAATAATGGTTTTGTGGGCCAGGCCCAGGTCCCCCGCTGCTCTGTGCAGCCTCAGGACATGGTGCCCTGAATCTTGGCAGCTCCAGCTTCAGCTGTGGCTAAAAGGGGCCACTGTCTCAGAGGGTAAAAACTGTAAGCCTTGGCAGCTTCCACGTAGTGTTAAGCCTGCAGGGGCACAGAGTGCAGGAGTTGATGCCTGGGAGCCTCTGCATAGATTTCAGAGGATGTATGGAAACACCTGGATGTCCAGGCAGAAGTCTGCTGCAGGGCAGAACTATCATAGGGAACCTCTACTAGAGCAGTGTGGAGGGGAAATATGGGGTAGGAGCCCCAACATAGAGTCCCCACTGGGGGACTGCCTAGTGGAGCTGTGAGAAGACAGCCACCATGAACACTAGATCCACTGGCAGTTTGCACTGTATGCCTGGAAAGACACAGGCACTCAACACCAGCCCTTGAGAGCAGCCATTGGAGATGAGCCCTGC
This sequence comes from Pongo pygmaeus, assembly GCF_028885625.2. Taxonomy (NCBI): domain Eukaryota; kingdom Metazoa; phylum Chordata; class Mammalia; order Primates; family Hominidae; genus Pongo; species Pongo pygmaeus. Next base: position 116,790,881 of record NC_072396.2, on the reverse strand, counting down.
AGAGCCACAGGGGCAGAGCTGCCCAAGGCCTTGGGAGCCCACCGCTTGCATCACTGTGGCCTAGATGTGAGACATGGAGTTGAAGGAGATTATTTTATTTTTGGAGCTTTATGATTTAATGACTGCCCTGTTGTGGTTTGGACTTACACGCCTCTCTTTTGGTTGATTTCTCCCATTTTGAAAGGGTGTGTTTACCCAATGCATGTACCCCTATTGTATCTTGGAAGTAACTAACTTGTTTTTTATTTTATAGGCTCATAGGTGGAAAGGACTTGCGTTGTCTCAGATTAGTCTTTGGACTGTGAAATTTTGAGTTAATGCTGAAATAAGACTTGGGGGACTGTTGAGAAGGGATGATTGTATTTTGCAATGTGAGAAGGACATGAGATTTTGGGAGGGGCCAGGAGCAGAATAATGTGGTTTGGATTTGCATCCCAACCCAAATCTCATATTGAATTATAAACCCCAATGTTGGAGGTGGGAGGTGATTGGATCATGAGGGTGGATTTCCCCCATGCTGTTCTCATGATAGTGGGTGAGTTCTCATGACATATGGTTGTTTAAAAGTGTGTAGCACCTCTCCCTTCACCTTCTTCCTCTTGATCCAGCCATATAAGATGTGCCTGCTTCCCCTTCACCTTCTGCCATGATTGTAAGTTTCCTGAGGCCTCCCCAGCTATGCTTCCTATACAGCCAGCAAAACTGTGAGCCAATTAAACCTCTTTTCTTTATTTATCATTTCCAAAAAACTGATACAGATGCCTTTTATGGTAGTCAGAATCCTAACTACTATACATGGAGGGGCCATATGGCAAGGAGTGCCAGTGGTAAGAGCAGTCCTAGACTAATAGCCCACAAGAAAATAAGAACCTCAGTTCTACAATCATAATGAAGTGAATTCTGGCACAACCACACCAACTTGGAAGAGGATCCTGAGGTCCAAATTAGAATGAAGCCCAGCTGACACCTGGATTTTGGCCTTGGGAGACCTTGAGCAGTGAACCCAGCCACACTGTGCCTGGACTTCTGACCTACAGAACTGTGAGCTCTGTAGATAGGTGTTGTTTTAAGCTACTCATAACAAACTAAGTGGTAATTGATTGTGCAGTGACAGGAAATGAATACACACTTTTATGGAGAAAGCTTTTTCCGTACTGTCTTCAAACTAAAATTGGTATCAGAATCACTTGGAAGGAATTGTTAAAAACACATATTCCTGGGTCCCACCCCCAGAGTTTGATTCAATATGTCTGTAATAGATTTATTTAACAAACTCTTCAGATGATTCTTTTACTATTGGGTTGAGAACCATAATATGGGAAGCAAGCTAATTCATTGGTTTCTTCATATTCCTGAAATGCCTCATGGACTGCTTTGAGGTAGAAGAGAATTTTGGTGGGGGGATTGGGGGGCTGTTAAATAGGATGCTAGAGCAGAGTTCTTGGGCTCACAGTACAAGTTCAAGCAGAAGACTGCTCTTTCTTTTAATTTTTAGATGTCAGTTTTTACCTTCCCCCACCTTTCATTTATTTGATATATTAGGCTTTCAGGCAAGATTTCCTTTAAAGGGAGTGTACTAATACTTAGGAAAAAAATGTTGTAAAAACCTTAATGGTGAATTATGCCCTGAAAGTTTATTTATTTATTTTGCCAAGACCTGTCTTTGTGCAGGACAGAGTGTTGGATGTAAGGTGCTGGGGGAACCCATATATGGAACATGTCTCTTATCTTTTTTGCTTACCAATATACGTGCAGTGCCTAGTGAAGTATTTGTCATATACATTTTATAAGGTGCTCAATAAATGTTTGTTGAACAAATAAATGAATAGCACTAATTACATTGTGTTATAATTATTTTACCTGTTGTCTTTCTCTAACAAACTATGAGCTTATTGAGAGCAAAAACCATGTCTTGTTCATTGCTGTAGCACCTGCACCTTCCACATGAACTTATACATAGCAGGCACCTAGTATTTGTTGAATGAATAAATGAATACAAATCAAGTATAAAAACTTGTCTATGGCAATATAGACTAAACATAGTAGATCCATAAACAGAACTGGCAGTTGCTGTTTTCTAACCTTGTACTGATTGCACAAGCTGTAGGACCCCCCCCCTTCTTAAAAGAATGAGACATTTTTGGTGCATAGGGATTGGTCAATACTGCTGTGACCTCATCTTTGCCCGTCCTTGTGCTTTGGCAGGCTTGGTTTCCAGGTTTACTGGCGAATGTGCTGGACTATTGCTTCCTTCTTAGCAAACAGTCAGATGAGATGGATTGTAACTGGAATCTGAAAGGGATACTAGAAAATCCCCTCTGTCTTCTCCAAATACAAATACCACTGGATGGGGGAAGTCTCAGAATGATATTTCTTCACTCAGAGTGAGTAACTTGAATTAGATAATCAGGTCCCTCTCATCTACTACGTAGCTTTAACTTGCTGTCATTGAAAATTAAGGCTTTAATGAGAGGACATTGTAGATCCTGGTCATTTACTGCAGAGGTAGGTTGGGATCTAGAGGGCAGTGGGCAACATGAGCTGAGTGAGGGTCCAGAGACAGTATGTGTTTGGCAGGGCATTAGCATGGAAGACACCAACTGTGATACCACACTTCTTACACTTTTTATTTTACCAAGAGTCTACTTGGACTCAGTTAATAAACCATGCCAGGCCAAATATTTAAGCACCAACTTTTATATGAAAGATTTGGCTGCCCCTGATTGGAGCTACCACTGTATGAGGTATGACTCTACTAACCCTATACTTTCTCATCATTTTAATCTGCAGAGGATTTTTTTTCTTCACTTCTCACAGGTTGTATGAACCTTGTCTGTAGGTCAAGAATCATTTTGCTAAGCATTGTACATTATCAGACCTGGGAACTTTATGCTGATTACTGGGGACATTAGAGTTGAACACATGTCTTGTGAATGAATGGGGACAGCACAGCAGTATAGTTGGGAAAACACACAACTAAAAAATAGGAATCTCAGTTATGCTGTTTATTAGCTTCAAGAAAAGTAATGTACTTTTGCTTTAGTTTTTTTCATCTGTTAAAAAAGCATAATAGCACCTGCTATTACCCCATAAAGTTGTTGTAAATATTAATAAAGATCATGCATGACAAAGTCTAATGAAAATTATAATAAGCTATAAAAATGGAAAGTATTTCTCTTTAAAATAATGGACTTTATAGAATAACCATATAATTTCCTTCTAAATCAGAATAAATTTTGAAGTTACTTAATTATTAACAGTTATTAATTGGTCTACAGCAGGCATAAAATGAGAATGTCCTAGGCAAATCCAGACTACAGTAACCCTTGCATTGATATTTATTTCATTCTGTCTTTTCTGCTTATCTCTTTCCTTGGCTCCTCTCTTACACCTTAACTCTGAAATGCTCTTCTTTATGCTTTATTTCAGGCATCCTATACAGGGAAAGCAGGAAAACATATGTGTGTGACTGTCTGTGTGTGTGTTTGCGTGTGTGTTCTTTGAAATATCTGATCTAGAAAAAAGTTGAGCCATGAATACACATGTCATTATTACAACTTAAAGATTCCCAAATAAATAGTACCAATGCTCAGGTTTGGCTGGTGATTGATTACTCAAATGGGCTCCAGATTTGCTCTGGGCTCTTTTTGTTCCTTCCTCTCTAATTCAACAGTCCTTCTACCTCTGACATGTTGCTAAGTATAGTGCTAGGCAGAACCACCAAGGGTGTCTGGGCAGCCTCCCCAGCTGAGCAGCCAGAGACAGAGGTCTGGGGCACATCTTTGGTGAGTACCCAGTGGAGAAGAAGAGAAGTAGATGATTTTTTAAATAATTTAATTTAATTTAAACTTCCAGGATACATGTGCAGGATGTGTGGGGTTGCCACATAGATAAACATGTGCCATGGTGGTTTGCTGCACCTATTAACCCATCATCTAGGTGTTAAGCCCAGTATGCATTAGCTATTTATCCTGTGCTCTCTCCCCACCCCTGCGACAGGCCCCAGTGAGTGTTGTTCCCCTCCTTGTGTCTATGGGTTCTCACCATTCAGCTCCCACTAATAAGTGAGAACATGAAGTGTTTGGTTTTCTGTTCCTGCATTAGCTTCCTGAGAATAATGGCTTCTAGCTCCATCCACGTCCTTGAAAAGGACATGATCTAATTTCCTTTCATGGCTGCATAGTGTTTCATGGTGTACACGTACCACATTTTCTTTATCCAGTCTATCATTGATGGGCATTTGGGTTGATTCTGTGTCTTTGCTATTGTGAACAGTGCTGTAATGAACATAAGCATGCATGTGTCTTTATAATAGAATGACTTATATTCCTTTGGGAATATAAATAATGGGATTGCTCAGTCAAGTGGTATTTCTGATTCTAGGTCTTTGAGGAATTGCCATACTGTCTTCTACAATGGTTGAACTAATTTACATTCCCACCAAAAGTGTAGAAGTGTTCCTATTTCTCCACAGCCTTGCCAGCATCTATTGTTTCTTGACTTCTTAATAAATTTAATAATTGCCATTCTGACTGGTGTGAGATGGTATCTCATTGTGGCTTTGATTTTCATTTCTCTAATGATCAGTGATATTGACGTTTTACTCATGTTTGTTGGCCACATAAATGTCTTCTTTTGAGATGTATCTGTTCATGTCCCTTGCCTGCTTTTTCATGGGGTTGTTTTTTTCTTGTAAATTTGTTTAAGTTCCTTGTAGATTCTGGATATTAGATGTTTGTCAGGTGGATTGATTGCAAAAATTTTCTCCAATATTGTAGATTGTCTGTTCACTCTGATGATAGTTTTTTTTTTTTTTTTTTTTTTTTTTTGCTGTGCAGAAGCTCTTTAGTTTACTTAGATTCCATTTGTCAATTTTTGCTTTTGTTACAATTGCTTTTGAAGTTTTGTCATGAAATTTTTGCCCATGCCTATGTCCTGAATGGCATTGTCTAGGTTTTCTTCTAAGGTTTTTATAGTTTTGGGTTTTACATTTAAGTCTTTAATCCACCTTGAGTTAATTTTTGTATAAGGTGTAAGGAATGGTCCAGTTTCAGCTTTCTGCATATGGCTACCGGTTCTCTCAGCACCATTTATTATATCGGGAATCTTTCCCAATTGCTTGTTTTTGCCAGGTTTGTGAAAGATCAGATGATTGTAGATGTGCAATCTTATTTCTGAGAACTCTGTTCTTTTCCATCGGTCTATGTGTCTGTTTTTGTACCAGTACCATGCTGTTTTGATTACTGTAGCCTTGTAGTATAGATTGAAGTCGAGTAGCATGATGTCTCCAGCTTTGTTTTTTGTTTGTTTGTTTGTTTGTTCTTTTTTTTTTCTTTGCTTAGCATTGTCTTGGCTATACAGGCTTTTTTTTTTGGTTCCATATGAATTTTAAAGTAGTTTTTTTTTCTAATTCTGTGAAGAATGTCAATGTAATTTGGTGGGAATAGCATTGAATCTATAAATTACTTTGGGCAGTATGGCCATTTTCACGATATTGATTCTTCCTATCTATGAGCATGAAATGTTTTTCCATTTGTTTCTGTCCTCTCTGATTTCCTTGAGCAGTGGTTTGTAGTTCTGCTTGAAGAGGTCCTTCACTTCCCTTGTTAGCCATATTCCCACATATTTTATTCTCTTTGTAGCAATTGTGAATGGGAGTTCATTCCTGATTTGTCTCTCTGCTTGTCTATTGTTGGTGCATAGGAATGCTTGTGATTTTTGCACATTGATTTTATATCCTGAGACTTTGCTGAACTTGCTGATCAGCTTAAGAAGGTTTTGGGCTGAGACAATTGGGTTTTCTAGATATAGGATCACATTATTTGCAAACAGAGTTTGACTTCCTCTCTTCCTATTTGAATACACTTTACTTCTTTCTCTTACCTGATTGCACTTGCCAGAACTTCCAACACTCTGAGGAATGAGAGTGGTGAGAGAGGGCTTCCTTGTTTTTTGCCACTTTTCAAGGGGAATGCTTCCAGCTTTTACCCATTCAGTATGATATTGGCTGTGGGTTTGTCATAAATGACTCTTATTATTTTGTGGTATGTTCCATCAATACCTAGTTTATTGAGAGTTTTTAACATAAAGGGATGTTGAGTTTTATTGAAGGCCTATTCTGTGGCTTTTGAGATAATCATGTTTTTTTTCTTTAATTCTGTTTATGTGATGGATTATGCTTATTGATTTACATATGTTGAACTAGGCTTGCACCCCAGGAATGAAGCTGACTTGATCATGGTGGCTATGCTTTTTGATGTGCAGCTGGATTCAGTTTGCCAGTATTCTATTGAGGATTTTTGCATAGATATTCATCAGGGATATTGGCCTAAAATTTTTAAACATATTTCTGCCCTGTTTTGGTATCAGGATAATGCTGTCCTCATAAAATGAGTTAGGGAGGAGTCCTTCCTTTTAATTGTTTGGAATAGTTTCAGAAGAAATGGTACCAGCTCCTCTTCATACCTCTGGTAGAATTCAGCTGTAAATCCATCTGGTCCTGGGCTCTTTTTCGTTGATAGGTTATTTATTACTGCCTGAATTTCAGGCCTTGTTATTGGTCTATTTAGGGATTAGACTTTTTCCTGGTTCAGCCTTGGGTGGGTGTATGTGTCCAAGAATATATGTGGCACATATACACCATGGAATACTATGCAGCCATAAAAAATGATGAGTTCATGTCCTTTGTAGGGACATGGATGAAATTGGAAATCATCATTCTCAGTAAACTATCGCAAGGACAAAAAACCAAACACCGCATGTTCTCACTCATAGATGGGAATTGAACAATGAGAACACATGGACACAGGAAGGGGAACATCACACTCTGGGGACTGTTGTGGGGTGGGGGGAGGGGGGAGGGATAGCATTAGGAGATATACCTAATGCTAAATGATGAGTTAATGGGTGCAGCACACCAGCATGGCACATGTATACGTATGTAACTAACCTGCACATTGTGCACATGTACCCTAAAACTTAAAGTATTAAAAAAAAAAGAATATATCCATTTCTTCTAGATTTTCTAGTTTATTTGCATAGAGGTGTTTATAGTATTTTCTGATGGTTGTATTTCTGTGGGGTCAGTGGTGATATCCACTTTATCATTTTTTATTGTGTCTATTTGATTTTTCTCTTTTCTTCTTCATTAGTCTAGCTAGTGGTCTATCTATTCTATTAATTTTTTTCAAAAAAAATTAGCTCCTGGATTTGTTGATTTTGGAAGGGCTTTTCATGCCTCTATCTCCTTAAGTTCCACTCAGATATTGGTTATTTCTTGTATTCTGCTAGCTTTGGAGTTTGTTTGCTCTTGGTCCTCTAGTTCTTTTAGTTGTGATGTTAGGATGTCAATCTGAGAACTTTCTAGACTTTCAATGTGGGCATTTGGGCTATAAATTTCCTGCTTACCACTGCTTAACTGTGTCCCAGAGATTCTGGTACATTGTCTCTTTGTTCTCATTGGTTTCAAAGAACTCCTTGATTTCTGCTTTAATGTCATTATTTACCCAGGAGTCATTTAGGAGCAGGTTGTTCAATTTCCATGTAGTTGTGTGGTTTTGAGTGGGTTTCTTGGTTTTGGGTTCTAATTTGATTGTGCTGTGGTCTGAGAGACTGTTTGTTATGATTTCTTTTCTTTTGCATTTGCTGAGGAGTAGTTTACTTCCTATTATGTGATTGATTTTAGAGTAAGTGCCAAGTGGTGCCAAGAAGAATGTATATTCTGTTGTTTTGGGGTGGAGAGTTCTGTAGATATCTGCTAGATCTACTTGCTCCAGAGCTGAGTTCAAGTCCTGACTATCTTTGTTAATTTTGTGTCTTGATGATCTGTCTAATGTTGACAGTGCGGTGTTAAAGTCTCCCACTATTATTGCGTGGGAGTCTAAGTCTCCTTGTAGGTCTCTAATAACTTGTTTTATGAATTTGGGTACTCCTGAATTGGCTGCATATATACTTAGGATAGTTAACTCTTCTTGTTGAATTGAACCCTTTACCATTATGTAATGCCCTTCCTTGTCTTTTTTGATCTGCATTGGTTTAAAGTCTGTTTTGTCAGTCACTAGGATTGCAGCCTCTGCTTTTTGATGCTTTCCATTTGTTTGGTAGATTTTCCTCTATCCGTTTATTTTGAGCCAATGTGTGTTTTTGCCTGTTAGATGGGTCTCTTGAATACAGCACACCAATGAGTCTTGATTCATTATCCAGCTTGCCATTCTTTTAGTTGAGGCATTTAGCTCATTTACATTTAAGATTAACATTGTTATGTGTGAATTTGATCTTTTATCATGATGCTAGCTGGTAGTTTTGCAGACTTGTTGATGTAGTTTCTTCATAGTGTCATTGGTTTTTGTACTTCAGTGTGTTTCTGCAGTGGCTGGTAATGATTTTTCCTTTCCATATTTAGTGCTTCCTTCAGAAGGAAGACCTGCAAGGCAGGTCTGGTGGTTATGAATTCACTCAGCAATTGCTTGTCTGAAAAGGATTTTATTTCTCTTTTACTTATGAAGCTTAGTTTGGGCAGATATGAGATTGTGGGTTGGGAATTCTTTTCTTTAAGAATGTTGAATACTGGCCCCTTATCTCTTCTGGCTTATAGGGTTTCTGCTGAGAAATCTGCTGCTTGTATGAAGGGCTTCCCTTTGTAGGTGATCTTGCCTTTCTCTCTGGCTGCACTTAACATTTTTTCCTTCATTTCGACCTTGGAGAATCGAATGATTACATGCGTGGCATTGATCTTCTCATGGAGTATCTTACGGGGGTTATCTGGATTTCCTGAATTTGAATGTTGGCCTGTCTTGATGGGCTGGGGAAGTTCTCTTGGATGATATCCTGAAGAGTGTTTTCCAACTTGGTTCCATTCTCCCTGTCTCTTTCAGGTACCCCAATCAGTCATAGTTTTGGTCTTTTTACCTAATCCCATAGTCCTTGGAGGTTTTGTTCATTCCTTTTCATTCTTTTTTTCTCTAATCTTGTCTTATTTCAGCAAGATAGTCTTCAATCTCTGAAATTCTTTCCTCCACTTTGTCTATTCAGCTATTGATACTTGTGGCTGTATTGCGAAGTTCTCGTGTTGTGTTTTTCAGCTCCATCAGGTCATTTGTGTTCCTCACTAAACTGGTTATTCCAGTTAACAGCTCCTGTAATGTTTTATCATAGTTCTTAGCTTCTTTGCATTGGGTTAGAACATGCTCCTTTAGCTCAGTGAAGTTGGTTATTACTCATCTTCTGAAGCCTACTTCTGTCATTTCATTCATCTCAGCCTCAGCCCCGTTCTGTGCCCTTGCTGGAGAGGTGTTGTGATCATTTGGAGGAGAAGAGGCACTTTGGTTTTTTGAGTTTTCAGAGTTTTTTTGTTGATTCTTTTTCATCTTTGTGAGTTCACCTAGTTTCAATCTTTGAGGCTATTGACCTTTGGATGGGGGTTTTGTGGGGACTTTGTTGATGCTGTTGTTGTTGTTGTTGCTTTCTGCTTGTTTTACTTTTAAAAGTCTGGCCCCTCTTCCAAAGGGCTGCTGTGGTTTGCTGGAAACCTACTCCAGACCCTATTCACCTGGGTCCCTCCCACACCTGGAGGTGTCACCAGTGGAGGCTGCAGAACAGCAAAGCTGACAGCCTGCTCCTTCCTCGGGGAACTCTGTCCCAGTGGGGCACCAACCTGATGCCAGTGGGAATGCTCCTGTGACTGGTGACTGGTGACCCCCTTTGGGAGGTCTCACCCAGTCAGAAGGCATGGGATAAGGGACCCGCTTAACAAAGCACTCTGTCTGCACCTTGGCAGAGGGGTGTGTTGTAATGGGGGAAATTCCACTTATTCAAACTGCCCAGATTCCTCAGAGCTAGCAAGGGAAAAGACTAAGTCACCTGATCCACAGATACTGCAGACTCCTCTCCCCGCAGGTCTCCATCCCTGGGAGATCAGAGTTCTATCTATAATCCCCTGGCTGGAGTTGCTGAAATTCCCACATGAAGCCCTTGCCTGGTGAGGACGTATGGGTCCAGGTCTGGCCTAGTAAGGCAGTCTGGTCACAGTGTACCACAGCTGCTGTACTGTGCTGTGGGGAATTTCTCCTGGGTACAAACCACTCAGTCTCCCCTGCACTGGCAGGGGAAAATGGCAGACTGGAGTTGCAGTGGTGGCTGCTGCCCCTCCCGCAAGAAGCTCAGTCCTCTTAGGCAATAGGCAGCTGAAGTGATGGCAGCCACCACTTTCCCAGGAACTTGGTAGTCTTAGTCTCCAGCTGAGTGGCTGCCGAGAATCTGCACAGCTCTGTGCATGGGACCCAAGGCCCTGGTGGCGTGTGCTCATGAAGGGATCTCCTGATCCATGGGTTGCACAGATCTGTGGAAAAAGTGTGGTTTCCTGGGTGGGGTAGCACAGTCACTCACTGCCTCCCTTGGCTGGGGGTGGGAGCTCTCCTTGTCCTGTGCAGCTACTGGATGGGCTGTCAGTCCACCCCACTTTTCCTCACTCTCTGTGGTTGTGCCAACAAACTACTCAGTCCCAATGAGAGAACATGGATACCTTAGTTGCTGGTGCAGGATTCACCTGCTGTTTTCATTCCTCTTGGTGGGAGCCTCTGACTGCAGCCATTTCTAGTTGGCTATATTGGTCCCTCCACCCAAAGTGGCTGATTTTAATTCTTACAGCAGAATAAGAAAGTGAACAGCATTGCTAAGGCTTTCAGCTTAGGGAGTGTCCTTGTCTTTTCCTGCTGGGATTTACTGCAAAATTTCTACCCAGGATGGAGGAAGGAAGTCACCTTGCTTTTAGGGATTGAGAAGGCTACCCTCAAATGGAGATAAGTGAGAAACAATAAAGGCAAAGGCCAAGTGGCTTGCTGAGTTTCTGCTTTCTTGTTCTCTTCATCATGAGCACCAAATCTGGAAGGCTGCATGACCATACATGAAAAAATTCATTGGTTAAAGTGAAATAAAATGTAGAGAACAATTAATCTGACATGGATTTAATAGTAGATGGTTATTATATGGTGTTCTATCAGTAGGCACATACATTAAGCCATTGACAGAAATGAACATAATTGGAATTGCTTTTAGATAGTTGTACAAGTATCTCTGATGACAACTTATAAAAACCCAGACTACCTTGGTTTGCCCCATGTTATGGTACACCCAGGCTAGTATAACAACCACCTAGCCAGTGTTTTTGCCTTCATTCTTCACATCATCCATGGTGCCTAAATTATAATGCTCTTCTATTCAAAGACTGTAAATGGCTTGCTTTTGCCTTCTAAAATCTAACACTAGCTGATGTTCCCTGCTTGATCTTTTGCTACTCTCCTACTGGCACCCTTTCCTTTAGCCACATGGACAGGTTATTATCTTATGAGCATATTTTTATGCCAAATTTTGCATGATGTATCTATCCCTCTACCTACATTGCCAAACTGCATATTTAAACTTTTACCTGAATGAGTGGAAAGAATACAAGGCCAGATGACAATACATCTGGATACTAGTTGTGGCACTGCCATTAACTTTCCATGTGACTATAAGAAAGCTAATTCATTTCTCTGAGACTCTCCTTTCTAAGTCTCTAAGGTTGTTTCTAACTTGAAAAGTAAAAAGAGAAAATCATAGGGTATGAAAAATAATGCTACATGTTTTCAAGGTCCAGTTCAAGTACCATTGTAACCCACAGCTCATGGCTTACAATGTTATGAGCTTCCATAATGCTTCTTTTCTGAACCAGTGTGTGTGTATGTATAAGATTACAAGATAGCTGCTTTAGCTCTAGTCTCATCCCCTCTGCCAAAGGGGGAAAAAGAGTAAGGTCTTCGGTCTCAATTTCCTCTGATTGTACCAACCATTTAATCAACAACTGTGGCTAAGGAATGTAATATACTGCTTCAGTTAGGCCTGGATCACATATTCCACCCCCTAAGGCTAGGTGTGAACTGAAGTTGGGAAGGGGAAGACAAGGATCATTGCCAAAAGAAGGGGGAAACAGATTCTGGGGAGGCAAATGTCCAGAACACTGTCTCATTGAATTTGTTCCATACTGCATTGTATAGTGGTTATTTGTATACGTGCCTTATAATCTCATTCATTCATCCAACACATATTTTTAAGCAACTATTATGTGCCAGGCATAGTGTTAACTGTTAGGTATTCAATGGTGAACAAGACTCAGTGCCCATCCTTATAGTATTTGCATCATAGTGGGGAAGACAAACATACAAATAGAGTAAACAAATAAAATGACTGTTAAGTTATAATAAGTATTCGAAGAAAACAAACAGGATGTTGAAAAAAATAATGGGGAAGAACTGCTTTATGTAGGATGCTTAGGGAAGATTTGTCTGAGCTGGTGATAATAAAGGGGGGCCATTTAGGGAAAGGTTTGAAAGTAAGGGCATTCCAGGTAAAAGAAAAAGAAAATGCAAAGGCACCAAGGAAGGAACAAGCTTAGTGTATTCAGTGAACAGAAAGAACATGGGAGTGTCTAGTTCATAGTGAGAAGGGTAGTCTAGAATGAGTTGGGAGAGGCAGGCCAGATAATGTAGAGCCTTAGTGACCATGTAATTTCTACTTGTCTTTAAACTTCTTAAGAGAGAAATGATGTCTTACTTATTTTTACAACTTGCAGCCCTTATTTGTGTGTGTAGGGGGTGCATTCAAAATAGGACTGTGTATTTCTTATCATAATATCCTTGAACAAATAAGAAAAGCTTCCAGTAATTAATCCTGCCTATTGTCTGGAAGAAATATACTTTCCACTCTACTTTTCTATCATGGCCTCAATTCTCTTGGGTCTTCCAAAAATCTCCCTTGTAAGGACATTCTATCTCTTGTAGATTTTGTTTTGCTCTTGGGCTGTTGTTAAGATCTTTAAACATAAAGTCTTTGATAAAGACAAAGTATCATTGGCCTTTTGATATGAAGTGGCCATTGACTTAATCACACAAGAAAGAATGTAGTAATCTTTTAAAAATACTAAGAAATGCATTTAAGGCAGAAAATAAAACTCATGAGTAGGGTTGGGTGGCCTTGGGAAAACAGGTTTGAATAATTTCCCACAAGGTTGAGTAGCCAGGGTGGCAGGAGTCCCGAAGTGGCAGTCCCTCAGAAAAGTACACTAAGTGTAGGTAAGACTGCACAGATTATTTAGAAAGGCATAATTCCTCCCTACACAGGGAAGTTCAGCTATGATTAGGACACAGGGAAACAGGCAAGACAGTTAGCTATCATGGATCCTGGTTGATACCTGTGTGGAATTAGAAAATTATATTCCATAGTTTCTCAAGCATAGTCATATCTTACATTGATTTCTATATAGTTTCAGCTTTCATTCTGTTTTGTATCTCTGGCTGGGGCTATTTTCTAAGCCCTGTTTAGTGGAAAACACTAAATTTTCCCTTCACCTGGAAATTAAATGCTGCCACATTTCTCCATGTTGTCATTTATACCTAGGTAGTTCTAAAACAAAGCTCTTGTTTTAAAATTCAGGAGTCCCTCCAACTTACAAAGGCCTTCATTTGAATTGCAATCTGTTAGATGCGCTCCCAAAATAGAAATTCAAAAATGTGGTATTTGTGGTTTACAAGTTCGTAGGTGAGGGGGAAAGGGAGAAAGAAAGGAGGTAAGAGGGGGTTTGTGGAAGAAGAGGCTCCATTCTTGCCCCTTCTGTTACCTGCATTTTCCCGAGAAGAGACTATAAAGCAAATGATGAGGTAGGAGTGGAGTTTCCTTCTAATAAAAAATCAAATGCTCATTGAGTGTCTATTTTGGGGTCTTCATCTGGGAAAGGAGAGGGGATTTCAATCAGCAGAAGAAAACTTTATATATTGAGAGAAAAAAGTGGTGATTTAAAGTGGTAAATGAATTTAAGTAAAAAGTGACACATCAGGGTCATTTCCAAGATGGCCGAATAGGAACAGCTCTGGTCTGCATCTCCCAGTGTGATCGATGCAGAAGATAGGTGATTTCTGCATTTCCAACTGAGGTACCTGGTTCATCTCACTGGGACTGGTTGGACAGTGCGTGCAGCCCATGGAGGGAGAACCGAAGCAGAGTGGGGCATCGCCTCATCTGGGAAACACAAGGGGTCAGGGGATTTTCCTTTCCTAGCCAAGGGAAGGCATGACAGACTGTACCTGGAGGAACAGTACACTCTCACCCAAATACTGCACTTTACCCACAGTATTAGCAACTGGCAGACCAGGGGATTCCCTCCCATGCCTGGTTCAGGGGGTCCCACGCCCATGGAGCCTTGCTCACTGCTAGCACAGCAGTCTGAGATCGACCTGCGAGGCTGCAGCCTGGCAGGGGGGGAGTGTCCGCCATTGCTGAGGCTTGAGTAGGTAAACAAAGCAGCTGGGAAGCTCAAACTGGGTGGAGCCCACCGCAGCTCAGCAAAGTCTATTGCCTCTCTAGACTCCACCTCTGTGGGCAGGGCATAGATGAACAAAAGGCAGCAGACAACTTCTGCAGACTTAAATGTCCCTGTCTGACAGCTCTGAAGATAGCAGTGGTTCTCCCAGCATGGCGTTCGAGCTCTGAGAAGGGACAGACTGCCTCCTCAAGTGGGTCCCTGACCCCCATGGAGCATGACTGGGAGACACCTCCCAGTAGGGGCTGACAGACACCTTATAAGGTGGGTGCCCATCTGGGATGAAGTTTCTAGAGGAATGATCAGGCAGCAATATTTGCTGTTATGCAATATTTGCTGTTCTGCAGCCTCTGCTGGTGAAATTCAGGCAAACAGAGTCTGGAGTGGACCTCCAGCAAACTCCAACAGACCTGCAGCTGAGGGGCCTGACTGTTAGAAGGAAAACTAACAAACAGAAAGGAATAGCATCAACATCAACAAAAAAGGACATCCACACCAAAGCCCCATCTGTAGGTCACCAACATCAAAGACCAAACGTAGATAAAACCACAAAGATGGGGAGAAACCAGAGAAGAAAAGCTGAAAATTCCAAAAACCAGAGCCCCTCTTCTCCTCCAAAGGATCACAGCTCCTCGCCAGCAAGGGAACAAAACTGCATGGAGAATGAGTTTAATGAGTTGACAGAAGTAGGCTTCAGAAGGTCGGTAATAACAAAATTCTCCGAGCTAAAGGAGCATGTTCTAACCCATTGCAAAGAAGCTATAAACCTTGAAAAAATATTAGACGAATGGCTAACTAGAATAAAAGGTGTAGCGAAGACCTCAAGTGACCTGATGGAGCTGAAAACCACAGCATGAGGACTTCATGATGCATGTGCAAGCTTCAATAGCTGATTCAATCAAGTGGAAGAAAGGATATCAGTGATGGAAGATCAAATGAATGAAATAAAGTGAGAAGACAAGATTAGATAAAAAAGAGTGAAAAGAAATGAAAAAAGCCCCAAGAAATATGGGACAAAGTGAAAAGACCAAATCTACATTTGATTGGTGTACCTGAAAGTGACAGGGAGAATGGAACCAAGTTAGAAAACACTTTTCAGGATATTATCTAGGAGAACTTCCCCAACCTAACAAGGCAGGCCAACATTCAAATTCAGGAAATACAGAGAACGCCGCAAAGACACTCTTCGAGAAGAACGACCCCAAGACACGTAATTTTCAGATTCACCAAGGTTGAAATGAAGGAAAAAATGTTAAGGGCAGTCAGAGAGAAAGGTCGGGTTACCTACAAAGGGAAGACCATCAGACTAACAGTGGATCTCTTGGCAGAAACTCTACAAGCCAGAAGAGAGTGGGGGCCAGTATTCAACATTCTTAAAGAAAAGAATTTTCAACCCAGAATTTCATATCCAGCCAAACTAAGCTTCATAAGTGAAGGAGAAATAAAATCCTTTACAGACAAGCAAATGCTGAGAGATTTTGTCACCACCAGGCCTGCCTTACAAGAGCTCCTGAAGGAAGCACTAAACATGGAAAGGAACAACTGGTACCAACCAGTGCAAAAACATGTCAAACTGTAAAGACCATTGACGCGATGAAGAAACTGCATCAATTAACAGGCAAAATAACCAGCTAACATCATAATGACAGGATTAAATTCACACATAACAATATTAACCTTAAATATAAATGGGCTAGATGCCCCAGTTAAAAGACACAGACTGGCAAATTGGATAGAGTCAACACCCATCAGTGTGCTATATTCAGGAGACTCATCTCATGTGCAGAGACACACATAGGTTCAAAATAAGGGGATGGAGGAAGATCTACCAAGCAAATGGAAAGAAAAAAAAAACAGGGATTGCAATTCTAGTCTCTGATAAAACAGACTTTAAACCAACAAAGATCAAAAGAGACAAAGAAGGCCATTATGTAATGGTAAAGGTATCAATTCAACAAGAAGAGCTAACTATCCTAAATATATATGCACCCAATACAGGAGCACCCAGATTCACAAAGCAAGTCCTTAGAGACCTACAAAGAGACTCAGACTCCCACACAATAATACTGGGAGACTTTAACACCCAACTGTCAATATTAGACAGATCAATGAGACACAAGGTTAACAAGGATATCCAGGACTTGAACTCAGCTCTGCACCAAGCAGACCTAATAGACATCTACAGAACTCTCCAACCCAAATCAACAGAATATATATTCTTCTCAGCACCACGTCGCACTTTTTCTAAAATTGACCACATAATTGGAAGTAAAACACTCCTCAGCAAATGTAAAAGAACAGAAATCACAACAAACTGTCTCTCAGACCACAGTGCAATCAAATTAGAACTCAGGATTAAGAAACTCACTCAAAACTGCACAACTACATGGAAACTAAACAACCTATTCCTGAATGACTACTGGATAAATAATGAAATGAAGGCAGAAATAAAGATGTTCTTTGAAACCAATGAGGACAAAGACACAACGTACCAGCATCTCTGGGACACATTTAAAGCAGTGTGTAGAAAGAAATTTATAGCACTAAATCCCCACAAGAGAAAGCAGGAAAGAGCTAAAATCAACCCCTAACATAACAATTAATAGACCTAGAGAAGCAAGAGGAAAGAGCAAGACTAATAAAGAAGAAAAGAGAGAAGAATCAAATAGACACAATAAAGAAAGATCAAGGGGATATCACCACCAATCCCACAGAAATACAAACTACCATCAGAGAATACTATAAACACCTCTATGCAAATAAACTAGAAAATCTAGAAGAAATGGACAAATTCCTGGACACATACACCCTCCCAAGACTAAACAAGGAAGAAGTTCAATCTCTGAATAGACCAATAATAGGTCCTGAAATTGAGGCAATAATTAATAGCCTACCAACCAAAAAAAACCAGGAGCAGATGGATTCACAGTCGAATTCTACCAGAGGTACAAAGAAGAGCTGGTACTATTCCTTCTGAAGCTATTCCAATTAATAGAAAAAGAGGGCATCCCCCCTAACTCATTTTATGAGGCCAGCATCATTGTGATACCAAAGCCTGGCAGAGACACAACAAAAAAAGAGAATTTTACACCAATATCCCTGATGAGCATCAGTGCAAAAATCCTCCATAAAATAATGGCAAACTGAATCCGGCAGCACATCAAAAACTTAGCCACCACGATGAAGTTGGCTTCATCCCTGGCATGCAAGGCTGGTTCAACATATGCAAATAAATAAACGTAATCCATCACATAAACAGAACCAAAGACAAAAACCACATGATTATCTCAATAGATGCAGAAAAGGCCTTGGACAAAACTCAACAGCCCTTCATGCTAAAAACTCTCAATAAGCTAGGTATTGATGGAACGTATCTCAAAATAATAAGAGCTGTTTATGACAAACCCACAGCCAATATCATACTAAATGGGCAAAACCTGGAAGCATTCTCTTTGAAAATCGGCACAAGACAAGGATGCCCTCTCTCACCACTACTATTCAACATAGTGTTGGAAGTTCTGGCCAGGGAAATCAGGCAAGTGAAAGAAATAAAGGGTATTCAATTAAGAAAAGAGGAAGTCAAATTGTCCATGTTTGCAGATGACATGATTGTATATTTAGAAAATCCTGTCATCTCAGCCCCAAATCTCCTTAAGCTGATGAGCAACTTCAGCAAAGTCTCAGGATACAAAATCAATGTGCAAAAATCAAAAGCATTCCTATACACCAATAACAAACAGAGAGCCAAATAATGAGTAAACTCCCATTAATAATTGCTACAAAGGGAATAAAATACCTAGGAATCCAACTTACAAGGGATGTGAAGGACCTCTTCAAGGAGAACTACAAACCACTGCTCAGTGAAATAAAAGAGGGCACAAACAAATTGAAGAACATTCCATGCTCATGGGCAGGAAGAATCAATATCATGAAAATGGCCATACTGCCCAAGGTAATTTATAGATTCAATGCCATCCCCATCAAGCTACCAATGACTTTCTTCACAGAATTGGAAAAAACTACTTTAAAGTTCATATGGAACCAAAAAAGAGCTCGCATAGCCAAGACAATCCTAAGCAAAAAGAACAAAGCTGGAGGCATCACACTACCTGATTTCGAACTATACTACAAGGCTACAGTAACCAAGACATCATGGTACTGGTACCAAAACAGATATATAGACCAATGGAACTGAACAGAGGCCTCAGAAATAACACCACACATCTACAATCATCTGATCTTTGGCAAACCTGACAAAAACAAGAAATGGCGAAAGGATTCCCTATTTAAGAAATGGTGCTGGGAAAACTGGCTAGCCATATGTAGAAAGCTGAAACTGGATCCCTTCCTTACGCCTTGTACAAAAATTAACCCAAGAAGGATTAAAGACTTAAATGTAAGACCTAAAACCATAAAAACCCTAGAAGAAAACCTAGGCAATACCATTCAGGACATAGACATGGGCAAAGACTTCATGTCTAAAACACCAAAAGCAATGGCAACAAAAGCCAAAATAGACAAATGGGATCTAATTAAACTAAAGAGCTTCTGCACAGCAAAAGAAACTATCATCAGAGTGAACAGGCAACCTACAGAATGGGAGAAAATTTTTGCAATCTACCCCTCTGACAAAGGACTAATATCCAGAATCTACAAAGAACTTCAACAAATTTACAAGAAAAAAATCAAACAACTCCACCAAAAAGTAGGCAAAGGATATGAACAGACACTTCTCAAAAGAAGACATTTATGCAGCCAACAGACACATGAAGAAATGCTCATCATTACTGGTCATCAGAGAAATGCAAATCAAAACCATAATGAGATACCATCTCAAGCCAGTTAGAATGTCACTCATTAAAAAGTCAGGAAACAACAGATGCTGGAGAGGCTGTGGAGAAATAGGAACGCTTTTACACTGTTGGTGGGAGTGTAAATTAGTTCAGCCATTGTGGAAGACAGTGTGGCGATTCCTCAAGGATCTAGAACTAGAAATATCATTTGACTCAGCGATCCCATTACTGGGTATATACCCAAAGGATTGTAAATCATGCTGCTATAAAGACACATGCACATGTATGTTTATTGCGGCACCATTTGCAATAACAAAGACTTGGAACCAACCCAAATGTCCATCAATGATAGACTGGATTAAGAAAATGTGGCACATATACACCATGGAATGCTATGCATCCATAAAAAAGGATGAGTTTATGTCCTATGCAGGGACATGGATGAGGCTGGAAACCATCATTCTCAGCAAACTATCACAAGGACAGAAAACGAAACACCGCATGTTCTCACTCATCGGTGTGAGTTGAGTGATGAGAACATATGGACACAGGTTGGGGAACATCACACACTGGGGCCTGTTTGGGGGTTGGGGGCTGGGGGAGGGATAGCATTGGGAGAAATACCTGATGTAAATGACGGGTTGATTTGTGCAGCAAACCAACATGGCACATGTAAACCTATGTAACAAACCTGCACTTTGTGCACATGTTCCCTAGAACTTAAAGTATAATAAAAAAAATCCAAAAAAAGGTGACACATCATTTGATTCTATTTGGAACATTCCTG
Organism: Pongo pygmaeus; assembly: GCF_028885625.2. Classification (NCBI taxonomy): domain Eukaryota; kingdom Metazoa; phylum Chordata; class Mammalia; order Primates; family Hominidae; genus Pongo; species Pongo pygmaeus. Next base: position 116,770,954 of record NC_072396.2, on the reverse strand, counting down.
TTTGTGATGAATGCTTGATAAAGCAGACTCTCAACAGGTGAGTATGAAGCTACTATTCACCATATGCCCACATTTACCTTGCACTCATTCAGCTAGATGTGGGGAATACACGGTAATATTTCAGAAGGATTGCCAGCATCATGGGTCTCTATATCAAGTTCACCTCTAAGGGATTCTGCCATCTGAAATGAGGTGGATATGGCTGTACCCAAAACTCTGGAAATAAGAGCTCTCCCAAGATTTCTGGTGTATCTATGGGGGTAGGAATGGTGACAGCAAAAGGAATGACCATGGCCTTATCTAGCCACAGGAGGATGGCAGCTGAGCTGCATTACTTGATTCATTAATTCCACATTCATTGATCATCTACTGTATGCCAAGTACTGGCCTAGGTGCTAGGATAAAAGAGATAAATAAGACATTGCAGGACTTGTATATGCACCTGGGAGAGATGGTCACGTAAACACATCATTGCAATGTGATGTAGCAAAAGTTCAAGGTACAATGACAATAAGAATGAGGGAAAAAGCCACAAAGATAAGAGACTTCAGAAAAATTAACTGACGGTGTGGTGATGATTCGTCCCTGTGATGAAAGAAAGGAGTCGAGTTCTGTTTTATTCACCATTGTACTTCCAGCATCTTTCAGAAATGTAGTTGGACAGAGGACTACTCCTCTTCCTTTTTTCCTGTTGTCCGTTTATCATTCAGCCTGCCTATTCTGTGCCAAACACTATGCAAGGTATTAGTGATATAAAATTATATAAGATATTGTTACTTCCCTTGAAGAGCTCACAGTATAATGAAAGAGGAAAATGAGTGAACAAATATATATCTAGATGTATCATTGATACAATATTGTGGATGATGGACTAAAGGAGTAACTCTAGAGATTATTGCAACAGATGAAAAATATTAATGTCCTAAACTGAGGCAGCAATACTGAGGATAAGTACAAGGAAAGGATAAACAAGGTATTTAGAACATAGAATTGGAAAAATGTAGCAAATAATTGGAGTGGTGGTAGGGGATGGTGAAAGGAAAAAAATAAAAATTGAAGTTGAATAAATCCTAGATTTATAGCTTTGGTGACTATAATTAATACAGAGATAAGAAGGTCGGTAATAACAAAATTCTCCGAGCTAAAGGAGCATGTTCTAACCCATTGCAAAGAAGCTATCAACCTTGAAAAAATATTAGACGAATGGCTAACTAGAACAAAAAGTGTAGAGAAGACCTCAAGTGACCTGATGGAGCTGAAAACCACAGCATGAGGACTTCATGATGCATGTACAAGCTTCAATAGTTGATTCGATCAAGTGGAAGAAAGGATATCAGTGATGGAAGATCAAATGAATGAAATAAAGCAGGAAGACAAGATTAGATAAAAAAGAGTGAAAAGAAATGAAAAAAGCCCCAAAAAATATGGGACAAAGTGAAAAGACCAAATCTACAGAGATAAAGAATTCAAAAATAAAAACAGATTTGGAACAAGAGTTAAGATCAGATATTAAGGCTTTGATTATAGAGTTGTTGAGTTTGATGTTTTTGTAGGATATCTCGGCACAGATGCCAATAAACTTTCAGATATTTGAGTCTGATGCTCAGGAAAAACATTAAAATCTGGGATAAAGATTCAGGAATCTTTAGCTTACTTGTAATAGTTACAGTTGGAGGAGTGGATGAGATAACCCAAGAAGATTATATAGCATGAGAAAAAAACCTGAGAAAAAAACCAAAATATAAATATTGAGAAAAAGAAAAAACTCCACATGCAATCCACTTTACAAAATGCTCTTTCCCTTTGGAAGAAGAAATAGAATAGTATTTAATGGGAGCCAGTGACTCTCTGTTTAACTTGGAATTCAGCATACATGAACTATGTGTAGTTCATGGCATAGTCTACACCCTGATTCTTCAGCCCTACCTCATAGGTCAGCCATGGTTGACCCTGATTCCCAGTATGTGTGAATATTGCGAGGGGACTGGTTGAAACCAGGGACAAGTCCTGAGCAGTTTTCTGATGAAGGTTTTTTTCCTGACATAGAAGTTATTTTCCCCTGGAAAAGAGATCCCAAAAGGAGATGATGGGAAAAAGAAACCATGATTATGATGGAAGAGGGATAGGGGTAGGTGAGAGGTTCAACCACAATCACTTGGCATGCAGATCAAATGGCCTTGTGGTCAGGAACAAAACTGGAGCTTTCTTCTCATATGGGTTAGGATGTAGGCCTCGTGCGTGTGTGTGTGTGTGTGTGTGTGTGTCTTTGTGTGTGTGTGTGTATTCCTTCATGTTTGGGGCACATTCACAAAGCCTATTTATCTCCTTCTTAATACCAGTGGTGGATCTTGCCCATTCTTTATGGAAGGATTGACAGCCTAGTAGCCATCTGGATGTCTGGATAAAAATATTTTAATAATCAAAAAGCTGGGTTACACAGGTTTTAGTTGCCATGTAAACAATCAGAAATGATAGAATCACTTCATGCATTACCATCCTCTCTCTGAATAATTGATATTGCTTTAGCAAACTTGGAATTTACCTAAGTCAATTTTTTTCATTGGAATTTTAGTAGAACATAAAAACATGGTTGTGTTCACATTTTATTCTTCATCAGAAAGTACTATAAGTTAAGACAAATTGTCTGAATGCAGTTGTTTTAACGTATTAAGGTATAATTTATACACAATAAAATGCACAATCCCTTAGTGTTCAATTACATGGGTTTTGAAAATTATGTACACCCAAGCCTGATAATTTTATCAGCTGCTCCCATTTTCTCTGAATATTTTCGCACAGGGCTTTCAGGAAAATTCTCTACTGGCTAAGAGCTTCCCAGGCTCAAGACTTTCACTCAATTCTCCCAAATGAATAGGTCAGGGTGTGTCTGTTCCTTGACCTACCTTCTTTTCTTGGTCTGGGTGCCTGGATCACCTAAACTTGATGAGCTCATTCTTGTGCTGCTACAGCCTTTTCATTTTGCCTATAGCAACCAGGATGCTTTTTAAAAAATTACATATGTGGCCCGCGTTATATTTCGATCACAGATACTTTTACATAAAATAGGAAGCCCCTCCTTTTTCTCTTTCATAGCACCCTGTTTTTCCTCTTTATAGTATTTAACACCACCTATAATTATATTGTTTATCTTTGTATCTCCAACACTTAGCACCATGCCTGTCATAGAGGAGTTTTAAAATAATTAATTTTGGGCTGAACGCATTAATTCAATCATTATTTCATTAACAAGTTGATCTCCCTACATTGACTCTTGCTCTCTTTCAATCCATTTGCAACCCTGCAGTCAGACTCACCTTTGAAAAATGTATAGCTGATTATGTGACTTATCCTGCCCCAAATCCTTCAATAGCTTTATGTTTGAACAAAGTCCAAATTTTTTCGTGTGACTGCTTTCCTCAAGATAGACTAAGTTGTGCAGTGGTAACAAATTAACCCATAAATCTCAACAGTGATTTGTTTATTGATCATTATATATTACTGATATAGGCTGGGGAGAAAAAAGGGGGCTTGTTTCACACAGTCACTCAGGTGGCCAGGCAAATGGAGGCACCATCTTATAGCTCAACCATCTAGAGTATAGACACATTATATTTCAGAGACTTTGTTCTTCACAAATTGTTTCTCTACTAATAGCCTTTATCAAACCTAAGAGAACTAAATCCTAATGTAGTAAGGCAACTGTTGTATATAACACATTCATTTTTTTCCTATGCATGTATAACGTTATTCATTATGAACTATCCTTAGGAGAATTAAAATGATAGTTACACAGATCATTTTCTGTGCTCTGTGGTTCAGTTGAGAAACCTTGGTTGAGAAAGCCTGCAAATCTAGGAAACTTCCCGGCACATGATAAGTGGTGGATCTATGTCTCTCTCTTTTTTTAAAAAATGAAGGAACCTATAAATGTTAGGTCTAGCAGGGATCTTGTAGATCATCTAATCTATTGGTTTCTCAACCCTATGCATTGAAATCACTTGAAGAACTTGTTAAAAATCAGATTCTTAAGCTCCTCTTCTAGAGATTCTGATTCAATACATCTGGCAGAAGGAACCAAGAATGTGCATTTTAAAATAATGCCTCCAGTGATTTTCATGCTGCCATTTAATTACTGCTTTCAGAGTATAGGCAGGCATTTGCATACCACCATTCTAGTTTAAACCATTCATTTTCACATTTGGAGTAGTCGTTGTCTGCTAGATTCAGAACACAATTCAGAAAAAGAAATTAGTGTTTGTTTGTTGGGGAGGGGTTGGGGGGTAAGGGTCCAATGTCCAAGTCAGTTTCTTATAAGGCAATACTCCTACCCTTGAGTTTTAAAAACAATTCCCACTAGAATTAAACTGAGCCACAAGAAGTCTAGATGCTTTCCAAGGTCTTCTTGAGATCTAATATTCCGGGAAATTGGACTTTTAAGCCAGAGCTTCACTCCCAAATTAAGGAAAGCAATTGGAGCAACTGCTCTTAGGAATTATCTCATCTTTTCCAAAAAGATGGGAGTAAGAGCAGGAATAAATCTGGCTGTGTTGGAAAACACTGTGTAATTATGTTTGTTTCCAATCTCAGATTAACCAACAGTCCAAGAAAAATCACACAGAGACCCTTCAGGAGTCTACCAAGACAGTTTATGCCTATGCTCATCTACTCAACCTGAAAAAAATCAACTGTAAATCCAGGATTATATTCTGGTTTATATTCATTGGCCTAACATTGGTCTTTCCTTTTTTCCCCAGGATTACGTCTTTCAAAACATGCCAAGTCCAGAAACTTAGCTATGCTCTGAAGCTTCCTGGGATATTTGGCTAAATAATGGAGCATAGCCTGTAATTGTTTAAGGCCTGCACGGAGGGCTCAGAAAACATGCTGGGGTAGACAGGTGCCAGCTCAGTGGAGAGTTTAAGTGTTTGGCTCACTTTTCCAAACTCCATTTCATTTCACTCGTCATTAGGAGAGAAGAGCTTTTCCTTGTTATTGGAAATAAAACAAGTTTTAAAACAGTTCCAATGTGCAGTTCCTTACATGAGTCCCAGCAAGCCACAGCCTAGAAGACTTTGTGTGTTTGGTGCAATCATTTCTCTTCATGGTTTCCAGGACATGTGTATTAATATAATAAACTTACAAAGCACGATTTATATAGTTCATAGACCAACATTTCCCAAACTATATTCTGATATATTCCAGTCTTTCAAGATGCTCTGAGAAAATGAATTCCAGTGTGCAATAAATTTGGTAAAGCTGCATGTTTTAAATCTGATCTTGTTACTTTGCATATTATTCTTAATAAGGCACTGAGAAGCCCTGAAGTGAGGAAACCTGTTTATCTCTGTTAAACTCATCAGGTTCTCATCACATAAACATAGTACCTTCCTTTAGAGGAATACCTTTTGATATATTGTGGATTGCTACTTGGAAAATGCTTTGAAAGACTAAATGACATTAGGAACCTCTGGAAATCATCCAATGCAACATGAAACTTGCATTCGGGGCTTATTTGTACTGTATACATGAAACCATTTCTGTCATTACCTAGGTCAGAAAGGAAAAACAAATATTTTATTTATTGAAAGGGCCAGTACAATTATACAGTAATGAGCAGTGATATTTCTGTAACACTTTCTTCTCAAGGAATTTCCTAAGCAACATGCAATAATTTTTCAAAAGGGTGTTGCATTAGAAATCCAAATACCTGCCTTCTGCACCAGCTCTGCCACTAACTAGCTGTGTGCCTTTATACCAGTTGATTAACTTCATGGGTATCAACTTGCTGATCCATAAAATAGGAACAACAATGCCTTTCTTATCCACTCCATAGGCTTCTTGTGAAATTCAAACAATGAAATATATCGGATAATTATTTCCTATTATTGTGAAAGGGCACAAATGACAGTGAGGCACGGCTACTAAGGTGAGACCTAGGACCAGTAGAGAACTGGCATTGTAGCAGGGTCTGTGATGATTTGCATAAAGCACTGTGTTGTCATTGCTCTAGAAGGACTAGAAATAAAAAATAAGGCAACATCATTTTGGGCCCAAGTTTTGCAAATCTCTTTCACCCCATCCCCAACCACCCCATTTCAACAGATCAAAAAAACCCATGATTTAAGGTAGCTGGAACATAGGTACTGGAAGCACTTGCATGTTGTCTCAGCTCTGACTTTCATCCTGCCCCACATCACCCCCCAACTTCTATCCCAGTAAACAGTGAACAGGTTCAGCGACTGTTGCCTTCTTCTCACCGTCCTGCTCAAGTTAATATTCTTCATTTGTCTCCTTATTGACTTCCTTTATGATTCACACAGCACATCTAGGAGGCTACAAACCTAATAGGGACCTTCTATTTCCCCTTCCCATCCAAGTCCCTGTAATTCAAGTGAACACTTGGGAAAGAGGTCACAGGGAAAATTTCTGTCCCTCCAGGTGACTGATAAATATAGATGTCTGGGCTAACTAGACCATGATACTGACTCAGGCTGTGAATTCCTTTGAGCTTCTTACTCAAAAGAATTGGATCTTAGTTGAAACATCCTTCTCTATGTCCTTGATTCTGTTTCCATTATGCATCCATGGTAAACAATAGGTAAAGGGCAAAGGGCTTTTATAGGATCTTGTTTCTAAAATAGTCCCCTTCCCTGCTGCCTTATAATGATCAGCACTGTAATCTCATATTTGCTGCCACTTGTATCCTCAAAATGTTAAAGGCCCACATCACTTTCACCCTTGCATGAACACAGAGGCTGCTTTTTCTGTTTTATCAGTTATCCATTGATATAGTTTGGCTGTGCCCCCACCCAAATCTCATCTTGAATTATAGCTCCCATAATTCCCACGTGTCATGGGAAGGACCCAGTGAGAGGTAATTGAATCATAGGGGTGGGTTTTTCCAATGCTATTCTCAAGATAGTGGAAAAGTCTCACGAGATCTGATGGTTTTATAAAGGGCAGTTCCTCTTCACATGCTCTCTTGCCTGCTGCCATGTAAGACGTAACTTTGCTCCTCCTTGCCTTCTGCCATGATTGTGAGGCCTCTTCAGCCATGTGGAACTGTGAGTCAATTAAACCTCTTTTATTTATAAATTACCCAGTTTCAGGTATATCTTTATTAGCAGCATGACAACAGACTAATACATCCATCATGTGTAGCAAAATACCCCAAATGTTAGCAGCTTACAACATCACACATTTATTATTGCACAGTATCTGTGGGTCAGGAATCTGAGGGTGGCTTAGTTTGGTTCTCTGACTCATAGTCTCTCAAAAGTCTGTAAACAAGGTGATGGCCAGGGCCACGGGTACCTCCATGTTCTAGTGGGAGAGTGCTTTCAAGCTTACTCAGGGGTTGTTGGCAGGATTCAGATCTTGGGGGCGGTTGGACTAAAGGCCTTAGTTCCTCACTGGCTGTGGGCCAGAGCCAGAAGATGATCTGTGTTCCTTGCTATGTGAGCCTCTCTGTAGAGCAGTTTGTAACATGGAAGCTGGCTTCATCAATGTGAGCAAGCAGAAGAGAGCAAGAGAAACTGTACAAAGACAATGGAAGTCAAAATCATTTATAACTGAATCTCAAAAGTAATATTCCTTCATTTTTGTTATTTTCTATTAGTTAGAAGCAAGTTACTAGATCCAGTCTACAAACTAGGGGAGTAGATTTAACAACAGAAAGGAATTACACAAGAATGCAAATCCTAGAAGACAGATCATTGCAAGGGGTGGGGAATCTTAGAAGGCTACCTACCACACTGTCCTGTATTAGGCATGTGGAAAATTCTGGAAATTGGGCTCCTCTTCGCTCCACAATTTTGATCATCTGGGCTCTACTTCCCTGGCAGGATTCTTTAACCCTACTTTTGATCAGTTGTGCTCTGAGCATATCCTACTCCCTTTAATTTTCTTGCCATCTTTTAGTACGTCATCCCTGTGTGGCCTCTGACCATTCTTTGAAATCAGCCAGAATCCTGTTACTGTTGTTTAACAATCAAGGGATATGGGATCTAAAATTTCCTCCATAGCTTCTAGTCCCTTTTTCTTGATTAAAGAGAAAACACAAACCATCAGCCATCTCACTGAAGAGTTTTATGTCACTCGTTCCAACTTCCCACACCAGAGGTACATACGCCTTCTATTCCTTAATCATAAGAGACTTGCTGTTCCACTAGGCAATGAAAAACAATCCCCAAAGGATAATAGGGCTATTCTGTGTGAGAAGAGCCTAGCTTTTTATTTACTGAAGCCAAATTAAAACTGTTTCCACAGGAGAAGGATTATCTCCAGCAGTCTGCAGAGTTAGTTTTCTATTCACCACAAATCAGGCAAACAACAAATATTTATTAAGTCCCTATAGTAGGTCCAACACTATTCTAGGTGCTTGGAGTATCAAGAAGAGAAACAGAAGACATGTTGACTTCCATCAAAGACATGAGAGTCTGTTGTTCCCCCAAAGCACAGCTTATCTGGATTGAGACCAGAAACAAAACATTAATTTCAACAACATTCTGGAGACCTGTGGAGCTGTGCCTTAAAGAATGGATAAGATTTCATAGGCAGGGGGAAGAAGGAGGGGAGAATAGCACAAATGTAAATGTGGAACTGAGAAAAGGTTGAGATGATAATTTCCTTTTCATTTTATTTGTCTTCATTAATCTCTTCTCATTTTAAAAAATCTTCTCGATGGCAGGTGACATAAGCAGTTTGAATTTTCCTGCAATTCTTGCAGATAGGGAAAGGCCACTTCCAGCTCAAACATTGGTCAAAGTTGCAGTCTGCCCATTTTTATGCTCTTTTGTCACCATTTCTTCTGTTCTATAATTGCTTTTTTTCTACTTTGGATTCAACTGCTGACACTTGGTCCAGATTTGAAAGTTGCCCCACACTTCCTCTTCTGTTGCCCATCTTTCTGTATTCTGCCACCGCTTCTATTTTATAAACATTTATAAAGTGCCCACTCTAAACCAGGCCTTATGCTAAGTGCTGTGAGTAAATAACAGAGATGAAAAAGACATGGACCTTACCCTCAAGGATTTCACAGTTCAGAAGCGTATGGGGAGAAATAAGATGACATGAATAACTCCCACACTAGACAAATTGGCCAGGGCCATGGGGAATGCTAATGCACATCACTATGAGGAATATTCCTCATTTGGGTGTATGGTATTTTGTTTTTACCTATGCATTTTGTAGGCCTCAATTCTGCCATGTTTTGAAATACAAAGTGTGTATGTTTGCGTCTGTCTGTATGTGTGTGGTTTCCCTGTTTGGCTGTTGCATGGCCTCTATTCTGTCTTAACAGTGGCCAGTTAATCTCTGGAATGCCTGGAATGTCACTTCCTAATGAGCTGATGCTGTAGACTCTGGTCCATTCTCCAGAGGGCTTTGGTTGTGCTGGGATGAGGGTGGGGGTGGGAGAGCAGTTAAGACAAAGATTTCCTTTTTGGCCAGGAAGCATCCCTTTGATGCCACACCTGGGACTGGTGGGCAGCACAATGTGTGGAAAACAGCAATTAAACCAAGTCATTGGCACCAGTGTTCTGTCAGGCCTTCCCATGAAAAGGCGTTCCTTTCATTTTTGCAGGATTGAGAATTGAAATCTCATCAGAATGAGTTGTTTCTTAATCCAACAGAAAGTAGACTACTTTGTGCTGACATTTGGGTCATAATGAAAATGTGATAAGACAGTAGGCACAAGGCAGAACCTGGCTGCGCTGGGCTGATAACAGCACTATGCAATAGATGGTATGTGGCTGTGGAAAACAAGACCTGTAAATACAGCACACACTTGACATAAGGGCAGTAGGAGAACTTTCAGAATATATCTGCTAGGAAAATGGATCCACCTCTCTATCCAGTTCCTCAAACTTGTAAGCATTACTGAACACTAGTGCCTGCTAAGACCTTGGCAATCGCCAGGATGGAAGGGAATGGACACAGGGCTGCAAGGGTTATTAAGTTGCTTGTCATTCTACAAATGGAGAGAAGAATCTGTGGTATGATAGGGGTAGAAAATGGCCGGCTAGGTAGTACTGATGAAATCTACTATCTGCTGAGTCAGGATAGAGACAACAGGCACATTTGATAAGGACCAGACAGACTTTCTGTTCTATTTGCAAGCTATAACTCTGATAGTGGTCCTCAAAATAAAAAAAAATCACTTACTCCAGAACCCTCATTTTATGATTCATTGGATGAGGCCCTGTAATATGTTTTTTTGGAGAAAGGTTCTTTTCTATCCATTGAGAACTACTGCTCTAGGAAAAATCCAGACCTTGGTTCTAATTTAAAGGGTCCTGGTTGGGTGACTTGAAGTCACTTACCTCCACCTCATTGTACTGCCCTGATTCAGTTTAGTTCTAGTGAACTAGGGACTTTGGTATTTCTCTTTGACCAAAGCCCCCTCTTCACACCCCTGTTTCAATAACTGCATACTTCTCCAGTTTCCTTAACACAAATTACTGGAAAGGGAATTTGTCCAGAACTGAAGTTCTTCTAAAGGAGTGCTTCTCTAATTTCTGAGTACATCAGAATCAGGTGTACTCTGCCAGACCAAATATGGGACACCCAGTTAAATTTGAATTTCAGATAAATAACAAATAATAGTATAAGTATGCCACTTGCAACATTTGGAACATATTTGTAATAAAATATGATTTGTTGTTCATCTGAGTATAACATTCAATTGGACATTTTGTATTTTTATTTCTTAAATCTGACAACCCAACTTTGGCACTTTATTAAAAATGCAGATTCTTGTGTTCCACCCCCAGAATTTTAATTTTCATGTCTGGGGTAGGGATTTTTCAACATGTAAACATGTACATTGAGACAGGTAGCTAAAGTATACACATTATAAAAGCCATTCCTAATACTAGAGACCTGTTTGTGGCCCCTGTTCCATGGTACTTCTTGGGCCTAGAGTCCTTCCCTAGGATCATAGTTCTGTACTTCGCTCTGTTCCAATTCTGGATAGCCCAAGTTCCCAGTACTTGTCCGTCTATGCAAGGAAGCATATCAGTACAGGAAGGCGTTTCCCAAGGCCCATACCTCCAGAGAATAGAGGGAAATGGTGTAAATGATTTAAAATACTCTCAACTGATGATGATATAATAATAATAAAAATGATGTTAATAACTATGATTTATATAGCACTTACTGTGTGCCAGGTACTGTTTGTTATAAGTGTTTTTACATATGTTAACCCCTTTAATCCTCACAACCCAATAACGTAGATACTATTATTATTCTCACTTTAAGTTTTTTTTTCTTTTTATCAAAATCCCCATTTAGCTAGGCAGTTTTATCTATTTGCAGTCACCTTCAATCAAATTCTTAGAGAGCAGGGTCCAGTAATGGCCCTAAATCAAATGTGAAATGGGCACTTTGTTTTCCTTATCTCTCATGCTCCCTATTGGACACCTGCCTCCAGCCCCCAATTATTTTTTTATATTCTCTAATTTCTTCCTCATGTCCCACAACCTAACTCAGCTCTCTGATTTCCCCAAGTATCACTGAAAACTCCAAAGCCACTTACTAATAAGGTCCTTCTTGTTCTCAAAACAACTGCAACAATAGTTACCTTGCTGAGCAAAGGATTTGGCAAGTATGTGTGTATGTGTGTGTGTGTGTGGGTGCGTGCGCGCATGTGCGTGTGTGTGTGTGCGTGTGTGTGTGTCTGTGTGTGTTGGGATAAGGGTGAGATATAGTATCTATGTAAAACTTTCTAGGCAAATGTAGGCAGTTCCAGGGAAAATGGATGGCCCTTTATTACTGTTTGAATGAATTATATCTGACAGTTCTTGTAAATAGAACAAACAGGAGGCTTGTTTCCCGACTCAAGAAATGGAGGTAAAATTACCCCTAAGTTCGAGCCTAATGCTAATAAGCTGACTTATATGTATGTCTTCTCTGCTCCCTGGAAACAGTCCCTGACTCAAAGAAAATCTTCTACTTTAGCTGCAGATCTCAGAATAGAACACTTCCTGTCTATGTCCTAATTAATACCTCAGTTCAGCTGAGTGTAATTGGCCTAGAATACAGAGCTATGTTCAGTGTCTCTTGGGTTGGTTGCACAATATGAGTTCAACTGAAGCTACAGAAGAACTTGTCAGCAGCAGGCTGAAAGCCTAAGAAATAAACCTATTCCTGAAGGGTTGGGGAGCAGTAGAATGCTTTTGGAAGACACAAAACAATACAAGAAATACATTGGCGAAGCTAAGCAGGGTTATTTTGGCCTCTTTCCATAAGGAGTGTTGGAAATAATTCATTTATTTATTCATCTACTTATCATTCATCCATTTATTCAACAAATATTTAATGTGGGTCTACTATGTGTCGACCACTATTTAAGGAGCAAGTGATGTTAGTATGAAAAAGAAAAGGTTCTAGCTTTTATGAAGCTTACATTCTAGTGAGGAAAGATCTGGTGTAAAATCCAGTGATTTAGAGTCAGTAACATGGATCAGGACCATGGCTTACTGACCCATTGAAGTCACCACAAGCAATGAGCCTAGGGTCAATAGTGGCCTAAGGTCACTGTCTAAGGTCAAAACTAGAAGGCTGAGCTAAACATCCCCATTTGGACGTCCTTTTCCCTTATTTCTTCTAAGTCAAAGCCTCCTTGTCGCTCAAGGTCTACCTTCTGTTGCATTCACTCCCTAAAGCCTTCTTCATGAAAACAGCCCACAATAAAATCTCCTTCTCTTGCTTTCCAAGTCTGCATTCTTGCACTTAATTATACAAGGTCTCGTTTCCTAGTCATTTTTTTTTATCTGTGCCTAATATCTGTTCTTACCTTGCTGGTAGTGAGGGGGCTGTAGCTGATAAATTATAGACAAAATAAATCTGATTCTTTCCCATAGGGATCCAGGATCCCACAGGATCTGACTCTGTCAAATTTCCTGCAGATGCTAGTTCATCCTGACCCTAGAATATGTCAGTGCACATCTAAGGAGTCACAAAGACAATTCACTCTTACAAAGGGTCCAGAAACTCCTTAAAGCCAATTTTGTTTTGTTTTGTGTCTTAAGGGGAAGTGACAATCTATGTTGTCCAGGGGTCTGGGGTATAGGTGTGGTGGTAACGCTTATCAGTCAGGAATCTTAGTTGTGAAGAACCAAAACACAAACTGACAGTTTAAGGATAAAGTAAATTATTAAAAATAAATTATTTGAGGCTCTTGAGAAGCTCACAGAATCTCTGAGAAAGCCAGAGTACCAAAGTTGGAGGCAGTGCAGTCAAAAATAACAATCAAAATCACAATGTAGAAATGAAAATACCACGACAATACTGCTGGACATGAAGACCACAGCTTGAATGGTAAAGAAGAGAAAGGCAGACCCTGTATTGAGGAAGCTTGCCTGGTGCTATCACTGAGGCTTTGGTGTTGCAAGGAACTGGTCTAGAACTCATAGCTAGGTCTTGGTGTTCTCTTGTTGAACATGGATAGTTTCTCAGACTATCAACCTCAGATAGAGGTACTCTGTGAGGGTGATAGATCAATGCAAAAACATGAACATTGCCCAAAACCACAAAAATGACCACCTCCCCCCCAGCCAATATGAGTAATTGCTGCTTCTTTACAAACTGTAAGATTAGCCTTGGTCTAGTCTTTCCGACTCCTAGGTGACATTTATTGTGAAACCAAATCATAGAATTATTCCCGCTTCCTGACAGCATCCAATCCAGAGCAAAGCCCCACTTCCTTAAACCCCCACCCAAATCATCTAACACAAACCTCAATCTTGTAATAAGTCCCCTCTATCATTCTCCCTGAACTGTGCATTTGCCCTTGCAGCACTGAGGGATAAACCCAACTTGTTCAACTACCCAGATGTGTTCCTGGCAGTCTTTGGCTACAGGGCATTGATAACTGCCAATATCACTTATTGTGAGCACCAGATGCTACCACTAGAACCTTTGTGACTGCTGCTTCTGCCAACTAAATGGGACTGACACTGCCATGGCCAGAATGGACTCCATATAGTTTCTGTTTCTCTGTATCACTAACTTCTAATTCAAGCTCTGAGTAAGTGCATTTGGTTGAAGGGGAATGGATCACAAGCCTCAACTCTAGCAGCAGGGAGGCTTGAAAAGCAATTATCTGGTTTCTTTGAGGAGTCTGGGACTTTTAAGGTGAGGAATTCCCAAAACAGGGGAAGGGTGTTCAAAATAGCTGAGCAGTTCTAGACGACATTGTAAGTTCTCCACTCAGATCCCCAGGGATCCCATTTACTGGTCTGATGTGCCCATCCTTCAGCTGCGGTCGGTGCTGCTGCTAAAGGCTCACACTTATTACCTTCTTGGTAGGTTTATCCTTGGGCAAGTTGAGCCATATCACCTGAAGTTGCTTGAGAGTTATGTCTTTCTCCTAAGCCTGTCCATAGCTAATGAACTAATTAGGTTAGCAGTACAAAATTCCCAACCCTTTATCTCAAAATAGGACAGGCTTTTCAGAGCATTTTTTACGTGGGATAAGATGAAGTTAACTGTGGGATAAGATTAAGACTAGATTTCATCTGAAATTACATCCTTGTTTAGCCCCGTCTCCTTTTTCATCCTGCTTCCCTCATTCTCTCACAGGATTCTCCTGAGAATATTCTCCTAATAAATCACTTACATCAGAATATCTCTTGGTAAAGATCTATACACTGAAAACTATAAAACCTTAATGAAAGAAATTAAGGAAGACACAAATAAGTGGAAAGATATCTCATTATGTGGATTGGAAAATTAATATTGTTAAAATGTACATACTGCTCCAAATGATGTACAGGTTCAATGCAATCCCTATCAAAATTCCAATGACATTTTTCATGAAAGTAGAAAAAACAATCCTGAAATTCATATGGAACCATAAAAGACCACAGCTGGAAGCATCACACTCTCTGACATCAAAATATACTACAAAGCTATTGTAACTAAAACAACATGGTATTTGCATAAACACAGTCACAGAGACCAATGGAACAGAAGGGAGAGTCCAGAAATAAATCCACACATTTATGGTCAATTGATTTTGATAAAGGTGTCAAGAGCACACAACTGGGAAAAGAGAATCTCTTCAATAAATGATGTTGGGAAAACTAGATATTCAAATACAGAATGAAATCAGACCCTTATCTCACACAATACACAAAAATAAACTCAAAATACATTAAAGACTTAAATGTAAGACTTGAAACTGTAAAACTACTAGGAGAAAACATGGCAGAAAACTCCACAACATTGGGCTTGGCAATGATTTTGTTTGCATATGAACCCCAAAGCACAGGCAACAAAAGGAAAAACAAACAAATGGAATGACAGCAAACTGAAAAGCCCATGCACAGCCAAGGAACCGATCAACAGAGCAAAGAGACAACATTCAGAATAGAAGGAAATATTTGTGAACTATACATCTGATAACAGGTTAATATTTGAAATGTAGAAGGAACTCAAGCAACTTGATAGTAAGAAAACAAAAATCCAATTTAAAAAATGGGCAAAGGATCTGAATAGACATTTCTCAAAAGAAGACATAAAAATGGCCAACAGGTATATAAAAATTACTCAAAATCACTAATCATTAGAGAAATGCAAATGAAGAACCACAAGGAGACATCACCTCACACTTGTTAGAGCAGCAGCTATTATTAAAAAACAAAAGAAGTTTTAGAGAGGATGTGGTGAAACACCTGTGCACACTGTTGGTGGGAATGTTAATTAGTATGGCCATTATAGAAAACAGTGTGGAGGTTCCTTTTAAAATTAAAAATAGAACCACCTTATGACTCAGCAGTCCCACTGTGGGGTGGATACGCATCCATGGGAAATAAAATCATTATCTTGAAGAGTTATTGGCACTTTCACATTCATTGCAACATTATTCACAATAGCTAAGATATGGAATATATGTAAGTGTCCATTAATGAATAAATGGATAAAGAAAATATGGTGCATATACACAATGGGATACTATTCCACCTTTAAAAAGATGAAACTCCTGTCATTTGTGACAACATGGATGAACCTGGAAAACATTATGTAAGTGAAATAACCCAGGCACAGAAAGAAAAATGCCACACAATCTCACTTATATGTAGGATCTTAAAAAGTTGAATCCCTAGAAGTAGAGAATAGAATGGTATTTACCAGGGGCTAGGGGCAGTGGTAACCCTGCTCCTGGGGGCTGGGGAAGATATTGGTCAAAGAATACAAAATTCCAGTTAGATAGGAAGAATAAGTTCAAGAGATCTACTGAACAACATGGTGACTGTAGTTAATAGCAATGTATTGTATTCTTGAAAGTTACTAGGAGAGTAGATTTTAAGTGTTTTCATGGCACACAAAAAAGCATGTTCAATAATACATATGTTAATTACCTTGATTTAGCCATTCCACAATGTATACATATTTTGAAACATGTTGTGTATGATAAATATATACAATATTTATTTGTCAATTAAACAAATTAATTTTTAAAACAGAATCTCTCCTGGAGAACCAATCCTAAGACAGTGGCCAAAAAGAATGTCTAATGCCCTCTTGATTTCACACTTTTGGCTGACTAGTAACAACATATATCCTTTTTTCATACTTAAACTTCACAACAATAAATGCCCCACATAACATAATGCAATTTTTCCTTATATAAGTGAAAACAAGCAAAAGGGTGGCATCTCAAATTCTGACCAGTTAATATATATAGCTAGCTCTAAGTCCAGGATCTTTGGATGGCATATACTCATCTTCTGGTTCCATCACAATTTCATCTTGATAGTCTGTACACTAAAGACTATGTTATAAAGTTAATCACTGTATGCAAAATAGTAGAATGGGAGGGTGCTATGATTTGGATATTTGTCCCTCCAAATCTTATGTTGAAATTTGATCCCCAATGTTGGAGGTGGGGCCTAATGGGAGGTGTTTGGGTCATGGGAGCAGACCCCTCATGAATAGATTAATGCCCTCCTTTAGAGGTGAGTTCTTACTCTATTAGCTTCTGTGGGAACCGGCTGTTAAAAAGAGCTTGGCATCTCTGCCCCACTCTTGCTTCTTTTCTTGCTATGTGATCTCTGCACACTCTGGCTCCCCTTCACTTTCTACCATGAGTAGAAGCAGCCCGAGACTCTCACCAGATGCCCAATCTTTAACTTTTCCAGGCATCAGAATTGTGAGCCAAATAAACCTTTTTTCTTTATGAATTACCCAGTCTCAGGTATTCCTTTATAGCAACACAAAACAGACTAAGATGGAGAAAGGGATAAGTCACAGCAAGAACAAAACTCAGGTTGATGTTATAGTCTTCTTTTTGTAACTTTTCCTCTACTCTCAGTCCATGTTTTCTTTGCCCTCAATCAGCACCTAAGCTGATCAAAGTTCTTACCTTAGGTATGACCTAAACCTTCATTCCTAATGTATCACAGTCTTCAGTGGTTCTGCCTGCATGTGGTTGTTCAGATCTTCACTTTTAACTTTTACTACTGAAATGGCAGCAGAAAGAGGTGCCTGGAAGGATCCTCTGTGTCCAAAACATACTCTTCTCTACCTTCACTCCACAGCAGCAATCTCATGTGATACCATCCAGCCCTGAAACTCCCACTTTGGCTGTTGTTCTAATGGCATAAGCAGTCCAAAATAGACAGGTGGCTGTCTCATCTTCTGGATAATAGAGATGTTGTTGTCTATCCTAGAGGAGGCATATCCCCCTCAAGTACTGAAACCTAAACCATGGAATCATACACTTTTGTGAATTAGCTATTAGATGTAATATTGATAAAAGCCACTTCAACTTCCACCTCTTGGTTCCAAGAATACTGGTTATGACAGAAACAGCACTGTCTTTTGGCCACTGGTTCATATCATATGACATTTCCTGTAGAATAACACCTCCAGTTTTCCGATGTTGGCTCCTAGAGACTCTTTAACTGAATTTTTAATAGGCTGTTGAACTGTTCTGCCAGAATATCTGTTCCTGGTTTATAAGGTCTGTGATACAATGACTATAAAATGGACATTAATTAAGTCTATGGGTGGTAGTGCTGGTAGAAACATTGCAGGCTGGGAAAGCAAATCCTCATCAGAGTAAGTAATATTTACATTGAGGACAGATGGCTTCCCCCTCCACAATGGAGGGCATTCACAGTAATCAACCTGCTACCTGGTGGCTATTTGGTTTCTGCAGAATGGGGCCCAACTAGGGGCTTAGCATGGGCCTCTGCTGATAGCAGTTTGGGCATTTTCTAGGGACAATAGCCGTCAACTCAGCCTTTATGAAGGGGTGTCCATGTGGTTGATTCTTTGCATAACCTCTGTCTCTGTCCCCGTGGACATGATTCATAAGCTCATTGAGTAAGCACTGTGGGGACTGGGAAAAGAGGCCGATGACATCCAAGATTAGGACATTTCATTCACTTGATTATTGAGAGATTTCTCCAGAGTGGTAGCCTTTTGTTGAGCTATGACCTGAAATATAACATTCTCATTAAATAGTATTATACAAATGCTAGTTCTGTAAATCTGACATGATGTTGAGGGTCAGGTATCACAAAACCAAACAATAAAAAAGCAAGCTCCAAACCAAGGTAAAAATATGGTTCAGAGATCTATACTCAGCCTCATTGGAATGCCTAAACTGGGAAGCATTTGAGTGATGATTAAAGATTAGCATGTAATTGACAAGGTTAGGCCCCAGAAGAGAGGAAAGTTTTCAGAGGTGGTTTGTTGACAAAGAGGTAGAGAGCTCATTGAATTTTGAATCTGAAAATCTGAATGTGATTCTCAGTTCTGTCATTACGAGCTATGTGAATGTGGGCAAAGTGCTTAATCTCTCTTGGTTTGACCCTCCTTGTCTATAAACTAAGGTTAATAGTTTCCTCACTCACCTCATGGGGTTTTAAGATCTAAAATGTGATAATGTATTTGGAAACATTTAATAAATTCTGAAGTGCCACACAAATTTAAAATAAATTCTTGCCATACAGAAAGAATTTTCATGAAATCTGTTTAACATGGAAGGGAAAGAAAAAGTATCAGGCCATATGCCATGAATTCCCTGGGCCATGGTCCAGGTCAATGGACAGGGTCCATAATTTCTAATTTCTTTTTCCCTTAGATTTAGACCAAGGGGCCAGTGGAGCTGGCAGAAGTGCCGTACTTTGGCAGAGTCCATCTGAGAGAAGGCTTGCAGTCTATTTCTCTCTGTGACCTTTGAGTTATTCTCAGTAATTGGAAAATTTAACATGTATTCACATTTAACATGTATTCACATGTATTCACATGTATTCACATGTTAATCCACAAGAGGGATTAATAACCCTCTTGTTGGGTGACTCTGAAAACCATGGGAACAGATAATGAGCAAACCACAGAAAGTTTTTATTGGCACTAGAGCCAAATGAATTACTTTTTAAAAAAAAAATGATATTCTAAAACAACCACCTTTTTTTCTACCTCAAATATTGGAACAGATCTTCAACAGTACAGAGTGAAAGACAGAATGAGGAATAAATGATGAGTGTGGTTCCTTGAACTAATATAGATAATCAATTCAAATAACTAACAAAAATAGTCCACGTGGCTGTGTATATGTATGTGTAAATAACCCATCTCATGTGTGTAGCGTCACCCTTCCTTCCCCCACAAAACCCACACTGCCATGCATTATGATGCAAATGTAATAGGTTGTTGGGGGAAACAGAGGACTCCAGAGAAAGTAGAAACTAATGACCTTGTAGAAGAAGAGAGGCCTGATCCGAGCCTTTACAGAATGTATAGATTATGGATGAGAGTAAAGAGCAAAATTACTTTTGGTTAAAACTGCTGGTTTGCTATTATGCTGGTAGCTATAAGTCATCTTCCTAGTTGTGCAATGCTACATTATACACAACTACAAACTATGAGCAGAAAGCGCTTGTTTTGACACTTTATTGAATATCTGTGACATGCCTTTCTCAAGGTCTTGGTTCTCCAGCAGCTTAGAGTGAGAGCAGCAGGTGATACTGTCACATATCTCAGGTAACAAAAGCCAAAGCAATAGGGGCTTTTGAGTTAAAGCCCTCTGTGTTTTAACTTCAGTATGTGCTTTCTGATCCTTTGCTCCTTCTTTCCAAAACAAGTCATATAACTATTAAGAGGCAGAGCCAAGATCCACATCCAGGCTTCCAGCCTTCAGATCCTGAATTTAGATGACCCAATCTCTGCTAGCTGAGATCGGTGACATTGTATGGGTTGGCTATCTCCTCAATTTTGCAAACCTCCACCCAGGCTTAGCAAAAAACCTACAGGTTATTTTACCACAAGAGGTCATCCACTATTACTCACCTACCACAAACCTCATTCTTTTCCATTCCCTATACCTGAACCTTGAGGTGTTTCCATCATATTTTTAGACCTCTCCTAAAATTATGTTGCAGAGAACCAGCACAAATTACATCCAGCTAAGAACCATTGAAGTACAGGTCTGCAGGTTTTGTGTGCAGAAGATAGGGTTCTCAATTACATTCTCTCTGCTCCTGTGTCCTGCATCCTAGAAAATCATGAAACTCATGAAGCAAGGCATAGATCTCAGGGGGATTCGCCATTAGTTTTCAGAGCTAGAAGCTTTAATGTGGCTCTGTAGAGCAATGAGAGATGATGAGGATACTGCATGTTATTTTAACAGACACCAAGGGTTCTTTCTGACTGTTCTTTGCATTAGACTAGCATGCAATTTCAATACATAAGGATTTATTCAGCAAGCACCTTGTGCCCAGCAGTGTACTAAATGTTATGGGAGATTCAAAGTCCAATACATGGTTCCTACCCCTGGAGCTTTCAATCTAGTTGAGAAGACATAACACACATTTAACAGAAAAATACAAAACACTTTATAATTAAGTAAAATTGTACATGTAATCTAGTACTTTCCATCTCATTTGTGTACCATCACACATGATGGTATGAAAGATGCTGTGGAAAGTCAGGATGAAGAGGGACAAATAATAACACCTAGTGTTTACTGAGCACCAATATATGTGACACATATTTTCTAAGTTCTTAAAACTATTATCTCTTTTAATCCAACAATTTTATTGAGCATGATACTATTTTTATGTCATCTTAAAGATGAGAAGATTGAGATACACAACAGTCAGGAAATATGCCCAAAGTCACAAAGCTGGCAAGTGGCAACATCTGGATTTCAACCCATGACATGTGGCTCTACAATCTGTTACCTAGTGCTCTATTCTGCCTGCATTCTGGTGAATTAGTTGAGGCAGACTTTATAAATGGCATAGGACTGTCTTTCAGCTGTATGGTCTACACTATAACAAGGCTTGAAGGATGGTGTAGAAGAGATGGCAAATTTCATCAAATGCTTTTTCTGTATCTATTGAAATAATCATGTGGTTTTTGTTCTTGGTTCTGTTATGTGATGTATTACACTTAATGATTTGCACATGTTGAACTATCCTTGTGCTATGGTTAGGCTCTGGGTATCCACCCAAATCTCACATTGAATTGTAATCCTCACCCAGTGTTGGAGATGGGGCCTAGTGGGAGGTGACTGGACCATGGGAGTGGTTTCTAATGGTTTAGCACCAACCTCTTAGTGCTATCTCATGACAGAGTTCTCATGAGATCTGGTTGTTTAAAAGTTTGTAGCACCTTCCCCTTCACTCTCTCTCCTGCTCCACCATGTGAAGAGGTGCCTGCTTCTCCTTCACCTTCTGGTTGTAAGTTTCCTGAGTCCTCCTCAGCAATGCTTCCTGTACAGCCTGTGGAACTGTGAGTCAATTAAACCTCTTTTTTCATAAATTACCCAGTATCAGGTAGTTCTTTATAACAATGTGAGAACAGACTAATATGCCTTGCATCCCTGAGAGGAATCCCACATGATCATGGTGAATGATGTTTTTAGTGTGTTGTTGAATTCTGTTAGCCAGTATTTTGGGGAGGATTTTTGCATCTATGTTAATCAGTGAAATTGGCCTGAGGTTTTCTTTTCTTGTTTTGTCCTTCTCTGGTTTTGCTACCAGGATAATTCTGGCTTTGTAGAATGATTTTGGAAGTATTCCCTATTTTTCAACTTCTTTGAAGAGTTTGAATAAAATTGGTACTTTTTTTCTTTAAATGTTTGGTAGAATTCAGCAGGGAAGCCATCAGGTTCTGGGCTTTTCTTTGCTCGGATATTTTTTATTACAGCTTTGATCTCATTGCTTGTTATTCATCTGTTCAAGTTTTTATTTTCTTCATGGTTCAATCTTGGGAGGATCTAGTGTCCAGGAATTTATTCACTGCCTCCAGCTTTTCCAATTTGTTGGCATATAGTTGTTCATAACAGTCTCTAATGATTTTTTGTATTTCTGTGGTCTCAGTTGTTATGTTTCCTCTTTGTTTCTGGTATTATTTATTTGGTTTTCTCTTTTTTTTTCTTAGCCTAGCTAAAAGTTTGTTGATTTTATTTATCTTTTCAAAAAAGCAACTTTTTGTTTCATTGATATTTTGTATATTTTAGTCTGTTTCTTTTATTTAAATAATAAAGATTTAAATAATTTATTATTTAATAAATTTAAATAATAAAGATCAGCTATGATCTTTATTATTTCTTTTCTTCTAATAATTTGGGGTTTGTTTTGTTTTTGCTTTTCTAGTTCCTTGAGGTACATTGTTGGGTTGCTTATTTGAAGTCTTTTTTTTTCTGCTTTTTTGATGTAGACATTTATTGTTATAAACTTCCATCTTAGTATTTTTTATGTTGTATCTCATTGACTTTGGTATATTGTATTTGCATTTTCATTTGTTTCCAGAAATTTTAATATTTCCTTCTTAATTTCTTCATTGATCTACTGGTCACTCAAGAGCATTTTGTTTAATTTTCATGTATTTGTGATGTTTTGAAGTTCCTCTGGTTATTAATCTATATTTTTATTCCATTGTTGTCAGAAAACCTACTTAATATGATTTCCATTTTTGAATTTCTTCACAGTTGTTCTGTGGCCTAAGCTATAGCTTATTCTGGAGGATTTTCCACGTTACAATGAAAAAAAAAGTGTATTCTGCAGCAGGTGGGTGATATGTTCTGTAAATGTCAGTTAGGCCTAATAGGTCTAGTGTGTAGTTTAACTCCATGGCTCTTTGTTAATTTTTTGACTGAATGATATATCTATTACTGAGAGTGGGCTGTTTAAGCCCTCTACTATTATTGTTTTCAGTCAATCTCTCCCTTTATAACTATTCATGTTTGCTTTATGTACTTGAGAGCTCTGGTCTTCGGTGCATAGATATTTATAATTGTTATGTCTTCTTGCTTAATTGACCTCTTTACCATTGTTTAGTGACCATTTTCCCTCTTCTTACGGTCTTTCATTTGTAGTCTATTTTATCTGATATAAGTACCACTACTCTCACTCTTTTTTGGTTTCCAGTTGCATGAACTATCTTTTTCTACCCCTTCACTTTCAGTCTCTGTATGTCTTTATAGGTGAAATGGCTGTCGTGTCAGCAATATAGAATTTGGTCTTTTTTTTCTTTTGGACAGAGTTTTGCTCTGTCTCCCAGGCTGGAGTGCAGTGGTGTGATCTCGGCTTACTGCAAGCTCTGCCTCCTGGGTTCACGCCATTCTCCTACCTCAGCCTCCCGAGAAGCTGGGACTATAGGCGCCCACCACCACGCCTGGCTAATTTTTTGTATTTTTTAGTAGAGACAGGGTTTCACCATGCTAGCCAGGATGGTTTCGAACTCCTGACCTCGTGACAAAGTGCTGGGATTACAGGCGTGAGCCAACACGTCCGGCCTGGAATTTGGTCTTATTTCTTTATCCATTCAGCCACTCTCTATTTTTAAATTAGAGAATTTATTCCATTTACATTCAGTGTTATTATTGATTGGAAACTACTACTGCCAGTTTGTTGCATGTTTTCTGGTTGTCTTGTAACTCCTCTCTTCCTGTTTTCCCTGTTTTCCATTTCCCAAAACATACAGAGAAATGATTTTCTCTGGTACTATGTTTTAATTTGTTGCTTTTTATTTTTAGAGAATCTATTATAGGTTTTTGCATTGTGGTTGCAATAAGACTTACATAAAATATCTTACAGATATAACAAATTATTTTTAAGAGACACCAACTTATATTAGATCACAAGGAAAATAATAGAAACAGAAAAAAAATTTAAAACCTCCACACTTTAATTCCATGGCCCCTACAATTTGACTTTTTGTTGTTTCAGTTTAAATATATTTATATTGCCTATCTCTTAACAAATTGCTGTAGCTGTTATTGTTTTTGATAGATTTGTCTTTTGAATTTCCTACTAGAGTTCTGTGTAAATTGCATGCCACAATTACAGTAATCAAGTATTCTGAATTTGTCTGTGTACTTACTTTTACCAGTGGGGTTTTTAACCTTTAAATGTTTTATTTTGCACAGTAGTGTTTTTTTATTTGAGATTGAGGAATTCTCTTTGCATTTCTTTTTTTTCTTTTTAGAGATATAGTCTCCCTCTGTTGCCCAGGCTGCAGTGCAATGGTGCAATCACAGCTCACTGCAGCCTCAATCTGCTGGGCTTATGTGATCCTCCTGCCTCAGCCTCCTGAAAACCTGGGACCACAGGTGTGCATCACCATGCCTTGGCTATTTTTGTAATATTTTTTGTAGAGACAGGGTCCCACTATGTTGTCTAGTCTGGTATTGAACTCCTGGGCTCAAGCAATCCTCCCATCATGGCCTCCTAAAGTGCTACAGGCATGAGCCACCATACCTGGCTCTCTTTAGCACTTTTTATAAGACAGGTCATGAGCTCTCTCAGCTTTTGCTTGTCTGGGAAAGATCTTTTCTTTCCTTCATGTTGGGAGGTTAATTTTGCTGGATACTGTATTCTTGAATGGCAATTTTGTTTTGTTTTTGTTTTTATTTTTCTTCTCAAGTACTTTGAAAATGCTGTCTGACTCCCTCCTGATCTGCATGGTTTCCATTGAGAAGTCTGTTGCCAGAAGAATTGGCACTCCTTCGTATGTTATTTGTTTTTTCCTTGCTGCTGTTAGGATCCTCTTTTTGTCCTGGACCTTTGAGAGATTGATTATTGTATGCCTTGGGGTGGTCTTATTAGGGGTGAATCTATTTGGCATTCTCTTCCTGTACCTGGATATTTATCTCTTTCTCAAGTTTTGGAAAACTTTCTGTTGTTATTTCTTGATTAACTTTTCTACCCCTTGCTCTTGCTCAACTCCCTCTTGAAGGCCAATAATTATTAGATTGGGTCTTTTGAGGTAATTATCTATATCTTGTAGGAGATCTTTGTTCTTTGTCATTCTTTTTTTTTCTTTCCTCCAAGTGTGTATTTTCAAATGGCCTGGCATGGAGCTTACTGATTATTTCCTCTTCTTGACCCATCCTGATGTTGAGAGACTCTAATACATTTTTCAGTTCAACAGATGTATTTCTTATTTCTGTTTGTTTGCTTGTTCTCATTATTTGAACCCCCTCATTAAATTTCTCTCCTAAATTCCTGAATTGCTTTTCTGCATTATCTTAGAGATCACTGAGTTTCCTTAAATGCTACTTTTAATTATTAGTCAGAGAGCTCACATATCACCAACTCACTAGGGTAAGTCAATGGCTTCTTGCTTTGTTTAACCTCCCCACATTCTGGTTCCCTATTTGCTGGTGTGTCTTGTGGATGTAGTCTGTGCCTTTGCTTTGAATGATTAGTTATTCATTTTAGTCTGTCTGGCTTGTTTTGTTCTTTATTAGATATGTTTGCTTAAAGATTCTTGGTAATTGACTTGCTGAATTTCTTTTTTTCCTGCTAGATTGCTGCCTCCTTTTTGTCACTAGATTATGCCTTAAGCCAAGGTTTGTCTTGGCTGAAGTAAATGATCAGAGGGCTGCTTGCCCTAAATGCAGGAGGCCCCAAAGGGAATATCCTTTCAGCGTGGGAAGACTGGCTAGGGGTTCATGGCCAGGAAACCTGTGGAACTTACCTCCTAGAACTTCTTTCACTTGATATCTCCTTAAGGCTGAGTTACAGAGCAGTTTCCAGGGCTGGGGATGATAGACTGACCTCTTCACTTTGTCTTCAGCTATCCTCAGGGATATTTCTCCATTCAGGCACTTGTGATGCTTTCCATGGGTTGAGGCCAGGGCAGAATTCCCGCTAAGGAACCCAAAATGGTGGGAAAGTTGGTTGTCCACCTCACTCTCAATTTTTCTAGTGTAGAAATCATGAGTTGGGAGGAAATTTTCCATGCACTTGGTGCTAAGCAGATTGAGGGGAAGAGTATTGCAGATACAGAATGCTCTTATCATCTCTCAGAGTTTCCTCACTTCTCTGTGGCCCCTGAGGCAGTCTTATTCTCATATTTAAGTTTTGGGGTATTTCTGGTGATAACCTTCGTGTTGTATATTTGTTTTTGGTTTTCTGTTGGTGGAGGTGGGCTTGTTTCTACACTTCCATTTTGGAATTGGAAGGTCTCTGCTGAGCATCTTTATGCATGTTATTTCCCATAAAATTCATTACAAGTCTATGAGATAGATATCACTTTTTTTTTTTTTGACAAGGTCTCACTCTGTCACCTGGGCTGGAGTGCAGTGGCATGATCATGGCTCTCACTGCAGCCTCAACCTCCCAGACTCAGGTGATTCTCTCTCCTCAGCCCCCTGAGTAGCTGAGACTACAGGTGTGTGCCACCATACCTGGCTAATTTTTTTTGTATTTTGTGTAGAAATTAGGTTTCACCATGTTTTCCAGGCTGGTCTTCAACTCCTGGGCTCAAGTGATTCACCTGCCTTGGCCTCCCAAAGTGCTGGGTTTATAGACATGAGCCACTGTACCCAGCTGGTATTACTTACTCTCATTTTCCAGATAAAGAAACATAAGCCAAGAGAGATTAAGAAATTAGGCCAAACACACAACTCATTACTACAA
The DNA here is from genome assembly GCF_028885625.2 of Pongo pygmaeus. Taxonomy (NCBI): domain Eukaryota; kingdom Metazoa; phylum Chordata; class Mammalia; order Primates; family Hominidae; genus Pongo; species Pongo pygmaeus. Next base: position 116,744,066 of record NC_072396.2, on the reverse strand, counting down.
AGCCAGGACTTGAACTCAGCTTTGTCTGACCCCCTGGGCCATTTTCCTCCTGTTACATCACACTGTCTCAATATGATTGCAACTATGCAAACAATCCACTGCATAGCAAAAGCACGCTTCAGGGAGGCCACATAACAAAATAGTAGTAGTGCTTGTCTTAGGGAGGATGTGCTACAGATTTTCATTTTTGACTTTTAGCTATTGCCTATGTATATAATTAAAATCTTATATTGTTTACAAAATAATAAAGAATAGTAGAGGAGAGAGAGAGAGAAAGAGTGAAAGAGAGAGAGAGGTAAATAAAAAACCAAGATGATAGAAAGAGAACTCTTTCCATTTATAAGGAAAGTTTCCAAGGACTAGGATCATGCCTCATTAAGCTGCTGTGTTAACCTTGATTATTACAATATTAACCTTACCTGAAATGGCAAAATATTTTTCCTTATACTAGTTTTTTTTTTTTCCAGAAAAGCATTTGGTGAGTGGTTAAAAAGGCCTGAATTTACTTGCCTGAGACAATTTGCGTACTGCCTTTAGCTTAAACGAGAGTCTCAGGACTGGAGAGTAATATGTACCATAGCTAGCAACAGGGGGTATCCGGGAGTTAGTGAAACTATCTTGTTTTTTGGCTATCCTGTGAGACAACAAATTTAATAGCGCCCCCTGGCCAGAACCTCTCAGAAGGGATACTGGGAGATAGCTTATCCTACACAAGCACACTCTAAAATCCAGTCCCAAGATTCACATGTGTTATTTCTGCATAGCAAAAATATAGTCTGGTTGAAATGATTGACGAGTTGGTAATTTTCAGTATAAAAGGCTTTTCTTTCCTAAAGAAGGTTTGAAGGCAAAGTAAGTATTGGATAATATCATCATCAGCAGCAGCATTAACATTATTTGAGTACATAATATTTGTTACACCCTGTTATAACTGATTTACATGTCATTTAAGACTCACAACTCTTGTAAAATAAGTAATACTATTATTACCATCCTCATACTAGAGGAGGAGAAGGGAGTTGAAAGACAAAGGGACTTTCCCAAGAGCATACAATTGCTTAGTAGAGAAATTTCTTCTCCTACCTTTAATGCTGACAGATATTTTTGCCTAATTACATCTGAATTAAACCTGGAAGGAGGTCAATGACATAGGATTATTTTCTACACCCATCACCAATTCACTGCTTGTAGTGCTGATTTTGTCTGTAAAGTGATGGGAGCCAAAAGGCATGAGGATTTAAGATGTAGGCAGTTGGTGGTGGGCGCAGTGGCTCACGCCTGTAATCCCAGCACTTTGGGAGGCAGAAGCGGGTGGATCACGAGGTCAGGAGATTGAGACCATCCCTGCTAACATGGTGAAACCCGATCTCTACTAAAAAGACAAAAAAAATTTAGCCGGGCATCATGGCGGGCGCCTGTAGTCCCAGCTACTCGGGAGGCTGAGGCAGGAGAATGGCGTGAACCTGGGAGGCGGAGCTTGCAGTGAGCCGAGATCCTGCCACTGCACTCCAGCCTGGGCGACAGAGCAAGACTCCATCTCAAAAAAGAGGAAAAAAAAGATGTAGGCAGTTGGGTATTATCTGGCCTTTCTTACCTAAAATGCCTGCAGACTTTCTGCCTAGCTCTCAAAGATGTTTTTCTACAGAAGGCTCTCTTGGTATATCATGGTCTGTTTCATTTTTGGGAAAGGATACATCATCAATCATAATTCCTGCTCTTAAGGTGCCTACCATCTAGACAAATGGTAATGATGTGTATGGATAGCATAATTATTTTCACTGTGAAAATTGTGGGGAAAATGCACAGAGATGCAATCCTAAGCTCATTGAAGCAAAGAAGGAACATTTTAATAAATTGAGGGTTGGGGAGAGTGAGTGTGAGGAGGGTTAACCCGTTTGAAGTTCAGGATATCACCTATTTGGAAAGATCATGCCCAAAGAGATTTTGCACCAAGTTTTTACTACCTGAAGGAAGTGAATCATAGAAACCATTTGAAAAAAAAAATGAAAGGATACAGAAAACATGGAAAGTAAAGGTGTGAAAGAAATCTTGATATTGATAAATAAATTTTAATCTTTCTTTCCTCCTCCAAGAAGGCTTGGAAGAGGAAATGAAAAGCTTGAGGATGGATGTATTCAGGGGAGAAAACATATAGCTCAGAAAAACAAGAACTTGTTTTTATGAAATAGAGAAGGCAGAAATAAAATGAGAAATGGTTAAGAAAATTCTCATACTCAGGCTGAGTGGTAAATGTGGATATTGAATGTTTTAGAGTAGGAAGAAACTAATGAGGCACTCTGGACTGAATTAATCAGTTGTATTACATCCTCTGAATACCTCTACTTGCAGATAAAGGCTAGCTTCTTACATTGATAATAACTAGAATTTATCACATACTTTTCATGTGCCAGGATCTGGCTACATGTAGTATCTCACGCAACGTTCAAAACAACCCCACAAAGCACAATCCCTAACAGATGGGAAATTTGAGGCCTGTGAAGATTAAGTGACAGGTCCAAGTTCACACAGATTGTAAGCAGTTGAGCTCAGGGTTGTTTGACTCCAAAGTACACTTTCTCTTCCAGACTCTCAATCTTTGGCAATACACCAGTATTTTCATCCTTTACAATATGAGACAGACCCTGAGAAAATAGTATCGTTGGCAGACAGGCTGGCAGCTCTCTGATGAGTCTTCTTGTAAAGGATGTTGGCTATTATTTTATGAGTCCATCTACTTCTATTATTGAAATCTACACACAATCTGAAGTAACAGTGCCACCCTACTCTCCTCACAATTAAATTTCTTACCAGGATGCTCCACAAGAAATAATGCTGACTTTTTAATGCATGATTTCTCTCCTAGGAAAAACATCTGAGTATAAGTCAGTGAACATATAGAAAACAGGAGAAAGGAAGAGAAACAAAGGAAGCGTTCTAGCCATTAAGACTCCACTAGGCCATTAAGACATCATCAATGGCTCCCTATTAGCTATAGAAAAAAAATAAAAACATAGATCCAGAAAATGCTGAGTACCACCCAGTAACAGGTAATATTAATAACATGGGGCGAGACAAAAGATATTTCTTCTAAGCAACTAGACCACAAGGTTTTTCTTAAAATTATTTTTTATAGCAACCTCTAGTGGATCCAGAATTCCTAGGGTTTCATCATTCAAATCTTATTATAACAGGTATAAATAGGCCCAGACTGTGAAGACTATAATAAATACCTAACTCTTCAGTGCCCGGATATTGAGGAACATCCAGGAGCATCAAGACCATCCAGGAAAACATGACTTCACCAAACAAACTAAATAAGGTACCAGAGATAAATGCTGCAGAGACAGAGATATGTGACCTTTTGGGAGGAGAATTCAAAAGAGCTGTGTTGAGGAAACTCAAAGAAATTCAAGGTAACACAGAGAAGGAATTCAGAATCCTACCAGATGCCTTTATCAAAAATTTGAAACAATTAAAAAGAAGCAAACAGAGATTCTGGAGTTGAAAAATGCAATTGACTTGCTGAAGAATGCATCAAAGTCTCTTAATAGCAGGATCGATCAAGAATCAGTGAGCCTGAAGACAGACTATTTGAAAATACAGTCAAAGGAGACAAGAGAAAAAAAGAATAAAAAAGATTGAAGCACACCTACAAGATCTAGAAAGCCTCAAAAGGACAAATGTAAGAGTTACTGGCCTTATTGAGGAGGTAGAGAAAGATATAGGGGTAGATAGTTTATTCAAAGGGATAATAACAAAGAACTTCCTAAACCTAGAGAAAGATATCAATATCCAAGTACAAGAAGGTTATAGAACACCAAGCACATTTAACCCAAAGAAGACTAACTCAAGGCATTTAATAATCAAATTCCAAAGATCATGGATAAAGAAAGGATTCTAAAAGCAGCAAGAGAAAAGAAAAAAATAACATACAATGGAGGTCCAATATATCTGGCAGCAGACCTTTCAATGAAAACATTACAGGCCAGGAGACAGTGGCATAGACATATTTAAAGGGCTGAGGAAAAAACTTTTACCCTAGAATAGTATATCCGGTGAAAATATCCTTCAAACAAAAAGGAGAAATAAAGACTTTTCCAGACAAATAAAAGCTGAAGAATTCCATCAATGCCAGATCCTTCCTTTAAGAAATGCTAAAGAGAATACTTTAATCAGGAAGAAAATGACATTAATGAGCAATAAATAATCACCTGAAGGTACAAAACATACTGGTAATAGTAAGTACACTGAAAAATGCAGAATATTATAACACTGTAACTGTGGTATGTAAACTGCTCTTATTCTAAGTGGAAAGACTAAACAATGAACCAATCAAAAAGAATAACTACAACAACTTTTCAAGACATAGGCAGTACAGGAAGATATAAATAGAAACAACAAGAAGTTAAAAAGCAGAGATGAAGTTATAGAATTTGTATTAGTTTTCTCTTTCCTTGTTAGTTTATGCCATGAGGGCGAAGTTGTCATCAGTTTAAAATAATAGGTTATAAGATGTTATTTGCAAGCCTTATGGTAACCTCAATCCAAAAAACATGCAAAGGATATACAAAAAGTTAAAAGTGAGAAATCAAAATGTACCATCAGAGAAAATCATCTATACTAAAAGGAGGACAGGAAGGAAGGAAGTAAGAAAGAGAGCACCACAAAACAAACAGAAAACAACAAAATAACAAGCGCAAGTCCTTATTTATCAATCACAGCATTGAATATAAATAGACTAAACTCTCCAATCGAAAGACCTACAGTGGTTGAATGGATTAGAAAACAAGAACCAATGATATGTTGCCTAAAAGAAACACACTTCAACTATAAAGACACACATACACTATAAATAAAGCGATGGAAAAAGATACTCCAGGCAAATGGAAACCAAAAACGAGCAGGAGTAGCTATCCTTAGATCAGACAAAATAGATTTCAAGATAAAAACTATCAGAAGAGACAGAGAAGGTCATTATATAATGACAAAAGGGTCAATTCAGCAAAAAGATATAACAATTATAAATATATGTGCATCCTATGCTGGAGCACTTGGATATATAAAGAAATGCTATTAGAGACAAAAAGAGAGATAGACTCCAATAAAATGATACCTAGAGGCTGCAAAACCCCACTTATAGCATTAGGAAGATCTTCCAGACAGAAAATCAACAAAGGAACATTGGATTTAATCTGTACTACAGACCAAATGGATCTAATAGATATTTACAGAACATTTCATCCAATGGCTATGGAATACAAAATTTTTTTCTCAGCACATGGATTATTCTTAAGGATAGATGATATTTCTGGCCACAGAACAAGTCTTCAAAATTACAAAAATATGAAATTATTATTATTATTATTGTTATTATTGAGATGGAGTCTCACTCTGTCACTCCAGGCTGGAGTGCAGTGGCATGATCTCAGCTCACTGCAACCTCTGCCTCCTGAGCTCAAGCAGTTCTCCTGCCTAGCCTCCTGAGTAGCTGAGATTAAAGGTGTCCACCACCATGCCTGGCTAATTTTTGTATTTTCTGTAGAGACAGGGTTTCATCATTTTTGTCAGGCTGGTCTTGAACTCCTAACCTCAAGTAATCCACCCACCTCAGCATCCCAAAGTGCTGGGATTAGAGGCATGAGCCACTGCACTTGGCCAAAAAGATGAAATTATATCAAGTATCTTCTCTGACGACAATGGTATAAAACTAGAAATCAGTAACAGGAGGAATTTTAGAAATTATACAAAACCATGGAAATTAAAGAATATGCTACTGAATTACAAGTGGGTCAATGAAGAAATTAAGAATAAAATTGAAAATTTCTTGAAACAAATGATAATAGAAATACAACATAGCAAAACCTATACTTTCAGTATACTGAAAGTAGTACTATGAGGAAAGTTTATAGATATAAGCGCCTACATCAAAAAAGTACAAAAACTTCAAAGAAACACCTAATGATGCATCTTAAGGAACTAGAAAAACAAGAGCAAATCAACCCAAATGTTAGTAGAAGAAAATAAGTAATAAAGATCATAGCAGAAATAAATGAAGTTGAAACAAATAAAATAAAACAGTAAATCAGTGAAAGGAAAAGTTAGATTTTTAAAAAGATAAACAAAATCAACAAACCTTTATCCAGATTAACTAAGAAAAGTGAGAGAAAGCCATAATAAATAAAATCAGAGATGAAAAAGAAGACATTACAACAAATGTTGCAGAAATTCAAAGTATCATTAATGGCTACTGTGAGCAACTATATGCCAATAAAATGGAAAATCTAGAAGAAATGGAAAAATTTGTAGACACAAAAAACCTACCAAGTTTGAATCATGAAAAAATCCAAAATCTGAACTTACCAATAACAACTAACAAGATTGAAGCCATAATAAAAAGTATCCCAGCAAAGAAAACCCTGGTACTCAATGGTTTTGCTGCTGAAATTTATTAAACATTTAAGAACTTTTAACAATCCTACTCAAGCTACTTCAAAAAAGACAAGAGAAGGAAATACTTCCAGACTCATTGTATGAGGCCAGTATTACCCTGATATCAAAAGGAGACAAAGACACAACAGAAAAAGAAAACTATAGGTCAATACTCCTGATGAAGATTGATCCAAAATACTCAGCAAAATACTAATGGCATTCAACAATAAATTTAAAAGATTGTTCATTATGACCAAGTGAGATTCTTTCCAGGGATACAAGGATGGTTCAACATAGGCAAATCAATAAATGTGATATATCATAGAAACAGATTGAAGGACAAAACAATACGATCATTTCAATTGATGTTAAAAAAGTGTTTGATAAAATTTTAACATCCCTTCATGGTAATAACCCTCAAAAAACTGGGTATGAAAGGAATATACCTCAATATAATAAAAGCCATATATGACAGACCCACAAATACTATACTGAATGGGGAAAAACTGAAATCCTTTCCTCTAAGATCTGGAACATGACAAGGTTGCTCACTTTCACTACTGTTACTCAACATAGTACTGGAAGTCCTAGCTAGAGCAATCAGACAAGAGAAAGAAATAATGAGGCTGCTCTTCCTATGGAGTAGCCATTCTTTTATTCCTTTACTTTCCTAATAAACTTGCTTTCACTTTACAATATGGACTCACACAAAATTCTTTCTTGCATGAGACACAAGAACACTCTCTTGCAGTCTGAATCAGGAGTCCCTTTTGGTAACACATTCCTGGCAAACCACAAAGGAATAATACTGAGGAGACCCCAACCCAAAGGAAATAGGCTGCAGCATCAATTGACCAACTTTGGGTAAGTGGTGGGGTGCATTTTACCTGGGTAAAGTATGAGATTGGGTTAGAGGCTCAACTTAAGGGAGTTAGAGTCTCTCCTAAGACAGAGAGGGTTAAAGGCCCCTCTTAATAAAAGTCAAGGATGCTTGAACAATCTTGGATTCAAGGCTCACCTTATGAAGGTTAGAGTCCTTCCTAAGATTTAAGGGGTTAGAGGCCCCCTCAGTAAGTCCCTCTTGGCTAAGAAGGGATTTGGCATTACGGGATGTTAACTGCTATTCTCTTTGGATTAATCTGCCTTGCATTCTTTGCTGATGGCTGTGAGTGACAGGATTTGGCATGTACAGGATCACAGGACATGGGGAGCTTTTTCTTTCCTAAAGGGGGAAACTTGAGAGCTGACGGGACTGCTGGACAATATCCCTTCTGACTGACAAGTGGCCACCTGAACTTTTGATTCAGTGTCATTGCAATGAGTGGGTTGTCTTTCTCTGGTCTCCTGGAATGCTTGGCCTTCACCACCCTGCCACAAGCAATGCTTTATTTCCCTTTCTCTCCTTTCCCTTTCTTACCTTTTCTGTTACTCAGGATGACCATCTTGCCCAGAGACCACATGTTGAAACTCTTTTAATACATTTTGAATGGATTAAAGATGACAGGGCACAATCAGGGGCAAGACCGAGCCTTGCTAGTTCAATATTAGGTGCTAAGCAGGGTGGCTAATGTGTCTTAAGCTGTAGCAAATCTAGTGTACTTTGTGGTATAAATTTGCCTTTCTGTGTCGTTTTGTCATAAAGAGGAGCACCTTAGGATAGAGCATGGGCTTAGGACCCCATAAGCCCACTGTTCAAGACAGCCCAGCAAGCTGGTCAGAACAAACTTTGCTGCAGGTCTCTGAAACAAACAAGCAAACAAAACTGGATGAAGTTTCTATCTTATCTTGTTCTATGTTCTTGGGAGCTTAACCTTGTAACCATGTGGCAGTACTTCTTTTTGGTCTCCACCATTGAGGGAACAGGAATTTTGGAGTTCACATCATAGCCTTAAAAATTATCTCAAGCAGTTAAAAGCCATTACAAGCTCAAAATTGGCTACTCTAGACTCCTTATTTGAAGAGCAATGGAAACTGCCCAGTGCTGTAGCTTAGTAGTTAAGGCTTTGTCTTTTCACACTGGCTGTCTGGGTTAACGTTCAATTCCTAGCTTAGGGAATGAGTCCTTTCTGGTTTGATATCTGCATGACCTTTACAATTTGTTGATTCTCTTCCCTTCCATGAACCATCTTTAATTTTCCTTCCTCTGAGCACCTGGGAGACTACTTTTGTAAAGTTCAAAAACTAGAAATATCGGCTGTTTGGCCTGGCTAAAGGTGGGTAATAGGAGATTTAAAATGATTTTTTTAGAGTGCTATGGTTAAAAGTCAGCTTAATTAAAAGCAGATATTCAAGCTCTAACAGCCTGGAACTCTTCAGGAAATATATAAGAGGCACCATAGACCCCATTTTGGGAAAAATCTCTGTTTTCCTCATGGAACCCTAGGAATTAAAAGTGAATAGTTCCCTCTCAAAATATAAGGCTTTGTTATGTTTTGCCTTGCATTATCTGACACTTTTTACTTCCAGGGGTATCAGAAATTACATTGTGAGAGAGCTTTGGTGTGTAATCACTAGGTAGGAAATATAGTTTTGGGGATAGCTAATGACAGTTATGAGAAGATAGTCAGCTCTTTGCATGTTTGAATTAGAAAAGCATGCTCTTGGCAACATAGAAGGTACGGAAATGTCCCCAGGCCCCACTGAGAGATAAGACTCCCACGAGAGATGGGCTGCTTGTCTCTTTTTTACAATCTAAGATCTGGTATAAAAATTAGACCTTTAATTTTTGGGGATTTGTTTTGCCTTCCAGTTGCACCTGCTTATTAAGTCATAGAAACTGCTTGCTTTAAAGAGAAACTTAAAAACTGGCAAATGGAAAATCTTACAACTAGTAGATCTTCTGTCTGTATTTATATGTGTCGTGTGTGATGTTTACATATAAAAGAGCTCTGATTAACTGGCTTAAAAATAATAAGTGCTTAAATCAAATATTTTGTCAAAAGAATAAAAACCATAATGACTTTAGTAAGCTTTGGGAAAGAAGAACAGTTTTACATGCAAGGTGTGTAAGGAAAGTGAAATGTAGTTTTGGTAAAAATTATAAGGCATGGGAATGTGGATTTTTTTTCTGGTCTGGTTTAGAGAATTGAACAGTTGTTTCCAGTTAGATAGGAAAAAGGTAAAGGTTTGAACAAGTTGTGGAAGGTTTGTGAAAAATTAATCTTATGAAAGAAATTCTATGCGTGAACATATTGGCTAAAATTAAAGGGGTATTATTCAGTTTATTTGTAAATTGAGCATTGGAGTAAAAGCATAACAGGGTTTCCTGAGAGCAATGATCTGCTCTTTGACAAAAATTGTAAACTGTTATAAAAGATTTATGAGAATTTTACCTTATGGTCAAAGTAATTAAGATTGGATAGATTTACCTATAAGATTTTAGTAAAAATTGGGTTGACATTAATAGTACATTAATGCAAGTGTGAAATGTGGCTTTTTCTCTTGAAAAAGATTTTTATGTAATATTTTTAAAATTAAAGATTTTAGTATGCCTTTTGAATCAACTACAGGAAAAAGAAGGAAAAAAAAGACAGATTGGAAAGCTACTTCTTCCCTTTTAATGAGTAAAGGTTTTTGCCTTTTTAAATTTTTGAGCTATCATTTTGGCTAAATGAATGACTTATGGTAATCTGGGATTTGAGTTTATAATATAAAGTATTTTAAACCTTTGATACTTGACAAACTTTCAAAAATCAAATTATAAATTATGTCTTTTTCTGACCAAATTAATCTTTAAAATATTAGGTCCCCTAAAGTCCAAAACTGACACATTTGGCTTATTTGATGTAAAAATCATAGAGGAACCATTGTCAATATGAAATGGTGTTTGACATACTTTGGACTGTATTTGTTTAAATATGTTGTTATAGTATGTGTTCCAAAATTATGAAAAAACTTCTATAATTCTGATATGACTTAGTGTATGTCATTAATAGTTGTAATTTTTATGTTAACTTGTTGTATGCCACAGAAGTAACCAAAATTCCTATTCAATTATGGCTTTAATAGTGGCTGGCCTAAGACTTTTTGTCATCCACAAAAAGTTTTGATCCTTTACAAAGGGTGGTTTATAATCAGCTATAGGACTTTGACAGGTGCTCTTGAATGCAGTTTGCTAAAAACTTTGGACATTGTGACATTAGAATAGAGGGAAAAACTTTCAGGACTCTCATGGAGAGCTGAGATGTTTATGAATATCAAATGAAACAGGAGTTAACAGCATGGACTGAACTAATAGAAGACTGAAGTATTTTTCTGGCTTTTTGCTTAAAATGTTGTTAATCCTTTGTTTTATTTTTCAGAGTCAAAAAAACTTTTCTTTTGAGCTATTTACAGCTTTTAACAATTGAGTAAAGTATACTCTTGTGAACAAAATTTGGAGCATATTTGTTTCTCTCTCCCTGATTTCTCCAGAATTTGGAAATTATTTGTGACTATGCTTAACTGATGGCAATATAGTTATTTGCATAAGTGCAATAACAGTGTTTTGCAACAGGACACAATTGGATAAACTGGTTACTTTACAAAAGATTTGACTGGAATGGCATGCTTTCTTTTAAGGAATCAAACTTGATTTGTAGAGCTAATAAAAGCCCCTTGGGAAAACTGGCCTCATAACTTGTGGACACAGTCTCTATATGACCTAGGGTAAGTAAAGAATGTCACTTTCTGACTGGCCTAGGACCCCCAAGTTATCTTGGGACCCAAGAGTAGAGGAATTTACCCAAGTCATAGGTGTTTGAGAGTACAAATCTATGGCTGGGCTCAGCTTTTAAAAAAGTTTTATCTGAGATTCCTTATGGAACAGAGCTCCATCAAAGCCAATTTTAAAAGCATATGTGAAAAATTATTCTTGCTGCACTTTATACAAACAATCAGGGTCAATGTAAGACTAAGGCTTATTTTTGCAAATGAATTGGTCCTATTATGATTTGTCTTCAGTAAAAATGGGAGACTGAAGAGAAAAAAATACTTTTCAAAAACTATGGTAACCTGTTATTAGATTCCAGTCTCATCAGTGGTTTTTAAGTATTTTTTTTCGTGCAATTTAGACTAACCCTGCTTATTCCTGTGAACCAATCAGTGATCTCTGACTGCAGCTGAGAAAAAACAAGAGGGATGGGTAATGTAAAAATCTTGATCAATATTCTAATTCTGGGCATATACTGGAATCAGCTAGCAGCCCCATATCAGCTTAGTTCCAACAGTTTCCCAGTTCATGGAAAACCTTCTAATTTATTTTACTTGAGATAATTTTACTTATTTTGCTTTACTGTTGTGAAATATATTGCTGTTGTACTCTTTGAGTAGGAATGCAGGAGAAGCTTACTGAATATTTTCTTAAATTGAACACTTATTAATCTCCTAGATATCATCTTTTGTCAGAACTCAGAGTTATGAATGGTCCTTGACATACCAGTCCTTTCTGACTGAGTTCCTCTCTACACTGAATACAAGAGACCATAATAGGCAGGAATATCATTGCCCCTATTCAGCCTGAAGAAGTTACAGAAAATGGATCTTCATTCCTCTACAACCCTTAGGATTAAGGGTTCCTTTATAAAAGGGAGGGAAAAAAATGTCAAAGGCATTTGAACCAGAGTGATTCCATTTTGAATAGGGGCTGGGTAAAATGAGGCTGAGACATACTCAGCTGAATTCCCAGGAGGTTAGGTATTCTAAGTCACAGGATGAGATAGGAGGTTGGCACAAGACACAGGTCAAAAAGACCTTGCTGATAAAATAGGTTGTGGTAAAGATGCTGGCAAAAACCCACCAAAACCAAGATGGTGATGAAAGTGACCTCAGGTCATCATCACTGCTCATTATGCACTAATTATAATGTATTATCATGCTAAAAGACACTCCTGCCAGCACCATGACAGTTTACAAATGCCATGGTAATGTCAGGAAGTTACCTTATATGGTCTAAAAAGGGGAGGAACCCTCAATTCTGGGAATTGCCTACCTGTTTCCTGGAAAACTCATAAATAAACCACTTGTTTAGCATATAATCAAGAAATAACCATAAAAATAGCCAAACTGCAGCCCTTGGGACTGCTTTGCCTATGAAGTAGCCATTCTTTTATTTCTTTACTTTCCTAATAAACTTGCTTACACTTAAAGAAAAATAAATAAAGGGCATCCAAATTGGAAAGGAAGAAGTCAAACTATCCTTGTTTGCAGATGATAAGATCTTATATTTGGAAAAACCAGAAGACCCCAACAAAGGACTATCAGAACTGTTAAACAAATTCAGTCAAGTTACAGGATAATAAATCCTCATCCAAATATCAGTAGCATTTATATACACCAACAGTGAGCAATCTGAAAGAAAGTAAAAAAAGTAATCACATTTACAATAGCTACAAAAAACCCCTAGGAATTAACTAAAGAAGTGAAAGATCTCTACAATGAAAACTATGAAACACTGATAAAAGAAAATTGAAGAGGACACAAAAAATGAAAAGATACTCCATGTTCGTGGATTGGAAGACTCAGTATTGTTAAAATGTCCATACTATCCGAAGCAATCTACAAATCCAATACAATCCTCATCAAAATACCAATGACATTCTTCATAATAATAGAAAAAACAATCCCCATATTTTTATGGAACCACAAAAGGCCAAAAATACCCAAAGCTATCTTGAGCATAAAGAACAAAACTGGAGGAATCAGATTACCAGATTTCAAATTATACTGCAGTTATAGTCACCAAAATGGTATGGTACCAGCATAAAATCATACACATAGACCAATGTTAGGCAATAGAGAACCCAGAAACAAATCCATGCAACTACGGTGAACTCATTTTCAACAAAGGTCCCAAGAACATACATTGGCAAAAGGTCAGTCTCTTCAATAAATAGTGCTAGGAATCTTGGATATCCACATGCAGAAGAATGAAACTAGATCCCTATCTCTCACCATATACAGAAATCAAACCAAAATGGATTAAAGACTTAAATCTAAGGCCTCAGAATATGAAATTACTAAAAGAAAACATTGGGAGACTCTCAAGGACATGGACGGGGCAAAGATGTCTTAAATAATACCTCACAAGCACAGGCAACCAAAGCAAAGATGGAAAAACAGGGTCATGTTAAGTTAAAATCTCCTGCACAGTAAAGGAAACAATCAACAAAGTGAGGAAACAACCTGTAAAATGGGAGAAAATATTTACACACTATCCCTCTGACAAGGGATTAATAACCAGAATATATAAGGAGCTCAAAGAACTCTACAGAAAAAAATGGAATAATCGGATCAAAAAATGGGCAAAAGATTCAAATAGGCATTTCTGAGAAGAAGACATACAAATGGAAAATAGGCATATGAAAAAGTGCTCAACATAACTGATCATCAGATAAATGCAAATAAAAACTACAATAAGATATCATCTCATCCCAGTTAAAATGGCTCATACTCAAAAATCATGCAATAACAAATGCTGGCAAGGATGTGGAGAAAAAGGAATCCTCGTATACTGTGGATGGTAATGTAAATTAGTACAATCATTATGGAGAACAGTTTGGAGGTACCTCAAAAAAATAAAAATAAAAATTGAGCTACCATATGATCCAGCAATCTCACTGTTGGGTATATACCCAAAAGAAAGGAAATCAATATATCAAAGAGATAGCTGCACTCCTGTTTGTTGCAGCACTGTTTTTAATAGCTAAGATTTGGAAGCAACCTAAGTGTCCATCAACAGATAAATGGATAAAGAAAATGTGATACTTACGCACAATGGAGTACTATCAGCCATAAAAAGAAAGAGATCCTGTCATTTGCAACAATATGGATGGAACTGGAGTTCATCATGTTAAGTGAAAGAAGCCAGGCACAGAAAGACAAACTTTGCATGTTCTCGCTAATTTGTGGGAGCTAAAAACTAAACCAGTTGATCTCATGGGTATAGAGACTAAAATGATTGTTACCAGCATCTGGAAGTGGTAGTGGGGTGATGGGGAAAAGTGGGAATGGTTAATGGGTGTGAAAGAATAGTTAGATAGAATGAATAAGATCTAGTATTTGATACCACAACAGGGTGCCTATAGTAAACAATAATTTTTGTACATTTAAAAATAACGAGAAGAGTATAATTGAATTGTTTGTAACACAAAGGAAAGATAAATAATTGAGGGGATGGATACCCTTTTACCCTGATGTGATTATTATGCATTGTCTATCTGTATCAAAATATAGCATAACCCATAAATATGTAATCTATTATGTACCCACAAAGATTAAAAATAAGAAATTAAAAAGAAACACATCCTATTTTATATATGTATATATAATTTTAAATTGTAGTAAAACATAAAATTTTCCAACTTAACCATGTTTAAGTGTAGAGTTTATTAGTGTTAATTATACTCCCATTGTCATGTAACAGATGTCCAGAACTTTTTCATCCTATTAAAACTAAAACTTTCACCCAATAACCAAGAACTCCTAATTCTTTCCTCCCCCAGCCCCTGGCAATCACCATTCTTTTGGTCTCTATAAATTTGACTACTTCAAATACCTCATATAAGTGGAATCATACAATATTTGTCTATTTGTGACTGAATTATTTCACTTAGCATAATGTTCAATCAGATCCTATGTAAAATCTCTTGAAGGTCCTCCTATAGATCTGAGTGAGAATTATGACTTTTTATTGTGGTAAAATACACATATCATAAAATTTACCACTATTGACATTTAAAACATTCACTATGTCATGCAACGATCACCACTATCTACTTCCAGAACATTTTCATTATCCCAAAAGAAAACCCTATAGTCATTAGGCAGTCCCTCTCCTTTCCTCCTTCACCCTTGTTGCTTGCAACCACTAACCAGTTTTCTGTCTCTATGGATTTACCTGTTCAGGCTATTTCACATATGCAAAATCACACAATATGTGGCCTTTAGTGTCTTGGTTTCTTTCACTTAGTGTAATGTATTTGAGGTTAGTATTCTTTTTTAATGCTGAATGCTGTTTCATTGTGTGCATATACAACTTTTTAAAAATCCATTCATTGGTTAACAAACATTTGGGTTGTTTCCAATTCTTCATTATAGCAAAGAGTGTTGCTGTGAACATTTCCATATGAAGTTTTGTTTGAACATCTGTTTTCAATTCTTTGGAGTATATGCTGAAATTTATGACATTTTATTAAATCATATTTTTCCTGTATGCCTTGCTAGAAAGTTGTATAACATTCTGTATCTTTTCATCTCCAGGCCAGTTGCCATTATGTCCCCAGTGGGAAATTTTGGCACATATTTATTAGAAGATAATTCTATAAGCTGCAACTTAGAGCAATATTAAAATTTTCAATATCAACAAGACCTTCTAAATAACATTCTAATGTTACCAATTTCATAAAACATCCTCCTATAATACTAACACAGAACTCACAATCCTTATTCCTCAGAATAGGGTATCCTTGAAAATCAGCACAAGACAAGAATACCCTCCCTCACCACTCCTGTTCAACATAGTACTGGAAGTCCTGACCAGGGCAAGCAGGCAAGAGAAAGAAACAAAGTGTATTCAAACAGGAAGAGAGGAAGTCAAACTGTCTCTTTTTGCAGATGACAATCCCATATCTAGAAAGCCCCATCCTTTCAGCCCAAAAGCTTCTTAAGCTAATAAGCAACTTCAGCAAAGTCTCCAGATACAAAATCAATGTGCAAAAAATCACAAGCATTCCTATGCACCAACAATAGACAAGCAAAGAGCCAAATCATGAATGAACTGCCATTCACAATTGCTACAAAGAAAATAAAATACCTAGGAATACAGCTAACAAGGGAGGGGAAGGACCTCTTCAAGGAGAACTACAAACCACTGTTCAATGAAATCAGAGAGGAATCAAGCAAATGGAAAAACATTCCATGCACATGGATAGAAAGAATCAATATTGTGTAAATGGCCATACTGCCTAAAGTAATTTACAAATTCAATTGTATTCTCATTAAACTACCATTGACATTTATCACAGAATTAGAAAAAACTACTTTAAAATTCATATGGAACCAGAAAGGGGCCCGTAGAGCCAAAACAGTCCTATGCAAAAAGAACAAAGCTGGAAACATCATGCTACCCAACTCCAAACTATACTACAAGGCTACAGTAACCAAAAAATCATGATACTGGCACAAAAACAGACACGTAGACCAATGGAACAGAATAGAGATCTCAGAAATAAGACTGCACATCTACAGCCAGGTGATCTTTGACAAACCTGAAAAAAACATGCAATCGGGAAAGGATTCCCTGTTTAATAAATCGTGCTGGGAAAACTGGCTAGCCACATGCAGAAAATTGTAACTAAATCCCTTCCTTACATCTTACCCATCAATTAGTCTGTTTAGGGTATCTGTTTCTTCCTGATTTAAGCTAGAAGGGTTGTATTTTTCCAGAAATTTATCCATTTCTTCTAGGTTTTCTAATCTATATGTGTAAAGGTGTTCATAGTAGCCTTGAATGATCTTTTGTATTTCAGTGGTGTCGGTTGTAATATCTCCTGTTTCATTTCTTAGCGAGGTTATTTGAATTTTCTCTCTTCTTTTCTTGGTTAATCTTGCCAATGGTCTATCAATGTTATTTATCTTTTCAAAGAACCAGCTTTTTGTTTCATTTATCTTTTGTATTGCTTTTTTGTTTGTTTGTTTGTTTCAATTTCATTTAGTTCTGCTCTGATCTTGGTTATTTCCATTCTTCTGCTGGGTTTGGGTTTAGTTTGTTCTTGTTTCTCTAGTTCCTTGAGGTGTGACCTTAGAGTGTCAGACTGTGTTCTTTCAGTCTTTTTGATGTAGGTGTTTAGGGCTATGAACTTTTCTCTTAGCACCGCCTTTGCTGTATCCCATAGGTTTTGATAGGTTATGTCATTACAGTCATTCAGTTTGAATAATTTTTTCATTTCCAACTTGATTTCATTTTGACCCAATGCTCATTCAGGAGCAAGTTATTCAATTTCCATGTATTTGCATGGTTTTGAAGGTTCCTTTTGGAGAGGATTTCAAGTTTTATTGCACTGTGGTCTGAGAGAGAGTGCTTGATATAATTTCAATTTTCTTAAATTTATTGGGGCTCATTTTATGGCCTATCATATTGTCTATCTTGGAGAAAGTTTCATGCACTGTTGAATACATGTGTGTTCTGCAGTTTTTGGATGAAATGTCTGTATATATCTGTTAAGTCCATTTGTTCCAAGGTATAGCTTAAATCCATGGTTTCTTTGTTGACTTTCTGTCTTGATGACTTCTCTAGTGCTGTCAGTGGAGTGTTGAAGTCTCCCACTATTATTGTGATGCTGTCTATCTCATTTCTTAGGTCTAGTAGTAATTGTTTTATAAACTTGGGAGCTCCAGTGTCAGGTGCATGTATGTTTAGGATTGTGATATTTTCCTGTTGGACAAGGCCTTTTACCATTATATAATGTCCCTCTTTGTCTTCCTTAACTGCTGTGGCTTTAAAGTTTGTTTGGTCTGATATAAGAATAGCTGTGCCTGCTTGCTTTTGCTGTCCATTTAAATAAAATGCCCTTTTCTACCCCTTTACTTTAAGTTTATGTGAGTCCTTATATCTTAGGTAAGTCTCCCGAAGGCAGCAGATAGTTGGTTGGTGAGTTCTTATCCATTCTGCAGTTCTGTAACTTTTAAGTGGAACATTTAGGTCATTTACATTTAATGTTAGTATTGAGATGTGAGATACCATTCCATTCATTGGGCTATTTGTTGCCTGTGTACCTAGGTTTTTTTGTTTTTTGTTTTTGCTTTTTAAATTGTAGTTTTGTTTTATAGGTCCTGTGTGATTCAGACTTTAAAGAGGTTCTGTTTTAATGTGTTTCCAGGATTTGTTTCAAGATTTAGAGCTCTTTTTTTTAGCAGTTCTTGTAGTGGTGGCTTGGTAGTTGTGAATTCTGTCAGTATTTGTTTGTCTGAAAAAGACTGTATCTTTCTTTCATATATGATGCTTACATTTGCTGGATACAAAATTCTTGCCTGATAATTGTTTTGTTCGAGGAGGCTGATGATAGGGCTCCAATCCTTTCTGGTTTGTAGGGTTTCTGCTGAAAAATCTGCTGTTAATCTGATAGGTTTTCCTTTATAGTTTACTTGGTGCTTTGTCTCACAGCTCTTAAGATCCTTTCCTTCACCTTAACTTTAGATAACCTGATGACAATGTGCCTAGGCAATGATATTTTTGTGATGAATTTCCCAGGTGTTTTTTGTGCTTCTTATATTTGGATGTCAAGTTCTCTAGCAAGGCCAAGGAAGCTTTCCTTGATTATTCCCCCAAATAATTCAAACTTTTAGATTTCCCTTCTTCCTCAGGAACAACAACTATCCTTAGGTTAGGTTCTTTAATATAATCCCTGACTTCTTGGAGCCTTTGTTCATATTTTCTAATTCTTTTTTCTTTGTCTTTGTTGGATTGGGTTAATTCAAAGACAGATTCACAGCAAAACTCTACCAGACATTCAAAGAAGAATTGATACCAATCCTTTTAACACTATTCCACAAGATAGAGAAAGAAGAAACCCTCCCTAATTCATTCCATGAAGGCAGCATGAAAGTATTAGGGTGCTAATACCAAAACCAGGAAAGGACATAACCAAAAAAAAAAAAACTACAGACAGATATCCTTGATGAACATGGATGCTGAAATCCTTAACAAAATACTAGCTAACTGAATACAACAACATATCAAAAAGATAATCCACCATGATCAAGTGGGTTTCATACCAGGGATGCAGGGATGGTTTAACATACACAAGTTAATAAATGTGATACACCACATAGAAAGAATTAACAACAAAAATCACATTATTATTTCAATAGATGCAGAAAAAGCATTTGACAAAATCCAGCAAACTTTATGATTTAAACTGTCAGCAAAACTGGCATACAAGGGACACATCTCAATGTATTAAAAGCCATCTATGACAAACCCACAGCCAACATAACATTGAATGGGGAAAAATTGAAAGCATTCCCTCTGAGAACTGGAACAAGACAAAGATGCCCACTCTCACCACTACTCTTCGACATGGTAGTTACTGGAAGTCCTAGCCACAGCAATCAGCCTAGAGAAAAAAATAAAGGGCATCCATATCAGGAAAAAGGAAGTCAAAAATGTCACTGTTTGCTGATGACATCATCATTTACCATGAAAACCCTAAGGAATCCTACAGATAGCTCCTAGAACTGATAAAAAAAATTCAGCAAAGATTCCAGATACAAGATTAATGCACACAAATCAGTAGCTCTTCTATACACCAACAGCAACCAAGCAGAGAATCAAATCAAGAACTCAACACCTTTTACAATAGCTGCAAAAAAAAAAAAACACAACAACCAACCAAACAAACAAAAAACCAAAAAACCAAAAAACTTAGGAATATACCTAACCAAGGAATTGAAAGACCTCTACAAGGAAAACTACAAAATGCTACTGAAAGAAATCATAGACAACATGAATATATGGAAACACATCTCATGCTCATGGATGGGTAGAGTCAATATTGTGAATAAGACCACATTGCCAAAAGCAATCTACAAATGTAATGTAATCCCCACCAAAATACCACCATAATTCCTTACAGAATTAGAAAAAAAACAATTCTAGAATTCATATGGAACCAAAAAAGAGCCTGCATAGCCACAGCAAGACTAAACAAAGAGAACAAATCTGAAGGCATCACACTACCAGATTTCAAACTCTACTATAAGGCCAGATTCTCCCAAACAGCATGGTACTGGTGCAAAAATAGGCACATAGACCAGTGGAATAGAGAATAGCACCTTTGCTAGGTCATGTGCCACCTCCTCCAGGAAGACCAACTTGATTTCCCCAATTTAAACCAATTCTTCATTTTCCTACATTCCCAGGGTACCTATTCACACCTTCATTCTGGCCCAGAGGTCTAATCCCGCTCATTGCCTATTTTGTATATAAAGTTCTATTGGCTCATTTATGTGTTGTCTATGTCTAATTTCACACCATAATACCAGGGTTGAGTAGCTGTGACAGAGAGCATACATCCAGCAAAGCCTATATCATTTACTATGTGGGTAATTACAGAAAAAAGTGTGTTGATCCCTGCCTTAGAAAGTAATCTCTCTAAGTATAGGGGCCATGTCTTATGCATCACTATAGTCCCACACTTGCCTAGCACAGTGTTTTGCCTATAGTTGGTTAATAAAAAAATGCTCAAAGAATAGATATAAGTGAGGTGGAAGGTCTTGTTTGCCAAATTCAAAGCTGAAGTATTATTTTTCCGACAGTATTGACATCAGCCAGTGATTCAAAGTATGTGGATTCCAATCTCTTTGTTGGTGGGAGAAGACGACTTGGAGAGGGCACTGGAAACATGATGTCAGAAAAGCTAGCTTGCCTTGCTCCCTGCATTGATTCACAGAGCACAACACTGGTTTCCTCATCACTGCCATCTGGCCCTCTTTGATTTTAGAATCTCTAGTTGGCCTCCATCTCTTCCCAGTCCCTCCAGTTTGAGAAACGGTTGAACTGATTGACCTTTGGAGATCTCACCCAGATTTTACACACATATTGGACCTTACTTTCCCTCTGTGTTGTGGTTCAATTATTGATGTCACAGTGGTTATGAAAGTATTCAGACTCAGGGAAACCTGAGTGTGATTCTTGACTGTGTGACCCCGATCCTATTGCTTACTGGCTCTGAGCCTCTGTTTCTGGAACTACAAATTGGACATAATTATACATATCTCATAGGGTTCTTAGAAGGTGTAAATGAGATAATGCCTGTACAACACTAAGCACAGTCCTGGGCAAATAGTAAGCACTTGTTAAAGGTAGCTATTGTCATCTTCATCAAAGCTATCATCATCACCAGAGGACTCATCTTTCCTGCCATGTTTAAGCCACTTGAACACAGGGGCTGTGTCTCAGGTATTTCTGCATTCCCACCATGCCTGGTACATAGTCAGCTCTCAATGTGCATTAATTGCTTTAATTTTAACCTCTCACCCCAAAACTGAAGCTCATGGCAGGGACATAGATGTCAAGCTCTGTCTTACCTCACACTCTCCACTGCCTGCATCTCAAGGCATCTGGGTGTTAATCAATGCCATATATCAAAAATGGCATGACATATGTGGTAAGTATACCAGCCTTGGGGTGATTCCAAATTAATCTGTCTACATTCTCCAAATGAATAGTAGCTCTATTAAAATTCCCACCTGTGACAAATACATAGTGCATTTCTTTCTTTCCTGCAGAAAGAAATTGCCACTGGGGTGGTATTTCAAAATGCTTGTTTCAACAAGTCTAAATTGCTAAGAGAGTGTGCTTAGATTCAAATCTAAAGGACTAGAAAGTCTAAAGGCCAGAGTTTCAGTCTTTTATAGGCACAGAGAATAAAAAGGGCATTCAAAAGCTGGCAACCATTTTTCCTGATTCACCACTGAATTGGGCTGAGAAACAGATACGTTAGCCTGGGAATAATGTACTGTGTTTTAGAAATGTCATTGCTTATACTAATAAAACGCCACTGTATGGAGGCTCCCAGCGTGTCTGGACTTGGCTATTTCCATTGATTTATTTAACACTGTCCTCAGGAGGATAAATGGGATAGACAGCCGGTGAAAGATGGCTGTGGGGGCAGCATCCAAACCCTTGTCAATTCAGCAGCAATCAGCACAAAACCTGGGATCCTAATTAAAGGTCAAGCCTCTAGGTACTCAAAGCCAACAGCAAAACCCAGGAAAGGGGGAGTTTGCTCTCCTCAGCTCTTGTCTCCTCTTTCTGTATGCTTTGTCTGACCAACACCCCAATCCCACATGAGGTGATACATTTCTTTTCTTAATTTTCTTTTGCTTTAAAAACTTATTTAAGTAAAATTAACATCATATAAAAGTAAGCTTTGAGAAACAGCTTTATTAATGTATAATTGATATACAAAAACTGTACATATTTAATGTATACAATTTGATGAGTTTGGATATAGGCATGTAACTGTGAAATCATCACTACAATTATGGTAATAGACATATTCATAACCTCTAAAAGTTTCCTATGTCCCTTTTCTGTGGTAAGAACACTTGATATAAGATCCATTTTCTTAAGAAATGTTTGCATGCACATTCTAGTCATCCACACTTAAATGATATAGCTTAATGTGGGCCTTTACCAGGGACATTTGCATTTACCTAGAGGTCACTGGATTCAACGTAAAGGAATGACATGCTAACTAGAATTTCGGGAGTGGAGAAAGGAATTCTCGGGGACAAGGTTCTTCCTCGGCCACCATCTCATTTTCTCTTGTTGCAAAACACAGTGAGATGCTTTAATGGATATCAGTGTTTTTAAGTAGACAGCAATTAAACAAAACTAAGATGAACTTTAGGAGAAGCCAAGAAGAATCTTGACATATGCTGATATTTCTAGGGGCTACTGTTTAGTTTCCTAACTTCATGTATCAAAAAGGTCTGTGAATGAAAATGGTATTATAGAATTAAGGTGAAAGAAAGCCACTGGATGAAGCTGAAAACATACTTTTGCTGGAGGTTTCCTTGAGAACAAATATCCACTGGATGGGTTGTAAATAAGATAGGCTTCATGGGCATGCAACTAGTGCAGTCTCACTTGGCACCACACTCAGAGAGTCCCATGTTTGATGTTTAATGCTTTGCAGTTGCTGTCCTGAAATTCTTAATTTTACTTTTGAGCTTGTGTTTTCTAAAATAAGCCTGATGGCACAATGAAGAATGTGCTGGTGGGCTACAGCCTTGGCTTACATCTGCTCTCATCTCCTTCCACCTCTCCACCTCCCTGGAAAGGGTTCTTCTGCTTTCTAGTGCCCCAGGCCCCACCTGGCCTTTCTTTCCCCACCCCTGCTTAATGACTACTGTCTTTCTCCATCCCCAATGGGGGCCTGGCACAGACATGCCTAGAGTCAGAGACAGGGGCGTGTGCTCAGCAGTGTCCTAGACAAGGGCATGCCACTCCGATGTGGCAGCTTCATGGCACATTTGGCAGGTGATTTGGTGGGAGTAAACCTCTTACCTTCCTCAATCCAGGTACCAAGTTTGTCCCACTATGGAAGTTTGCAATCCCTTGGGGTTACCCATTCACTATGGGTTGGGGTGGCAGGATTGTGGGAAGAGGAGTTAGACTTTTCTGTCCCCAGATATAGCACAGCATGTCAGCCTGGTGGCTGGTGGGAGGAGAAACCCCATGGGACTGGGTCCCCAAGCACTTGTGAGAAGGTTTCCGTTCACCTGGCATTTATTCCCATGCCCAAGAAAGCATGACATTAAATATAATAGAAAAAAATACCAGGACAGTGGACTTCAGTTCTGGATAAAGATGGAATAGATGCATTTTTCCCTATTCTTCCCAATAAGGTCAGCTAACAATCCTGTATATTAAATTTTTAATTTTTTTACGACTCTGAAAGGTGAAAGAAGACTGCAGACCAATTAGGGATCTCAGGACCTGAGGAACTATGTGGCAGTTAGTTCCCTGGGTTTCCTTTTTGCCTTATATATCCTGGACTGGCTGCTAGAGAGAATACCAACTCAGTAACAATAACCCCAAAACACCAATGGGTGCAGACACAAAAAGTCCGAACAAAAAACCTACTCTCTCTAGCCAAAGGACTAGAAAAGAAGCAGCCTAGCAAGACAGAAAACTTTTAGACAATTAATGCTCTACTCCAGCCACACACCATAGAACAAAACTGTGGTGCCATCCTCCCATACCAGCAAAGGTGGAATGGGCAGTGTGTCCTCCACCCTCACCAGATGCCTAATTGCCCACCTGCTGGGACGGTGTTGGAGAGGGCCAAATAAGGTAATGAGCCTCCGTGGGAAGCCTGGACTTGCACTTCAAACCAATGATAATAAGACAGTCCTCCTTCCTTCCCAGTGAGGTGGTGTCAGAGACAGCCAAGTGGCAAGCCAGGAATTTCACCACTGCTCAGTGGTTAGGAAGTTTCTCCCTCACCTCTCAGAATCAGTGAAGGTCATATAGGAAGAGTACAAGGCACTCCTCCTCTTCTCAACCAGGGTAGTAGCAGTGGAAGTTTAGTGGGAAGCCTAAACTCCCACTCACGCCCAGCAGTAATGAGGCATCCTTCTCCCACAAGGTATCAGAGGAGCAAAGGGGAAACCTGGACGTTTACCCCCATTGTACAGTAACATAAAAGCACCCCTGTTCTCTACTGTTGCAGCATCAGAGGAGGCCTGTTAAAACAGAAGGCTTAAATAGACCCAGAGTTGCCTAATGTAACACCCAAAATATCCAGAATATAGTAAAAAAATAATCACCTCTTATGCCAAGAAACTGGAAAATCTCAAATTGAATAAGAAGACGGATCAACAATACCAAGATGATAGATGTGTTAGAATTATCTGACAACAATTTTAAACTAGCCATAATAAAAATGCACTAATGAGCAATTATAAATATAAAAATGAAAAAATAGAATTAGTGAAGGAAGCCTAAGCAAAGAAATAGAAAATGGATAATCAGATGGAAATTTTTGAATTAAAAAATATAAGGGGGGAGGGATAGCATTGGGAGATATACCTAATGCTAGATGACAAGTTGGTGGGTGCAGCGCACCAGCATGGCACATGTATACATATGTAACTTACCTGCACATTGCGCACATGTACCATAAAACCTAAAGTATAATAATGATAATAATAATAATGATAAAAGAAAAAAAAAGAAAAAAAAAAAAAAGATATGTAAAAAAAAAAAAAAAAAAATAATAATAACCCCAATATTTTTTAAAAACTCTCCACCCCAAATCAACAGAATATACATTCTTCTCAGCACCACATCACACATTTTCTAAAATTGACCACATAATTGGAAGTAAAACACTCCTCAGCAAATGTAAAAGAACAGAAATTATAACAAACTATCTCTCAGATCACAGTGCAATCAAGCTAGAACTCAGGATTAAGAATCTCACTCAAAACCGCTCAACTACATGGAAACTGAACAACCTGCTCCTGAATGACTACTGGGTACATAACGAAATGAAGGCAGAAATAAAGATGTTCTTTGAAACCAACGAGAACCAAGACACAACATACCAGAATCTCTGGGATGCATTCAAAGCACTGTGTAGAGGGAAATTTATAGCACTAAACACCCACAAGAGAAAGCAGGAAAGATCCAAAATTGACACCCTAACATCACAATTAAAAGAACTAGAAAAGCAAGAGCAAACACATTCAAAAGCTAGCAGAAGGCAAGAAATAACTAAAATCAGAGCAGAACTGAAGGAAATAGAGACACAAAAAACCCTTCAAAAAATTAATGAATCCAGGAGCTGGTTTTTTGAAAGGATCAACAAAATTGATAGACCGCTAGCAAGATTAATAAAGAAAAAAGAGAGAAGAATCAAATAGATGCAATAAAAAATGATAAAGGGGATATAACCACCGATCCCACAGAAATACAAACTACCATCAGAGAATATTACAAACACCTCTACGCAAATAAACTAGAAAATCTAGAAGAAATGGATAAATTCCTCAACACATACACCCTCCAAAGACTAAACCAGGAAGAAGTTGAATCTCTGAATAGATCAATAACAGGAGCTGAAATTGTGGCAATAATCAGTAGCTTACCAACCAAAAAAAGTCCAGGACCAGATGGGTTCACAGCCGAATTCTACCAGAGGTACAAGGAGGAGCTGGTACCATTCCTTCTGAAACTATTCCAATCAATAGAAAAAGAGGGAATCCTCCCTAACTCATTTTATGAGGCCAGCATCATCCTGATACCAAAGCCGGGCAGAGACACAACCAAAAAAGAGAATTTTAGACCAATATCCTTGATGAACATTGATGCAAAAATCCTCAATAAAATACCGGCAAACAGAATCCAGCAGCACATCAAAAAGCTTATCCACCATGATCAAGTGGGCTTCATCCCTGGGATGCAAGGCTGGTTCAATATATGCAAATCAATAAATGTAATCCAGCATATAAACAGAACCAAAGACAAAAACCACATGATTATCTCAATAGATGCAGAAAAGGCCTTTGACAAAATTCAACAACCCTTCATGCTAAAAACTCTCAATAAATTAGGTATTGATGGGACGTATCTCAAAATAATAAGAGCTATCTATGACAAACCCACAGCCAATATCATACTGAATGGGCAAAAACTGGAAGCATTCCCTTTGAAACCTGGCACAAGACAGGAATGCCCTCTCTCACCACTCCTATTCAACATAGTGTTGGAATTCTGGCCAAGGCAATTAGGCAGGAGAAGGAAATAAAGGGTATTCAATTAGGAAAAGAGGAAGTCAAATTGTCCCTGTTTGCAGATGACATGATTGTATATCTAGAAAACCCCATTGTCTCAGCCCAAAATCTCCTTAAGCTGATAAGCAACTTCAGCAAAGTCTCAGGATACAAAATCAATGTACAAAAATCACAAGCATTCTTATACACCAATAACAGACAAACAGAGAGCCAAATCATGAGTGAACTCCCATTCACAATTGCTTCAAAGAGAATAAAATACCTAGGAATCCAACTTACAAGGAATGTGAAGGACCTCTTCAAGGAGAGCTACAAACCACTGCTCAAGGAAATAAAAGAGGATACAAACAAATGAAAGAACATTCCATGCTCATAGGTAGGAAGACTCAATATCGTGAAAATGGCCATACTGCCCAAGGTAATTTACAGATTCAATGCCATCCCCATCAAGCTACCAATGACTTTCTTCACAGAATTGGAAAAAACTACTTTAAAGTTCATATGGAACCAAAAAAGAGCCCGCATCGCCAAGTCAATCCTAAGCCAAAAGAACAAAGCTGGAGGCATCACGCTACCTAACTTCAAACTATACTACAAGGCTACAGTAATCAAAACAGCATGGTACTGGTACCAAAACAGGGATATAGATCAATGGAACAGAACAGAGCCGTCAGAAATAACGCCACATATCTACAACTATCTGATCTTTGACAAACCTGAGAAAAACAAGAAATGGGGAAAGGATTCCCTGTTTAATAAATGGTGCTGGGAAAACTGGCTAGCCATATGGAGAAAGCTGAAACTGGATCCCTTCCTTACACCTTATACAAAAATCAATTCAAGATGGATTAAAGACTTAAACGTTAGACCTAAAACCATAAAAACCCTAGAAGAAAACCTAGGCATTACCATTCAGGACATAGGCATGGGCAAGGACTTCATGTCTAAAACACCAAAAGCAATGGCAACAAAAGCCAAAATTGACAAATGGGATCTAATTAAACTAGAGAGCTTCTGCACAGCAAAGGAAACTACCATCAGAGTGAACAGGCAACCTACAAAATGGGAGAAAATTTTCACAACCTACTCATCTGACAAAGGGCTAATATCCAGAATCTACAATGAACTCCAACAAATTTACAAGAAAAAAACAAACAACCCCATCAAAAAGTGGGCAAAGGACATGAGCAGACACTTCTCAAAAGAAGACATTTATGCAGCCAAAAAACACATGAAAAAATGCTCACCGTCACTGGCCATCAGAGAAATGCAAATCAAAACCACAATGAGATACCATCTCACACCAGTTAGAATGGCAATCATTAAAAAGTCAGGAAACAACAGATGCTGGAGAGGATGTGGAGAAATAGGAACACTTTTCCACTGTTGGTGGGACTGTAAACTAGTCCAACCCTTGTGGAAGTCGGTGTGGCGATTCCTCAGGGATCTAGAACTAGAAATTCCATTCGACCCAGCCATCCCATT
Source organism: Pongo pygmaeus (assembly GCF_028885625.2). Lineage (NCBI taxonomy): Eukaryota > Metazoa > Chordata > Mammalia > Primates > Hominidae > Pongo > Pongo pygmaeus. The sequence continues at coordinate 116,715,869 of NC_072396.2, read as the reverse complement.
ACTGGGTATATACCCAAAGGACTATAAATCATGCTGCTATAAAGACACATGCACACGTATGTTTATTGCAGCATTATTCACAATAGCAAAGACTTGGAACCAACCCAAATGTCCCACAATGTTAGACTGGATTAAGAAAATGTGGCACATATACACCATGGAATACTATGCAGCCATAAAAAATGATGAGTTCATGTCCTTTGTAGGGACATGGATGAAATTGGAAATCATCATTCTCAGTAAACTATCGCAGGAACAAAAAACCAAACACCGCATATTCTCACTCATAGGTGGGAATTGAACAATGAGAACACATGGACACAGGAAGGGGAACATCACACTTCAGGGACTGTTGTGGGGTGGGGGGATGGGGGAGGGATAGCATTGGGAGATATACCTAATGCTAGATGACGAGTTAGTGGGTGCAGCGCAGCAGCATGGCACATGTATACATATGTAACTAACCTGCACATTGCGCACATGTACCATAAAACTTAAAGTATAATAATAATAAAAAAAAAGAAAAAAAAACCTCAATGGATGGGCTCAATAGCACAACAGAAGGGACAGAGGAAATAATCAAAGAACTGGAAGGTAAAACAATAGCAATTAACCAACCTGAACAACAGAGAGAAAACAGAATTTAAAAACTGAACAGAGCCTCAGAGACTTGTGAGCCTATAGCAAAAGATCTAATATCCATGTTACTGGAGTCTCAGAGAATGGAAAGAGGCAGAACTGAAAATATACTCAAGGAAATAATGACTGAAACTTTCTAAATTTAGCAAGAATATTACAGTACATATTCAAGAAGTTTAGCAATCCCAAACAGGATAAACCCAAAGGGATTCACTCCAAGAGACACCATAGTCAAACTTTCGAAAATGAAAGGCAGAAAAAATATTGAAATCAGTAAGAGACAAATAACAGTTTACCTAGAGTGGGGAAAAAATCAAATGACAGCCGATTTTTCATCAGAAATCATGAGGCCAGAGGGAAATGGCATAAGACTTATTGACTAATAATAATAATAATAAACTATCAACCATAAGTCCCATATCCAGCAAAATTATCTTACAGGAATGAAAGGGAAATCAAAATTCTTAGATGAAGACAAACAAAGAAAACTTGTTGTTAATAGACCCACCATAATAGAACTTTTCTGTTTCAAGAAGTTATTGAAGCAGAAAGAAAATGATAAAAGAACATCTTGGAATGTCAGGAAGGAAAATAAATTAATATTGCATTGGATAGTAAAATAATTATTAATTCTACAATAATAGTAAAGAAAGAAAGAGGAAGAGAGGAAGCCCTTCTTCTTTATGGAAGAATGTCAGCTAATAAATGTAGAAAGAATGGTAGAATTAGTAAGTTACCATTTTACATCACCCCAGTGTGATAGCAAGTATAAGCATAGATCATTACTGGAGGTTAAAGCTATTGGGTAAAGAGTTGTTAGGATAGACAGTCAAAAGGTCTCAGGGTATCACCCCACATTTAATTTTAACTGTCAAAGAACAAAGATACATTTACAGTGTAGAGATCTGATAGATTCATTACTTAACCATGGGCTCAAACCCAGAATCAGCAATATAGGGACAAACCAACACTCTGGGCATTACCTATGTAGTGGCCTTTTTCAAAACATTTAACTTGAATATAATCATGAAGAAACTATCAGAAAATTCCAGAATGTGGCATATTATACATTATGGAATAGACCTGGGCTTTCGGAAACTATCAATGTCATGAAAATCAAACTAGCAACAAAAATAGCAGGAGACTAATCAAGATTAAAAGAAACTAAAGAGACTTCACAACCTAAATGCAGTAGGTGGACTTCAATTGAATCCTGAGTCATAAACAAAATTATTAAAGACAATTTTAGGAGAAATGGAAAAATAAAATATGAAGTGAATAGTAGATGATACTATTGTATTAATGTTAAATTTCCCAAGTGTCATGTGGAAAAATCCCTTATGTTTAGAGGTGCCTGTTGAAATATTTAGAGTTGAAGTGCCATGATATTTGCAATTTTCAGAGAAAGAGAAAGAGGGAGAGAGAGAGAGAATGGTAGAGACAGAGAAAGCAAAAAAAAATCTTGCAAAATATTAAAAATTGGTGAATCTAGCTAAAGGGTTGTAGTGGGTTGAAGAGTATCCCCTGCCTCAACACCCCCCAAAAGATATTTCCAAGTCCTAATTCCTGGTATCTGTGAATGTGAACTTATTTGGACAGTACAGTCTTTGTACATATAATTAAATTAAGGATCTCAAGATGATATTATACTGGATTTAGGGTGGCTAAATCCAATGACCTGTGTCCTTAGAAGAGAAAGTAGAGAGAGGCACAAAGAATAAGGCCATGTAGAGACAGAATCGGAGATCAGAATTTTACTGCCACAATCCAAGGAATGCCAGGAGTCATCAGAAGCTGGAAGAGGAAAAGAAAGATACTTCTTTCTTATAGGGAGCTTGGCTCTACCACCACTCTGATCTCAGACTTACAGCCTCCAGAACAGTGAAAAAATAAATTTCTGTTCTTGTAAGCCATCAAATTTGTAGTAATTTGTTGCAACAGCCATAGGAAACTAATACAAATGTATACCAGGTTTACACCACACTTTCTTTCAGGGTTTCTGTAGGTTTGAATTTTTTTTTAATGGAAAAAAATCTCTTACTATGATAGGGTAAGAGTGAGACTACATGAGAAACAAATTATGTAGTACCTTTAATGATACTTTTCTCCCCCTGCTTTTTAAACTACAGGCTCCATATCTTCACTTTGTCTTTGTTCCCACAAATTGTACCACCAGCTCAAATGTTGAAGGAGTTGTGACATCAGGATAGATTTCTTTAAACCTCTTCTATCTGTGGTCGGTATTGGTTAATGCAGGGCTGAATATGGGAGGACAAGAAACCCCTACAGGACAGCCAAGGGCTGCACAGCCTGGGAACTGAACAAAGTCTCACAGGGGACCTTGATGACCTTGAAAGTTTAGAAACAAAACCAGTCATTTCCTTGCATTGTTTGCTTTGTTTCCTTCTTGTCTTCTCAATCATATGGTAAGATTTTCAAGTCTCAAGACCTTGCCTTTCACTTCTTTGCATCCCTTATATTTTGTGGCATAGTTTGTATTTCTGTGGGATCAGTGGTAATGTCCCCTTGATCATTTTTTATTGCATCTGTTTGATTCTTCTCCCTTTTCTTCTTTATATGTCTTGCTAGCAGTCTATCTATTTTGCTGATCTTTTCAAAAAGCCAGCTCCTAGATTTGTTGAATTTTTGAAGGTTTTTTTGTGTCTCTATCTCCTTCAGTTCTGCTCTGATCTTAGTTATTTCTTGTCTTCTGCTAGCTTTTGAATTTGTTTGGTCTTGCTTCTCTGGTTCCTTTAATTGTGATGTTAGGGTGTTGATTTTAGATCTCTCCTGCTTTCTCTTGTGGGCATTTAGTGCTATAAATTACCCTCTACATACTGCTTTAAATGTGTCCCAGAGATTCTGGTAAGTTGGGTCTTTGTTCTCATTGGTTTCAAAGAGTATCTTTATTCCTGCCTTCATTTCCTTATTTACCCAGTAGTCATTCAGGAGCAGGTTGTTCAGTTTCCATGTAGTTGTGCAGTTTTGAGTGAGTCTTTATCCTGAGTTCTAATTTGATTGCACTGTGTTCTGAGAGACAGTTTGTTGTGATTTCTGTTCTTTTACATTTGCTGAGGAGTGCTTTACTTCCAATTATGTGGTCAATTTTAGAAAATGTGCGATGTGGTGCTGAGAAGAATGTATATTCTGTTGATTTGGGGGGGAGAGTTCTGTAGATGTCTATTAGGTCTGCTTGGTCCAGAGCAGAGTTCAAGTCCTGAATATCCTTGTTAATGTTTTGTCTTGTTGATCTGTCTAATATTGATAGTGGGGTGTTAAAGTCTCCCTTTATTATTGTGTGGGAGCCTAAATCTCTTTGTAGGTATCTAAGAACTTGCTTTATGAATCTGGGTGCTCCTGTATTGGGTGCATATATGTTTAGGATAGTTAGCTCTTCTTGTTGAATTGATCCCTTTACCATTATAAAATGGCCTTCTTTGTCTCTTTTGATCTTTGTTGGTTTAAAGTCTGCTTTATCAACACCAGGATTGCAACCCATGCATTTTTTTGCTTTCAGTTTGCTTGGTAGATCTCCCTCCATCCCTTTATTTTGAGCCTATGTGTGTCTTTGCATGTGAGATAGGTCTCCTGAACACAGCACACCACTGGGTCTTGACTCTTTATCCAATTTGCCAGTCTGTGTCTTTTAACTGGGGCATTTAGCCCATTTACATTTAAGGTTAATATTGTTATGTGTGAATTTAATCCTGTCATTATGATGCTAGCTGGTTATTTTGCCAATTAGTTGATGCAGTTTCTTCATAGTGTCAATGGTCTTTACAATTTGGCATGTTTTTGCAGTGGCTGGTACTGGTTGTTTCTTTCCATGTTTAGTGCTTCCTTCAGGAGCTCTTGTAAGTCAGGCCTAGTGGTGACAAAATCTCTCAGCATTTGCTTGTCTGTAAAGGATTTTATTTCTCCTTCACTTATGAAGCTTAGTTTGGCTGGATATGAAATTCTGGGTTGAAAATTCTTTTCTTAAGAATGTTGGATATTGGACCCCACTCTCTTCTGGCTTGTAGGGTTTCTGCCGAGAGTTCAGCTGTTAGTCTGATGGGCTTCCCTTTGTGGGTAACCCAACCTTTCTCTCTGGCTGCCCTTAATATTTTTTCCTTCATTTCAACCTTGGTGAATCTGACTATTATGTGTCTTGGGTTTGCTCTTCTCAAGGAGTATCTTTGTGGTGTTCTCTGTATTTCCTGAATTTGAATGTTGGCCTGCCTTCTAGGTTGGGGAAGTTCTCCTGGGTAATATCCTGAAGAGTGTTTTCTGAGTTGGTTCCATTCTCCCTGTCACTTTCTGGTACAGGAATCAGATGTAGATTTGGTCTTTTCATATAGTCCCATATTTCTTGGAGGCCTTGTTCATTTCTTTTCAGTCTTTTTTCTTTAATCTTGTCTTCTTGCTTTGTTTCATTAACTTGATCTTCCATCACTGAATATCCTTTTTTCTGCTTGATTGAATTGGCTATTGAAGCTTGTATAGGCTTCATGAAGTTCTTGTACTGTGGTTTTCAGCTCCATCAGGTCATTTAAGCTCTTCTCTACACTGGTTATTCTAGTTAGCCATTCATCTAACCTTCTTTCAAGGTTTTTAGCTTCCTTGTGATGGGTTAGAACATGCTCCTCTAGCTCGCAAAAGTTTGTTATTGCTATCCTTCTGAAGCCTACTTCTGTCAACTCATCAAACTCATTCTCTGTCCAGTTTTGTTCCCTTGCTGGCGAGGAGTTGTGTTCCTTTGGAGGAGAAGAGGTGCTCTGGTTTTTGCAATTTTCAGCCTTTTTTCTCTGATTTCTACCCATCTTTGTGGTTTTATCTACCTTTGGTCTTTGATGTTGGTGACCTAAGGATCGGGTTTTTGTGTGGATGTCTTTTTTGTTGATGTTGATGCTATTCCTTTCTTTTTGTTAGTTTTCCTTCTAATAGACAGGCCCCTCAGCTGCAGGTCTGTTGGAGTTTGCTGGAGGTCCACTCCAGACTGTTTTCCTGGGTATCACCAGTGGAGTTTGCAGAACAGCAAATATTGCTGCCTGATCCTTCCTCTGGAAGCTTTGTCCCAGAGGGCCACCTGCCTGTATAAGGTGTCTGTCGGACCCTACTGGGAGGTGTCTCCCAGTCAGGCTACATGGGGGCCAGGGACACACTTGAGGAGACAGTCTGTCCATTATTGGAGCTCAAATGCCCTGCTGGGAGAACCACTGCTTTCTTCAGAGCTGTCAGGCAGGGACATTTAAGTCTGTAGAAGCTGTCTGCTGCCTTTTGCTCAGATATGCCCTGCCCCCAGAGGTGGAATCTAGAGAGGCAGTAGGCCTTGCTGAGCTGCAGTTGCTCCACCCAGTTCGAGCTTTCCTGCTGCTTTGTTTACACTGTGAGCATGGAACCACGTACTTAAGCCTCAGCAGTGACAGATGCCCCTCCCTTCGCCAAGCTTCCATGTCCCAGATTGATCTCAGACTGCTGCGCTAGCAGCGAGCAAGGCTCCATGGGCATGTGGCCTGCCGAGTCAGGTACAGGAGGGGATCTCCTGGTCTACCAGTTGTGCAGACTGTGGAAAATGTGCAGTATTTGGGCAGGAGTGTACCGCTCCTCCAAGTACAGTCACTCATGGCTTCCCTTGGCTGGGAAAGGGAAATCCCCGACCCCTTGCACTTCCTGGGTGAGGTGATGCCCCACCCTGATTTGGCTCACCTTCTGTGGGCTGCAACCACTGTCCAACCAGTCCCACTGAGACGAGCCATGTACCTCAGTTGGAAATGCAGATATCACCCGTCTTCTGCGTTGATCTCGCTGGGAGCTGTAGACTGGAGCTGTTCCTATTCAGCCATCTTGGAAGCAAATCCCCAACTACATTTTTAAAGTAATGTACTCTGTGTCATCAATTTCAACTCAGTGAAGAGACTTGTGGCTCTCAAGGAAGAATCTACAATGACTTTTTTTCTCAAGGTATGGACAAAACCCAGAAAGGCCAAGAAGTTTTTGGAATCATTTTTAGGAAGCATTAGTAATAAAAAAGTAAATTGTATCTTGTTCAAATGTATTTAGCGCCCACATCTGGAATGCTGGGTACATTTGTAATGATTGTCCTCTGCTAAAGACAACAGAGTGGGTGAAAGTTTGAAAGGGGCATGATGGATGTTTACTGGTCTAAATGAGTGAATACATGAGCATACACTAAAAAGATGAGGATGTTTCAGCCTAGTACACTAACCTGGGAAGGACAGGTAGTATAGTAGTGAAGAACATGGCTTTTTCTGTTAGAGAGACCCAAATATGAATCCTGGCTCTATGACCTATTAGCTAGTGATCTTGGACATGTTACTTAAACTCTGTGAGTTTACTTGTTTTCACCTGTAAAATGAGAATACTGATAGTGTGTTTCTCATGAGGCTATTGTGGAAATTATGCACATAATTCCACCACTCTTATACTTGGCATATAATAAATGCTCAGTAACTTATTATTTCATGCCTCTAAAACCAAGCATAAGGTGACAGCATCAACACAGACTCCTTCATATCCTGGAATAATTGAATGGAATGGGGGATACCTTTACATTATACATAGGTGAAGTTAATGCATGTAAAGGGAAGTCTGATTTAAATGGCAGGTATTAAACATGTGGTCACCATTGCCCCATGAGATGTTACAGGCTGAAAACAAGCAGATTTAATAAAAAACTCATGGATGATAGAATTATCATAGGCAATTAAGGGAAAAATGATGTTTGATGGTCGTTCCCAAACTCGCGGTTAATGTCAAAGAGAACAAGGCTATCTTCTCATAAATTCTCTTCAGAGTCAGATTGTTAGACCGGATATTCCCTTAGGTTGACACCATGAAGGGAGTTCTCAAATTTAAATGGTTAACTGCTCTCTGAATTAACCAAACTCCTATTTTAATATTGATTTTCCAATGACCATAGCAGATAACAATAATCAGAAGAAACTGAAATTGTCTCCTGGCATTCCTGCAGCCACTATAAACATCATTTTTCAAAAGGACTCAATGGCTTTGTATGAAGAGCTACTGAAATATAAAGCCTTTATGTTAGTCAGAAACCTTTGTTAAAATCCTGCCTCAAAAAGCAAGAGCCTACCCAATCAGATAATGTAGATTCAGTGTATTTTTAGAGATGTCAAGGAATTTTCCCCAACTCATTAGAAACACAAATGAAATTACAAATTCCTAGAAGGCATTGATTTGTTTCATGCTTCCTTTGTAGGCTGTTGTTTAGAACAAGAGTTTGAATCAGTGGCTATGTGAATACCAGTTACTAGAGTATCCTGTCTTCATGAAGCGGTTATGGGATGTGTAATTGAGCAAGTTATGGTAATCAGGAGGGGTGTGAATTAGAGAGTTTCCCTCTTCTGAGATCACAATGCTCTGGCATCAAAAAGATATGCTTTCAAATTCTAGTTCAACCACTTACTGCTTGATGAATTTGGGAAGGTTGCCTAACTGTTCTAAACCTTAGTTTCATCATCTTTAAATTGAATTTATAACACCTATCTCATAAAGGTGTGGTGAGCATTAAATGCCAGAAATGGATATTCCATCTTTCAGTGATATGATATTTAAATAGGCATTATTAATAAAGCTTTCAGCACAGTGCCTGGCATAAAGTAGGCATTCACCAACTATTAGTTTCCTTTCCCTAGATGTCCCCAACCCACATTTTATGTCTAAAGGGATGAGTCTTCTATGTACAGGGAAGGCTGAAATTCTACAAAGTCCTTCACTGGGTTACTGTGAAGCAAATGGGGTTTTTGGAATACAGTCACAACTGACTTATCACTGAGCAGGCTAGATAAGAGAACCAGGGCCATGTAGAGTAAATGCTAGAAATCAATGAGCAGGAAGCAAGTCCAAACAGATCTAAGAATCACAGCTGATAACAGGAAGTTATACCAATAAGCATGAATGCTCAAAACCATAGTGGCTGCAAATGACGGGACAGTGTGGTCTGGGTACTAAGACAAGTTGACCAAGATAGTTCTCCTGACTCTACCAAATGGTGTAACTCACTTCTGGGACTCTTGTTTTTGAAATGTGGCCAGTGACTCTTGCCGCAAGATGACACTGAAGATCCATGACACTAAATTCTCTTGAAGATTTTTCTTTTTTCTTTTTTTTTTTCATTATACTTTAAGTTTTAGGGTGCATGTGCACAACGTGCAGGTTTGTTACATATGTATACATGTGCCATGTTGGTGTGCTGCACCCATTAACTCGTCATTTAACATTAGGTATATCTCCTAATGCTATCCCTCCCCCCTCCCCCCACCCCACAACCCAAATGAAGTTTGGGCCATCATAGGGAGGCAATGAAACAGCCACTGATGTGATACCAATGTGACGGGGCTTTATGGATATGAAACAAGCACCCAGAGCCCTTTTAAGGGCGTGAGATGTTAGATTTTGCCCAGATGGTGGTAGAAATTCTGTGTATCCTAAATTATTTATTTTGCTTCAGAGATGACTATCGTGGTCACAGGCAAGAAGATGTGACAATCATCATTCTAGAGATTATTCTAGAGATTATCTTCTAGAATTCAAAAAAAAGGTGATGTTTGTTGTGTCATCCTGGGTAAAAGTAAGGAAAGTGAAAGTATGGGTCTTGTGCATTGTCATCTGGACAGAATGGAGGTGATGAGAATGAGGCTAATCATGCAGTTTTCCCTCTCTAATGGTGCATTTCAGTGGCTCATGTCTACAGTCATGTGTTATGTTTCATCCATGACAGATTATTCTGACAGGTAGACTGAACTCAGAAATATTGTAAAAGGCAATTGCTTATGGCAGGTACCATGCTTCTGGATGCAAGTGAAGGTAAATGCAGAAAGTGAAAACTGTAGGTATTTAGAAATTTTATTACAGCTGTAGACAAATGAGGGAGATAAGGGAAGCTGGCTGACTGTTGAGGCGAAGTTCCCAAGGAGGCCAATGTTCAGTAGACTCACTATGATTCACACTATGGTGCTGACTTTGCAGAGTGAGAATCTTATTTTTTTCCGTGTACTCAGAGGTAATTAGAATCAGGAGGACTGGTACTATTTAAACCCACAAAAACTGACGTATAAGCCAAACACCAATTTATTCAATTATAATGAGAATTAACTCTGAAATAGGCTAGAACACACATGTCAGCTGGTTAGCAAATTTTCTCTCCCTAACAAAGTTTATAAGGGAAAGTAATTACAATCAAATTACTTTGAGAGCATGGAATCAGAGCAATGGAGTTAGGTGACCATCTTAATGGCTGACACAAATTGGGATGGCCATTGCAGGGGTGGACACACCAAACAGTCTGCTGGTCAACAACTCATCTCTGAATCTAGGGGGATTACCAACGTTCTGTTTAACGTCTTGCTTTTCTGTGCTCCATGAATACTATTTTCTTGTTGACAAATTTTTCTTCAGACTTATCATTAAATGATTAGATTCTATCTTGCTGGGTGGCATCAATATGTAGCAGATCTGCTTCCTTAAAGCTACAACCTTGTTTGGATCTGGTGGTTCCCCAAGCTTTTGCAGTTGCTGACTCCATCTTTGAGTAGGTTATATCTCATCTGTTCTCTGTAGATTCTAAGTAGTTTCACTCTCAGAGAAATTCACATAGCTATGATTTCTTAGGACACACCCTTGTAACTCTCTTTATGCTAAATCATGAGTCATTCTAGTTGAAGTGGATGGCATATAATGGATGGTGTCATTATAACAAAAATTTTGAATTGGTAAAATGGTTGCTAGCTAGTAGGCAGTAAAGCATTATTCCAGCATCCCATTCATATGCTCAGTCTGGCTGCTGGATTGTATTGCACAGTGTACAAGAGGTCTTTGATTTGGAGCACCTCAACAAGGAACCCCCAGAAGTGGAGGGTGAACTGAAGTTCATAGCCCTGGATTGGTTATATTTTCTGAGAGGCTATGAAGTCTGAAGATTTCTAAGGAAAGAAGGTAATGTTGCTGCAAAGAGAAAATCCAAACAGGAAATAAAATGATATATCTCTGGGAAAGAACCCAAAATGATGAATTGTGAACCTAAAATAAGGAAAGATTGTTGATTAAGCCAACTGAATGCTCCTACCAGCATTCCAAGACCATACTGGGTTTGGTAAGGAAAGTGACTAGAGGCCATGAGGTCAGTCCTTTATTATAGAATTGATGGAGGTAGAACAAGATACTTCCAGGTAATTTCAGAGTCACTGTAATTTCAATAGCTCTACTTGCTAGAGGATCTCATACAATCCCAGTACTATAGTCGGAATTTCTTAGCATAACTGGAATATGTTAACTCAGGTCTCTGTTGTGGGAGCATATAGAGTAATGTGGTTGTACAGCGAGCCGTTGTTAAAAGAAACCCTTCGTGAATGCAAATAAGAATTGGCACAGTGGCTAGCAAGGCACAAGGTGAAAATATCTATTTATTGGTGCTACAGAATCAGAGTAGTAAGGTCCTAGCCAGGTTTAAGTATTGTCAAAGTTAGCATAATTCTCCAGAAACAAAGCCAAAGTACAATGGGATTTCATGTTCTGAGAGGCCTTGATGGTTGCTAGGGAATATGTGATTACTGATATTTCTCCAGGATATCCATTTTGGGGACATACATCAGCAACAAGAAGCAGGGAACAGAGGGCTGATAATTACCAGCAGTGATCATTGCTAAATAGTTTTAACATTTTAGGGAGTTGTGCCTTTCTAGCATAACACTACTTTTGTTCAGAAGCATCAGAAATCTACACAAAGCTGGTGTGTACCAAGAGTAAAACATAAGCAATAAAACTCCGACTTCCTGAGTTTTGTGCACAGATGGTTTTAATGTATGTGCCCCAGGATTTTTCAGATGAGATAGTGTAGGAAGTTGTTTGCCATTCATTGTTTTTTAAGATCCTCAATTAGATGAAGGACCTCAGATGTGGTCCATAAAGGTAGAGCTCAATAGCAATGAGTAGTAATCCTAGATGGTGACTACATTGAAGCTTCTAGAGTTAGAAACTACTGCAGGGTCTGGCTGTCAGTCTTCAGTGGAGATTTATTTGGCCAGGTCCCTTGTCCAAGGCAGCAAGGACATGCTACAGACACAGTAATTATGACACACCATCCCCAACTCTCACTAAATACCTTTCAGAAATCCTTATCCTAGAGCATATTGACTTGGCTATAAGACATGCTGGAACCTCAAGTAGGGTTGTTGGAGAAGAGAGGAGTAAGCTGGAATTGGCGGGCTTGGCTAAAAGCATACACCTGCCTGATGGGCTAGCCTGCAAAGAAAGGGACCAACAGTTCCAAGCAGTGTTCAGATGCCCATTCAATCTGGTTTGTAAATAGCCAGGAGGTTCTGTTTGTTGGGAAAGCATGAGTCTTTAGATGGAAACAAAACATATAGCTCTATGGAAGGGTGGCAGAGCTGTGGTTCCAGGAAGGTTGATTTATGCTGAAGGTAGATCCTAGACAATAGGTGAAGCATGGTCCAAACTCTAGGAGGAGAATATTAGCAGAATATAGGAATGTCATTTGGACTTCAGCCAAAGGTTCTAAGCCAACAGGAAATTAGGATACAGATCAATAAAGGTGAAGGTAAAAGTCTTGGGCTCATTTCTAGGCACACAAGATTCAGGATTTGAGCCACAAGCTCAACCCAGATGTCACCCATTGGTCAGGATAAGGTTCCCAATGTGCTTCCAGTGTTATTTTCATTGGCTCAGACCAGGCAAAGTTTTGCCTGCAGGTTTTTGGTGCTCTTGGAGAATTAATCCCAACTGCAGAAAGTGCCTGTGAATTGTTTTCATCATTCTTGGGTTAGGTTTCGTGAGGGGTAATTTGCCAATGAACAAGATCTGATTGTTTAAATTCCCCAAAGCGTGTCAGTTCATAACTGCCTATGAAGTGGTGTCACAGTTCCCCATCTGTATTTTAAAAGTTAATGCAGGATATAAATAAGTAAGGCTGGGAGTGAGAGGGATGTAAGTTTAAAAAGTGACTTTCCTGGTCTCCTCTTACTGGTGAGCTGTGTTATTTGTCGTTGCTGGAGCTCGAGAACGTTTGGCAAGGCAATCTCTTGTGAAGTGACCAGATTGGCTGCAGTAGAGGCACAACTGAGTTTCTTGCTGGTGGGCTCGTTTGGCTGGGGTGAGAGGCTGCTGGCCTTCTCGCAGCTGTATAGGCCCTTTCTTGGGTGGTGGATCTGTGGGGCTAAAGAGGGCTTGGTGTTGGATCAAGGAAGCCAACAATGGGAGCTGGGTCTCTGACTGTAGGAGCTCTGGCCTGTCACTGTGTTTCTTGTCCAACTGAATGCACTGAGTGATCAGGTCTGGAAGATTGTCCATCATATCAGTGACACTCTCTTCATCCTGGTTGGGATCAGCTAGTGCCTTTTCGAACTGACCACTCTGATTGGTTTCATTACAGATCAGATTTTGAGCAAGGAGGTGGAAAGTAGTAGGGTCCTGTTGAGAGGAGTTGTCCCTTTTGTCAAACTTAGCATTCATCAGAGGGTTCATTTCCTGTTTTGTGGGTTTACCAAATGACTGCTGGAACTCAAGAATAAAATTCTCATATTGCTTCAGTAAGGTACTCTTGTCAGGCCCAGATATGATCTCACAACTTTCTAACTGCTGAGATAGGTAATCAAAAAAGAGTTTGATCTGGGCGTCATTTGCAGGATTAGAGATTTGGAGAGCTGTCAAGTAGGTAGTCACCTGAGTGAGGAACTCTGAGCAATTGGCAGGGTCACCATGAAACTGGGTGAGATGCTCAAATGAGTATGGTACAGGCATCACTGTGGTGGCTAGGGCAGGCATGACTTGACCCCTTTTAGCAGTGTTCTCCGTGGTTGGATGCTGCATTTGAGGCCGCAGAATCAGATTCTCTGCCTGAAGAAAGGAGGGCTCTACCTGCATGGTAGGTGGCGATTTCATGCACTTCTCCATTATATCTCCTGGAATCAGGTGGGATTGAGCAGAATTGAGTACTAGTACTGGAAACCAATGGAGACAGTGGATTTGCTCTGTGATCAGAGAGGGAGTGTCATGATCAAGTAGCCAAAGCTGTTAGCTGTGAAGAAGACACTAGGAGATGCTAACAGCTGAATTGGAGAGATGCCAAAAAGTGTTGTCTGCCACTCAATGTTGCCTCTTCCTCATGGAAAAGGCCAATGTTCTGCACATTTGGAAGAAATAAGTTACCTTAGAACACGTAAAGGACTTGGGATTAAGAAGATATATACAACAACAGTCACAGTACCTTTCTCTCCTCCCTCCTTTTCCTTGTAATATAAGAGCAATTTGCCCTCTGACTAAACCTTTGTTCTAAAGCAAGCTTGGTCAACCTGTGGCTGGTGGGCCACATGCAGCCCAAGATGGCTTTGAATGCAGCCCAACACAAATTTGTAAACTTTCTTAAAACATTATGAGATTTTTTGTGATTGTTTTTTTAAGCTCATCAGGTATCATTAGTGCTAGTGTATTTTATGTGTGGCCCAAGACAATTCTTCTTCTTCCAATGTGGCCCATGGAAGCCAAAAGATTGGACACCCCTGTTCTAAAGTATCTTTTTTCCATCAGAGAGTCAAAGAATTTGACAACCCAAAGTGATCTCAGGTGATTATCCAGGCCAAATTCATAATTTTGCAAATAAGAAAACAGAGACCCAGAGATGTAAAGATGTTTTCCCAAGGTCACACAGCCAGTTAATATCACAGCTGGCATGCTCATCAGGATTGTTGTCCAAATGGCAGTTCCCCCAAGACCGTAAATGTGCTCATTTGCATATACTGCTTGGACATGATGACGGTTCATGTACCTGGCTCCTCAAAATGTGATCTGTGAACAAGTGGCATTGGCACTACCAGAAAGGTTGTTAGAAATGCAGAATCTTGGGTCTCACTCCAGAACTACCAAATCATTTTTCACACTTTAATAAGATTCCCAAGGTGACTAGAATGTGTGTTAAAGTTTGAGAAATGCTGCTCTAAAGAGCACTTAGTGTGAACTGGAATAATCACTGGTTGGACTTGACCGTTAGTGCCCCAAGCCTAGCCTGCATTGCTGTGGGGATATGATTCCTGTGATGGCAGTTAATCCATGTTTTCTATCTTTCCAGTCCCTGTCTGAGGTCACAATTTCTTGCCATGGAAATGATTAAGATATCGCAGGCAAGACTAAGAGGTAAGGTTGAGAACCTAGCAAACAAGAACTGAATATTCTTAAAATTAAAAAGATCAAAATGTTCAGCAGTCTTTCCAGCATTGATAACAAAAATAAAGCAACCAGTAAAAGTTAAAAACAACCCCAAACATATGGCATAGCAGTTGAACTATTCTGCACTTCAATTCCTCTCATTGCCCTTTCCTTGTGTAGCATGCTATTTAAATATATTTAAATTGTCCACTGGTGGGAAAAAATGATGTATCATTGAATCTTTTTAAATGTAAGACTTGATTTCCCTAGGTTTTATTTGATGGCTCATTTTCTCTAGACCTATGAAAAAATTATTGGAAGACGAATAGTATAAGATTGGAGGCCAGAAAAATGAATCCAACCACCAGCATTAATCAGTTGGATGACCTTGAAGAACTCATTTAGGTCTCGGTTTCCTTTTTTACATAATGAAGATTACTTTTTATTTATTTATTTTTTTTAGACAGAGTCTCGCTCTTGTCCCCCAGGCTGGAGTGCAATGGTGCAATCTCGGCTCACTGCAACCTCCGCCTCCCGGGTTCAAGCGATCTCCTGCCTCAGCCTCCCGAATAGCTGGGATTATAGGTGCCTGCCACCATGCCCGGCTAATTCTCGTATTTTTAGTAGTGACACAGTTTCACCTTGTTGGCCAGACTGGTCTCAAACTCCTGACCTCAGGTGATCTGCCTGCCTCTGCCTCCCGAAGTGCTGGGATTACAGGTGTGAGCCACTGCGCCTGACCGGGATTACTATTTTGCTTACCTCAGAAGGTGGTTATATCAATGAGATAACAGATTGGTGCTCTGAGTGGCAAAAAATGAAAGATTTACTTCTAAAATGTTTCCAATGTAGATGAAAAATGCGCAGTGGAGAGGCTCTGCCTTTATCACATATTGTCGAAGTAGGGAGATACTATCATACCCTCCTTTTTTTCTTCCTTTCCATATCTCACCCTTCTAATTTCCTGATCTGTCTTCCAGACATCTTCCACTTCCCAGATGTCCATCAATGAGTTCATTACTGCCATTCCAGCTAGGTGTCAACTTATAGCTAAGATGTTGTTCAATAAGGGTTAATGATTGGCCTTTCCAGGCCGGGCATGGTGGCTTACGCCTGTAATCCCAGCACTTTGGGAGGCCGAGGTGGGTGGATCACGAAGTCAGGAGATCAAGACCATCCTGGCTAACACGGTGAAACCTCATCTCTACTAAAAAAAAAAAAAGAAAAAAAAAATTAGCTGTGCGTGGTGGCACGTGCCTGTAGTCCCAGCTACTCGGGAGTCTGGGGCAGGAGAATCGCTTGAACCCGGCAGGCAGAGGTTGCAGTGAGCCAAGATCATGCCACTGCATTCCAGCCTGGGTGACAGAGCAAGACTGTGTGTCAAAAAAAAAAAAAAAAAAAAAAAAAAGTCTTTCCCAGGGCATTTGCAGTTCACTCAAACTTTAATGTCATAAGAATCAACTCAGACCCAGTCCCTAGCAATTCTGATTCAATAAGTCTGGGATGGATCCCAGGAATCTGTATTTTAACAAGCTGGCCCGTTGATTTCTGATGTAGGTGGCTCTTGTGCACAACACTGTCCAGATAAATCTCGAAGAATAAAGCATTATTAGCAGTATCACAGAGAAGTAGGGATGGGGAGGGGACATATTTGTAGGTAGAAAATTGGCTCTCAAATAACATAGAATGGGTGGTACACTATTCTACCTCCACATAAAGCACACAAAGAGCCCACACTGTCCTTCACTACTGCTCATCTCTCCCACGTGGTAGAGTTCAACAGTTAAGGATGTCACTTCTAAACTCAAAGTGACTTGGTTTGATCTATGAGCTGTGTGATTCTGAGCAAGTTATTTAGCCTGAGAATCAGTTTCCAAATTTTAAAATAGACATGATTATAATACCTGCCTTGTAATGTTATGAAAATTAAATGAGATGAAGAGAGATTAGCATGGCTTCATGCATATAGCAAGTTCGCCATACATTTTTTTTTTTTTTTTTTTTGAGACAGAGTCTCACTCTATTGTCAAGGCTGAAGTGCAGTGGCATGTTCACAGCTCATTGCAGCCTCGATCTCCCGGGCTCAGGTAATCTTCCCACCTCAGCCTCCTTGGTAGCTAGGACTACAGGCACATACCACCTCGCCTGGCTATTTTTTTTTTTTTAAAGAGATGAGGTTTCAACACGTTGCCCAAGCTGGTCTTGAACTCCTGGGCTCAAGCAGTCCACCTTCCAAAATCCACCCATTTTGGCCTCCCAAAACGCTGGGATTACAGGCGTGAGTCACTGCACTCAGCATCCATAAATGTTAGCTATTATTATTGTAGGTCCGCAAGCTGTTACCTGACTGTGTTTTAGAATTTAAATTTTTTCAGATTTTTAGAAAGGTAACATGGAGTATGTACTGCTTATTATATAATACCTTCAGCAATGTCTGGGAAACAGCCCATAATTAAGCCATTAACATTCCTGTAGGGAAAAAAAAAATGTCTGAATAGTCATACTAAAAAGGATAAAGACTAAGTGCATGACAATTCAGGTCAAGTTTTGCTGTCAAATGAGTTTTGGCACCAAATTAATGAAAAAAAAATTGCTTCCATTTTACAGAGGTTTATGATTTCACAATTGAGATAAGAGATTACACGGACCTTTATATTATTATAACAATGTCCTTTGATTGGAAATGTGAGATTTTAAATTTTCCTTCCTTTCCTTGCCTTCTCTTTCCTCCACTCTCAGAAGTTCCAGAATCTCTGTTGAGTTCTGTTTCTTTACAGAATTATGTATTCAAGGTGGCACAGCATTCAATTTTCCTAATTATGTAGCACTGGTGAAACACTTGCTAAGATTACAAGCATTAGTCCAAACGCAAATCATACAATGGCACTGTTGTCAGTGGTGATTGCTTAATCCCTCCAAAAAAAAAAATCTACCTTGCCTCATCATTCTGGAAATTGTTCTCCTTTAAAGGTCAGTGGCCTTATATTGGATTGCCCCAGAGGATCCTGGGACAAAGCTTGCCAGTTCAGAGGTGTTTCAGACCACAGCCTTGAAGAGAAAAAGCAGAGATAGAGCCAAAACCTGAAATACACAGGCTTGAGGGATCAGACTTGTGAGCTTGGACAAGGTCTAACACAACTGCATACATTTAAGCTTTTATTTAATAGGTATGTGTTTCAACTACAAAAACAAAAAATGGGTTTGGTAAATTATTAGAGGTCATTTTAGTGTTTGTATTTGGTCTGGCTCAAAGCCATAGTTAACAGTTTCCTCGAACATAAAACTACTTTACTCTGGAGTCCCTTGAGATCCCATTTGGAGAAGAGTCAGCAGTACCCTGCTGCTTATAAGAGAGCTTTTTGACTTTACACTGCTTTAATTTCAAACTGTTCTACGTAATCCCTTGGAAGAGGAGCTTTGACCTAGGGTCATGCAACTACCCAGAGCAGTTGTATATTTTACTCTTGATCTCCAAACCTTCTGAGGAATGCTGTGGCCACAGAAGCCAAACTGAGACATAAATAACTCTCAAGGGGTGACCAGAAGGGCAAACTGTTTGGATTTGTCTGGAGACCTGGGTGTGGGCCTAGCTCTGCCACCATCCAGATCGATGGCCACATGGGCAAGTCACTCGCTCTCTGTGGGCTTGTTTCCTTACTTGTACAATGAAGGCATCGGGCTTCCCAAACTTTCGCACACATACAAAATTCTGATTCAAGAGGGTTAGCAGGAGACCCCAACATTAACTATCATCCCTCCAGATGATGCTGAAGTAAGAGGCCTTCAGATTTTACCTTGTGAATATCGGGTCACTGACCACACCGAGCACCAACATTTCTCAGAGGTTCTCAAATTTCAGGGTACATCAGAATCCCCTGGGATGTTAACATGCAGATTCTTGGGCTCACTCCTGGAAAGTGTGATTCATTGGGTCTGAATTTGATCTCCATTTTAATCAATCTCTGCAGATGATGCAGTAAAAGTTCCCTTGATAACACTTTCAAGAAATTCTAGGTTGAATACCCTCAAAAGGTCCTTTCTGTTTCAACATTATCTACATTTTTGAAAGTAGAAAATATTTGGCTCCAACAGGAGCCCCTAAGGTGCATGATATGTGGATTGCTTCTTTTCATGGCTCTATCTGAGGCTCCATAGGCCCCTGTAAACAGTGGACTGGCGCAGGCCATCTCAGGCACATCACATGCAGCTGGCTTAGGGGCAAGAGAGAGGGTAGCAATTGAGCTGAATCTGCTCTTAGGGCTCTGTGGGTCCTTTGGGAAAGCATGCACCACTCTCTTCTTCTCTGCTTGGGAATAAGATTAAAAAGCCATCCCGTATCCCTGTCAGAGCTGGAGCAGCCCAGCTGAGGGTCAATTTGGCCATTGCTATGTCTCAGACCTCAGAACTTCCTTTAAGCTTCAATCTTCCTTCTGGCTCAGCTGGACCCATGGCCTAGCTTCTTATGAAGTTAAAAGTGTCATGAACACTCTCAATAGAATTTCCTGTTACATTTCCCCAGTTTTCCTTTTTAACATACTTAATTCTATTAAGGAACCACACTTGATCCATCACCCTTTCCGCCCATGGGCTTCGTGGTCTGGGTGTACAGAGATTTAAATCTCAAAAAACCCACCTTATATTCATCGTTTCATCCCATCTTTACTGCAATTCTCCAGTTCAGAAAACAAAACACTGAGATATTAAGTCAAGTGAAAGAGGAAGGGAAGCTTAGTATGTAAATAACTGGCTCCAAAGGACTCTCATTGTTCTCAGAGACAAGGAAGAAGCTATCCAAAGATGCAGTTGATAGGATGGGGATGGGGATGGGACGAGTCTCTCCATGAAGTAAGTTACCAGTTCTATATCACTGGGGAATAAGCAGAGCTAGGATTACCACCTAATTGGGAGTTGGAGTAGGGGGCTCCAAGAA
The DNA here is from genome assembly GCF_028885625.2 of Pongo pygmaeus. Lineage (NCBI taxonomy): Eukaryota > Metazoa > Chordata > Mammalia > Primates > Hominidae > Pongo > Pongo pygmaeus. The sequence continues at coordinate 116,696,122 of NC_072396.2, read as the reverse complement.
TCAGAGAAGAGGGGGCATCATGAAGAGAATCTGGTCCTTTCAAACCCATAGATTCTATAACTTGCCTGAGCACACAGCTAAAAAGTGGGTGAGAAACTGGCTGCTGGTTTTCTGCAATCTGGAATATGACCCTCAGACCCACAGCCAACCTTAATCTTACCCACTATGCTCATCATCCCTCTGTTCCTGTTCCTGGAGCAGACTCAATGGCTAAGATACAGCAATGGCGGTTTACCAATATGAGGGCTTAGTTTGGTTTCTCTGTCCATTCCCAATGTGACCATCGTTTCAAAAAGTACATGCTGTTTCAAGTAAACAATTACAGAAAGAGTGGAAAAATTTTGATCTGCAGATTCCAAATTGTCACATAATCAGCCCATAAATTTGAAATAAAAGGTTTTTTCCTGCCTTCATGCTCTCTGCTGTCTCTTTCATCTTTAATTCATTAAGTGCAGTTCACTTACTGCTGAACACCACTTGCAACTGATGAGATGACAGAACCTAGCCTACTTATATTCAAACTTTTTTTTGGATTTCCAGGTCCCTGTGGTACACAGGCAATCCGTGGCCCTGGTCAAGGTGGAGAAAGCTTAATATAAGCAACTTAGGATATGTCATGTTTTTTGACTACGAGAATCCTCTTTCAGATTTACAGATGAAGAATCTGAGGCTCAGGAAATAAAAGTTATTTGGGCCATGTTTAAGACTCTCTGTATTAATGTTCCAACCCGAAACTCTTAGCCTTTCTCTCCTCTCTAAGTCTTGACTATGAGTGAATGAGAAATACAGGCATTATAGAGTATGGGGCAGAAGCAATCTTATAATGTCACTTAATAATTGGTAACATTCCACACATGTGCAGAGCATTTCATGTGATCTGAATATTTTCCTACTGTTCCATGTATCCTTTTAATAAAATGTGATATAGGCAAGGCATGTATTCAACACTCTCTCCCAGAAGATAAAAAAAGAGTTGTCTAAGGACATACAGTTACTTAGTATTAAATTTGGGACTAGAATTCTCCACATTTGATGCTAACACCACTATGTTCTGGAAATAGTTTCAAACAGTAGAAAAAACTCATGGGCTTCGGAGTCAGACGGATGTTGGATTAAAATCCCAGTCTAGATTCAAATTCCAACCTATGAGACCTTGGGTGAATTGCCTCTCTGAGACTTAGTTTTCACATCTGTGTTGCAAAAACTATATGTATTTACACATAGTTGAGATAATATATGTAAAGTTCCTGGCATCCAGCAGATATCAACAATAGAAGCCACTATTTTCTAGAGACACTGGAAGGTTGCCTACCAAACATCTTTGTCAGTAGCTCCAGTTTCTATCTGAGAAACCATGTTTTTCTGGGGAAGGTGATTCTACCTGAATTTCTTGGCATGGAGCAGGTGACTTAAACTAAGCCACTTAGCATATTACTTGCTCTAGTGTTTCTCCTTTGCAACTCTCATATCACTTGCAATTAGTTATTGCAGGCCTGTTGTCCCTATTAATTCAATATGGAAATATTTAAATATGGGAATTATTTATTTCTGTATTCCCAGGGCCTAGCACTAGCTTACTTCCTTATACATAGAGGCGCTCAGAGATTCTTTCTCGAATTTATACGATCTGTCCATAGCAGCCAGAGTTAGAACTAGATTTTAGCAGAGGTGGTTTTACTGTTCCCCATTCACTATCTCTTCTTTTATTATTCCTTTTTTTTTTTTATTTTTGGAGATGGAGTCTCACTCTGTTGCCTAGGCTGAAGTGCAATGGAGCGATCTTGACTCACTGTAACCTTCGCCTCCCGGGTTCAAGTAATTCTCCTGCCTCAGCCTCCCGAGTAGCTGGGATTACAGGCATGCACCACCATGCTGGGCTAATTTTTGTATTTTTAGTAGAGATGGAGTTTCGCCATGTTGGCCAGGCTGGTCTCAAACTCCTGGCCTCAAGTGATCCACTCGCCTCGGCCTCTCAAAATGCTGGGATTACAGGTATGAACCACTGAGCCTGGCCTATTCCTTGATGTAAATGGAAAACCCAGCTCTGCTCCAGTGTACCTCAGTATGTTTTCACATTACAGATGCCCAAGTTAACCAGACAGAAATATAGAACAAGACTGGTGGCAGTGGGAAAAATGCTCAGGAGGCAGATGTCCAAGCTGTGGACTTCAGTGGGTTTAGCCAGAATAGTGAGAAACAGTAGCCTTGGAGACCCTTGAGAATGTGTTTTGTTTGGATGAATGGGTCATTTAGTTTGTGGCTACTCTCCTCTTCAAAGAGTTTCAAATTAGCCCAGGGCCCATGTCAATATTATCTAGAAGAATTTAGAATAAAACAAATGCAAAATAATCCAGATAACAATTGTCTAAAGATAATGGTATTTTCAACCACCCTTAATGAAGACAGAATAATTACCTACATCTCATTGTTGTGCCCCATGCATAATTGGCCCACAAGTTTGAAAAGCAGAGCAGATTCTGGGGAGTGTAAAAAGACAAAGTAGGAATGGGTGGGCTTCTCTAGCAGCCCAAATAGCAGCAGCTGCTGCAACGTTCCTTCTGCACCGTTACTATTAGAACTCTTCCTTTTCATTGTCTGACATTTCTCAACCCCTTGACATTGGGACAGATACAGGTTGGTAGAGCTTTGAGCTCTGCTAGTTGCTAGCTGTGTAACCTCAGGCAAGTTAACCTTCACAAGCTTTATTTTCTTTATCCATAAAATGTGGCCAATAATATTCACCACAGAAGGTTGTTCATTTATTTATATAATAAATTTTTATTGAATATCTGTTTTATGCTAGACATTTTTTTGAGCACTGGGAAACAATAATGAGCCCTCACTGAGCATGGACATTCTGGAATTACTGAAGCTGAAGCAATATATGGAAACTCCTTATCTCAGTACCTGGCTCATTGCAGCTATTTAACAAACAATAGCTGTCATTTTATTAGTCCGAGATATAAGGATGTGTTGATTACAGTCCTATGATCTGGAGTCAGATCTGGATTTAAGTTCTTGTTTAGAACATTAGCTCCATAAGAACTTGGCCAAGTTTTTTAACCTCACATACCTTAATTTTCTCACCTACAAAATAACTATTAATGATCATAACTTTCTTATAAGTTTGGGAAGAACAAATAAGAGTGGATGTGAAACTTCCAGCAAGTCTCTCCTCTAAGGGCTAACAACTCTAGTTTGAAACAGGTTCAGTTGGAACAAAAACAAAAATCTTTTCAAGGAACATGTCTCTTGAGTTGCTTGAAATTTGTCTACAGCAAAAAGGAAAGTAAACGGAAGAACTATTGTTAGAAGGGCAGATAACTCTGATGGAGAACTATTGTTAGAAGGGCAGATAACTCTGATGGAATTCTAAGTACAGCTATTGCAGGGAAAGACAATTTGTAGTTGACAAGTAAACAGCTCCCTTCTTCACACCCATCACAGGTGAGGAAACACTGTCACCATACTTAATACCTTTGCTTATAATAGACTCAAAATGACCCCTTTGTAAAGCCCTTTTGTCCTGAGCCCCAGATTTCAGCAAGGCCATGTCTCCTTCTCTCATCTTGCTAATAGTTCATATTTTCAATAAGGCTTAGCTCAAGTAAATTAAATTGAAATGAAGAAAACAACAATATAAAAGATCAATAAAACCAAAAGTTGGTTTTTTGAAAAGTTAAACAAAATAGATAAACCTTTAGTGAAACTAAGAAAAAAAAGAGAGAAGACCCAAATAAATAAAATCAGAAATGAAAAAGGAGATATTACAACTGATGTCGTGGAAATTCAAAGGAACATTATTTCCTACTATGAGCAACTATCTGTCAATAAATTGGAAAATATAGAAGAAATGGAAAAATTTGTAGACACATACAACCTATGAAGAAATCCAAAACCTGAACAAACCAATAACAAGTAATGAAATCAAAGCCATAATAAAAATTCTCCCAATAGAAAAGCCTAGAACTCAATGACTTTTTTGCTGAATTTAAACCAAACATTTAAAGAAGAAGTAATATCAAGTCTACTCAAACTATTCCAAAAAAGAAAGGAGGATGTAATACTTCCAAATGTCCATACTACCCAAAGCAATGTATAGATTCAGTGCAATCCCCATCAAAATACCAATGACATTCTTCATAGAAATGGAAATAGGAATCCTAAATTTTACATGAAACCACAAAAGACCCAGAATAGCCAAGGCTATCCTGAGCAAAAAGAACAAAAATGGAGGAATTACATTACCTGACTTCAAATTATGCTACAGAGCTATAGTAACCAATACAGCATGGTACTGGCATAAAAACAGAAACGTTGGCCAATGGAACAGAATAGAGAAACCAGAAACAAATCTACACACCTACAGTGAGTTCATTTTTCACAAATGTGCCAGGAACATACACTGGGGAAAAAATAGTCTCTTAAATAAATAGTGCTGGGAAACCTGGATATTCATATGCAGAATAATGAAACTAGACTCCTATCTCTCTCCATATATAAAAATTAAATAAAAATGGATTAAAGACTTAAATCTAAGACCTCAAATTATGAAACCACTAAAAGAAAACATTGTAGAGACTCTTTAGGGCATTGGACTGGGCAAAAATTTATTGAGCAATACCCCACAAGCATAGGCGACCAAAGCAAAAATGGACAAGTGTGGATCACATTAAGCTAAAAAGCTTCTGCACAGCAAAGGATACAATCAACAAAGTGGAGAGACAACCCACAGAATGGGATAAATAAAATATTTGCAAAGTACCAATTTGACAAGGAATTAATAACAAGAATATATAAGGAGCTCCAACAACTCTACAAAAAAAATCTAATAATCTGATTTAAAAATAGGCAAAAGATTCGAATAGACATCTCTTAAAAGACATACAAATGAAAAACAAACATGTGAAAAGGTGCTCAACATCATTGATCATCAGAGAAATGCAAATCAAAACTACAATGAGATATCATTTCATGTGAGTTAAAATGGCTTATACTAAAAAAATCGTGCAATAACAAATGTTGGTGAGGATATGGAGGAAAGGGAACCTTGTGCACTGTTGATGGGATTGTAAATTAGTACAACCACTATGGAGAACAGCTTGGGGGTTCTTCAAGAAACTAAAAATTGAGCTACCATATGATTCAGCAATCTCACTGCTGGGTATATACCCAAAAGAAAAAGAATCAGTATACAGAGGAGATATCTGCACTCCCATGTTTGTTGTAGCTCTGTTCACAATAGCCGAGAATTGGAAGCAACCTAAGTGTCCATGAACAGAGGACTAGATAAAGAAAATGTGGTACTTATACACAATGGAGTACTATTCAGCAATAAAAAATGATGAAATTCAGTCATTTGCAACAACATGGATGAACTGGAGGTCATTATGTTAAGTGAAATAAGCGAGGCACAGAAAGACAAACAGCTCATGTTCTTACCTATTTGTTGGATATAAAAATCAAAACAATTGAATCTGCAGAGATAGAGAGTAGAAGGATGGTTACCAGAGTTTGGGAAGGGTAGCAGGGTGGGGTTGGGTATTGTTGGTGGAGGTGAGGATGGTAATGGGTACAAAAGAGTAGTTAGAATAAATGAATAAGTTAGAATAAATAATATTTGATAGCACACAGGGTGACTATAAGTCAATAATAATTTAATTGTACATTTAAAAATAACTAAAAGAGTATAATTACATTGTTTGTAACACAAAGGATAAAGGCTTGAGGGGAGGGATACCCCATGTTCCATGATGTGTTTATTATGCAGTACATCTCATGTATCCCATAAATATGTACACCTACTATATACCCACAAATATTAAAAATAAAAAGTTATTTAAAAAAATAAGATTTAGCTCTTCCTCCCTTCTTGTGTTTCTGTGTCTTTGATGACCTCTGTATTCAGGATGCTGCTGTCATTGGCACTTGGGGTGTCAAAACAATAGCTGGGGTTGTGATGGGACATGACTGTGCAGAACGTTAGCTTTTAAAATCCTATTTTGTTGGTGGTATAATTTACATACAATAAAATTCATTCATTTGAAATATACAGCAAAGAGGCCAGGCACAGTGGCTCATGCCAGTAATCCCAGCACTATGGGAGGCTGAGGCGGGTGGATCACTTGAGACCAGGAGTTGGAGACCAGCCTGGCCAACATGATGAAACCCCGTCTATACTAAAAAAAAAAAATACAAAAATTAACTGGGTGTAGCGGTGGGCACCTGTAATCCCAGCTACTCGGGAGGCTGAGATGGGAGAATCACTTGAGCTCAGGCGGTGGAGGTTGCAGTGAGCCGAGACTGTGCCACTGCACTCCAGCCTAGACAACAGAGCAAGACTCCATCTCAAAAAGAAAAAAAAAGAAAAGAAATGTAAAAGTACAGCAATGAGTTTTTGACAAATGTATACATCTGGGTGACCAACACCACATTTGAGATATAGACTCTTTCACTACTCCCCAAATTTTATCATGTTCCTTTTCAGTAAGTACCTCCACACCCAGCCCCAGGCAACCACTAATCTACTTTTTGTTCACATTGATCTGCCTTTTCTAGGCATCTTATATAAAGGGAATCATATAATATGTGGGCTTTTGTGTCTGGCTTCTTTCACTTAGTATGTTTCTAAGGTTTATCCATGTTGTGGCACGTCTCAGTACTTCATTTCTTTTTGTTGCCCAAAATATTCAATTGTATGGATATATCACCTCTTGTTTTACTTGCTGATGGACATCTGAGTTATTTCCAGTGTGAGGCCATTACAAATAAAGCTGCATTTGTACAAGTCTGCATGCCTACATAAATTTTCTTTTTTCCTCTGGCTTTACTAAGATATGATTGACAAATACAATTGTATATATTTAAGGTGTACATCATGATATTTTGACATACATATACATTGTGAAATAATTACCACAATCATTTATCTTTGTTTAGATATCTAGGAGTGGGTCATGAGGTAAGTCTGTGCTTAACTTTATAAGATACTGCAAACTGTTTCCCAAAGTGGCTTTACCCTTTTGCATTCTCACCAGCAGTGTATGAGTGTTATAATCATACACCCTTGCCAACATGTGGCATTTTAAGTCATTTAAAATTTATTTGTGTGTGTTTTCACAGATGCTCTTGAAGGGCCATGAGCCATTTGCTCTCTCCCCTATTGGCTGCTCACTATAATCTCTATCCCGCTGTCTTTTGAAAAATATTTTAAGAAATGGTAGGAAAAGCTTAATCAGGGGTAGGGATCAGGAAAGCTGTCTTTACATATCGGAGAGCCTTCATGGGTAAAAGGAGGCAGTCTAATTCCATGAAGAGCAAACATTAGCAGTATGGAAGCTGCAAGGTAGCATATTTGGGAATCCTACAATATAGATTCTTCTAATTTTAGAACTGCCTAACAATAGAATGAGTTTCTTCATTAAAAAAAAGAGGTTCCTATTACTGGAGGTATTCAAACAGAGATTGGATTAACACTTCATGGGAATGTTTCAAAGCAGATTCATGCACCAGATAAATGCTGGTTGCATGTGCTCAAATGTTTCTATGAAGCTAATAATATCAAAATTTTGTGACTTCTGACTTTTCCTTTCTGTTCTCTGCTCTTTCACCTGACTTCTGGCTGACTTCTAATTCCTAATGCCTTAGTACAACAAATGGCTGGAAATCAATCCCCATTAAAGTAATTTGAAGATTTCCCTTTCCCAGAGTTTCTGAGTTGTAGTACATTTCCCAAATAAGAAGGTGTAATGGTGAAATTTCAGGCAAAGCAACAATCAGTGAATAAGATGTTTTGGCTAGAATTTCATGCCTGTCACCACTCATATTAGATATAGCACCTCAATCATCATCTATTCTACCTACTGGCTAATAATGTAGGCCTTAAAAAGAAATCAAAGAGACGGAAAGCAAAGCTCCTAAATATGATTTGCAAAGCAGGGCAACAGATGAGGACTAACAAACTTCTTCTCAGCTTGGTTTTCACATCCGCATAGACCTGACTATCAAAAATTGTCCATCTGCCAACCCATTTTTGTATCCAACACCCTCTAGCCCTGATATGGTACTGTATGTTTTTAGAATACTGCTTACATCAACTGACAGCTTTTTAAAATATACCCATCAGGAGTGATGTATCTTTTATTCATCTTCACACTTTAAGTGTCTGTCAGGCTGTCAAGTCTTCTTGTCTTCTGAAAGGATGTATCATCACAAAGGCAACTAGTTGTGACCTGCCACCAGGCCTCAGAGATTCAGTCTGCAGGGAGGCCATGCAGATCTGTGCCAGAGAAACTTGTTTCCAAGCCATGTGATCTCCTTCATAAAAAATAATCCAAGAAAGAAACAGAATGGAATTGCATCAAGGAAATGTTCATTTGACTTGCATTATAAGTGAATAAAAAATGGAATCAATATCCCTAGGGATGGCTAAAGAACCAGCCATCAAATGAGTTTGAGTTGACTTTATAGTGGAGGCAGTGCATTGAGCTAGGCATCCTCAAATGCATTTGTCACCGGTAGTAGCAACCTTATAGAGGACACTTGTGTTCCTCTTTCTTCCGTCTTTTTTTCTGTCTAAATGGCTTTTAATCATTCTCATTTGCAAATATCTTTTCCAGGTGTGTTTTAGTCCATTTGTGTTGCTATATAGGAATGCCTCGGGCTGGGTAATTTCTAAAAAGTTTATTTGGCTGATGGTTCTGCAAACTGTACAAGAAGCATGGTATAAGCATTTACATCTGATGAGGGCCCCAGGAAGCTTCCAATCGTGGCAGAAAGAGAAGGGGAGCCACCATGTCACATGGAAAGAGAGGGAGCAAGAGAGAGAGGACAGAGGTGCCAGACCCTTTTTAACAATTAGATCTCACAGGAACTAATAGAGCAAGAAGTCACTCATTATCCAGAGGACAACATGAAGATGTTCATGAGGAATCCATCCCCATGACCTAACACCTCCCAACCAGGCTCCACCTCCAACATTGGGGATCAAATTTCAACATGAAATTTGGAAGGGACAAATATCCAAACTATACCAAGGGGTACTGGCAGACTTTTCTTTACAAAAATCATGGGAGAAGTATCTAGCATATGGGTAGTATCATCTCAAAACATAAAGTCCTCTTGTTTCTAGGTCATTCCAGGAAGATGTTTAAGACTCAGAGAGGGCAAGTGATGGACTCTGTATAATTCGAGGAGAAAAGAGTAAAACTCTAAACTCTTTATTACATCCAACTCCAAGCCTCAGAGAGAGTGAGGACTGAGAGTTCACGTATCAACAGTGGTATAAGTCATGATTTTGAGTAACTCAGGGTTGGCCATTACTGCAGAAGATAGAGGAATGCTGAAAATTGGCCATTACTCTCACCATTGATATGGAATTTTCTGGCAGCAAGACTGTGTTCCAGCTCCTCATATACCCTACCTCTGATAGTCATGTAGATGAGGAGTTAGTCTGCCAAAAGCCCTCACGACCTTATGAGTGCTGGCTCAAGAACTGGTGGAGTTGAGGCCTACTGGTGATGGCCATAAGGAAATCGAGCTATGAGGAACTGGAGAAAGCTGATATGTTTACTTCCCTGCTTCTGGACTACATAAAGACATTGGCTTCCCCCAGAGTTTATTATTTTAAAGCTTACTAGCTTCGACGATTTTCGAAGTGACTGAACTTTTCTGGGTTAGGGCCTCCGAGTTTAACACTCCCTATTACAGGCCTTATCACTTAGTTAAGGATGAGTGGCATAAAACAAGCTTTCAATTCAGCTTAGTTGAATGGCTCCTCTGGTCCCATGAGCATATTAGGAAGGAATTTTTGCTCAAAGCTCTGGGTAATTAGTATGACAACCAACTAGTCATGACTTAAAATAAATCTATTTAGTGACTGCCTGAAAAATCTCTAGGATCCAGAATCATGACCTAAAATAAACTTGTCTTCATAGAGATGAGTAGGACAGGGGAGATCTGAGGTATAAAGAGCACTGGGAGAAGAATTTTTTCCCCTGGAGAAGGGAAAGTGATTCTGAGCAGGGCAAACCCTAGTGGGTCAGAGTAGGACTTGAGTTGGAACTTGCAGTCTCACTGCCTACTATCAAGGAAAAGCAGATTTCAGGAATGCTTCAGTGCCACTGCTGCCACCCATGGGCTAGAACTACAGGTCTCAGTCTGGGAGAGTCTAGGAGTGGGGGCAGAGGAGAGCAGTGGTGGGAAGAAAGCCGTGCTGGGAACTGTAGTAATGTTGCTGCCAAGTTCATTGGAACCAGCTGCAATGCATCAGGATACTCAAGCAGCCTTATGGAGAGGTCCATAGGGTAAGGAGCCAAGGCCTCCTGACAATAGCCAGCATCAACTTGCCTACCATGGGAGGCAGCCATCTTAGAAGTGGAATCTTTGGCCTCAGTCAAGCCATCAGATGACTACAGCCACAGCCGATATTTTGACTACAACCTCATTAGAGACCCTGAGCTAGAACCACCCAGCTAAGCCACTCTTGAATCTTTTACCCACAGAAATTATGTGAGAAAATAAATGTTGGTTGTTGTTTTACCTCCCCTCCACACACAATAAAAGATGAGTAGAAGTTTTACAAAGACATAAGTCATCTTTAAAAAATGACCAAAATAGGCACCTAACTGCTGAAGACCCATGGTCTTTTGTACCAGCTTACAAAATGGACACTAAGCCCACCTACAACAGCGCTAAAAGAAACCAAACATCTGATGTATATGGATGTCAAAAAAAGGCAAGACATAACAACCTCTACCACCACCACCACCACCATGACTTACATAGTGTTTATTTTGGACCTAATACTGTATTTCTTTTACATCTGAAATTTCATGTAATCATGAAAACAATCGAATAAAATCATTCTTATCCTCATTTTATAGAGGGAGAAAATCATTCTGAAAGGTTAGCGGCTTGCTGCAGATCCCTCCATGAGTAAATGGTAGGGCTGAGATTCAAACCCAAGTCTATTTGACTCAAAAGCCCTATATCTTTTTTAAACTATTTTTATTATATATTGACAAACTGTTGTTGTGTATATATATATTGGGTACAAAGTGGTGTTATAATTTTCAAATACAATATAGAAAGATTAAATTAAACTAATTAACATCCATCACCTCAAATATTTAACATTTTTATGATGAGAAAATCAGAAATTTATCTTAGTGATATTGAAATGTACAGAACTAAATTATTAGCTATATTCACCACGATGTGCAATTGATCTAAAAATCAAACTTATTCTTCTGATCTAGCTAAGAAAAGCTCTATATTCTTAATTAATTATGCTGGACTGTCTTGTAGAGATGATCTGGTGAAAAATATGCTGGTGTTGAGGGAAGCATCAACTTCTTAATTGGTAGATTCCCTTGAGCTCCTAACTTGTTGCCTCTTCATCTTTTCCATCTATTGTCTGCCAAGTCATGACTGAGACAGGAAAGTAGGTAGAAGCTAATGGCCCAGAAGAAATAAGGCCTGTGTGTTTGGATTTAATAAATTTGGAGGCTTTTCTGCAAATGTGTTCATCACCTCCATTTACTATCATTGGTATATGAAAGACACTGGTTGTTCCTATTTTACAGATGGCAAATCCAAAGGATAAAGTATCCTCCATCACGGAGCCAAAATGCCCTAAACACCAGCCCAGTGTTTCTCATTTCACAGGCTATCCTGTGACTGCCACTAAAGCTCCTGGGTGACTTTTTCTGAGTGGTAAGGAACTCCTCCAGCCAGCAGAATTAATGTTTAAGGACTGCTTGGTGTTTAGCAGACAGAAGAGTCAGACTGAAAGTTATGGTGAACAACAGGCTTTGGGTTACACTTCTCACATCTGGGGCGCTGGAGAAGCCAGTAGAAATTTACTCTGAAAATTCCATGATACAAAAAAAAAAAAAAGTCCTTATCTCATAATTGCAGAAAAAGTGATTTATCAGGGGCTGCCATGGAATTTTCTGGTTATTCATATCTCCTATCGATTTGTATAAATACACATGTATAAAAGAATAACAAATCATATTTGCTTTCAGAAACATTGTTTCCTGTTCATAAAGAGACTGGTAATTTTATGAGATCTATTGATTTTTCCTAAAATAACATGATTTAGTCTGAACTCCCACACCAACAGCTCAGAAAGCAAGGCGCTGGAACTTTAAATTATTGATTTTTTTTTTATTGTAAGGAGGAGTTTGAAGTTTTTTTCCCCAAGTATCTATGCCTTCTCCATCCTACCCATTCAACTCCACTTTTACATTTTCTTATTAAACATCCTTAGCTTTGATAAAGGAGAAATGAAACAAAGTTCATTAGGAAGAAACCTCTAGTATGGTAGTTTTTTTTTGTTTTGTTATGTTTGAGACGGAGTCTCTGTTGTCCAGACTGGAGTGCAGTGGCACGATCTCGGCTCACTGTAACCTCCATCACCCGGGTTCAAACAATCCTACTGCCTCCACCTCCTGAGTAGCTGGGATTACAGGCATACACTACCATGCCAGCCTAATTTTTGTATTTTAAGTAGAGACGGGGTTTCACCATGTTGGTCAGACAGGTCTCGAACTCCTGACCTCAGGTGATCTGCCCGCCTCGGCCTCCCAGAATGCTAGAATTAGAGGTGTGAGCTACCGCGCTAGGCCTAGTATGGCATTTAGAATCAATCAATAAGCAGAACTGTGAAAAGTTTGAACATGACCATCTGATAAATATTTTTCTTAAAGGAACAGAAGGGAGAAGTAAAGCATGCATGTATGGATTTAATAACCTAATGAATTATATCCTTAGGCAAAAATGAAGCTTAAAAAACAAATTTTAAAAGTTTTTTGTTTATGCTTTGTCAATCGTTCTCAAGATAATATCACTTGTCTCATTTTGGACTTTTTCTAGCTTCCTCCTAACGCTGAGTTTTTCTTGAGCCTTACCTTCTGAACTTTCCACTTTCCTTTTACCTCCATCTCTCCTACTGAGAATGAGCTCAAATTCAAGGGAATCCAATTACTTGGAGATGTGTCATGAGGGCATGGGAAGTTGCTAGCAATTACTTCTTTCAAATTTATTGCCTTTACGAAATGTATTTTCCTACAATGAAAACAAATTCTCCCCAAAGACAGTAATGTTATTTTTTAAAACTCTCAAGAAGATACTAATAGTAACTACAAAAAAGGTTGTACCATAAATTACAAATAATCACACAGGCACTCCAAAAACATGCAGCTATCTCCTTGAGAAAACTGAATGAATACACAGTGGACATTCAATCTGAGCATCTTCTGAAGAATTCAAACATGTGCAAGGGGTTGTCAGTATAGAAGGATGCTTGGTAGTGTTGGTTGGTGGTGGGGTGGTGGACCAATATTAGTGTGACTTTACCCAGTAATATGGTTTTGGCTCTGTGTCCCAAGTGAAATCTCACCTTGAATTGTAGTTCTCATAATCCCCAAGTATTAAGGGTGGGACCAGGTGGAGGTAATTGGATCATGGGGCCAGTTTCTCCCATGCTGTTCTCATGATAATGAGTGAGTCTCATGAGATCTGATGGTTTTATAAGCGTTTACAGCATTTCTCCCTGCTTGCACTCACTCCATACTGCTGCCATATGAAGAAGGTGCCTGCTTCTCCTTTGCCTTCCACCTGACGTAAGCTTCCCGAGGCCTTCCCAGCAATGCGGAACTGTGAGTCAATTAAACCCTTTTCCTTTATAAATTACCCAGTTTCGGATATTTCTTCATAGCAGTGTGAGAACAGACTAATATACCCAAGGACTCACTAAGCTGATGCCGAAGAGATCCATGGTAAACAAAATGCCCAGAAGATAACAATAATTTGTTTCTAAAATTCCAAGCTTTACTTTTGGTTTCTGGTCCAGCATGTAAGAAGCTTTAGAAATAACCACTCGGGCCTAACAACAAATAAAAAGCTAACAAACTGAAAAAGACAAACAACTCTTCTTAAATGTGTCAGAGAAGTGAGGTCACAGGGCAAACTGCTGCCCCCTAAATTAGAGAGACGGACAGGCAGATGGAGAGAATTCCAACATACAAAAGCAGAAACCCAGGAGCAGAAACTTCCATAAGAACCAGTGCTGCAGTAGGAAAACCTGAATTGTAATTGACAAATTGCTGGAGGCTTAATGTGGACAAGCAAGAGTTAAAAACAACAGGGCGACTTTGTCATGGGGCTTCCACATTTTTGTGAGTTTTATTACCACAAAATAGGTCCTCACAGTGAATACTGTAGAAAATTCCCTTTATTCTTCTGGTAGAGAAGGAATATGAAACATTTTGAAATAAGCCAGAGCATTCTGTTCTTCTTAACAATGCCTGCCTTTAACAAAAACTTTTTTTTTTTTCACCAGAGCCTAACAAGCTAGGGTTGTACCAAAGTCTAATTTTCTTGGATGAAAGGAAATATGCAAATCCAGCCCCCTCCAACCTACCATGTGGGAGAAGGGAAATATACAAATCCAAACCCCTCCAGTCATCCTGTGGCACCTAAAGAAAGAGAGAGAAAAGAAAACAGAAACACTGGCGAACTTCACAGTCCAGGGGCATATGTTTATTAAAGGATTGATACCTAATCATAGGACTATGGAATGCTAACTCTTCCCCTCCACCTTACTACTACATTACTAAAGGCCTTTTTGACACAGATCTTTTTGCCCAATACATCATATCTATCTTTCAACAAAAAATTACAAGGCATACTAAAAGATATGGGCATGGTGGCTCATGCCTGTAATCCCAACACTATGGGAGGTCGAGGCAGGTGGATTGTTTGAGTCCAGAAGTTCTAGAAGAGCGTGGGCAACATGGTGAAACTCCATCTCTACAAAAAATACAAAAAATGAGCAGGGCATGATGGCATGCACCTGTAATCCCAGCTGTAATCCCAGAAGGCTGATGTGGGAGGATTGCTTGTGCCCAGAAAGTGCCCAGTGCAGTGAGCCGAGATTGTGCCACTGCACTCCAGCCTGGGTGACAGACTGAGAATCCGTCTCAAGAAAAAATGATAAAAAAATAACACATTGTGAAGAAACCAGACAAGCATCAGAGCCAGAGTCAGGTATGGCAATAATGTTGGAATTGTCAGAACAATAAATTTTTAAAACCATGATAAATATGCTAAAGGCTTTAATTGGAAAAGCAGGTAACATTCAAGAACAGATGGATAATGTCAGCAGAGAGATGAAAATTCTAAGAGAGAAAAAGAAATGCCATATATAAAAAGCACTGGAACAGAAATGAAGAATGCCTTTGATGACCTAATTAATATACTGAACATAGCCGAGGATGGAATCTATGATCTTAAAAAAATCATAATAGAAACTTCTCAATTTGAACAAAGAATAAAGAAAAAAGACTGAGAAAAAACTCTCCAGAACAGAATATCCAAAAACTGTGGGAAAATGAAAAATGCATAACACATATGTAATGAGAATACCAGAAGGAGAGGAAAAAGAGAAAAGAACAAATGCAATATTTGAAACAATAATGACTGAGAATTTTCCTCAAATTAATGGCAGACACCAAACCACAGATCCAGTAATCTCAGAGAACATTAAACATGATAAATGCCAAAAAAAATACACCTAGGCATATTATATTTAAACTTGAGAAAATCAAAGATAAATAAATATCCTCAAAGAAGCAAGAGATAAAAAAAAGTCTTATCTATAGAGAAACAAAAATAAGAATTACATCATATTTCTATTCAGACACCATGCTAGCAAGAAGAGAGTAGAGTGAAATAGTTAAGATGTTAACAGAAAACTCCTCTCCCAACATAGAATTCTATACACTGTAAAATTATCCTTTGAAAGTGAAGGAAAAAAATAATTTCTCAGATGAAAAAAAAAATTGAGGAAATTTGTTGCCAGCAGACATGCCTTGCAATAAATGCTAAAAGAAGTGTTTTAGAGAGCAGAATGGTATTGGTCAGAAACCCAGATCTACGTAAAATAAGGAAGAGTATTAGAAAAGTAATAAGTAAAGGTGAAAAAAAACTTTTATTTTTATTTTTGGCTTAACTGATCTAACCAACAACAGTTTGCTTTAAATAATAATGGCAACATAAATTTGCTTATGTATGCCTAGGTACAAGTGAAATACATGACAACAATGATACAAGGGAAATGAGGGAGGAATTAGGAATATTTTGTTATTATAAGGTACTTGTGTTATCCATGAAATGGTATGGTATTATTTAAAAGTCAACTTGGGTTAGTTGTAAATGTATATTGCAAACACTAAGGCAACCATTAAAAATTATAAAAGGGAAAAAATTATAAAAGGAAATAAAATTAATATTCTAAGAAAGGAGAGAAAAGGGAATCTCATAAGATGTTTAATTAAAACCAAAAAAAAGGCTGAAAATCTGTGGAAGATAAAAGAGGAAACAAAGAACAAGGGCAATAAAAAGAAAACAGTGACAATATAATAGATATTAATCCAACCATGTCAATGATCACCTTAAACATCAATGGTCTCATTACCTCAATTTAAAGACAGACTGTCAGAGTGTATCGAAAAACAAGACCCAAGTATATGTTGTCTACAAGAAATCCACTTTAAATATAAAGACACATTTAGATTAAAAGTAAAGGGAAGAAGAAAGACATACCATTCTAGCACTCATTTTAAAAGTAGGAGTAGCTATATTAATTTAAGACACACCAGACTTCAGGGCAAGGAAAGTTATTAGGGGTAAAAGGGAATTACAGAAAAATACAGGGACAACACAAGAAAACTTGGCAATCTTTAGTGTATATGTGCCTAATGAGAGAGTCTCCAAATACCTGTGGCAAAAACTGATAGAATTGCAAGAAGAAATAGATGAATCCACTGTTCTAGTTGGAGACTTTAACATTTCTATCTTAGAAAAGGACAGACCTTGCAGGCAGAAAATCAGCAAGGACATAGTTGAACTCAAAAGCACCATCAAACGACTCTATGCAACTGACATCTATAGAAAAATTCACCTGACAGCAGGATCTACATTCTTCTTAAGATCACATGGAACATTCATCAAAATAGACTACACTCTGGGTCAGAAAATACCCCTTGACAAATTTAAAATTATGGAAATCATGCAATGTCTGCTTTAAGACCACAGTACAATTAAACCAAAAATAAATAACAGAAAGGTAGCTGGAAAATCCCAAATACTTGGAGATTAAACAACACAGTTCTAAAAAATACATGGGTCAAAGAGGACGTCTTCAGAGAAATTTTAAAAATATTTTAAACTAAATAAAAATGAAAATACAGTATGGAGATTTCTTAAAGAACTAAAAATAGAACTACCATTTGATCCAGCAATCCCACTACTGGGTATCTACCCAAAGGGAAAGAAGTCATTATATGAAAAAGATTAATGTACACACATGTTTATAAAAGCACAATTTGCAATTGCAAAGATATGGAACCAACTTAAGTGCTCATTGACCAATGAATGGATAAAGAAAATGTGGTATATATACACCATGGAATACCACTCAGCCATGAAAAAGAATAAAATAATGTATTTTGCAGCAACTTGGATGGAACTGGAGGCCATTATTAAAGTAAAGTAACTCAGGAATGGAAAGCCAATTACCACACGTTCTCACTTATAAGTGGGAGCTAAGCTATGAGGATGCAAATGTGTAAGAATAATATAATGGACTTTGGGGACTCAGAAGGGAAGGGTGGGAGGGGGATGAGGGATAAAAGACTACATATTGGGTACTGTATACACTGTTCTGGTGATGTGTACACCAAAATCCCAGAAATCACCACTAAAGAATTGATCCATGTAACCCAAAACCACCTGTACTACAAAAACTACTGAAATAATAATAAAATAACAAAATAAAACAATTAAAATACATTTTATCAGAAGTTGTGGAATGCAGCAAAAGCAGTTCTTAAAGGGAAATTTATAACATTAAATGCATATATTAGAAAAGAAGAAAAATTTTAAATTATTAATTAAGGAACTAGAAAAATAAGAAAAAAATCCAAAGTAGGAGAAAATAAATAATAAAAATTATTCAGTACAACGTTGAAAACTAGTAGTGAGAGATGACACCTTGCTTTGTTCCTGATCTTAGCAGGACAACTTTGAGTTTCTCACATTAAGTATGATGTTAGCTCTAGGTAAGCAATAGATAAGGATGTTCTTTATCAAATTGAGAAGTTTTTTTCTCTATTCCTAGTTGGTTGAGAATTTTTCCCAGGAATAGATGTTCAATTTTGTCAACCTGCTTTTCTGCATCTCTTGATATGATCATGTGATGTTTTTCTTTATTAGCCTATTGATGTGAAGGATTACATTAATTGATTTTTGAATGTTGAACCAGCCTTGGGTACCCGGCATACATCCCACTTGATCATAGTGTGTAATGATTTTTGTACATTGTTGGATTTTCTTTCCTAATATTTTGTCAAAGATTATTGCATTTGTGCTTATAAGAAATATTGGGCCTCAGTTTTCTTTGCTTGTAATGACTTTATCTGGTTTTAATATTAGAGTAATGCTGTTCTCATGTAAGAGTTAGGAAGTATTTCCCTTGCTTATATCTTCTGGAAGATATTGTAGAGAATTGGTATAATTTCTTTCTTTAATGTTTCATAGAATTCACTGCTAAACTCATCTGGGCCTGGTGCCTTCTGTTTTTTGGAGGTAATTACTTGTTTATTTGATTTTTTAACAGATACAGGCCTATTCTGATTTTATTTCATTTCGTTTTGTTTGTTTTGTTTTGTTTTACTTTAAGTTCCGGGATGCAAGTGCAGAACGCGTAGGTTTGTTCAACGTTGTACTGAAAGCCCTACCTAATATAATAAGACAAGAAAATGAAATAAATATAGATAGATAGGGAATAAAAAATAAAACTTCTTTTCTTGCAGGTGATATGATCATCTATGTAGAAAAATCTGACTGCTTTCCTATATAACAGCAATTAACAAGTGGAATTTGAGATTAAAAACACATTGCCATTTACACTGGCACCCCCAAAATAAAATACTTAGGTATAAATCTTTAAAAACATGTACAAGATCCTTATAGAAGCACTACAGAACTTTGATAAAATATATAAAAGAAGAACTAAATAAACAGCTATTCCAGATTCAAGGATAGGAAGATTCAATATGTTCGAGATGTCAGTTCTTTCCAATTTGATCTACGTATTCAACACAGTCCCAAATCAAAAATCATAGCAAGTTGTTTAGTGGCTATCATCAGACTAATTCTAAAATGTATATGGAGAAGAACAAAATCAGAGGACTGATACTACTGGATTTCAAAATTTAATATAAACATACCAATGTGGTATTGGTGAAAGAATAAATGAATAAATTAATGAAATAGAATAGGATCTCAGAAATATACCTATATAAATGTAGCCTACTGATCTTTGATAAAGGCACAAAGGCAATACACTGGAGTAAAGACAGTCTTTTCAACAAATGGTGCTAGAACAACTGGACGTCCACAAGCAAAAATCATGAATCTAGATACAGACCTTATACATTTCAAAAAATTAACACTAAATGTATCATAGACCTAAATTAAAAGTGAAAAACAAAACTCCCAGAAGACAATATAGGAGAAAACCTTTATGACCTTGGATATGGCGATGACTTTAGATACAACATCATATGTGCAAACCAAGAAATAAATAATTGAGAAGCTGGACTTCATTAAAATAAAAACCTTCTGCTCTGTGAAAGACAATGTTAAGAGAGTGGGAAGATAAGCTGAGGATTGGGAAAAATATTTATAAAAGGCACATCTGATAAAGGACTGTTGTCCAAAATATATCAAGAATCTTTAAAACTCAACAATAAGGAAATTTTTAAAAACCTGATTAAAAAGTAACCAAAATATCTGAACAGATATCTCACCAACGAAGATATATACATGGTAGGAAAGCATATAAAAGGGTATTCAACATCATATGTCATTAGAGAATTGCAAATTAAAATAACAGTGAGTTATTACTGCATATCTATTAGAGTAGCCAAAAATCCCAAACACTAACACGAAATGCTGGACAGGATGTGGACAACAGGAACTCTTATTCATTGCTGGTGAGAATGCAAAAAAGTACAACCCCTATCGAAGGCAGTTTGGTGGTTTATTACAAAACTAATCGTCCTCTTACCATACGATCCCGCAATTACACTCCTTGGTACTTACCTAAACGAATTGAAAACTTAAGTCCTTAAAAAAATTTGCACACTGATGTTTACAGTAGCGTTATTCATAATGACCAAAACTTGGAAGTAACCAAGATTAATAAAGGCAACTCAATTAATAAACTGGGGTACATCCAGATAATGTAATATTATTCAGCACTAAAAGAAATGAGCAATGAAGCCATGAAAACACATAAAGGAAACTTAAACGCATATTACAAAGTGCAAGAAGTCAATCTAAAAAGGTTATTACTGTATAGTTCCAACTATATGACCTTCTGGAAAAGGCAAAGGTACAGAGAAAGTAGACAGATCAGTGATTGCCAGGGGCTAGAGGAAAGGGAGGGATGAATAGGCAGAGCACAGAGGATTTTAGGGCAGTGAAACTATACTGTACAACAGTACAACAATAGATACATGCTATTATACATTTATCAAAACACATAGAATGTACAACAGCAAGAGTGAATCCTAATGTCAACCATGGACTTTGGATGATAATAATGCATCAATGTAGGTTCATCCTTCATAAAAAATGTACCACTATGGTGCAGGATGTTGACAACGGGGGGCGGAGTTTGTGGGGGGCGAGGGGGTCAGAGAATATATGAGAACCCTCTGTACTTTCTGCTCAATTTTGTTATGAGCCTAAAACTGCTCTAAAAATAAAATATATTAATGTAAAAAAACCAACTTCAGTAAAATATTTCTTAAATTCCCAGCTTTACTCTTTCTATACCTTTCCCATATGTTAGAAAAAAAGAAAATCCAGGCAATCGAAAGCCTTTTTCCTAGGTAGACATTATGACATTAGTGCTTTTAACTTGCTTCTCACATGGGGCCATTTATTAAATTGCTACCCAGTATGCTTCGGATTAGTTGCAACCTTAGCAGAACTGTGCACATGAAAGATTCATGTCTTGGGTACTAATCCAAGAAGGTCATTCACTACAACCTCAGATGTAGCAGTTACCAGAAGATTTATTTTCAACCTCCTCACACAATGATAATCAGCCTTTATGTTTTCAATGAGTGGTTTGCAATGCCTGTGAACTTTTCTACAACTCAAAGTCCAGAAGGTTAATCAGATTGTGTTTAGCTAAACCAAAGAGAATCTGTAAGTGGAAATAATTCTGTTAAAGCTAAAGCTCCCCAAAGATATTAACAACATCTGTGCATTTGCTGCCTTGTAAATAGTATATTTATTAGAGATTTTTCATCAACACTCTTCCCGGCATGTCCTGGGGTTGTTATAACTGTATTTGAATTAATTTATGTTCTTTCATTTATATTAAGTCTACAAGTATTAAGTTCCAACTGGAAAAATCTCTCCTTTTGGATTTATATGGTTGATTCTGATTAATCTATGCGGGGAGTTTACAAAATCATCCCAGACATTAGGTGCACGAACTAAAGACTGGTTTCAGCAATTGGGACTGAGTATCCTGATTTGGAAAATGAACCTGGCAGAGAGAGAAAACATGGGAAAGTACAACCCATGTAAGTTATGACCAAATTATGGGTTTTAGGATATTAGATAGGCAGGATGTTAGATAAGTACAGCCCCAGGACCTGGGCAAGATGTCAATTGACAAATGTACTAGTTTGAATGAAATAGGGATTTGAAATCAGGGAAGATAAACCACATAGTATATTTTTCAAATTTTGCATTAATTCATTTGTAGCAAGACCACTTTTAAAATCACATAAGGAAGCTCATGAGACATCCTTGTGGAGCCCTAGGAAACTAGAAACATCCCCTAAAACAAGAATCAAGAACACAAGGTGGCCAAAACAAGAAGTCAATACAGCACAAAATGTTGAGTACAGTTGGTCAGTATGGGATTTATCAAGCACAAACTTCTAGGTTCCTTGCAATGAGAGTTTCACATAGAGGTAAAGATATAATTTCCAGGTGACAGCCCAGAACTTTATAAAAGAATCCATTTTTAGTACAGCCTAATGGTCTGAGTGGATTGAGTCTTCCATAAAACTGGCTTATTATTTGATCTTTGTACGTAGGCTCATGCTATATAACTAGGGCACTTGGGCGGGGGGCGGGGGGTGCTATTGACCCATAGAATCTATGAACCTCTACTTCCTTTCCTGTCAAAGACTAGTTTGAGTTGACAGCTAAGTACTTGGGGTGATTGGTGAGTTGCTTTGCCTTCATACATCCATAATCCACATGCATTGACCAAGTCCCTTTATCTATACCTGAAAGGAATTGATCTATCACCAGACACATGGTTAAGGAGTGAGTCAATTGATTCTCCTGTCGTTTACATTTTGGCATAAAAATCATAGGCAACCCACCCCCCCACACACGCAATGAAATAAAACAACACAAAGACATGCTTGTAAATTAATCACTCAATTTAAATATTATTTTGAGCCAAACATAATTCCACCCAGAAATGTGGGACAAAATATTTGAGTAACAGTGACATAAAATAAAATAAAATAATCAAAAAAAAAACCAAATAGCTTAATACTTCCATAACAAGCCACTTGGTAGTTGAGGTAGGTATTACTATCTCCATTATTCAGATGGGAAAGCTGAGGCTCAGGGAGGAAAACTGTAACTAAGGATGCAAACACAGCACTAGAAGCCAGGTCCATCTTAATCATAATCCAATTCTTTTCCAGCTACATCTTAGCTTGCGGGGGAAAACTGAAACTAAAGGAGCAATTTACAAGCAGAATCTAGACTCTTAAGAGTTTATAGTCAACATTATATTCTTAAGGCTTTTGAGGGCTTGGATGTACAAGAAGTCGGTGGACAACACTGATCTTTATCCCTGAGGCCCTCTTAAAGGTGCCTCATGCCTAGTAAATTTATTTTCTTTTACTCAGAAAAAAAATTGCTGGTGGTGGGTCAGAGACGACCAGAGCAACAATAAAAGATAAGACCAGGGAAGGAACACCCCTTTGCTGACTAGCATCAGAATACTACAGACACAGTGATTATTAGAGTTTGCTATCTATGATGCCAGCTATCTCTCAGCTTGGAAATAATCCCTGTTTTCTGGGTCATAGATAGCAAATAGGTTTCATTTCACATGCCAAATCTTGTCAATTGGTAGTGGCCATTTGCAGTGCTATATCAAGAATGATTCTAAGGTTGATTCTAGACAATAAGAAAGAATACTGTGATCTACTTAAAATGTTTTCCATGGACACAGGAACTGGGAGGGACAGCACCTGGGCCAAGCATTTGCAACTCTTGAGTTGGCATGAGTCTATGTAAGAAGATCGCATAATAAGGCAGTTTTACAGAAGACTCAATCCACTCAGACCATTAGGCTGTACTGAAAATGGATCCTTTTAGAAAGAAATTTTGGGCTGTCACCTTAAAATTGTATTTTTACCTCTAGATGAATCTCTCTTTGCAAGGAGCCTACAAGTTTGTGCTTGGTAAATCCTGTACTGACCAACAGTACTCCATATTTTGTGCTTTCTTGACTTCTTATTTTGACCTTCTTGTATTCTTAATTCTTGTTTTAGGGGACGTTTGTTTTTCTGTAAAGTTCTTCTCCTCAGCTCCACATGAAGATTCATCCTCTTTCTGCTTATCATGCCCATAAGGAAAAAAAGATTTTCAGAGTTCTGGGCTGCTGCTTTGGATCCAATATGTTATTTAAACTTTGGAGTCAATTTTGTTAGTCAAAAATCTATCCATTATTCTGGTTACTCTACTGTGAGTTGGTATTGTTTTTCTCTTCTCAAATTATTTTCTAGACATGAGGCTGTAAAGAGTGTTCTCAAGCAGCTCTATTTAGTTACTCTTGTGGTACAACTTCCTTGCAGATTAATTGACTTAGTCTTTTTTGGTGGAGGGTTGTCTTCTATCAATTACTAGCTGTGTGACCTTAGGTAAATGAATTCACCTCTCTAAGCCTCAGCTTTTTCATCTAAAAATCATAGAACCCCCACACATAATGAAATAAAACAACAAGAAGATATGCTTGCAAATTAATCACTCGATTTAAATGTTGTTTTGAGCCAAAAATAATCCCATCCAGCAATGTAAGACAAAATATTTGAGTAACAGTGACATAGAATAAAATAATCAAAAAAGGAAACAAATAGCTTAACACTTTCACAACAAGTCACTTGGTAGTTAAGGTAGGTGTTAGTATCTCCATTGTTCAAGTGAGGAAGCTGAGGCTCAGGGAGGAGAACTATAACTAAGGATGCAAAGACAGCACTAGAAGCCAGGTCCGTAGAGTTTGCTATCTATGATGCCAGCTATCTCTCATCTTGCAAACAATCCATGTATTCTGGGTCATAGATAGCAAATAGATCTCATTTTACATGCCAAATCTTGTCAATTGGTAGTGGCCATCTGCAGTGCTGCATACCTCTTTCACAGCGTTGTTGAAAGGATTAAATAAGAGAGTACCTAGAAAGTACTTAGAAGCATGCCTATTTTATAGTAGTCACTCTATAAATGTTAATTTTTGCTCCTCTATTTCTTAGAAATAATATTTTTCACTTTAATTATTTATTGGACAGCTAAAGAGCTGACTATCTGTTTTCACTCAGATTTGTTATTTTCAGAGAAAGAGATTATGAAAACACTTCATAAATAACAAACCTTATAAAAATATTGTTAGCAATAGAATTATTAAAATATTATTACCAAATTGGACAAAATTGATTCTCAGATTGATCCATCTGTTTCTTCAATGTTTTTGTTGGGCTAAACTGTCTCTTTATTCTATGCATTAACTGCTTTACATATTTCCCTCAATTCAGTTATGTTCAACCACTACTTATCAAGAGTTCCAATGCATCCAGCAATTCTGCTAAGCACTGTTGTGGATAACACGTAAATAGAAGACCAAGTTCCTTATTACAGAGCTTATGGAGTAGAAGTCAAAATCAGACTGAAACACAAAACCATTAAGAATGAATGTGTGGAACCAAATTCCAAACTGAAGAACATCATCAACTCTGTGTACTATACACAAGAATGATGGTGCGTGCTCAAGAAGGGGTGTCCTTGCCTCACTCATATCAGCGTTCACTGTGGAGGCTAGTTAGGTTACCAATTTTCCCACTCATTCCTGTAGACGTCAAAGTCCCATTTCTCCAGAGTAGTTTGGGATTGAGGTATCTTGGTATAGTAAATGTTTAAGTGACCTAAAAATCTGTATCATTTACGTTGTCCACAAATTCCCAAATACCAAAGAAACAGAACACTTTTCTTTTCGTAAAAGTTCATGATAATTCAGAAGGCACTTCATGAGCTGTAAATGCACTGGGATCATTAATATGCATATAGATTATCATTTGCCAGGACTAGAGAAAAATTCTGTTTATTTAGATTGTCCAGCATGAATTCTGGGTAATTAAGACCTTACATTTGTACAAATTATCCTATTTTTTAGTGTTTTCACATATATTCCCACACTTTTTCTTTATGGTAGCCTATTGTGAAATAGGTGGAATAGGTGTCAATAGTCTTAACAAATCCAGTTTTAGTCAGTAAACTCTAATGAATGCTTATTACGTGCCAGTTACTGTGCTAGTGATATAAAAATACAACAGAGCCCTTGTTCTCACAAATTCATTTAGATTACTAACACAGGTACAGCTGTTGATAATGCTAGTATGGCACTTAACACATTATAATAAAAAATACAACAGGAATACAAAAAGGGAAGTTTGAATCTCACCTGGATTAAAAAAAAAGGTGAAAGCTTTACATTAGTGGTGGAACTTTAACTGGGCCTTGATGCGTAAATGGTTTTTACCTGGCAGAAAAAAAGGAAGGGTATATTAGGCAGAAAGATGAGCATAAGCAAAGAATGTAAGATGTAGATAAGTATGATGAAACCTGGGGCTGGTGAACAGTTCTGTGGGCCCTATGTGGCCAGGCATAAGATATGTGGCTATCAGTAATGGGAAATAAAGCTAGAAAAATAAACTTGGGTTGAATTGGGAAGGGCTTTGAATGGTCTGCTGAAGAGCCCATAATAACTACGGCTACTTTTAGCACTTCCTATGTGCCAAGCAATGTGCTACCTGCTTTAAGTATGCATTCTCATTTTTCTCCTCACCAAGACTGCATGAAATCAGTATTGTTTTAATTCCATTTAAATTTGGCCCAGGACCTAAGTGGCAGAGCCAGGATATAAATCAGGTCTGTTTGGTGCCACAGCCCATGGTCTTAATCCCTCTATGCACTGCCTAACATATTACGTCTCTGTTGGCAGGGCTCGCTTATCTGCCTGTTGTGTCCCAGGAATATGCTCACCTTATTTCCCCTCTTTCAGCTCCCTCCTTTAACTCTTTTATAGTAAAACATCTCTTGACACAACAAAATGAGTTAGAAGGAGGGGCTGCTGACTACTTCCACCAGTTCCAACTGGAAGGCTGTTTTGGGGAACATTAAGAATTAGCTGTTCCTCAAGCCTTGGTACTTCCAGACCCTATCTGAGGTAAATACACCTGTGTTTGGTTCATTAGTGCAACCTACTAACTGTTTCACTGGCAAAATGCCCCTACCTATTCCATAGTCATTGGATGAATTATCTGAAGTTATCTGGACATCTCTGGGGAAGAAGATATAACAGGGTTAATCCATTTCTAAACCTCTCTTAGAATTTTAGGAGATTCATCAAGAATGTCAGAAGAAAAAAAAAGTCACAGCCACCCACCCACTCTCCTAATGACAGCTTAGATCTTCTCAGAGAAGAAATTTCCCATTTCTGGGTGTGAATGTAATTTTCTCTGCTTTGGAGCCCTACCCTGTAATCTAGGGAAGCTGACATTTTCCATTCTGTAATAGGGTAAGGACATTGGTTTGATGATTTTCCTTTGCCAGAAGCTCTTTTTCTTTCATGGCATATGGTAGCCCTGGCTGCATCTGTTCTGATTGCCAAGAGTTTTACCATTTTCTAGGGAGTCTCTACAAAGACAATGGGTTAAAAACCAGAAATACATCCCCTCTATTGTTACAAGAGTCTTAGCCCCCTTACCATTTCTGTGAGGGTATGCCTGTCACCTGATTGGGGCCACACCTGTCACCCAATTAGGGTCAGATTTACATACTTAAATATATATATATATATCTTATGTGAAATTTTTTTGCCATTCCAAGTATCTCCCATGCTTTCTTTCTTACTTGGTCTGTGAGGTAGGCAAGATAAATACCATTGTCCTTCAATATATGAGGAAATTCAAATGTAACAAAATCAGTATTTTTTAAAGGGGAATCCAATTTGGAGTGGAAGCAAAATTAGAATGGAGGTCTCCCACTCTCAGCATTGTGGAGACTCTACTATATAACTTTGCTTAAATAAGGCATAAACAGGTTTTCCCCACTTCCCTACACACTCCAGTATTTGCATGCTAATTTTTTCCTTCATGACTTAAGAGCCTCTGAAGCTCTTAATGTTCTGGTTGAGGATCTGTAGCCACCTAGAACTGACCAGACATTTGGAGAGGCCCTGGGAAGACCTGCTCCAGATTCAGGGTGCTGGCTGAGTGTACAATCTCAGTGTTATTAGGCTAAGTTTTGTTAGGTCTCTTCTGTGTCATAGTAATCAATAATACCTAACATTCATCCATTGTTTTCTTTGTACCAGGAAGAGTGCTGTGTGCTTTGCAGGGATTGTCTTGTTTACTTCTAACAACCCTATGGAGTAGATACTATTTTTTAATCTTAATTTTTCAAGCTCTTAACCATTCAAATTTGCTTCCACCCCAATACTGCAATACTAGAGACCTTCTAAAGAGTTTAATAACAGAGACTAGTGTTGAAGAGTTGATTTGTCATTTGTGTTTCCTTCTCTAAATCTATGTCTGATGTCTATTTTTAACAGCTTTTGGAGATATGTCACACCACATAATTCAGCCATTTGACGTGTATAATTCAATGTTTTTGGTACATTCACATACTTGTATAACAATCACAACAACCAATTTTATTTTATTTGTTTATTTGTTTTTTTGAGACAGAATCTCACTCTGTGGCCCAGGCTGGACTGTAATGGTGAGATCTCAGCTCACTGCAACCTCCACCTCCTGAGTTCAAGTGATCATCATGCCTCAGCCTCCCGAGTAGCTGGGACTACAGGCGCATGCCACCACGCCTGGCTAATTTTTGTATTTTTAGTAGAGACGGGGTTTAACCATGTTAACAAGGCTGGTCTCAATGTCCTGGCCTCAAGTGATCTGCCCTCCTTGGCCTCCTAAAGTGCTGGGATTACAGGCGTGAGCCACCACAATCAATTTTAGAACATTTTTGTCACTCCCTAAAGAACTGATCTCTATTTTGATGGTGTTTTGTTTTGTTTGGTTTTAATTTTGTGAAGAGTTGGATCTGGCCTGATTCCAGATCTTTTCTAGTCAAAGATCTAGAGCAGAGATCACAGACTCAAATGGTGCAGGGGTCAAGTAGATAACACCAAAGAGTGACCAATCATCAACTCTGAAGTAGACCACGGCAAATCAGGAGTCTGCCCTTTGAGAGGGAGCCCCTGCAACTGAGCCAAGTTGGAATGTAGTCCCAATTGCCTTTTAAAATAAGCCAGAAATACAGGCTTTTATAAGAAATTCCTTGGATTTTTTGGATGATAGCAACTGAATTTCTTCAAAAACAAAAAACTATGTGGGGTAAGCAAATAATGTCTGTGGAATGGATTCAAAACTTGGGTCACTAGTTTGTGACCCTTGCATTGAAGAAACAAGGAAACTCTCTAAGTTTTTTTGGACATTATCCTCCCCTACCACTTGCCCATCTACTTAACTGGAATTTAAGTTTTCTGCCCTTAGGGCTTTGATTTGAGTATAGTTTTGCCACAATATAAGAACATGGACCAGGTAGCTTCTTGAGGGGCACAACAATACCTCTCTCTTCATACTGGTCCATCCTCAATCTGTGCCCACTTCTGAAAACAGACCTGAATGATACGTCCCTCATAACTTTCGAGAGAGACTGCACCTAGCAGATTTATCCTACTGGGCATCCAAGCCTGAAGCCTAGACTCAAGATGTGCCACCTGAAGCAAAGTGAGTCAAGCTCTTTCGGTCTCTAATTATATCCCTAACATCAAGATTGATGATGCCACAGAGCATCCATCACTGATTTGCCACAGAGCATCCATCACTGATATGTACCCTCCTCCTTTGGATTACATTGTCCACCAGGTATTATGGCTTGCCTTTCATCATTAGGGCTAACTCTAAGGGCTGTATTTGTATGAATAACTACCTTAAAGATTGTGTTAAGAATTAGAAATGATATGCACCAAATCTCTTGGATACTGTGTGGCCCCTAGCAGGTGCTCATTACAAAACACGGGTACTCTTCTTCTGGAGTTTGAGAGGAAACAGATTCCTGGTGAGAGAAAAAATAGCAGCACTTGACAAGTTCACCTTGCCAACAACAGAAATTCAAGGTTTTTGAAATACTGCAGCCTATCTGCAGAAATGAATAGACATAGCCTTCCTCAGCCTAGGCCTTGCCTGATTTCTATATCTCTTTGTCCTATTGTACATGAGAATGCAAGGCTCCAATTAGAATACTAGCCAGTGTTATGGATGTTTGGATTGCTAAGCCGGTCAAGTAGAAAAAACATTAGTCTTGCACTAAACTCAGCACAACCACTGCATTCTCCTGGCAAGTCACACAAATGTGCTGTTCCTGCAGGTGCGTATCTCACAGGCATTGGCTCTAGGTAATGAAAACCACAATTTTAAACAACATAGTAACTTTTTATCCACTATGATGCATGGGTTGAAATGATATAAGAAGGAGTGTGAGTTACACTGTGTCCCCCAGAAAGCTATATTGAAGTCCTAACTTCTGATAACTGTTAATGTAAACTGATTTGGAAATAGTCTTTACACATGCAATTAAGATGAGATCATACTGGAGTAGGGTGGGTCCTTAGTCCAATATGACAGGTGTCCTTGTAAGACCAGAAGAGACATATACACAGACAAACACAGAGGGGAGGCAGTTACACGAAGACACAGTCGCATAGAGGAAAGGTGGTCATGCAATGAGGGAGGGAGATATTGCAGTTATGCAGTTACAGACTAAGGAACGCCAAGGATTGCCAGTAACAACTAGAAGCTAGGAAAGTGAGCCTGACTCTATCAACACCTTGATTTCAGACTTTTGGCCTCCAGAACTGTAAGACAATAAATTTCTGTTGTTTTAAGCTGCAATTTGTTGTGTTTTGTTACCACGGTCCTAGGAAACTAATACAGGATGTATAGTAGAAGAAGCATGCCCTTGGAAGTCAGACAAATCTGGGTTCAAATCCTGGTTCTGTCATTTTCTAACTGTGGCCTTGGGCATATTATTTAACATCTCTGAGCCTCAATTTCTTCATTAATAAAATAGAAATAATACCAGTTATCCCACAGGGTTAGTATGAGCATTAAATAAAATCTTTAATAAAAAGTGTCTATCACATAAGAGTGTAGTTTTTTTTCAATTGTCATAAAGATACATTTCTGGAAAGCAAAAATCCACAATAGCTTCACACGTGCATACCCTGCAATCCAGTAATTTCTAAGGTGTATACACAATAGTAATTTCTAATGTATACAACAACTTCTAAGTATATATCCAATAGAAATGCATACACTGCAGTGTTCACAGCAGCATCGTTCATGATTGTAAAAAAATGTCATATATCCATTAACAGTAAAATGAATAAATAAATTATGGTACATTCACACAATAAAATACTACATAGCTATTAAAAATGAATTGATCTGTAAGTGTATACAACACAGAGGATAAATATCCCAAACAATTTTGAATGAAAGAAGCCAGAAATAAAACAACAACCCGCTGTATGATTCAAAACATATATAAAATTCAAAAATCAGGCAAAACTAATATATACTATTAGAAGTACTGATGGGCCTTACCCTTGAGAGGAAAAAGTAATTGAGAGGGGCATGAGTGAAGCTTCTGTGTCTAGATATGGTGGTTGGTTATATGAGTGTATTCATTTTGAAAATTTTTCAAGCTATACACTTATACGTGCATTTCTTTTCATGTACATTTTATTTCAATAAAAAGTTAAAAAAATTTGTACCATTTGACCTAGCAATTTCATATCTAAAACTATGACCTAAGGGAAAATAAAATGTATGTCTGAGAATAGCATAATGATATATATATAACAGCTAGTGTGGAAAAAACTATACAAATATCCAACAGGGGAGGCATGGTATAATTATTT
The DNA here is from genome assembly GCF_028885625.2 of Pongo pygmaeus. Taxonomy (NCBI): domain Eukaryota; kingdom Metazoa; phylum Chordata; class Mammalia; order Primates; family Hominidae; genus Pongo; species Pongo pygmaeus. The sequence continues at coordinate 116,664,729 of NC_072396.2, read as the reverse complement.
ATTATATATACATATAATGCAATATTAGAGGTGGAAAGGGTTTTATATCTATCCTTCAACAGGAAACTTTTATTTCTTTGAACAACTCTCACAGGCTCTTAAGGGACCTTACGGTTAGGCCAAACCTGTCACATTGTGCCTCTGTATTTTTCACTTATAAAAAAGGAAAGTGACTTGCCTAAGTAATATGTCTGCTCAAGTCACCTTCTCTTCATGTCAAATACAGAAGAAAAATGAGAGTGAGAAGAATTAGGATTGGGCCACACACTATTTGGGTTTGAAGAACAATAGAACATCAGTCATCTGTTAGATGGCAAGGATTTCACCTTACATAGGATATTCAATCATTAGTACTGGAGCAGGTGGCTGGACATTTCAAAAAGAAAGAAAGGTAGATCACGATTTTCTTCTTAACCAAAATAATGTCCAGATGGACCAAAGGGAATAACTGTAAAAGCAATACAAGAAAGCACAAGAGCCTTTTCAAAAAGTGATTTTGAAATGGAAAGGCCTTTCTAAACAAGACTTAAACCTCTGAAACCCAAAAAGGGAAAGACTACACAAAATTTAAAATTTATTCATGAAAATAGTAATGCTATGGAAAATAATTTGTAGACAAATAACAAGCTGAGAAAAAAGTTTTCAAAACATGACAAAGAAAAAATTTTCTTAATACATAAAAATACAAATCTGAAGAAAACAACCATAACCCAACAACAACAAAAAAAAAAAAGTGGGGAAAGGAAATGAAAAAGCAGTTCACAGAAAAATCTAAATAGTACCTGAAAAGAGCTAACCTTACATATAACTGTTACCAATTATTGAGTTCCTACTATGTACCAAATACTGAAATTTAAATTCTTGTCTATTACTCAAACAATACTATGAGGTAGTTACTATTTTTTAACTAAATTTTTAATTTTTGTGGGTACATAGTAGGTATATATATTTATGGGGTTCATGAGACACTTTGATACAGGCACGCAATGTGTAATGATCACATCAGGGTAAATGGGATATCTATCACGTCAAGCATTTATCGTTTGTGTTACAAACAATCCAATTCTACTCTTTTAGTTATTTAAATATTTAATTAATTAAATTTTTTGATTATACTCACCCTGTTGTGCTACCAAACACTAGATCTTAGTAACTCCAATAAATGTAATCCAGCATATAAACAGAACGAAAGACAAAAACCACATGATTATCTCAATAGATGCAGAAAAGGCCTTTGACAAAATTCAACAACGCTTCATGCTAAAAACTCTCAATAAATTAGGAATTGATGGGACGTATCTCAAAATAATAAGAGCTATTTATGACAAACCCACAGCCAATATCATACTGAATGGGCAAAAACTGGAAGCATTCCCTTTGAAAACTGGCACAAGACAGGGATGCCCTCTCTCACCACTTCTATTCAACATAGTGTTGGAAGTTCTGGCCAGGGCAATTAGGCAGGAGAAGGAAATCAAGGGTATTCAATTAGGAAAAGAGGAAGTCAAATTGTCCCTGTTTGCAGATGACATGATAGTATATCTAGAAAACCCCATTGTCTCAGCCCAAAATCTCCTTAAGCTGATAAGCAACTTCAGCAAAGTCTCAGGATACAAAATCAATGTGCAAAAATCACAAGCATTCTTATACATCAATAACAGACAAACAGAGAGCCAAATCATGAGTGAACTCCCATTCACAATTGCTTCAAAGAGAATAAAATACCTAGGAATCCAGCTTACAAGGGATGTGAAAGACCTCTTCAAGGAGAACTACAAACCACTGCTCAAGGAAATAAAAGAGGATACAAACAAATGGAAGAACATTCCACGCTCATGGGTAGGAAGAATCAATATCATGAAAATGGCCATCCTTCCCAAGGTAATTTACAGATTCAATGCCATCCCCATCAAGCTACCAATGACTTTCTTCACAGAATTGGAAAAAACTACTTTAAAGTTCATATGGAACCAAAAAAGAGCCCGCATCGCCAAGTCAATCCTAAGCCAAAAGAACAAAGCTGGAGGCATCACACTACCTGACTTCAAACTATACTACAAGGCTACAGTAACCAAAACAGCATGGTACTGGTACCAAAACAGAGATATAGATCAATGGAACAGAACAGAGCCGTCAGAAATAATGCCACATATCTACAAGTATCTGATCTTTGACAAACCTGACAAAAACAAGAAATGGGGAAAGGATTCCCTATTTAATAAATGGTGCTGGGAAAACTGGCTAGCCATATGTAGAAAGCTGAAACTCTAATTTTTTCTACCCAATATCCATTCTCACTTTCTCCCCACCTGTCACTACCCTTCCCAGCCTCTTGTCACCATCCTTCTACCCTCTATCCCCATGAGTTCATTTGTCTTAATTTTTAGCTCCCCAAAATAAGTGAGAACATGCAAAGTTTGTCTTTCTGTGCCTGACTTATTTTACTTAACATAATGAGCTCCAGTTCCGTCTATGTTGTTACAAAGAAGATCTCATTCCTTTTTAAGCTGAATAGTACTCCACTTGTATATGTACCATATTTTCTTTATCCAATCATCTGTTGATGAACACTTAGGTTGCTTCCAAGTCTTGGCTATTGTAAATAGTGCAGTAATAAACATTGGAGTGCAGATCTCTCCTCAATATACTGATTTCCTTTTTTGGGGGGTATATATCTAGCAGTGGAATTGGTAGATCACATGATATCTCAATGTTCAGGTTTTGGAGGAACTTCCAAACTATTCTCCATAGTCGATGTATTAATTTACATCCCCACCAACAGGTGCATGGGTTCTCTTTTCTCCACATCCATGCTAGCAGATGCTATTCCCTCTCTTTTTGGATATAAGCCATTTTAACTGGGGTGAGATGATATCTCATCATAGTTTTGATTTGCATTTCTCTGATGGTCAGTGATACTGAGCATCTTTTCATATGCCTGTTTTCCATTTGCATGTCTTCCTTTGAGAAATGTTTATTCAAATCTTTTGCCCATTTTTATATGATTATTTATACTTTTTCATATTGAGTTGTTTGAGCTCCTTATATATTCTTGTTATTAATCCCTTGTCAGATGGATAGTTTACATGTATTTTCTCCTATTATGTGGGTTGTCTCTTCACTTTGTTGATTGTTTCCTTTACTGTGCAGAAGCTTTGTAACTTACTGTGATACCATTTAACCATCTTTGCTTTGGTTACCTGTGTTCGTGGAGTATTACTCAAAATATATTTGCCCCACCCAATGTCTTGAAGAGTCTCCTCAAGATTTTCCTTTAATAGTTTGATAGTTTGAGGTCTTAGATTTAAGATTTAAATCCATTTTGATTTGGTGTTTGTATATGGTGAGAGATAGAGGTCTAGTTTCATTCCTCTGCATATGGATATCCAGTTTTCCCACCACCATTTATTGAAGAGACTGACCTTTCCTTAATGTATGTTCTTGGCACCTCTGTTTAAAATGATTCTAATGTACACGTATGAATTTGTTTCTGACTTTTCTACTCTGCTCGATTGGTCCAGGTGTCTGTTGTTATGCTGGTACCATGCTGTTTTGGTTAATATAGCTTTGTAGTATAATTTGAAGTCAGGTAATGTGATTCTTCCAGTTCTGTTCTTTTTGCTCATGATAGCTTTGGCTATTCTGGGTCTTTTGCGTTTTTATATAAATTTGACAATTGTTATTTCCATTCCTGTGAAGAATATCATTGTTATTTTAATAGATATTCCATTGAACTTGTAGATTGTTTTGGGTATTATGGACATTTTAACAATATCAATTCTTCCAATCCATAAACATAAAATATATTTCTATTTCTTTGTGTGTCCTCTTCAATTTTTTTCACCAGTGTTTTATAGTTTTCATTGCAAAGATCTTTCACTACTTTAGTTATGTTGATTCCTAGTATTTAATTTTGTTTGTAGCTATTGTAAATGGCATTACTTTCTTATATCTTTTTCAGATTGTTCACTCTTGGCATACAGAAATGTTACTGATTTTTGTATGTTGATTTTGTATCCTGCAGCCTTACTGAATTTGTTGATAAATTCTAATAGTTTCTTGGTGGAGTCTTTAGGTTTTTACAAATAGAAAATCATATCATCTACAAATGAAGATAATTTGGCTTCTTCCTTTCCAATTTAGATATCTTTTATTTCTTTCTCTTGTTTAATTGTACTAGCTAGGAGTTCCAGTACTATGTTGAATACTAGTGTTGACAGTGGGCATCCTTATCATTTTCTAGTTCTCAGAAGAAAGGCTTTCAGATTTTCCCCATTTAGTATGATGCTAACTGTGTGTCCATCATATATGCCTTTTATTATGTTGAAGCATATTCCTTCTATACCAGTTTATTGAGGGTTTTTATTATGGAGAGATATTGAATTTTATCATATGCTTTCTAAGTATCAATTGAAATGATAATATGGTATTTGTCCTTCATTCTCTTGATATGATGTATCACACTGATTGATTTGCATATGTTGAACCATCCTTGTGTTCCTGAGATAAACCCCACTTGGTCATTCTGAATGATCTCTTTAATGTATTATGGAATTTCATTTGCTAGTATTTTGATGAGGATTTTTGCATCAATGTTCATCAGGGATATTGGCATACAGTTTCCTTTCTTTGATGTGTCTTTGTCTGGTTTTGTTATCAGGGTAATACTGGCCTCATAGAATGAGTTATGAATGATTCTCTCCTCCTCAATTTTTTGGAATAGTTTAATTAGGATTGGTATAAGTCTTTTAAATGTTTGGTAAAATTCAGCAGGGAATCTATCAGTTCCCTGGCTTCTGTTTGCTAGGAGACTTTTTGTTACAGCTTTGATGTTCCTTGTTATTGGTCTGTTCCCATTTTGGATTTCTTCATGGTTCAATCCTGGTAAGTTGCATGTGTCTAGGAATTTATTTATTTATTTTTTCTAAGTTTTCTAGTTTATTAGCATATAGTAGCTTCCAATGATCCTTTGCATTTCTGCAGTATCAGCTGTAATCTCTCCATTTTCATCGCTGATTTTATTTATTTGAGACTTCTCTCTTCTTTTCTTTTTCATTCTGGTTAAAGTTTTGTTGATTTTGCCCATTCTTTCAAAAAAACCAACTTTTCATTTTGTTTATCTTCTGTGTTCTGTGTTTTAATTTTATTTATTTCTGCTCTGATCTTTATTTATTTTATTCTACTAATAATGATTTTGGTTTGCCCTTGCATTTCTCATTCTTTAAGATACATCATTATATTGTGTATTTGAAGGTTTTCTTATTTTTTTGATGTAGGCACTTCCAGCTATAAACTTTCTTCTTAGTACTACTTTTGCTGTATCCCACAGGTTTTGGCATATTGTGTTTCCATTATCATTTGTTTCAATAAATTTTTTAATTTCCTTGTTTATTTCTTCATACACCAACCTGTCATTCTGGAGCATATTGTTTAATTTCCATGTGTTTTTATAGTTTCCAAAATTCCTCTTGTTATTGATTCCTCATTTTATTCACTTTTCTTCAGAGAAGATACTTGATATAATTTTATTTTTTAAAAAGATTTAAGACTAGTTTTGTGAAGTAACATATAGTCTGTCCTTGGGAATGATCTATGTGATGAGGAGAATAATGTGTATTCTGCAGCCAATGGATGAAATGTTCTATAAATATCTATTAGGTCCACTTGGTCTATAGTGCAGATTAAGTTCAATGTTTCTTTATTGATTTTCTATCTGGATAAGCTGTCCAATGCTGAAAGCGGGTTGTTGAATTCCACAGAAATTATTGTACTGGGGTCTATCTCTCTCTAGTTTAATAATATTTGCTTCATATCTTTATACATCTATGCACTCCAGTGTTGGGTCCATATATATTAACAATTGTTATATCCTCTTGCTGAATCGACCCCTTTATCACTATATAAACTTCCTTGTCTCTTTTTATAGTTTTTTGTCCTGAAGTCTATTTTGTCTGATATAACTATAGCTACTCCTGATTTTTTAAATTTCTATTTGCATGGAATATCTTTTGCCATTCCTTTATGTTTAATCTACATGTGTCTTTACAGGTACAGCGTTATTCTTGTAGACAATACATTGTTGAGTCTTGTTTTTTTTTTTAATTCATTCATCCACTTTATGTCTTTTGATTGGAGATTTTAGTCCATTTACGTTCAATGTAATTATTGATCAGTAAGAACTTACACTTTCTATTTTGTTATTTGTTTTCCTGTGGTTTGGGTCTTCTCTTCCTTCTTCCCTTCTTTCCTGTCTTCTTTTTAGTGAAGATGGTTTTCCCTGGTGGTATGTTTTAATTTATTGCTTTTAATTTTTTTTTTCGAGATGGAGCCTCACTCTGTTGCCCAGGCTGGAGTGCAGTGGTGCTGTCTCGGTTCACTGCAACCTCCACCTCCTGGGTTCAAGTGATTCTCCTGCCTCAGCCTCCTGAGTAGCTGGGATTGCAGGTGCCCACCATCACACCCAGGTAATTTTTTGTATTTTTAGTAGAGATGGGGTTTCACCATGTTGATCAAGCTGGTCTTGAACTCCTGACCTCGTGATCTGCCCACCTCAGCCTCCCAAAGTGCTGGGGATTATAGGTGTGAGCCACTGTGCCTGGCCCTATTGCTTTTAATTTTTAAATCTCCATTGTATGTTTTTTGATTTGAGGTTACCATGAGGCTTGCAAATAACACCTTGTAACCCATTATTTTAAACTGATAACAACTTAACACTGAATAAATAAACAAAGCAAAAACATAAAAATTCCACACCTTAACTTTGTCTCCAAGCTTTTTAACTTTTGGTTGTTTCTATTTGTTTTTATTGTACGGCTTATGCCTTAAAAAGTTGTAGTTATTATTTTGATTGTTTCCTGGTTTAGTCTTTCTACTTAATAGTAGTTTACACACCACAGATACAGTGTTATAATATTCTGTTTCTCTGTGCGCTTACAATTAACAGTTTTATAACTTCAGACAATTGCTTCTTGCTCATTATCATCCTTTTCTTTCAGACTTAAAAATGCCCTTTAGCATTTCTTGTAGGTAATATCTGTTGTTGATGATATCTCTCAGCTTTTGTTTGTCTGGGAAAGTCTTTATTTCTCTTCATTTTTGAAGGATACTTTCACTGGAAATACTATTCTAGGCTAAAAGATTTTTCCTTCAGCACTTTAAATATGTCATGCCACTTTCTCCACGGAAAGGTTTCCTGTAAGGGTTCCACTGAAAAGTCTGCTGCCAGACATATTGGCGCTCCATTGTATCTTATTTGTTCCTTTTCTCCTGCTGCTTTTAGAATCTTTTCTTTATCTTTTACCTTTGGGAGTTTGAATATTAAATGCCTTGAGGTAATCTTCTTTAGGTTAAATCTGATTGGTGTTCTATCATCTTTTTGTAGTTGCATATTGATATATTTCTCAAAGTTTGGGAATGCCTCTGATATTATCCCTTTGAATAAACTTTCTACCCCATCTCTTTCTCTACCTACTTCATAAGGTCAATAAATTTTATATTTGCCCTTTTGAGACTATTTTCCTAATCTTGTAGGTGTGCTTCATTTTTTTAATTCTTTTTTTTCTTTTATCCCTGCTGACTGTTCATTTTCAAATAGCCTGTTTCCACATTCACTAATTCTTTCTTCTGCTTGATCAATCCTGCTATTAATAGACTCTAATGCATTATTCAGTATGTCAATTGCATTTTTTCAACTCCAGAATTTCTGTTTGACTCTTTTTAATTATTTCAATCTCTTCATTACATTTATCTTATAAGATTCTGAATTCCTTCTCTGCGTTACCTGGAATTTCTTTGAGTTTCCTCAACACAGCTATTTTGAATTATCTATCTGAAAGGTCACATATCTCCATCTTTTTAGAATTGGTCCTTGGTGCCTTATTTAGTTTGTTCTGTGAGGTCATGTTTCAATGGATGGTCTTGATGCTTGTGAATATTTGTTAGTTTCTAGTCATTGAAGAGTTACATATTGATTTTACTCTTTGCAGTCTGGGCTTGTTTCTACCCATCCTTCTTGGGAAGGCTTTCCAGAAATTCAAAAGGACTTTGGTGTTATCACCTAAGCTGTAATTACTTTATGGGGAACCTCCAGCCCAGTAATGCTGTCGTTCCTGCAGACTCACTAAGGTACCGCTTTCATGCTCGGACAAAATTTGGAAGAATTATTGGGTTTAGCAGGCAGAAACTAGTGTTCTCTTCTCTCACTTTCTCCCAAACAGAGTCTCTCTGTCTGTTCTGAGCTTCCTGGAGCTGGCTGTAGAGTAACACAAGCACCATTGTGGCCATTACTACTAGGACTGTGCTGGGTCAGATCTGAGGCCATCACAGCCCTGTGTCTCATACAAGGCTTGCTATAACCACTCTTTGCCTACCACTTGTGTTCACTCAAGGCCCCGGGGCTGTACAATCAGCAGGTGGCAAAGACAGTAAGGCTTGTTTCCTTGCCTTCAGGGTGATGAGTGCCTCCAGGCCCCAGGTGTGTCAAGAGTTGCCATCCAGGGGCCAGGGACTGCAGTCAAAAACCTTAGCAGTCTACCTGGTGTTCTAGTATATTGTGGCTGAAGTGGCACTCAAACTACAAGATGCAGTCCTTCCTACTCTTTGCTACCATTTCCAAAGGTAGAGGAGCCTCACTCCATGGTTACTGCCACCACAGGCCCACAGGGAGTACTACCAGACTACCACCAACGTTCCCTTGAGGTCCAAGGCCTCTTCAGTCAGCTGTGGTGAATTCTGCCTGGCCTGGGACTCCCCTTCAGAGCACTGGGCTTCCCTTTGGTTCAGGCAAGGTCCAAAACTGCTGTCCAAAGGTTAAGTCCTGGAATCGGGCACCCCAAGAGCCCACTTGGTGCTTTACTCTCCTGTGGCTGAGCTGGTTCCTTAGGTATAAGACAAAGTCCACTTTACCTTTGCCTTTGCTTTTCTCAAGCAGAAGTCTTGCCTCATAGCCATCATATCTGGGGATGTGCAGAGTCTCATCTGAAGCCAGCAAGTCTGTGTATCTCACCCAAGGCCCTCGATGTAGTATCTGGTTATCACTGCTGATTATTCAGGGACACAGGGCTCTTCAGTTAGCAGGTAATAAAGTCTGCCAGAACTGGGTCCTTCCCTTCAAGGAAGCAGGTACCCTTCTGTCCCAGCACATATCTGGAAATGTCATCTGGGAGCTAGGGCCTGGAAAGGGGGCCTCAAGACTCTGACTAGTGTTCTGTCTTGCTGTGGCTGAGCTGCTATCCAAGATGCAGGACAACGTGTTCCCCACTCTGTCCTCTCCTCTCCTCAAGCAGATGGAAGGAGTCTCTTTTGCAGCTGCAAGCTGTGCAGCCTGGGGTTAGGGTAGAGGCGATGCCATCACTCCCTTAGCCACTTCAGTTGATGTCTCAGTAGGTTGCATGTCCCCCAGTTCTATGGCTCTGATATAGTTTAGATGTTTTCCCACCAAATCACATGTCAATATGTAATCCCCAGTGTTGGAGGGGGGCATGGAGGGAGGTGACTGGATTATAGGGGTGGTTTGTCATGAACGGTTTAGCACCATCCCCTTGTACTGTCCTCATGATAGTGAGTTCATTCTCATGAGGTGTGGTAATTTAAAACTGTGTGACACCTCTCCCCTCGCTCTCTCTTCCTCCTGCTCCGGCCATGTGAAGTGCCTGCTCCCACTTCACCTCCCGCCATATTGTATGTTTCCTGAGGCCTCCCCAGAAACTCAACAGATGCCAGCATCACGCTTTCTGCACAGCTTGTGGAACCATGAATCAATTAAACCACTTTTCTTTACAAATGATCCAGTTTCAGATATTTCTTTATAGCAATGTGAGAACAGACTAATATAGGCTCTGAGGCCAGTTCAGCACTAGGACTTGCCTAGAAGTTGCAGTCATTGTGGCTTAGACTGCCTTTCAAGTTTATTTAGGTCCCTAGAGCACTTTGGCTCACGGTGGCAGGTGTTACAGGAACTCAAGTTCCAACTGTTGGGATCAGAAATTTCCCTCTGGCTAGGGGTGGTTTAAATGCTCCCTCCACATGGAGGGTCAGCTGAGTTAAGTATGGTTTTTCATTCTGTGATAACAGGAGAGCACTGAGTTCAGTGCCTCACAGTTGCTGAATTCTCCCTCTCCCCAGGGGACAAAAACACTCTCTTCACTATGCCACTGCTGCTGGGAGGTGGAGAAGGGGTGGTGTTGGTGATTCAAGTCTTTTTTTCCTGCCTCTTTAGTGCCTCCTTCAGTGATATGAAGTTAAAACCAAGGAGCGTTAGTGGTCACCTGTATTTTGGTTCTCATAAAGGTGCTTTTTTGTGTAGATAGCTGTTAAATTGCTGTCCTTGCAGGGGGAGGACAATTGGTAGAGCCTTCTCTTCCACTATCTTGCTCCGCCTCCAGAACCTGTATTGTTAATAAGCATTTAGAATGCATAGCCTCCATCTACTACCTCAAGCAGCTAATTTTTCCAAGCACAAGCTGCTACAAACTTCTGAACTTTGTTCAGAGAAAAGCAAAGCATGTCCTGGAAAGAGAAGCAAGCTACTTCATTCACTTAAAGAACACCCACACCAGAAGAAATAACACCACAGGAATTGTGTTACAATATTTGCCCTGCATTTGTAAATGGGAAAATAGTTCATTTGAGGTTTGGAGTGTGATTTCCCCACATCCTTGTCCTTTAGACACCTTTATGTGTTGGGGTTGTGTAATATGGAGAAAAGTAAGTGATGCTTTTTTCTGATCCATGCCTATTAGTGGCCAGAAAATGGAGATAGGAAGCTCTGCTCTGTGTCTAGGGTTTTTATTTTTTTGTTGAAGTTCTCAAATTGTAGTAGTATTGTGTTAATCTGGTTTGTGACTCTTTTTTTTTTAGTGTGTGGCCCTAAAGTGACTTACTGAGAAATTGTTTAAATGTTTGTCTGGATAAACTTAAAGAAAAAGACAAGGTTTGCCTTTCCATGCTGAGGCAGCATGGCTAACCCTTCATAGATGATCGTTTCTTAAAGTGTGAGCCACTGATCACCTGGATCAGCACCTCCACTGACATATGCAGACACATATACTCCACCCTGACCTGCACAATCAGAATTTCTGAGGATGAGGCCTTGGAATCCGCATCACCTAGGTGATTTTGATGCAAAAAGAAGTTACCAACTATGTCAAGATTACTATTAAAAGGAAGCATCTGTCCAGGTATTTTACTTTCTTAAACTCTTTAAATGTGTGTTACAGGGAAATAGACCCAAAATATGTCATGGAAAATCAGCATACTTCAGCTGTGACAACTGGGAACAGAAACTCCCATGGTGCAAAGCTATGACTAGAATGCTATTAAAGCACTTTTTCTGCCTTTGCAGCAAATCTGCAATATTTCTTCATGGTCCCTTTGGAAGTGATGTGGCAGATTTAGGTGAGTTCAAACAAATATTCTGTCTTGAAACAATACCAGGTCAGTACTTTCTTTTTTACTATAAAACTTTAAATCTTCTAGCTGGCATCTTCTATTACAGGCCACCCACAAACTCCCCCAACTACTTTATGTGGAGCAGGCAGGCATAAGAAGGGGATGCAAAGAGAAAAAACGGAGACTCTGGGATAAATGTCTTTTGTGAAGGTGGGATATATTGAGAATATATTCAACTTAGAGTAGAGGTTACAAACACAGATGAAGTCAGGAAGGGAAAAGAAAACTGTACATTGAGTTGGACAAATAAAACACTCGGCTCTTTTAGTTTAATATGTTTTCTTACTTTTGATAGAGATGCAGGTATAAAATATCAGCTTCATTTTCAATATAGCATATGAATATGACAATGTAATTGTGCTAATAAATAGTAACTGACATTCATCCTCAATGTCATAAGAAGTGGTGAGGGTTGTAGTAAACTGGAGGAGCCCATGCCCCACATAAACAGTGAACCAGCAACACAAGGCATAATAATAAATGGCAACTATACTTGGCCTCAGTGCCAGGAAGACAATGAGAAATGGGAGGTGTAAACTGGAGAGATCAGGCTAAAAGGGAGTATCACTCCCCTAGCTGATCCCTTAAGAAATGAGCACCTTTTGTTTCTTGATTTTATGATTCATTCAGAAAAGTTAAAAATCTGGATATTTATGTGTGATCTCTTGATTTTTAAATGCTGGTAACTAATTCCATGTTTCAAAAAAAAGTTCAAAAAAGAAAAAATTAAACTAAACACTGTGTTTGTCAGGGCTGACTGTTTCTGACTTCTGAACTGAGGAACATTTAACCCATTTGTAGTTTTCAACCATCAAGAAAAAATAAACTAACAAAAAGAAGAGCCAGGTGATAAAACCAAGAATTTGTCTAGAAGGTGAGAAAAGAAGAGTTTCCTCAGAATCTAAGAGTAGATAGAACATGAAGGCAGAGATAAATATCAGGAGCGATAAATATCAGGAGCACTGGAGGCAGCAGAGTGGTCACAAATCATTTGTCAATCCTGGATGGTACCTCAGAGATTGTATAGTTCAGCCCTCTAATTTTACAGATGAGACACCTAAAGCACAGAGGTTAAGTGGGTTTCTCAAAGTCCAATAGCCAGTTAAGGCCTTCATCTCATGATGCTCAGTCATTCCACTAGACAAAGCCTTCTGTAGGGGTCAGTTCAGTGAACTCACTAATGAAGCATCTGTGAAAAAAGAGATGACCAATATCTTCCAGCAATTCAATTGACATGCCTTTGATTATTTTTCTCCTTGTAGCTGGCTGTGAAACACCTGATTGTGGGTGAAATTTGTGGTTCCTACGCACAACAAACAGCTTTGTGGATTATAGTCTGCTTACTAAAGCCAATTTGGTGGGGCAAGTAAATGAAAAAGAAAGAAGGGCAAAACTGTGAGCATTTTCTTTTGGTAGGGAAAGGGGCAATGGTTGCAAAGGTTGGGGGGGATGCATTTATTCCAACCACATGTACATAAAACCAAGAAGCTGCGTTGTTTCCATTTCACTACTTCAGAAGCCTAAGAATGAATTCTGAGTTTAACAGGGCAAAGTGTGATTTCAGAAGCCTTAAAATACTATTCATACCGCATACTAAGTTACTCAAAACAAATTCAAGACGTTCGCTTCTGTGAAATCCTTTCACAGTTCCCTGCTTCCTTTCCTTTATTTAGCACACTTTCATTTCCAAGAAAGTCGGCTGACAATTTCTTTTTCTCCGCCCTTCCTTAAAGCTGTCTGGTTCTTCAGATTTTGGCCAGTACCTGATTGCTCATCCTAGAGGTACCATGACATAGTTGTGTCATCTTTCGCTTTCTCTCTTCCTTTTCTATAGATGGATGTTTATTCCTAAGTCATCAAGGTCTAGAGCTCTGAGCCTTTCTCTCCTTCTTTATCACAATGATTCACTTACATATTTCCTAGGAAGGAGCTGCTAAATTCACTAAGGAATGAGTGAAGTGATGCAAGCACAGCTCCTGCCATCAAGACAGGTCTGTATTCCAAATTCCCAGCTCAGACTCACTAATCAAGGATTTGCTTCTGAAAACTTAGGAATGAGCAGTGGTTAGAAAGCACAAGTGAATTTCAGCATAACATGGATAAACATGGTCTCAAACTGTCTTAGAAAACAGCGTTTTGACATACACACACACACACACACACACACACACAAAATAATTCAGCAAAGAAATGAGCTAAACCTCAGTTGAATGGCTTTTCACTAGTCAATGAGGATTTATTGATAAACACCATGTGCTTGCAAGATACCGAGAGAAGGAAAAGGTGTGATTTGCATCTCCAAGAACCTTAAATTGTATACGAGAAGCCAAAAACTTACCAGGAATGAAATAATCAGATAGATACTTAGCAGTTAGAATATGAGGTATCCTGAGGAAGTACAATAAGAACTTATAAAATAAAGACATCCGCATATTCTGAAGCATTAAGCAAAAGCTTCATGGAAGAAGAGAGGCTTGAGTTGGTTCTTGAGAGATAGATAGGACTTGGATGGATGGAGAAGAAGGTACACTAAGCTAGAAGAACAGCAGGTATGGGGACAGAAATAGTAGGATGGACAATAGGGAAAAACCAGTCCAGAATAAGGCTGAATATTCATGTAGGTGAGTAGTGGGATAGAAAATTGTATAGAAACATGGAATAAGTGTCCTAAAAGTAAGGCAGAAGGGTTGATGTTTAATGTGTCTGGCAACAGAGAGCTATTAAAATTTCTTGCACAGGGATCTGAGTTGATTAAAGTATTTAAGGAAGAATATCTGGCAGTAACATCCAACAGAGTGGGAAGAAAGAAATGAAGTTTGTTAGGCTACAGCATTAATGCAAATTTGAGGTGAAGGCAGCTAGTTTTCAGAGACAGGAAGTGGGTAAGGTAATGAAAATTTAACAGTTTTAATCAGAGTTACTTAGAATTAAAGGGTGTTAATGTAAAAAAAAAAGATTAGAATTTTCCTTTTTTTTCTTCAGAATTTTTTTTTCTTTTTATTAGAATTTTTCTAAAGAGTGTAACCACTTTATAGGTTAAATTGAAGCCAAGAACGTATAAGTTATTTCTCTCTAAGGTTACCTAACTAAGTAGTTAGTGGCACAGCATGGACTAGAATCCAGGCATTTTGACACCTTAAAAAGTGCACTTTGCCGGAGCTTGCAGCGAGCCGAGATCGCGCCACTGCATTCCAGCCTGGGGGACAGAGCAAGACTCCGTCTCAAAAAAAAAAAAAAAAAAAAAAAAAAAGTGCACTTTGCAATATACCAAGCTGTTGAATTGAAATGAGAGCAAGATGTTCAAATGGAAATCCTTTCAGGCAGCAGTAGATAGGATATAGATATACAGATGGGATGGTACCTGGACCCACAGTGGTGGATGAGCCTTAAGAGGGGAAAATGTAGAGATAAGAATAGAGACATATAGATTATGGGGTGAGTGGAAGAAGGGTAATTACAAAAAACAAGGGGATAATCAAGAGGAAATCATGTCACAGGAACTACAGAAAGGAGATTTTCAAAAGTAAAGGATAGAAAACTTCTACTTTGGGCTAAGATGGAATAATTAAGACCAGACTTGCCCTCTGGACTGAAACAATGAAAACAATGAACAAAACATATGAAATAACAGTTACCAAGATATTTGACGTCAGACAATGAAATGCAATGATCCCTGAGAGATGGACGAAAAACAAGGGGAGCCCTATTATTGGCTCATCTTTCTGCCTTGAGGGTGTTTCCAAGCCCCAGTAAAAGGAGTGGGAACCTGAGTCAATTTTGATCATCTCCGTGAGTTGAAGAGACAGAGCTGAGAGTCTAGGGAGACCAAGGCAGCTTGAGTTTGCAGAAGAGAGTACCAAAGAAGGGAGAGCTTCACAAAAGGAGAACTATAGAGATTTGCAGAGTGTCCCTTCAGGTATTCAACTGAGTACTTACCTTAGTAATGGAAATAATTAGCCCTAGACTAAGCACTGCTGCAATATTCCACCTATTAAATCTTTAAAGCAAGCCCAGAAAGATTATTCTGTTTTAAAGTACATGTCCAAGAACAAAGCTCAAGACTATCAAAATAGAGAAATATCCAGCATCCAGTAAAATAAAATTCACAATGTCTGTCTTCCAAACAAAAATTACTAGGCAGACAAAAAAGGAGGTAAATATACATATTGAGGGAAGAAGACAGTTAATCAAAACTGACACAGAAATGACACAGATGGCAGAATTAGTAGACAGTGACATTTAAAGTTAACTGTATTCCATATGTTCAAGAAACTAGAAGAAGGATTGGACATGCTAAAAAAGATTTGAAAAATAAAAAATAACACAATGAAGTTCTAGATATGTAAACTTAATTAATGTCAGAGCAGATATTACAGAAGAAAAGATTGGTGAACTTGAATAAATAGCAATAAAAATGATCCAAAATGAAACATAATAGAGATAATATTGGGGAAAATAGAGCATCAGACAGAGCTGTGAAATCACCTCAAATAATTGCTGTAAGTATAATTGGGGGTCTCTGAAGTAGAGGAGAAAGCAGAGGGATAGAAAATATATTTGAAGAAATAATTTCCAAAATTTTTCTATGTTTGATAAAAACTATAAATCAGTAGATATAAGAAGCTCAAAAACCCTAAGAACAATAAATATTAAGAAAATTATAGCAAAGCAAAAGAGAAAATCTCACAAGCAGGGAAAAAGGACACATTAATTACAGAGGAATGAAGATATTATAAAAATGACAGCAGATATCTCTTCAAAACCAGAAGAACACAGTAGAGTAGTAGCTTTTTAATATTAGAAAATGAAGAACGAAATAACCTGCCAAACTACAATACTTTACCCAGAGAAAATATCTTCCAAAAACAAAAAAGATATCAAGGCTTTTTGAGCTATATAAAAGCTGAAATAATTCCTCTCCAACAGACCCATTCTATAAGAAATGTAAAAGGAAGTCTTTTGTAGAGAAGAAAAATGATACTACATGGAAATCTAGATTCATCAAAATGAATGAAGAGCCCCAAGAATATCAACAACATGGGTAAATATACAGACTTTTCTTATCGCCTAAGTCACTTTTAAAGATAATCAACTGGTGAGCTCTCACAGACATACAACATTAAGCAAAAGAAATCAGACACAAAATACAACATACTGTATAGTCTCAGTATTTAAAGTTCAAAAAGAGGCAAAACTAACCTATGGTGTTAGAAGTCAGGATAGTGAGAGAGTAGTAGCTGGTAGGGGGGACAAGGGGCCCTCTTAGGGTTCTAATAATATTCTATTTCTTGATGTGGGTGGAGATTACATGAGTGTGTTCACTATGTGGATATGTATTTTGTTAGAGATAATGTGTGCACCTTCCTGTATATATGTTATTCTTCAATAAACCATTTAAACCATTAAAAAAAAAAAGATAACTGTTTGAAGAAAAAAAATTGGAAACTAGATAACAACATTCTTTAAAAAACACGGGTCAAGGAAGAAACCAAATGGGAAATTATTTTGAGCTGCATCAAAATCAAGACACAATATATCAGAATTCAAGGGAGGCAGCTAAAGCAGTAATTAGAGGGAAATTTACAGCATTATGATTTCTTTTACATTAGAAAAGAAATAAATCAACAACTTCAGAGTCCACCTTAAAAAACTAGAAAAAAAGAGCAAACACACACCAAAATACAAAGAAAAGCTATAATAGAGGCCAGAGCTGAAATCTATAAAATAGAAAAACAATAGAAAAAATCAGTGAAATCAAAAGCAGACTCACTGAGAATATCAATAAAATAGGTAAACCTTTAGCCAGATTCTTCAGCAAATAAAAAAGAGGGTTGAAGGCAGAAAGAGAGCAAAGACTTACACAATCAATATCAGAAATAAGAGTGGCAACATTACTAAATATTCTATAGTTATAAAAATGAGGAACTATAATGAACATTTTTATGTTGCTAAATCCAACAACCTAAATGAAATGAATGAATTCCTTGAAAGACACAAACTATCAAGGTTCAACCAAGAAGATATAGAAAATCTCAATAGCCTGTCATTATTTAAAGGAATTAACTTCACACTTTGAAACCTTACCACAAAGACATCTTTTGGTCCAGATAGCTTTATTGGGAAATTCTATGAAATATTTAAAAAAGAAATAATAACAATTCTACAACTCATCCCGAAAACTGAAGAGGTAAGACGTGTTCTCTGATTAGTCTATGAGGCTAGCATTACTCTGATATCAAAAACAAAGGCTTCACAAGAAAAGAAAACTACTATTCAATATCTTTCATGAAGATAGAAACAAGAAAAGTTAACAACATTTTAGAAAATCTGATCCAACAGGCCAGGTGCGGTGGCTCATACCTGTAATCCCAGCACTTTGGGAGGCCAAGGCGGGCTGATCACGAGGTCAGGAAATCGAGACCATCCTGGCTAACATGGTGAAAACCCGTCTCTACTAAAAATACAAAAAATTAGCCAGGTGTGGTGGCGGGCGCCTGTGGTCCCAGCTACTTGGGAGGCTGAGGCAGGAGAATGGCGTGAACCAGGAAAGTGGAGCTTGCAGTGAGCCGAGATAGCGCCACTGCACTCCAGCCTGGGCAACAGAGGGAGACTCCGTCTCAAAAAAAAAAAAAAGAAAGAAAGAAAATCTGATCCAACAATATACAAAAGGGACAATGTGACCAAGTGGAGTTTGTCTCCGGAATAACAGTTTAGTATAACAAACATTTAGAAAGCAAAAAATGTATTACAATTCACCATCTTCTCAGATCGCAAAAGCAAAACCACATGACCATCTCAATAGATACAGAAGAATTTGACAAAAGCCAGCACCGGTTCCTGATAAAAGCTCTATGCAAACTAGTAATAGAAGGAAATTTCCTCAGCATGATAAAGAGCACCTACAAAAAACCTGAAGCTAACATCATACTTTGGTGAAAGAGTGAATGATTTCTCCCTAATATTACCCTAAGAATGTAAGAACATCTACTCTCAACACTCTTAATCAGCATTATATAGGAAGATCTAGCAATTTGATAAGGCAAGAAAAGGGATAAAAGGCAACTGAATAGAAAAAGAAGTAAATCTGTTCCTATCACCAGACAATATGATTGCTCAGGTAAAAAATCCCAAGGAATCTTTAAAAAGCTACTTGAAATAAGTGAATTTAGCAGTGTTAAAGTGTATAAGGTCAATTTACAGAAATCTAGTGTATTTCTATATATAAGCAACATACAATTGTAAGCAAAATTTTAAATTCAGTTCCATGTACAATATGACTAAAGGTATAAAATTCTTAAGTATAAACTTTCTAAAACATGTATAAGATCTATAGGCTGGAAAGTGTAAGACACTGATGAAAGAAGTCAATGAAAACAAATAAATGGAAATATATATTATGTTCATGAATTGGAAAGCTCAACACTTAAGATGTCTGTTTTCTTCTCACTGATCTATAAATTCAACTCAATGTAACAGAAATCTCAGCAGAAATTTTTGTGGAAATTGGTAATCTGATTTTAAAATGTATATGGAAGAATTTAAAATGTGATCAAGAAGAATCATACAGAATTCCAAATAAATTACAGTTGGCCCTCCATATCACAGGATCTGCATCAATTAATTCAACTAACCGTGGATGAAAAAAAGCCTAGAACAATAATAATATAAAAATAAAGAACAAAGAAAAACAATATAATAGAACAACTATTTACACAGCATTTACTCTGTATTAGGTATTTTAAGTAAGCTAGAGATGATTTAAAGTATACAGGAAAATGTATATAGGTTATATGAAAATACTACACCAGTTATATAAGATAATTGAGCATCCAAATTTTGGTATAATGGGGATACTGGAAACAATCTCCAATAGATACCAAGAAACGACTGTGTGTAGACGCTCCACACCTTAAGTAGGTGCTGTGCATAGTGCCATCTTTCCAAAGACAATAGTATGAAAAATGGGAGTAGAGGTGGTGGAATAACTTTACATGGAGAAATCTGTTTTGTCTAGCTGATTGTAAGTCATCGTAAACTCATGCAATTTACCTCTGTGATATTCCTCCCCGAATTCCAGAACCCAGTCTATAAGAAAAACATCAGACAAATTCCCAAGAAGGGGCATGCTACAATAAACCTGACCAGTATTCCTCAACACTGTCAAGGTCATCGAAAACCAGAAGTCTGAGAACCTACCACAGCCAAGAGGAGGCTAAGAATACCTGATAATGAAAAGTAATGTAGTATACTGGTTAGGATCTGAAGTAGAAATAGAACAATAGACAAAAACGAAGGCAATCTGAAAAAAATGTATGAACTTTAATTAATAATAATGCATCAATATTGTTTCATTAGTTGTACCAAATGTCTCATACTAACATAAGATATTAATAATAGGAGAAATTATGGGTGGGGGGGATATAATATGAGAACCCTGTACTTTCTGCTTAATTTTTCCGTATGTCTAAAACTAGTCTAGGAAGGTCAGAACAAGGTGGCCAAAGAAAAAGCTCCACTGATTATCACCACCCAACAACAAGAACACCAAATTTAACAACTATCTACACACAAAAAGCACCTTTATAATAACGAAAAATCAGGTGAGCACTCACAGTACCTGATTTTGACTTCATATTGCAAAAAGAGGCACTGATGAGGGTAGGAAAGACAGTCTTGAATAACTGATGCCACTTTTCCACTATGCCTTGGTAGTGGGTAGTGGCCACATGATGAATAGAGAGAATCTGTGCATTTGGGAGAGGGACAGCACAGCAATTGAGACATTGCATTGAACTCACAGCAGAAAGTAAAACCGTGCTGAAATTTGCTGACATGCACCCATGGACGGAGTTCTCAAACCAACCCTAGCTAAAAGAGAATTGCCCATTCCAGCAATCAGAATTGGAACTCTGGCAAGCCTTATGTGTCAAATAAAAATTTGTTTAATTATATGATTTTCCAGATTGCTATTTGATAATATAGAGTCAAATAGCAGATAGGATCTTGGAGTTTAAAAGAATCAAATTTCTAAATTCTTACCATAACAATCTGGAAAATCATATAATTAAACAAATTTTTATTTGACACATAAGAATATCCCTCACCAATCTCAACCTCAATTAACAATGGGTACATGACACAATAGTGCCATGTTCGACTTTTGTATTGGGTTATAAGTCCCAGGACATGCTAGTGAAATGGTGTCCCAAAGCAATCCTTGAGGCTCAGCCAAGAGGCTCAATCTAATTACTGAGAGGATAATTCTGCTCTCTAAAGTTGCTTCTCTGAAGCTGTTTATGTGCCACTTTGACACAGGTTTCTTGTGTTAAAGAGTCATGCATGACAGGATGAGGCAGAGGTGGAAACTTATTGAAAGATAGGCAAGTCTACTAAAATCATTTTTTCAGGACTCTTCTAACTAAGATAACCATGTATTTAAATTAATATAGTGGCCTGTCAGCTTTCTATTTCAGGGTGAGAATAAATTTTATTTATTAAGTAATATAAAGAGTTCTTTAATATTAAATAATTTCTATTTTTGTTGATTTTAGGAATTATGTTAGTTTTAAATTTTTTAAGTAAATTTTATTTTATATATTTGAGGTTTACAACATGATGTTATAGGATACATATAGATAGTAAAATATAGTAAAATAGATTAATATGAAGCACATTGATACATCTATTCTCTCCTATAGTTACTTTTTTGTGACAAGTGCAGCAAATTTTATCAGGGATTTTTGTTAAATAAGTATATTTTAGCTGATTTTCAATTTTTTAAACACTTTTTCATAGCATGCTAACGTTTTAAAGGTTTCTGTATTTGAGGAATGAAATTTCTTTTGTCACTAGATTTTTTTTTTCTGTTTGGCTAACATGAATAATAGCTTTCAACTAGTGTGTCATGAAGTCTTCAGCGTATACTGACTCCATCATTAATTGGTTGGTTCTAATGGTAGATTTACAATAGATAACATCTCTTTCTGAAAATAAGTAGCTGAGACAAAAGTCAAAACATTTCTAATATTTGGGGAGTTTTGTTGCTGAACTTAAAAAGTCAAGAAATCAAAAAATTCAGTTAACAAAACACCCACATGCTGATAAACTAAAGTATTAAGGTAGCAATAGTGGAAATTTTAAATCTCCTTGTAAATCATTAGTACATAAAATTTAATATTAACCATAAAAAGAATTTACCATACTTTCAAATTATTTTATCCTGAGATAAAGTGGGTAATGGGGAAATCTTATTTATTAAAAAATAGATTTAAATGTTTCAATATCTTCACTTCTTATAAAAGTGTGTGCAAATGAAAGAAAAAAATTATCTCCTGCAAAATATCATCTTTAAATTTGAACTTTATTCAAGGTACCCTCTTGTTATTCCATAGCTAATTGGCTTGCATGAAACTGATGCACAAATGAAAGTAAGAGAGCTACAACTAATTTGATAATTTATAGTCTGGAGTGTTAGGCTCAGTATGAAAATTAAAATTACTTTAAAGATAATTATTTTATATCTCATCTTTTAAATAATCAAATCAATAGTCTTACAAATCATACCAGTATAAAAATTCTATTTCATAAAAAACATACAGTCATAGGAGGCAAAAGAAAAAAGAATAAAAATCAAAAAAGAACAATTAAAGAAAGATGGCTGACCATAAGAGAAGCAACTAGTGTGTGCATCTGTCATGGAAAGGAATGGAAGGAATGAGTAAATACAGCACCTTCAGCTGAAACATTCAGGTACATGTATTATTGGTACTAATCAAGGAAACAACCCAACCCACGGAGAATGGAGAAAAGCAAGGCAAGAAGGCAAGAAGACAACCCACCCAGAGTGACATGGAGCCAGGGAACCTCCCCAACCCAGAGAACCTCCCCCATCCAGGGAACCAGTGAGTGAATGTGAGACCCTGGGAACCCACACTTCACCCATCGATCTTTGCAACTCTCAGGTCAGGAGATTCCCCCTTGTGAGCCCACTCCTCCAGGGCCTTCGATCTCACATAAGAGCTACATGGAGTCTTGACAGAGCAGCTGCTCTAGCACACGCAGAGAGACCCAAAAGCCTTGGATACACAGGCTTTCCAGGCTTCCCAGCAAAAGTAGCTGCAACTCTAACAAACTGAGTGGTTAAGCCCCCATACATACTTGTAGGAAAGGAGCTGAATCCAGTGGGCTGAGCAGCAACAGTCTGTAGACTCAGCTTCCGTGACACCCCACAGGGTAAGACCCACTGGTTTGGAATTCCAGCCAGCCACAGGCAGCAGCATTGCACCTCCCTGAGACGGAGCTCCCACAGGGAGGGAGTTTGCCGCCATCATTGCTGTTTGGCTGACTTAACCACTCCAGCTTTAAGGCTTTGGGGAGTCCAAACCAACCAGGGCTGAAGTGATTCCCCAGCACAGCACATTTGCTCTATGAAAACAAGGTCAGACTGCTTTTTAAAGTGGGTCTCCAATCTTGTTCCTACTCACTGGGAAGGACCTCCCAACTGGGATCTCCAGCCACCCCTATTGATGTTCTCCAGCTGACAAAGATTTGAAACCTCCTGGGGATAAAGATCCCAGAAGGATGGGTGGGCTGTCATCTTTGCGATTTCGGTGACTTAGCCATTCCAGCTTCTGGGCTTTGAAGAGCACCAGCTGACTGGGGGCAGAAGCGGTACCCCAGCACAACACAGCTGCTCTATGAACAATGGTCAGACTGTCCCAGCTACTCAGGAGGCTGAGGCAGGAGAATCGTGTGAACCTGGGAGGTGGAGGTTGCAGTGAGCCAAGATCGCGCCACTGCACTCCAGCCTCGTAATATAGCGAGACTGTCAAAAAAAAAAAAAAAAAAAAAAAAAAGAAAAGAAAAGAAAAAAAGAAAGAAAAAGAAAAGAAAAAAGAAAAATGGTCAGACTGCTTTTATAAGTGGGTCCCCAATCCCATTCCTCTTCACTGTGTGGGACTTCCCAACTGATGTCTCCAGCCACCCCTGCCAGTGCTCTCTGGCCAACAGAGACTTCAAACCTCCTTGGGACAGAGCTCCCAGAAGAAGGGGCAGGCCATCATCTTTGCTGTTTGGGTGACCTAGCTCTTCCAGCCCTTGGGCTTTGGAGAGTCCAAGGTAATTGGGGGCCGAAGCAGTCCCCCAGCACAGCACAGCTGCTCTATGAAAATGTGGCCAGATTGCTTTTTAAAGAGAGTATTCAATCCCATTCCTCCTCTCTGGGTGAGACTTCCTAAGTGGGGTCTCCAGCTATCCCCACCGGTGTTCTCCAGCTGACAAAGGTTTCCAACTTCTCTGAGATGGGAGGGGTGAGCCACCATCTTTGCTGTTTGGGCAACTCAGCTGCTCAGGCCTTAGGGCTTTGAAGTGTTCGAGGTGACCAGGGGCTAAAGGACTACAGGATTGCTGCTCCATGAAAATGTGGCCAAACTTGTTTTTAAAGCAGATCCCTGATCCCATTCCTCCTCACTGTTGATACCTTCTGACTGGGGTCTCCAGCCACCTCCTACAAGTATGTTCTGAATGGCAACAGGTCCGTACCTCCCTGGGATGGAGTTCCCAGAGGGAGGAAAAGGCCACCATCTTTGCTGTTTTGCAGCCTTCACTATTGATACGCCCAGTTACTAAAAAATCCGAGGTGACTAGGGAAAAGAGTAGGCCCCCAGCATACCACAGCAGCCCTATGGACAAGTGCCCGGACTGTTATGTAGGTGCCCATTCCCATATCTCCTCACCATGCAGGTTCTCCAGGCCTGGGCCTCCAGCCACCATCCACCAGAGCTATGGGGCCAGTAGCAGATCTGTAACTCCCTGGACAGAGCCCCCAGGGGCAACTGAAAATCTCTCTGCCACTGCCTCTGCTGTGGAACTGCCCTTGCTACCCTCAGACTAATGAAGGAGAAAAGACCCTAAGTTCCTTATCCATACCTCTAACAAGCTACTGTCAACCCAAGGAGAGGAGACCATTCCATCTTCCAGAGGTCCAACCCGCCCACACCCTGCTCATCACCAGACAGGGAACTCCTGGCTTGAGCCCCAAACACAGACCCTCCATCCTGGGCTGATTGGACTGAACAATTGCTAACATGCATCTCTCTGGGGATGGAGCCCCCAGGAGACAACAAAAGACCCTTGGTCACAACCACTACTAATGTCCCTTTCTCTTCTGTCTCCAACTTTTGGAAGGAACATAAACACTGAGATTGCACCTAGAGCTGCAGTGGGCAGCCCAGGAGTGCCAAGCCACAATCTATAGCCAGCATTCAACGAGGAGAGGAACTTACACTTTTGGAGCATTGAGAGGGAACACAGCTGCAACTGTGAGGAAACAGAGGAGCCACACAATCAAGCAAGAGTCTACCAACTGATCAAAACACCTAAGTGCCACCTACTAGATCACACCCCAAAGCTTCAACACCAAAAATAACCTCACTAACACACTCAACTCTGAAACCAAAGACAAGAAGTCAGCTACAAATAAAGATCCTACACAAAGCCTTGGCCCTGTGAAAACATTCATAAAAAAAGACTATTGACTGTACTCAATCTCCAGTGCAGTTAAAGGAGCACCCACACACAGAGATGAGAAAGAAACAATTCAAGAACTCCAGTAACTCAAATGGCCAGAATGTTGTATGTCCTCCAAACGACCACATCAGTTCTCCACCAAGTTCTTAAGCAGGCTGAGCTGGCTGGAATGACAGAAATAGAATTCAGAATAAATACAGGAATGAAGATCATCGAGATTCAGTAGAATGGCAACACCCAATCCAAGGAAACTAAGAATCACAATAAAACAATACAGGAGCTGAAGGACAAAACAGCCAATGTGAAAAAGAACCCAACGAATCTGAGACATCTGAAAAACACAATACAAGAATTTCACAAGGCAATCAAGCATTAATAGCAGAATAAACCAAGCTGAGGAAAGAATCTCAGAAATTAAAGACTGGCTTTCTGAAATAAGACAGTCAGACAAAAATAAAAAAGAATAAAAAGAAATGAACAAAAACTCTGAGAAGTATAGGATTATGTAAAAAGGCCAAATATACAAATCAATGGCATCCTTAAAAGGGAGAGGGAGAAAGCAAACAACCTGGAAAACATATTTCAGGATATTGTCCATGAAAACTTCCTCAACCTTGCTAGAGCAGCCACAGTCAAATTCAGAAAATACAGAGAACTCCTGTAAGATTCTACATAAGAAGATTATCCTCTAAACACATAATCAGCAGATTTTCCAACGTCAAAATGAAAGAAAAAATGTTAAAGTCAGCCAGAGAGAAAGGACAGGTCACTGACAAAGGGAACCCCATCAGGTTACCAAAGGGAACCCCATCAGGCTACCTGCAGACTTCTCAACTGAAACCCTACAAGTGAGAAGAGATTGGGGGCATATATTCAACATTCTTTAAAAAAATCTTCAACTGAAAATTTCATATCCAGCCAAACTAAGATTTCTAAATGAAGGAGAAATAAGATTCCTTTCAGACAAGCAAATGTTGCAGGAGTTTGTTACCACCAGACATGCCTTATAAGATATATTTTTTTCTTTTTTTTGAAACAGAGTCTCATTGTGTCACCCAGGCTGTACTGCAGTGGCATGATCTGGGCTCATTACAAAATCCGTCTCTTGGGTTCAAGCGAGTCTCGTGCCTTAGCCTCCTGAGTAGCTGGGACTACAGGAGTGCACCACCATGCCCATCTAATTTTTTATTTTTAGTAGAGATGGGTTTTCACCATGTTGGCCAGGCTGCTCTCAAACTCCTGGCCTCAAGAGATCCACTTCCCTCAGCCTCCCAAATTGCTGGAGTTGCAAACGTGAGCCATGGCACCTGGCCACGATCCTAAATATATATAAATACCCAACAGAGGGGCACCCAGGTTCATAAAGCAAATCCTTAGAAACCTACAAAGAGCCACAGACTCCCACACAATAATAGTGGGAGAGTTCAATACTTCACTGACAATATTAGACAGATCATTGAGGCAGAAAATTAACAAAGATATTCAGCACCTGAACTCAACTTTGGACAAAATGGATCTGATGGACCTCTAAAGAACTCTCCACCTCAAAACAACAGATTATACATTCTTCTCATCACCATATGGCACAAACTCTAAAATCAACTACATAATTGGACATAAAAGAATCCTGAGCAAATGAAACACAAATGAAATCATACCAAAAACATTCTCAGACCACAGGGCAATAAAAATAAAAGTCAAAACTATGAAAATTACTCAAAACCATGCAATTACATGGAAATCAAACAACATGCTCCTGAATGACTTTTAGGTAAATAATGAAATTAAGGCAGAAATCAAGGAGTTATTTGAAACTAATAATAAGAACAAAAATACAATATACCAGAATCTCTGGGACACAGCTAAGGCAATGTTAAGGGGGAAATTCATAGAACTAAATGCCCACATCAAAAAGTTAGAAAGATCTCAAATTAAAAACCTAACATCACAACTAAAAAATTAGATAAGCAAGAACAAAGCTAGCAGAAGACAAGAAATAACAAATATCAGACCTGAACTGGAGAAAACTGAGACACGAAAAACCATTCAAAATATCAACAAATCCAGGAGTTTTTTTTTTAATTAACATGATAGATAGAACACTCGCTAGAATAATTAAGAAAAAAAGAGAGAAGATCTAAGTAAATACAATTAGAAATGATGAAGGAAATGTTACCACTGACCCCACAGAAATAAACTACACACACAAACTAGAAAACCTAGAAAAGATGGATAAATTCCTGGACACATACACCCTCCCAAGACTGAAGCAGGAAGAAACTGATTCCCTGAGCAGACTAATAACAAGCACTGAAATTTAATCAGTAATAAATAATTTACCAACCAAAAAAAAAAAAAGCCCAGGACCTGAATGGATCCACAGCCAAATTCTACCATATGTACAAAAAAAGAGAGCTGGTACCATTCCTACTAAAACTATTTCAAAAAATTGAGGAGAAGGGACTCCTCCCCAACTCATTCTACAATGCCAGTATCATCCTGGTGCCAAAATCAGGCAGAGACACAACAAAGAAAGAAAACAGCAGGCCAATATCCTTGATGAACATCGATGCAAAAATCCTCAACAAAATACTAGCAGACTGAATTTAACAGCACATCGAAAAGCTATTCCACCACAACCAAGTAGGCTTCATCCCTGGGATGTGAGGTTGGTTCAACCTACATAACCCAACAAATGTGATTCATCATATAAAGCGAATTAAAGGCAAAAACCACAGGATTATCTCAATAGATGCAGAAAAGACTTTCGGTAGAATTCAATGACACTTCATGTTAAAATCTCTCAATAAACTAGGTATCAAAGTAACATACCTCAAAATAAGAAGAGCCATCTATGGCAAACCCACAACCAACATCATACTGAATGGGTAAAAACTGGAAGCATTTCCCTTGAAAACTGGCACAAGATGAGGATGCCCTCTCTCACCACTCCAATTCAACATAGAACTGAACATCTTAGCTAGAGCAATCAGGCAAGAGAAAACAATAGAGGGCATTCAAATACAAAGAGAAGTCAAACTATCCCTGTTTGTAGATGACATGATTCTATATCTAGAAAAACGCATAATCTCAGCCCCAAATCTTCTACAGATGATAAACAATTTCAGCAAAGTCTCAGGATACAATATCAATGTACAAAAATTACTAGCATTCCTATACACCAACAGCAGCCAAGTTAAAAGCCAAATCTGGAAGGCAATCCTGTTCATAATTGCCACAAAAATAAAATATGTAGGAATATAGCTAACCAGAGAGGTGAAAGATTCCTACAATGAAAACCACAACATTACTCAAAGAAATCAGAAATAACAGAAACAAATGGAAAACATTCCATGCTCATGAATAGGAAGAATCAATATTATTAAAATGGCCATAATGCCCCAAACAATATATAAATTCCATGCTCTTCTATCAAATTACTAATGACATTCTTCATAGAACTAAAAGAAACCTATTTTATAATTCATAAAGAACCATAAAAGAGCTCAGATAGACAAGGCAATCATAAACAAAAAGAGTAAAGCTGGAGGCATCATGTTACCCAACTTCAAACTATACTATGGGGATACACTAACCAAAACAGCATGGTACTGGTACGGAACCAGACACGTAGACCAATGGAAGAGAATAGACAGCCCAGGAAGAAGGCTGCA
Source organism: Pongo pygmaeus (assembly GCF_028885625.2). Lineage (NCBI taxonomy): Eukaryota > Metazoa > Chordata > Mammalia > Primates > Hominidae > Pongo > Pongo pygmaeus. The sequence continues at coordinate 116,636,080 of NC_072396.2, read as the reverse complement.
CAACTACAACCATCTGATATTCAACATAGCTGACAAAAACAAAAACAAGCAATGGGGAAAAGACTCCTTATTCAATAAATGGTGCTGAGATAACTGGCTAGTCATATGCAAAAGAGTGAAGCTGGACCCCTTCATCCCATTCAGATTCTTTTGTCCCACCGGGTGATCCCGTGATCTGGTGCTCTCTCCCTTTCCCTAGGAATGGGTCTTCCTGAGAGCCAGACTGCAGTGATTTTTATTGCCCTTCTGGGTCTGGCCATCTACCAGGGCTACTGGGCTCCAGGATGGTGCTGAGAAATGTCTGCAAAAAGTCCTGTGATGTGATCTGTCTTTAGGTCTCCCAGCCATGGATACTAGCAGTGAAAAAAAAAAAAAAAAAAAAGATAAATAGGTGGGACTTAATTAAAGAGCTTCTACACAGTAAAAAGAACAGTCAGCAGAGTAAACAGACAACCCACAGAGTGGGAGAAAATTTCACAATCTATACATCCAACAAAGCACTAATATCCAGAATCTACAATGAACTCAAACAAATCAGAAAAAAAAAATCAAAAAGTGGGCTAAGGACATGAATAGACAATTTTCAAGAGAAGATATATAAATGGCCAACAAACGTATGAAAAAAATGCTCAACATCACTAATGATCAGGGAACTGCAAATCAAAACCACAATGCGATACCACCTTACTCCTTCAAGAATGGCCATAATCAAAAAAATAAAAAAAAAAATAGATGTTGGCATGAATGTGGTGAAAAGGGAACACTTATACACTGCTGGTGGGAATGTAAACTAGTACAACCACTTTGGAATCGGTGTGGAGATTCCATAAAGAGCTAAAGGTAGAACTACCATTTGATCCAGAAATCCCACTACTGTGTATCTACCCATAGGAAAATAAGTCATTATTTGAAGAAGATACTTGCACATGCATGTTTACAGCAGCACAATAATTCCCAATTGAAAAAATATGAAAGCAGCCCAAAAGCCCATCATTCAATGAGTGGATAAAGAAATTGTGGCATACATATATGATGGAATACTACTCAGCCATAAAAAGGAACGAATTAATGGCATTCGCAGCAACCTGAATGGAAATGGAAAACTATTATTCTAAGTGAAGTAACTCAGGAATGGAACAGCAAACATCGTATGTTCTCACTCATAAGTGGAAGATAAGCTATGAGGATACAAAAATATAAGAATGGTACAATGGACTTTGGGGACTCGGGGGAAAGGGTGGGAGGGGGGTGAGGGATAAAAGACTACAAATTGGGTTCAGTGAATACTGCTTGGGTGATGGGTGCACCAAAATCTCAGAAATCATCACTAACAAACTTACACATGTAACCAAATACTACCTGTTCCCGAAAAACCTATGGGAAAAAAAGTTAAAAAGGAAGAATAAATAAGACCTAGTGTTTGCTAGCACAAAAGGGTGACTTTGGTCCAAAATAATTTAACTGTAAATTTTGCAATAACTAAAAGAGTATAATTGAATTGTTTGTAACACAAAGGATAAATGCTTGAGGTAATGGACATGCCATTTACCCTGATATGATTATTATGCATTGCATGCATGAATAAAAATATCTCATGTATACCATACACCTATGTACTCAAAAACTTAAATATTAAAACGTAAAATAAAACTATTGTAAAATTAAAGCCTATTAATTTAAAATTTTAAGTCCATGTGGAATTTGAAAACCTAGACATTAATTCCCTTAAAACAATTCTAAGTGCTCTCCATATGTCTTTGTGTACCTGCAGGGAACTAAACCCCAAATATCACTTAACATCCCTTCCCAGTAAATCCAGATATCTTCTGCAAGGAAGCACAGAAGAACAGCAGAAATATTAGCATCTGAGCATCTTTATCCAAAAATCTGAGCTTTGCTTAAAAGGAATGTTTAAATTTCATAATCTGGAGCAAAATTTTTTTTGCCATTCCCCAACCCCTGACTAACATGTGGTTGTTTGTGTAAAATGTCAAATCAGATTTAGACAAAATAAAGACTCTTTTGCCAGAAAAAAATGTTATATCCGAAGACACAAGAACTAGAATAGGTAAGACAGTTTTGAAAGAGAATAAAGTAGAAAGAATCATTCTCTCCAGTTTGAAGATTTTCTATCCAGATACATACAATAGTCACGATTGTGGGGTACTGGTGGAGCGATACACACGAAGATCAAGTAAACACAAAAGAACATCCAGAAACAGACCTACACATATATGGTCAATTGATTTTTGACAAAGGTGAAAAGCCTTTTAATGAATGATAGTCTTTTCAACAAGTGTTGTTGAAAATACTGTCTTCAAGTTTTACAAAGTGTTACTGCAAAAAAAAAATACACTTTTACCCCTATCTTGTACCTTATTCAATAATTAATTTCAAATGAATCACAGACCTGGATGAAAAGCCTAAAACTATAAAACTTCTAGAATAAAACATAGCATACAATCTGGGGATCATAGGTTAGACAAGGTTTCTTCAAGTGCATAATCTTAAAAAACAAAAAAATTATAGAGCAGATTTCATCAAAATTTAAAATATTTGTTCTGTGAAAGCCTTAGGAGAGTGAAAAGGGAAGCCACAGACTGGATGAAAATATTTCCAAAACAGATATCTGATGAAAGACTTGTTTCCAGAATAAAAACTTTTCCAAAATCAATAATAAGATACAAAAGCAATGTGCAAAAATCACAAGCATTCCTATACACCAACAGTAGACAAGCAGAGAGCCAAATCATGAGTGAACTCCCATTCACAATTGCTATAAAGAGAATAAAATATCTAGGAATACAACTTACAAGAGATGTGAAGGATTTCTTCAAGGAGAACTACAAACCACTGCTCAAGGAAATAAGAGAGGACACAAACAAATGGAAAAACATTCTGTGCTCATGGATAGGAAGAATCAATATAATGAAAATTGTCATACTGCCCAAAGTAATTTATAGATTCAATGCTAGTCCCATCAAGCTACCAGTGACTTTTTTTGCAGAATTAGAAAAAACTACTTTAAATTTAATATGGAATCAAAAAAGAGCCTGTACTGCCAAGACAATCCTAAGCAAAAAGAACAAAGCTGGAGGCATCACGCTACCTAACTTCAAATTATACTACAAGGCTACAGTAACCAAAACAGCATTGTACTGGCACCAAAACAGATATATAGACCAATGGAATGGAACAGAGGCCTCAGAAATAACACCAGATATCTAAAACCATCTGATCTTTGACAAAACCTGACAAAAACAAGTAATGGGGAGAAGATTCCCTATTTAATGAATGGTGCTGGGAAAACTGGCTAGCCATATGCAGAAAACAGAAATTGGCCCCCTTCCTTACACCTTATACAAAAATTAACTCAAGATGGATTAAACACTTAAATGTAAAACCCAAAACCATAAAAACCATAGAAGAAAACCTAGGCAATACCATTTAGGACACAGGCATGGGCAAAGACTTCATGACTAAAACACCAAAAGCAATTGCAACAAAAGCAAAAATTGACAAATGGGATCTAATCAAACTTTAAGTTCTGGGATACAGGTGCAGAACGTGCACTCACTGATGGTGAGAATGTAAAATATTTCAGCCACTTTGGAAAATTTGGGGTATTTCTTATAAAATTAATCATGCCCTTATAATATAATCCAGAAACCCCACTTCTAGGTACTCATTCAAGTGAAATTAAAATGTATGTTTACACAAAAATCCCTTACAGAAATATTCTGTGTGTTTTAAAATAACTTTATTTTAGATTCAGGGAGTACATAAGCAGATTTGTTACATGGGTATGTTGCATGATGCTGAGGTTTGGGATACAAATGGTCTCATTACCCAGGTAGTGAGCATAATACCCAACAGTTAGGTTTTTAACCCTCGCCCCACTCTAGTATCCCTCTATGTCTATTGTTGCCATCTCTGTGTCCATGTGTACCCAATGTTTAACTCCTACTTATAAGTGAGAACATGTGGTATTTGATTTTCTTTTCCTGTGTTATTTCACTTGGGATAATGGCCTCCAGCTGCATCCATGTTGCTGCAAAGGACGTAATTTCACTCTTTTTTATGGCTGTGTAGTATTCCATAGTATATATGTATATTTTCTTTATCCAGTCCACCATTGGTGGGCACCTAGGTGTATTCCATGTCTTCCCCTTCAGAAATATTTTTTTTTCCAGTGGATAAATGTTTTTATTTAATAACATTGTTTAATAAAAAACTGCATATTTAACAGAAAAGTTGTTAAAGCTACAAGGTAAAGGCACATTGAAGGAGAATCCTTTTTAAATCCAATTTTCAGGGAATTCACTTTACATGTAAATAAAGCGGAAAATGCAGGAAAATTATTTTGAATTTTTTCATCACTAACAATTTCTGGGAAACAAAGTTCATCCTATTTTCCCATAGAGGACCCATGTTAAAATATGAGATTATATTCCCCTATACTAGGATTCAGCATTCAAATAAATCACTAGTCCAACTTCAAGGTTGTAGAACCCAAAAAAATATAACTATCCTAAAAATATATAATTTAAAATATATAGTTACACTAAATGGGAGTAAACATATGGCACACATTAATTACAAAAGATATTTCATGCACTAGAAAGTGCACCTGTAAGAAAATTAATAAATGACCTAAAACTAAACCATTTAGGATAACAAACATCATTTTACTTGCTATCTTTTAGAATGCTGCTAGGGAAATCGATGGCACTTAAAAAAATGTTGTCCAAATATTTCAACTTTTCTTGGATACGTTTTCCTGAAATAAGTGGAGGCATTTAGTCACCTCAATGCTACAGGTGTTTCTTCAAATAAAACATTTTCAAAAGTAAGAGCTAACTTAATATATGTCTCCTTCATCTTTTCTTACCTTCTCAATTAAACTTGTAGGGGCTTAGCATCAGATGAAAGGTCACTCTGCCTAGCACTTACTGGACTTGCTGTTATCAGAATGCTTTTTCACTCATGAGAAAACTAGAAGGAGCTACCTGGTCACTGGCACAAACTCACAAAGAGCTTATAAAAACTGCTTTTGTCTGCTAAGTTGGTCAAAAGGAATGAGGATAAACTGATACTGGTTATTTACTGAGCAGAACGCTATTCAAAGTCTATTTGGAATGCTATCCTTAAAGGTACTTTCTCTATAAAGAAATATAATTTAGCTAGATGAAATAAATCACAACTGTTTTCACTTCCTTAGGTTGGTTTCCTTTAAGCTAGTTTGATGTATGGTAAATGGCTAGGTTAGGGTCATGTATTAGGTTAACAGGAGGTTTGTGGATAGCTTATTAACAAGAGTATTTAAAGAAAAAGCTAGTTAAGGGAAGCTGGTTACCAAATATCTAGTAGGACTGTTGGATAAAACCATCTAATCCTTCACTCCAACACATCATGATGGAGATTTTACAACAGCAATCTGGAATCCAAAAGCCTTTCTAATCAGGTTAATGTAGCACTTAAGAGTAGTTGCTCCACTTCTTATTTAATCAGCGTTATTTTAGGAGTTACTTTGGATTAATCCTTGATATGGTGACTTGGGGAAGACTGGGTGTGGTCTTTGGAATATCCTGTCTATTTAGGCACTGATTATGACTTCCTTGCAGTCTCTGCCTCGCCCGGATTAAGGACTCCAGATACCACTGTTCCTGCTGCAGCTGCTGTTTCCTGTTTTCTAAGTGGCTTTGAGTAGCCGTTAGTTTCTGGGCTTGCTCAATTAGCTGCAGTAATTCCTTCTTGAACTGCTGGTTCTCTCTCTTGATGCCACAGGAGTATTCAAAAATAAACCGCTTTGCTGCCAACTTCAAGGCCTGGGCCTTCATATTAAGCTCTCTTCTTTTTCTCTTTCCCAGTAGCCTCCTGTCTGGCTCGCTCAGTTATTTCTCCAGTAATCTTTTCTCCTGGAGGAGCTGGGCCTGTACTTCCCGTCTTTGCAGCTGTCTCAGCTTGGACTCTTTGTCTCCTCCTGTAATGTCTGTATTTCTTTCTCCTGCTTTTCCTTTAATATAGCAATGTCCCTCATTGCCTGCAACTTCCGCTTCAAACTGGATTGGATATTTTCCTTTTGCAAGAGCGCTGTTTTAAGCACTGAAATTTGTTCTGAACATCTGGAGGCTGATTCTTGTCTTCTTCGTTCAATCTCTCCACTTTTTTGTAAATAGCTGTTCCATACCTTCTCAGGTTGCTTTGTGTACTCTTCAGTTTTGTTAGTCAGGTATTCCAGAAAGAATCTGTTTTCAGCCTGGACAAGTAACTTTTCTCGGTGTAGCTCCCTGGATTCCTCCAGTAGCTGTTCCCGCTGGGTTTGAGCTTGTTTTATAGGCTTGTTCAGATCCGTCATTTCCGCCACTATCTTTTCTTTAAGGCTTGTCTCTACCTTTGTTAGCTTCTCTGGCTTGACAAAATTATTTATTAGACTATGATACGGTGGAAGGAGCCTTCTGGGGCCCTCAGCAAACCTACTCACACCTGGAATCCAAGCATTCATCCTGAAGGTCACGGCAACTGTGTAGTTCACTGAGGGTGACTGCCAAGGAATGAGCGCTAGCATCAGGAACCTGTGTCTGCAACTCGCGGGAACAATGTGCAAGTGCGGAAAGCTCCCGTAGTTTATCCGTTCGGTGCTCAAAGGGTCTCGGTGCTGCCCAGCAACCCTGGAGGCTGCACCCTGCTCCAGTCCGGGCAGGTCCAGCCCTGAACTGTTTAACCGCCTCGGCTACCGAATAAACCCGAGCAGCCGGTCCTCCAGTGGCTCCGCTCCCCGTTCTCTGTGGGCTCAAAATGACAGGCATGCTCCTCGTTTTCTTGCTGTGTGAGCCCTGCCCTCGGGACCCCATCTCTTCTGGCCTTCCTCCAGGGGACAAAAGCCCTCCCAGGCTGCAGAGATCAGCGCCCTTTTCCTAGCTCCCTTCAGCCTTCTTCTCGCTTGCTCAGCGCCCCCACTTCCTCGCCACTGTCACTAGTTGACTCACCAGCCCTGCCCGACGCTAAGAAGATGCCCTGGCAACCGCCGCACCCCTTCACCCGCTCCTTTCTGACGCTTTGGTTCTGTTTTCGTTCGCAGCCCAGAACATCACGGAAGTTTCTCTAGCCATGCCGTGTCTCTATGGTCGGGTGGGCGGGGCCCCAGAAATATTTTGAGTGATTTTATTGATAATCCATAATCACAAAACTGGAAACAATCCAAACTTCCTTCAGTGGCTGCATGGGTAAACAAACTGTAGTTCCTCTTTATAATGAAAGATTACTCTTTGATAAAAGGTTTAAAAAAATTGATCCCTGGCCGGGTGCGGTGGCTCACGCCTGTAATCCCAGCACTTTGGGAGGCCGAGGCGGGCGGATCACGAGGTTAGGGGATCGAGACCATCTAAAACACAGTGAAACCCCATCTCTACTAAAAATACAAAAACAAAATTAGCTGGGCGTGGTGGTGGGCACCTGTAGTCCCAGCTACTCGGGAGGCTGAGGCGGGAGAATGGCGTGAACCCGGGAGGCAGAGCTTGCAGTGAGTCGAGTTTGTGCCACTGCACTCCAGCCTGGGCAACAGAGCGAGACTCCATCTCAAAAAAAAAAAAAAAATTGATCCTCATGCTTGAATGAATCTCAAATCCATTATTCTTAGTGAAAGAAGTGAGAGTCAAAAGGCTACTTACTGTATGATTGAATTCATATGACATTTTGGAAAAGCCAAGCCTATAAGCATCAAGAACAGATCAGTGATTTCCAGAGGTTGAGATATGTGAGTTTAGTACAATAAGGAGTATGAGGAAATTTTTTCAGGTGATTGAATTGTTCTTTATCTTGATTGATGATGATGGTTAGTGGACTGCATGCTTTACACAAAAATCATAGAACCATACTCCATAAGAGTGAAATTTACTGTATATAAATTAATAATTACTATTAAGATATTCCAACTAAAATCAGCTAATGTATATCACATTAAAAACATAAAAAAGTCTTATGATCATGTCAATAGATGCATAAAAAGTGTGATAAATATCAACAACTACTGAGAAGCAAAAAATGAATTGCTAGAAAATTATAAATGAAAAGAAGTGTCTTTGATCAACACACATTTAAAACATGTGCAGCAGACATCATATTCAGTGGTGAAATGTTATAAATTTCCTTCTGAGATGAGAAATAAGACAAAGAGGTTTGCTATTATCCCCTCTATTCAACATTGTACTTGATGTCTTAGCCAGTACAATTAGGCAAGAAAAAGATAGAAAAGGCAGAATTAAAAAAGAAGACAAAAGTATCATTATGTAACTAACCTGCACATTGCACACATGTACCATAAAACCTAAAGTATAATAATAATAAAATAAAATAATAAAAAAAAAGAAAAAAAAAGAAAAAAGGTATCATTATTCATGAACAATATGATTACGTAAGTAGAAAATAGAGGAAAAATCTTCTCTAGACAAACTACTAGAATTAATTAGTGGGTGACTTGGAGTTTATGGTAAGCAAGGCTACTTCAATCCTTTGTTTTCCAGGCCTATGTAATCTACTTATTAGGGATTCAACACAATAGTGGTCATTGATTTAGGGTGTATACTACATTCTGGAGGATTTCATTCTCATAGGATATCATCTTCAATCTGGTTATCACTTTCAAAAAGCTGCACTATTCCTCTATCAGGCTAGCAACTTCTGGGTATTGTAGATATGATAAGACCAGTGCATCTTATGGTGAGACACCCACTGCTGCACTTCCTTTGCTGTAAAATAAGTTTCATAGTCTACGCAATACATGTGGGATCACATGTCAGTGGATCAAACATTCTGTGAGCGCTCAAACAGTGGTATTTGAGGCTCTGTATATAGAAAAATCATATCCATACCCAGGATATGAGTCAGTTTCAGTCAACATGAATTGTGCTTCCAACGCAGAAGGCATTTGATGTAATCAATTTTCCACCTAAACACTGGCTGGTTTCTTTGAGGGATGGTACCCTGTTGGAGACTCAACATTGGTCTCTATTGCTGGCAGGTTGGATTTTTGGTAGAGGCAGTAGCTAAATCAGCTTTGGTAGTGGCACTCCACTGTATTTGGACCATGCATAGCCTTCATTCCTGCCACCTTGATTGCTCCATTTATGTTCCCATTGTGTCTGCACTGAGGTTGTCAATGACAAAGGCTAGGCAGTGTCACCTTACCAAATCATTCTGTCTACTTGCTTGTTAGTGCCTTTTAAATGTCAGAGTATTTTTGGTGAGCTTTAATAAGTGATTCAAAAATCTTCACATCTGATGCCCACTCCTGTAGGTCTATCCACATTCTCTTGGGTATATCACATGCCTCTTTCTTGGACTTTCTTGTCCTTGATCTTTCTGTTACACATTGTCAACTCAGACCACTTCTTTTTCCACACAAAATGAATAACTAAGTGTACTACCTGAAGATATGTTCCTTGGAAGAATTTCCCCTGAAATCTGTCTTCTAGACAGAGTGAATGACTCAGTGTGTTCAGGCTCAATGTCATTCTAAGCAGGGCTATTGTACACCAGAAGTACACTTTTGGCTTACATTCCCATACTGAATTAACCCATCTATGAACCAAGCTTGGTATTTTTCCTCACCCCTCAGCCAACCCTAAAGGATACCCTATAACTACCACCACCATAAATAATGTGGCCTCAATGTAGGCTGAGGGAGAGGTGCAAATGCGATAGTGATGCATGACCTGGAAACCTGGTCCATCTACTCGTGCAGCTTACTTGTGCCCTCTGGCCCTGATCATGACCAATTCCAGATGTACCACATCTGCATTTAGGTCCATCAAACTTTACAATCCAGTCTAGGATCTCTTAGAATCTTACTCACATTGGGCAGTTCTGGCTAGATGACAAGATCACTTGATGTTCCATGATGAGATGCTCCATTTCTACTATGGCTCAAAAGCATTTCAAATGGTATATAATTTTCCACTTCAGGTGGCATGACCTTGCACTAAAACATGTGGGGTCTAAATTGTGATTCTGCTATTGGGAATGTGTGATAAATTCAACATGGCATCTTTTCCCACCTCTGGTATCTTGAATACCATAGTGTGTGTTGTGTCATATATCTCAAACAACAAGGCTGCTTACATGGTAGCCTGGTCCTGACACCATAAAAGGTTAAGAGCCTTTTTATGCTCTAAACCCTGTACAAAGTTGGCAGCCTTTCACATCATCATGTGGTGTATTGAGTAGTACAGATGGTCTCCAATTTATGATGCCTTGACTTAACGATTCTTTGACTTTACTATAGTGGAAAGTCCTACGTATTCAGTAGAAATTGTACTTAGATTTTTGGTCTTTTCCTGTGGTAGTGATATGTGGCACAATACTCTCTCAATATTGGGCAGCAGCAGTGAGCCACAGTTCCCAGTCAGCCACACAATAACAAGGATATACAACTGATACTCTAAAGTATACCGTATTGCAAGATGATGTTGCCCAATTGTAGGCTAAGTGTCCTGAGCATGTTTAAGGTAAGCTACGCTAAGCTATGATGTTTGGTAAGTTTGGTGTATTAAATGCATTTTTGACTTACAATATTTTCAACTTATGATGGGTTTATTGGGACATAACCACATCACAAGCTGAGGGGCATCTGTATCCTAAAATATGGAATATGCTGCCTCTAGAACCTCTATTGGGCATTGTTCTCTCTTCTTAGTGGTGAGAGGTATCATGAAATAAGTTTCCTTTTACTTTGAAGGGGTTGTTTTACCATACTGCAGATCACTGGACTCTAAAAAAATTAATAATGTCATGAGCTTAATGTTTATAGAGTTTATCTCCCACTTCCTGGTACTAACATTTCTTTCTAATGCCTTCAAAATACTTGCCACTTATTTACCATCTTGTCTGATTAACATGACATCATTGATATAGTGCACCAATATAATGCTCTGCAAAATATTCAGAAAATTTAGAATTCTTAGAACTACATTAAACAGAATAGATTACCTAACAATGCTTGTGGCAAGAAAATAAATGTAGATGCTCTGTGTTCAACCGAATGCAAACTGCTTCTAATCCTCCTTGATAGGAATGGAAATGAATATATTCACCAGTTCAGTGGCCATATACCTAGTAGCTGAGGCCTTTTTAGTTAGCTCTAGCAAAGATACAAATGACGGTGCAAAGCTAGTATTGAGGCTTATTATTTGCTTGAGTCCACTGTAAACCTGCAGTAAATATCCAGTTATTCTAAGGCCAGACTGATGAATTAAATGAGGACATGATAGTGACTAGTACCCTTACATCCTTAAGGTCTTACAGGAAGGTGCTAATCAGTGCCATTCCATCTGAGTTGTAATATTATTTTTTTATTTACTATTTTGACTGGGTTTTAGTGGAGGAGAGTTTCAGAGACTTCCACTGGATCTTGGGAAATAACTATTGGCTTGGTCTGCGGATCCATCGTAAGTTGAACTTGGCCTAGAACTCCATTTATTACTTGGTTCCCATGCATCCCCACTTCAACTGGGAGTGAGTCAATAATACTGATTTTAGTCTTTGGGTATTAATGTCAACTCAGATTCAATAGGCTTTGACATATTTGGATATTCCCTTTTCCCCAATGTGCAGTTATCTTAGTAAATGACCATACATACATTTAGAGCAGAGTTTCTCAACCTTAGCACTACTGGATTTGGAGCTGGATAATCTTTGTTTTGAGAGGCTGTCCTATGCATTGTAAAATGTTTAGTAGCATCTCTCGCCTCTATCCACGAGATTCCAGTAGCATCCCCCCATCATGATTATCAAAAATGATCTAAAAACTTACTCATATTCAGTCCTGAAACTGGGCCAGGTATTATGACTTCTTATTGGTCTGATTGTCCTCAGCCCTCTGATTATCCATCTGAGATTTCTCTTGATTATATAGATCAGGGCTCAGAAAACTTTTTATTTAAAAGTCCCCATAGTAAATAGCTTAGATTCACAGGCTATTTTGTCTCTGTCACAACTACTCAGTTCTGCCATTTTAGTGTGAAAGCAGTCATAACCAGTGTGAAAACAAATAGGCATGGTTATGGATGTTAGCAAGATGGCAAAATAGAAGCATTCTACCGTCATCACTCCCCACAGAAGCATCAATTTTGACAAGTACCCACAGATTAGAGCATCTTTGTTGGAGTCTGACAGTCCAGCAGAGAAGTTTCAGCACACTGTTGGAGCAAAAAATTCATGAATAGATGCCTTGAAGAGGGTAAGAACAGTGTTAATTTACCCACATCATCCCTCCTCCAAGGCAACAAAGTTTAGTGCTAAAAGAGACACCCTCAACCTGTGATTTCCCCCATGGAAAAAAGTGAGGATGTAGTGAATGAGCACCTGGCTCCCCCCATTATACAAGATGCTATCAAAGAGGCCCAGTTCTTTCTGAACGCATCCAGATTACTCAAGTGATCTGCACAGCTGAGTGGTTAGGAGAGACCGTGAGCAGGAAAGAGAGGCTGCAGAACCTTAATAACCACTCTACAAACTCAAGCAGAAAGCTTGCGTGAGAACCACTTGAGACAACTTGCCTGTAGACTTCTGCCCCCGCCTCAACTGGGTCATGATCACCCCAGATGCTCTGCATGTCTTTCCATCCCTCTTCCTCCTAGCCAGCTCCCTTAGCATAACCATATGGATGACAAGCGCAAGTGTCTCATGCAGACAGTCAGATTGACTCTGTGGTATTGGGGAAGGCATACTTAAGCATTTTAGGGCAACACCCTTGAGAAGACAAGTGTAAGACCCTCACACCTGGCCTGGCTTTGCAGGACCAAGAAAAGACATTCAATATTAAAAATTCCCTCCTAAGTATTAGTATAAGTACTCATTATCTGAAATTTAAATTTTAACTGGGTGTCCTGTATTTTATCTAACAACACTATCCCTTGTTGCAAGGTAACAAGGCTTTATAACTTTCCTCTGGCATCAACCAGTCATTGGGAGGGAGGGAGACCTGTGGCTAGGCAATTCTCTTCAGCTGAGGGCAATGTCTGGAAAACCTCCAGCCAATAGCCTTTAACCGCCAAATTCCCAGCACCTAGGCGAATGAGTTCCTCAGTTTTGAAGGAAGAGAGAGATGGGAAGCACACTGTTTCCACTTCACCATAGTAGTAAATCTAGCAAATGATGTGCAAGGTGTCTACACAGAAAATTGTAGAATAATTTGGAGACAAAATTCAAAAAACTTAAATAAACAGAGGGATATTACGTGTTCATGGATTGGAAGGCTTGATACTATGAAAATGTCAATCATTCCTAAATGGATCTATAAATCAATGAAAATTGCAGCAGATACTTTTTTGTGGAAAAATGATAACCTAATTCTAAAATGTATTTAGAAATTCAAAGGACCACAAATAGCCAGGAAAATATTAAAGAGGAACAAATTTGGATGAATTAAACTAACCTGATTTTAAATTTTACTATAAAGTTACAATAATCAAGGTTGTGTGGTATTGCCATAAAGATAGACAAATGGATCAATCGAGCAGATGGAGAGTATCCACACTATTGGAGCACTGTTTTATGACAAAGGTGGCATTGAGTCAAGCGTAGTTATTTTCAATAAATGGTGTGAGATAATTCGGTTATCTATATTGAGTACAAAAATTTGACCTCTATCACAATATAGACACAAAAATCACTTCTAGATATATTTTGATCTAAATGTGAAAGGTAATATAGTAAAGCTTCTAAAAGATAATATGAGAATATCTTCATGAAATTTAGGGTAGGCAAACATTTTTCACACTCAAAAAACTCAAAAACATTAGCAATAAAGGAAGTGATTGATAAATTTCCTAATTTATATTAGGAAGAGTATGCATCAACAGTCAACATTAAACTACTCATCAATAAAAAGAAACAAACTACTGATAAAACATGGATGAATCTAAAAAACTTTATGTTGAGCAAAGAACAAAGAAAAGAATAAAGAAACAAAACATACCATATAATTCCTTTGATGTGAATCTCTAGAAAAGACAGATCTAATGTATAGCAACAGAAAGTAGACCATTGTTGGCCTGAAGCTAGGAGTGGGGCATTGAGATTGACTGAGGAGGCAGGAGATAATTTTTTGAAGTGTTAAAAATGTTCTATACCTTGATTGTGGTGGTATATATATATATATTTCAAAATTCACTGAGCACTATAGTTAAAATGGGTACATTTTATTATATGTGTTCCATTGTACTTGTTGTATATAAGTTAAACTTCAATAAATTGGACTTTTTAAAAAGATACTATTAAGAGAGCAAAGAAACAAGCCACAAAGTGAGGAACAGTATTTGTAACACATATAACTTTCATAGCTCATTTCTAGGTTATATAGAGAATTCCTACAAATCAATATGAAAAAGATGAACACTCAAAAGAAAACTAACAAGCGACTAGAGAAAAACATCACAAAGGAAATTAAAAGGTGCAAGTGACAATGTTCTTCACAGAGAAATTCAAGTTAAATCACAATGAGTTACCACTATATGCCTATGAAGATGGCCAAAACAATAACAACAGCAGATGATGATACCAAGTGTTCGTGGTACTCTCATACACTACTGGTGGGAGTGTAAATTGGTAAAACACATTAGGAGACTGGCAATGTGTGCTAAAGTTGAATGTATACATACATACATGGCTCACCTATTCTACTTCTAGGTATATACCCAACAGTAATGTGTACATGAGTTACACTGAAAATATGTACAAGAGTGTCCGTAGTTGAGAGTTCCATTTATGCTTAGGATACAGAAAGACACAAGAGTAAACTGTTCTCACTCTTACAGTGAGAAGAAGATGGGGAATCTACAAAATAACTTTTCTTGAGCCTGTCAGAGAGTTAAGGTTGCAGGACAACCAAATAAATACTCAAAAGAGTGACAAGTGTCTCCAAGGAAAGACACAACATAGAACTTTTTCATCTTTGGCAGAGCACAAGAGAAAAAGTACCACCACACATACAGGCAAGATGAAATAAGCTAAAATTTTATCCAATTCTTAAAGGCAAGTATGAGTGAAACACTCAATTTGGGAGAACTAAAAGTTTTAGATACAAGAAGAGCTCAGCCTCACTCACAAACTCTTTTAGGGAAGTCTCCAGGTGCTTGTGAAGAAGACTGCGGGCAAAGTAGAAGAGCAGGAAAGGAGAGAAACTTCTTTCCTTAGTGGTGCAGTATGTGATTGGCTGCTGCTGGCAGATAGGCAAGAAGCTCAGTTGCTTCCCAGGATCCTTCTTTCCTACAATGTGAAGGTTAAGCTATTGGTAGAGGGGCAACACGTCCTTCCTCCCCCAAAGCCCAGGGGACAGGAATAGAAGAAAAATCCTCAAGGGCAGGTATAGAATATGCTCTTACCCTCAGGACACATGCATAGTAACATTGTTTGTAATAGCCCAAAACTGGAAACAGCTGTAATGTCCATCAACAGTAGAAGTGATTAATTAACTGTGTTATAGCCATCCACAGGATATTATATAGCAAAGAAAATAAATGGATACTGCTACACTAAATAACATACATGAACCAAGCAAATATTTTGAGCAAAAGAAACCAAGTACACTAGAACACATGCTGTAGACTTCAATTTAAAAAAAAATTAAAAAACAAACCAGACAAATCTATGCTGTTAGAAGTCAGGAGAGTCGTTACCAGTGAGAAAGAAGAATGAGATAGTGATTGGAAAGATCAAGGGGCCTTCTGCAGTGCTGTAAATTTTTTTAAATTTTTGATTAGTTACATGGGTCTGTTCACTTTGTGATGATTTGTTAAGATGTACATTTATCATTTGTATACTTTTATGTATGCATATTATACCTTAAATAATAGCAATTTATTTTAAAAATTAAAAACATATTAGTTATATATGTAACTCGCTTAGTGGCACCTTGTCTATGGAGCTAAAATTAGACAAAATTGAAGAAGCTTAAAAAAATAAAATAAAAAGTATGCATATTATTGTTTTTCCCACAGGTTGTGAATTAGGATCTAAATATTTCATGCCAAGTTTTAATTTCTGATATAGATGGTTTCAAAGTGCCATTAAATGGTGTGACGGATGAATAGAGAGATGGACATGAGAATTATTATACATAGATAAGTCAGTAATTTTATTTTATGGTTGAAAACAATTTGACAGAAATAGAACATATCTGAGAAGGAGAAATTCACCCTAATCAAATGAAGTTGATATTCTAAAGTTCAAGTCATTACACATTAGATGTCACATTTGGGGAATATCTTGTCCTACTTCTATATATAAGTAGATGTTCTGCTTGTAAGACTTCAGTTTAATGTACATTGTGGAAATTAACTTTGAGAAGAGAAGGTATTGGGTCACCAGTAAATGCAGAACTTAGAAAAGATGTTTCTTACCAAAGTTTATTTGTTTTCTTAACAGGTCTTCCATTAGAATACTGCATTCTGTAACAGTAATGAGAGGATAGACTGCATCATAGTAAGATTTAGAATGGATGATGGGTGTGTCTTTCTTTTGTAGAGAAAGCAATTGAAGAGTGACATTGACAGGAGATATGCCAAAGAAGAACTGGTATGACACCCCAACTACCGATGTTTTTTAAGAAATAATACCAATGAAAATTAAGAATCTGGTAATTGATTTTCTTAAAACTATGTCTAAATGTCCCTTGAAACATCTTCATGTACCTTCAAAGGTACATACATCCCAGGCTGAAAACTATCTTAGAAAGCAAGTGTACCTCTGCACCCCTGTCTTGTGAACTGCCATTGTCACCAGAGCCATGGAGCCTAGAAATCAGGATTGATTCACTTGGGCCCTGCAGAGCCAGGACCAATATGAAATATACCTGAACAGTTTCAAGGGAATTAGGACTAATTCTGGGTGCAGTCCTATCTGGGAGGCAGAGCAGGGAACATGATGACCTCAGAGCAATGCTTCAGCTCTGACATTTGTTGCTTCTCTTTTTCCCACTCATCAATTAGAAATCAATGCTCTAAACTCTGCCTATACCCCAAGAGGAGTGAAGGTGTACAAAGGTGCCCTCAAAGAAAGAGAGGAATGCTTCTCAGTGATGATAAGTACTGTGCAACGACTTTGGATGTGGATCTTCTACTTAAAATAACACCTACAATATGAACCTTTCAGTGTGCAAACAATAAGCTGAAGATGCATGGAGCAAGGCGAATCCTTGCTCTTCTCAAAATTCAGGGACAATGGTGCCTCCCCCTTCCTTGCAAAAAGCAAACTGACAGGTGGCAGCTTGCATTTCAAGCTGCTTTTCAAAATATTTGCATATGAATTATGCAGATAAAAATGTCTTCTCACCCTTGTAAGAATGGATTCTTATTTGGCTGGAATTAACAATCATTATATCAGCCTGGAGGAAATGATAAATATGTATAACCAAGTAACCTCTTGAGGTTTAAATATCACATGGAGGGTTTAGCTGTTGTTACCATGAGAGGAATGCACAACGGGACGCAGTCCAGAGAACTAAGACTCTAAACTCCCAGTCCTCTTTCAGGAGGCTGCTGGGGGCAGGTTGGCTGCTGCTACGATCACTCCACAAAAAAGAGGCAGAGAGGGTTAGTCTCTGGTCAAATAATGTTGGGGCCCCCAGGGTCCAATTCTTGGTTCTGTTCTCCATCTTTACACTCAGACTCCATAATCTTACTTAGTTTCATGGCTTTCACATCTTCACCCCATACCACTCTCCAAACTTGATTTATATAACCAATTGACTTAATGACATCTTCAGTTGAACATCTAATACACATTTAAAACCAAGTTCAAAACTAAACTCCCAACCCATACACAACATTCCTCATGTCAACTGTTGGCAACTCCATACTTCCTGTTTCTCAAGTCAAAAACCTTGGAGGTCTCTGATCTCAGAGTCACTCTTGCAGCCACATTCAATCCATCAGGAAATCCTGCTGGCTCTGCGTTCAAAAAACACCCAGAATCTATCCATTTCTTAACACATTCATTTCTACCATGCTGGTTTTGACCACCATTGTAGTTGCCTCAATTACTGCAATAGACTCCCAGGTGGTCTTCTAGCTTCTAGCCAAAGGAATCGTACTAAAGCATAAGTCAGATTTGCTCTGCTCAAAACCCCTAAGCACCTTAAATAGTGCTTCCACATAGTGGGCACTCTAAATATCTGCTAATAAAAAGTAGATTTGTCTTCTTTTTCTCTTCCAAAAAACTCAGGAGTTCCTTTTTCCCCTATTCTTCCACCCCCCAATATAGGGATCTCATTCATTCATTTATTCATTCGTTCAACAAGCACTTATTTATTGAATTCCTACTATGTGCTGTGAAGACCTGAGGTAAGGACTCCACTGCCCAGACAGTTATGAAAGATTCTGAATGGGAACTCCATAGTCTTCCACAGATGGCCTGGGGTTGAATTCCACTACTATTTGGAAGCCCTTGGATAGTCCAAACCTGAGGGTGAGAGACATACCCTCAGGAAGGGTGTCTCAGTACAGAATGAGAAAGTAGCACCTATCACAATTTAAGCTATACCCTAATGCCAAAAGATTGTAAAATATCTTTACCTGGAGTGAATACTCTGTAGGGCTCTGCCTGTGGTTCCACACATGGGGCCTAAAGCTATATAAGTAGGGCTTCTGGTGCCCAGAATAATTTCAGGAGATAGCTCAGGCAGGGGCTGCCACCAGCCCTCATCATTTCTCACATGTTCTTGCTGTCACAAAGTGTATGTGGGTACACTGCATGCTGACCAAAAGAATATGGGCAAGAGGCACTCTATGTCTCTGGAAGATCAGAATAAGTTTGCAGATGCACTCTAAGTGTCATGTGCACACATACTCCAAGTACTTGTAGCGTACAGTTCATCCCAATACTCTTGAAAACTGACTTAGGTTATTGGGACCATATACATCAACATCTGCTTATTATTAATCAGTGAATTCTAATAATACCTCATATATCAATTTGGTCCACAAAAGAGAATCTTCCAGGTCACTAAGGCTTATCCCCTAAAGTGTCAAAATGTAAATAACCACTTTAGCTTGTCAGTTCATAAGCTTTGAAGAGGCCTCTGAGTTTATTTAGTCTAAGTTGTTTATGTTGTCTAGCCCAAGATTTTATAGCCTTGGTACTATTGACATTTGGTGCCAACTAATTCATTGTTGAAGGGAAAGGTTATCCTATGCATTGTTGGATGTTTAGCAGCATCCCTAGCCTGTGTCCACTAGATGTCAGTAACCCCCTCCCAGAAGTGACAACCAAAATGTCTCCAGACATTGCCCAAGTACCCTGGGTAGGGGTGGGGGTCAAAATCCCTGATATTGAGAACCAATTATCTAGTTCAAATTTATTTTACAATTGAGGAAAATGAATTTGATTTCAAGGCTAGTTTGTGATTAAATAGTGACTACCAAAGGAAATGGCACTACCGTCATCTATTAATACTTTGTGTCCGTGCCAGATAATTTGGCATTATCTCTGATTCTTCTTTCTCCTTCACCAGACGTTCACAATGTTCTGTCAACAGCATGTTCAAAATATTTTTCAAATCCACCTTCTCTTCATTAACACACCCACTGTGTTAGACCAGGCTATCATTTTCTTTCACCTGGATCACTAAAACAGCCACCCAACCATACTACCTGTCTCTAGTCTTGCCCCTTCTAATCTGTTCTCTACACTGTAGTCAGAGTAAGCATTTTAAAGTATAAAATTAATTCATGTTACTCAGTAAGTTTATACCCTTCAATGGCATCCCATTGTCTTCATGAAAAATGTCCAACATCTTAACAAGTTATCTGGCATTTGTTTATATTTCCCTTACCACCAAACTACTAGCATTTTCACAATCATGCCAAATTATTTTTCATTTTCAGACTAGAATATATGATATGCTCTATGCATAGAACTTCTCAATCCAACTTAGTTTTGTCTGGATAACTTATTAACTTAGACATCATATCCTGCAGGAAGTCTTCCCTGAATGTCCAGGTTAAGTGTCCCTTCCTGTGTGGTCTCTCAGCACCCTGTTAATCCCTTGATCACTCTGTGTTTTAATTGCTCATTCCCTTGTCAGTTTCTCCCACTAGAATGTGATCTCCACCATGACAGGGACTATGTCTTTTTTACCATTGGATCCCCAGTGCCTGGCATATAGCAGAGTGCTTAATTCATATTTGATGAATAAAACAATCAATGGAAGAAACTTGGGAGCTTTTGAGTTTCAGCATATTGTTTACTTTCACATGCTGCCTCCTTATAAAATTAAAAGTGTAAAAACAAGAAACGTGTGATAGAGATTTAGGCTTCCTAAAACAGAAGATATCTAATATAATTTAGCGTTTTTTTTCCTGATGACTTAATGCCATCATTAAGCACAGTGTGGTGCTTTTATGCAATAATGCCTTTAGGAACTACTAGTACAGGTATTATTATTTTCTCTAGCACTCAAAAGTCTAGAACAGTTGAAGTTTTCTTTTCTTGGATCTTTTTAGTTATCAGTTTCAACTCATGTGTCATTTCTTACAGCTATCATCATGATTGACACTAATAACCTAGCAATAGGAGTGGAGAAGTTTGATGCTCTGTTCTCTTTCTATTTTTCTGCTTCTAATCTGCTATTTACAGGGGAAGGAAGTGGCCAATTATGTTAGAACTGTGTAGAGAATTAAACTATATTGGCATAGGGTGAAGATGGAGAGGTGGGATTTTTTCCCTGTGTAAAGGACATGAGTTTTAGGGCATGTAGCAGCTATTTTGACCATTCGTAGTTCTTTGTACAGCTTCCTTGCTTTTCAGCTGCACTCCAGGCAGGAGAAGCTTCCTCAACGGTGACTGTCTATCATTTATTATCCCTGTAGCAGAGAGCCCATGCCTTGTTTGCTAAGGTCAGAATGTACCTCCCAGGATTCTATTACAGGGCTGATCAAAGCTGCCTTAGACTAGGCCTCCAGCCTTGACTTGACATTTGCCACTTCTGAGCACAACCAAGGAAGAAAGACTGTGGTCATATTTACTCTTTCTTATCAAGTACACACAGAGAAAACAGTTACAGGTATTTTTTGTCTGTGCATGCGGCAAACACAAACATATTTGATGTTTGCACAAACATGTGGAGTGTGGGTACAAAAAAATAAGGGGGCTACCTTCAAAAGAAGAGTTTGGCAGACAGGGACACATGAGGAATGTGTGTCAGAAAGCCTGGAAAGGCAGCCTAGTATACTCATAAAATAAGCAATTCAATAAGCAAATACTTATCTCCAAAGAGCAGAACAGTTGTCCAGGTGGAGAAACTGAATTACATGAGCACACATTCTGCTATAAACTGCAGCACATTTCATCTCTCCCCAGGGGAAGCTTCTAGGCAGGGAGGGGACTGGGGCACATCCAGAGCTTGTGAGGAACCACCTGCCAATGCATGTATTGGAGTGTATGATCTGTGTAGCGTATGTCAGGCTTGTACATAATGATGATGGTGATGATGGTGATTATACTAATTATTACTTTATCTTTCCTGAACATTTCTACTTTTCAGAGTACTTTCACATCTATTATTTCCTTTTAGTCAAATGTAAACAAATACATAGCAAAAATAACTGACTTACCCAAGGTCCCACAGTCAGAGCAGAGCAGAGCTGAACTAAAGCTCAGATCTGCTAATGTGCATTTGCTTTCCATCCAATCACACTGCCTCAACTGTCATAACTTACTGATATTAATGGCCAAATGAGAGATGACTTTCTGGCTCCTCCAGGAAGTTGACAGTACCCATGGGCTACTATAAGCCACAGCTCAAAGCAGAAACTAAGTTTTCAGGAAGACATCTGAAGTGAAGGAAAAAAGTAAGGTCTTTAATTCAGTAGGTCGTCTTCACCAGAGACAGAACAACCAGAGAAGCCCACGCAGAAGCATTGACTGGGATTAAAAGGGGCACCTGGCATGAATAAGCAGGGTGGGAGGACCCTAACTGGAGTTCAGTTGACTGGGTAAAGATAGCAATGATTAAGAGAACGGAGTAAGACCTTTTGCCAAGTGCACGAAGTTGGGCCCATTGCCTATGTGGGCAGGCAGTATGGGATTACAGAAAGAGCACGGGAGTGAAAGGCAGAAGATCTAGGTCAAGAATCAGAGGCATTCAAGTCAGAAGGGCCATTTTCCTATGTATGGGTTAGATAGATCTTCTATATCATCATCGGGTTCTCTGGGTAACTCTTTCTAGCTTGTGTCATGTGATCCTCCCAGGGAATCTACAAACTTCTTTTATTTAAGTAACTTGGTCAAAAAGTATCTCACTTTGGTGGTTTGAAAGCCTGAATCTATGACCCTTACATAACTGAGTCTCTCTTAGCCAGAGGAATGGCACTAGTTGAAATAAGTTGAGTTTCTGACCCCAAGTGAACTGGGAAAGCTTCTATGAAATGATGGACTTCTTACACCTTGAAGATTAAGTATAAGTACACTAACATGACTCTTCATGATCTGGCCCCTGTGTATCTTTCCAACCTAATCTCTCATTCTTTCTGTCTTGCAGTGTGTGTTCTAACCAGACTACTTTGCTTTTCAGTTCCTTGAACGTGCCAACATCCTTGGCCTACGGACTTTTGTACATGCTGTTTCTTCTGCCTGGAACTCTCTTTCCACTCCCACCATGTCCACGTGGCATACTTCTACTGATCCTTCAGGCATCAACTTAGATGTATATTCCTCTGAAAGGCTTTCTTTTTCCCTATTAAAGACTGGATTAGGCACCTACTCCATGCTCCTTTACACAATTGACTACCCACCGTCTTACATTCTATTACACTGATTGCAATTACAGAAAATCTTCACCAGACTGTAAGCTGCATTAGGGGCTCTGTCACTATGGTATACCTGTACCTGGCACAGTGTGTAACACACTCTAAATAGGCACTAAATATTTGTTGAATTGAATTAATATCAGCAATGATTTGAATTCAGAAAATGTACTGTGTCAAAAACACTCATGGTGGTAGGATATTAATTAGTCCATACCAATGGAAAATCCAGACTTTGTTTAACCTAGTTCATGATATTTTCCCTATCTGCTGGTCATTTTAGTATTTCTGTTTCTTCATCTTGCTCTTACCTCTCAATATCACTTCTGCTCTCTACTACTTCCCAACCTCTAGACCTATAGCTGCTCGGAGTTGCCATTCCTCCTGCTCTTCTCAGCAATGCTTCATGCTTTAGGGATTGATCTTTACTGCCTGTACTCCCATGACCATCACCAGCCCCCACCAGTCAAAAAAGATCCATCTTAGTTTCCCAGAACTCAGTGAGATGTTGTAATGAAATGCAGTCCTAAGTTACTAAATTGTACCAAGATTCTGAGGCCTAATCCAACAATTGGTTTGAGTCTTAGGACTTTCAGAATGGTTATATATAAATAGTCAATTACTGAAGCCTCGATGCCTTAGTCAGGAGAAGTACATCTGGGATACTGGAATTTCAGTCAGACTTCACGTTTATGAATAGGTTCTCATGGGGAGTAGAGGGTGTGTTGTGGAGGGGGCACCTCCAAACCACACAGTCACCTAAGCAATGGCCTCTATGGTCTCACTGTAATTACAGTCTTGGGCTAGGGAATCCACAGAAGAAAAATATTCAAGTCATTTACTTCTTTGAGAGGAATTCAGAACATCTGCTAAAATTAACTCTGCAGCTATTAGACAAAGTAGATTCCCATTACCCACGTTCTTCCCATTCCATTCAATTCAACAAGTCCTGACTAAGTGACTCCCTATGACATACATGTTATTGTGTGATGGGAACACTTGTGTTGACACTAATGCTTCTGAAACAACAGATATTCCTGTTTCTATAATGGTTAACTAAAGCAAAGAGCCTTACTAATCAGAAATGATTTTGCTCCCTTCTTTCTTCATCCATCCCTCCAAAAATCTCCCCACATCACAGCCTCTGGGTCACCATCTGGCTATGTATCTCACTGTGGTCACATCTTCAATGTCCTGCTTATGGTCAGTCCTCAAGCTGCTGAAAAGTTGTGTTTAATATGGAGAGTGCGTCATATTTATGTCAATGGTGCTGAAGGTTAATGGTGCTTCAAATAATGAGCTTTTATTTTTAAAAAATAGCAGCAAAAACAGGAGCATCTTAAATTAAAGGGCATTTCACAGAGTGTAATTGAACAGGGAGTAGGTGTCTATTTTTGTAGAAAAGCTGTGATTCAACTTCTGTCTCTTGCTTATATTTTCCAAATGGTTACACTCTGGATGGAAAAATCAGAAGCTTACTACTGGTCCTTCTCTTGGCATAAATATGAGTATGCAAGACTCTCTGCCTCTGTGTTCAACTGGCAAACTGCTATGGACTCAGATGTGATCCCAGAATAAGCAAGGAGTTTATCTCACAAGTGACCCTACCATTCCCCAAATAATTTCCCTCTTGTCCTTAATTTAAAAGCAGTTGTCCTCTGGGCCTTAATGTCAATGCAGATAGCACTTTCCCCTGGAGACCCTCCAACCATTTAATAGGAAGAAATGATTATGTATGTCTTCGTTTCCCTGCAGATAGGAAGGGTCACAGAAACTTGCTGGTTCACTTCCAAGTCATGCTGTCTGGCATGAACTGGGCTTTTGCTGACAATCTGCGAGCCTCCCATTGTTTTTCATTGACTTCCAAGTCTTCCCATTACAAAGGCTGTTTCAGAACTGATCTCTGCTTAAGTCTGAAACTCTCTTCTCTCCCACCTTTACCCTTTTCTGATCAGATAACTTTGCCTCCTCCGTGGGAAGAGAGAAAGGGGAACTGAGTATTGAAATAAGAGAAGGGAGGGAAGGCTGCTCGCAGAGCACAATTTGTGCTTTTTCCATACAAACTTGGGGAAGATACAGCTCAGACCTTCATGTTAGGGGCAGGGTCTGATATGTCACAGGATAACTAACCATCTTGATTTGCCCAAGACTGAAGGATTTCCTAGGGCATGAACTTTCACTGATAAAATCAGGATAGTCCAGGAAAACCAGGATGGTTGACTACCCTATACGTGGGTAAGGAACTGAGAGAGTCTGTTGGGAAGGGGACTGTAATAGTCACCTTAGTCTGTGTGGACCCTCAAACTATGTTTGTTATCATGAACCTTATCCAAAACTTGCCTCAACAGAAGCTTCCCCTCTCCATCTCTGTAATCTCATTTATTACTACTCTCTCTGTTGGTCATTTTGCTCCAGCCACACTATACTTTCTTTTTCTCAAACACCACAAGCTTATTCATACTGAGGCTGTTCCCTCTGCCTGAAAACAGTCTTTCTTCAGATGACAGTCTTCTTCATATGAAGATCTGAAGAAAGACATCATTAAAGAGACTTTCTTTAACCATTCATTGTGAAATGGATGGTTAGGAAACCTCTGCTTCTGCCCATTTTCTAACATGTTATCGTCTTTTCTTCATAGTGTTTAGTATTACCACAACTCATCTTATTAATCTGTTCACTTGTTTATTGTGTATCTCCACCACTACATGAAAGCTCCATAATGGGGGGAACCACACCTTTCTTGTTCATTGCTCTACGTCCAGCATCCAGAAGAGTAGCAAGAGCTCAATATCTATCCATTGCATGAATGAACAAATCCAAGTGCTTGTGCACTGCAAGACCCATGGCTTTGCTGAGGACATTACAGAAGTATTAGCCGAGATATTGTTGCTGTCATTTCAGGGTCATATCTGAATAACTTCTTAGAAGGATATTTGCACAAAAGGTATCTGAATAGGTGTGTGTCTTGCGAATATTCCCTGGATCTTTGATAATACTTATGAAAGGGAAAAGTGAGTCTATAAACATTTGGGAGTGGCATCTATTATTGGTAGAAGCAGATTGTTGAAGCTGAATAATAGGGAAAGAAAGAAAGAATTTAGTCAATTCCAATTGAAGGTCCACCCTCTTTTGCTGAAATCATAGTTGCCATGAAGGGGTGTAAAGTCTCCTATTTGCGGATAGAACCTCCTGATACCAGAATTTTCAATTAACCAAAATGAGCCACTATAACTAAAGGGGAGGGCAAGCAAGCAAGCAAGCAAGCAAGCAAGAAAAGAAGAGATCAGGGAGTTAAGGTCTTCACACATTCACAAGACCAGAACTCTTCTCATGGAGGACATTCCATGAGATTGTCCAGACTTGGCAGAGGAATCTCTCCCTTGGATAGAAAAGATGGTGGGTGTAGAGGTTGCATTGCAGAGGGGAGGGGAAAGAAAGAAACCCCATAAAATCCATGGGGTCACTTCTAGAAAACTCTTGGAACTGCCTTTGAAGAGGAAGTTGTCGAATTAGAATCCTAACATAGCCTAGAATTCTCAGTCTTGAAATAAAAAGAATGAAAAGCATGTTTGACTTTTTAGAGATTAAAACCAACAAGTAAACTGTAAAAGTTATCTATCCCCGTGGGTAAGATTAGGAGGCAGTGGGAGTAAGAACCATGGAATGACTAAAAACAGATAGCCTAGGAACAAGAATAGGAGTAGAGAGACTGTTAGTTGAATTCTTCTAAAGCTATCAACTAAAACTGTTGCTAATTGTATATGTGTGTGTGTATGTTTGTGGTAGCATATAACACATGTCCTTTTTTCCCAGTTGTAATAGCAACTTATCTGGGGAATAATTTTGTCCCTAGAGAAAGAAATACCTGTGCAATTGGGAAAATAACCTCTCAGGCAAATTTTGGATTTAGTTTTTGCATAAGGTTGTGTGTGTGTGTATGTGTTTAAGTGCTGTGAATGTTTTCTTTCTTTGTTATGTGAAGTGCTGCGAATGTGTCCTTTCTTTGTCTTGGCTAATTCAAAGTTGATTTGATTTAGAAGAATGAAACATTTTTTTGTTGTTGTTCTGTTTCTCTTCTGTAACACAAAGAGTACTCTGCTTCCCTAGGCCATAAATAACTCCAGGGACCTTGGAATATGACATACGATTATGAATTGAGTTTCATAACTATCTTAAATGACTCATTGTGACTATCAGGTTTAATGAAATGCTGCTTCTCCATTTTTTTTCAGAAGCATACAGTAGGAAAGATGCCACAAAATTACTGAGAGGAATGTAATGATAAACTAACTTGCCAAAATATTCTTGTGAACAAGAAGCCAAATAAAAATGGTGAAATGAGTTTTCAAAAAAGAATCAAACAACAGAAGGCAGGCATATGTAGTGATATTGTATGATGATAGAAGAAGGATTACAAAAAGTTCAAAGACCTGTCAAGTGAATATAAACAGAGTCAAAGTAAAAAAAAAAAAAATTAAACGCTAGATATGCTATGTTCTGAAAGAATTCTTAGGACTATTGTGATCTGGGTCCTTTGGTAAGCAACATAAACAATGGTTAACCGGGGTCTGTGTTGCCTTAGGTTTTCTCAGATTTCTTATTTGTGTTCTATTCTCTTATACTTTAAAACTCCTAAATAACATATCTTTTGTTTGAATCCTTATACTATGAATTTGGGTCTTGATACTGAGCCAATAAACCGAATCCAGGACTTGAAACCTGAGACAGGGAAGGATAAGTGGATCTGGAACTTCAAAAAATCTTTGTGTCTCAAATCCACAATTTGATTTAAAAGGACCTAGAGAAATGAAATCAGTATTAGAAGAGGTCAAAGGAGAAAGAGGTTCAGTAGTAGAACCATATCTGCGAAAGGATGAGTAAGTGATGGGAAATCTAAAATGAGACAATGAGGCTCAGACAGTGAGCCTGAGACAGACGAGGCTTATGTATACAACTCATGTGAAAGGAGAGTTAAAACAGGATGCTTATATAACCAATATTTCATCCTTGCAATTGCTATTATTATGATTATTCTGCATTAAGTGTATGTAAGAGCCTCTGGGCCTTTCCATATTTCTACAAGAACTTCATTCTAATTTAATAAATTACTGCTCCCATTTGAAAAATTGTAGCTTTCAAAATGTCCATTAGTCCTAGTCAGCAGGAGCATATATTGCCTACGTCAGAAAACTGTGTGGTGTTGTGGCACCTGGGAAAGTGGCTTCAGGGAACCTATAAACCTGCTTCATTAAAGAGCCTGGATTTCAATGCCTGTCACAACGGGCAGCCAGAGTTAGCCAAGAGAGAATTATCAGAAGCACCAATTAAGTAAAAAATGACTCTTGCTTATTTTTCTTCAGTCCCAAGAGATAAGGGAATGAAAGTATAAGGAGTGGAAGACCCATTAGGAATAGAGAAAGAGAGATTACCTACTTCCTAATTGCGATGTTCAAAATGTAGCTATCTTTATAAAAGTACTTGAGAAGGTACACAGTCTTCCAAGGAGTCATTGTGCAGGAAGGAGGTGGTGAAAAGTAAAGCTATTTCCATTGCATAAAAAATAAAACATTTCTGAATGATAGTTATCGGAGACTAGGAAGGGTAGTCAGGGGGTGGAAAGTGGGAAGTGAATAAGATCAATTATCTGATAGCACAACAGAGTGACTATAGTCAGCAATAATTTATTTTGCATTTTAAAATAACTAAAACAGTACAGTTGGATTGTTCATAGCAAAAAGTAAGAACAAATGCTTTAAATGATGGATACCCCATTTATCCTGATGTGATTATTATGCATCGTGTGCCTTTATCAAAATATCTCATGTAACCCATAAATATATACACCTGCTATATACCCCCACAAAAAATTGTTAATGTATGGTCCTAGATTTTTTAAAAAACATATTTAATTAAAAGGTATAGTTCTGAAGGTTTGATATATTATAGACCCACTGTTTTCATTAGCTAAAAATAGACATTTGTTATGTGCCTCTCCAGCAACTGTACTCCCTTCCTCCAGCCACGATGCACTGATTACCCTTTGAGGAATTCATTTCTCTTTGACTTTAAGTCAGTATAGTTTGGACGGGGTTGATTCTATCCCCTAAATCCAGGGATGGACACTGATTGACCTAAATGAATCACCAAATCTCATTCTCCTAACCAAAGTGATTAAGGATGAGCACTCAATCAAATTCATACCAGTGAAAAGGACTAAGTGCAGAAACTACTGGAAAAAATTCTTTGTCTTTCCCTAAATAATATAGTGAGAGTAAGAGATCTGGAATGGCAGCCACCATTTTGCTACCATGATGTGGCAGAGGTTAGTGCTGCCACGTATCCATCGTGTGGAATATGAAGATAAAGCCAGTACTACAGAAGTCAAGAGCAGAAAGATGTAGAGCGACTGGGTTGTCATGCCATTGTTTGACTTGTTGTATCAAGCTTTGTTTACCTCTGCAATTGTAAGTTATATGGGCCCCTCCATATTTCCTTTATTACATAAATTAATTAGAGATGTGTTCTCAGTCACTTAAAACATAAAGTTCTATTCTACAAAAATGGCAAATTGACTTTGACTATGTTGTATCCGTCACTAAGTGTGACCACCTGTTTCACAGACACATCCAAGTTTTCGTTGAAAGTGATTTTGTCACTTGAGTCCAGGAGCTGGAGACCAGCCTGACCAACATGGCGAGACCCCATCTCTAAAAAAAAAAAAAAATGCATAAGTTAACTGGCCATGGTGGCACATGCTTGTAGTCCCAGTTACTCTGGAGGCTGAGGTGGGAGGATCACCTGAACCCCAGAGGTTGAATCTGCAGTCAGCTGTGATCATGCCACAGCCTGGACAACACAGTGAGACCCTGCCTCAAAATAAATAAATAATAAATAAAAAAGAAAGAAAGAAAAAAAGAAAATAATTTTGGATGATTCAGTAGAAACCCGTTCCTATAACTACAAAGAAAAATTTAAAGCACAAAGCCCATATTCAAGGTATCTCAATAGTATTTATTTTATTAAAAAAAAGATTGAATTACTGTCTATTACTTTGGGGCTCCAAACATAAGAATCAGTAAATTTTTAAATACTTACCTTATATTCTTTCTGGTGGTTGCAGTCTGAGAACCCGAGATTAGCATACACGTCAGTGTTTGAAAGGTCCTTAGCAAGCCTGTCCAGTAAAAGCACTTTAATTTACACATAGGCAAACTGAGGTAATTAGCCATGACATTAGTAGCCAAACATCATGCTCTGATTATATCAGTGTTGTTTGTACAGCCATATATAAGCCTCTTGCATATACAGATAAGGTACTAGGAAAGTTGCTATCGACGCAGCATGCTTGATGTTTTAAGCTATATGCTGCCCTTAAAGCTAGGTAGCTATTGGGTTGAGCACAGTACAGATGAGGTTAAGAGCATGGTTTTGATCTTTTTGTTTTGGTTTGATCTTTTTGTTTTGTTTTGATCTTTTTGGTTTGTTGTAATCTTATGTATGCCAGTGAGGTGAGCATTAGTTATTTTTTGCCCAACATCTTCTTTTCTGGTTAAAGAGTCTATCTCTTCCTGTTGGCTTAATCCCCTCTTCCAGGTCCAGAAATAGACAAATGACCCAGGATTGGTCAATAAAAGCACAGTATCTTCCTGGACACAGTGATCGGCTTGGGAGTGAGCAGATGATCCAAATCAGTTGAATCAAAGAAAATTCTGGGACACTTGGAATCAACACAGATGAGGAGCTCTTTTTTTTTTTTTTTTTTTTTTTGGTGAAGTAGTTAAGCTAGTAGAAAGTAAGATTAGAGGTACTGAAAGTCTTCTTTATCACTTTGTTGGAAATAGCTTCCAGCACAAACAAAAGCAGAGCAATGATAGAGATTTCTAAGGATATCATTTGAATTCTCTGTTCCAGTGAGCTGTACTCCTGAAACTTGTGGATACATAATCTAATATATTTCCCTGCCTTGATTAAACTAGCTTGAACTGTGCTTTCTGTCACCAAAAGAGTACTGACTATGGCAGACTTTTATTTCTTTCACATTCACAGGTGGCAGCATATATAGTAGATATGAATTGCCAACTAGCCAAAGCTTCAGTTTTTGAAATTGTTCACATAATCTTGGTCCCTGATCAAACGACAATGGTCATGTTCT
Organism: Pongo pygmaeus; assembly: GCF_028885625.2. NCBI lineage: Eukaryota > Metazoa > Chordata > Mammalia > Primates > Hominidae > Pongo > Pongo pygmaeus. Next base: position 116,605,129 of record NC_072396.2, on the reverse strand, counting down.
GGGTTAAGATGAACCCATGATCCAGGGTTTACCAACCCATAAAATGGACTAAGATAATTATTTGGACATGGTGACTAAATGAATTAGCTATAACATCATCTAGAGTTGGGCCAGAGTCGGTGCCATGGCAAGGCAAAGTTACTTACAAGCTAAAGTTATAGGAAAGCTGAGAAGCATGAGTAAATAGAGAAAGCTAATCTATAAAGAGAAAACAGTAGACTAGAAAAATACTCAAAGAAGTGATCATATTACACACGCACACAGACACACCCCAAAACAAATGGGATTTGATTGATATAATATAGTTGCCTATTTTCTACACACAACGTGGTATTCTCTTCATTTCTTCCAGAACCTTCCCTCTCTCCTTTATCCTTTTAATTACAATCTTTTTGTGATTTGAACTAGCCTAAGTGGGATTCTATTCTTTGCAACTAATTAACCTTTCACCTAAGAATCCAGCACTAAGGCAAAGGATGAGGAAAGTGTATTACAAATCAATCTGGACTAGAGGAAATACATTCAAAAGCAGAAGACTGTGGGTTAGTCTGTAGCATGAATTTTGAGCATAAAGGAGACGGCTGGCTTGCTATGCCTCAATTTCTTGACTCTCAATTTGGTGCCTGAAATCTGTGGACTGGCTTACTTGTGCTAGGGAAAATCTCCCCCACAAGTGTTTATAACAATGTTTAAATTATCATCTCAATTACCCTCTGTGTACACATCAATGAGCACTCTGCATATCAATAAATGAACTCTGTGTGTATTCAGAAGGCTACTGTGGTAACATCAACATTGAGATCCAGTCCTCATTTGATGGGCACCTTCCCAGCTAGTTGTGAATGGCTTAGGGGATTATGTCTGAGATTTAAGGGAAAACAGATGATTCTCATTGTCCTACATGAGGTAAATTTAAACAGTCTGAAAATGAGTGCCCTAAAATGTGGTATTATTCTGTTCCTGGTCTGTTCTCCAGCTGTACAGAATAAGCAGACCAAAATGCTCATGAGGAGATAAAAAGATTCAGAGATGCATGTAAGGATGGGACCACATGGCCAAAGCAGGCTGGCACTTTCTGTGAAATTCAGGTTCACCAACTAACTCAAGGTCATCTTCCAGCCGGCCAGACAAATATCAAATTCATCCTCAGGATCATCCTACCCCAGCACAGACAAAACTAAACATCCTGGAGTTCTGGCCACATCTTGCTCACTATCTCTCTGTAAGCCTTTTCTGAGGTGGCCCATCCAGCAGCTCAACTCTTGGAGAAGTAGCAAGGGCCCAAAAAGGATGACTTTTGTTGGCATGAAAGAAAAGTTCCAGTCTTTTTCTTTGACCCCAGAGCTTACTCAAACACTCTTCTATACTTCTCTCCTTTTCTAACTCAAAATGAGAAAAAGAAAAAATATACACGTCCTAAATACTGATGATATTATGTTCTAGCCTGTCATTCAAATCATTTTGGTAGAATTGTCTTTCCTTCCTTACTAGTCCTTCTTCCCTCCTTTCCTTTTGTTCCTGGCTCCTCTTCGTCTCCCTTCCATTTCTTTGAGGGGGATGTTTTTTTCTGGATCATTAAAATGAAGTTGTTGTCATTAAAAATGCCTACTTTGTCAAGGTTATACAAGGAATTAATAATTCAAAGTGTTGTTAAAACAACCTAGAAGTAGAGAAAGGAGAGGGGAATAGCTTTTTTTCCCATTGTCAGATAAATAGAACCCAACTTTACTTTTTGTGAAGTCTTGCTTATTTCCTCCCAGCTGAAGAAAAGGAACAAACCAGTTCTCAGAGACTTAACAGCAGAAACAGCAGCACTCAAGAAGCATTTACATGAAATAACTCATGTGAAGCATAACACATTTCCTGGCACATTGTAAGAACATAGAAAGTGTTGATTATTTATATTACTACTATTACTGGTAGTAGTAGTAGTTATTGCTGTTGTCATTGTTGTTTTAGGGGTTCACACTTATAGTTCTGGGCAAAAACCCGTGAAAACTGGACACCTCCAAAGGGTGAACCTCAAAGAGTTTTTGGCACCAGAATCTCAGGCCCTCTTAATGTTTTGAAGTGCTTTCATACCTATCATCTCACTTTCCTTCTGTCACAAGGTTGGATTTTCACTGAGGCTCAAAAAAAAGGCAGTGTTCTAGCTGGAATGGCCACTGGAGTAAAATGCTATTGTATTAATGTCATCCATAACCACTGCAGGAAGAAAATGCTAAGAAAGGCAAGGTTTCCCTGTGTAAAACACTAGACAACTTATTTTGCAATATTCTAGAGACACAGAGATTTCCATTTATGTCAATGCATAAAGACAACTCTTTACATAATGAGCAAAAATTAAGTAATAAACAGCTGTGAAAACCAATTTTATGGGATCATATTTCTATTTTAATAAAAAGTTACGTGGCACTAATCATGTGAGAGGCACATAAAGGATTTACAAATATTAATCCCTTTAATCTTCATGACAACCCAGTGAGGTAGGTTAGGTACTATTATATTGCCATCACCATTTCAATGTTGAGAAACCTAAGGCAAAGAGGGGCTAGGCAAATGGTCCACTGTCATGGAGCCAGTATGTAGTAGAGCCTGGATTCAAACCCAAGCAGCCTGGTTCCAAGTCCATGTCCCATACTACAATGCTGCGCTACCTCCCTTATGCAACTGCATCCCCTCAAGAGGCCAATGCTTCCTCAAGTAATTCCCCCTTCTATGCCACAGTCTCTCCAGCTTTAGACTTCTAGTACCAAAACTATGCATACCTTATTCTATTGTCCTATTTAGGAAATAGAACTGTTGGCCCATGGGAGGCATGAAACAATCCCACAGTTGCCCACAAAAGCTGCAAAGGTAGTAGCCAGAACCATGAAAATGACTTTAGCTTCAATTCTAAGATACTAAATATTGTATTATTTGCTGATTAATTTAAAAAAAAACATTTGTCTTCCCTTTCTGGACATTCTAACCCACAGCACACCAAAACCACTTCTTGATTAGACAACCAATTTCCCTGTTTAAAGAAAAAAAGGCTTTATGCTCCATCTTTAACTGGTTATCAAGTGATAAGGAATTCTGAAGCAAAAAGGGCCGTGCAATTGGATTCAGAGAAAGGTAAGAACAATGTCAGACAACAAAACAAAGTCACACTCATTCTGTAGGGAGGAGAACCTACAAGCTGGTATCAGAACCCATTATATAGTCTTCATAGTTCATTGTATATAAATGTTTAAACTGAATGTAATTCTTTTTTAAATAGTGTAGTATTTAAGAGCATGGACTCTCGAGCAGACTTCATACATTCAAATCTGAGTTTTACCACCTACTATGTTATGCTAAGCAAGTCATTCAACTTCCTCATTTCTAAAATGAGGATAACAATAGTATGAACTATTATGTACAGCATGTTGTGAGAATTACAGAAGTAAATATTATATTTAAAGTTCTTATAAAAGTGTCTGGCAGTGGTAAAGGTTTTATATATTAGCTACCAGTAGTGGTGGTATTGAAAAATTACACAGGGAGTTATTATCTCTCCTTGTTGTATGACCCATACTCTCCACCACACTATTTATTCAGGACATTGACTTTGTTTCACTTCTAATTGCCTTTAACCACTTGTTCCTTGGTTTCTTTCCATGATCAAACAGAACAAAAGGCACCAACACATATAGTCATTGTTCAGCACATGCACAATTAAGATTTTGCCATATGGAACCTACTTTAAGGAACACACAGTCTTTAGGAACGCAGTATATCCAGATGCTAGGTCTATCTGAAAAGCCAAAAAAATACCACTTTCTGATGGCAACAATCCAGTCATGGTAGGTTTGTGTTACTATCAAAAAGATAGTTATGTGGTTTGTTCCTTCTCTGTGTATGTGTGTGTGTGTGTGTGTGTGTGTGTGTGTGTGTTTTTTGATTGTCTGCTTACTGGTTTGTTGATTTATATTTTTTATTTTGTGGAAAAAAGGAGAAAATGAGACTAAAGAAATACCAAGGATCATCTAAATGATATGAAACACAAAAAACACAAATTAAGGTTATTCCTTTAATTTGTGGCAATCAAAGTATAGCGATCATATCACTCATCAAGGATAGAGGAAGAGAAGCCTAACTGCTAAAGGAATCAGTGGGGAGTCAACCTAACAAAATTCTAGCATCTGAACTAATTGTGAGGCCATGTCTAATCAGAAACAGAAAATTTAAATAAAAACCGAAGGCCAGGATTAAAAAAAAGAGTAAATATCAACTAGTGAGACATATACCAAAGTATCTCTAGGCATTGATTATTTATGCCTGCTGTGTAAGATTCGACTTAGAATTTAGGAAAGTTATATCTTGATGAAAAGTAAAGTTCTGAAAACATTTGCTGGTTCTTATCTGTATATTACATAAAATATATGACTTAGCATTTAGTTTATGAGACTGTATCAGGCAGGGGATGTGCTGTCACAATTACTCTAATTATAGGAAAACAATTTGGAGAACAAAGAATCTCTTAGATGCCAAATCTGTAATCTCGAAAGTATAAAGTCATAAAAAAAATTATAGTCTGTTTGGATAAGGAACTGCCCAAAAGTCCTGCAGGACTAACTACGTAGCCTTGTGTCTCCATTCCAACATTAGGTTGGAGATATCTCACTGGAGGTCAGATTCTGTGGCTTTTTATTTGATAGTTGATTAGCCACTCAGTTATATAGCACAAAATTTTACTTTCAGTTCTGCCTAAACAGTGCAATTGGTCCTAGTGGCAGTATCTGGTTAAAGGAATAGAAGATCCCAGAGTTCCTGTTCCCCATCTCACCTCAGCTACCAGTTTGCCAAAGATGTTTTCTTAATTATATCTCAGTCTACCTGGATTTTGTGGTCTGCTTTTCTCTAGGCTTGAACCTTGGAATAATAATTGGTGAGTAGGTCAAGTTTGACTCCTGTACTATCTTTGTGTATCTTCTCTTATCCCCACCTAGCCAGACCGTTCTTATCCTTTCAAAACTCAGTTCAAGTTGCACTTTCCTGGCTGAGTTTCTTGACCACTCCGGAAGGAAGAAATGATTTCTCCCCTTTTGCAACTCCTATAGCATATCATATATTTGTCATGCTTTTCACAGTTAGCATATGCCTTGATGATGATAGTGATGGTATTTGTAGAAGAAAAAAATTGTTGAGTTTGTCTTGTACTTGAAGCTCTTCATGAATTATCTCACTCCTCACCTCTTCCTTATGAGGCGGGTTCTTCTTATCTCTATTTGGAGAGGAAGAAATGGGCTCAGAGCATTTAGGTCACTTTTCTTTAGTCACACAACTAGTAAATGGCAAAGCCAGACTTCAGACGGGTTTTTATCTGTCTCTAGCTTTTCTATACTGTTTTTCAGAGTGTAGTTCGCAGATAACAAGCACTAAAATCACCCAAATATAGGTTGCTGAATTTTACCTCAAACTTTCTGGAGAACAATTTCTGAGAAGTAAGTCTGGAACCTCAATATTTTCCAGTGGTTCAGATGTCTATTGAAATTGGTGAGAACCACTGTACTAAAAACTACTAATAACAACTCCCTTGTATTTGTATAGGTTCTCATGCTCATGATGACCTTTGACATCTATATATCTATATGTAAACCTTACATGGGTTTATGTCTTGTGTCTCCTAACTAAAGTTTAAGACACATGGTTTCTTCTGCATGGCCTCCTCGCAGCATACCTCAGTGCTTTACACACATCCAAAGTATTCAGTAAGCCCGTTCCTTCATTGTGATTGCCAAATGGTATCTGCTGCTTCAGAGAAGACACCCATCTGTATTTCATACTAAAGAGGGATATTCTCACCCCCTGAACCCCAGCCATTCTTCGTGACTCCAATTTCAAGCATTTTTGTGTTGTACCTTTTCCATTAAAAAAGGGGGTGTCACAAGGGTATGACTTTTTTGTCGTCACAGGAAAAACAGCTTTTGAGTCCATTGATAAGATTTTCCTTCCCTTCCTGTATGCCCTTCCCTCATCATTGGCTCCTTGCCATTGTCTCCCAGGGCTAAATGTGCTTATAGAAGAAATTGAAGACAGTGGTAGCCAAATGCATGCTGGGCCATAGAAGGAATGCTCTGTGAGATTATAGATAAAGGGAGTATGTCTTTGGCCACAGTAAGGAAACTAAAATGATGACCATAGTCCCACTTTTGTCAGAAAAATTTACCTAAAATAAGGTGTTTTTAAAATTATAAAAATACAACATAATCATCATAAATTGTTTAGAAAACAGAGAAAAAAGTTACCCCCATTACTCAAACAAAATCTTTGTCAATATTTTTATATATAGTTGTTCAGTCATTTTTTTCTATGCAAGTATGTGTGTGTGTGCATATGTGAGAAACAGAGAGACACGCATACGTATTTTTTTTAACAGAACAATACTGCATACAAGCTTTTGGATCTTGACTTTTATCCTAATGATAAATCATCATAAACATCCTTTTTCATTAAATCTCCTTAAATCAAATTCCTGTCTTGGTTTTAAAAAGTCTAATGACTATCATGCCTGGTTCAGGGAATCTTGAAAAATAAGACAAGCAAAAACAGACCAGAACAAGGGGTCAAGTTGGGATGGTGGGCCTGTGGCTAGTAATCTGACAAGAGGCCCATATTCCCACATCAAAGTAAGTCATAAGGATGATGCTGGGAACAGTACTTGAGGGATCAGAAGAAACAGAAAGAGCATAGGTAAAGTTCTGAACTCCAGTGTATAAGCTGAGGACAATACTCAGAGAGGTCCAGATTAGTTAGAGGTCAAGCATAGGTAGAGGTATAGGTCAGGGATCAAGGCCCAGGAGGCTAAATGTAAGTAGGAGGGCAGCATAGAGTCTGAGTGTACAAATAGGTCCAGGTTGGGGATTCAAGACAGAGATAAACAAATTGTTGGAAAACACACGGAAACTGAGCACAGGAATTGGGGATCTGTATCACAGGGAGCATATCAACACAATAGTGTGACAACCAGTCCCAGGAAAGGAGCTGTTTGGATATCAGCAGTCTTAGTGAAGGCAAATAAGAGTACAGTAAGAACTCTATGTAGTCCGGGAATTGAACTCAAGGAATTGTAGTCTGAGGTGTCCTGAGAGTTCTAACAGTGACAGCCAGAGAAGCTCTCCTTGCTGATTGAGAGCAAGAGCACTCACGTCATCATCTCTGGAGCCATCAGCAATCAATAGCCAACAACGGACATAAGGGAAGTATGGGAGGCTAGGCTAGGGGTGACCTACAGGCAGACCACCCCTTGCATGGTGATATGGTTTGGCTGTGTCCCCAAATTTCACCTTGATATGAAATAATCCCTATGTCTCAAGGGCAGGGCTAAGTGGAGATAATTGCATCATGGGGGCGGTTTGCCCATACTGTTCTTGCGGTAGTGAATAAGTCTAACGAGTTCTGATGGTTTTATAAATGGGAGTTCCCCTGCAAAAGCTCTCTTGCCTGCCACCATGTAAGATGTTAAGTCTGCTTTTCTTTCACCTTCCACTATGATCGTGAGGCCTCCCCAGCCATGTGGAACTGTGAATTCATTGAGCCTCTTTCCTTTATAAATTACCCAGTCTCAGGTAGGTCTTTATCAGCAGCAGGAGAATAGACTAATACACCTGGTAAGTTTTTCAAAAACCATATAAAAATGGAAATTGCCAATTTTGTGAATAAAAAGTAATGGCACTTGATATGGTTTAGATTTGCTTCCCTGCTCAAATCTCACATGTCTAATTGTAATCCCCAGTGTCAGAGGAAGGGCCTGGTGGGAGCTGACTGGATCATGGGGGCAGATTTCCCCCTTGCTGTTCTCGTGATAGTGAGTAAGTTCTCATGAGATCTGGTTGTTTAAAAGTGTGTAGGACCTCCCGCTTTGTGCTCTTCCTTTTGCTCCTGCCATGCAAGACGTGCCTGCTTCCTCTTTGCCTTCTGCCATGATTGTAAGTTTCCTGAGGCCTTCCCAGCCATGCTTCCTGTACAGCCTGCAGAATCTTGAGCCAATTAAACCTCTTTTCTTTATAAATTACCCAGTTTCAGGTATTTCTTTATAGCAGTGTAAGAACAAACTAATACAGCAATTTTGTATGGTTTAACTCTTGTAAATCCTCTGTAAAAGAGGTGAGTGTTAGGGTGAGGGGAAGTGGGCTTGAGGGAGTTGTGGAATGTGGATTAACTGGAAAGTTTGGTTACAATGACACATGGCTTTACTATATGAAGAAAAGCTAACTTTCAAGACTGGCATATGGTAGATGTTCAGTAAATATTTGTTTAATAAATTTAACAAATGTTAAGGCTAGCACTTGGCTAGCTACTGTGGAATATATGAAAGAATAATGTACCACTATTCCCTAAAAGAACTTATTCTTTTGGTGAAGAAAAATGAAACATTTAGACAGAAAAAACATCATTCAGTATTTAGGACAAGAGCACCATAGCCAGTGAGCATTTAAGAATTCAAAGAGACTCTAGAGATCAGTATTGGCTAGAAGGGCTGAAGAAGCCTTTCTGGTAGAGGAAAAAATCAAGAATATGAAAGGTTTGTATATAAAACACAAGAAAAGGGACAAGGTACCTCTCAGCACCAAGGTTTCTCCCACTTTTGACCATGTTTTCCAAACTAATATTCCTTAAACCAGATTATAGTGGTGACCAGGTTGTTTTTCTGAAGAATGCTCTTCAATACACTAGTCCTGGGCTGCTGCTTCATTTTAAAAGATTCTCATAGTCCAAGTTGGAAAATGCTGCAATTTCCTCTTGGAGATGCACAAGTATATTAGCATATTGAACTGTTCAAAAAGTCCTACAATAAAGAAATCAGTTCTAATTTTGCCTAACCCAGCATTTCTCCAAACAACTTGACTATGGAAACTTTTGTTTGAAAAAATTATTATGAACAGTCCATGGTGCTGGTGTGCTACAGAATATACTATAGAAGACACCATTATAGAAGAGTAAACAATTTAAATCCTCTATCAAGATCCCGAAAAGTAAGGGATAATAAGATGGGAAACAGGGTAAGAGTCTCAGGAGTTAGGCTCCAACTACTATCACTAAAGAGTGGAAGGGAAAAGAAACAGGCACAAAGCATTTTAAAAGATGGATTATCTACAGAATCATGGTTGGAAAACATTGTTGTAAGCCAATATCTATGTCAAATCTTTTTAGCGGTGGTTACAATGAATGACATTTGGACTTACTAGGTATGATGAGCAAATAACCACTTCAGTTGCAGTATGAGAATAGACAGACATGAAAGTGCCTTTTTTTTTTTTTTTTTTTTTTGAGATGGAATCTCACTCTGTTGCCCACGCTGGAGTGCAGTGGTGCGATCTCGGCTCACTGCAACCTCCACCTCCTCCACCTCTCGGGTTCAAGCGATTCTTCTGCCTCAGCCTCCCGGGTAGCTGGGACTACAGGCACACGCCACCACACCTGGCTAATTTTTTGTAGTTTTAGTAGAGACGGGGTTTCACCATATTGGCCAGGCTGGTTTCGAACTCCTGACCCCGTGATCTGCCCGCCTTGGCCTCCCAAAGTGCTGGCATTACAGGCATGAGCCACCACATCTGGCTGAAAGATCCCTTTTTATTTGAACTCCTGATGGTAAAACTCACTTTCTTACCCCTCCACTTGCTCTCTTGCAACTGTGTCAGAAAGGATTTTGTGGGATTTGTTTTGAATTTGTTTGATTCCTGGTTACTGAGGATTGGAGTGTATCTGTCACTGGCTTTCAAAAATAGAGACATTCCCATGGTTTCTCTTGCCTTCCAGAAGACTGTCTTGGCTGTAGCTGATGATGACAATCATGTTTAGAGATGGAGAGCTTCCTGGAGGAATGCTTTCCCTGGAGATGTTCAAGCAAAAAGTAAACAATCACTTGGCAAGATTGTCATAGAGATAGAGATTGGTCTTCATGACTTGTGAGGTCTCTTCCAACATTAAGAATCTAGAATTAGGTGGACGGTTCTCAAATATCTCCGTGCATTAAAATCTCCTGGAAAGTTTTTTTGAAAATTCCAACGCCTACGATCTACTCCAGAGCAACAAAATTGGAATCAGAATCTGTGGAGGTGGGTCCCAGGCATCTTATTGTTTAAAGGCCCCAAAATGATTCTAATATGCATCCAGACTTAAGAATGGCTGAGTTAGATGATATTTTTAACCCTCTGTTAAAAGTGTTCATCCTGGTATGGTAGATACCATGACTCTATTATTCTGCATTGAATTTATACTCAACCAGAGTAGGTGTCTGCCAACACGAGGTGATTTGAGGCCCTCAGTAGATTTACCTCTCATGTGCCCCTAAATTCTCTACAGACTAACCACAGTGCTAGAAACTCTCCCTTTAGAGATGTGTTCTTTTATGTTAGGCCCCCAGAGTCCTCTTAAAATGCAAATACCCTCTGGAGAAGCAGTACATTAAAGTTATTATTAGTCACTGGCACCGTGTACTATAATGGATCAGCCTGTCACCTACCAAGGCCAGGATGGAGTAGGGAGGGTACAGGGAAAGAAACATTACTTACATAGAGATTGCGCCAAGAATTGCATCAAAAGTTTACTGTCTTCCTTTCATGTACTCCTCTACTGCTCTCCCCTTCCAGTTTTAAGATTACTCATCTGACCCTCTACATTTGCTGCTTGTGAACTAACTGTGGGTCATTGTTATCCATTTTGTACATAAATGTGATAATATATTTGGAATCTTATAAGGAACTGGAATAAGAGAGCTATTTTTTGATGTTAGTAATTTCTTCCAGTCATTTTCTACCCTAAACAATGAAGTCAGAATATAGGTTGTATCTATACAGGCCACCAAATTACCCAACTACCAAACTGATGATACAGCCAGTCAATTTAATAAAACGAACATGGCGAACTTTAGCATACACCAAAAGGCAATTCGATCCCCTGGTCCCACTCACAAAAGGACCAACTATTTGAGGGAACTGACCAAAATGAACCAAGGTTCTGGTACCATGTTGGTGCAGTCTCATTGACATCTCCTCAACTTATTGCTTATTCACTGACTAAACAACTGGTTAAAGATTTGGTGCTCTAATGTCTTAGGGGACAGTTTCAGATGTCCACTGGATCCTGGTTGAGTAGGGATAATTAATGAACTTATTTTATTGCCAGAGTCTCTTGAGTCAACTTTCCCTCCTTCCTACCACTAACTTCGTTAGCCACAGTTAACTGTCATTTGACAATTGCATTTTTTTTGCATGCAATCAGGTCTCAATGATATCATTTTTTTCTGTCCTCTAAATATTTCCATTTGCCCACATCAAGCATTTCATAAATAAGTTTTTTTAGTTAATTTCATGTCACATAATGCTCAATTAGTCGTGTTCAAAATGCTTTTACTAGGCCAGGTGTGGTAGCTCATGCCTGTAATTCCAGCACTTTGGGAGGCCAGGGCAGGCGGATCACTTGAGGTCCAGAGTTTGAGACCAGCCTGGCCAAGACGGTGAAACCTCATCTCTACCAAAAAATACAAAAATTAGCCGGGCATGGTGGTGCATGCCTATAGTCCCAGCTACTCAGGAGGCTGAGGCATAAGAATCACTTGAACCTGGGAGGCGGAAGTAGCAGTGAGCTGAGATCGCACCACTGCACGTCAGCCTGGGTGACAGAATGAGACCCTGTCTCAAAAATAAAATAAAATGCTTTTATTTTATTTTATTTTATTTATTTATTTTATTTTATTTCCTCCTTAATAGAGGAAAAATGCTCTGTGAATTGAGGACATCAAAAGCTTCTTGGGAGCTTTTTTTTTTTTTTGTCCTAACGGCCTAAAAAAGTTTCCCTACCCCGCCACCCCGCCTCCCTGCCCCCGCCGAAAAGATGAAAAGATAAAGATAGCATTACTATTCCCGTGGGTCTTTGTTTCAAAGATGACTTAGCTTCTCAGATATTTCATTCACCTTCTCTGGCTAATTTTTGGTACTTAATAATCCCTCTGAATATATTGATTCATTCTGTTTGTGGTTGCATTTTCATAATCCTAATTGGATTCATAATCCACTGTAGTGAAAATTTCAGCTAAACTGATTATATGGCTTCTGTTTAAGTGACTGGGTTCATTGTTTGCTTACATTCATGGTAATCTCTTTGGTATATGCATAAACAGATCCTTTCTGAAGGCTAGGACTGTGTTCATGGAGAGAAAGCAAAGGGGAGATTTGGATAGCAAAAGTAAAAACAGTTTGTTTGCAATTATTTGGCTCTTCAGACTACTAAAAATAAACTTTGGCCTAAATTACCCAGTAAACTACAACTAGTTAATATTTTTGAGGTTTATTTATATATTTTTGTTTTTATTTTTTTATTCCCTCTGACAAACCTAGCCCTGGCTAAAGGCTGAACTACTGAAATTGCCATTTAATCAGTCTCTCTACCTGTAGCTCAATGGTCAGAAAATTATGGCCCACAGGCCAGATCCATCTTGCTGTCTGTTTTTGTAAATTAAGTTTTATTGGCACATAGCCACACTCATTTGTTTACATATTAACTAATGCTGCTTTCAGACTACAATGGCAGAGTTGAATAGTTGCAACAGAGACCATATGTCCTACAAAGCCTAAAATATTCACTACCAGGAATATTACTAATTTACCATTACCTACTCTTGTCTCTTCTCAATGATTCTGCACATCACTGCCATTTTTACTTTTCTAAAATGCCAATTTCATCCTGCAGTTTTCCTGCACAAAAAAACTTAAATGCACAATTGATATTCAGCTATTACACACTGTTATGGCTTTAGTCTTTTCATTGTTAGCGCCCATGACGTGGTGGTTGTTAAATATTTTGAGAATCACTCATGCTTAAATCGTTCTTATTTTCATGGAACAAAATAAAACTCCTTAGCCTAACATCCAAGACACTTTCTAATCCTTTCTCATTTGTTCTTTATTATGAACCACCTTTTCTGTATCTAGAACACACTCAACTCACTCTTATCTTTGCCTTTTCCTTTAAACCATTGCTCTAATTTGGAATGCTCTGAACCTTCCTTTCTACCTTTATGAACATGGAGATCATCTGTCCCTGTTTACCTGGGACAATCTCAGTTTGCACACGTTACCCTAATGTAATTATTAACGATGCCTCATTTCACTCTCAGAAGTGTACTCATTTGAACAACAAATTACATAGTTATCCCAGCTATATTCTTCCTTCAAGGATGACTTCAAACTCCACTGATTCCATGAAGCCTCTGATGTCTTCAACCGACAGAGCTCTTTCTCTTTTTTAAGATTAGTATGTAGAACACTCACTGTTACTTATGGTATGGAGTCTCAGACTAGATTTTTTTTTACTTTTATAATATCGATCCTCAATTAGAATATACACTCTCTTCAGTTAGGAGCCATGTCATACATTTTGTACCTGTTTAGCTCCTAGACTATCTCTCACATACATAAAATTTATTTCTGTACATAGGTTTATTTGCTCGTTGATTTATATATAATTATATGCAATCATGACATGGGAAATGCATCTTGAAAGAAGGAGTTATATTCTTTATAATCTAAAATGATGATAGCTTATGCAATTCTATTAACCCTTCTCTGCTATTACTTTATTGACAAATCTTTAATTTTCAAATGATTTTCGAGGCCTGCCCATTCAACTAGAGAGGCTTGACAATTTTCATTCTCAGAAGAGTGTAGTAGAAAGGGGATGACAATGAAATCATGTGACTAGGGTTTCTATTCTTGGCTCCATCACAATCACTAATATGCTTCAGGCCTCAGGTTTGCTCAACTGTCAAAGAAACAAGATTGGACTAGCTTACTTCCAGAGCTAACTATATCATACTCAAATGATTAATTAATATAATTAATAGATGATTTGTAAAACACAGATTAGGATAAGTACTGTAATATATTCCATAGAACTACCTGAATTCATCTTCAGTTATCAACCTCAAATTGATTTTTTTGTCAGTCACTTTTAATTTACTCCAAATTGTGTTTCTGAAAGAGAAAAATTTTATTTAGAGTGCACGAAACTGTGCATATAATAAATACATATGTTCTGATAATGAACTGATCTGGTTAATTAAATTTTGGGAGTGGGAGATTCTGAAAATATGGTGAACTGACTATCACACCTTTTCCCTTAATTCCCAGTTACAAGCTATTTGTTTTTCTGAACCAAATGGGTAATGGTGCCCATGGGCAACTGGGTGCAAGTAAGGCCTTGGGCTTTCTTAGATCCTAGTGAGAAAAGTGATATAGGATTCCTTTCATCTCTTCCCTGCCCATTGTGTGAGTGTATGAAAATGATTATCATGGAACTTCTAGGTGAAGACTGTAAATTGGTAAATCTTGACTTTTACAGATTTATGAATCCTCATAGAGAAGGTTGATATTGGACTTGCATAAGATTGCCAAGTCACTCTGCCTCCTAAAAATCTAAAAAGACAGTGAAGAAGTGATCTAAGTCCTTCCTTTCCGAGACAGGAAGTATAAGAAGGAAATAAGACAGCCTAGAGAATTTGTCCAAGTGCCTCAGTGGGAGACTAGTGCCCTACCTACTTCCATACTCTTGACTTACAGGGATAGAGAGCACTTTGCATGCACTATAGGACTACAGACACATAGGACATGCCATCTACTGAAATCCCAATGAGCTGACAGTAGAAAGAAACAACCCTATATCAGGGTACCTAGAAGCCAGAGAGATGAAGATAAGGCAGAACAAACTGAATACATTCTTAGAGAATTAAAACTATTAGAAGGGACAGATGAAAACTTGAATAAGAAATAAGAGCATTGAAGGAGATTCAAGTGCATCACAGAAAATGTTTTCTGGAAAAAAAAATAATTATTTTTGGCCAGGCACGGTTGCTCACGCCTGTAGTCCCAGCACTTTGGGAGGCCAAGGCGGGCGGATCACCTCAGGTCTGGAGTTCCAGACCAGACTGGCCAACACGGTGAAACCCTGTCTCTACTAAAATACAAAAATTAGCTGGGCATGGTGGCAGATGCCTGTAATCCCAGCTACTCGAGAGGCTGAGACAGGAGAATAACTTGAACCCAGGAGGCAGAGGTTGCAGTGAGCTGAGATCATGCCCCTGCACTCCAGCCTGGGTGACAGTGCCAAATTCCATCCCAAAAAATAAAATAAAATAAAATAAAATAAAATAAATAATTATTTCCTATCTTTCCAATTCTGTAAATGAATTGAAAAAGAAGATGGCTACTATTATGATATGAATTGGTATATGTACATTAGGATAGGCAGACTGGGAATATGTTTAAAATGCTTAATAAGGACTCAAAATCAAAGCGACATACTTTGAGAGAAATTTTGTAACAGGCTAAAGCAAGAGCTGGCAAACTTCAGCCCACAGATCAAATCTGGCCTGCTACCTGTTTTTGTGTGGGCTGTGAGTGAGGAATTTTTGTACATTTTTAAATTGTGGAAAAATATTAAAAAGAGAATTTCATAACATGTGAACACCATAGAAAATTAAAGTGTTACAATCCATACATAAAATGTTATTGGAACCTAGCCATACTCATTCATTTATGTATTATCTCTGGTTTATGAGAAAAGCAGAGCTATGTAGCTGCAATAGGGACAACAAGCCCTGTCAAGCCTAAAATATTTGCTGTTTTGCTCTTTATGGGAAGTTTGCCAATCCCTGTTCTATAGTAGTGCTATTCAATAGAATTTCTCAGTGATAATAGAAATGTTCCATATATGTGCTGTCCAGTAGAGTGGCCACTAGCCACGTGTGGCTATTGAGTATATGACATGTGGCTAGACTGAGTTACTGAATTTTTATTTTAATTGATTATCTTAAATTTAAAGTTATCTGTGGCTACTGGCTTCTGTATTGCACAGTACGGTTTTAGAACAAAAAACAATAAATAATTTAGGCAAAACATAGGCATTATGGTTGTAGTGGTTGTAGTGATAAAATGAAAAAGCATAACTGGCAATCAAAATATCAAACAGGAATGTGAGATTGAATGCACAAGACAGAATTAGGAGGATGTTGAGCAATGGTAAAAAGCACAAACTAGTATGCACAAAACTAAGTAAAACAATAACTATTAAAAATAAAAGGAAAACTTGGTAAAATAAAATAATGGAGGAAAATAATATATGCCTTTCTCAGGTAAGACAGCTCTTGTAAACAAAAAATAGAAAGTTAGAGTAATAGAAGGAAACAATCAACAAACTTGATTCACTAACTTTCTATATGGACTTACATCTCTCAAACAGAGAAAATATGCTTTGTGGTATGCCCATGGAACTTTAACAAAATTGATCAACTACTTGGCCACAAGGAAAACCTTAATGCAATTAAAAATAAAGATTTTGGCCGGGTGCAGTGGCTCAGGCCTGTAATCCCAGCACTTTGGGAGGCCGAGGTGAAACCCCGTCTCTACTAAAATATACAAAAAATTAGCCAGGCGTGGTGGCAGGCGCCTGTAGTCCCAGCTACTCGGGAGGCTGACACAGGAGAATGGCGTGAATCTGGGAGGCGGAGCTTGCAGTGAGCTGAGATCGCACCACCGCACTCCAGCCTGGTGGACAGAGCGAGACTCCGACTCAAAAAAAAAAAAATAATAATAATAATAAAATAAATAAATAAATAAAGATTTTACTGGCTGCAGTCTTTTATCATAATTTAACACTATTAGAAATAAAAAGATGAACATAAAAATCTAATGAGTTGGAATAAAAAGAATAAGATTCAACTAATTTCATTGAAAACCAAATTAAGAAAGATTCTTAGATAAGCCTTGGGTTAAAAAGGATATAAAAGAGAAATTATAAAATACTTAGAAGTTATGGAAATGAGAACACTTTATAATAAAACCCATAAGACATTGAAAACTGTAAGCAAAAGAAAATACTTAGCCTTAAATATCATCATGATAGGAGAAAAACATAATAAATAAATTTGTTTACCTTCAAAAAGTAAAAGCAAAACAAACTTTAAGAAAACAGGAAGAGATAAAAGCTAAAAATAAATGTTTTTTTAAACAATTGAAATGGCAAATAAATCTAAAGTTTGGTGTTTTTGTTTGTTTGTTTCTTTCTTTCTTTTAGGAGAGGATGACCTTTTATGTTTCTGTTTTAGGAAAAAGGAGAAAAAGCCAAAAAACAGAAGAGTAGGAATAAGAAAATAAACATAATCTCCAAAAAATAAATAATCAAACTCCATGATAACAGTATTGAAAACCTTTCCAAAATCAATTCAAGAAGAAGTGGGAAATTTGAATAGACCAACTATCAGAGAGGAACATGGCAAATGTGACAAATATGTTA
Organism: Pongo pygmaeus; assembly: GCF_028885625.2. Taxonomy (NCBI): domain Eukaryota; kingdom Metazoa; phylum Chordata; class Mammalia; order Primates; family Hominidae; genus Pongo; species Pongo pygmaeus. Next base: position 116,587,816 of record NC_072396.2, on the reverse strand, counting down.
CCTTTCAAAAAAGCTTCATTCAGCACTACAGGAGTTACAGTGAAGTTTTATCTGATCCTAAAGACTAAATATTCCTGTTACGTAAATTATTCCAGGCCATAGAAATTAATGGAGGTTTCCCAATCCATTTTATTAAATCCAGCAAAACTTCAACTCTAAAATCTAATAAAAATAGTATTAAACAATTTGTATACAATTAAAATGAAGTTGACATTAATCCAACCAACATTGTTATGAATTAAGATGGTAATAGTAATCCCCAGGGAAACGACTAAGTAAATAACTCAAAAAATATACTAAAACAAAAACAAGAGAATTTAAATGATACATTAGAAACTATCTACTTAACACAAAAAAGACACTAATGGAAGAACAGAGAAATTAAAAAGACATAAGACATATGAAAAAACAAATATCAAAATGACAAATGTAAATCCTGCTTTATCAGTAATTACATAAAATGTTTATTTATTAAACAGTCTAATTAAGAAGCAGAAATTAACAAGGTGAATAAAAACATGACACAGCTCTTCAGGAGACACTTTATCACATTTATTTATATATTTGCTTTCATTGTATATACAGATTGATCATCCCAAATTCAAAAACCCAAAATCTGGAAGGCTCTAAAATCAGAAATTTTTTTGAGTGCTGACATGATGTTCAAATAAAATGCTCATTGAATGCTGGTAAGGATGTGGAGAAAAGGGAACCCTGTACACTGTTGGTGGCAATATGAATTAGTACAACCACTATGGATAACAGTTTGGAGGTTCGCCAAAAAACTAAAAATTGTGCTACTATCTGATCTAGCAATCCCACTGCTGGGTATATACCCCAAAGAAAGGGAATTAGTATATCACAGGGATATCTGCTCCTGTGTTTGTTGCAGCACTGTTTACAGTAGCTAAGATTTGAAAGCAACTTAAGTGTCTGTCAACAGATAAATGGATAAAGAAAATGTGGTACATATACACAATGTAGTACTACTCAGCATTTAAAAAGAATAAGATCCTGTCACTTGCAACAACATGGATGAAACTGGAGGTCATATGTTAAGTGAAATAAAGCAAACACAGAAAGACAAACATTTCATGTTCTCACTTATTTGTGAGATCTAAAAGTCAAAACAATTGAACTCATGGACACAGAGAGTAGAAGGATGATTTCCAGAGGTTGGAAAAGGTAGTGGGGGTGTTTGTGGGGGGAGGTGGGGACGGTTAATGGGTACAAAAAAATAGAAAGAATTGTGCTACTATTTGATAGCACAATAGGGTGACTATAGCCAATAATAACTTAATTGTACATTTTAAAATAACTTAAAGAGTGTAATTAAATTGTTTGTAACTCAAAGGATAAATGCTTGAGAGGATGGATACCGCATTCCCCATGATGTGATTATTATGCATTGCATGCCTGTATAAAAACATTTCCTATACCTCATAAATATATATACCTACAATATAACCACAAAATTTTCAAAACCAAAATAAATTAATAAAATGCTAATTGGAGCATTTCAGATTTCACATATTCAGATTTGGGATGCTCAGCCAGTAAGTACACTGCAAATATTTCAAAATAAAAAAGAATTCAAAATCTGAAACATTTCTAGTCCCACACATTTCAGATAAGGGATATTCAACCTGTATTTAAGGTATACAAAGTAATGTTTTGATACACATAGTGAAATGATTACCATAGTAAAGCAAATTAGCCTATCTATCACCTTCCATAGTTATGTTTTGTGTGTGCATGCCAAGAGGACCTAATAGGCTCTTAGCAGTTTTTCAGTATACTATACAAAATTATTAACTATAATCATCAGGCTGTACATTAGATCTCCAGACTTTTTCATCCTATATAACTGCAAATTTATACCCTTTGACCTACGTCTCCCCATTTACTCTCACTCCTCACCCTGGTAACCACTGATCTTCTCAACAAGAGTCACTTTAGATTCAAGGACACAAACAGTCTGAGAGTGAAAAAGTAATACATATATATACACACACACACACCATTGAATATATTCACACACACACACACACACACACACCATTGAAGGAGTAACCAGAAGACAGGTAAAGTGGATATATAATATCAGACAAGACAGACTTTAAGACAAAAATTGTTACTATAGACAAAGGATATTTTATAATGATAACAGCATCAACCAACAAACGAGATGTAATAATTATAAATATATATGCACCTAACAACAGAGCACCAAGCTGACAGAATTGAAGGAAGAAAAAAACAATAGAACAATAATAGTTGGAGATTTTAATACCTTCTTTTCTTTTTTTTTATTATTAACTTTAAGTTCTAGGGTACATGTGCACAATGTGCAGGTCTGTCACATTAGTGTACATGTGCCATGTTGGTGTGCTGCACCCATTAACTCGTCATTTACACTAGGTATATCTCCTAATGCTATCACTTCCCCCTCCCCCCACCCCATAACAGGCCCCAGTGTGTGATGTCCCCCTTCCTGTGTCCTTGTGTTCTCATTGTTCAATTCTCACCTATGAGTGAGAACATGCGATGTTTGGTTTTTTGTCTTTGCAATAGTTTGCTGAGAATGATGGTTTCCAGCTTCATCCATGTCCCTACAAAGGACATGAACTCATCATTTTTTATGGCTGCATAGTATTCCACGGTGTATATGTGCCACATTTTCTTAATCCAGTCTATCATTGTTGGACATTTGGGTTGGTTCCAAGTCTTTGCTATTGTGAATAGTGCTGCAATAAACATACGTGTGCATGTGTCTTTACAGGAGTATGATTTATAATCCTTTGGGTATGTACCCAGTAATGGGATGGCTGGGTCAAATGGTATTTCTAGTTCTAGATCCCTGAGGAATCGCCACACTGATTTCCACAATGGTTGAACCAGTTTACAGTCTCACCAACAGTGTCAAAGTGTTCCTATTTCTCCACATCCTCTCCAGCACCTGTTGTTTCCTGACTTTTTAATGATCACCATTCTAACCGGTGTGAGATGGTATCTCATTGTGGTTTTGATTTGCATTTCTCTGATGGCCAGTGATGACGAGCATTTTTCATGTGTCTGTTGGCTGCATAAATGTCTTCTTTTGAGAAGTGTCTGTTCATATCCTTTGCCCACTTTTTGATGGGGTTGTTTGTTTTTTTCTTGTAAATTTGTTGGAGTTCATTGTAGATTCTGGATATTAGCCCTTTGTCAGATGAGTAGATTGCAAAAATTTTCTCCCATTCTGTAGGTTGCCCATTCACTCTGATGGTAGTTTCTTTTGCTGTACAGAAGCTCTTTAGTTTAATTAGATCCCATTTGTCAATTTTGGCTTTTGTTGCCATTGTTTTTGGTGTTTTAGACATGAAGTCCTTGCCCATGCCTATGTCCTGAATGGTATTGCCCAGGTTTTCTTCTAGGGTTTTTATGGTTTTAGGTCTAACATTTAAGTCTTTTATCCATCTTGAATTCATTTTTGTATAAGGTGTAAGGAAGGGATCCAGTTTCAGCTTTCTACATAAGGCTAGCCAGTTTTCCCAGCACCATTTCTTAAATAGGGAATCCTTTCCTCATTTCTTGTTTTTGGCAGGTTTGTCAAAGATCAGATCATTGTAGATGTGTGGTATTATTTCTGAGGGCTCTGTTCTGTTCCACTGGTCTATATCTCTGTTTTGGTACCAGTACCATGCTGTTTTGGTTACTGTAGCCTTGTAGTATAGTTTGAAGTCAGGTAGCATGATGCCTCCAGCTTTGTTCTTTTGGCTTAGGATTGACTTGGCAGTGTGGGCTCTTTTTTGGTTCCATATGAACTTTAAAGTAGTTTTTTTCCAATTCTATGAAGAAAGTCATTGATAGCTTGATGGGGATGGCATTGAATCTATAAATTATGTTGGGCAGTATGGCCATTTTCACGATGTTGATTCTTCCTATCCATGAGCATGGAATGTTCTACCATTTGTTTGTGTCCTCTTTTATTTCATTGAGCAGTGGTTTGTAGTTCTCCTTGAAGAGGTCCTTCACATCCCTTGTAAGTTGTATTCCTAGGTATTTTATTCACTTTGAAGCAATTGTGAATGGGAGCTCACTCATGATTTAGCTCTCTGTTTGTCTGCTATTGGTGTATAAGAATGCTTGTGATTTTTGCACATTGATTTTGTATCCTTAATACCCTATTTTCAATCATGGATAGAACAACTAGACAGAAGATCAACAACAAAAAAATAGAATATTTAGGCAATACTATAAACTAACTAGAATTAATAGACATCTATGAAACACTACTTAAAAAAAGCAGAATTCACATTCTTCTTAAGTGCACATGGAACATTCTACAAGATAGACCAAATATTAGGTTACAAAAAAGCTCAATAAATTAAAATAATTAAAATTGTATGAAGCATATTTTCTGATCACAAGAGGAGAAATAAGGAAAATTAGAAGCTAATTTGAGACAAATGAAAATTAAAACACAACACTCAAAACATAGAGGGATCTAAAAGAGTGCTACAAAGGAAATTTGTAGCTATCAAGGCTTATATTTTAAAAATTAAAAAAAATTGCAAATCAATTATCTAATCTTAGAAAACCAGGAAAAGAAGTAATTAAACCCAAGACAATGGATTAAAGACTGAAACATAAGATCTGAAACAGAAAAAGTTCTAGAAGAAACTTAGGGAAAAAAACTATATAGCATTGGTTTCAGTAATGAGTTTTTGGAGTTGACCCCCAAAGCTCAGGAAACAAAAGCAAAAATAGAGAAATGGAATTACTTCAAACCAAAAAGCTTCTGCACTGCCAAGGAAATAATCAACAAAATCCATGCAATGAAATATTATTCAGCCACAAAAAGAAATGAGGTACTGATTTATTCTACAACGTGGATGGACCTTGAAAACACACTGAGTGAAAGAAGCCAGATACGAAAGGCCACATATTGTATGATTCTATTTATATGACATGTCCAGAATAGCCAAATCCACAGAAAATAGATTAAAGATTACCATCACTTGGAGTGAAAGAAGATATGGAGTCACTTAAAATGTGCACAGGATTTCTTTGTGGAGTGATAAAGCTATTCTGGACTTAAGTAGTAGTGATGGTTGCACACCCTTGTGAACATACTAAAGATTTCTGCATTGAATATACAGTTTAAAAGAGTGAATTTTATGGTATGTTAATTATAGCTTTATAAAATATTAATAATAGTACAATCATATCATTGGAAAAACTCAGGACACTACAGGTTATAAACTAGAGAGTATATGAAAAATCTAGGAAAGCTATACTCTTTAGAACAAAAGATAGATATATTTGATTATTTAACATTGCCTGGCCACGGTGGCTCATGCCTGAAATCTCAGCACTTTGGCAGGTTGAGGCAGATAGATTGCTTGAGCCCAAGAGTTCAAAACCAGGCAGGGAAACATGGCGAACCATTTCTACAAAAAATACAAAAATTAGCCGGGGATGGGGTACGTGCCTGTAGTCCCAGCTACTCTGGAGGCTGAGAGGTAGGAGGATCACTTGAGTCAGGGAGGTGGAGGTTGCAGTGAGCCATGATCCCACCACTGCACTCCAGCCTGGGAAACAGAGTGAGACTCTGTCTCAAAAAAAAACATAAAATATAAAATAAATAAAATAAAATAAAATTCAAAACTTCTATGTGGTAAAATATATCATAAGCAAAAATATCATAAACAAAAATGTATAATGCGATAAAAGACATAAGGTTATTACACATAAACAAAGAGTTCTTTTAAAGTGAAAGAAAATTGACAAACAATTCAATAGAAAAAATGGTCAAAAGTAATGAATAATCAACTCATTGAAGAGTAAATCCAAAAAAGCTAACAGACAAAAAGATTCACTAGCAGTCAGGAAAATGCAAATTAAAGTTAAAATGAGGTAATACAATAAACCCATCAAACTGACAAAGTTGAAAATCAAATAACACCCATACATTGCTGGTGGAAATGTGAAGTTTTACAGCACTTTTGGAAAGCAATCTGGAAACATCTATTGAAATAAAATATTAATTTACTCAACTCAGCAGTCCCATTCATTGTAGTTTATTCCATTGTAGTAAAAGCATGTGTACAAGTGTGTTTATTGCAGTATTCTTTATAGTGTCAAACAGAAACACAAACCTGGAATAAATTAGATAATTTCCTCTATTGGGTGAAGGCTGAATAAATTAGAGTACATCTAATTCATAGAATATTAGACAGCAATTAAAACTAATATACTACTGTTATCCTAGATGGCCGAAGATATTTCTCAGAAGTATTCTTAATTTAGAAATGCAAGATACAAAAAAGTATGCATAGTACAACCCCATTAAAAAATAATGATGAAATCCTATATATGTGTGTACATGTATGAGCATGAAACAGTATCAAAGAATATATCCTAAGGGCAACATGGTTTATCATGCATTACCTAATGAAACAGAAAGAGGAAGAGAAATTAGAGCCAAGGAAAAAAGAAAAGGGAAAAAATAAACCTGCAGGTAATGATCACACTTCTGTAAAATTAGATATTCATGTATATATATCTCTATACATGACATTTAAAATGAATATACAAAATTACATTAAGGCTGAAATGAGACAGTGTACGTGAATGTGCTTTGCTCTGTGAATTTAAGAGATTATACAAACAAGAAATATCATTATTATTATATAAAACTGTAGCATTCTAGTAGTCGGAAATGAAGAAACATGCATAATAACTCTAAGATATCCTCTACAACAAAAAAATGAAAAGAGCCTTACCTTAGGCAAGTCATTAATGAAAAGATGATGTCCTTATCTTACTTTGATATATGGTATTAAAACTGGTTGAAGAAGAATGACCTTGGTTAAGTGGGATAAGAGAGGTAATAAGAAACTTCCTGTATGACTCACCTAGCAAATGCAAGACTCTTTCAGTCACTGAAAATGCCACAAAGCTATTAGGGGAGAAAAGCTACACTTTTTGTTGCTTTACTAAAACTTTGATTTTAACTACTCAGTAGTCCTTCAGAAGCCCAATTATGCTCATAAAAATTAAGGGTTGAAAAAAGCATTATAGTCTACTCTGGAAAAAATATATAGTTGGATTGAATAGTCGCTGATAAATTAATGTTGCACTTTCTCACTGTGGAGTTTCTAAAAGATGATTTTATTTATTTATTGTACAAATGTATAGGGTACATGAGAAATTTTCATACATGTATGTAATACATAGTGAGTTGTTCAATCCATTGAAACATATTGTTTAACAGGGGAGTTGTACAGAAAAGATGAGATGTGGAATTTAGATTCAAAGATCGTGTTCACTCCCAATTCTACTATTACGTAGTTGTTTGACTTCTGGCAATTTACTAATCTCTCCATCCATGAGTTTCATCATCCTCACTTCATAGGGTTATGAGAAGATTAAACTAAATAGATATATAAAACCAGTTACTACAATACCTCTGTCTTTGTAGGCATTCAAACATTTAGTTTTATCATTTAGTTTTATTTTCTTTTTCTTTCTTTCTTTCTTTTCTTCTTTTTTTTTTGTTTTTTTTTGAGATGGAGTCTCGCTCTGTCACCAGGCTGGAGTGCAGGGGCGTGATCTCAGCTCACTGCAACCTCCATCTGCTGGGTTCAAGCGATTCTCCTGCCTCAGCCTCCCGAGTAGCTGGGACTACAGGCGCGTGCCACCACACACAGTGAATTTTTGTATTTTTAGTAGAGACAGGGTTTAACTATGTTGGCCAGGATGGTCTCGATCTCTTGACCTCGTGATCCGCCCACCTTGGCCTCCCCAAGTGCTGGGATTACAGGCATGAGCCACTTAGCCCCGCCCAAATTTTATTTTCTATTTTAATAAAATGCTATATTGGCAGGAGGAACCTCAGAATAGTCAGGTTAGTAGCAAAGTATAATAGCCATTTTTATTTTTTTTCATTATACCTAAGGAAGCTTCTTCACTCAATCTGTGAATCCATAACCCCAGAAAATACCATACAGCAAATTGTTGCTCAACATAGAAGGAAACAAATAGTTCCCTGAAAGCAGGCCTTACAAACCCAAGATGAGGTGAATGTTGTTTTGATAGCTACCTTCAGTCTCCCTCTAGTGTTTAATGAGTCTATAATAACCATTATCTTCCCTGAGCTACACATACTCCCCTCCCTCTTTTAGAGGCAAAGCCAAACACTTTTTACACAAATATGTGGAAATGTTTAAAGACAGATAAACCAGTACATGTGAGATTTAATTTCCCATTGATCCTATGTCGGGGGTGGGTAAGAAAACTGGAATTTAAGACATTTGTGTTAATATGACTTCGAAGCCACAAAGTGAAGCTTGTAGCTAATAAGGTCATAGACTTATTAACTGTAGTTAGAGTGAAGAAGCTCTTATCCTTGAACTGAAATTCCAGACACATGGCTCAACTAACAACTAGAAGGAGTAGCTTCTACCCCTTTAATCACTTCACTGTTTCTTTTTCTTTACCTCCATGATTAATGACATCTGGTCTATTATCTCTCCATACAGAAAACAAATTACTTGATGTTCTTTTTTAACATTTTGCTAGCTTCTTGCCACTGGACTTGAACATAGGAACACATATAAATTAAATGTCAGGCTCAGAGGTCCTTCCTAAGGCAAGCACCAGAAGCAATGAAAGTATTATGTTCACCGAGAAACAAGTGGAAGTGTTGAATATCTTGTTTAATAAGAACCCATACCAAAACCCAAGCCTTCAGAAATAAACAGCTTCAAAAATGGTCATACATCCAACGGCACTGCAGGTTTGGTTCAAGAATTACGGAGTAAAACTCAAGAATGCAATCTGTGAGCACATTCAGGAAACACAAGAAGCTTAACAACAGCACTTACCAGGAGGAGGCATCAAGACCAATCCTTCCGAGGGAAACATGGTAATACAACCCAGATCTCCTAATGATGACTATTCTATATCCCTCATATATAGAGACCTTCTGATACTGTCACTGCAACTCAGCATGTGTCTCAATTTGAAGGTTCCCACAGATCACTCTGTGGATCTCAAAATAGTCCACTTTGGTTGCTGCCAAGATCCTAACCTATACTGCCTCTATCCCATTTTGGAATCCCAAGTTCTTTCCCCAAGTTTCAATTTCTAATTCTTTTGGCTCTCCATTTCTACAAAGAATGAATCAGTAAGAGAAGCTAGACACAAAACACCACATGTTGTAATGATTTGTAATGACTCCTATACAAGATAATACTTTTCAGCAATAAAAAGGAGCAAACTAGAGATATACTCAACAACACGGATAAGTTTCAAAAACATTGAGTGAAAGAAAAAAAATGAAAGACTACACACTATATAATTCCATTTATACAAATCCTTAGAGCAGGAAAAACTAATCTACAGTGGCAAAATCAGATTAATGGCTGTCTATGTGGCAGAAGGAATTGATGGAAAGAGGCATAAGCAAATTTATAGGGGAAATGTCTTATGTCTTAATTAGGGTGGCAGTTATCTGGGTGTATAAATTCATCAAAACACATAGAACTATATATTTTAAATACATGCACTTTATTTTACATAAATTATGTCTCAATAAAAATAAAGATATAAAAATGAATAAAGTTTTGCTGTTTACCCTTTCTATTACTATGGAGAGTGCCCTACACAGGAAGGAAAAGGCACAGTGTACAGTACTTCAGTATGTCCATTAACCTTGTCTATGCTGTTAAAATTTTGAATGGCCTTTCCATTAAAGAAGAAAAGCAAAAGGAAGCAAAATGGAGGGGAACCCATTTTCTAACTAAGCAGTGGGTACCGTACAATGCATGAAGAGCACAAAGAACTAACTAGACTTTACAATATCTGGGACCTTCACTATTCCTCACCATTCATGGGCCTAAAAGAGACATCCAGAGGTCAAGTATCTTCATAATAAACTGTTAGTCTACAAAAGTTGAATCTGATTACAACATCAGTTTTTTGGAACCTTGCACCCATTAGAAAGCTTCACACACAGGTCCTGCGCATGTTTAGTTCAACCCAAGCCTGTAGTGTTTCTTTACTGAGCTCCCATGTAGGAAATCTCAGTTTTCGTCTATAGTGCTGACCTTGGAAGAACTAAAAAGACTTTAGAATGTTCTCTTCCTCTCCCTCTCCCCTCATCTTTTTCTCTTAAGTTGATTAATTCATTCTGTTCTCTATTTATAGGCTGTTATGAAATCTGGCTGTCAGTAATCAATAACCCAGGGCTTGAAAGTTTCTGAAGGAAAAGTCTCTTTTGTAGATATAAAAAGTCGAGCTTTTTATAAAGAGTAATTAAGGTAATGATGTCTGAATTGGGGTGGGGGGTGTTGAGATTCCATCATCTATAATGTTTCCACCATGTAATTCAAGTGTCTTACTTAAAGAAGCTACTAAATGGGAAGCCACGTAAAGAATAAGAAGAAGCTTCGGTATAGGTAGTTCAGTAAGAAAAATAACTCTTAAGAAAGCTATTTTAGATGACTGCTAATAACATTATACAATAACCTAATCATACATGTTCTGTTTTACTTATCAAAATGATGATGGTGTAATTAATATAGGCACATATAAGCTCCTTCAATGGTGAAAATAATTTCCTTATTCATTCACAAATATTGAGTACCTCATGTGTGCCAGGGATTGTTCTAGACAGCGGGGAATACATGAACAAAATAGACAATGTACAAATCTGATGATGATAAGTACAATGGAGAAAAATTAAGAATAGTAGAGGACAGGGAGTAAAAGGAACTTCCATATTGGGTAAGATGTTTAAGGAAGGTCTCTCTAATGAGGTGACATTTAGCCTGAGAGGAAAAATGTTCCAGATAGGCAAAAGAGCAAGTTCCATGTTTCTGAGATACAAGATTGAGAAAGACTGTGATAGGTTCTGGCATACATGGCCTAAAGCAACCTGGGGGTTGGGGGAAAAGTGGAACACAAGTCCAAAAGGTATTTATAAATTAGAGTGGTTTGTAGAATTTGGTTGGTGATGTTTTGCTTGACACACACAAGATGATCAATAAATATTTTGAAAATAAGTGCTGTGTGTTGTTAGAATGAGCACCAGCAGTGAGCATATTCAGATACAACAGCTATTTCCCTTTAGGAACTTCCTATGTCATTGTTGAAGCAAAATCCACAAATAAAGTTGTTAGATACTATTGAGGCTCTGATAAAAAGCAGAATGAGCATTGGGAAGAGCATAAGCTTTGGAATCAGACAGACCTTTGAGTCCCAACTCTACCACTTACTAGATGTGTGACCATTAGCATGTTATTTAACCTCTGTGACTCAGCCTTCTCATCTGTAAGATGGATGTAAAAGTGCCTTTCTCACACCATTTCAAATATTATAATACGTGGTGCATTTGAACAGTTGAGCACCATGTCTGACACATATGTAATAAATAGCAGCTCCTCCCCATTCCCTGCATACACCTGGTGCTTTACAAGTAGGTACACTGATTTACCTGACACCATCAAATTTGATTCACACAGCAGTCCCAGGAGGCAGAGTTCCAGTGAGCAGCATGGTCTACAAACACTCAAATACTCAAGGAAAGGCAGAGTCCATGGCCAGGGTAGCTGGGGGAAACATGGCTTTTATTCTGCACTAGTCATTCAACATCAAGAGAGCAATAGTTTCCCCTGTTTAAGCCCTGACTGCCCAGTAAAGAATGCATGTCAGTCCTATTTGGAAAGGGAAAAGAGTAGTATTAATGAAGCCGTTGGGAATTACGTCTCTGGTATTTTGTTTTATTATTATATTTTAAGTTTTAGGGTACATGTGCACAATGTGCAGGTTTGTTACATATGTATACATGTTCCATGTTGGTGTGCTGCACCCATTAACTCGTCATTTAGCATTAGGTCTAACTCCTAATGCTATCCCTCCCCCCTCCCCCCACCCCACAACAGTCCCCGGAGTGTGATGTTCCCCTTCCTGTGTCCATGTGTTCTCATTGTTCAATTCCCACCTATGAGTGAGAACATGCGGTGTTTGGTTTTTTGTCCTTGCGATAGTTTGCTGAGAATGATGGTTTCCAGCTTCATCCATGTCCCTACAAAGGACATGAACTCATCATTTTTTATGGCTGCATAGTATTCCATGGTGTATATGTGCCACATTTTCTTAGTCCAGTCTATCATTGTTGGACATTTGGGTTGGTTCCAAGTCTTTGCTATTGTGAATAGTGCCGCAATAAACATACGTGTGCATGTGTCTTTATAGCAGCATGATTTATAATCCTTTGGGTATATACCCAGTAATGGGATGGCTGGGTCAAATGGTATTTCTAGTTCTAGATCCCTGAGGAATCACCACACTGACTTCCACAATGGTTGAACTAGTTTACAGTCCCACCAACAGTGTAAAAGTGTTCCTATTTCTCCACACCCTCTCCAGCACCTGTTGTTTCCTGACTTTTTAACGATTGCCATTCTAACTGGTGTGAGATGGTATCTCATTGTGGTTTTGATTTGCATTTCTCTGATGGTCAGTGATGATGAGCATTTTTTCATGTGTTTTTTGGCTGCATAAATGTCTTCTTTTGAGAAGTGTCTGTTCATGTCCATTGCCCACTTTTTGATGGGGTTGTTTGTTTTCTTCTTGTAAATTTGTTTGAGTTCATTGTAGATTCTGGATATTAGCCCTTTGTCAGAGGAGTAGGTTGCAAAAATTTTCTCCCATTCTGTAGGTTGCCTGTTCACTCTGATGGTAGTTTCTTTTGCTGTGCAGAAGATCTTTAGTTTAATTAGATCCCATTTGTCAATTTTGGCTTTTGTTGCCATTGCTTTTGGCATTTTAGACATGAAGCCCTTGCCCATGCCTATGTCCTGAATGGTATTGCCAAGGTTTTCTTCTAGGGTTTTTATGGTTTTAGGTCTAACATGTAAGTCTTTAATCCATCTTGAATTAATTTTTGCATAAGGTGTAAGGAAGGGATCCAGTTTCAGCTTTCTCCATATGGCTAGCCAGTTTTCCCAGCACCATTTCCTAAATAGGGAATCCTTTCCCCATTGCTTGTTTTTGTCAGCTTTGTCAAAGATCAGATAGTTGTAGATATGTAGCATTATTTCTGAGGGCTCTGTTCTGTTCCATTGGTCTATATTTCTGTTTTGGTACCAGTACCATGCTGTTTTGGTTACTGTAGCCTTGTAGTATAGTTTGAAGTCAGGTAGTGTGATGCCTCCAGCTTTGTTCTTTTGGCTTAGGATTGACTTGGCGATGCAGGCTCTTTTGTGGTTCCATATGAACTTTAAAGTAGTTTTTTTCCAATTCTTTGAAGAAAGTCATTGGTAGCTTGATGGGGATGGCATTGAATCTATAAATTACCTTGGGCAGTATGGCCATTTTCACAATATTGATTCTTCCTACCCATGAGCATGGAATGTTCTTCCATTTGTTTGTATCCTCTTTTATTTCATTGAGCAGTGGTTTGTAGTTCTCCTTGAAGAGGTCCTTCACATCCCTTGTAAGTTGGATTCCTAGGTATTTTATTCTCTTTGAAGCAATTGTGAATGGGAGTTCACTCATGATTTGACTCTCTGTTTGTCTGCTATTGGTGTATAAGAGTGCTTGTGATTTTTGCACATTGATTTTGTATCCTGAGACTTTCCTGAAGTTGCTTATCAGCTTAAGGAGATTTTGGGCTGAGACGATGGGGTTTTCTAGATATACAATCATGATATCTGCAAACAGGGACAATTTGACTTCCTCTTTTCCTAATTGAATACCCTTTATTTCCTTCTCCTGCCTGATTGCACTGGCCAGAACTTGAGACTGTGGTGCAACCTCAGCTCACTGCAGCCTCCGCCTCCCAGGTTCAAGCGATTCTCCTGCCTCAGTCTTCCGAGTACCTGGGACTACAGGTGCATGCCACCATGCCCAGTTAATTTTGTATTTTTAGTAGAGACGGGGTTTCTCCATATTGGTCAGGCTGGTCTTGAATTCCCTTGTTTGTTTTTTGTTTGTTTGTTTATTTTCTTTCCGTAAAGACTGAATCAGAGAAGGTTTAGACATTATTTGCTCCCTCCCTCTGTCCGCAAAAAAGAGACATGAATGACCTTTGTTTGGTGCAAAGAATAATGAGTACTATGTGGTTGTCAGATCATAAAGTTATATTATTAGCCCCCTTTGCATTTTGTATTTACAGCGACATGTGGCTGAGCTCAGGCTTGTCTTTTAATCTTCCCCTTGTTCTGATTGGGCAGTGGAGTTGTTAGGTCTGTAATTTGGGCAAATGCTGTGTGGGAAACTAAAGAACAGCAGGAACAAATTAGTGTCATTCTTTTCACATGTCAGGGACAGAGTGTAAAAAGGCAGTTTGCTTCTCTGGTTGGTAGAAGTGGGAGGGAATGATGTGGACTATTAGTAGAGAGTAAGTTGGTAAAATGTAGAAAAATGTACTGAATGGATTTTAATTTTTTGTTGGGGAGTGGTTAGTACAGAAGAGGTAGTGCAACATTTGATGGTTCCAGATGACATCTTTGTTTTTTTTTTTATTTGCATGAGTTTAAAAGGTAGAAGCGTAGGGTTTTACATGGATATATTGCATAGTGGTAAAGTCTGGGCTTGTAGTGTAACCATCACTCAAATAGGAAACATTGTCCCCATTAAATAATTTGAATTGCAAAATGTTAAACCCTGAAGGGCCCTTAGAGATGACCTAGTCCAGTCCTCCTTTATAGATGAGGAAGTGGAGATCTAGAGAAAGAAAGCAACTTTCCTAATATCACACAGCTAGCAGCTGCACTTCTCAAAATAATACATGCCTAAGCCAGGGAACACATTAAGGTTTTATGAGGGGAACCCAAAACAACAGGATTATTGAATCTTCTTGATTCTTGGTGCATCAACTTTACTATAGATTGGTCATTTAATATAAACAGGAATCATTCATAATCAGAGATATGCAAATTAAAATAGTCACTGGGCTGTCACTTTACACATTTCAGGCTGGCAAAAGTAAAAAATTTGGATAGTGCCGAGGGTTGGAAGGGATGAAGGAAAGGAGAAACAAACCCTCCTCCACTGCAGGTGGGCGTTAAAGTTGGTACAGCCATTCCAAAGAGCAGTCTGGCACAACTCCGTCTCATGAAGAAAACACACATTCTATGGCCCAGCAATTCTTCTCCTAGTACATACTCCAAAGTAAGTTGCACGTGAAACCATATGTAGACATGTACAAAGATACTCTCTGCATCTTTGTCTAGGGAGGCAGGAAGTTGGCAGCCATCTGGGTGCTTCTCCCTGGGAGAATGAACAAGTGAAATGTGGCAGATGTACATGCTGGAATGTAATGCCTCAGTGTAGCATCAGGTTAGATGTATACAAAGAGCATGGATGGTTCTTCTATCAGTGTTGAGAGGAAAGACAGAAAAACTGAAAGGAGACATGTAATAAATGCCATTTCCACACATTAAAATGCATGTACATAAAACAATATATTTTGAATAACACATTCAAATCAAAAGATACTCCAAAACACATGAGGATGGTTGTATATGTTGGGGGGAAAATGGGAAAGGGAGTGGAGGCTAAAGGAGAATAAAATCAAAATGAAATAAACAAGAGGTAGAATGCCAGATTCACATGAATTTTTAAAAGAAAACAGTAGATTTCAAATAAATGTTTTGCTTTTGGCTGCATTGGACCACATCTCCAGTCTTGTTGAGAGTAGAGGTGGGAGTAGCGTGGGGGAGGTCATGAGTTCTTCCCCTGGAGCTATTTTGCTGGAAGATTTTGAGAGGCCCTGAACCACTTAGTGTAACCATGGGCTTTGCTTATGAATCAATCCACTCCACCTCATCTCTTCAACACTCCCTGAGGGGATATCTAGGCCAAAGGAGCCTGCTAGATCTACTTTCTATGATTCTTTATTTCAACTCTTTGTCACGTGGCTCCTGGAGGGAGAGCTGCTCTCCTAATCGTCAACACGTGGGGCCTGACTTCTGGAGCTTTCTCTCTTCAGCAATATAAGGTTTTTTTCTGCTTCCCTTGATGGCTTTTCCCAGGAGAGTTTGTTGTAAGGACTGCCATTATATACTTAATTTCGAGGCAACAGGAAAATATTCATCATGGACAATGACGGGCTATGATTGTTTTACAACTTCACGGCTTCACAATATGAAGGAATATTTTAAAGCCTGCAAACCCAGAATCTTGGGGCATGGAATTACTCTGAAGGTACATGAGAAAGGCAGAAGAAAACAGGGACACCTCTCCATCAAGATCACCAAAAGGGACTTGGTCAGAGATAGTGTGCATGGAAAAGAGGAAGAACTTGAGAAGGCCTAAAATTTGTAGGAGAGTATGAGAAAAGTGGGGCTGGTAAAATAGGTTCCTTGTGATTAATGCTTTATGTTTCGAAAGAGCACGTTGATGAGGAAAACAAAAGAACAATCTGAGACGCTCCAATGAGAGAGATGTGAAACCAATGTTAAATTGCAAGCTAATTATATCATTTAAGCATTTTCATATTTACAACCTGTCTAGTTGCAAAAGCTGATAAAATTTCCAATAAACTATGGCTTATCATTTTCTCAGAAACCCAAAAATTTCAAAAGTCCTTAATGTAGCTTTCACCAGGATCCCCTTCCTCATCACTACTACCTCATTTACTCCTTTTGGCCCTTTTGCCCATTATATAGGTGCAGCACCTCTGTTGTTTTGCAGTATTTATCCTCACCTCCAACCAAACAGCAAACCAAGATGGGGAACTCCCAGGACCAAAAAGTTCCCATTACTAGGATTACATATGGTGTTAGGAAGTTGTACTTAACTCCCAGAAAACTAGCACTGGAAATTGCTTGATCAGTTTTATCTTATTTTCTAAATTTTTAAAACCCCAGTGGGATGTGCTGAATGGTGGGTTTTAGGATTGGTCAGACATGGGTTGAAGATTTGGTTCTGCCTTGGAGTGGCAAGTTACTTAATCTCTCTTAATCTCAGTTTCTTCACACTAGCCAGTACTTGGCATGTAACTGATATTTGTATATCTGGAGAATTGAATGCAAAACTATACAATGATGATGAGCATAACTTTCTCACAGGATCCTTGTGAAAGTTAGGCAGTGTGGTGATAAGCTATTAGCATTGTATAAGCTTTATATATATTATAGTGTTTAGTATATGAGAGGCATCAAAATTTCCCCACTTCCTTTTGATCTCTCTTTCCCCTCTAAATTCCATGCTGAGAATACTCAACTCCTCAGCCTCTTTGCCTTTTTTCCTTAAATTTCCTTTTGATATCCATCTTTATGACTTTGTCATTTGAGTGACATTTGCTGGTTCTTATATACCTTAATAATCACTCCTCTCCTTCCTCTGTCCTTGTCAGAGCAATATCATCTCAAGCTCTATAACTGATTTTGGCCTTCAGATAATCTTACCTTTTTCAATCTAACCCTCTCAGATAAGATATGGATTTGAAAGAGAGAGACAGAGAGAGAGTGAGTGAGAGAGAGAGAGGTTCTGAAACAATCTGAAAATCTTTATTTTATTCCACCTGTCATTTTAAAGTTATGCAGCTCTTGGACAAAGCCCCAACTTCATCTGAGTGATATTAGCCAAAATACTTAACTTCTGTAACTCTCAGTTTCCTCACCTGCAGAATGGAGATAACAGCACCCACTGTGCAGGGTGTTGTGAAGACTAAATAAAATCATGCGTGGGCCATGAAGTACCACATCAGAGGTTTTCAAACTTCTTTCACCACTCAGAGCTCATCTTATCTCCCCTAACTACCACAACTGTGGACCCTGGGGTTGGAGGTTTTGTTTTGTTTTGTTTTTACTAAAATACATAAGATAACAATTTTTTTTCTAAAAAACATAAATAGCCACCAGTCAGAATAGTCCCATATGGTCAGTATTACATCTGTGAATTGCTAAACTCCTATCGAAAAGAGAAAAAAAAAATGTCCTTTCTAGCCTGAACAACCATATTTTGAGTAAGTGTACAATTTCAATTGAGTTAAATTGCTCTGATCCTAGAAAAGCCATTAATTAATAAGTGTTTGCAATCAACTTCCCACTACACACCCATCTTCACCTCAACACACATACATATGCGCACACACATTCCCTGCACTCCCTGACGGTGGTCAGGCTATCTAGAACATGTTACTAATCCTCCTTTTTGATGTAGAATCTGGGTAAGTGGGCCTACAAAATAAAGAACTAATATAAGGAAAAGGGGTGGGGGAAGAAAAAAGACATGAGAGGATCCATGGGCTCTATTTGTGAGAAAGGTTTGGGGAGACAGAGTTGGGGAGAAACAGGACCTGGAGGCAGCTGTGGTGTTTGGAACACACTGAGAATGCAGGAAATTGAAAGGAGATTTTGGAGAACTCTTTCTGTTCCTTATGAATGTATACTCTGTCTTTGGCACTTTAGAGAGAGCTTGCAATGAAGATTTCAACTGCTTTTCAGTTAATCTGTATGTAGGATTTGTGTTCCTCTGATTGTAACACTGTGAGACATGGGGCCATGAGGCAACTGGGCTTTATTTGTTATACAGCAAGACCTCCTAAACTAGGTCAAATTGTTTTTTAAACCTACTGTGTCATTTCTTAAGGGAATGAACACAGTCTTTAACTGTGAAATTTTTCCAAAGTTCTCCCAGGAGTCCTGAGGTATTTTCTCCAAAATACATTAACTTATTCTACAGCTGAAAATCAAGCTCTGCTCCTTATTTGGCAGGATCTGTATCACTTCCAATCTGAATTGTAGATTATTAATGACAAGCTGTCATTTATCTGTTAGCACTTTACAGATACCATCTCATTTAGTTCTTATAATAACTCTGGTACATGGAAATTATTGTCCTCATTTTACATATAAGAGATGCAGGGAGTTGAAGTGACTTTTCCAAGGTCACCAGTAGAGTCATAATTCAAAGCTAAATCTGTCCAATGCCATGACCTGTACTTTCAACTACTACACTTTGATGTCTGGAAATACGCTGATAGGTTATTACCCATGCTGGGAATAGAAGCATTTTAATTAAGTATCCAATATTATTGTTAATATTATTGCCAAGAGAATGAATGAATTTTTATAGAGGAAGCAGTTCATTCAAGTGAACTATGATAGCACTGGTTGTGAATAAGATACCATATGTAGAGTATCAATTATTTTTAGAGTGAAATTAACAAGAAACAGTGATTTGGGTTGGAAAGATATGAGCAGCTACTCTGAAGTGAGTGAGAGACCTTTCTGAACAGGGGGAATAGAGGAGAAGGTTTTTGTGAAAGTAAAGAAAGGAGATAAAAGGATTAAAAGGAAGTGAATGTGAGCACTGTAGAAAAATTAAGAGAGGAGGGTGAGTTAGGAGGCAGGACAGAGCACCTACAGAAATGGTTTCAAAGCAAAGCTCTGGAAATCCTAAATACACTAATGAATAGAAAATACCACTTAAAATGCACTTACTTTTGGCTTTCAAGGTGCAAAGGAAGAAATGTGCTCTCATTGGGTGTTACTTTTCTAATACAGCAGGCAGGGGAGGAGGGAGGGAAAAAGTCTCAGTGATCTTGGCCTAAGGGACTTACAGGGGCAGCTGCTCCCACATACACTTTGTAGAAAATTTAAACGAGGTTACCGCATCAGAATTCTTGTCCAGTGCTCCCATCCTTATCCCTAGAAATGAAACCTGTTAGGATCCAGTGATTAATCTGTTTCTCTAGAACCCATCTGAGGGCACTTTTAGAAGTACAGCCAACATCCTATAAAATGCAGAGGGAATCAGATGGGGAAAGAGGTCCCAGAAAGGGCAATCTTTTCCCCAACAAACTGTGAAATTGGAAAAGAGAATTATCAAAGGCCCCAGCTTCTCAATTTTTCCCACTCAGTACTCTTCTCTTCTCAGCCTTATCACACACAATGCCTACTCACAATCCCCAAAATTTCCTTTCAGATCTTTCATTCACATCCAGGTATAAACTACTACTAACAACTTTAAAGAGCTTAAGGCTTCTGGAGGACACAACTCCAAGGAGCACCTTTCATATTGTAGCTACTTACACAGGCCTAGTAGTGCTTCTTAAACTTCATCTCAAGTTCCCACTTTGCAGAAGAGAATGAAAAAATACCTCCCAGGAGGTCAGAGATAGCTGCAAGACTGGAATTTAATTGCAAGACTGGAATTTCTTTGCTGTCTCCTGTTTTATATATACATATATGTATATATAATATATAAATATATATATTATATTATATATAATATATAAATATATATAATATATAATAAATATAATATATAAATATATATAATATATAATAAATATAATATATAAATATATATTATATATAATAAATATAATATATAAATATATATTATATATAATAAATATAATATATAAATATATATCATATATAATAAATATAATATATAAATATATATCATATATAATAAATATAATATATAAATATATATTATATATAATAAATATAATATATAAATATATATAATATATAATAAATATAATATATAAATATATATTATAAATATAATATATATTACATGTAATATATAATATATAATATATATTATATATATTTCATATTATATATAATATATAATATATTTCTATATTACACATAAATATATATATATATTTATGTGTATATTTATATATTAAGGTGCTGGCCAATTTCGTTCTCCAATAAGGTCTCTCTTCTTAGCTTGCAAACAGCTGACCTCTTGCTGTCTCAAGTGGCAGAGATAGTCAAGTAAGCTGTCTGGTGTCCCTTCTAAGGGCACTAATCCTATCATGAGAGCTCTACTTTCATGACCTCATCTAAACCTAACTACCACCCCAAAGCCCCATCTTCAAATGCCATCATATTGGAGGTTAGGGCTTCAACATATGAATTTGGAAGGGGGTACAATTCAGTCCATAGCAGTATCTAATAGAATGGGCTATGAAATTCATGTATCTTTTTTTTTAAGACAGGATCTCACTTCGTTTACCAGGCTGGAGTGCAGCGGCACGATCTCGGCTCTGTGCAACCTCCTCCTCCCAGGCTCAAGCAATCCTCCCACCTCAGCCTCCCAAGTAGCTGAAACCACAGGCATATACATATATATATGTACACACATATATATATGTGTGTGTATATATGTATGTATATATGTGTGTGTATATATGTGTACACATATGTGTATATATGTATGTATGTGTGTTTATATGTGTGTGTGTGTATATATATGTGTATGTGTATATATATAGCCGGCCGTGGTGGCTAGCACTTTGGGAGGCTGAAGCAGGCGAATCGCTTGAGGTCAGGAGTTCAAGACATTCCTGGGCAACATGGTGAAACTCTGTCTCTACAAAAAATGAGTTGTGCGTGGTGGCACGCGCCTGTGGTTTCAGCTACTTGGGAGGCTGAGGTGGGAGGATTGCTTGAGCCTGGGAGGAGGAGGTTGCACAGAGCCGAGATCGTGCCGCTGCACTCCAGCCTGGTAAACGAAGTGAGATCCTGTCTTAAAAAAAAAGATACATGAATTTCATAGTCCATTCTATTAGATAATGCCATGGACTGAATTGTACCCCCTTCCAAATTCATATGTTGAAGCCCTAACCTCCAATATGATGGCATTTGAAGATGGGGCTTTGGGGTGGTAGTTAGGTTTAGATGAGGTCATGAAAGTAGAGCTCTCGTGATAGGATTAGTGCCCTTAGAAGGGACACCAGACAGCTTACCTGTCTATCTCTGCCACTTGAGACAGCAAGAGGTCAGCTGTTTGCAAGCTAAGAAGAGAGAGCTTAATGGAGAACCAAATTGGCCAGCACCTTAATCTTGGACTTGCCAGCCTCCAGAAGTGTGAGAAATAAATTCCTGTTGTTTAAACTACCCAGTCTATGGTATTTTGTTATGGCAGCTGAGCTTACTAATATCAGTGCTTGCTTCAACATATAAACAATGGTTTAAATACTCTAGAAGTCAATAACTTCCCTTTCCTCAAATCTTGGAGTAAAAATTGACACTCCAGGAAGATACACCTTATTTAACCTATTACACAATCCAGGAAGATTTGCATCTCAAGAGGAAGCAAAGCTCTAATCTGAAGGGCACTGGGTAACAGAAGGAAGCTTTGTTTTTGTTTTGTTGGAATCCTCCTAAACCCCCAACCCCTCTGTTTCCACACTATGTGCAGTGGCTTATTACATCTGGGGTTTCAACCGTACTGGCTCTAAGGAGTCTCTGATAAGGACATCATAGGCTGGCACATTGAATGAAAACCAAGAACAAGCAATCAATGTACAACAGTTGCCCAAATCCATTCACCCACTTAGAAAGTTTCTACTATGTGGCAAACAGCAGGCTATGTACCAAAACCAAAAGTACAGAGAGAGTTTCACCATAATCCTAAATGGAGAAATCTGACCAGAAACGTATGTCTGGTATCCAGAAAATAAGGAAAGGTGCCCTTTTGCCCCTAAGCCCAACCTGTCCTCCATTTCCCTGACTACCATCCTTTTATCCAATCAGAGAGCTACAATTGCTACTTACAGAATATTGTAAAGCTAAATACTAACACAAAGATAGGGCCCTCTCCAACAATAGCTCATTCCTTACAGCACTGACTTCTAAGTATTGTTAGCCATGTGTTTTCCTTTGATATCCTTATACATTAGGGTAGTGGGAAGATCCAGCCCAGAAATGAAAGGATGATTTTTTAAAGTTACCAGACTCAACCTGGCTTTGTCTCAGAGTGGCAGGTGATTTACTTCGCCTATTTGAATGACACTCTAAGTATCAAGTTTATCTTCTTCCAGTTAGGTAGTAGATTCAAGACCTCTTAGAGGCTTTTCTAACCCCGCTCACCCCATCTCAGTTGTAGTACTTTAGCAAAGACCCCCAGAAAGTGGCATGATTTTAAGTCAAAATTTAGAGGTCCCCACATAACTCAAGCACTCTTAACACCAACTTTTGCTTATATCAAATAGTACTACAGAGTATCTCCCAATTGGAGAAAAGATAGTGTAATCTCTTGCAAGTCACTTAAGCCATTTGAACCTCCGTTTCCTCATCTATCAAATGGGGCTAATACAACTACTACTTTGCCTCGTAAGGACAGTATGACAGAAAATGAGTCTCTCTTATAAGTGAGTGATGATGAGGAAGTAGAAAAAACAGCAAAGGAATTGTGAGGGCAGATACCAGGCAGTTCTTGTTGAGAGAAGGAAAAATAAAAGAACAACAGAATAAATATCATTGCAAGATTAAGAAAGCTTAGTGGTACTCAAAGTTTGAATTAGCCAATCTATAGCACAGTGAGGATCATGAGTGAAAGTTAGCTGTGGAGTCAACAAGAAAAAATGTGCTGAATTTGGGTGAGATGAATGGAAGGAAGGAATGGAGGGATGATGAGAGAGATTTAAAAATATCCTGGGGATCTTATAAGGTGTGTCCTGTAAGGCCTATACAGTAGTTCCAAAGACATTGAGAAGGGATCACTTGCAGTGGGAAGACCCGCTAATGAAAAGAAATTGCTATGAAGTTACTTGTTCAGTTAGGAAAGAAATCTAACCAGGCAGACTGGGAATCCTGCTTATTGACACAATATCAATGACATAATATGGACTAGTGGACATGCACATAAGCATGGACTTTGAAGTTAGAAAGACCTGGCTGTGAGTCTTTCTTAACCACTCACTGGTTAGGTGACTTGGACAAGTTAACCTTTCTGAATTTCAACATCCTCCACTGTCAAGTAGGCACAATAAGAGTTCTACACAGCATTGCTGTAAGTATTAAATGAGATATTGCATGTGACTGCTTAGAACACGGCCCAACCCATAGAAAATGATTAATATATGTTAGCTATTATCAGCTATTTGCTATTATTATCTCGGTTAATGGCAGACACAGAGTCCAGAGCTATTAACAGGAAGAATGGGACAGAAAGATCTGAAGCAATGAAAACCGTGGAGAATAGTAGGCCCATGGAAGGAATGCCAACATGAAAAAAGCTGGGATCCCAGAGGTGGCATACACACACAAGGTTTCTAACAGATGCTGAGCAGAGGGAGGCAGAGATCCTGAGAGGAGGTCAGGAAGTGCCAAGGACAAGCTCCTCATCTTTCAGGATTTAGCTCCTGGACAGTCATGTGAACAGACAGCACTGGAACCAGCTTCCTGCTGTGGCCACTGCAGAAACATTTTCCCCTTGAGAGTAGAGTTTCCCACGGAGGAGGTAAAGAGTACTATGGGAAGACTTTGGGTAGCTGGGAATCTGCATGCACTGCTTCTACATAAAGCCAGCATAGAACAGATAGCACTTGACAAGCTCAGTGCTCACCCAGCCAAAGGTAGGAGCTCTGCTTCCCTCCTTCCATCTTTCCCCTCTTCATAACTAATTACTTCTCACGCTATCTGTTTGAACCAATTAAAAGAAAAGCATGCTAGTTAAGAGCTCTGGAGTCAGCCTGGCTAGGTTTGAAAGCTGGTTTCTCCAGTTACCTTTGTGACCTCGGGCAGGTCATGGAATCTATCCAAGGCTTCGTTTTCTCATTTGTAAAATGAGGATAATAGAATTGACCTTTCTTACAGGATTGCATGACACTTAAGTGAGATTACGCATGGTAAATTCTTCTCCTGGAGCCCTGCATGCATGTACATTCTAGAAAAGTGATAGTTCTGGTTACTCAATTGTCACACATTGTTCTCTTTATGAGCACACTGCACACCGTAGCTTGCTCCCAGAATGCAAATGTCATCTGAACAAATTGTGCTTCAACATCAAATATTCATTAAGCAGGGCAATGCTGGGGCTGTTCTGGGCGGGGCGAGATATAGAAATGGACACATGAGCACCAGCCCACAACCAGTTTCCACTTGCAAATTTGTCAGTCTTTCCTCTCTCAGGTGACACTTGGTATAAGGCTTTTGAAAACCAGCAATAAGTTTTGAAGGGAATAATCTCTGCATATCCCACCTCATTTCACCCTCAAGCCACCACCAAGAAGCAGCAATCCCACTAGACAGATCACAGAATTTCAGATCAGTAAGGGACGGGCTACTCCAGGTGATATAGTAAAATCTCCTCTGAAGTCCAGAGAGGCCAAACGGTTTGATTGAAGCAAGGCAGCAAGTCTGTGCCTGAGCTGGCCACCAAAACCAAACCACCTAATTCTAGTGCAGCTTCCCAAAGAAGGCAGCACATGACAAAATCTGAAAATTACACAAAGTCCCTCTGAGAGTACAGCACTGGCTGTACAATGGCATATATTATACAACGAATCACAACAGTGTTTCTTCTCTTCCTGCTGAGCTGTGTTGGCAAGTTCTTAGTACTTATTTAAAAAGGTACGGCTGTTGGCTGGGTGTCGTGGCTCACACCTGTAATCCCAGAATTTTGGGAGGCCGAGGCGGGCAGATCACCTGAGGTCAGGAGTTCGACACCATCCTGCCCAACATGGTGAAACCTCATCTCTACTAAAAATACAAAAAATTAGCTGGGCGTGGTGGCAGGTGCCTGTAGTCCCAGCTGCTCGGGAGGCTGAGGCAGGAGAATGGTGTGAACCCGGGAGGTGGAGCTTGCAGTGAGCTGAGATGGCACCACTGCACTCCAGCCTGGACAACAGAGCAAGACTCTGTCTCAAAAAATAAATAAATAAATAAAAAATAAAATAAAATACAAAAATTAGCCAGGTATGGTGGTGCATGCCTATAGTCCCAGCTACTCAGGAGGCTGAGGCAGGAGAATCACTTGAATCCGGGAGGCGGAGGTTGCAGTGAGCCGAGATCGAGCCACTGCGACAGAGCAAGACTCTGTCAAAAAAAAACAAAAAACAAAAAACAAAAAACAAAGATATAGCTGTGATTCACTGAGTACTCCCCATCCCCTCCATGAGCATGCCATGAGTTCAGTCATTTGCTTGCATATAGATTCTTATGTTATGGAGAATCTGCAGATCTACCCAGTCGAGATCCATAAGCTACTGACAGCTTCTCAGGGGCAGAAGCAGGGAGTATTTTTTTTCACATTTTTGACAGCCTTTGCTATTGTTCTCAATGCTAAAAAAGTTATTGAAATGCTTTTGGTGATGGTCGGGTCTTTTAGTAACATGCCAATGAATGTGGAAAGGAAAAGAGGAAAGATAAGGAAAGAGAGATGCAGGAGTGGGATGGGAGGAGAGATGCAGGAGTGGGATGGGAGGAGAGATGCATGAGGAAAGAGGAGGCAGGAGGGAGTAGGAGGATATGAGTGGGTCAGGAGGTTTATTAAATTCTGTCATACCTCATTCTAGAACAATTTAGAACAGTGTTTCTTAAAACATGTGCTGTGGATTAGTGTTTCATAGGCTGCCACACAGAAAAGATATCTGTGAGCCAAAAAAAAAAAAAAAAAAAAAAAAAAGGTGTGGGAAAATTCTAGTAAGCAGAGAGTAATCAGGTTGCTTTCCTGCAGTACTACTTGGAGCCTTTTATATGTTGATGACATCCCCCAGGAAATACTGTAAACACTGTTCCCAGAAATTTCTTTGACCAGGGTGCTTGCCTTTGGTCCTTTCATCAGGAACAGGTCCTTTAAAAAATTTTAAATCGGTAATAAAACTGCAATTCATTCCATGTCTGCCCATTCAGGTGCTTATCAACACTGCCAAAATAACCAAGTGCCTTTGCAATACCCTAGGGGACAAGATAGTCACACACAAACACAAACACAAACGCACGCACACAAACACACACACACACACATCACCAGGCAATGGCTGGGTGCCTTTGGAGTAGGGCATCTTTGGCTACTCTTCCATATGAAGTATTCTTTCCCATTGCCAACACCCTTGGATTTGATGATCTCTGACTTCCTGGAGTGGCCTGAGAGCCACAAAAAAGACGTGACTGGAGTTGTGTTC
This sequence comes from Pongo pygmaeus, assembly GCF_028885625.2. NCBI lineage: Eukaryota > Metazoa > Chordata > Mammalia > Primates > Hominidae > Pongo > Pongo pygmaeus. The sequence continues at coordinate 116,560,932 of NC_072396.2, read as the reverse complement.
TTTATCCTTAGGCAGCCTTCCTTGGGTATCAGCCACAGAAAGGTCCAGGTCCTTCACTTCAAGAATTAGGCCCCACACCCAACCATATGACCACACTCAAAAAAGAGAAAAACGGCCACATTAGCTACTGTAAAGACTATACATGCAACACTTCGAGACAGTAGTTTGTGGAAGTCAGTAGGTAGCAATTATTAATTTGCAAGTACTAGATGGTGGGTGGTAGTAATGTTGTATTAGTAGTTATAATACAAGCATCCCTGTATATTCAAATATAAAATGTAATAGAGAATATGTTGCATAATTAACATGAGCAGAAGCCTGTATCCCATTATTTTAAATGGAGAAATAACAATACATTCCCAAGCCATCCAAAAACAATTTTCCTAATCATTATTAAAACATTTAAACAGCTACACATCAATCCATGAAGGACTTATGGATAATATAATTCATTTAAAATGCCAATACCTAATTAACACATAATGAAATCATTAAAGGGTATTTTTTGTGTTTGGTATACAATCATTTACACTTTCAGGAGCAAACTGTTTTTCTTCTAAATTGCAATGAACATACATTGTAATATAAACAATGAAATAATGTGTTAGAGATTCTCAACATGTGGTTTATGTGGACCATGGTTGATAGTGTCCCTAGGCACTTGAAAGAAGCAAACACTGGGCTAACGAAGGACTACACCCTTAAGAAAATGGTGTGGAAGATGAGAATGATCATGCACAAGGCATCTGGAGCCAAGATGCTATTTTATCCAGAGAGGGGTACATTCTACATCCTCTGGGTAGGATTCCTGTGCAACTCAAATGTTTTCACCTGAGGATTTCTGACTTGAACAGCGAAGTTTGGGAAAACATTTTTACAATTTTTTAAAAATAATGAACATCTAGATAGTGAGAGTTCAAATAGCAAGGGATACCTGTTTAGCAGTAGTAGCAGTAGTAATAGTAGTTCTCATTTATTAAAAACTACTTAAGAGCAAGGCCCCTCTTTGTCTCATTCACCAATTTATTCCCAGTTCTTAAGCACAAAGCCTAGCACATTGTAAATGTTTGAAAAATATTTGTTCAATGAATGAACTGAGTACTAACTGAGTACCACGTACTGAGCAATTTACCTGTGTTATCTCATTTAATTCTAACGTTAACAACCCTATATGGTGAGGGATGAGAAATTACTTAATGAGTACAATTTACACTATTTACACAATTTACACTATTAATGAGTACAATTTACACTATTTGTAGCCATCACTACAATAAAAGCCCACAAATCACCACTACTTAATATATTCATGTAACAAAATAGCAATTTACCACCTAAATCTGTAATTTAAAAAACCTATGTTGTAGATAGTTCCCCATTTTTCAGATGGAGAAACCAAGTCCCAGTACTAAAGAGGAACTTGGCTAATATCACACAACGCATGTGCCAGAGCCAGGAACTTAAACTCCTGTCTTCTTAAGTCTTAAGTCCAAAGCTAATGCTTTTTTTTTTATTTTTTTTTTGACAGAGTCTTGCTCTGTCGCCCAGGCTGGAGTGCAGTGGCATGATCTCCGCTCACTGCAAGCTCCGCCTCCTGGGTTCACGCCATTCTCCTGCCTCAGCCTCCCAAGTAGCTGGGACTACAGGCGCCCGCCACCATGCCCGGCTAATTTTTTTGTATTTTTAGTAGAGACGGGGTTTCACTGTGTTAGCCAGGATGGTCTCGATCTCTTGAATTTGTGATCCACCCGCCTTGGCCTCCCAAACTACTGGGATTACAGGCGTGAGCCATGGCGCCCGGCCTTTTTTTTTTTTTCCTTTGACAGGGTCTTGCTCTATCACCCAGGCTAAAGCATTGGCACCATCACAGCTCAGTTGTAGCCTCGACCTCCTGGGCTCAAGCAATTCTCCTGCCTCAGCCTCCTGAGTAGCTGGGCCTACAGGTTCAGACCATCAGGCATGGGTAATTTAAAAACATTTTCTTTTAAAGACAGGGTCTCATTATGTTGCCCAGGCTGGTCTCAAACTTCTGGACTCAAGTGATACTCCCACCTCGGCCTCCCAAAGTGTGTGTGTTACTGGTGTGAGTCACTGAGCCCAACCAAAGCTAATGCTTTTAGCTACCATCCTCTATACACTTCTCTTCTCTCATTCAGAAATTTGTACACCTGTTTGGGTTCTCTAGTCTACAGAGTTTCCTGACACCTCATGTCAGAGACCTTGAAAAAAAAAACTGTCTGCTTCTGAGAATTATGAATCCCTTGTGCATGACTTCATTGTTACTATTAAACCAAGTTTTTAAATGCTATGACATATGTTTTCTTTATTAGTATTAATAATAATTACAGCTACCATATGTAGAGCATTTACTATGTGCCAATCAGGTACAGTACTATGCCATTATTTCAGTTAACCTTTAAACAACCTGATGAGGTAGGTATTGTTATAATTCCCATTTTACAAATGAGTAAACTGAGGTTTGAAAAAGTTAAGTAGCTTACCTAGGCAAATATCTTGTAATTGACAGAGATGGAATTTGAACCCACATATGTCAGATTACAGGGCACGTCCTCTCAGTTACTCTGTACCACTTTGGTAACTAGCTGACAAACCAGATAATCTGACAGAACAGATCTTATTGATGCCCTACCAACCACTGTCAGTGCCTGTAGGAATCCTACTCTCCTCAGCTTGGCCTCTGCAAATCCTATTGCCCCTCCATATTGAACCCAATTCCCACTTCTCCTGAGAAGCAACCCCTAACTCTCATTGATATACTCCACAGGGATTGTTCCTTTGGCTCAGTCCCCCTCAGCACTGTCTGTGTGAGTCTCAAAAGTTGTTGATTCCTACTGCCTTGCCCTGATCTCTGGCTTCTTTAGTGTAATTGTCTTCCCTGCTCTTTCTCACTAGATTGACAGCTCACACAATACATGGTCTAGGCTAACTTGTTCTGACTGCCTAGTTCTCCACCAGGGGGCATAGTGCCATAAACACAGTAGGAACAGGAGAACATGGCTGCAGTGCCATACGATGGATGCGAATCTGTTTTTTAAAAAATTAATCTTGTTGTATTGCTTCTGTAACTACTAAAGCAATATACATTTATTGTTGAGAATTTAGAAAATACTCAAGCTAAATGGAAAAAAATTTAAAACCCTATCTTCCAACCATGTAGAGAGAACCTTTGTTAACAGATTAACAGTTTAGTGAACATCCTTTCACATCTATACATGCATGCTCACAGTTTCTATCTATTAAGGCCCACACTATTCAAATGAATTTGTAACTTACTTTTTCCTGTAAAAAGACATAGTTAACACTTCGCTATAGCCTTGAATGTGCTTTTACAATATATCTTTAAAAGACATCGTATTACAGATTATAATACAGTTGATTTAATGAATTGTTGAATATTGAACACTGAGATGGTTTCAAATCCTTTGCTATTCAGACAATTAGAAACAACCTAAATGGTATCACCAGAGGACCAATTAAATAAAATATGATACAACCATTCAATGGAATATTATGCAGCTGTTATAAAGCTTAATGTAGAATGTTAAGTGATGATATGAAGTGATTACCAAGATGCATTATTAAGCAAAAAGAGAAAACTGTAAAATCAGATGAGTGAAAGGACCTTTATATATTAGATGGATAGACAGATGGATGGATAGATAGATAGATAGACAGACAGATAGATAGATAGATAGATAGATGTTTATATGTGCAAAGATATTTCTGAAAGAATATATAGATACAAAAAATACAAAACTGTCAGCAATTATTTTACCTGGGGAGGCATGGGACTACCAATGGACAGGGAGAGGTTTTCTGTTTATTTTATACCCTTCTGAAATGATTGAATATTTTATTTTGTGTTACATATGTGTGTGTATACACACACACATACAGTATGATGATGAAAAACCTCATCACTAAATATTAGTTTATATTTATGGTAAGTAACTTTTCAATCTGTTAGGGAGGGAAAGTCAGGAACAAGTTATATTGGCATCAAGTTCCTGAGAAGGTTGACAGAGGAACACTGTCAGGAAGAGTATATATGTCCCATGGGAAAGCCCAGGAGACAACCTCTGCCCCGCTACAGAGTTGCTGAAGGTTGGCTTCACAGAGGAATGCACTATTGCAGACTCCAAAGTCCAAGGGGGAGAGCAAGGCTTTTGATTCTTGCTCTGAAGTAGTGCTTTCTCAGCTGTATTCTCTGAAGCCCTCAAAGTCCACTGAGAAGGATGCCAAAGTTCCAGGGACCAGCTGCCATTTAACTCAAAGCAGATTTACTTTAAAAAATTGTGGTAAAATGCACATAACATAAAATTTGTCGTCTTAACTATTTTTAAGTGCTCAGTTCAGTGGTATTAAAAAAATTCACTTTTAATCTGATTCACATATTGTGGCTCCATAATAGTTAAAAGACACTTTATAACAAATGCTCTAAACATAGTACTTCCCAACTTTTTCAGTACATGACACAAATGGAAGATGACAATGTTTCTGTGGCACACTGAAGTAAAATAAGTTTGCTCATGGCCAGAAGCAAAGACTGCTCATGGACTATGGCTGCCCTGTTATATATCAGACCACCTAGAAGGATCAATAGCTCAGCGCATTTGCAACTCACTCAGGGCACATCAGTATGCCACAATGTCCCAGTTGGAAAGCATCATTGAAAAGACTGAGGGAGCCAACTCTCAAATCTCAGAGTTAAAACTGAAATACCAGTGTTTAATGCCCTGTCTTGAATGACCTATGATTGGCAAGAGCAGCCTGCAAAAGCGGAGAAGAACATAAAAGGTCTTGGAAACGAACTGATGCAAACACAGTTGAAGTTCTCTTACACAACTTAGAAGAGAGCCCTGGGCATCAGTTGGTACATTTTACAGAGTGTTGCTTTGATAATTAGAAAAGCAATACAAGAAGTATAAGGAAAGGTCAAATAATTCTTTTGTCATTGGTAACATGCACCTGAGTGCCGGTGAAAGCTCACCTTGCTTCTGGGATCTAGAACAGAAAAGGGCCCCCAAATAACCCCACTACCCCCAAAGGGCAGTTTGCGCACTGTCACTGGGGCTACAACTGTTGTATTCATTCAAATCAGGCAAAGCCTGGGGTCAGGAACACTAAACAAACCTACTGTACAGAAGAGCAATTATTAAGACCCAGAGCACACATTTTTCTATCCAATTATTGACTCAAGTTCCTGAGGAATAAGGAAAGTAAAAGAACCATGTGGAATGAAAAATCTCAAGAATAAGAACCCGAGGACCCTAAAGTAAGTTGCTCACATGATAAGGGATTCTGAGAAGAAGAATCCTAATTTGTAACATTGTAGAGGTAGAACCAGGCTGAACCTCTAAAGCTCTTCAGGATCTAGTTTAGAGGCAGAATTTCATAGCTATGCCCAGGTAGACTCTCTTTCTTTCATAATAACTAATGTTTATGAGTATTTGCTATATGCTAGACAAAACACATGCTTTATTCAATTTCATCTGGAGGATTAAGTGAGTTAATCTATGTAAAGCAGTGTGAACAATGTCTATTACATAATAGACAATAAATATAAGCTAAAACAAACAGAAAGTACTCTGAGGTGGATACAATATTATATATTGCTTAATGTTTGGGGAAACTCATGCCCAGATAGGTGAGATAATTTGCCTAAGGTCGAACTGAAAGTAAATGGCAAAGCTGGGATCCAGACGCTCTGATTCTGAATCGCTCCACTATGTTATCCCATCTACTCAACCAGCCAGCCAATCAACCAACCAATAAGCATGTTTCTAGGCACCTATTCAGTTTCATGCACTTTGTATACAGACATGATTAAGTCTTAGACCCTGTCCTCAAGAAACCCAGAGTCTAGTCAAGCAGCTCTTAGACAAGTGTCATGTATGAGAAGAGACAAAGTTATAGCTTGTATTGACCCAATAGGAGTGTTCCAGAACATCTTTTCTATGTCGTACCTCTAAGTTAAGTAGGCCTATGAAAAATCTAGTATAAGTGAACATAAGTGTTGCACTTTAAGAAAACGGTTGAGAGCCACTGTTTGTTGGAGAGACAGACCTAGAAATCAGTCACTACAATGGCCTGTGTGTCAGGCTTGTAGGCGTGTAAAGGAGGGAATCATTTGATATGGTTTGGCTTTGTGCCCCCACTCAAATCTCATGCTGAATTGTGATTCTGAGTGTTGGAGGTGGGGCCTGGTGGGAGGTGATTGGATCATGAGGATGGTTTTTCATGGTTAGGCACCATCACCATTCCCCTAGTGCTGTCTCGTAACAGAGTTCTCACAAGATCTGGTTGTTTAAAAGTGTGTAGCACCTTCCCCTTTGCTCTCTTCCTGCTGCTCCAGCTATGTAGGACGTGCCTGCTTCCTCTTCACCTTCTGCCGTTATTGTAAGTCCCCTGAGGCCTCCCCAGTTATGTTTCCTGTACAGCTTACAGAACCATGAGCCAGTTAAACCTCTTTTCTTTATAAATTACCCAGTTTCAGGTATTTCTTCATAGCAGTGTGAGAATACACCATTAAAACCACTTGGGACTGAAGAAAGATTGAAATTGGGGGTAGTTAAGCTGCTCCCATGATAAGGGATTCTAAGAAGAGTCTTAATTTGTAACACTGGGGAGGTAGAACCAGGTTGAACCTCTAAGGCATGGAGGACATTCCTTCTCTTCCAAAACATTATGACAGATGAGACAGAGCTCCCTGGAAGGCAGGGAAAGGCAGTCAGCACTGAATTAGGAAAAGGGAAAAAGATGGACAAAATCTGTCTTTCCACTTCACCTAAATCCTATCTTTTTGACCTAAGAATAACTTAGGGAGAGAAAAGGCCAAGAAAGAGACGGCAAAGAAAAGGGATTCTCAGCTGGGCGCGGTGGCTCATGCCTGTAATCCTAGCACTTTTGGAGGCCGAGGGGGAGGATCACAAGGTCAGAAGATTGAGACCATCCTGGCTAACACGGTGAAACCCCGTCTCTACTAAAAATACAAAAAAAAAAAAAAAAATTAGCCGGGTGTGGTGGCAGGCACCTGTAGTCCCAGCTACTCGGGAGGCTGAGGCAGGAGAAAGGCATGAACTCAGGAGGCGGAGCTTGCAGTGAGCCGAGATTGTGCCACTGCACTCCAGCCTGGGCTACAGGGTGAGACTCTGTCTCAAAAAAAAAAAAAAAAAAAAAAAAAGAAGAAAAGAAAAGAAAAAGGATTCTCAAGAGGGGTAAACCCAGATGGAAGGGAAAACAAAAAACAGGGAAATTATTCTCTGAGGTCATACTGAGACCAACTGCTCAGTATGGGGTTTGGTGGAGGGATGTGTGCGTGTGTGTAGGAAGTGACAGTATCTCTATGAATTAGTGGGGAACAAAATACAGGGTGTAGTGTAGCTAAAAAGAACTTATTTGATTCTGCCATAACTCCTGGAACACGTTCAGGAATTCTAGAATAGAATCAAAGTTAGAGCCAAGTCTTTGAAAACCCACATTAATTAGTCAAGTAAAGGAGAAATGGGCCAACAGTAAGAACTAAGGTACTAAGGCAACTCAGAGAATAACAGGGTTGGTGAACTTCAGGTCCTTTGACTCTGCTGGAGTTTTGGGATGCATAAGAGAAATGATGAGAGATGAGGTTGGATAGAGAGGAAGGAAGGATCAGTGGCAGTGACAAATGGTCTTATGTCCTCTGAGGCAGGCCCTGACAGTGGTCCCCTCAGAGCCTCAGCTTCTCTGGAGGAAAAGCACTTTTCATCCTGTCCCCTCTCTGCAGTGTGGTAGAGGACAAACAGGGAAATAGGCAGAGAGTCCATTTTAGTATAAATGAATATATTTCAGCAATATTTTTCAGCAATGTATTTCAACAATATAAAATACAACTGATTATTGTCACTTACCTGACTTTGGAATTCAGACATTTGGGTACAATCTTTAGGCATTTCAATATAAAAACACTCTGTGCAAATTGCACAGTAATTTCGACAGAGAAAAAAAGAGAAATGCAAACTTAATGAGCTGTACTCAGAGTGCTTGATGAAATTGGAGTTATAGATGATGAAGGCAGGAATGGAAATAGACCCATTAAGCTCACTTTTTCTGGGATCCATCCCATCAGCTACAGTTGAAAATGATTGGTCATAATGCCCCGGAAGGCTCATAGCACTGAATTTATCTCTGAGGCTTGGAATTGCAGAAGGACATAAGTAGAAGTGGGATGGCCCTTGTGTGGGCCACCAGCAGATCTCATGTGTGGGCTGTCCCCATGGCTCCTGATTTGTGCTGGCAGGCAGGCACCTGCAGTGAGGGTGAGTGATGCACTTGGAATGACCCTTTGAGGAAAAGGGCTCACTGAAACCACTTGAAGGCAACAAATGAAGAGAAGAGAAGCAGATTTCTATACTTCAAGTGGGAGTGGTAAAAGGAACCTCTTGAGCAGGACCAAAAAGCATACTTCCCTAGAAGCCAGGGAGATAAGGAGATGTTTGTAGGATGGAGGAGACAACAGCATCAAATGAGGAGCAGAAGGTCTCAGTGGGGGAAGACTATGAGAAGGGAGATAAAAAAAATACCAGCTCTTACCTGAAGACGTTTAATTCTAGGTCTCTGAGTGGCCAAAATCATTTTGGATACACTTAGAAGCAATGAAGTTATCCACAAGGAACAAGTAGCTGCTATGTTGCCTCCAAAAAGCCTTCTGTAGAGCAACTCATGGACATACTATGATTCAAATGTCCTAATCTTTGGGAGGCATTGTTTGATGACAAAAAGAAATTGTGTTTTAAAGTTGAATTATAAGAAAATGCATTTGTAGCAATACTTGATTATATTAGTCAAACCAGGGTCTGCTCAGTCAGAGACTGGTCTTTACTATTGTTGGCTGGTACACTATGGTGAGTCTCTTAGAATGTACACATGAACATTAAAAAGAGGTCATCTATTATTCAATGGTCAGATCAGGTATTGAGCTTGCTAAGTGCTAATGAAATGAACTTCTTAGGAAGTTGGCCATCTAAAAAACACCAAGAAAATTTCAAAGAACATGTTATAAATTCCCAGAAGATTAAGGCTGATTCAAAGTATTGGGGTTAAAAGTAGATGCGAGATGCCAAACTACATAGCAGATATGAAAAGTAGTTTTGAGGGATTAATGGTTGATGGTTTTTTGTTTTGTTTTGTTTTGTTTTGTTTTTTGAGATGGAGTCTTGCTCTGTCTCTCAGGCTGGAGTGCAATAGCATGATCTCGGCTCACTGCAACCTCTGCTTCCCAGGTTCTAGTGATTCTCCTGCGTCAACCTCCTGAGTAGCTGTGACTACAGGCATGTGCCACCATACCTGGCTAATTTTTTTGTATGTTTAGTAGAGACAGGTTTCACCATGTTGGTCAGGCTGGTCTCAAACTCCTGACCTCAAATGATCTGCCTGCATCGGCCTTCCAAAGTGCTGGGATTATGGGTGTGAGCCACCGTGCCTGGCAATGGTTGATATTTTGAGTAATCCTAGGACACACTGAAAACATTTGATCCACTATTCTCATCTGCCAAATCTCTGCCTATGTTGTGGATCCCAAGGCTGTTGAGGCTTAAGCACTCAGCAATTAGTACGAAATTCATCTAGACCAGAGTTTATAAGATCAATGTATTTCCCATAATTATCTACAAAATATGTGCACACAGGTGTTTCTTTGGGGAAGAGAATCAATGTTTTTCATCTGATTCCCAAAGTGGTCAAAGACCTCTCCAAAATGGAGGACCTCTTCTGGACATGTTTTATTTATAAAGAACAGCTTATTTAAATAAACACTGGTTTATTTACAAACTAGTGAGGTTTTCTGAGTATTAGCACTTGCTATTTCATACCTCTCAATTGACACTAGCCAATTGAGCAGGATGCATGGAAACCTACTTTGGAACATGAAAACTCTCAAACTGCTCAAGCTGGTAGAGGTAGGGAATTTTGCCAAGTTACATTTTAGCACAGAGTCTAATATTTTGAATAACCACTGGCTTTCCTGTAGGTACTATTTCTAAGCCTAAAAATTTGGAAGATGTCTTATAAACAATGCAACCTTAGCAATGGTTTTGTGGCCAGGAAATATTATAGATTAGAAGCTATTTTACTTTTAATTAATTTGATTTCTCTTAGTGCCAGAAAGGAAATTACTTTTAACTAAGAACTATCCCAACTCCCTTTGATCTTCCCCAAGGTAGACAATTCCACCAGACATCCTGCTGTTTAGATGACTGCATGGAAAACTGTTACCCCATTCTTATAGATTAAGACCATCGAAGTTTTCAGCAGATACTATTCAGATAATATTGGCAGATAATTATATTACTCCAGAAATCTCACTGGAAGTATATGATTCATTAAAAATCTGAATGAATAGTGAATACTGTGTTATACAAAGTTGGCAGCTAAAGGGCAAGAATAATACAAAAGAAAAATGGAGAAGACAAGGAATATGTGTCTATTAGTGGAATGAGTGTTTTCAGAATTACATGTGTGTCTATAGATGGAGGTCCTTAATAGAGACCTTCTCTGACTTAGCCAGCCATGGGAAGGAAGATGAAAGTACTGCTAACAAAGGGGACAGCTTGTCACATCTATCTCTTCAGTCATTTTGCCTACATGGGGAATAATGGCCATCCCTGGCATCACCTTTGAGTTACAAAGAGAAAACAAGAATCGTAAGAAGAAGATCAAAGAGCTGCCTGAGGTCCAGATTGGTTGGTCCTTTGATTCTCCACAGGCTGTCTGTGTTGCTATTAGCAATTTTTTGGATAGAAGCTTTCACAAGCGCAGTAGGAAGAGCAAAGGTGCCTGCTTTACACAGTAGATATGTTCTTGGGAAGTTAGATGTAAATTGGAGACTAAAAGTCAGTGAGTCAGAGAGTCAGTGATTTTCTAGTATGATCTTTCTCGAAAATTATATACATATAAAATATGTATTTATGTTATTTTTATAATACATATTTTTCCTATTGAACAGTATATACACACATACACTGGATTGAGCTATTGTATTCTACACATTGAGGGGATAAATCTTTAGGTTAGTTCACAGTTCAAAAAGAAAAAAAGTACTGAGTTTTAGTTAGGTTTTGATGCAAATTAGCATTTTCCAATATTTCAGTACATGGAATTTTTTATTTAAATGGTTTTACAAATCAGATCCTATATTAAATGCCTATTTAAAGGAAATCTGTAGGTAAGGAATCATCTTTTGATCATTGTAATGTTAAACACCCAAGTATTGTGGAACAATATATTCAGAATTTTGCTTATCAGGTGTTCTGGGAAATGGAGGCACATGGATATTCAATGTGAGGAAGAGGCTTCAGAGGTCCTTGCTTTGCTAGTCATTATCCAGCAGCACTGTCAGTTGTCTTAATTTGATGAGAAGCGTCTATGGGGAGATATTGGACCACAGGTAGTTTTTCATTCTTAAGGAGAAAGGAACAAAACAAAAGCAAAGCACAACTAAAGGTCTTCTGTCCTAGATCTTTTTCCTTAAGTGAGAAAATAATTCTGGTCTGAGTTTCCGTCTGGTTTTCAGCTCTGAAGGAGGTGGGAGCATCAGAAGTGACAAACACATTTGGTATTTTCAGAGACCTGAATAGAGGTATAAAGCATGGAAAATACAGAAAACGCACATTCACTCCAGAGGTTATTGACTAGATTAATTACCTCATAACTGCTTTAATAAAATGACTCCAAGCATATTACAACTATAATTATCCATAAAAATCCTAATGAATTCAATTTCTCCAGAAATCACCCTGCTGCAACTAGTGAGTGTAGGAGAAGTAGCAGGAGGAGGCAATCCTGCTCTTAGGAGAGAAGGGAAGAGGGAAGGAGGGGGGAGATGGTTGGTAGAACTGAAGGGTATCTAGGCCGGGCACAGTGGCTCATGCCTGTAATTCCAGCACTTTGGGAGGCCGAGGGGGGCGGATTACGAGGTCAGGAGATCGAGATCATCCTGGCTAACACGGTGAAACCCCGTCTCTACTAAAAATACAAAAAATTAGCCGGCCTGGTAGCGGGCGCCTATAATCCCAGCTACTCGGGAGGCTGAGGCAGGAGAATGGCATGAACCGGGGAGGCAGAGCTTGCAATGAGTGGAGATGGTGCCACTGCACTCCAGCCTGGGTGACAGAGCAAGACTCCGTCAAAAAAAAAAAAAAAAAAAAAGAACTAGAGGGTATCTGATTAGCTCAAGTACATAGGGGTAGATGGTGTTTCTTCTGGTTTTCACCCTGTGATGTTTCATATTGACCTATGAACCTATGAACCCCAGTTTTACATGTCAATGTTCCGTTGAAAACAATTCCAAACATCACTATTATTTTTTTTCTTTTCCACCCCACCACCCCATCAGTGTGTGCATGTGTGTGCGTGTGTGCAAAGATACATATATCTATATTCATGAATTTGGCTCACATCTTCTTTGCAAAATGCATATCGTAAGAGACAGAGCCAACACTCATCCTGGACAAACTTGTCTGAGACAAACAGAGGAAGGAAATGTTGATCTGTGGTGGTCCCCACACTTTCTGCTTCCTGCTCCCTACTTGGACACCTATCCCACCCACCAATACCTCATCCTACCTCTGGGCTACTTGGGGCCCTTGTCTACTTCCCTTCTCCCAGGCAATAACCTACTCTGAGCTGGTCCTGCCTCCCTCTCTCTTATGCAAAGTATTCCTATCTTGGGTCCTAGTCCCACAAACTCCTGCCATGCCCTAGCTGTCTAACTAGAAATGTAATAATAAGGGAAAGTATTTTAGATTGGAAATTACAATGACCATATCCCACTTAATAGCCATGTAGTTCAGGGGCAAATCACTTGGTTTCTCTAAACCTCAGTTTCTCTGAATCTCAGCTTCCTTCTCCCAAAAAATAAGGTTCAATAATGAAGTTTTCACAATGCACTTCATAGATGGGATCCAATGAGATGTAGAAGAAAAGAACAAACATTTGTGGAGTGGTTTCACTATTTTCATAGCTATTGTCTCAATTAATTGCTAAAACAACTCTGTGCTAAATATTATATTACTATACTCAAATTGTCAACAGGAAATTGAGAAATGGTCAGCTATGTGTCTAAGCTTATTGAGCTAGTTAGTATGTTATAGCAGTAGCTTATGAACCTGGGTCCACAGACTCTCTCAGTCTAGTACTCTTTCTATCACACAATACTGAACAGTACAAGCAGGAATACGCAATATACATGAAAAGCATTAGCATTACTACTGTCCTGATTTTATTGCCATGCTAACAGCTTGTCCCATGACTCCCCAAGATGATCCTCCCTTTTTGGTCAAGACCGTCTGTCACTGCCCATCGTTACTTCTCTACATGTCATGCCTTTGCTTGTTTTTTCAATTTAAAAACATAAATCTTCAGATTCTATCTCCTTTATAAAGCCTTCCATCATTATTTCACCCTGTGCTGATGGCTTCCTTCTTTGAAGACCAAGAAACCTTCTCATGGCTATCAGGAAATATAGCCCTGGTTTATAAATACTTTCAAATCATCTTCTAGTTAGTCATTCCAATGAACAATAGCTATCTTTTTTAGTCTCTACTGCATTCCAGACAATAATTTCAATAATCACAGTTTATCTATTTCTAAAACTCTACAAACTTTCCTTGAGCAGCTCTATAGCCTGCTGCTCTCTGACATACGCACTCAGGCCATATGTAGTCTTGGCTACTTCATGTTGTCTGCACATGTCCCACCCTTGCTCACAGTGCAGCATTGTGATTAAGAGTACAGCTGCTAGGGTGAAGCTGCTTGAGTTCAAATGTCAGCTCTCATTTACTATCTGTATACCTTGGCAAGCTACATAATCGCTCTGTGCCTTAGCTTTATCATCTACAAAATGAAGATAATAACAGTACCTACCTCACTTACCTCAAAGGGTTGTGGTAAAGATGAAAAGACTATGTGTATGTATGTGTATTTTATACACACACACAAACACACACATATTATACACACACGTACATACACACACATAGTACATAAAGTAGCCCAGTCACATGGTGAGTGTTCAGTAAATATTAGCTATTATTTCTTGCCTACTATGTGCTAGGCTTGTGACATACATTATCTCATTTAATATACACAACAACCATGTGACATAAGGTTCTATTATTACCCCCATTAAACAGATGAGTCAAATGAAGCTCAGAAAGGTTAATACACATGCCCAAGGTCATACAAAACAAAATGGTCTATGCAGGACTCAAATCCAGATTGATCTGGTTCCAAGTCAATATTTTGTATTATGTAGTGTTTATTCTAATTGCTTTTATTGTATATGCTTTGTCTTTCCAATCAGACTATAAACTTTCCAAGGACAAAATCTATTGTCTTATAATACTTCTAGATCCTCTGTTCTCTTCATTTTAATCCTTAGTTGTTTGCCACAAATTTGGCTTTTCATAAACATCCACTGACTTGAAAGGTACTTTTTGAGTTAAGCCTAGAAACTATCACCTTCATGTACAAAGGAATTACTTCCCTTATTGCTGAACTCATGAAAAGGGTTTCCTGCCCACGACTTACCAGGCACCCTGACCATTTCCTCCCAATCCAGCCTGTAAGCTTTCTATACTTCAGTCCCTTTGTACTTATTCGACTGGGTGACCCCTATGATAAGAGACACAATAAGGAGAAGGCTGGGACTTGAAGGGTCTCAGCATTTCAGGTTTAAATTCTATTCATTTACTCAACAAATCTTGATTGAGCACATACTATGCTGTAGGTACCTTTGTAGGTACCAGGGATACAGACTGTCCAGAATGAGACTGCATTCCCTATATTAGTGTTTCCTAACATGTGAATCCTCATCCTGTGGAAAAATAATACTTTCCACACTTTTGAAGTGAGGTTTTGGGCATTAGATGTGTTTGGATGAAGATAATGAGATACACACTTCTAATAGAGCTTAAGAGTTACTACATGCTCAGTCACAAGCTATTTTTCCTCTACAATCATGACCAGCAATATTACAAATGGTAGTTATTCCATTAGCCTGGGTCCAAGAATAAGGATGGTATAGAGAAGAGCCCCAGCCAACCAACAAAATGTATGAGGAGAAATAAACTTTTGCCAACTCAAGCCAATGTAATTTTTCAAGTTATTTCTCACTACAGCATAATCTAGCATACCCAGATTGATACAAAGTGAAAGAAGTAAAACAAAACAGCATCCCATTCTTCTACAACCTTTGCTACGGATTTAGTAATAGCTGCTTATTGACTATTGGGGTTTGGAAGGTTGAATATTGGCACACTTGAGGGGAAACTGCTACAAACAAGCCATAGCTATGGCAGTGCCCTCACTAAAGTAGGCAGTACCTTTCCCATAGAGTGCCAATAAAAACAAACATCAGGATAATTAAATTGTATACACATATCTGCATAGATCAGGTGAACATATAAACCAAGAGAGCTAAGTTTTGCGTGTTTCTCTCACTAGCAACCTGGCAATCAATTTCTTATGCTGAACTATTTCTTTGGTTTATTTCTATAACAGTAGACTTCTTGGGAAACTATTCACAATACTTGCTCCGAGTAAGTATTTGCAGCCTTCATAAGTCATCGTAACTCCATAGCAGGCTGTGGCAGCCATGAGAATGAGCCTTATAGACCCATCAACTACAAGAATAATTGACCAACAGCAACAGTTGTTGTCCTCTGAATCAAGCACAGCATTTGTTCCAAAGTCACACTCTCTACAAGCTGCTCAGAGCTAAATGCAGCAGAGAAATTTAGGCAAGTCCATCCTGGGGAGATACAAGATTCATCTGATGACTGACTCTCTAAAGCTTTGTCAAATCATCTTCAGAGTGTTCAGAGGTGTAAGACATATCTACTGGACTGTACTTCACTCGGGGTCAGATTTAAATTGTGGTCTTTTAGCTTTTACTGGCCCCTTCTCCATTTTCTCTCATAGATGTTTTCCATAATAAAATTTTTGGACAGTTAATATCACCTTGATATCGGTTTCTCATGGGAACTTGACACACATAACACAATTTGCTGGCTGTCAGTCTTTAAGATGTCATACTTGGGGCCTAGACTTGGAGGCAAGAGATCATGTCCACTTATACCATGCATAGCTCTCAAATGAATGCTCCTACTAGAATGCAGTCCCCTTGAGAGTACAGACAGAATACATGTTGAGTCCACAATGCCTGGTCCAGTGCCTAGCACAGAGTAGGTACTCAAAATATTTTTGTTGAATCAATAGGTCAATGAATACTTCCAAGATTAGTAGATTGTCAGTTATACTTCTCAGAATCCTACAATTCTAGAAGAGAATTTAAAGATCATTTAGTCTATGTGGGAACAAACTTATTTTATATAAAGCACTTGGAAGTCTATTCTATAATGAATATAAGAAATGAGATACTATTACTCTTAGACTTATTCCAGAATTTCAGAATATTTTGGTCAGGAGTTTTTTCCTTATGCCTAATCTCATTATTTGTCAGTGCTCTAAGGTATTTAATAATGACCTCTCTTTATATCAGAATTCTCTTTATAATAGCCTTTCCTATATTTATATTCACTGATGCATGTATTCATTCATCACATATTGAGTACCCTCTATGAGTCAGGCACTGCGCTAGGCACTAGAGACACAAAAGTAAGTAAGACATTGTTCCTGCACACATCTAAGCATACAGCCTAGTGAGGCAGACAGATATTAAATAAATAACCAAATGAATAAATACGTATCCACAATTTGCCACGACTGCTATGAGGGAAAATAACAAGGAACTGTGGTAACATGAAATGTGGTAAGATAATTTAGGTTGGGGGAGGGGTTTGACAAGGTCATTCTATGTGGTGATATTTAATCCTGGATGCTATTACCTTAATTAGTTTCCTTGAAAATAGTCTGTGGTCTAATCAATCCTACTAAACATTTTATTTCAGTTCACATTCTTCTCTTTCTACCAGAAATGTTCTTCTCTATGTAGGGAGAATCAACAGACTCTAGCAATGGATTGGCTGTAGGGTTGAATTTTTTAAAAAAAAGAGTCAAGAATGACTTCTAGGTTTCTGACTTGAAATTGGATGGATGGTAGTGGTGCCATTCCCTTAGATAGACAAATCCAGTTGGCACTACCTATAAAACATAAGCTGCATGTAACCACTTTTTAAAAAAATTTTATTATTATTATGCTTTAAGTTTTAGGGTACATGTGCACAATGTGCAGGTTTGTTACATATGTATACATGTGCCATGTTGGTGTGCTGCACCCATTAACTCGTCATTTAGCATTAGGTATATCTCCTAATGCTATCCCTCTCCCCTCTCCCCACCCCACAACAGTCCCCAGAGTGTGATGTTCCCCTTCCTGTGTCCATGTGTTCTCATTGTTCACTTCCCACCTATGAGTGAGAACATGTGATGTTTGGTACTTTGTCCTTGCAATAGTTTGCTGAGAATGATGGTTTCCAGTTTCATCCATGTCCCTACAAAGGACATGAACT
Organism: Pongo pygmaeus; assembly: GCF_028885625.2. Taxonomy (NCBI): domain Eukaryota; kingdom Metazoa; phylum Chordata; class Mammalia; order Primates; family Hominidae; genus Pongo; species Pongo pygmaeus. The sequence goes on along the minus strand of NC_072396.2, from coordinate 116,543,407 downwards.
CTTCATTTTTTATGGCTGCATAGTATTCCATGGTGTATATGTGCCACATTTTCTTAATCCAGTCTATCGTTGTTGGACATTTGGGTTGGTTCCAAGTCTTTGCCATTGTGAATAGTGCCACAATAAACATACGTGTGCATGTGTCTTTATAGCAGCATGATTTATAATCCTTTGGGTATGTACCCAGTAATGGGATGGCTGGGTCAAATGGTATTTCTAGTTCTAGATCCCTGAGGAATCGCCGCATGTAACCACTTTTTACCGCACCCATTGCTATCACTCTAGTCCAACATTTCCCCTAGACTTTTGGAATAGCACCCAGATTGATCTCTGTGCTTCCACTCTGGCCCTCTACAGTCTATTCTCATCACAATGGCAATAACTCCTTTAAAAACCTAAGTCAGATTATGTCACTCCTCTGCTCAAAACCTTACAATGACTTCTCATCACACTTGAAACAAAATTCCAATTCTCCTATGGCAACAAGTATGTATATGATCTGGCTCCTGGCTACCTCTCTAACCCATTTCCTAAAACTTTTCTTCTCACCTACTACTCCCCAGTCATTATGCTTTTCCTCAAATGCAAGAAACATATTCCTACCTCAGAGTATTTGCACTTGCTATTTTCACTGTGTGAAATATTCTTCTCCCAGATACATGGTTTATTCTTTCTTTTTGTTCAGTTTTTTTCTTAGTTAGTGTTTTCTCAGAGAGACTTTCTTCCATCACCTTATCAAACACAGTATCCTCCCATCACTCTCTATCTCCTTGGTTCACTTTGTTTCAATATACTTTATTTTATATTTTATGTATAAAACACTCATTAGACTTCTTTATTTGCTTTTTAAAAATTATTACTCCCCACCAATAAAATGTAGATACCAGAAGCCAGAAATCTGTTCACAGTTAAATTTTCTATTACTAAGAATAGTGTTTGGTACCTAGCAGGTAGGAGCAGGCATGGGAGAAGACAAGTTTAGCTTTAGATGTGCTGATTTGCAGGTGAATTGGGGACATCCAAGCTGAGATGTCCAGTCAGAAGTTACATAGTACAATCTGGAGCTCCGATCAAGCTGGAACTATAAATTTGAAAGTCATAAGTATAAAGATGGTATTTAAAGCCATGAGGCTGAATGAGATAACCTAGATAGGAGTATACAGTGAAAAAGGTGAGGATCCAGGACTGGGTCATGGCAATTACCAATACTGAAGACTGATATGATGAATACCATCTATCTTTATTTTTCCTTCAGCCTCTCCCAATTCTCCCTTTGACTATTGGATGTCCATTTCCTGTAGGGTTGCCTTGACTGGGGAGGATGCTGGATTTAAAAAAGGCAACACTTCCATATACGCAAAATAAAACCCACCTTCAGAGGGAAACTCTGAATATTCTAAGGGATAAGCCATATTTTAAAAGGATCCATCTATTGAAAATATGTCTGAACAATTTTTGTTATGGTTCATGATTTGCAGTTGCTTAAGAAATCTATTAATACAACTGTTACTGGGAATTCCACTAATATTAAAAAGTCAAGCATATGTCACTGTAACCACTGGATTATCCCTGGACTTCATTTAGTCTACTTCCTGTGTTTGTTCTGCCTTCTTTTTAACTGGAGCACATTTGAAACATCTTAGAACAAACTAAACCACTTCTCACTCTTCAGTGTCAGGAATCCAGCTAGAGGCAGATTCAAAGATACAAGCTCCCCATAATGGTTATTCAACTTTGATAAGCAAATATATTCTGATCACCTGGTATGTTTACTGGGCCATTGTTTTTAGAGGAATGAAAGCATTAATATTGGTCATTTAGCCAGTTTGGCTTAGGTTATAAGAAAAATGACAAACCGGGAGCCTTTAACTTTGCTGGACGTTTTGAGAAAATGTCCTTTAAATTATTCAGGGTCCCTTTGTCTCCATCTGAGAGTGCAAAAAGTGTCAGACTAATTTTCAACAGTTAAGAATTAAGGCTCTAGAGTGTCTCTGGGATCAGAATGGGCAAATTGAAACATACTAAATTGATGACACCTGGGACAATATGCTTTTTATGTCAGAGGCACAATGAGTTGTCAAGAATTAAGCAGTGTGAGCAGAGGACTCAAAGAGGCCTGGCTGCCAGTTGCTTGTGAGTCATGCCCTAAAGAAAAAATGGATGAGGTGCACCTTCCAGTTATAGAATGATTACAACCTGACCAATGCAAAGATTCCTTTGGGCCACACACAACTACCAAAGGCCATAGAATGGTACTTTGCCTTTTCATAGTTTAGAGAACCTTGACTGCTGGCCCCCAAATTCAGCATGAGCAGAGAAGAGGTGGTTTATTGAAGGTTACAACCACCTGAGAAGTTAGAATGAGAAAGTTCAGGAGGAATGAAAAATAATATTCCCTTACCTTTGGATTCTGCTTTTTCATTATAGATAGTATGTTACAGTTGATGAAACTGAGGCACAGGGAGAGTTAATTGACTTACCCATAGTCACACAACCCATAAGTGAGAAAACTGGGATTTCGATCCAAATAATACTTTTTTTCACATATATCACATCAAACATTTGTATTTTTAAACTTCATTTTTTGAAGAATTCTTCTTCCAAAGACTTGCCCAGAAGCTAAATAGATATAAAAATACATATTATATATAAATTTTATACATATATATGTATATATAATAAAAGTAGAGGTGATCTAGTTGAAAGGGATGTTCTAAAGCTCTGTGAACTAGGCCTCAGTTACTTTTCCCACTCCTTACCCCAGTCACTCTTTGGATCCTGAGACATCAGTATTAACCTCTAGGGTTTTGGAAAATAAAATAAATAAATAAATAAATAAATAAATAAAACAAAATATGGCATTATTTCACTTGAGAATGTGTGCACCTTTTTTACATAGGTGCTAGATTGGTAGAGAATTAGGATTAGAAATAAAGGCCAAGTTCTGGAAAAGATACGGTCACAAGAGCAGGTTATGAGACGTCTGCAAGCAAGGGTGACAAAAGAGGAGTCAGAGTAGGGTTGGCATAATAAAAATATGAGAAACTGGGTGCCAGGACAAAAGCTCAGTGGGAGAAAGGCATAGGGAAGGCATAGTAAAACTAATTAAATATTAATAGGTATAAATCAAAAGAGGCATTTTATTTACTCTATTTGGAAATGGTTGTGGGCTTCTAGATATCTCTGCTGTTAGGAGTAGATGCTGTGTGATTTTTAAAGGACAGTAGGCTTGCTGTAGCAGCTTTGTGACTTTATTCTCAGCAGCTGTATTCTTATCTATTCAATAAGCCTCTGATCCTGTTGGTGATACCATATCCCTGCGGGGTAGTTTGGGTCTCCTCTCTAGAGCTAAGGTTCCATTCTGACTTAAAATAATTTATACTCTTGATAGTCTTTGTTTCCACTTTACCAGTCTTTCTCTCTGAGATTTCTTGATCTCTCTGGCACTGGTACTGAAGGAGAGAACTTCTGGCTCATAGCATGATAGCAGACACAACTGCTCTTACTATATCCATTTGACAGGTGAGAAAACTGATGTCCAAAAAAGGTGAATGAGTTGTTCAAAGTGATACAACATTCAGTGGCAGCATAGATATTTGAATTAAAGTTTTCTGATTCCTAGGTGATCCTTACTTAAGAACAACAATATTTTGTTACCTCAAAACGATTTTTTTTCATAAATGATAAGAGTTAATTTAAGCATTCTAGGACCCAAAACAGATTTTCTGAAAGAGAAAACTCTTTCTACATGGTTGTTTTAGATTAAGTCCATAAGCCAGAATCTCTTACCAAAGCCTGAACTTCAAACCAGAACCAAGTACTTATGTTTCCAAACTCCAATATCAGTTGTTTCTTTAATCATGACCCCAACAAAGTTATTATTCCTTTTTATTTACAAAAGTATCAAAGTTTCACATACACCTACTATAATAAACCAACTAATTCTACATGGTATCTTAGGTCAAATAGCAGTCTTTATTCCTCTTTTTTCACCCAATTTCTTCTTCCCATTAAGAAAGCACCTTCAATTATTAATATTTTCGCTGTCAATGAACTATCCAAAAAATAAATTGAGAAAACAATCTGATTTACGATAGCTATGAAAAAACTTATGAATAAATGTATCCAAGGAGATAAAAGACCTGTGCACTGAAAACTATAAAACACTAATGAAATAAATTGAAGAAGACACAAATAAATGAGGAAATATCCCATGTTCATGGATTGGAAGAATTAATATTTTTAAAATATCTGTACTACTCAAAGTTATCTACAGATTCAATACATACCCTATGAAAATTCACATAACATTTTTCATTGAAATAGAAAACACAATCCTAAAATTCATATGGAACCACAAAAGACCCCAAATAGCCAAAGCAATCTTGAACAAAAAGAACAACACTGTAAGTATTATACTACTTGACTTCAAGGTAATATAGTATACTACAAGGCTATAGAAATCAAAACAGCATGATGCTGGCATAAAAACAAACACATAAACCAATGGAACAGAATGGAAGGCCCAGATATACATTCATGCATTTATGGTCAATTGATTTTTAACAAAGGTCCCAAGAACACACAATGGAAAAATGTCAGTCTCTCCAATAAATGGTGTTGAGACAAGTGAATATCCACATGAAGAAGAATGAAATTACAGTCTTGTCTCACACCATCTACAAAATCAAGTCAAAATGGGCTAAAGACTTAAATGTGAGACCTAAAACAGTAAAACTATTACAAGAAAACAGGATGCAAGCTCCATGACGTTGGTCTGAAATACAATATTTTGGATATGACCACAAAAGCACAAGAAATAAAAGCAAAAATACACAAGTGAGATTATATCAAACTAAAAACTTCTCCACAGCGAAGGAAACAATCAACAGAGTGAAGAGCCAATTTACAAAATGGGAAAATATATTTGTAAGTCATGTATCTGAAAAGGGATTAATAGTAAAAATATATAAGGAATTCAAACAACCCAATAGTAAGCAAACAAATAATTTTAAAATTGAGTAAAGGACCCAAATAGACATTTCTCAAAAGAAGACATATATATGGCCAACAGGTATATGAAACAATGCTCAAAATCAGTAATCATTGGAGAAATGCAAATTAAAACCATAATGAGATATCACCTCAACACCTGTTAGAATGGCTCCTGTAAAAAAAGATGAAAGACAACAAATGCTGGTGAGAATATGGAGAAAAGAGTATTCTTACATACTGTTGGTGGGAATGTAAATTAGTAGAGTCATTTTGGAAAACTGTGTGGAGGTTCCTTAAAAAAATAGAAATAGAATTCCTGTATGATCCAAAAGTCCCACTACTGGGTATACGTCCAAAGGAAACAAAATCAGTATGTCAAAAATATATCTAAACAAAGACTTGTTCATTGAAGTATTATTCCCAATAGCCCAAATATGGAATCAACCTGTGTTCATCAATGGATGAATGGATTTTTAAAATGTGGAATATATATACATTGAAATACTATTCAGCCATAAAAAAGAAGGAAATCCTGTCATTTGTGACAACATAGATGACCCTGGAGGATGTTACATTAAGTAAAATATGCCATGCACAGAAAGACAACTGCCACATGATCAAACTCATGTGTTGAATCTAAAAATGTTGAACTCATGAAAGTACAGATAGAATGGTGGGTAACAGTGGTTGGAGGAATGGTTCAGGAGATGTTGGTCAAAGGACACAAAATTTCATTTAGATAGGAGAATAAGTTTAAGAAATCTATTATAAAAATACAGTGACAATAGTTAATAACAATGTACTCTATTCTTGAAAATTGCCAAGGGGGTAGATTTCGTGTTCTCACCACAAAAGATGATAAGTATGTGAGGTAATGCATATGTTAGTTAGCTCAATTTAGCCATGCCAAAATGCACACATAGTTGAAAACAACGTGTTGTACGTGATAATATATACAATGTGTATTTATCACTGAAAAAAATAAATAAATAATAAATAAAAATAAGTTAAATATATTCACTCTGAGTTTTTTGTTAACTTTCATTTTAGGGCCGGGTTTGGTGGCTCACACCTGTAATCCCAGCACTTTGGGAGGCTAAGGAGGGAGGACTGCTTGTGGCCAGGAGCTCAAGACCAGCCTGGGCAAAATGGTAAGACTGACCCTATCTCTACAAAATATAAAGATAAGTTAGACAGGTATGGTGGTGCATGCTTTTGGTCCCAGCTACTCAGGAGGCTAAGGTGGGAGGACTGCTTGAGTCTGGGAGGTCCAGGCTGCAGTGAGCCATGATCATATCACTGCACTCCAGCCTGGGTGACAGAGTGAGACTCCATCTCAAAAAAACAAAGAAAGAAAAACAAACAAACAAAAAACTTGTACCTTAGATTCAGTGGATACATGTGCAGGTTTGTTACCTGTGTATATTGCATAATGCTGAGGTTTGCGTTATGAATGATCCCATCACCCAAGTAGTGAGCATAGTACCCAATAGTTAGTTTTTCAACCTTTCCCCCTCTCTTCCTTCCTCTTCTAATAGTTCCCAGTGTCTATTTTTCCCATCCTTATGTCCATGAGTACCCAATGTTTAGCTCCCAATTATAAATGAGAACATGTGATGTTTGGTTTTCTGTTCCTGTGCTAATTCACTTAGGATAATGACTCTGATTCTTTTCATGCATATATCTGTATCTCCAAATTTACATGTTTGTATTGCTGACTCATAGATTTTCAGTTTTAGACAATATCTATTGATTTTCCAGGTTGGAGGATGAAGATTTGGCATTCTTTTTTTTCCCTACCCACCAAAAACATACACATTTTCCATCTCTTCAAAATCTCAGTATAATTGATTTAGATCAGTGTTTACATTATTTTGGCACTATAGTAACCTTTGATTACTTTAACTTTGTTGCACAAGTCCTTATTTTCCCTGCAATTAATAATTACTGGAGTTTTTTTGTTTGCTTAATGTAGTACATACTTATCATTAATTCCACCCCAAATTTTCTCCAGTTGTCAAAATCTACTCTCAAGATAGTATGCATCAATTATTGAATCCATATCAAATTCATGGAGAAGTTTATCTCAGAATCTTCTGTTCAACAATCTGGATAAGCTGTCCTCTCTGCTTTAATACACCGTGTTACATTGATTTCTCCCTTTAGCTTCAACCTGGAGATTCCTCTGGCATCTCTCCTATGTTTCAGATCCTGTTTCATATATTACATCTTTTTTTTTTTAAGTTAACCTCCTCATTTGGGTGGAATATATCCTTCAGTACCTACTAGAGAAAGTGCACATGGAAAGAAATTATTTTGAGATCTTTCGTGTCTACAAATATATTTATTCTACTCTTTGAGTAGAAAAGATCATACTTGATTAATAGTTTGGGTTGCTAAGTTAGAAATATTTTTTCACCAGATTTAAAACACATGGCTCCATTTTCTTTTGTTTTCTTGTTTCTCTGTTAAATCATTCTCATTCCTCTATGCTTAATATATGATCTTACCCTACCACATCCCAAAAGCTTGTAAGATCTTCTATTTGTACCTAATAGTATAAAATTTTGTAATAATGTGCCTTTCTGTGGGCCCATTTTCATTCATTGTGCTGGGCACTAATTTGGCCCTTTAAATATGGAAATTCGTATGCTTCAGCATGGGAAACTTTTCTTGTTTTATTTTACTGATGATTTCTTCCTTTCCATTTTCTCTGTTCTCTCTCTTTAAATTTTGTATTATCTAGATGTGGGCCTACTTAGTTAGTCCTTCAGTTTTCTTATTGTTTTTCTGTCTTATTTTCCATCTTTTGTCTTTGCTCTACTTTCTGTGAGATTTCCATAACTTTATCTTCTAATCTTTTCAATCATTTTTACTGTTATGTTTGAAATTTTCAAAGGTTTCATTGCAGCTGCTCTCTAAATGTTGTTTTCTTCTTTTTAAATCATCCTTTTCTCATTTCATAAATTCAACGCAAATTTTAGCTCTCTAATGTTATTTATGGTAGTATTTTTTTTTTTGGGAGGAGGAAACTTTATTATCCTTGTATAGCCTCTATTCCCTCCACATTGCCTTTAACTGTTTCTTTGTTTTGATCTGTCTTTCAAGTTAGAAGCTTTCATCAAATCCTTGTGATACTTCATTCTCTGCTCAAATATAGGCCAGCTAAAAAGCTGATTGGAAGTTCTTACAGCATGAATGGGATTGTTGACTGAGAATTTCACTATGGGTAGTATAGTCATATGTCCTGGTAATACCAGAACAGCCCCAGGTTATGCTTATTGTTCAGTAATAACTAATAAAATCTCCTTTTACTCAAAAATGTCCCATTTTGTAGGATAAATTATGGTTATCCTAAATACAAAGTGACCTGCCTGGGCCATTTGTTAGAACATTTAGATGTCAGTATCTCTAGGTTTTTCCTCTTTGGGTGGTCAGATTTCCCAGGGAATACTCTTTCAATTTTCTACCTAGAGGTAAAGGCCTGACAGCCAATGTTTTAGAAACTGCCAAAATATAAAGTTCAAAAATTAAAAACATGATTCCTATATACAAATCTAGGGTCAAACAGATTCAAATAATATTTTGAGAAGCTGAACATTATTTATAGTCATTTAAGAAGAAATTTTAAAGTCAGATTGTTGGGTTATATATGCAACTGGTGAATGTCCAACAAGACAATTAAAACCAATAATCTTTAGAGTTATATTTTCTAATGGACAAAAATTATTTATATTTCTCCTGGGTAAAATCTTCAAGTAAACATAAATCTTCACTGAGTTTAAGAGAAAATAGTAAGTAACGTCAAACAGAGGTATATTTCCCTGAACACTTAAATCATCCTTGGATGGGCTTGTTAAACAGTGCTCTATATAACATCAAAAAAATATGCTGCAAATTTTTAGCCTTATTTCAACTTTTGGATCCTTTTTCTGAACAGAATCTAGAAGGAAGAAAAGGCTGGGATTTCAGTATTCAGGATTCATTTTATTTAATCCCATGTTCCTTATGATATTCAAGCTGTCAGCTGTTTATGGCATTCCACAGTCCAGATACCCTCTGTTTTACCATCTCTAGAGAATAAATCTCTGGTTTTCTGCTGAGGTAGAAGGGGCAGCTACCTGGAAGCGTGGAGTAAGTGAGCACATCCAGGGATTTACTTTTTAAACAGCTTTCAATCAATCTTCCTTATCATAGCTTCCCCTTTATCCCCAGTTTCAGAGGTACAAGTTGCCTCCAATTGTGAGCCTTTTGATGATTCTGCACGGTGAACCAGGTTGGCTCTCCGCTTTCCCCACTGATTGTCTAAAATTCATCTTTCTTAGGTTTGCTAATTCAGTTAACCTTGATCTATTTGCTTTCCATCCTCCAAAATATTGCTCTTGTATTCCCTCCAGTTCTCTCTATTCTTTTGGGCTTTATATTGTTTTTAAAAATCATTTGATTGTAGTTCAGAGGCATTTCAGGTTTGATGAACTCTCCAGGGTCAATATCTTTGGGTCTTTCCTTTTAAAGTGCTCAGATTTTCCAGAGAACATGATTCTAATCTCCAGCCAGCAGGATAAAAATCTGGTTGCCAACATTTTGAGAGCTGAGTATGGGAAGAAAGCAGGAGGTTTCTGACTTCAGTATGCATAGATTTACTCAATCCTCCCAGTTTTTGTACATCTCCCTTGATGTCATCTGTATTACATCAGAAGCTTTCCCTGGACCCAAGACATGGGGGAAACTATTGGAATGAAATTAGGTCTGTGTGTTTAATTTACCAGCACCTTGAGCCCCAAAGTCTTATTTTTTATTTCCTTCTTAACAAAATCTACAGGGATAATCATAAGAAATATTCGGTGCTCAAACCACTGACTTTGACAAAACTAAATGTCTGTTTTATGAAACTGAACATTTTATTCATTTCCATATCACAAAATATGAACAACTAGGGCTCTGTTAAGTATATGCAAAAAAACATAGAATAGTACCTAGTACTTAATAATGTTAATTATTTTTTACTATTATCTGAAAACAAATGACCAGTTTAATAGTTTGATTTTAATGAACTGATGAGCTGCACTAGCAGACCTCTATCTCCAGTATGTTAAAATACCAATCTATTTTCATTTGCTTTTCACCGTATATTAAAATTAATTTGATAAATCATATGATGCAGTCACCTTAATTTGGTCTTTGAGCCCTTCTGCTGTGTGCCCTCTATGCTATGCTACCTGCCTGGTAGCATACTTGGAGAAGACGATTGCATCCAGGTAATTTCCCACTCTGAGAGCAGAAAACAGGTTCTGAGGTCAAATTAATTTGTGTAAGTATTGAATAAGACAGAGTTAAACATATTTCCTTATTGCAGACTATTTAGAGCTTTTAATAGACTAGTGGGGAGTATGACTCTCTAAGAAGAAAATATAGCATGCTCTATTTCCCAAACTTTTTGACAATGTAAACTGGGTTGTTTTTGTTTTTGTTTTGTTTTTACTCTTGGGAGCATCTCATGAGACTAATTACACATAACACACTTTGGGAAAGGCTTCATTAAGAAAATAGATACTGCCATCTTGGTGGATTTTCAATATCAATCTCTTGTTCATGTTTACTTTCACTCTGCCCTCAAGCAAAAACGATTAAATTTACCGACACATCTTAGCAAAGAATATGATGGAAGCTGTCAAAAGGTTGAGTGGTCTGAATAAATGCTCTCTTTCTTTAAATTGAAAGCCAGATGTAGGGGAAAGAAAATCCATGGAGACAAAGGAATGGAGACCTTAAAGACCCTCTGAAAAATGACAGGAAGAAAAAAAGAATGGCTAGTCAGGCTTGGAAACCAACTACTGAGGCTGCCAAACACTCCCTAGAGAGAATAACAGCAATATGAGCTTGCTTACTCTTAAAAAAGTGGAGGATGGAGTCTTGCTCTGTCACACAGGCTGGAGTGCAGTGGTGGGATCATAGCACACTGTAGCCTTGAACTCCTGGACTCAAGCAATCTTCTCGCCTTAACCTCCTGAGTAGCTAGGACCACAAGTGCATACCACCACATCTGGCTAATCTTTATTTTTTTTTTTATATATACAGAAAGGGTATCTCTGTTGTCCAGGCTGGTCTGAAACTCCTGGCCTCAAGCAGTCTGCCTACCTTGGCCTCCCTAAGTGCTGGGATTACAGGCATAAGCCACCACGTCAGGTCAGGTTTTTTTCTTTTTAACACTGGTCTATTTCATTTTTCCTTCCAACAATCCGGTGAGACTGATACTCGTTTTCTCCTCATTTTACCAGTATTATTGATACACAGAAAATTTAAGTAACTCGCATAAAGTTACATAGTTAGAAAATTTCAGGGCTTGCATTTGAACCTTTTTGTTTGCCTTCATTGCTGATGCTCTTAAACACTACATTGAATTACCTATCAGAGAAGATGATGGTAAAAGAGTCCACCATCACAATTTCTGGGAAAAGACAACAGTTAACTCTAGGGCTAGTCCAAAGCTAATCTAACTGGCACACTCTCCATTTTAACCACAACATCTCTTCCCCTAGAGGGAGGCCCAGAACTTTATTCAGTTCTGTGGCTGGTTCTCGCATATGAATATGGTGACTGCAAGATTTTCTTTACCCAGCTCTCAGCTAGCTACCAGACTGGAAAAAAAAAAAAAAAAAAAAAAAAAGAAAGAAAGAAAGAGAAAAAATGAGATCAAACTAAAATGTTAGCGTACTGCAGATAATGGCTTAATGAGGCAGTATAACGTGGCAGTTAACCCGTAGATGCTGATGCCAAACTGCTTGGCTTTTCCACATATTAGGTGTATTGATCTCGGTAAATTCCCTATTTCTCCGTGGCTCAGTTTTATTGTCTATAAAGTGGGGATAATAATAGCATCTTTCTCCCGAGATATTTTTGGGACTAAATGAGTTAATATATGTAAAGCACTTAGAATAGAGTCTAGCTCATGACATGTGCTCTGCTAGTTTCAGTTATGAACATTATCCCACTAGGACTATTCTTATTTGATTATGGGAAGTTTCTAGAGCTGAAGAAGTGAATCCCAAAAAGTAGACTTTAATATTGCAACACTCTAAAAGAAAGCAGAAAAATAAGGATTAACCTGTAAGTCAAGACCATGTGGAAAAGGAGACCCTAACCAAGTACTGTCAAGTGGTTAAGACCCCAGGATCTTTTCTTCTTGCTGGTGCCCTGCCTTCTGAGCTCTACTTTATAGCTGTGGATGTGAACTATGAGTCTTTTACAATGCCACCTACCTCTGCGCTTTTGTGTTCCTAACCTTTCTTCCTGTTTGATTCTTAGTTTCGTACTTGTTTGGCACAGCTGACCTTTCTCAGTCAGGAGGTTTGCTCTTCATTTTTCACCAGTAGCACTTTGCCCTTTAAAGTAGAAGTTTGTGTTATTGCTATTTTAAAATACTGCCCAAGTTTTTAAATTAAGCACTGCAAATCCCCTAAAGTGTTTATAACATGGGCTCAGAACAGACTGCTTACTTCTAATGGGAACACAGATTTCCACAGGAACTAGCATGACATCCTCCCCTGAAATTTCCCTCCAGCTTCTCGAACTCAATATATCTCACATCCAATTCACCGTCCTTTCCAGACCAGCTCTCCTCCATTCCAATTCTCTTATGGAGTACCACACTTGAACTACTCTCCTGTGAAAAACAGGCCTTACTCTATAGAGCAGTAGTCAAGAGGATTAAGGTCTTTAGAGTCAGACAGACCTGATTGGAGTTATTTGCTAGTGGTGTGATCATAGACACATTACTAACTAGAATTTAATTTATCTGAGCCTCAATTTGCCTTTCTATAAAATGGGGATAATACTGTACTAATACCTGTCTCACAGAGTGTTTGAGGATTAAATGAGTTAAAGCATATAAAACCTTCAACATAGTACCTGGCACATAATAGTGGCTAACACTTATTGAGATTTGCTATGTGCCAGGTAGCCTTTTAGCATTCTATACATGTATTTACTTATGTAACCCTCATAACAATTCTGTGACATAATTATCATTATTGTCCTCATTTTGCAAATGAGAACATTCAGGCGTAGAAAGGTTAAGTTACTTGCTCAAGTTCACAAAGCACAACTGGTATTCAAGTCAAGGCAGCTTAGCTCCAGAAGTCGTGCTCTTATCTTAACCACCCCACTCTGCTACCTTCCATGCAGTTTGCACTCAGACCTGTCAACACCACTTTCAACAAATGATGGAACTTATTGAATGCTTGCCACTTGCTGAAATCTTTGCATGCATGATGTTCGTTAATCATCAACTTGGTCGTGCGCGGTAGCTCACGCCTGTAATCCCAGCACTTTGGGAGGCCGAGTCAGGCGGATCATGAGGTCAGGAGATCGAGACCATCCTGGCTAACAAGGTGAAACACCGTCTCTACTAAAAATACAAAAATTAGCCAGGCGTGGTGGTGGGCGCCTGTAGTCCCAGCTACTGGGAAGGCTGAGGCAGGAGAATGGCGTGAACCCGGGAGGCGGAGCTTGCAGTGAGCCGAGATTACGCCACTTCACTCCAGCCTGGGCGACAGAGGGAGACTCCGTCTCAAAAAAAAAAAAAAAAAAAAAAAAAATCAACTCTGTGTGGTATGAATGTTTCTCCTCATTCTATAGATGAAGAAACTGAGGCACAGAAAGATGAAGAAATTTGTTCAAAGTGACCCAGCTAGGAAGTGACAGAGTCAGAGTTTAATCCCAGATATGTATGACTTTACAGGATGCTACAATTCACCTTCCTGAAAGTTCTTTCTTCATGTAATGGAAAAGAACATTCTTCTTTTGACAGTTATTGTGAAATTTGTTATAGCCGCATGGTGATTGTCTATACAAGTTGAAAATCACTTCGTTAAACAGAATGCTTCTTTCATCATGAGATTTCACCTTGGTATATAGCTATAAAGTAGGGATAATAATAGCATCTTTCTCACGAGATATTTTTGGGACTAAATGAGTTAATAAATATAAAGCACTTAGAATAGGCACACTTAGGCCAGGGAGAATGTCACCATAATTCTCTTAATTATAAAAAAAAATTTAGAGTCTAATTGGCCACATGGACACTAGAAGACAAAATTCTAGGAAAAAAAGTATACATCTTAATATCTTAATTTTATTTAATTATCCCAACTTAAAATTGAGTCTTTACAAAGACTATGTGATATGTGAAATGGACATTCTATACTGTTAAGTAAGTAAAAAGGATATAAAATTGATCATGCCATTCTTCTACTCAAAAGCCCTATAGACTTGAAGTAAATATGTTCAGACTGACATTCAAGGGCCTCCACATTCACAGCCCATCCTACCTCCCAACATGAACTCCACATTCCAATCAAACTTTTCTACTTACTGCTACCAAGTGTACCTTCTGCAATTCCTGCCTCTGCATCTGTGCCTGTTGCTTTCTCCCTCCTCCATGTCCATTCGTCCAGACTCAGCTTAGGATCCACTGCGCAGACAAATCCTAACTCATAATGACCCTTTTGCCTCAAATTTATCACTCAGGGTTTGTTTCCATAAAGAAAAAAATGTTAGACATAATCGTTCATTTATGGCCAGCCTACTAAAATAACTATTTAACCCATGATATGCTTAAATTATGTTAAAATTTCTCTATTACCACAATTTTTAATTGTTCAATAACTGAAAATCTTTGGGGAAATGTTGGCTAATGAGTACAGTTTTAGTTACGCATGCAGGATAAATAAGTTCTGCAGATCTAATGCATGGCATGATGACTGTAGTTAATAATACAGCATTGTACACTCGAAATTTGCTAAGAGAGTAGATCTTAAATGTTCTCACTACACACACAAAAATGGTAACTATGTGAGGTGATGGATATATTAATTACCTTGATTGTGGTAATCATTTCACAGTGTATATGCATGTGAAAACATCATATTGTTACATTTTAACATAACTAAAAGAGTATAACTGGATTGTTTGTAACACAAAGAAAGGATAAATGCTTGAGGTGATAGATACACCATTTACCTTGATGTGATTGTTGTGTATTATATGCCTGTATCAAAATATGTCATGTAACCCATAAATATATACACCTACTATGCACCCACAAAAACTCAAAATAAATTGTTTTTAAAAAAACTAAATAAGAAAAAACATCATTCAGGACATAGGCATGGGAAAGGACTTCATGTCTAAAACACCAAATGCAATGGCAACAAAAGCCACAATTGACAAATGGGATCTAATTAAACTAAAGAGCGTCTGCACAGCAAAAGAAACTACCATCAGAGTGAACAGGCAACCTACAAAATGGGAGAAAATTTTCGCAACCTACTCATCTGACAAAGGGCTAATATCCAGAATCTACAATGAACTCAAACAAATTTACAAGAAAAAAACAAACAACCCCATCAAAAAGTGGGCAAAGGACATGAACAGACACTTCTCAAAAGAAGACATTTATGCAGCCAAAGACACATGAAAAAAATGCTCATCATCACTGGCCATCAGAGAAATGCAAATCAAAACCACAATGAGATACCATCTCACACCAGTTAGAATGGCGATCATTAAAAACTCAGGAAACGACAGGTGCTGGAGAGGATGTGGAGAAATAGGAACACTTTTACACTGTTGGTGGGACTGTAAACTAGTTCAACCATTGTGGAAGTCAGTGTGGCAATTCCTCAGGGATCTAGAACTAGAAATACCATTTGACCCAGCCATCCCATTACTGGGTATATACCCAAAGGGTTATAAATCATGCTGCTATAAAGACACATGCACATGTATGTTTATTGTGGCACTATTCACAATAGCAAAGACTTGGAACCAACCCAAATGTCCAACAATGATAGACTGGATTAAGCAAATGTGGCACATATACACCATGGAATACTATGCAGCCATAAAAAATGATGAGTTCATGTCCTTTGTAGGGACATGGATGAAATTGGAAATCATCATTCTCAGTAAACTGTTGCAAGGACAAAAAACCAAACACCGCATGTTCTCACTCGTAGATGGGAATTGAACAATGAGAACACACGGACACAGGAAGGGGAACATCACACTCTGGGGACTGTTGTGGGGTGGGGGGAGGGGGGAGGGATAGCATTAGGAGATATACCTAATGCTAAATGGTGAGTTAATGGGTGCAGCACACCAGCATGGCACATGTATACATATGTAACAAACCTGCACATTGTGCACATGTACCCTAAAACTTAAAGTACAATAATTAAAAAAAAATTAAAAAAAAAGAAAAAACATCATATTGTATACTTTAAATATATACAATTTTTACTGGTTTATTATACCTCAATAAAGCCAAATTTTAAAAATAATTGGGAGTCTTGTCTCTAAAACAATATTCTAAACCCTCAAGGGCAGGAATTATGTATGCCTTCTTTTTTTTTTAATTGCTCAGTGCTTTCCCCCTCAGTTCTAGGTACACAAGAGGTTTTCATTAAATGATTAATGAATAAATGAAACAAGGTAGCACTATGTGCAAACATCTAAAAAGCACAGACAAAAGAAATTATTTATAAGAATGAGTAGGTCTTTGAACAAAGTATGCAGTTCACTTTTGGCAATTTGGTCTATACCCCTTCATGCCAGATCTTCAACATATTCAAACTGTCAATGATCTATTTGCTTATCTTGTTCTTTTCAAAAGATTGATCTCGAAACTGTGCTCAGCCTTTCAGCCATTTTTCAGTCATTGCTAATCTCACACTCTGTCTTATATATGAATTGCTTGATCCTCCCACTCTATCCATTTGTCTCTGAAAGCCCTTCTTGTTTTCCTTAATCCCATCAGAGTATTAGCTTAGTTCTCATTGTGCTGTTCTTATCTCTTTCCTGCAAACCCTAACTGATGTGGACTACTGTTGTTCCATTCTGGGTTTTTTTTTGTTTTTTTTTTTTTTTTTATGTCTCCAGGACCAAATCTTTCACAGCAGTTCCATATCTTAGAGTGGGGACCTCATTGATTCTTGACTGTGCTTCTTTACCCCTTAGGAACTATGATGTCTAATAGGCACAGCTGGCCTAGGCATCAGTTACCTCTATGTTACTGAATGGCCTTGAAAAAAAGCCGATTGCCCTTCAAATGCCTCTTCTTTACAGCCTGTGACAGTAAAAAAGCAGCATTTCACATTACTTACTTCTCTAGGTTAAGGCTTGAGAGAGCCTCCTTTACTTTGGATGCACCCTCCTTCCTCCCAACAGAACTCCTTTTCCCTCCCAGCCACCAAGCATCATCATGCCACCTCCTAATTGTCAACCCATTTCCGTTTCAGTGATTGCCACAGGGCTGTCTGCTAGCTGTCTAGATGAGTGAGACTAGGCACTGAAAAGACAGAAAAGAGAATGAAATAATAGGCTAATTCAGTTACAGCAACTAGAACCATTGCCCCGAGGTCCACATCCTCTCTTTTTCTTAACAAAGTTTACCTGTCCTACATCTCCCTCCTTAGGGATCCTGCTGTGTAATGCTACTGATATAAAAAATCTGAGAAAAGGCATCAAAGACTAGTATTATCTTAAAGTATCCTGCTCCTCATTATGTTAATCCAAAAGTCATTTGTTATCAATGGAATTGAAAAACAGATATCCAGATATGTGACTATATTTTTAGCTAGTTAAGGCTTTGTGGTTTTTACAAATTTGTAGAAAGCACTTTGATTAATCCATTAGTAATTTTTAAAGGAATCCTTCCAACCAGTCATGCCACATAAGAAGACTTTAAAGTGCCTGGCAAATTATGCTGATTCCTTCACTTTCCAACTCGTAGATATGACCTCAATGGACGTGATTGAACTTCATCTAAAGGTGAAATTTCCCAACAGAGAGTTTTTCCAGGGGTCTGAAAAAGGGGACTTCATTAGAGCAGAAGAGGAAAGGAGCGAGTCCTTTCTTAGGTTGTTGCCAATAATTTGACTTGAATGATATTATAAATGATACTACCTATCAGTCTAATTATCCTTCTCCATAATTAATCCTGCTTATGCCACAAAGCTATGAACAATTATGTTTTTCCCTGGAGGGAACACCATGCTTCAACATTACTGCAATATGTGGCTAGAAGTGAATTGGACAGTAAGAGGGAGAGAAAAGTGAGCTCCAGGGTTCAAATGATTATAACTGACACTGAGGTGATTGGTTCAGTGCACTTGATTTGAAAAATGAATTGTCTTGAGGACTGAGATCAAAGAAAGGCAACTAAGTGAAAAAAATATACAGGAGTACATTTTACATCTGTATCTGGGAGGTGGGCTTTCAAGGCAAGAGACCTGTGGTTAGGCCCAGTCTTTATCAAGTCTGTGTCCATAAAAAATAACTGAATTGGCCAAATCTCAGTTTCTTCAACTGAAAAACAGGCATAACATTATCTACCTTCCAGAATTGTGATGAGTAATAAATTACAAAATGGATATAAAGAGTTTGGTCCATTTTATAAGTGTTAAGTATTGAGATACTTAATAAGTGTTAGTTTCTCCTCTTTTTTTTACCCTGATATCAAGTGTGATTCGGAGCAAAAAGTTGAGAAATTTGCGCTGTAAGAGCAAGAGGAAACTAAAGGTCCCTCTGAATCATTGCCTTCAGTTTTACAGATGAGAAAATAAAAGTTTAGAAAAGTTGAATGTGGTTTACTAAGCTGATTTGTAAAATGGGAATGGGGCTATGAATTCATATTTTAATATTCTGAGGAAATCTATAAATCACTCTGCATTACTCACTCCTATTCAGATAACGGACATGAAAAGGAGATACTCCTTATCCAATCTTTTCCTAGATTTTATACTTACGCCAGCTGACAGTTTAAATGGACTATTATCCATCTGTAGCCCACAACTTTCATAGCTGTTTGTTGAGGCAATTTCCTAAGCAGCTCTCAGAATTAGTTAGAACATGGTTATATTCAACTGGAGACAATAGATCCTAGGGGTGCAGAGACAAGAAATGTCACGGAGATGGAACTGAGAGAAATTGAAACTCTGCATTCAAACGGTAGGAAGGAGTGGGAGGATAATGCCAGAGTTTGGAGCTTGAATGACTGAGAAAATGATTATGCCATTAAGGGATATTTGGAAGTCTAGAACAGGAGTGGATTTGCAGTAGAGGTAGAAAAGATAATGAGCTCTTTTTGTACATGTGTTTGAGGTGTCAGTGGAACATTCAGGCAGTGATGCCCAGCAGGCAGACTTATAGTTAGCCTTTTTAGAATTTTTGTGTGGATATCTAACAAGATGCTCTCTCCAGACAGAGCCCAGAGCAAAAGACTTAGCGGACAGACAGATAGTACCTTTGTGTGAAGAAAAAAACACCTCTTTATCCAGTTTGATACAGGCTGGTACAGGGCTTGGTGAGCAGAGCACCAACTGGGTTATACCTCCCACTTCTCCCGGAAATTTTTGCAATTGCTCTGCTAGTAGCTAGCTAGAAATGTGGATCTGAAGTTTGGTAAGAGATATCTGGGTTGAAAATAGAGATTTGGGAGTCACGAGATTATAGGTGAGAGTTCAATCTGCCCTAAGAGAGTATATATAAAATAAAAATATATAAAGGAATTGCTTTAAGGGCTTGGGTATTGTAAGGGTTTCAGAAAGTTGTTTATCATACATTCATGTTTTGGTTCTTTCATTCATTGAGAGAACAAGCCATGTGGACACGTGGGGGAAGATCCTTCTAGGCAAAGGTAACAAGGGAGAAAGCCCTTAGGCAGGAATATAACCACCATGTTGTAAAACGAGTCAGGAGATAAATGTGGTTAGAACAAAGTAAGAAAAAGGAGAGAGTGGTTGGAGATAAGGTCAGAGTACATAAAGGATGGGGACTGGTGCCAGATTAGGTAGGATCTTGCAGGCCATTATAAGGACTTTGGCTTTTCATCTGAGTGAAATGGCAGCCATTGGAGGGTTATAAGCAGAGGGGTGACATGACTTGGCTTATGTTTCAAAATGTTCATTTATGCTTCTGTGTGGAGAATAGAATGTAGGAATATAGAAGAGAAGCAGAGAGTCAAGTAAGATGAGGCTATTGCAATGAGGCAAACATGACATCACGTTTTGGACCAGAGTCATGGCAATAAAAATGATGAGAAATAGTTGAATTTTGGATATTTTGAAGGTAATGCTAACATAATTTCCCCTATGAATTGGATGTGGAGAGAGATAAACGGGGTGGGGTGGGAAAAAAAGGGGGATGAAAGAGAGAGGGAGAAAAGATCCAAGGATGAAAGTGGAATTGCCATTTACTGAGATGGGAGAGACTATAGGAGAAACATGTTTGGAGTTGAAGATGGGGAATTCCATTTTGGAAGTATGAGTCTGCAGACTAGGGAAAAGGTTTGGGCCTAGGATATAAACTCGGAATCATCATTATATAGTTGATATTCAAAACCATGAATCTGGATGAGATTGCCAAGGCAACGAATACAAATAGAAGAGAAGACTGTGAGACTGAGCCATGGAGATCACACAGATTGGAGGACAGAGGGAGGAAAAGGAATCAGCAGAGACTGAGAAGGAACAACCAGTAAGATAGGAGAAGAACCAGACAGTGAGGAGTCTTGGAAGCCAAGTGAAGAAAGTATTTGAGAAAGGATGTTGATTGTGTTCATTGTTTCTGATAGGTAAGGAAAGATAAGGAATAGGAATTGATCACTTAATGTAACAAAGTGGAGGTCATTAGTGACTTCTACAAAGAACAGTTTTGATGGAGTGATCGAGGCAAAAGCCTGATTTGAGTGGGCTCCAAAGAAAATTGGGGACAGTAAGTAGAGAACTCCTTTGAGGAGTTTTGTTAAGAAGGGAACCAGAGAAATGAGGCCATCCATTTATGGCAAGTGGGGTCAAGGGAAGGTTTCTTTAAGATGTGAATGATAACAGTATGTTTATATAGTGTTGGGAATGAACCAATAGAGTTCCACTGATGCAGGAGATTAAGAGAAATTTGCTAGAGCAATATCTTTGAGTAACCTAGAGGTGTTGGGAGATAGTGCACAAATGGAGGGTTTGGCCTTAGGAGCAGAGATGGTTCTTTCACAGTAACATGAAAGAAGAGAAAAAATACGGGTACATTCACAGGTAGATGGGTAGAAACACAAGTGTTTAGTAGGTACTTGGCAGGGCATTTCTTCCCCATCAAACAGAATGACTGTCATAACTATGAGAGCTATGACATCTCAGTTAGGAAACAGGTGGTCTAAGGATTATGGGCTGAGAGTGCATACCAAACATGTTGCCTGAAGGGAGAAGGTACTGATATTATCTGTAAGATTACAGGGACAGCAAAAGATCATGTCAAATGGCCGACTTTAAAAGGGGCCCTGTTCCAGTGTATGGTTTTGTGGAGCATTTTGGCTGGGACTCCAGCAGTATCAATGGAGTATCATTATCTGGCAGGCAAATTCCTCACTCTCTGGCAAGAAATATCCTGTCCAACCTCAGGGAAGTTGCCAGTCCAACCCCCATTCATGTCCCCTCCCCCTCCCCAGGTTCAAGGTCTTGAGGAGTCCTAAATAACATTTGTCATAGGCTTTTTATGTGCTGTGGTAGAAATGTGTCTGGTTGGACTTTCTTTACAACTATGGTCAATGGACCTTCTCCTGCAGTCGTTCTGAGTCATTGCTATGCTGCCAGCCCGGTATTTGTTTCAGCCAAATTAAGGTTTTTAGTGGCCTGAGGCAAAACCTTCACCCACCCATGCAAAGTATTGGATTGCAGAAGTGCTCACAGTCGTGCCTTTGAAATGCCATTTTTTCCTTTCAATTAAGTCTGCTGCTTGGGTGTTATATGGCAAGTGAAACCAATCTATGTCTTTTTCATGTTCCCAATCTTAGACCTCATGTCCAATGAAATGTGTGCCTCGAGGGTATCCATACATAACACTGAGTTGCTCCAAGTCCTTGATGGTGGCTATCTGGTTCGCCCTTTTACAAGGGAAGGCCTGTAACACTCCCGTCAAACTGAAGAAGCAGCAGATTTGAAGAGGGAAGAAGGGAAAGTTAGGTTCTGGAGAGGGTGACTGTGAGGGGCCTGTGGGGGGATCTGAGTAGAGTTTCAGGTGTATGGCTCACATTACAGTTCTAGAGTGAAGGTGGCACAGAATTGGGAGGTGGTTACGTGAGGCCAAGAGAATGGTTCAGGTTATGCATGGAGGAGGAGGAAGGATAAAGGGAGGGGAAAACGGGAAGGGAAGGAGAAAAGGGAGGGGGAGAGAAGAGAATATGGTCCAACACAGAGCTGTGGGGCCTGACCACATTGCAAGATCAGGGGCAAGAAGAGAAAGATTTATCAGGGAATTGAGCAGAGGACAAGCTACCTGTCTCACTTCACTGCTATTAGGCAGGGAATGTTTGAAGAAGCACAATTATGAACCCCACAATATTTCATGTATTTTTCATTACATCATGAGCTGGTTGCAGCCTCACTGCTTTACAAATTCTCCTGTCCCTGAAGATCTCAAAGGACAGAATGTTCCACATGCAGTACCAGCTTGAATCACGGAAGTTGTTTTAACAGGAGGAAAACAAATTAAAGCCCCCTTATGTCTGGGTTACGCAGGGACTCTCTCTTCCTGTCTTCTTCTGAATCAAGGCCAGGCTCTGGGAGTTATCATCCCTTCACATCTGCATGCCTTTCACTTTGCAAAGAGCTTTCATGACTGTCATCCAAACTATATCCTTAGAGAACCTCTATGAAGGAGGCAAAGTAAAGATTATGACCTTCACTTTACAAATAAGAATCCAGGTAGTAGAGAGATTTGAACAGGGTTACCTGTGAGCTGCCTCTGGAATGCAAGTTCTTGGCCTCCTGGCCTGGTGGCCCATCCCCTGCAGAGCACTGCCAAGAGGGCCACTACTGGGTGGCTCCAGCTGCTGCTGTCTGTGAGCTCGTTAGAACCTGTCAGCTGTGGCTCCAAGACCTGCCACAGTGATCACTGAAAATGTTGATGGTGCCAATAACCAGGACCCCCAAGTCGAGACTGGCCTCAAAGAGTTTATTGAGTACCTACCACATACCCACCACCATGCTGGTGCTTGTGGGGAACACAACAAGGGTACCACATAGCTACTGTCCTTGAAGAAATTATAATTTCAACAGGAAGAAAACTCTTAGACACCAAGTCCAAAGACAATTCCAAGGGCTTCTCTCTCTTCCACTAACCAGTCTCTTGTCAGCAACAATGACACACAGACCCCTTCTGCATTCATCTCTCTTATCCCGGCTCTGGTGTGGGAGGGGATTGGTGGATGACTAGGAAGAGTAATGAGGAAGACAAGGAAGATGGAGGAAGAAAGGGAAAAATTAGAGCTCCTACTAAACACTAGAAACAGTGTGAAGTTTATGTGTTATACATAGGTCATTTGTATTATATTTATCATACATATACATGAACATATACACACAAACACATACATACATAATCACTTTCCATGAATTAACTCATCTATTTAGCCCGTTCTCATTCCTGGAAAGAGCTTAGGACCGTGTCTGTCACTTAGAAAGCACTGAATGAGTATTAACTATTCTTCCTTCTTATGATCATCATCATCTGCAGTCGTATTTAAAGTCTTGGCACCTGCAGTGTGTGTGGAGCTGTTTAGAGAGGAAAATGAGAAGGCTCCAAATACTAATATTATCTACCTCAATAACCTAGCAGGGCCCTGAAGCTAAAGAGATTGTTGAGCCCTGCTTACTGATGTCCCATCCCTCTACACACTAGCCTAATTTCCACATGTTAGAGTTGTTGAATAGAACTTTGCAAATATTTATTACTAGTAGTAGTAGCCGTCGTCATCTTTATTTTCCCTCATATTCTCTCCTGGGCACCATGGTTTGGACCAGACACTTGACTGTCATGAATCTTACTCTTCAATCTCTTCTATCACTGTCCAGGGATGCCTAAGCCTCTTATTTCATTGAGTAAATCAAGTCCACCCATCAGGGAGACTTCCTTATCCAGCAACCACACCCACTATTAGCTCCTTTTCTCTAGACCAAAAGAGTGAGATGAATCCTTAAACTCCTCTCTCTTCCTTTTATTTTAACATATTTAATTGACAAATAAAAATTGCACGAATTCAAGGTACACATCATGATTTTACATACATATACATTATGTACTGATTCCTACAATCAAAGTAATTAATACATCCATCACCACCCATAGTTATCATTTTGTATGTCTGTGTGTGAGGGAGGGGTGAGGACACTTCAAATTTGCTCCCTTATAAAATTTAAGTAAACCATACAGTATTATTAACTATAGCTACTCTGCTGTACTTTAGATCCTCAGAAGTATTCAGCCATAAAAATAAGGAAATCCTGCCATTTTCAACAAGATGAGTAAACTTGGAGAACATTATGCTAAGTAAAATAAGTCAGACACAGAAAGACAAATACTGCATGACCTAACTTATATGTGGAATCTAAAAAAGTTCAGTTTATGGAAGCAGAGAGTAAAACAGTGGTGGTCAGAGGCTGGGAGTTAGAAGAAATAAGGAGACATTGCTCTCTCTCTTTCTTTGACTTCTTTGAAGTCTTCTTCTACCAGTTTCTCTCCTTTTCTGGCCATTTATCTTTGCTCATTTTCTGGCCATTCATCCAGATCCTCTTGCTCTGCTCAAACCTCAAATTGTGTTGTGCTCCAAGACTCTCACCTTAGCCCCCTAGGTGATCACCTCTGAATCTGGGGCCTCAGAACACAATGCTTCTTTCTACCACTGCATTTACTGATTTACTGCTTCTTTTTTTTTTTTTTTTTTTTTTTTATACTTTAAGTTCTACGGTACATGTGCACCCATTAACTTGTCATTTACATTAGGTATATCTCCTAATGCTATCGTCCCCCCTCCCCTAACCCCACAACAGGCCCCGGTGTGTGATGTTCCCCTTCCGGTGTCCAGATGTTCTCATTGTTCCATTCCCACCTATGAGTGGGACCAAAACCAAACATTTGGTTTTTGGTTTTTTGTGCTTGCGATAGTGTGCTGAGAATGATGGTTTCCAGCTTCATCCATGTCCCTACAAAGGACATGAACTCATCACTTTTTATGGCTGCATAGTATTCCATGGTGTATATGTGCCACATTTTCTTAAGCCAGTCTATCATTGATGGACATTTGGGTTGGTTTCAAGTCTTTGCTATTGTGAATAGTGCCACAATAAACATACATGTGCATGTGTCTTTATAGCAGCATGATTTATCATCCTTTGGGTATATACCCAGTAATGGGATGGCTGGGTCAAATGGTATTTCTAGTTCTAGATCCTTGAGGAATCGCCATACTGTCTTCCACAATGGTTGAACTAGTTTACAGTCCCACCAACAGTGTAAAAGTGTTCCTATTTCTCCACAGCCTCTCCAGCACCTGTTGTTTCCTGACTTTTTAATGATCGCCATTCTAACTGGTGTGAGATGGTATCTCATTGTGGTTTTGATTTGCATTTCTCTGATGGCCAGTGACAATGAGCATTTTTTCATGTGTCTGTTGGCTGCATAAATGTCTTCTTTTGAGAAGTGTCTGTTCATATCCTTCGCCCACTTTTTGAAGGAGTCGTTTGTTTTTTTCTCGTAAATTTGTTGGAGTTCTTTGTAGATTCTGGATATTAGCCCTTTGTCAGATGAGTAGATTGCAAAAATTTTCTCCCATTCTGTAGGTTGCCTGTTCACTCTGATGGTAGTTTCTTTTGCTGTGCAGACGCTCTTTAGTTTAATTAGATCCCATTTGTCAATTTTGGCTTTTGTTGCCATTGCTTTTGGTGTTTTAGACATGAAGTCCTTGCCCATGCCTGTGTCCTGAATGGTATTGCCTAGGTTTTCTTCTAGGGTTTTTATGGTTTTAGGTCTAACATTTAAGTCTTTAATCCATCTTGAATTAATTTTCATATAAGGTGTAAGGAAGGGATCCAGTTTCAGCTTTCTACATATGGCTAGCCAGTTTTCCCAGCACCATTTCTTAAATAGGGAATCCTTTCCCCATTGCTTGTTTTTCTCAGGTTTGTCAAAGATCAGATGGTTGTAGATGTGTGGTATTATTTCCGAGGCCTCTGTTCTGTTCCATTGGTCTGTATCTCTGTTTTGGTACCAGTACCATGCTGTTTTGGTTACTGTAGCCTTGTAGTATAGTTTGAAGTCAGGTAGCATGATGCCTCTAGCTTTGTTCTTTTGGCTTAGGATTGACTTGGCAATGTGGGCTCTCTTTTTGGTTCCATATGAACTTTAAAGTAGTTTTTCCTAATTCTGTGAAGAAAGTCATTGGTAGCTTGATGGGGATGGCATTGAATCTATAAATTACCTTGGGCAGTATGGTCATTTTCATGATATTGAGTCTTCCTATTCATGAGCATGGAATGTTCTTCCATTTGTTTGTGTCCTCTTTTATTTCATTGAGCAGTGGTTTGTAGTTCTCCTTGAAGAGGTCCTTCACATCCCTTGTAAGTTGGATTCCTAGGTATTTTATTCTCTTTGAAGCAATCGTGAATGGGAGTTCACTCATGATTTGGCCCTCTGTTTGTCTGTTATTGGTGTATAAGAATGCTTGTGATTTTTGCACATTGATTTTGTATCCTGAGACTTTGCTGAAGTTGCTTATCAGCTTAAGGAGATTTTGGGCTGAGACGATACGGTTTTCTAAATATACAATCATGTCATCTCCAAACAGGGACAATTTGACTTCCTCTTTTCCTAATTGAATACCCTTTATTTCTTTCTCCTGCCTGATTGCCCTGGTCAGAACTTCCAACACTATGTTTATAATTGTCTTTCAACTAGTCTGTCTTGAGAGCAGAGCCCATGCCTCCCTCATTCATTCTTATATCCTCATTGTTTTGCACAGTCCTTAATGTATTATGGACATTCCATCAATGTTTGTTTCATGAATTAATTTAAGTCAAGGTTCAATCGTAGTGATGCCTTACCAAATTGTAAGTCCTCAAGGATGAGGGGACAGAGTTACAATTGATGCTTTAAATCAAATAACCACTCAGTGTTCTGAATGAGACTGCATACACCCTTTAGCCTGCCTAGGAATCAAAGCACAGTTGCTTATCTAAAATTAGGTGTTCATGGGTTTCTTTATGCTCTTGATGCCCAGATTGAAAAAGAGAAATGTCTGAGAATGTGCTTTGATTCAGCACAAGGTATGTAACGAAATATGTAGGTATAGGAGGATTGAGGCAAGAAGGATGGGGATTAAATAAATGGGAAAGTGGCGGCCTTATGTGTATATGTTCATTTTCTGGAGCCTTGCAGATAGTCATTTGCATGGATCTATAAAGTTAGTAACACTGATGACAGGATATAATAAAGATGGTGGTTTTGTTAGACTATTAGTGTATTCAAGTTTGGCTTTAAAGAAAATTGCCTTTAGCAAACCAACCCTCCCTCTTTTAAAACCACTATCAATACTCTGTGGTAACATTTCTTCAATATAATACCTGCTCTAGACATTGAAGGCCCTCTTCTTATAAAAATTAGCCAGCTAGCCAAGTCTTTTGTTCTGAATTAACCTCACATTACTGCAAACCTTTTCCTTGGATATCTTTTTCAATCTCAGAGTAAAAGGCCTCTGTAAGCTGACAGAAGGACTCTAAAGGGCAGTGAGGTATGCTCAGAACCCTAAAAATCATAGAATATAGGCCAGTCTTAAAAGCTGTACTTGCTTCCAAGAGCTAGACCTATTTCCTTCAGGGGCCCCTGTGAGCTAGAGCTGATATGCATGGATGAGTTAGATGCTGCAACCACCAGCCCTAGATAAATTGTTGTTGCTTCTAGGCAACCAAGATTTGGTACCTTACTGCAAAAACTCCAGAGCATTCTATCCAAAGGGGATCAACAATTGAAATTCTCTCTATCTCAAGCTTCAAGGATTGGCCTCGTCAGGACCAAATGCTCAGACTACTAGGAATGACTTAACATGGGTGTACAGAAGCAGAAAGCATCTGTCCAGTCTACCAAATTCCCTTCTGTAATAATCCAAAGCTGTTCACCTTGGCAAAATTTCCCAACCATCGCTAGTGATTTCACATTATTGCCTTCTCAGTAATTAGAAAAGTGTTGAGTGGGTATGAAGAAAATATATTATGCTCTGCTAATTTATTAGGCAATCTGGACAGAAGGATTGAAATTCAGAGAAGAGGATTTCTGAGAATTGCTTTGATTGCTTATGATTAGTGAATGAGTCATTTACATCACTAGCCACCACTTTTTCTTGAACTAGAGATTGGAATTGCTTGTCTTATCTTCCAACAAGGATACTGAGGCAGAGTCCAGATACTATGGCAAGGAAACAGAAAACTGGGTAGCACTGTATGATTATTATGTGCCAGGCACTGTGTGAAGTGCTTTTATTAGGTTGGTGCAAAAGTAATTGTGGTTTTTGCCATTACTTTCAATGGCAAAAAATGCAATTACTTTTGCGCCACCCAACCTAATTGTATTTCATTCAATCCTCGTAGCATCTCCGGGAGCTAGCAGCTATTATTATCATCACCAGTTTACAAACAGAAAATGATTAACTTCCATATTGTTAGAAATTCTAAACGGAAATAAAGATTCTGTTTCAAACAGAACTAAACAAAAATATATAAGATTTCTATGAGGACTTGCTTAAACGTTAAATTATTACTAAGAAGCATAAAACAAAACTTGCACAAATAGAAAGATACACTGTTCTTGAATATGTGAATTCAATATTTTAAGATGTCAATTCACATATAGGGCTAAAATTTAGTCTATTAATGTAATTATGATCCAAATGAAAATGCCAACAGGACTTTTTGGATTTAAACATGCTGGAAAATAAACATACAAGATTAGCCAGAAAACTACTGAAAAATATGTTATAAAACTATAATAATTTCAACAACCTGGGGCTGGATAATAAGAAAACAAACTGGTTGATGGAACTCAACAGAGTATCCAGAAAGAGCACCTATACATACAGGAGTTTTTTAATTGTCTAGATGGTATTTAAAATGTGCCAGGAAACAAATTATTCAATAACTAATGTTGGTATAATTGGCTGACTCCTTACCCTAAAATACATTCCAGATAGTAAAAGACTTGAGTATCAAAAATAAAATTGTAAAAATACTAAATGAAAATATGACAGAATGTTTATAAAATAATCTAATATTGAAGAAGGCCTTTCTAAGCAACAGAAAAACTGAGGAGTCATGTAGGAAAACTGATAAATTTAAACAGAAAATTTTAATTATCTGACCATAAAAACTATCCTAAACATAAAAGAGAATTGAAAAAATGTAACATAGGGCAAAGATCTAATTCCATTTATATAGAGAGTTCTTAGAAGTCCGTGAAAAAACCCACTAACAATTCATTTAAAAATGAGCAAACAACATGGACATACGGTTCACAGACAAACTTTAAAATGCCATTAAATATGTGAATACTTAACTTCACCCATAATTAAATACATTTAAAAAATGAATATATTATTTTTAGAGTAGTTTTGGGTTCACAGCAAAATTGAGCAGAAGGTACATAAAATTACCACATATTCATTTTCCCAGACATGCACGTCTTCCCCTATTATCAACATCCGCCACCGCAGTGGTACATTTGTTACAACTGATGACCCTACATTGACCCATCATTATCACTTAAAGCCCATAGTTTACAATAGGGTTTACTCTTGATGTTGTATAATTTATGGGTTTTGCCAGATATGTAATAATATGTATGCACCAATTTCATTAAATGCATTTTAATGAGAAGATTTTTAAATATCAAAAGAGAAGACTTTTGAGAACTTTTTAAAATAAAATTAAACTTACAGAAAACACTCTCTAAGCTGAGCCATAGAGAAACAGAAAATCTGATCAGCCCTTCAATTATTGCTAAAAGATTGAATAAATATTTGAAAATCTACCCCCTCAACCAAATTTCAAAAACAACCTTTCAAAGAACATATAATCTCTAATTTAAATAAATGTTTCAGAAAAAGTATTCAGTTCTTCAATGAACCTAGCTTAGTTTATATATATATATATATATATCAAAACATTACATTGTACACCTCAAATATTTAAAATTTTTACTTGTTGATTATATCTTGCTATGTTCTGAATGTTTGTGCTCCTCCAAACTTCATGTTGAAACCTAATCCCCATTGTGATTGTGGTGGTATTAAGAGGTGAGGTGTTTAGGAGGTAATTAGCTCAGAAAAGCTTTGCCCTTGTGAATGGGTAAGTACCCTTATAAAGAGTTGAGGACCCAGCAACAAAAGCATCATCTATGAAAAATGGGACCTCACAAGCCACTGAATCTGCTGGCATCTTGGTCTTAGACTTCTAAACCTCCAGAACTGTGAGCAATACGTTTCTGTCATTTATAAATTACCCAGTCTAAAGAAATTTGTTATAGTGGACTGAACAGAGTAAGACACAACAACGCTAAATTAAGAAAAAAAAGCAGAAAAGGACATAAGTAAAATGAACTACTATAGGAAAATCTCAATTATGAACATAGACACAAAAATACTAATAAAATATTAGAATAGCAATCTGTCAACATACCACATCATGGCCAAGTTTGATATATCTGAAGACTGCAAGGATAGTTTAGCATTCAAGAAAAATAGATATGTCCTTTAATATTATTAGATCAAATAGAAAAATAACTGATGAAATGTAAAAAAAGCTTTTGATAAAAATCTACACCCTTTCAGGAAAAAAACTAGAAAACAGAATAAAAAGTAATTTCTTAATTTAATAAAAATTCACTACCAGAAAATGTATAACAACTATAAACTGATGGGTGATATCTTTGAAATATTTGCATTAAAGTGAAGAATAAGTAAAGATTTCCTACTACTACTCTTTTTGAAAATCTGACCAACACAATTAAACAAGATGATGAAATCAAATTTGTCATAACAAAGAAGAAAGAATGAAGCTGACATTATTTGGAGATGATTTGACTGTCTACAGAGAAAACTCAAGGGAAACTACAAGCTTTTAAAACTAAAAGATTGCTGGATATACAATTAATGTGCAAAGATTGTATTCTTATACACCAGCAATAAACAATTCAAAAGTAAAATAACAAATATAGATACTATTTACAATAAACAAACTATCATATGGACTAAAGAATATATCTAACAACAGAAGTGTAAGTCTTTTATGAAGAAAATTATAAAATATTATTAGAAGCATAAAAGAAAACCTAAATAGATGGAGAAATGTAAATGTTCATGTGGTATATTCATGGATGAGAAAATCAGTATCACAAAGATTATAATTTCTTCCACGTTAATCCATAAATCCAATACAATTCGAACAAAATGTTTCCTTATCCAAATATATTGTTCAGCATTCAACAAATATTTATGGAGCTTCTGTGTGTCAGACATTTTTCTAGGTGCTGAAAAACAAACAGAAATTTCTGTCCTCTTAGAGCTTATATTATGTTGGAATTATTTTTTTTTTTTTTTTTTTTTTTTTTTTTTTTCTTTTATTATTATTTATTATTATTAAACTTTAGGTTTTATGGTACATGTGCGCAATGTGCAGGTAAATTACATATGTATACATGTGCCATGCTGGTGCGCTGCACCCACCAACTCGTCATCTAGCATTAGGTATATCTCCCAGTGCTATCCCTCCCCCCTCCCCCCACCCCACAACAGTCCCCAGAGTGTGATGTTCCCCTTCCTGTGTCCATGTGTTCTCATTGTTCAATTCCCACCTATGAGTGAGAATATGCGGTGTTTGGTTTTTTGTTCTTGCGATAGTTTACTGAGAATGATGATTTCCAATTTCATCCATGTCCCTACAAAGGACGTGAACTCATCATTTTTTATGGCTGCATAGTATTCCATGGTGTATATGTGCCACATTTTCTTAATCCAGTCTATCATTGTTGGACATTTGGGTTGGTTCCAAGTCTTTGCTATTGTGAATAATGCCGCAATAAACATACGTGTGCATGTGTCTTTATAGCAGCATGATTCATAGTCCTTTGGGTATATACCCAGTAATGGGATGGCTGGGTCGAATGGAATTTCTAGTTCTAGATCCCTGAGGAATCGCCACACTGACTTCCACAAGGGTTGAATTAGTTTACAGTCCCACCAACAGTGTAAAAGTGTTCCTATTTCTCCACATCCTCTCCAGCACCTGTTGTTTCCTGACTTTTTAATGATTGCCATTCTAACTGGTGTGAGATGGTATCTCATTGTGGTTTTGATTTGCATTTCTCTGATGGCCAGTGATGGTGAGCATTTTTTCATGTGATTTTTGGCTGCATAAATGTCTTCTTTTGAGAAGTGTCTGTTCATATCCTTTGCCCACTTTTTGATGGGGTTGTTTGTTTTTTTCTTGTAAATTTGTTGGAGTTCATTGTAGATTCTGGATATTAGCCCTTTGTCAGATGAGTAGGTTGCGAAAATTTTCTCCCATTTTGTAGGTTGCCTGTTCACTCTGATGGTAGTTTCTTTTGCTGTGCAGAAGCTCTTTAGTTTAATTAGATCCCATTTGTCAATTTTGGCTTTTGTTGCCATTGCTTTTGGTGTTTTAGACATGAAGTCCTTGCCCATGCCTATGTCCTGAATGGTAATGCCTAGGTTTTCTTCTAGGGTTTTTATGGTTTTAGGTCTAACATTTAAGTCTTTAATCCATCTTGAATTGATTTTTGTATAAGGTG
Organism: Pongo pygmaeus; assembly: GCF_028885625.2. Lineage (NCBI taxonomy): Eukaryota > Metazoa > Chordata > Mammalia > Primates > Hominidae > Pongo > Pongo pygmaeus. The sequence continues at coordinate 116,510,734 of NC_072396.2, read as the reverse complement.
TAAGGAAGGGATCCAGTTTCAGCTTTCTACATATGGCTAGCCAGTTTTCCCAGCACCATTTATTAAATAGGGAATCCTTTCCCCATTTCTTGTTTTTGTCAGGTTTGTCAAAGATCAAATACTTGTAGATATGTGGCATTATTTCTGACGGCTCTGTTCTGTTCCATTGATCTATATCTCTGTTTTGGTACCAGTACCATGCTGTTTTGGTTACTGTAGCCTTGTAGTATAGTTTGAAGTCAGGTAGTGTGATGCCTCCAGCTTTGTTCTTTTGGCTTAGGATTGACTTGGTGATGCGGGCTCTTTTTTGGTTCCATATGAACTTTAAAGTAGTTTTTTCCAATTCTGTGAAGAAAGTCATTGGTAGCTTGATGGGGATGGCATTGAATCTGTAAATTACCTTGGGAAGGATGGCCATTTTCATGATATTGATTCTTCCTACCCATGAGCATGGAATGTTCTTCCATTTGTTTGTATCCTCTTTTATTTCCTTGAGCAGTGGTTTGTAGTTCTCCTTGAAGAGGTCTTTCACATCCCTTGTAAGTTGGATTCGTAGGTATTTTATTCTCTTTGAAGCAATTGTGAATGGGAGTTCACTGATGATTTGGCTCTCTGTTTGTCTGTTATTGGTGTATAAGAATGCTTGTGATTTTTGCACATTGATTTTGTATCCTGAGACTTTGCTGAAGTTGCTTATCAGCTTAAGGAGATTTTGGGCTGAGACAATGGGGTTTTCTAGATATACTATCATGTCATCTGCAAACAGGGACAATTTGACTTCCTCTTTTCCTAATTGAATACCCTTGATTTCCTTCTCCTGCCTAATTGCCCTGGCCAGAACTTCCAACACTATGTTGAATAGAAGTGGTGAGAGAGGGCATCCCTGTCTTGTGCCAGTTTTCAAAGGGAATGCTTCCAGTTTTTGCCCATTCAGTATGATATTGGCTGTGGGTTTGTCATAAATAGCTCTTATTATTTTGAGATACGTCCCATCAATTCCTAATTTATTGAGAGTTTTTAGCATGAAGGGTTGTTGAATTTTGTCAAAGGCCTTTTCTGCATCTATTGAGATAATCATGTGGTTTTTGTCTTTCGTTCTGTTTATATGCTGGATTACATTTATTGATTTGCGTATATTGAACCAGCCTTGCATCCCAGGGATGAAGCCCACTTGATCATGGTGGATAAGCTTTTTGATGTGCTGCTGGATTCTGTTTGCCAGTATTTTATTGAGGATTTTTGCATCAATGTTCATCAAGGATATTGGTCTAAAATTCTCTTTTTTTGTTGTGTCTCTGCCAGGCTTTGGTATCAGGATGATGCTGGCCTCATAAAATGAGTTAGGGAGGATTCCCTCTTTTTCTATTGATTGGAATAGTTTCAGAAGGAATGGTACCAGCTCCTCCTTGTACCTCTGGTAGAATTCGGCTGTGAATCCATCTGGACCTGGACTTTTTTTGGTTGGTAAGCTATTGATTATTGCCACAATTTCAGCTCCTGTTATTGGTCTATTCAGAGATTCAACTTCTTCCTGGTTTAGTCTTGGGAGGGTGTATGTGTTGAGGAATTTATCCATTTCTTCTAGATTTTCTAGTTTATTTGCATAGAGGTGTTTGTAATATTCTCTGATGGTAGTTTGTATTTCTGTGGGATCGGTGGTGATATCCCCTTTATCATTTTTTATTGCATCTATTTGATTCTTCTCTCTTTTTTTCTTTATTAATCTTGCTAGCGGTCTATCAATTTTGTTGATCCTTTCAAAAAACCAGCTCCTGGATTCATTTATTTTTTGAAGGGTTTTTTGTGTCTCTATTTCCTTCAGTTCTGCTCTGATTTTAGTTATTTCTTCCCTTCTGCTAGCTTTTGAATGTGTTTGCTCTTGCTTTTCTAGTTCTTTTAATTGTGATGTTAGGGTGTCAATTTTGGATCTTTCCTGCTTTCTCTTGTGGGCATTTAGTGCTATAAATTTCCCTCTACACACTGCTTTGAATGCATCCCAGAGATTCTGGTATGTTGTGTCTTGGTTCTCGTTGGTTTCAAAGAACATCTTTATTTCTGCCTTCATTTCGTTATGTACCCAGTAGTCATTCAGGAGCAGGTTGTTCAGTTTCCACGTAGTTGAGCGGTTTTGAGTGAGATTCTTAATCCTGAGTTCTAGCTTGATTGCACTGTGATCTGAGAGACAGTTTGTTACAATTTCTGTTCTTTTACATTTATTGAGGAGAGCTTTACTTCCAAGTATATGGTCAATTTTGGAATAGGTGTGGTGTGGTGCTGAAAAAAATGTATATTCTGTTGATTTGGGGTGGAGAGTTCTGTAGATGTCTATTAGGTCCGCTTGGTGCAGAGCTGAGTTCAATTCCTGGGTATCCTTGTTGACTTTCTGTCTCGTTGATCTGTCTAATGTTGATAGTGGGGTGTTAAAGTCTCCCATTATTAATGTGTGGGAGTCTAAGTCTCTTTGTAGGTCACTCAGGACTTGCTTTATGAATCTGGGTGCTCCTGTATTGGGTGCATATATATTTAGGATAGTTAGCTCTTCTTGTTGAATTAATCCCTTTACCATTATGTAATGGCCTTCTTTGTCTCTTTTGATCTTTGTTGGTTTAAAGTCTGTTTTATCAGAGACTAGGATTGCAACCCCTGCCTTTTTTTGTTTTCCATTTGCTTGGTAGATCTTCCTCCATCCTTTTATTTTGAGCCTATGTGTGTCTCTGCACGTGAGATGGGTTTCCTGAATACAGCACACTGATGGGTCTTGAGTCTTTATCCAGTTTGCCAGTCTGTGTCTTTTAATTGGACCATTTAGTCCATTTACATTTAAAGTTAATATTGTTATGTGTGAATGTGATCCTGTCATTATGATGTTAGCTGGATATTTTGCTCGTTAGTTGATGCAGTCTCTTCCTAGTCTCGATGTTCTTTACATTTCGGTATGATTTTGCAGTGGCTGGTACCGGTTGTGCCTTTCCATGTTTAGCGCTTCCTTCAGGAGCTCTTTTAGGGCAGGCCTGGTGGTGACAAAATCTCTCAGCATTTGCTTGTCTGTAAAGTATTTTATTTCTCCTTCACTTATGAAGCTTAGTTTGGCAGGATATGAAATTCTGGGTTGAAAATTCTTTTCTTTAAGAATGTTGAATATTGGCCCCCACTCTCTTCTGGCTTGTAGGGTTTCTGCCGAGAGATCCGCTGTTAGTCTGATGGGCTTCCCTTTGATGGTAACCCGACCTTTCTCTCTGGCTGCCCTTAACATTTTTTCCTTCATTTCAACTTTGGTGAATCTGACAATTATGTGTCTTGGAGTTGCTCTTCTCGAGGAGTATCTTTATGGCGTTCTCTGTATTTCCTGAATCTGAATATTGGCCTGCCTTGCTAGATTGGGGAAGTTCTCCTGGATAATATCCTGCAGAGTGTTTTCCAACTTGTTTCCATTCTCCCCGTCACTTTCAGGTACACCAATCAGACGTAGATTTGGTCTTTTCACATAGTCCCACATTTCTTGGAGGCTTTGCTCGTTTCTTTTTATTCTTTTTTCTCTAAACTTCCCTTCTCGCTTCATTTCATTCATTTCATCTTCCAGGGCTGATACCCTTTCTTCCATTTGATCGCATCGGCTCCTGAGGCTTCTGCATTCTTCACGTAGTTCTCGAGCCTTGGTTTTCAGCTCCATCAGCTCCTTTAAGCACTTCTCTGTATTGGTTATTCTAGTTATACATTCTTCTAAATTTTTTTCAAAGTTTTCAACTTCTTTGCCTTTGGTTTGAATATCCTCCCGTAGCTCGGAGTAATTTGATCGTCTGAAGCCTTCTTCTCTCAGCTCGTCAAAGTCATTCTCTGTCCAGCTTTGTTCCGTTGCTGGTGAGGAACTGCGTTCCTTTGGAGGAGGAGAGGTACTCTGGTTTTTAGAGTTTCCAGTTTTTCTGCTCTGTTTTTTCCCCATCTTTGTGGTTTTAACTACTTTTGGTCTTTGATGATGGTGATGTACAGATGGGTTTTTGGTGTGGATGTCCTTTCTGTTAGTTTTCCTTCTAACAGACAGGACCCTCAGCTGCAGGTCTGTTGGAGTACCTGGCCGGCCGTGTGAGGTGTCAGTCTGCCCCTGCTGGGGGTGCCTCCCAGTTAGGCTGCTCGGGGGTCAGGGGTCAGGGACCCACTTGAGGAGGCAGTCAGCCCGTTCTCAGATCTCCAGCTGCGTGCTGGGAGAACCACTGCTCTCCTCACAGCTGTCAGACAGGGACATTTAAGTCTGCAGAGGTTACTGCTGTCTTTTTGTTTGTCTGTGTCCTGCCCCCAGAGGTGGAGCCTACAGAGGCAGGCAGGCCTCCTTGAGCTGTGGTGGGCTCCACCCAGTTCAAGCTTCCAGGCTGCTTTGTTTACCTAAGCGAGCCTGGGCAATGGCGGGCGCCCCTCCCCCAGCCTCGCTGCCGACTTGCTGTTTGATCTCAGACTGCTGTGCTAGCGATCAGCGAGACTCCGTGGGCGTAGGACCCTCTGAGCCAGGTGCGGGCTATACTCTCCTGGGGCACCGTTTCCTAAGCCCGTCGGAAAAGCACAGTATTCGGGTGGGAGTGGCCCGATTTTCCAGGTGCCGTCTGTCACCCCTGGAAGGGGAACTCCCTGACCCCTTGCGCTTCCCGAGTGAGGCAATGCCTCGCCCCTGCTTCGGCTGGCGCACAGTGCGCTCACCCACTGACCTGCGCCCACTGTCTGGCACTCCCTAGTGAGATGAACACGGTACCTCAGATGGAAATGCAGAAATCACCCGTCTTCTGCGTCGCTCGCGCTGGGAGCTGTAGACCGGAGCTGTTCCTATTCGGCCATCTTGGCTCCTCCATGTTGGAATTATTAAGTGTAAAATACAAGGTGCAGACCAGTGTGTGTAGTATGCTATCATTTGTATTTCTAATTGTACATTTAATTGCATAGGAATAGAATATTTTTGAAAGGATTTATAAGAAAATGAAAACAATGGTTCTTTCAGGGCAAGGTGACTATGAGAATATCTCAGTGGGGGAAAGCTTACTGTTCATTGTTATGCCATTTCATAATGTTTGAATAAATATATACTACATTTTATATACATTTTAAATCTAGAAAGCTAGTCCAAAATAAACAAAAATGGAATTTAGTGGACAAAATAAAATTCTATCTTTAAGTTAAAAATATCATTGCATATGCTCTAAATGAAGGAGAGCTCACTCAAACAGGTGTTTATATGAATTATATCTTGGCATTTTTTGTTAACTATAAGCTAAAGATGAAACAATTATATGACATGGTTGCTAAAAAGGCTAATGAGATTTTAGGCAATATAACAGAATCTTATCCAGATCAAGAGATATCATTGTTCCACTTTATACTGTTTCAGCCATACCTAGAGTATTACGGTCATTTCATTTCTGTGTACCATAAATTAGGAAAGATATTTGCCTCATCTAGAGAGAGTATCCAGGAGACAGAGGAAGAACTGATGAAGTAACTGAGAAAGATTAGTTTCAAAAAGGAAGACTTAAGGGAAACGAGATAAATCTTCAAATACGTTGAGGCAAGAGAAGTTAGATTTATTTTATATTCTTTCAAATAGCACCAGTAGGACCTCCATAATCGTATAGGTTAAGGGAAGCAAGTTTGGGCTCAGTATTGAAATGTTCTAACAATTTGGCTGTGAGGTGGGAACAGAGTGGAATGAAAATAATATTTACTGCCTACTACATGCCAGACTCATTGCATACATAATAGTAATCCTCACAGCAGTCCTGCAAGGAATGTATCATTATCCATTTTCCAGAGGATAAAATTGAGGCTCAGTAAGGTTCAGTAATTTCACTTAAAACCCTACAGCTAGTAAATGCAGAGAAAGGATTTGAATCCAGTTTACAACAGTCTCCTAATTTGGTCTCCATACGTTGTATCTTGTCCCTCCAATAACAATGCAGCCAGAATGTTCTTTCTAAAACATAAATCTGTTCATATTATTTTCCTGCATAAATTTCTTAGCTTAGCTTACAAAGCCCTTCATAATCTGGCTCTTGCTTACCACTCTATAAATCACTCGCTATTTGGAACTGTTCTGCAGCCACACAGACTATCTTTAAATTACTCAAATATGTATCGAAAAAATATGGTGTTTCAATGGAAAACTATGCATCCTATATAGCACACTCTTTTGGGTCATCAGATTCTAGCCCTGTTCATTATCATTGAGGTATTTTGCAAGTTTTTGTTAAGTCGTAAGTAACTGAGAGACATCTAAGTTATGTCCTGCCCAGCAGTGATTAATTGACTTCCCCAACCCCTGTGGAAAAAACAGTTTTGTATTACTTGCAACTAATCTCAATGTTCCTTTACTCCATATAAAACTATGGTGTTTTGACTTTTCTTTTGAACTAGTTATAACATGTGCCTAGTTCACTCATATCTCATGAGAAAAACAAATTCTTTAACATATACTCATTTTTATGCTTGTATGAGAGTCATGACTTCATCTTTTTTTCTGAAAATTATCTTTTAACATATATCATGCTCTCCTCTTTCTTGTTTATTTCTTGTCTCTGGGACTTCACATAGCCTGTTTCCTCAACTTAGGACAACTTCTTAATGCCCCCCTCCCCTGTTCATAAAATGTTTGTTGAATGAAAGTAAAAAGAAGGTGGCCAGGTGCAGTGGCTCACGCCTGTAATCCCAGCACTTTGGGAGGCTGAGGCAGGTGGATCACGAGGTCAAGAGATCAAGACCATCCTGGCCAACTTGGTGAAACTCCCATCTACTAAAAATACAAAAGTTAGCTGGGCGTAGTGGCATGTGCTTGTAGTCCCAGCTACTCAGGAGGCTGAGGCAGGAGAATCGCTTGAACCCAGGAGGTGGAGGTTGCAGTGAGCTAAGGTCACACCACTGCACTCCAGCCTGGTGACAGAGCCAGACTCCGTCTCAAAAAAAAAAAAAAAAAAAATTAAAAAGAAGTTTAGAAGGAAGGAACCACTTAACCGAGGTCCGTCTGACACCGAAGACTATGATCTCTGCAATAAGGAGTTGCCTTTCACATCTTTTACATCATCTAAACAGAATGGTCTACTTCAGAGCAACAAGCTTCTTGTCACTGGAAGCTTAACCTATGTTATCATCCATTAGGGATGCAGTAGGATGTGATTCTAATATTGGGAGTATCAAAGAAAAAATGCGTCTACTGAGTAGGATTTTAAAGAGAAAAAATATTCTGATACTTGTTAAAATGGTAAGGAAGAGTTTATTTGAGACACTTACATTGGGAAAGAGAGAAGGGGCTTAACTCTAAATACAGCAAGGGTAAGTGGGGATTTATAGCCAAGGATCAGGGTGTGAGTGGGGATCAATGGATGGAAAATTACTAAGAGGAGGCATCAAAGATTGGGGAATTATTGCTAAGCTGGTGTAACAGGCCAAGAATTTAGACATTAAGGCTAGGGATGAGGAACTTGATCAGACATCAAGGGTAGAGGCATAACTTAGCAGAATTCTAAGACTGGGCTGGGCAGGCCAAACCTAGAACAGGGGCTAAGATTGAGGCCTAGTCAAGAAGTGGGCTCAGAGGAGGCTAACTAAAGTTTGGCCAAGAAGAGAGTCTTTGTTAAAAGTTAGGCTGTCATAATCAGTCTGTACGGTTACTTCTAACTCTAAGGTCACTGAAATGTAATACATTAAAACCAAGACGGCATCATACTTCTGTGAATACTTTGAGAGAAAGGGAGCCTGAGAAAAAATGAGCTCCATCTCTGTAAGTCTCCCACAGGTCCATAATACCAGCCAACTTGGCCTTTCTGTTTTTGGTATATTAAGTTCCAAATAGAATATAGGAAGCAAAGCATAAAGATGGCTGTGTTTTCTAGAGTGTTCCTGGATGACTTCCCACTGTGAATTTCATAGGAAACAGCCCCACGCATTTTTAATTGGAGCTGCTTCTTTCCATTTGTGTGGGCAAGTCACATTAGTGATTTACAAAAGAGAGGGAATGGAAATGAGCTCAATGAAACGGTGAAAACAGCTTGCAATAGACTCATTTCTTCTCAGGCAGCCACTTCTTTGACTTCCATCTGAGAAAATACCAGAGGTAGTACCTATGGCAAACAGCACAAGCAGCCTAAACATGTGACAGGTGCAACCAGCTAGGATGACATACTCACCATTGCCACTCAGGAGGTGGAGCAAAATCCTTGGTAGAAAAGGACAGACTTCCTAATGAAAGTCTTAAAAATGGTTCAAAACCTTTTCATATCTATTACTCTATACCAAGTATAAGAATATTCCACCATTAGCCACTCATTTGGGCTGAAGCATTAAATCCAGAAGATTACATTTAAAATAGGAGAGAAGGTGCGGGAGTGTGTATGTAACCTGTTAGCCCTCATTAGCAAGCTGTATGTCTTTGATTGAGGTATTTTCCATCCTGGGATCCAGGATCACCAAGGTATAAAAGAGGAGGTTTAGGCCAGTTCTCCTTCAGCTCTTATTTTCTGTGCTTCTATGTTTTTCAGCAAAGAAAGACATTCATTATCCGCTAGCAAGTGGCACCTAATTAGCAGGATTCAGAACAGAAAAATTGTGACAGAAAACAGGGAGAAATAAATGTCCAGGACAGGGGTCATGCTTGGGGCCAAGAATGATAGGAGCACTATAGCCAGACGATTTGGGCAGCAATGGGGCAGAGCCAGCAGGGAAAAAGGGCACCCAGAGTAGGTGGAGCACAGAGCATACTAATGGCAAACTTTATTTACTTCATAAATTTGCCGTGCTCAAACTCCACCCTCCACATTCTCACAGTCGCATGCATATACAATCTGTCTCTCACAATCTCTGTCTCTCTCTCATAGACTTTCTCTCTTGATTATTCTCATTCTCACTCTCTTTCTCCAAATACAGTAGTTAAAAATAGACTTTAACTTTTATTTCAGTAATCAACCTGGCATTGGAAGTGGTAAAGCAAACACTTCCCAAGCTCATGTTATCATAGCAGTACTTGTTAGGAGATTGATTTTAGGGAGGAATGAGCTTACAGCTTGGGAGAAAGCTTTTTATTTTTTCAATCGCTTACTTTTGTTTAATAGCAAGATTCCTTGTAGGATACCTGGAAAAATTTGGGCCAGAGTGGGAAAGCATGAACCAGTTTACTTGAAAAACAGTTCATTTTAGATTGATTTAATTTCACTGAGAAATGTTGTGTTTATCTTTGATAAAGAGAACAGTAGGTGATAGTTTGGAAAGGGTTCCACTCAAATCGTCCCCCAGAGCTTGGATGGCAGAGGGATCAGAGATTGATGCCTCTGTGGGTGTCCTTTAGATGATGCTCACCTTCCATGCTTCAGTGTATTTCATTTTCATAAGGTTCAAAGACACATTGTTATTAGAATGGCTACAACGTCATCAAGTAAATTCTATGAATCAAAGTGCACCTGTTTCTCTATTAGGCATTGGGATATTAAAAAAAAATAAAGCTGTATATCTGCTTTAAAATTAAAAGCTATTTTATCCTGGGTTTATCATCACCAGATACTTCAGGAATAGAAATTGAGAGCTATGGCTGTAAACCTTTTAGAAGTACAGTGCTGGTCTTTAAGGTCAATATGGAGTCACTTCTAATCCTTTATCCTCAATTCTAACACACACATGCATGCTCACACACACACACACACACACACACATTATATATTATCTATGTAAGGCTGTGCAATAGTGAAAGATAGACAAAATTACCCTGATAAAAAACCTGGTTAAATCTGGACCGAATTTATTTATTCTAAACATTGTTAGGTTGTAAATATTGAAAAATTATCTTTGTAGTCCAGAAGTTTTCAAATGGCCTGATGTGTAGTGTTGTCTTTTGCAGGATATAAGCAGGGCCCACACCACAAATAAAGAATGTTTTTCATGTTTCTATACCTGACCACTGAGAAAAGGATGAAGAAGAGAGGGTGAAAACAATAGGAAATAATGAGCAAAGGGAAGAAGGCAAGGATAAAAAAGACAGAAAGAGTTTGATGTTTGCTAAAGTCCCAAGAAGCAAAAATCTAACACATGACTTTTTAAAAAAGAAAATAATATAATCCCTTACATTTTAACAATAGGTAAAAATTGACAGAATTTAATTTATATTTAAAGTTCACCAGTGCAGGAACTCCTAAAATACTTCGTTTTTCACACTTAGGGAGCATCCCCAAATGAAGCTAAGTAGTTGAAGGTAATCTTTTTGAGGACTAAATGAGTTGTTATATGTAAAGCACTAAGAACAACATCAAGCACTTAGTAAGTACTCAATACATGGTAGCTATTATTATCATAACCATCATCACAGTCATCATCATCATCATTACATTTTTGCCAAGATAATGATTTTGAATGAAAAAGTATTATCGCAAGAACAAAAAACCAAACACCGCATATTCTCACTCATAGGTGGGAATTGAACAATGAGAACACATGGACACAGGAAGGGGAATATCACACTTCGGGGACTGTTGTGGGGTGGGGGGAGGGGGGAGGGATAGCATTGGGAGATATACCTAATGCTAGATGACGAGTTGGTGGGTGCAGCGCACCAGCATGGCACATGTATACTTATGTAACTTACCTGCACATTGCGCACATGTACCATAAAACCTAAAGTATAATAATAATAATAATAAAAGAAAAAAATAAAATAAAATAAAATAAAATAAATAAATAAAACAAAAAAAAAAAAGAAAAAGTATTCCTTTTATTTTTTTAATATATATGGACAAAATACTTTAAATGTCATGTTTGTGTTCCGAACTACGTACATAAACAGAATTGTCGCCTAATGTATGACCTGTGAGATAATTTAAAATAAGCTGCAGGTCTGATCTTCTTCCTCTGGGGGGCTAAATGTTACCTGTCCCTAAGAAAATCCAGACATCGTCATGACTGATTGCATTTTTCTTTTATGATTTTAAATACGTTTTGCCATGTAAACAAAACAGTGCTTCTAGTTAGTCTTCTTTCTCCCAAGAGATCTGCGTACAGAGGGAAAATTACCAATTGTATCATCAAATAACTCTGATAAGCCCTTGTCTATATGTGACACTATCCTGGACACTGTCCACACAATACAATAATGCAACCTCTGCCCTGTGTACACTTAGAGCAGTGACACAAGTGATACACAGACTGGGTCTACATCACATCCTCAATCATCTGTTGGCCAGTCAATTCAGCCAAAAGAGCTGATTTTGGTCCCATACAGCTATAGCGACAGACAATTGAGCAAGCACAACACGGAAACAAACAAACAAACAAAACAAAACAAAAACAAAACAAAACAAAAAACTAAGAAACAAACAGCTTCACTTCTGTTATCCAATTTTCTTTTTCTTTTCTTTTTTATTTTTTGAGACGGAGTCTCACTCTGTCACCCAGGCTGGAGTGCAGTGACACAATCTCGGCTCACTGCAAGCTCCACCTCCCGGGTTCATGCCATTCTCCTGCCTCAGCTTCCCAAGTAGTTGGGACTACAGGCGCCAGCCACCACGCCTGGCTAATTTTTTGTATTTTTTTTTTGTAGAGACGGGGTTTCACCGTGTTAGCCAGGATGGTCTCGATCTCCTGACCTCATGATCCACCTGCCTCGGCCTCCCAAAGTGCTGGGATTACAGGCGTGAGCCACCGCGCCCGGCCCTGTTATCCAATTTTCAAGCCTCCACATGGGTCTTTGTGACTATATAGAAGAAAGGTGGCTGTGGTTGATTCTGAATATTTTTTTTCCTCTTGCAGTGGCATTACAAGAATACTCATCTCTGTTTTCCCAAGAATGTCACCACTAGAAAAATTGGACTGATTATGTGTTATCTGTCTATCTCTCTCTCTATATATATATATAGATAGATATATAATTACATATATCTATATCTATATCTATATCTATATCTATATCTATATCTATATCTATATCTATGTAATTGGCTCATGCAATTATAGAGGCTGAGATGTTCAGACCCAGAAGAGTTGATGGTATTGTTTCAGTCCTAATCTGAAGGCCTGAGAATCAGGAAATCCAATGATATAAGTTCAAATCTGAGTCCGAGTCTGAAGGCAGAAGATAATCAGGAAGAGAGAAAGAATTCTTACTCAACTTCTTATGCTATTCTGTCTTTCAACAGACTGAATGAGGCCCATGCTGATTTGGGAGGGCCATCTGCTTTACTCAGTCTACCAATTCAAATGTTACTCTCATCCAGAAACACCTTCACAGACACACCAAGAACAATGATGAGCCAAATATCTGGGCACTCCATGGCTCACTCAAGTTGACACATAAAATTAGCCATCACAGATACTCAGAACCCCTTGGTCTGAATCTCAAGTGTTGATCCAAATGAATGGTCAGATGGAAGAGTAAAGTACTCACATGATCAAACCTTGGACTCCATTCCTGTATCCTCAAATCTGTATTAATTTACATCAGTATAACCCAAGGTTTGTTACCCACCAGCACTTCCTATTTTCCCAAGCAAGTGCCCATAAATGAATTATCTGATGTTGGGAATGTGAAAAAATAAGACTGTTTCCTTAATCCACTGACTAATCCCGCTCACTGGGCTGCATTTAAAACTATTGAATACCCATCTTTATTTCTCTCTCTGGACACTTGAGAATGTTGGGCTCTGGTTGAAGCCTTAAAGACAGAAAGCAGTTCAACTTATAAGGGATGCTCCCAGGACTTTAAAAGGAGGCCTGTGCCAGCAATAGATCATCAGACAGAATAAAGTTAGGCTACCTTTATCTCATTTTCTAGTACCATCTTGCTATCATATTGCTAACCTAGGTTCTTATTCATGACTCCACCTCTGATATGAATTCTACTCAGCTAAAAATAATGATACTTATTGCTGTTGGCCCTTATACTTTCTACTTGATTTAGGTCTGAGTTTCACTACACCCTAGCCTATTTTCAATTTGGCATCACTTCCCTTGCTCAAAGGACAAACCACCGTGGGACAGTTATTATCCTACCGAAGAGATACTTCACAGAAATATATTGAAGACTCTGTTTCCACCTTTCCTTCTTCTTTCTTTTCCCAATGCCAGGATTCATTCTCCAAATGGCCTGGCTCCTCCAGAAGCTATAAGAATGATAGGGTATATGAACACTGCATTCAAAATAGGCACTATCCTAACAGATGGTGCAGAATGGCAAATTGAAAGGAGAAAGCTATTGTAAGGCAACATTTCAAACAACAAAAATAAGTTGTAGGGGCTTGGAGAGGAAATTGTGTTTTGGTTTAAAGCAGCAAATTACCTGGATGGCTTAAACTATCTGACAATCTAAGAATATCAAATTATCCACTGAAAATCTGGCTACTCAAGCTGCTTTTCCAAACTGCACATTATTTGCTCAACAAATTTTCTGCTCTTAAGTCTCTGAGAAAAGATTTTAAAATGCTCTTTTCACCACAAAAGAAAAGTAGATTTTTTTAAAGAGACTATAGAAAGAATCTACAGAAGGAAACACCAAATTTCTCTGGAAATTTCAAGTTTTTCTTGGAAATAATTATAGCTATCTGTAGTAAATAAGCAATGTCTTCCACTTACATTGATTACTCATGAAAACCTAGATAAATCACTGCCAACTGTAGTACAAAGTTAACATATATTTCTTTTGTCTAAAAACTCAAAGATTTGAGGCCAGTTAACTCCTTTGGTGTAGATGGGGAAGAATATTAGCCAAATCTGTTTACATGCAGCAGAATTGGTCACAGATGAAAGATATGGGAGGTTCTGCAAGATACGCCCAGTTCTGCAAGGTCAGCTTTTACAGTTGGAGGAAACCAGTCCTTCCTGTCCCCAAGGGAACTAGCTCAAGTTGAGGCCAATAGGACCCTCAAGTACTATTGTTATGGCCAAAAAATAATCATTACTGATCACTGGGCAGATTCCAAATTGTCTTCTGGAACAGATCCACTCTGTTTTGGACAGTGAAGTGGCATGGCATAGTGGAAGGACCATGAGCTTTGGCATCAAACCAGGATTTAATTTCTGGCTCAGTCACTTATTAGCTGTGAGATGTTGAGCAAATATTTAACTTTGCTGAGTTTCATTTTCCTCATCTGTAATACAGATAATCTTATTTATCCTTAAAGTATTGTCTTGAAGAGAAAACAAAATGAAGCACCCAATGAACTCAACATAGTTCCTGGCATCATGTTTTGTGCCTAATAAATAATAGCTTAAAAAATGAGGAGATATGCCACAACATGGATGAAACTTGAAAACATACTGTTAAGTTAAAGAAACCACTTACCAAGGACTGGATGTTGTATGATTCCATTCATGGGTAATGTCTAAAATAGGCAAATCCATAGAGATTAAAAAGTCATTTTGTAGTTGCATAGGGCTGGGGATAGGGAAGAGGATGGGAATAGGGAATGACTATTAATAGGTACCTTTTTTTGGAGGGGATAATTAAAATCTCGGCTTTTTACTTGGTATATTTAAACCATTCAGACTTCAAGTAATTAGTAATATGTATAAGGCTTAAGTCTGCCATTTTGTTTTTTGTTTTTCCTTGTACTGTGTCTTGTTTCTTTGTTTACCTTTGAGGACTTCTTTTGGGTCACTTGAACATTTTACAAAATTCCATTTTGATTTATTTAAATGTATTTGAATTATATAATTTATAATGTATTGTGCAGTTTTTTGAGTAGTTGCTTTTGCTATTACTACATACATATACAGAACATATCACAGCCTACTTATACCAATGTTTTGCCACTTCAAGTGAACTGAAGTAAAGAAATCTTACATCCATTTAGCTTTACCTTCTCCGCTCTCTAAATATAAATACAAACGATCAGAGGTCCGTTCCAAGATGGCCGAATAGGAACAGCTCAAGTCTGCAGCTCCCAGCGTGATCGACACAGAAGATGGGTGATTTCTGCATTTCCAGCTGAGGTACCTGGTTCATCCCATTGGGACTGGTTGGACAGTGGGTGCAACCCACAGAGGGCGAGCTGAAGCAGAGTGGGACATCGCCTCACCTGGGAAGTGCAAGGGGTCTGGGGATTTCCCTTTCCTAGCCAAGGGAAGCCATGAAAGACTGTACCTGGAAAATCGAGACACTGACACCTAAATACTGTGCTTTTCCAACAGTCTTAGCAAACGGCACACCAGGAGATTATATCCCATGCCTGGCTCAGTGGGTGCCACACCCACAGAGCCTTGCTCACTGCTAGTGCAGCATTCTGAGATCTAACTGCTAGGTGGCATCCTGGCTCGGGGAGGGGTGTCCGCCATTGCTGAGGCTTGAGTAGGTAAACAAAGTGGCAGGGAAGCTCGTACTGGGTGGAGACCAACACAGCTCAATGAGGCCCGCCTGCCTCTATAGACTCCACCTCTGGGGACAGGGCAGAGCTGAACAAAAGGCAGCAGAAAATTCTGCAGACTTAAACATTCCTGTTGGACAGCTCTGAAGAGAGCAATGGTTCTCCCAGCACAGTGTTTGAGCTCTGAGAACAGACAGACTGCCTCCTCAAGTGGGTCCCTGACCCCCGTGTACCCTAACTGGGAGACACCTCCCAGTAGGGGGCGGACAGACACCTCATACAGCCAGGTGCCCTCTGAGACGAAGCTTCCAGAGGAAGGATCAGGCTGCAATATTTGCTGTTCTGCAGCTTCCACTGGCGATACCCAGGGAAACAGGGTCTGTAGTGAACCTCCAGCAAACTCCAACAGACCTGCAGCTGAGGGACCTGACTGTTAGAAGGAAAACTAACAAACAGAAAGGAATAGCATCGACATCCACAAAAAGGACATCCACACCAAAACTCCATCTTTAGGTCACCATCATCAAAGACCAAACGTAGTAAAACCGCAAAGATGGGGAGAAACCAGAGCAGAAAAGCTGAAAATTCTGAAAATCAGAGCGCTTTTTCTCTTCCAAAGGATTGCAGTTCTTGACCAGCAATGGAACAAAGCTGGATGGAGAATGACTTTGACAATTTGACAGAAGTAGGCTTCAGAAGGTCGGTAATAACAAACTACTCTGAGCTAAAGGAGGATGTTGAAACCCATTGCAAGGAAGATAAAAACCTTGAAAAAAGATTAGATGAATGGCTAACTAGAATAAACAGTGTAGAGAAGACCTTAAATGACCTGATGGAGCTGAAAACCATGGCACAAGAACTACGTGATGCATGCACAAGTGACAGTAGCCAATTCAATCAAGTGGAAGAAAGAGTATCAGTGATTGAAGATCAAATTAATGAAATGAAGCAAGAAGAGAAGAATAGAGAAAAAAGAGTAAAAAGAAATGAACAAAGCCTCCAAGAAATATGGGACTATGTGAAAAGACCAAATCTATGTTTGATTGGTGTACCTGAAAGTGACGGGGAGAATGGAACTGAGCTGGAAAACACACTTCAGGATATTATCCAGGAGAACTTCCCCAACCTAGCAAGGCAGACCAACATTCAAATTCAGGAAATAGAGAGAACACCACAAAGATACTCCTCGAGAAGAGCAACCCCAAGACATGTAATTGTCAGATTCACCAAGGTTGAAATGAAGGAAAAAATGTTAAGGGCAGCCAGAGACAAAGGTTGGGTTACCATCAAAGGGAAGCCCATCAGACTAACAGTGGATCTCTTGGCAGAAACTCTATAAGCCAGAAGAGAGTGGAGGCCAATATTCAACATTCTTAAAGAAAAGAATTTTCAACCCAGAATTTCATATCCACCCAAACTAAGCTTCATGAGTGAAGGAGGAATAAAATCCTTTACAGACAAGCAAATGCTGAGAGATTTTGTCACCACCAGGCCTGCCCTAAAAGAGCTCCTGAAGGAAGCACTAAACATGGAAAGGAACAACTGGTACCAGCCACTGCAAAAACAGGCCAAATTGGAAAGACCATCGATGCTAGGAAGAAACTGCATCAACTAATGGGCAAAATAACCAGCTAACATAATGACAGGATCAAATTCACACATAACAATATTAATCTTAGATGTAAATGTGCTACATGCCCCAATTAAAAGACACAGACTGGCAAATTGGATAAAGAGTCAAGACCCAGCAGTGTGCTGTATTCAGGAGACCCATTTCACGTACAGAGACACACACAGGCTCAAAATAAAGGGATGGAGGAAGATCTACTAAGCAAATGGGAAGCAAAAAAGGGGCAGGGGTTGCAATCCTAGTATCTGATAAAACAGACTGTAAATAAACAAAGACCAAAAGAGACAAAGAAGGCCATTACATAATGGTAAAGGGATCAATTCAACAAGAAGAGCTAACTATCCTAAATATATATGCACCCAATACAGGAGCACCCGGATTCATAAAGCAAGTCCTTAGAGACCTACAAAGAGACTTAGACTCCCACACATTAATAATGGGAGACTTTAACACCCAACTGTCAATATTAGACAGATCAACAAGAAAGAACATTATCAAGGATATCCAGGACTTGAACTCTGCTCTGCACCAAGCAGGCCTAATAGACATCTACAGAACTCTCTACCCCAAATCAACAGAATATACATTCTTCTCAGCACCACATCACACTTATTCCAAAATTGACCACATAATTGGAAGTAAAGCACTCCTCAGCAAATGTAACAGAACAGAAATCACAACAAACTGTTGCTCAGACCACAGTGCAATCAAATTAGAACTCAGGATTAAGAAATTCACTCAAAACCACACAATTACATGGAAACTGAACAACCTGCTCCTGAATGACTACTGGGTACACAACGAAATTAAGGCAGAAATAAAGATGTTCTTTGAAACCATTGAGAACAAAGACACAATGTACCAGTATCCCTGGGACACATTTAAAGCAGTGTGTAGGGGAATTTATAGCACTAAATGCCCACAAGAGAAAGCAGGAAAGATCTAAAATGGACACCTTAACATCACAATTAAAAGAACTAGAGAAGAAAGAGCAAACACATTCAAAAGCTAGCAGAAGGCAAGATATAACGAAGATCAGAGCAGAACTGAAGGAGACAGAGACACAAAAAAACCTTCAAAAAATCAATGAATCCAGGAGCTGGTTTTTTGAAAAGATTAACAAAATTGATAGACCATTAGCAAGACTAATAAAGAAGAAAAGAGAGTAGAATTAGATAGATGCAATAAAAAATGATAAAGTGGATATCACTACCGATCCCACAGAAATACAAACTACCATCAGAGAATACTATAAACACCTCTACGCAAATATACTAGAAAATCTAGAAGAAATGAATGAATTCCTGGACACATACACCCTCCCAAGGCTAAACCAGGAAGAAGTAGACTCTCTGAATAGACCAATAATAGGCTCTGAAATTTAGGTAATAATTAATAGCCTACTAACCAAAAGAAGTCCAGGACCAGATGGGTTCACAGCCGAATTCTACCAGAAGTACAAAGAGGAGCTGGTACCATTCCTTCTGAAACTATTCCCATCAATAGAAAAAGAGGGAATCCTCCCTAACTCATTTTATGAGGCCAGCATCATCCTGATACCAAAGCCTGGCAGAGACACAACAACAACAACAAAAAAGAGAATTTTAGACCAATATCCCTGATGAACGTCGATGCGAAAAGCCTCAATAAAATACTGGCAAACTGAATCCAGCAGCACATCAAAAAGCTGATCCACCAAGATCAAGGTGGCTTCATCCCTGGGATGCAAGGCTGGTTCAACATACACAAATCAGTAAACGTAATCCATCATATAAACAGAACCAAAGACAAAAATCACATGATTATCTCAATAGATGCAGAAAAGTCATTCGACAAAATTCAACGCCCTTCATGCTGAAAACTCTCAATAAACTAGGTACTGATGTATTTCAAAATAATAAGAGTGATTTATGACAAACCCACAGCCAATCATACTGAATGGGCAAAAACTGGAAGCATTCCTTTTGAAAACTGGTACAAGACAGGGATGCCCTCTCTCACCACTCCTATTCAACATGGTGTTGGAAGTTCTGGCCAGGACAATCAGGTAAGAGAAAGAAATAAAGGGTATTTTATTAGGAAAAGAGGAGTTAAATTGTCCCTGGTTGCAGATATCATGATAGTATATTTAGAAAACTCCATCATCTCAGCCCAAAATCTCCTTAAGCTGATAAGGAACTTCAGCAAAGTCTCAGGATACAAAATCAATGTGCAAAAATCACAAGCATTCTTATACACCAATAATGGACAAACAGAGTGCCAAATCATGAGTAAACTCCCAATCACAATTGCCACAAAGAGAATAAAATACCTAGGAATCCAATGTACAAGGGATGTGAAGGACCTCTTCAAGGAGAACTACAAACCACTGCTCAACGAAATAAAAGAGGACACAAACAAATGGAAGAACATTCCACGCTCATGAATAGGAAGAATCAATATCGTGAAAATGGCCATACTGCCCAAGGTAATTTATAGATTCAATGCCATCCCCATCAAGCTACCAATGACTTTCTTCACAAAATTGGAAAAAACTACTTTAAAGTTCATGTGGAATCAAAAAAAAGCCCGCATTGCCAAGACAATACTAAGCAAAAAGAACAAAGCTGGAGGCATCGTGCTACCTGACTTCAAACTATACTACAAGGCTACAGTAACCAAAACAGCATGGTACTGGTACCAAAACAGAGATATAGACCAATGGAACAGAACAGAGGCCTCAGAAATAACACCACACATCTACAACCATCTGATCTTTGACAAACCTGACAAAAACAAGTAATGGCAAAAGGATTCCCTATTTCAGAAATGGTGCTGGGAAAACTGGCTAGCCATATGTAGAAAGCTGAAACTGGATCCCTTCCTTACACCTTATACAAAAATTCATTCAAGATGGATTAAAGACTTAAATGTTAGACCCAAAACCATAAAAACCCTAGAAGAAAACCTAGGCAATACCATTCAGGACATAGGCATGGACAAGGACTTCATGACTGAAACACCAAAAGCAATGACAACAGAAGCCAAAATTGACAAATGGGATCTAATTAAACTAAAGAGCTTCTGCATAGCAAAAGAAACTACCAACAGAGTGAACAGGCAACCTACAAAATGGGAGAAAATTTGTGCAATCTACCCATCTGCCAAAGGGCTAATAGCCAGAATCGACAAAGAACTTAAACAAATTTACAAGAAAAAAAATCAAACAACCCCATCAAAAAGTGGGCAAAATATGTGAAGAGACACTTTTCAAAAGAAGAGATATATGCAGCCAACAGACACATGAAAAAAATGCCCATCATCACTGGCCATCAGAGAAATGCAAATCAAAACCACAATGAGATACCGTCTTACATCAGTTAGAATGGTGATCATTAAAAAGTCAGGAAACAACAGGTGCTGGAGAGGATGTGGAGAAATAGGAACACTTTTACACTGTTGGTGGGACTGTAAACTAGTTCAACCATTGTGGGAGACAGTGTGGCGATTCCTCAAGGATCTAGAACTAGAAATACCATTTGACCCAGTGATCCCATTACTGGGTATATACCCAAAGGATAATAAATCATGCTGCTATAAAGACACATGCACATGTATGTTTATAGCGGCACTATTCACAATAGCAAAGACTTGGAACCAACCCAAATGTCCATCAATGATAGACTGGCTTAAGAAAATGTGGCACATATACACCACGGAATACTATGCAGCCATAAAAAAGGATGAGTTCATGTCCTTTGTGGGGACATGGATGAAGCTGGAAACTATCATTCTCAGCAAACTATCACAAGGACAGAAAACCAAACACCACATGTTCTGACTCATAGGTGGGAATTGAACAGTGAGAACACATGGACACAAGGTGGGGAACATCACACAATGGGGTCTGTCGTGCAGTGGGGGGAGGGGGGAGGGGGGAGGGATAGCATTAGGAGAAATACCTAATGTAGATGACATGTTAATGTGTGCAGCAAACCAACATGGCACATGTATATGTATGTAACAAACCTGCATATTGTGCACATGTACCCTAGAACTTAAAGTATAATAAAAATAAATAAATAAATACAAATGATCTTCAACTTACCCTTTTTCACCTTCACAATGGCACAAAAGCAATATGCACTTAGTAGAAACTGTACTTCGAGTACCCATACAAGCATCTTGTTTTTCACTTTCAGTACAGTATTCAATATATCACATGAGATGTTCAACAATTGATTATAAAATCAGCTTTTTGTTAGATTATTTTACCCAACTGTAAGCTAATGTAATAGTTCTGAGCACATTTAAGTCAGACTAGCCTAAGCTATGATGCATTGCTATTTCTTCAAATAATTTTTCAGCCTCCATTCCTTCTCCTCTCCTTCCAAAACTTCCATAACACAAATGTTAGATCTTTTGTTACTGTACATTCCCTCAGGCTCTGTTCATTTTATATATTTTTTCATCCTATTTTCCTCTTTGTTGTTCATATTGGACAATTTCTATTCCTCTGTCTCTGAGTTTACTGATTGTTCCTTGTCTTGTCACCAGTCTTCCACTGTACCTGGCCAGGGAGCTTTTGATTTTTAAATTTGAGTCACTGTATTTTTCAGTTCTATAATACCCCTTTGGTTCTCCTTTATATTTTCAAATTCTTTGTTGAAATATTTTTCATTTGTTTTAAAAAGGTTTGTTAAAGCTCATTGAAGCATTTTTGTGATTGTTACCTTAAAATCCAGATAATTTCAACGTCTGAATCATCTCATTGTTGATGCTTGTTGATTATCTTTTCATATTGAAGTTATAATTTTTCTGGTTCTTGGTATAATGAGTGATTCACAGTTGTATCCTGGGATATTTAGGTATTATCCTGTAAGATTCTGGATCTTATTTAACCTTCTTTAGAGCAGACAATCACCATGTTTAATTGTAGTATACGGATATGGGTGGAAATGGCTATTCAGTTTCTGTGTGTGCCTGTTAATATTACCCTGGCAAAAGTGAAGGTTAAATCACACTATCCTATTGCAGACGGTGGAATGGAAGTTCAGCTCCTTTTTTGTTCCTACTGACACCCTCCTTGTGAATATGGGGCACCAACTCATACCAAGTGATCATGTATGCTCAGCACCCCACTGGGACCTGCTGACACTGAGGATATGGGATAAAATAGAGGGCCAATTCTCACCACCTTACACACCCATGTTCTAACTTGTTGCTGCCATGTGTGTTGGAAATTCAGCTCTTCTGTGGACCAAGCTGACACCAGGAAGGCGAAAAGCAGAATTCCCACTTGTTCTGCCTTACACCTCATCATTCAGTCTCATGGTTGCTGGGTGGGAATAAAGACACAGTTTCCTACTGGGCCCTACTTCCATGGGGTGTGTGGAAATGCCTGCTAGCTCCATCTTGTTCCTCTTTATTATACCTTATTGATATTAGGCAGGGATAGAAGCCCACCTCCCCACTAGGCCCCACTGACACTACCCTGACAGGGACTCTGAGTGCCACCTGCCTCTGCCAGGTAGGAGGATACAAAATCAGCTCCCTCTTGCTCAGCCCTGCCAACATCATCCTAGGCCAGGGAGGAAACCAAAATATTACCTGTTTCTGGGAATAGGTGGTGATAGGGTAGAGGAATGGAAGAGTAGAAGATCAGCTTCCCACTCTGCCCATCAATACCATCTGAGTGGGAGACTCAGAGTATGACCACTTGCTTTCACTAGGTGGAGGCAAGGTGGAAGACCTGTTTCCCAGTGGGGAGATTGGAATATAGTCATCTGCTTCTGCGAAATGGGAGGATGTGGCGGAAGATCAGTTTCTTTCCACTGCTTCGGTGCTTGGCTCCACTGAAACCATGAGGGATGGGATAGCTTTTCCATTAGTAGTTATCTGTAGTACAACAGGTATTGCCAATGAGATTTTCTGTTTTTAGACCACCAATTCCCAGTGCTTTAGCTAGTGGGGACAGGCTTTTCTTGGAGCTTTTTGTCTGTGCCTGTTGGTTCCAGGTTGGATACTATAGCAGCACACCATCTGGGATATATAGGAGGTAAAAAAAAAAAAAATCACTATTGTGTTGTTCCTCAAGTCCTGAAGTCCCTAAGGCAGTCTGCTTTCTTGTTTTTCTTTTCTTAGTCTTCCTATAATTGTTTGTTCCATTAAATCCATAGATTTTTATTTTTAAGAGGGAGAACATGGGAGAAATTGGGCTGCTCCATCTCATCTAGAAAAAGAAGGCCATTCCAGCACTCTTTGTAATAGCAGTAACAGTAAAAACATCCTAGGTGTCTTTCAAGAGGGGAATAGAATAATTTATTTGGGCATAGTTTTAAGATGGAACATAAGAAATGAACTAGATCTGTATATATCAATCATCATGGGCAAATCTAGAAGAACAGTGCTGAAAGAAAAAAGTAAGATGTAGAATGATAAGTAAAATATGATTCCAACTATATAAATATAAAAATCATATACACAGAAATCAGTATCAATTGTTTATGGTGATAGACATAAAAATATGAAATATACTATTTGTCTCTAATGTGGAGGGGAAGAAGACTGAGCTGGTGGTCAAAGGGGCCTTCAGCTGAACAGTAATGTTATATTATCCAAAAACAAACTAGAAGCAAATAGGGCAAAATGCTAATAGTTAATTACAGGGCTGAAGGGATAGGAGTGTTGTTCTTTGTACTTTTCTGTATTTTTTAAGGTCTTAACGGAAGACAAAGGACACATTTGTTTTGTAGTAGCAGCCATGTTAGTGAAATAGGATTTTCTCTGAAGAAGTGTTCATTATGCAACTGTAGTGGGCCACCTTCCTAACGCTGGAACAGAATGACATATTCTTTCAATAGAGCATGCCTTTTAGCTTTCCTCATGTCTCAACCTCACTGAGACTCAGCCAGCATCATTTGGCTCTCTGAATAAATCGCTCTTGATTCATTCACAAAGAATGTGGTAAGTGTCCCCTCTCTATGCTAGGTGCTGAGCAAATATTGTTGAATAATATACAGGTAACGCTTGGTAATAAAATATATTAAACAGGAACTATAATAGAAATGTGCATAGAGTATTTACCTCCATTATAACAATGCTTAGATTAATTTCTCCTTAAAGTTCGATATCATGTTAAAAATTGGGCTGTATAAGCTTGCAGGAAGAAAAATTTGTTTTCCTCATTTTATACTTAAACTAGAGTAATACAGGAGCTGTTTCCTGGAGAAATTGCCAATCAGCAAATAGCAGCCTTCTGCCGCCCTGCTGGCTACAATACTTCCCTCATGAAGTTGACCTTCAGAGGCCATTCAGCTTCAAGAAATACCAAGCTGAAGATCACTTCTCTGATCCTCAAAGAATTCTAAGGGCAAAAGTCTAGCCCCTGCCCATCTTTTGAATTGTCTGAGTGAAGTAGCTACGTGGCAAACCACTTTGCTCCACAGGCCACTATCTGTCTTACCCCCTCAACAAACCACACACCTTCCTTCCATAACTCTAATGTGAATTCTTCTGAGCAAGGCACTTCTTCTTGTTGCCCCTGAAATAAAATGATCTTGGCAGCCAACCTCACACTACAGAAGGTCAGTCCTAATCAAGAGAAGAGGAGACTGTCCTGAAATCGAGAATTCTTTACTAGGGGCCATTTAATTCTGGGACTCTTTGGTTCCTTTCTGCAAGCTCTAGGGGGGAATCCCTTTCCTTGCTTTTTCCTACTTCTAGGGGCTGCCTACTTTTCTTGAATTGTCACCGTCTTCCATCTTCAAAGCCAGCAATTGCATCATTCCAACCTGTGCTTCTGTCATCACATTGCCTTCTGTGTTTGACCCTCTGGCCCTCTCTTATGAGGACCCTTGTGAAAACATCAGTCCCATCCAGATTATCCAGGATAATGTCCCCATCTCAAAATGCTTGACTTAATCACTCGTGCAAAGGCCCTTTTGCCATGTAAGGTAACATATTCATAGGTTCCAGAGATTAGAATGTGGATATATTTGTGTGGACTGAGGCATTATTCTGCTTACAACAGTACTGCTTTGCTATTTTATCCATCTCCTAGTCATGACTCCTGATCTACAATTTGTCTCTGATGTCTCTACTGATTGTTGATATTGGCCCTGATTTGAGCCTGGACATTGTGAATTTCTCTGCCTTTGGGTTTCTCTAAAAGGGATCCCTTTTATGAAAGTTAGGAGCAGGCACTGTACAATGGAGAAAAGAAAGAAAGGGCATTTAATTCTCATAATAATCTTGTGAGCTAGATACTATTATTCTCATTTTTTAAATAAGGAAACTGGGGCTCGTAAAGTTTCCATCATTCATCTAGATAATGCAAATAGGAATAGGCAAATCACATTTGAGAGAACGCTGTTGTGACACTCGTTTTCCTGAACCAATTCATCAAAATTAGGCAAAAATAAGTTGGTAGGTGAGCTTCTATGTTCATTTAAATTATTCTCTTCCCCTCTCTGGCACTTGGGCCAACTTCGCAGTATCAATTATTTCATACGTTCCCTCCTCTCTTCAACTTTTTCCTACTCTGCCTCCAAAGCGGTGGCTTTCTTGGTTGCCAGAAACATTTGGTACCACCTGGGATACATGGGTCCATATGAGTACTTATGAGAAGCTATTCCACAAACATTTACAGCTCTAAAATGGATCATTTCCTCAGCCTTACTTACTCTGAGTATTCTTGGGAGCTGAGATTTCCCAATATACTCATGATACTATTTCCCAGATTTAAACAGCCAAAGACAGAATGGGAACAGTCAGAATCCTTGCCTCAGGAATGGCTCTTTCCTTGATGTACCAATAAAGCCAGTCTGTTGACCTTCTGGGAAGGGTGCCAGGCCCAGTTTTTCATTGAGGCTTTGGCTAGACCTTAAAGAGTTCTGAATTGGTGGAGCATTTTTATTAGACACAACTAATATTTATACTAGTGCTTAAGTCACAAAAGCTAAGAAGGTATTCCCCAATAATTTGAGAAGTGTTTTAGACCTTTGGGGCTCAATCCCACCAGATGCTGTGTAGTCAAACTCTGTCTTCACAGAAGACATAGTCAGAGTCCTGTGCTGCCTCTAAGGCAGAAAACAGTCCTGTCAGTGAAGCCAATTAGGGGGATTGCTTTGGGCCCAAACCAAAGGAACATGGCTATTATAAAGCACAAAGGCATTCTGGGAACTTAGCAGAGGCAGCACAGAACATCACAACCGGAAACTGAAGCCATTACCCCTTATTAAGTAGACTCTAGGCTCAAGTTTGACTCACACTGTGATATGGTCATGCCACCTTCCATAAAGGAGGGTGTATTTTGGCCTAGGGTAGCTATTTGCCATTTTTCTTCGACTGAGTCCATTGATATCAGTTGTCTGCAAAGGAAAAGTGGTGAGTCTTAAAGAAGCCAAAAATGAAAATGCCTGTTCACTTGAGTTTGATACCATCTGCGGCAAGTAATTCTATGAGCAGCCCTTGATGATATTTCTGTTTTGCTGCCAGAAACAATTTGGGGTTAAAAAGGGAAGGAAAGCCACCTGGATCCCGAAAACAGGAAAGTCTGAATCATAAGCTCTTAAAGCAGAAGCCCCAAACACACCTAAGAAGCCGAATCTACCCTTCCACTTGATAAATACTAGCCAAGCCTCAAGGCCAGGGTGAATAGAAGCAGTCATCAGACCAGAATTATAAGTGCTCTACTGTGCACTTCTCTCCTTTTTTGCTCCATCAAACACAAATTGATCATAATGAAATTGTTTGACAGTGATAAATCAAGTCATTCAGGCTTTTATTTTACTGGGAGGGGAGTGATGCTGATCCCACCTGCTTGAAGTAGAAATTCAAAATCAGATTTTCTGGAGTATAAAAAGAAGCCCATCAACCTGGCTTCTCTACCGCTACTCATTTTCTCTGGCAAAGACAGAGGAAAGGGAGGAGCATGTACAGGTGGGTGGGTGGGATTCAAGTATGACTCGTGGTTTGCAGCCCTTGCCCCAAGTACAACCTGTGAAAGTCACAAACCTTGGTGAGTTGACCACTAGTTCTGGAGCTGATCCCAAAGCCAGGGGTTCCTAGTCCCCAGGAATATATAGAGTTAATGATGGTGCCACTGCAGTGGAGGGGTATGGCCTACTCCCCCAGGAAATTTAACTATTTTGTATTAATCCAGGGTCAGTTCTCAGACTAGCTGGTTTCTCCTTTCCAAGACAATATCCTACTTGTGCAGCACTGATTACCCAACAGAAGAAACAAGGGGATAAGAGTGTATAAGGTGACAATCTGGTCTTTAAGTTACAGAAGATAAACATTGTGTTGGATTAATAAGCCAACAATTTACTATGTGTTGCAGAAAGTTTTTATTTTTTAATTTAATTTAATTTTATTTTTTTGAGACAGAGTCTCACTCTGTCGCCCAGGCTGGAGTGCAGTGGCACAATCTCAGCTCACTGCAACTTCCGCCTCCCGGGTTCACTCCATTCTCCTGCCTCAGCCTCCCGAGTAGCTGGGACTACAGGCGCCCGCCACCACGCCCGGCTAATTTTTTGTATTTTTAGTAGAGACGGGGTTTCACTGTGTTAGCCAGGATGGTCTCAATCTCCTGACCTCGCGATCCGCCTGCCTCGGCCTCCCAAAGTGCTGGGATTACAGGTGTGAGCCACCACGCCCGGCCTTATTTTTGTTTTTAAGGCAAATTGGCGTCCATGTCACTTTGCCAAACAATGCAAAAACAGACAGGGAATTGGTACTTGTTGTAAGTCTACTTTGTGGCAGGGCATTATACTGGTTGTTTTTATGCATGCACTTAATCCTCATTGCATATCTGTGAGGAAGGCACTACAACTCTGTTGGACAAAGCAAAACAAACACTGGAGCTCAGAAAGATTAGGTGCATTGCCCAAGGTTACATAGCCAATAAGGGTTCCATCTAACTCCAAAGTCACAAGAAATGGGTCATCATGATTGTCGAGAAAATCTTCCATTAAATAAAATAAGTTTTAGAGTTAAAATAGAAAGACTTTTAAAGTCCAAAAACATTGCTTTTGCTGCTCTTTTTTCAGTAACAAATAGCTGACTCCATACAAGGTGTCCAGGAGCTCAGTCATGGCTAGACTGAGAATAGAAGATCCTCTCTTCACCTCAAGGGCTATAATAGGATGCAGCTTCAAAGTCCATTGACTCTGGGCTAGAAAAAAAAAAATGTGTTTAGACTTTTTCTGTGCTCTCTCTAGCATGAAAAAGCCACAAACCAAAATACAGGTTCAACTCAGATACAACCACGTGATAAATCAACTAACCAACTTGGAAAAGATGGATGTTAGTTGTTTCCCTGAGCTTCCTTTCTGCCACATGCTCAGCTATGCCCGTTGTGACCTTTCGACAAGTTTACACTCTGTTGGTAGGTGTATGGTTGGTGGATGACTGAGATGACAAGTGGGAAGAGGGGATGAAGGCTGTTCTCCCCCTTTATGCCCACCAGGATGCATGAATGTTCTTCTAAATCCAAAGGGATGATTCAATCCTACTGCACTTTACTGCCTCTTGATCTCAAAGAAGCTGAGAACTACGTCACTGGCTGAACATCCTTCCTACTGCCTTATGAACAGTGATGGCAGCTGTAATACAATCACCATCCTCCTATCCTGAGAATCAGATCCAAAATAGGGTGAGGATTTTTGGCCTTAGCTCAGCTCCCCTCAAGAAGTGGGGAAGCTGGGGCTTGGGGTGGGGAATGAAGCTTCCAGGAAAGTCTCCTGTCTCCTAAAATTTTTAACTTGCATTGAAAGGTAAGACAAATCATAGCTAACACTCCGAAAAGCAAAGAAAAGAGGGGGATTTTCTGTTAAATTCAGGAAAGCCCACTCCAGTCTTTTCTGCTGTGACCAAATGGGAAAGTTGAAAAACTAAAGTCTATAGTAAAAGTGACTGAAAGTCAGCTCTGCCTTATGCCCAGAACACTCAGCACAAGATCCCAGGGAGATACCTGCTGAATAAGGGTTGACTCTTATTTTTAGGTATGTCTAAAGGCAACTGGTAATTCTGTTTGGGTCAATCACTAAGAGTCACATAAACTCAAGCTGTGCTCTATGATGCAAAAAATACAGAAAATGGGTCTAATAACTTCAAAAACCAATTCACTAAAAATAGAAACATTTGAATATTACTTTGATATATATTGTTTTCTTGTATTCTCACAACATCTTATTCTTATTCTTACATCCCTGTAAGATAAACAGAGCAAGAACTCTAATTACAACTTTACATATGGAGGCTCAAAGAGGAGACCTAACTTGCCCCATATCACCTAGAAAGGTGATGGTAGAGCTTAAACTAAGACCCAGATCTTCTGACTTCTGTGAGGATACCAGATACAACTCTTTGCTGAGGGAGGCTGTGCTACTGTCTGCCTTAGCTGACATTTCTAGGCTTTCCTTCTTGTATCTTAACCTAAGATTTCTGCTCCTTGTCTCAGGTAACCTCACTGGTCCACTTGAATTAAAATACCTGTCAACCCCAAGCTCATCTACATGAGCTTCTGGTTCTAGTTGTTGTCACTAATATGTCTTATTTACCTTTTTATCCCCATTTAATAATCATAGATTACTTTTATAGAAGCAGTGGAACATAGCAATTAAGCACATGTGCTCTCAAGTTAGAGGATCAGGGCTTAAATCCCAGTTCTACCACTTATTCCTCACATAACTTCAGACAAGCCACATAATCCTTCTCAGTCTCAGTTTTCTCATCTGTAAAATAGGGACAATAACAAGGTAATTACTTACCTTATAGCAAGCTTGCTTATGAATTGGTAACACAAATTCATAAATTATGAGTTTTTTTATTATTATTATACTTTAAGCTTTAGGGTACATGTGCACAACGTGCAGGTTTGTTACATATGTATACATGTGCCATGTTGCTGTGCTGCAACCATTAACTCATCATTTACATTAGGTATATCTCTTAGTGCTATCCCTCCTCCCTCCCCATAGCCCACGAGAGGCCCTGGTGTGTGATGTTCCCCACCCTGTGTCCAAGTGTTCTCATTGTTCAATTCCCACCTATGAGTGAGAACATGCGGTGTTTGGTTTTTTGTCCTTGCGATAGTTTGCTGAGAATGATGGTTTCCAGCTTCATCCATGTCCCTACAAAGGACATGAACTCATCATTTTTTATGGCTGCATAGTATTCCATGGTGTATATGGGCCACATTTTCTTAATCCAGTCTATCATTGGTGGACATTTGGGTTGGTTCTAAGTCTTTGCTATTGTGAATAGTGCCGCAATAAACATACGAATGCATGTGTCTTTATAGCAGCATGATTTATAATCCTTTGGGTATATGCCCAGTAATGGGATGGCTGGGTCAAATGGTATTTCTAGTTCTAGATCCTTGAGGAATCACCACACTGACTTCCACAATGGTTGAACTAGTTTACAGTCCCAACTAGTTTAAAGTCCCACCAACAGTGTGAAAGTGTTCCTATTTCTCCACATCCTCTCCAGCACCTGTTGTTTCCTGACTTTTTAATGACTGCCATTCTAACTGGTGTGAGATGGTATCTCATTGTGGTTGTGATTTGCATTTCTCTGATGGCCAGTGATGATGAACATTTTTTCATGTGTTTTTTGGCTGCATAAATGTCTTCTTTTGAGAAGCGTCTGTTCATATCCTTTGCCCACTTTTTGATGGGGTTGTTTGTTTTTTTCTTGTAAATTTGCTTGAGTTCATTGTAGATTCTGGATATTAACCCATTGTCAGATGAGTAGGTTGCAAAAATTTTCTCCCATTCTGTAGGTTGCCTGTTCACTCTGATGGTAGTTTCTTTTGCTGTGCAGAAGCTCTTTAGTTTAATTAGATCCCATTTGTCAATTTTGGCTTTTGTTGCCATTGCTTTTGGTGTTTTAGACATGAAGTCCTTGCACATGGAGTGGAGCCAAGATGGCCGAATAGGAACAGCTCAAGTCTACAGCTCCCAGCATGAGCGATACAGAAGACAGGTGATTTCTGCATTTCCAACTGAGGTACCGGGTTCATCTCACTGGGGAGTGCCGGACAGTGGGTGCAGGACAGTGGGTGCAGTGCACTGTGCGTGAGCCGAAGCAGGGCAAGGCATCGCCTCACCCAGGAAGCACAAAAGGTCAGGGAATTCCCTTTCCTAGTCAAAGAAAGGGGTGACAGACGGCACCTGGAAAATTGGGCCACTCCCACCCTAATACTGTGCTCTTCCAACGGGCTTAACAAATGGCACACCAAGAGATTATATCCCACACCTGGCTCGGAGGGTCCTACGCCCACGAAGCCTCACTCATTGCTAGCACAGCAGTCTGAGATCAAACTGCAAGGCGGCAGCAAGGCTGGGGGAGGGGCACCCACCATTGCTCAGGCTTGAGTAGGTAAACAAAGCTGCCAGGAAGCTCGAACTGGGTGAAGCCCACCACAGCTCAAGGAGGCCTGCCTGCCTCTGCAGGCTCCACCTCTGGGGGCAGGGCACAGACAAACAAAAGACAGCAATAACCTCTGCAGAGTGAAATGTCCCTGTCTGACAGCTTTGAAGGGAGTAGTGGTTCTCCCAGCATGCAGCTTGAGATCTGAGAATGGGCAGACTGCCTCCTCAAGTGGGTCCCTGACTTCCAAGTAGCCTAACTGGGAGGCACCCCCCAGTAGGGGTGGACTGACACCTCACAGGGCCGGGTACTCCTCTGAGATGAAACTTCCAGAGGAACGATCAGGCAGCAGCATTTGTGGTTCTGCAGCCACTGTTCTGCAATATCCACTGTTCTGCAGCCACTGCTGCTGATACCCAGGCAAACAGGGTCTGGAGTGGACCTCCAGAAAACTCCAACAGACCTGCAGCTGAGGGTCCTGACTGTTAGAAGGAAAACTAACAAACAGAAAGGACATCCACACCAAAAACCCATCTGTACGTCACCAATTATGAGAATTTTTGTGATTAATTTTAGCTCAACCATTATCTTTAATGTTAGTGTATTTTATGTGTGGCCCAAATCAATTTTTCTTCCAACGTGGCCCAGGGAAGGCAAAATATTGGACACCCCTGCCTTAAGGTGTTTTCTGTGACAATCACATGAGATATGGCAAAATCCTTATCACAGTAATGTACATGTTACAATGAAAGTTTTGACTCTGGTACTAGAGAAAAGTAGGTTTAAAGTTCTACTTCTACCACTTGTGACCATAAGCAAGGTGCTTAATTTCTCTGTGCATCGATTCCCTCATCTGTAAAGTGGGGGTGATAATAGTACCTATTTGCATAGGGCCATTGGGAGGATTTAAAAGATAATACATTTAAAATAGCTGGCACATAGTCAGTACTCGATGAAGGTTACTACTATAATTATACATGTTTTTAGCCTCCATGCCTGGCACAGTGCCTGATACATAATAGAAGCTCGGTAAAAATTTATTGAGTAGAAGACAATGACTTAGCCCCTCCAACAGGAGGAACGTAATAAAACATCATCCCTCAAGAGACTGGATAGGAGTAGAAAAGGTAATTAGTGGGATGAATGAGGATTAATTATCTTGAGTCCTTAAGGAGGCAGTTATTTTTTCCCTAGAGGGGACACCTTTTTTTGGCATAAATGTCAAGCTTCACTCGCCTCATATAGGTTTTGACGTCTGGTGTTTTATCTTTATTAGGAAGTCAGTGGAAGAAGACTGTGGGTGCAGTTGCTTGGTTTTAGTAAATTGATTTGAATTTTCTTCTGAGATAATTCTCAGCTAATCAGATCTTATTGAGACCAAATTAGAATTATATGGAGACAAAAACACATCTCACTTACTGAAATAAGCCAGACACAGAAAGACAAATACTGTATGATCTCACTTATACGTGGAATCTAAAAAAAATGAACTCATAGAAACAGAGAATAGAACTGAGGTTCCCACAGGCTGAGGTGTAGGGGAAATAAGGAGATGTTGATCAAAGCATACACACTTGCAGTTATAAGATGAATAAGTTCTGGGGATCTAATGCACGGCATGGTAACTATAGTTAATACTGTATGGCATACTGGAAATTTGATAAGGGAGCAGATTTTAAGTGTTCTCACCACATACACAAAAAGAGTAACTATGTATGATAGTGTATGTGTTAATTTAATTTGACTGTGGTAATCATTTCACGCATAATCACACTGTATACCTTGAAAACATATAATTTTGTCAATTAAATGTTTTAAAACTTTAAAAAGGAAAAATAATCCCACATGTGTCACAGACTTCACTGTGTTACAATTAAAATAAAAATGGTTCCTTTGAACTTGTGGGTACGACAGGGAAGAAATCAAACCAAAGCCAATCATGATCCTGGGTACCTGCCCTCATCAGCTACCACTCTCCTCAACTGGGGGTTTCCAGGAAGAGGGATCAGCACTAACTTTTTTTTTTTTTAATTGAAATCCTTACTTCTTATTCGGTGATATCCCCCAGGTTCCCAGCATCCACAGGTAGGGGGACCGTGCATTGAAAAAGTCTGTTGAAATACAGCTCAGTAATACCTTCAGTCCCTGGCCTGTCAGCAAGTGCTTACAAGCATGTCCAAATATTGTCATACTTTTATCTACAGTTTTTCAGTGCAGACGAGCAGAGAGTGAAGTTACCTGCAGCTTGGAAATTCAGGGAGCTGTTCTGAGCCTGGGAACCAATATCAGCCTGAGGCAAGATGGCAAAATCTAGAGAGTTTGTCTCCTGAGCCACAACACCTCCATTTATGAAGGGCCAAGCTGACTTTAAACACTACATCAATATTCTCCCTTCCATCATACTCTACCACTCAGGTGTTGTGTTTAACCCCTGCCCAGTTCTGATATGCAAGCAGTCCCCATTCACCCACCCTGGGCACAATTCTAAACCTCATTTGCCTGAATCTCACTCAGTATTACTGAATGACTAATCTAATAAACTCATTTCTGCACAGATGTTAACAGTTGAAAATGGCTCCATCTACAACTATTACACTTGGAACAGGAACCTTCAATAATGCCTTAGCTTAAAGAAGAGCATTCTGGAAAGACTTTAGACACCATGAAGTTACATAGGGTAGGATATCCGCTGGCACACCAACCCTACAGCAATGACCCGGGAGTACCCTGGCCTAGGCTTGTGACCTTCAGACACGCCTGGCTCTTTTCTGCCTGTGGGTCAAAATTTGAATTGATGGACTGGAATTGGCTGTTTCTCTGACAACCTCTTCATCACTTCAACAGCCCATTGAGGCTGGCTGCCATTCAAGCAGACCATAGTGCATGGAAAGCGAGTTTTGATATAGTGATATTGTAGTACACAGGCCCCATCTCAATCCCAACCTCATCCCTTCCTATTTACTCATAGCCCTGACAGCCAGAAAGAAGGTGAGGTAAGAGGTGTAAGTGAATGTCAGGCAAGTCAGCCATTTGCAGCTTGGTGAGGTGCAGTTCAACTAAAGACTTAACTTCTGCATGTGCTGGCAGCCCTGACCAAAGCTTGGGGTGAGGCCGAATCACAAAAGACAAGCTCAAATGCTGACTTTTTGGTTGAGTGAATGGGGGAACAGTATTTATGGGGAAAGCTATACTATAGGCTGTACTTTATTTTATTTTATTTTATTTTTTGAGACGGAGCCTTGCTCTGTCACCCAGGCTGGAGTATAGTGCTCACTGCAACGTCTGCCTCTCGGGCTCAAGCGATTCTCCTGCCTCAGCCTCCTGAGTAGCTGGGATTACAGGCACGCACCACCACACCTGGCTAGGCTGTACCTTTGATATCAAATAATTGAGGATGCAAAGTATGAATGACATTTGTCTGGTGTAGGCCAAATACATGAATAGTAATGTCCACCATTTATTGGGCATTTAATGAGTGCCTGGCACTTTCCATAAATTACTACTAATCTTTGCAATGATCCTGCAGCATTGCTTTTACGCCCATTTTACATCTGTGAAAACTATAGCTTACAGAGGTGTCTATATATATCTGATCAATATTGGAGCTGGAATTTGAATTCATATATGACTCTAAAATCTTTGTTCTTGTCATTACATCCCAGTATTTTTCCGCACCAAGCTACTTGTTTTAAGAAGAGTAAATCTGCTTAAGGATCATTCTTGAAATAATGATGTCTCTCCAATAACCCATCCCATAGTGATGGGAAAAGACACATCTGCTGGAAGTGGGAAGATGATACATGGAAGGCTACATAAAGCAGGTTGTAGCTGAGCTAGGCCTTGAAGTATGGACAGAATTTTCATAGACAGAGCTGGAGGGAAAGAATATTCCTGAAACTGGTTGCAGTGTGCACAAAGGCTGAAAAATGCAGCTTTGGAGTTAAGAAAGAGCTGGGTTTTAAAAGAGCTGGGTTTAAATTCCAGCCCTGACACTTAAATTTGCATTCAATGCTCTGCCCCTTCCTGTGTTACTGCCAACTTCCTACTCACACCCTCTCATATTCGCCCATCCAGGGTGCTGGTGACAGCTTGTACTGGCTTGCAAGAACTAATTGTACACTTGTCCTCCCAACTCTGAGTTCAGTGACTTCACATATAGCTTAAAATAAGCCATGGTGGAATTATTTACACCATGGAAGGAGGCAACTGCTACAAATAAGTTTTTTGTTTGTTTTGGAGTGACGGTTTGACAACGAGTACACCGTTGCACAAACACTCCATGGTAGGGGCCAGGGAATCTCCATTTTTTCCAAAAACTCCACATTAATTGTACAGCCTGGCCATTCACAAGCCTTTTTGGGGCAGTGGACCTTAAACTTAGGTATGCATCAGAATGATTAAAGAGAAGCTTGATAATATGTGTATTCCTGGGTCTCCTTCCTAAAATTCTAATTCATTGAGTCAGAAGTGCAGCCCAGGAATCTGTATTTTAACAAGAGCCTGCCTCCACTCATCATTCTGTTGGAGGTGATCTAGGGCTCATTTGGACTCATCTCAAGTATACAGGCACTGGAGAGAATGGAGGCAGAGCAAAGTGCAGGGATCACAGACTGTGCCAATCACAGACATCTGAGAAATTAACAAAATTGCCCAAGTTTCTCACCAGGTTTTCTTTTTTTAACCATCAGAAAATCAATTGATTAAGCAGCTGGAGAGAAAACTTGGGTTATAAAGAAGTTGGCAACAAAAAGCACAAGAACAAAATGCACTAAGTAAAAGAGAGCTTACCATTTAGGCAGGGCCATTTCACCCAGCCATCCTCCTCTCCAAATCTTGCACTATGTACACACGTAATATGCCAGAGAAAACTACTAGAAAAACAAGAGCTTAGGAGAGACCAAGGTTTAGTCTTGAAAAAGAGGTAGGTTTGGAGCGTGGAATGCAGAAGAAAGTCAAAAGGCAGATAAATGTAGTAGTCAAGCAGGCAAGCTCTGGTATCAAACTGCCTGGGTTTCGATTTCCGTCCTACCACTTATTAGTATTGTGACCTCAGGCAGGTTATTTAATAACTCTGTGACTTAACGTTTCTTGCCTGTAAAGTAAAGTTAATATTAGTAATTACTTGCTGGGGTTGTCATGAAGATTAAATAAATTAGTATTTGTGAACTATTTAGAACAGTACCTGGCACATAGGAAGCACTTTCTGTGTTTGTGAAATAAATAATTGACCAGTTAGAAAGAAAAATTTTCCTGAGAGCTATAGGTCAGACACTGTTTCATGGCTGAGTTAGAGTGTGTCCACCTGCTTCATAAAAATAAAGTTGGTAGGGAGTGCAACATTGAACTCCCACTTACAAATTTTCACTTTTCAGGAATGGTAACCATTGTAGTTGTTTCATGTGACCAGTGTGAGAGCTTGACTGCCATTGAAATAATGTGTAAGTGAATGGGAAGCACACATATCTCTGCTGTGGGTGCCTGAAGTATTTCTCTAAAAGAGTCTGGAAAGACCAGATCCGGTGCCTCACGCCTGTAATCCCAGGACTTTGGGAGGCTGAGGTGGGCAGATCACTTGAGACCAGTTTGAGACCAGCCTGGGCAGCATGGCAAAACCCCGTCTCTACTGAAAATATAAAAATTAGCCAGGCGTGTTGGCACATACCTTTAATCCCAGCTACTCAGGAGGCCGAGGCACAAGAATCGCTTGAACTTGGGAGGCGGAGGTGGCAGTGAGCTAAGACAGTGCCACTGCACTCCAGCCTGGGTGACAGAGTAAGACTCAGTCTCAAAAATAAATAAATAAATAAATAAATAAATAAATGTATCTGGAAGGTCTGTAATTAATTTTATTATTCATAACGCAAAAATGCAATTCTCCAAGCTCATGTAGTGTTGTCCAAAATATGAAGCTGTGCTATTTCACTTTGCAGGCCATGTCTCTACTGGTATAATTCTTAGTCAGACTGACTGCTTCTGACCGCCCAGCGGTCTCAGTCTGCATCTCTTCCAACTGTGACAATAAGGACCAATTATGGGCTCCATAAATTCGAACCATGCAGAGATTCAGGAAAGGCCAAGGAGAACAGATAACTAACTGGTTAACAGATATTCAACACTGAGACCTCAAAGGAAAAAATTAAGGAAATTGAACCGTTTGACCAGGAGAGAGACCAAAGAGTGAGTTGATCGTGGTTTCCAGGAATCACAAGGCATCACTACATGAAAAGGAAGATAGTATTAAATCTCCATTGAGGAAAAATGAGCACTAGGTTACATTATCTGTAACTTAGGTCAGATATAAAGAGGAACTTCATGAGAGAAAAAGGTAATGAATATTGCTATGAATTATTGGGTGGGGGCAGAGAGAGAACCTCTCTCACACAGAGTTTTTAACATGGGACAGGGTCTGCTGTCCAGTGGAGTCCCTCCTACAGGGAGGAAAATGAACTAAATCTCCTTTCAAGATCTCTTCCTATGAGTATAATAATTGGAAACATCCATAGAAATAGCCTGAAGCTACCACAGATGTCCCTAGGAGCATGGGAATGTAGAGCTGGGGGCTGTGGCCTCCTTAGTGACGTAGATTACACGGAAGAGCTGTCTCACAGTGGAGGCAGAGGTAGCAAGTACCTTAGCCCATCCTCAGTTTATCCTTTTGTCTTTAAACTGTCTCATTTAGGATAGTGAGATCCAAGATAGATTAGATTACATCAAGGAAATAGGATTCTTTTAAATAGGTAATAGAAAACATGTCTAAAGAAACTCAATGATAATTGCATTATCTCTGGCACGTTGTCAGGGAATTATCTGTATTGTATTAGGTGGTGGAAGGATGCCAAAAAGCTATTTAAAATGCAAGCCCAGTTGTCAGTCAATTGATCTTTGGTTACAAATGAATTAAAAAGCTTGAAATTTTCGTATTTATAATTCCAGTTGCCCTCCTTTACCAATGGTGACAAGAGCTGAATACAATTAACTAGTGACAGCTTGAACAGGCATGAAAAAAATCTCTGTGATGATAATATGATCTCCTCACCCTTCTTCCTCTTTCTCCCCCCCAGTTCAAACTATTTGCAAAATGTCAGCCAAAGGAAAAGTGTTCAGCATCCTGTGCACGCTTCAGCCACTGCTGAGAAT
The DNA here is from genome assembly GCF_028885625.2 of Pongo pygmaeus. NCBI lineage: Eukaryota > Metazoa > Chordata > Mammalia > Primates > Hominidae > Pongo > Pongo pygmaeus. Next base: position 116,472,301 of record NC_072396.2, on the reverse strand, counting down.
TGTCAATAACTCTGTTTCCATGATACATTAACATTTGTATCATAATATGTTCAATCTGGTCTAAATGAAGGTGAAACCATTGATAATGATTTCCCTTCCCTCACCCACATTTCTTTCACTGTCAACAAGACAGTTGTCACCAGTACACCAGGGGCAGGGGATCTTCTTGCCAACTACATGGCATCAGCCCCATTCGGCATTTCCTTGATTGGATCCTTACGAATGACAGGAATATTTTTTTTTTCTTTCTTAAGTCACGGTCTTGCTCTGTTTTCCAGGCTGGAGTCCAGTGGCATGATCACAGCTCACTGCATCCTCAACTCCCTGGGCCCAAGTGATCCTCCTGCCTCAGCCTCCTGAGCAGCTAGGATCACAGACGTGAATCACCACACCCAGCTATTTTTTTTTTCAATTTTTAGTAGAGATGAGGTCTCACTATGTTGCCTAGGCTGGTCTTGAACTTCTGTGCTCAAGAGATCCTCCTGCCTCAGCCTCCTCAGCCCTCCCACGACTTGTGGATTACAGGCATGAGCCAGCGTACTCAGCTAGGAATATCTTTACTATTGCAGAAGATACGAAAAGTGTGCTCCACTCCCTGTGGGTACTGGAGCTGGACCTATCCCTGATTCCACAAGTCCATAATCCTATTTGATCTTCCAGACTTTAGAATGTATATCCTGTCCCCCACTGCATGAAGACTTACTGTAATAAGTAGGGTAGAAAATAGATAGGAGATTTCTGAAGAGGTGGTAAAAATTTTAGTTCTAGTCTCCAAGATAACACGTGGAGAGAATTGTCTTTCCATCAACTGTTTTTCTGGTCATGACTAGATCTTGTGGGTCTAGTGGGCCTCCATATATTCAAGAAAATAATTGTCCTTAGCTCTTCATGACGCTATACTGTTCTCACAGTGATATCATAGAACTTACCCTTCATACTGAGAGAATATTTATTGTGTATAAGGTGAGAGAATGAGGGGCACAAAATGAACCTGAAAATGAACTCAAGATCTTTTATTATTTCACATTCAATTCTGTTGTCTACGACACAGTGAAAACAAGAAGGGCAAGGCCCTATTTTTAACAAAAGCTAGGAAGCTCACAGGTAACAAGACCATCCAATGAAAGTAATTGACCAACCCCAAAGGAGTCATTCAGCCTGTGTGATGTCATAATAAGGAAGTGAAATCTTTGTGTTTGTTAGTCCATTACCCCTTCCTTTGGTAATAACACCCTGAATTTCCTTTAGAAAACAACCTCTCCATCATTCTCAGTTTACGTGGTTTACATGAGACTGGAGCCATCCCTCTGATTCCACAGAAAGGCAGATGACCCAGGCTTGGTCAGTAAGAATGACGCTCAAGCTATAAACTAAAATTATTGGTAAAGAAAGTATTTTCCTTCTAGGGTTGCTAAGGTGGCAGGATTCAAGCCTAGCACTGTTGGTGCCCATCTTTCCTATCATTTGGAAAGAGCTTGGCTGAGAACAACACCAACATAGAGAAAGAACCGAGAGATAGAGACAGGTTCCTCATGACCTGGCTGGAGCACCTTGATGCTGATACCAAATACCTCCCTGAACTGTTCAGTTATGATAAGGCTAGGCTTTGTGTCCCCACCTAAATTGCATCTTGAATTGTAATCCCCAGGTGTTGAGGGAGAGACTCGGTGAGAGATGATTGGATCATGTGGGCAGTTTCCCTCATGCTGTTCTTATGATAGTGAGTGAGTTCTCACAAGATCTGATGGTTTTATAACGTAATTTTCCCTGCTCTTGCACGCTGTCTCTCACCTGGCACCACGTAAGATGTGTGTGCTTTCTCTATCGCCATAATTGTAAGTTTCCTGAGGCCTCCCCAACCATGCAGAACTGTGAGTCAATTAAACCTCTTTTCTTTATAAATTACCCAGTCTCAGGCAGTTCTTTATATCAGTGTGAGAATGGACTAATAAAGAAAATTGGTACTGAGAGTAGGGTACTGCTATAAAGATACTTGAAAATGTGGTAGCAACTTTGGAACTGGATAACAGGCAGAGGTTGGAACAGTTTTGAGTGCTCAGAAGAAGACTGGAAGATGTGGGAAAGTTTGGAACTTCCTAGAGACTTGTTGAATGGTTTTGACCAAAATGCTGATAGTGGTATTGACAGTGAAGTCTAGGCTGAGGTGATCTCAGATGGAGTTGAGGAACTTGTTGCGAACTAGAGTAAAGGTCACTCTTGCTATGCTTTAGCAAAGAGACTGGAAGCATTTTGCCCCTGCCCTAGAGATCTGTGGAACTTTGAACTTGAGAGAGATTATCTGAAATTGGAACTTATGTTTAAAAGGAAAGCAGATCTTAAAAGTTTGGAAAACTTGCAGCCTGACAATGCAATAGAAAAAAACAACCCATTTTCTGGAAAGAAATTCAAGCCTGCTGCAGAAATTTGTATAAGTAACCAGGAGCCAAATGTTAATTGCCAGGATAATGGGGAAAATGTCTCCAGGGCATGTCAGAGATATTGGCAGCAGCCACTCCCATCACTTGCCCAGAGGCTTAGGAGGGAAAAATGGTTTCATGGGCTGGGTCCAGGGCCCCCTTCTGTGTGCAGCCTTGGGACTTGGTGCCCTGCATCCTAGCTGCTTTCACTTGGGTAGTTAATAGTGTCATCTTTGACTCAATTTGAGTGGAATTCAACTTTATTGGAGTTCTTTTTAAAAATATATATATTGTGAGCCCAAAAGAACAAATATATTTTTCAATTCAGGAAATACAATTTAGACTAGCAAAATAACTTGACCTTATTCTTAAATAAGTCATTATTTTATAGGATTATTTTAAAGCCCAATTGTGTTCTAGGAAAAAGCGGCAGAGTTCCTTTGAAGAGATATGTTAGTGTCAAAAGCCAGGCTATAAAACTTCTATGAGAACTTTTAATGAATAAGCATAACTGATTATATAGAGGTGAGAATAGGAATACTGGCATGATTTGGATCTGGATCTAAACAACTAGGGAAACAACCATATGAGGAGAAGGTGAGGTTAATCAAGCCTAAAGAACAGAAGGGGAGGCATGGAGAAAGAAAGGTTTTTCTATCTTAAGCAATTATTAGATTAGGGCTCCAAGTGTCTAACCAGAGCCAGGCCCAGTATAAGAGGCAGAGGCTCTAGACTGGTGATCTCCAGTTTTTTTAATCATGTACCACATTACAAAAAAAATTTGAGAATATATCCAAATATATGTAAAATTACTTATCTATAAATCATGTACATGTTTTGTTGTGATTCACTAATATCTCAAGGCAAAATATTCACTAGGATAAGAGATGATCACTAATGATAATGGACATCATTTTTTCAAATAGTCTCCTTGATAATTTTGGTTTGTTTTGCTTTGTTTTTGAATGACAGCTTTTCTAAACTATTTAAATCACAACTGTTTTTACCCAATAAATCAATAGCTGATGAAAAGCTCATACCTGAAAGAGGAGAGGTGTTAGCTCTGCCATTTTAGTGATATTTGTTTGTGCTAACATTATTAGCATGATCTTCAAGCCAAAGTTGCTTTGAAGAAATATTTATTAAACCACATGTCCGTTTTTTGAGGATCTGTTTAAAGAATAAATAAATAATACTCATAAATCCACTGATCTGGGCATATGTGAACTTCAATGCATGGCAATGTTTTGAAAGCAAATAAATGAGTTTCCCTTTCTGGAATTCTTATTCCCTTGAGATGCCTTGTAAATCTCAGATGGCATGGCATGAGATCCTGTGTCATAGATACTGAATAAGGGCACCAATGCCAATCTGAGAATTAAACATAAGTACATTCTGATTGTTTTCTTATAATGATGTTAAGATATCACCATTTTGGAGACCACTGCTCTAGAACCTTCCTCAGCACAACACATAGACATGTACCATTATAAGAGTCCTAAGTCAAGTCCCATTTATTATCTGCTAGATGGGTCTATTGTGCTATCAGGAACAATTCTGGCTACTTCTTAAAATCAAAACAACTCTATCACCTATATGAATCCTAAAATGCATTTAAGAAGGCAAACTTCCTTTCTTTTCTTACCTATTGATAACATGTTTAAAATGCAATTTCTTTTAGAAGTAATATAAATCCTGGACAAAGTCAATCAGTCACCCACAACTATGGCACTCAGGTCTTCAAACCACAGGTTTGTCTACATGGTGGTAGCTACTTAAATTGCAGAAAGAATATCTAATAGTCTTGTATCTAACAGAACACAATAGAATATCCAATAGTCTTATGGGCTATTGAAAAACCAAATCCCAAATCACAGAGCCAAGAACTAGAAAGAACTAGAAAGTGGTGATCATACCACATCTAGAGCTGTGTATGAGAGTATGGTAGGGAGCAGCAGCTAGCTAGAATGTGCTGAGAACTGGCTTAAATTACTTGGTCTTTAACTAAAGGATCTCGAAATTGGGTGCAGACAGAATGGGAATGCCAGTTGCCAGTGGGCAGACAATGGAAGACTGGGAAACAAATAAAGGACAATAGTGTTTTCAAGGAGAAAGGGCATGAGGAAAGGGCTATGGAAAGGGCATGAGGCAACCTGATCACAAACTGGCTCTTAACTTTGGCACCAGTTAACAACACATGTCATGATTAGTTGACAGTTTGGTAGAAGACCTGATGGAGGCCAGCATCACAGAGATAGGGAACCCAGGACAATGAGAGTTTAGTTCACTTCAGCCAAGGAAAGGATGACACAGAGCCAGAGCTTGTGCCTATTGCATATATGCAGTCTGCTGTTCACTTTGGTCCCTACCAAAGTTACCACTATTACTAAGTATCCTGAACTCTTGACAAGCTACTAGGCAAAATTAATCCATTGATAATAATTGCTTTTAATATTCCCTACTTCCCTTTTTGTTTCCCTTGCCCCATTCCTAGCACCCTGACTCTTCCTATACTAGCTTAGACTTTGTTCCCAAAGAGCTTGTTCCTTTTGGTTGTCAACTAACTCTCAATAAGATTTGTTGTTTAGTTGATTAAATGTCTAGCGATGGCTTACAGTATTCCTTTTCCCAGAGGTTCTTTTTTTATCTTTTTGATTTCCATTTTTGCAAGGTACTCCTAAAAACTAGAAAGTCTCCTATAGAAAAGAGAATTAAGTCTTAATGAAATTTCAGACACCGTGATAGAGAATGAGGGAAATATTTCATTCAGGGGCTCTGCTCAACCATTCAAAGTACACCACCTAGGATCCTTTAAGGCCAACTCTATGTTAAGCAGAACAATTACATATTTATTGTGCATATGCTATTGGCAGAAAATATTACTGGCATATTATTTTCTCCTTACCCAACATTTGATTGTTTATTATGTACATCATCACATTTACTACTCACGACAATCTCATGTGGTCTCCTGTTATGACTCCCCCACCACTAAGAAATGACTAAATTAAAATCCAAGGAGATCAATGAATTGAGTGAGAGCATAGAGAAAGTAATTGGCAGAGTTGACACTGGAGCCCAGGTGATTTCTGGAGTTCATGTTCTTAAAACTGGATTCTACTCCCTGTTGGGAATTAGCAAGAAAAGAAAAGAAGTTGCTAGCGTTGTTGACAATAAGCCACTTACAATGGAAAAGGCAGAATCTTCCTTTCATAAAGTATAATGCCTCCTCTGATCACCACCAACTCTCTTCATGTGCCCAGTTGATTTGGGGCATTCTCAAAGCTCTTAATTTTTAGAACACTCAGGACACTGCCTATGTCACTATTTCAGAACCCTATAGGAAGTCAAGAGGACAAGAAGGCTCTGTCCCTCTTGTGGCATTTCTGCTCACATTGCCCAGCCTCCTTCCCTCCAATCAGAAGTAATGAGAAGTTTGTATCTATTCTCCCCTCTCATTCTCTAATCTCCTTTCACCTGTGGTAGCATCAACCAGTGCTAACCTCTGGCCAAGGAATGTCTATTTTTCTAATGTTAATGAGAGCCATTGATTTCAGAGCTGATAATGTTCTGGATGATCCCTGTTGTCAAAAATGGATCATTCACTATTTGCACAGCTAGCAAAGGACTGTTGGATTAAATTTCTCATTAAGTATGTAGAAGCCAAAGACTTTGGAATAAGCAACAAGATGACCTCAATATATGGGTAGATTTTAATGGTCTGTTCCACTACCACTGGGGGAAATGAGCCAATTCCTCATCCTACAGATGCTGGAGAGAACTTCTTACTTCCTCTGTACTAAAATAAACACGCTTGAGAAGAAAATTCTATTCCAGGTCTCTCTAAGCCAATCATACCACTTACAAGTCCTTTAAAAAGAGGGGAGTTGGAGAGCCATCTACATTGTAGGAAAGCTTTTTATAGGGAGGCAAAGAAAGTAGAAGAAGAAAAGGCTACAGACCCCAAATGTAACCCAGAATTTTAAAGTAGTTTTTATATAAGTTCCTGCAACTAGAATTCATGGACAAACTATTAGTAGGTAACAGGCTAGGGTGAGCAAAATAGTCCTCCAGTGCCCAGATGTTAATCCCCAAACATCCTTTCTTTAAAGATAGCTTCATTATTGGGGTTTATGGCTATGACAACTATTAAAATACACGTATTCTATGGTTAGGAGTATGGTGATTATAAATTAGTGATATTCTAAAACATTTATGAAAACCACACTTCTATTTAATGGTAGTGTTAGTGTTTACTTTGGTGGAATAATTGATTTTGAGAGGCCAAAGAGTTCTACTTCAAACTTCCACTCAGCTCTCCTCTGCATTGTCCCTGACAGACAGAGCTCCAAAGGGTTACGGGAAATTTTACTTTGCAAGGCAGTAGGTGTTTCAAACTGAGTCTGGATTGACCTAGCTGGAACCTCTAATCCTTGGTGTTGATGCTTCCTTCTGAAGCTATAATTTTAAAAGATTATTTATTTATACAATGAAAGAAAATACCATTCCCTCTCCCCATCCCTTAACATAAAGGAAAACATTTGACAGATACAACGTGCAACCCCCTGATTTTTATATGTTGGCAACTAATTTGAAAACCTTTAAAAATACTCAGTGGTGAGAAATTAGAACCCCTGTGCATTGCTGGTAGGAATGTAAAATGGTGCAGCCACTGTGGAAAACAGGATGGTAAAGCAGTTCCTAAAAAAACTAAGCTTAGAATTACCATATGATGCAGCAATATCACTTCTGGAGATATAACAAAAAGCACTAAAAGTAGGGCTTGAACAGGTATTTGTACATCCATGTTCACATTAGTTTAACTCACAATAGCCAAAAGGAAGGAACATCCCAAATGTCTATCAACAGATGAGTGGATAACCAAAGTATGGTATAGACATACAGTGGAATATTATTCAGCCTTAAAAAAGAATGAAATTCTGACACATACTACAACATGGATGAACCTTGAAGACAGCACAGAGTGAAATAAGACAAACTAAAAAGGACATATATTGTGTGACTTCACTTATATGAAATATCTAGAATAGTCAAATTGATAATAAAGAGTTAATATCCAAAATAAATAAGGCACTCCCACAACTCAATAGTAAATAAACACAGATAATCATATGAAAAATGGGCAAAGGAACTGAATAGGCATTTCTCAAAAGAAGATATGCAAATTGTCAACAGGTATGTGAAAAGGTACTCGAAATAGTGCAGTAAGGAAATTATTGCTAATAAAAATTATTATAGATTTCAACATAGCTAGAAGAGAAGAATTGTGATGTGCTCAACACAAAGAAAAGATAATGTTTGAGGTTATAGATATCCCAATTACCCTGATTTGATCACTAAACATTGTATACAGGTATCAATATGACACATGAACCCCCCAAATATGCACAACTGTTATATATCAAATAATATAAAAATAAATAAATAAATAATCTTTTAAAAATCACTAATCAGCTGGGCACAGTGGCTGATGCCTGTAATCTCAGCACTTTGGGAGGCTGAGGTGGGTGGATCACAAGGTCAGGAGATCGAGACCATCCTGGCTAACATGGTGAAACCTCGTCTCTACTAAAAATACAAAAAATTAGCCGGGTGTGGTGGTGGGTGCCTGTAGTCCCAGCTACCCGGGAGGCTGAGGCAGGAGAATGGCATGAACATGGGAGGCGGAGCTTGCAGTGAGCCGAGATTGCACCACTGTACTCCAGCCTGGGCAACAGAGAGAGACTCCGTCTCACAAAAACAAACAAACAAACAAAAAAACCACTAATCATCAGGGAAATGCAAATCAAAACCACAATGAGATATCACCTCAGGTTGTTAGAATGGCTATTATGAACAAAACAAAACAAAACAAAAAACAAGTGTTAGCAAAGATGTAGAGAAAAGAGAAGCCTTATATTCTGTTGGTAGAAATGTAAATTGATGCAACCACTATAGAAAACAGTATGGAGGTTCCTCAAAAATTTAAAAATAGAACTACCATATGATCCAGCAATCTCACTTCTGTCTATATGTCCAAAAGAATTGAAATCAGGATCCGAAAAGATATCTGCCTGCTCATATTCATTGCAGCATTATTCCTAATAGCCAAGACATGAGAGCAACCCTAAATTTCCATCTGCAAATGAATGGATAAATAAAATGTGGAATATGAATGTAATGAGGTATTATTCAGCTTTACAGAAGAAGGAGATCCTGCCATTTGTGACAATGCAGATGAACCTGGAGAACATTGTGCTAAGAAAAATAATCCAGACACAAAAAGACAAATAATACATGACACCACTTATAAGAGGAATCCAAAATAGTTAAACTCATAGAGAAAGAGAGTAGAATGGCAGTTTCTAGAGGCTGAGGGGGAAATTGAGTGGTATTAGAGTATAAAGTTTTAGTTACACAAGATAAGTACATCCTAGAGATCTACTATAGAGCATTGTGCCTATAGTTAACAATACTGTATTTTATACTTAATTTGCTAAGAGGGTAGACCTTATGTTAATTGTTCTTATCCCAAAATATAAATAAATAAATAGGGCAAGGGGAAACTTTGGGAGATGAATAAGTTTTTGGCATAGATTGTAGTGATGGTTTCACACGTGTATACTTATCCCCAAATTCATTAAGTTGTATACATTAAATATATACAGCTCTTTTTATGTGAATAAATATCACAGTGAAGTGGTGCTTTTAAAAAAGAAAAAAAGAAGAAAGTAAAACGGTGGTGGCCAGGGGCTTAGGAAGAAAGTCATGGGGAGTTGTTTAATTGGTACAGAGTTTCAGTTTGGAAAGACAAAAAACTTCTGGCGATGGATGGTCATGATGGTTATACAACAATTGGAATATACCTAATCCCATTGAACTGTATGCTTAAAAATGGTTAACACTGTAAGTTTTATGTTATGTATATTATACCACAATTTAAAAAATGGCGAAATCCATATAGTCTGGAGCTCACTTAATAGTAAAAACAAACAAACAAACAAAACACTCAATGGTACAAATAAAACAAAATATGTTTGTATGACACCAAGCACTGGACTCAACTATTCAACTGTGGTCTGGCCAGCACCAAGTATAGCAGACCTTGTCACATTTCTTGATCTGGATCAGAGATTTTGATAAGCATAGGCTTAATCTCATACTATGATAGTGGTACTTCCTGAATGCTGACAATAGGCAAAGCATTGCTCCAAGCACCACCCATTTATTAACTCATTTAATCTTCCCCATAATCCTGTGAAGTAAATGTTATTGGCCTTGTTTTACCAAAGAAGAAACTAAATCATGAAGAGCCAACAAAATTATGTGACTCCTAAAAACATAATACATAGTAAACTTGTGGCCCATCATAAACTCCCAGATATTTTTTCTTTCCCACAGGTAGCTGCCTAGGCATTTGTTCCCCATTGCCGTGACTGATGATTCTGTCATGTGTTTTACTGGCTATTCCTCCCAACTTGGAATAGAGATACAAAAGTGAGCTTATCAAATCTCCCATAGGGAAAACACATTGAAGAAAACAAATATTACTACTCCCATAACATGCAAGTATATCTCCTCCAGGGTTATTTGGTGTCTAAAAGCAATATTGCAGGGTGGGGCGGGGGTGGCAGTCAGCCTCTACAACCCACTTTGTAAGCTAACTTACTCATTTATATAGCACCGTAATTATGTATAGCAGCTTCAGTGGGAATAGGCTTCAGTAGGGAGAGACAGTCTTGGTTGAATTTGGAAAGAAAAACATCCACTGATTAAGTGAGGGACATCAAAAGGTGACTAGAGGAATATTAAACACTGATTGTGTTGCTAGCTTTTTTTGCCTCAGGCCCACCCTGCCACTGTGTTTGCATTTCAACTTTGCCATTAGCCACCCTCTCTCAGAAGCTCAGATGGGTCCTCTTTCAGTTCTAGTTTATAAGATCGTAAACATAATACTCAAAATCCCAGCCTTTGTGTCAGGTTAGGAAGACAATCAAAACAGTGAGATCAGGAAAGCATTTTAGGAAAGTGCCTGAGGGAAGCCAGGATGTTTTGTTTGGAGAAGAGAAGGTTTAGAGCCACTAGGCCTTGTCCTAATAGCAGTAGCAATGATTGTACCAAGTGCTAAGAACTGACCTAGGCACTGCATGTACTTCACTTCTTTTAATTTTTTTTTTTTTTTTTTTTTTGAGACGGAGTCTCGCTCTGTCGCCCAGGCTGGAGTGCAGTGGCGCGTCTCGGCTCACTGCAAGCTCCGCCTCCTGGGTTCACGCCATTCTCCTGCCTCAGCCTCCCGAGTATCTGGGACTACAGGCACCCGCCACCATGCCTGGCTAATTTTTTTGTATTTTTAGTAGAGACTGGGTTTCACCGTGTTCGCCAGGATGGTCTTGATCTCCCGACCTCGTGATCCGCCCGCCTCGGCCTCCCAAAGTGCTGGGATTACAGGCGTGAGCCACCGCGCCCGGCCCACTTCTTTTAATTTTTACAAAACTTATTCTATAAAGAAGGTACTATTGTTATCCCTAGTTTACAGGTGAGATAATTTTAGGATAAGAAAGGGTAAGTTTGCACAGTGAGTAGGTAGTAAAGATACCATGCTATCTGATTACGCACTCCCTGTTCACCTCTATCACCCAACCCTGTTTGTTTCTTCCGTAGCAATTCCCACAATTTGTATTTATTTTATTTGTTTCATCATTCCCCAACTAAACTGTGAACCCCAAAGGGTCAGGAATCATGTCTATTACTGTTCCACATTCTATCAACGTGTCTAGCACAGTGCCTGTATATAACTTAGCATTCAACTAACACTTGTGGGAGAGAGGGAAGCAAAGAGGAAGGGAGGATAAAACATCTAGGTAAGATCTAACTCCAGAGCCTGTGCTCTTAACCACTACAATTACACTGTTGAGTCACTGTGGGCTGCCAGCACCAAATTTTCGCCAACACCCTGGTTTAGTCATCTGTAAAGTTCGCAACTAACCTAGCTCCCTGTGCTGTGCAAAGCAGCCAAAGCAACAACAGGCAGAGCTCCTTAAGACCATATATTAAATATCATCTTACTCTGTTTGCCACGCTCATGGTCCAATTCTAGGCAGTATTGTTGCAAATGTTAGAATACACATTCTAACAAAGCATCCTACCACATAGGGCAGGCATTAAAATTATGGTTCACACAAGCAAACCCACAACTTTCTTGAAAATCAGATATGTCAATACACTCATCTGCATTTCAGCAGTCTTGGTACAGAGTCACCTATTTTACCCTCTGTCCTCTTGTTTTAATTAGTCCTCTTTCTAAGCTCCTCAGTGGCTCTGCTATGAAAAACCGTTAAAATTAAATGAACATTTTTCTGATTAAATCCCCTCCCTGCATTTCCAAGCCTTCAGTTGTCTATTTATGACTGTGAGCTTCATTTTACCAAGTTCTATTTCTAGGCCACTAATATCATCTCATGCAGAGAGAGATGTATTCAGCATTCCATGTGGTGTCATTTTCTGAAGGGGGCGAAGTCTCAGCTCCACTGCTTTACTATTCTTTTATACAGAGAGTTTTAGAACACATAAACCAACTGTTTTGAACGAATAGCTTCCTTCTGTTCTTGCCATTCCTATTACTGGATTCTACTGGTGAAGAATGAACACATATCTTATGTTATAGTGGAGACAGTTCTCGTGGAAAAATCACTCTCCTTTGGGGAAAACTTGATGTTCTCTGGAACTTTGTAAAATCCAGGCTAAAAGGCAAACATTTTTTCTTAAGTTCTCACAAGAGCTAAAAAATCTAAGGCCTGCTAACAAGACCCCTTTTTTCCCTTGGATGGGATGCCCTAAAACCCATCTGAAAATTTCAGCTGGGACTTTACAAAATGCAAATCAACTGACTAGATTAACTGGTTTGTGTTGCTGTCTTTGTGGAGTACCCACAGGCTTAGGAGGGATCAGCTTGAATCTGAGATGACAAGATCCAGGGATTTCTCATCTGGAGGAAAGTAATCAACCTGAATTTTGCATGATATAATGAAAATGTGCTAATGTACAAGAAACTCAAATATTAGCTCTGTATATCAATATTTTCAACGTTCTTATTGCTAAAGTCATACAGAACCTGCCGTGGCACTATGCCATGTGTTTTTTTTTCCATTTACTCAGTTACTTAATCTTAACAACAACACTGTAAAGAAGGTGCTATTACTATTCTCATTTTATACGTGAGGAAGCTGAAGTACAGAGCGGTAAATAACTTCCCCCATAATCACAGACTTTGTAAGTGACAGAACTGAGATTATAACGCATGTCTGTCTGACTTTAAACATCACATTATTAACCACTGTCCTAAAATGGCTCTCAGGTAAGGCAAGGAGAAAGTATTTAAGAAGGCTAGGTTTGATGGTTAATACTGAGTGTCAACTTGATTGCATTGAAGGATGCAATCCAATTGGATTGATTGGATTGAAAGGCTGCCAGTTTCGAGTGGGGTCCAGAACAGGAGAAGGCTCTGCAACAGGTCCAGGCTGCTGTGCAAGCTGCTCTGCCACTTGGACCATATGACCCAGCAGATCCAATGGTGCTGGGGGTGTCAGTGGCAGATAGGGATACTGTTTGGAGCCTTCGTCAGGCCCCCATAGGTGAATCACAGCAGAGGCTTCTAGGATTTTGGAGCAAGGCCCTGCCATCTTCTGCAGATAACTACTCTCCTTTTGCAAGACAGCTCTTGGCCTGTTACGGGGCTTTGGTGGAAACTCAACATTTGACTATGGGTCATCAAGTCACCATGCAACCTGAACTGCCTATCATAAACAAGGTGCTTTCTGAGCCAGCTAGCCATAAAGTGGGTCACGGGTCCAGCAGCATTCCATCGTCAAATGGAAGTGGTATATATGTGATCGGCCTCGAGCAGGTCCTGAAGGCACAAGTAAGTTACATGAGGAAGCGGCTCAAATGCCCATGGTCTCCACTCCTGCCACCCTGCCTTCTCTTCCCCAGCCTGCAACGATGGCTTCATGGGGCGTTCCCTATGATCAGTCAACAGAGGAAAAGAAGACTAGGGCCTGGTTCACAGATGGTTCTGCATGACATGCAGGGTCCACCCAAAAGTGGACAGCTGCAGCACTGCAGCCCCTTTCTAGGACATCCCTGAAGGACAGCGGTGTAGGGAAATCTTCCCAGTTGGCAGAACTAAGAGCAGTGCACCTTGTTTTGCACTTTGCGTGGAGGGAGAAATGGCCAGATGTGCAATTATATACTGATTCATGGGCTGTAGCCAATGGTTTGGCTGGATGGTCAGGGACTTAGAAGAAGCATGATTGGAAAATTGGTGACAAAGAAATTTGAGGAAGAGGTATGTGGATGGACTCTCTGAGTGGTCAAAAACTGTGAAGATATTTGTATCCTATGTGAGTGCTCACCAACAGATAACCTCAGCAGAGGAGGATTTTAATAATCAAGTGGATAGGATGACTTATTCTATGGACACCACTCAGTCTTTCCCCAGCCGTTCCTGTCATTGTCCAATAGGCCGATGAACAAAGTGGCCACGGTGGCAGGGATGGAGGTTAAGCATGGGCTCAGTGACATGGACTTCCACCCACCAAGGTTGACCTGGCTATGGCCACTGCTGAGTGCCCAATTTGCCAGCAGCAGATAACAAAGGTCTTAGAGTGTGGACAGAACAAAGTACAGTCCTTCAGCTGTGATACCACATTGGAGCTTGGCTGCATTCCACACCTGTAAGGTTCTTGAAACAGACCGAAAAATAGCCCTTTCTCCCAAGGACTCCTGAATGCAGTTGAACTATGCTCCTGAGGTCAGTCCCTGTCCTGAAAACAGGCTAGAGTAATTATAGTTGTGTCTTTACATACGCACCTAGAATTTCTGATAGTTTGACCTGTTTTTTAAGCAGTTTAAAAGGTTCCTTTATCTAGCTAGTGAGACAGATATTGAAGCTGACTTTCTTCCTTGATTAGAATGCCAGCTTAATTGAGGCCATAGAGAGATGATCGCTATATTGACTTTTTCAGTCTCTCCAAATGGCCCTTTCTATTGAATACTATCCTAGTTCCTGGAAACAATCTTAGCAAAGAGCTCAGGGATCTTATTTTATGAACCAATTACTAAAACAATACAGATAAACTATGACCAATCTGAGAACTTGGCCTCAGAACTACGCACTATTACAGGGACATGATTCTGAAAGCAGAAAAATATCTGAGTTTGAATAATGATGGTGAGGCCTTTTAGATCAAACATGTCTTGTGAACTGGTTACTCCTGGTAGGACCTATTTCCCAGCACCACAGAAGTCATCATCTGTCTAAGCACCAGTGATTTATTAAGAAACAGAGGAACATGAACATCTTCTCTACACAAACAATTATTGGCCAACCTTCTCCACTGAACTCCTTTTCAGCTAATAGCAGTTTGAAATCATAGCATCATCCATTAGTCTCAAGGGTAATTTCCCCTGGCTTTGCAGTAGATGTTTTGATTTAACCTTTGGTCTCAATGCCACAAGTCCCTATTCTTAGCAAATTGAACAATGCCCTGGTCTAATATCTATCGAAATGGGACATGTTCTCAGGCCATGCAACTCAATGGGGTCAATTTATATAGGGTCTCTGGTGTCCATTACTACTGTTAAATATATATTTAGAATGAGGATAAGCTAGAACACTAGGGCCCAGTGTTGTGTGCAGTAGAGTCCTGCATTCCATTCTATTAAACCTCCAATCCAGTGGCTCAAGCTGTGCTTCGGAGCCCCAGGATTCCATGGTGAATCTTAGGGGCCTCTGGAGGAGTTTTAAAGAGAAAGACTGACTGGGCAGGCTCAGTATCCCACTCTATCTCCCGCTTCACCAGAGCAATTTTATTTTTATCTATGTGATATATTGGGGTTCCACAGAAGATTTAATTTGAAAAAAAAAGCCACTAGAAAACAAAATTCATAAGCCATTACTGAAATCTATCTACACAGTTGACCATGAGCATGGACGGAATCTCCAAGTACTGAAACTGGCATGGCAGAGAAAGCTTCCTGCTCAAAAATACATGGTTAAATTTGCAATCCATTAATTTATCACATCCATTTTGAAACAAATTTTTCAGCCTGAAACAAAGTTAAGCATTTTCAGATAGTCTTAAGTCCAAAGAAGAAAATAAAATAGGGTAATGGGATAGAGTGACCAGAGTAGCAGGTTTAAGAACTATTTTAGATAGGGTGTGGGTTGAGGAAAATCCCCCAGAAAGGTGATGCTAGGGATGAGATGATATAGAGAGAAAAACAATACAGCTGGAACTCAGTGAGCCAGTGCAAGAAATGTAGACAAATGGAGTTAAGACAAGAGAAGTGGTTCATGCACCCACTAAATGAGTTTAAGCATGGATTGATTAATACTTGTAAAGGATTAGTCCTGGGGCTGGTTGTGGAAGAGGGCAAGAGAGGAATTGGGAAAAGCATTAAGGAGACTATTATAATAACTCAGGTGAGCAATGATGGTAACTTGAACTAGATTGGTAACAGGAGAGATTGAGAAAAGTAGACATGTGGGATATACCTTCAGAAGTAAAGTTGAGAGCATTTGACGATGGATTGCATGTGAATTGTGAGAGGAAAACAGAAATCAAGGATGATTCTTGGGTTTTAGTATTAAGCATCTGAGTGCTTAGTAGTGCCATTAAGTGAGATGACAAATATTGTGTAATGAACAGTTACATTTGACCAAGGCCAATGGGAGGAGTAGGGGTCAGAATCAACTGAATTATGTTTTGAGCATATGATGATACTTACTGGATACTCAAGACGTGTCCAGAAACCAATTGGATAAAGGTGTCTGGAGTACTAGAGAGGCATAAATTTGGAAATTATCAGCATAGAAATGGTATAAAAGCCACAAAACAAAATGTGATCACCTATGTAACGAGTGTAGATGGAGAAGAGAAGGCAGGCCACAATTAAGCCTTGAGGAACCCCAACTTTTAGAAGCCAGGGAAAGGGGGAGATAACAAAGGAGCAGAGAGGAAACACTGTCAGATAGGAGGAAAACCAGGAGAGCACGGTGTCATGAAAGTCTAGAGAGCAGAGTGTTTTGGGAAGGAGAGTGTGATTACCTCTGTCAAAGTTTCTGAGAGATAGAGTAAGATAAATACAGAAAAGTAATGCTGGCATTTCAGGATTTGGCCAATGGGTAGGAAGATTTGAGGAGGAGCAATGAATTACACTTCCAGCAATGAATTACAGAGTCCTTCCACTCTGTAAAATCCTGTCACCTGGCTGGCCTCCTATATTTTGAGGTATAAGAACAGCCATGAGTAGTAGAGTACTGCATAAAAGAACTGGAGAGGAAGTTGTAATGAGAAAGCATTGCAAATAAACATCTTTTTTCCCAATTGTTTGGTATTGTCACTGGAGATGACATCCAGCCCAGAAAAGTTTAAAAGATTAAGTCTTTGATTTCTGGGGAGCTAAAGACGATAACATCACCATAGATGTGCCTAGAGAAAAACATACTTCCTCTACCAGCTTAAGAGAAGAGCACAAGTCAATAAAAAGGCATTCAAAATGTGCACAGGGAAAAGCCAATATTAACTGTGTGCAAACATTTAAATCGTTTCAGCAGAAAGATGTGTAGGCAATTTAAAACCATGACCTATATTTAAAGAACATATCCTAAAAGCTCCAGTCCCTTATTAATATTACAGCATATAATTATCCCTGATGCCCTGCCTATCTTGCTAGACCATGTTTAATCAGATCTTTTCTCATTGTCTTGGCTGTTTCCCCTGTATATATCTGCTAACACATGGTAGAGATAAGGCTTGTGATCTATACTAGTGAAATAGATTTATAATTACCATTGGGCACTCATTACTGGCCAATCTAAAAATAAAGTGTCCTTTGACAACTGTTGGTCTAAATTCCTCAATGGAGAGAGGTATGTGTATGTGTGCCTGTGTGTGCATGTGTGTGTGTGTGTGTACATGCACACGTGTATCTGTGAACATACACTCTAAAATCCAGGCACACTGCACATTTGGGAAATGAGATATTCAGGATGATCAACCAAGCTGCATTTACCTCACTTAAAGACCAAGAATTGGATTCAAACTTTGTTTTGTATAGGTATATTTATATAATTATTTGATATGTGCTTCCTTTTCTTAAGGTAAAATACATTTGTACAGCTTCAACATTTTTTCTTAGGTCTATTAAGAACCTCATTTTATGACCTAAGAGGTCATAAATGACTCTTATACAAGGTAAACCTTAATGACCTTGTATAAGAACCTTAATTATACAAGTATGTTTTGAGGGAGTATAATTTGTATGCCCCTTTGCCAAAGAGCCTCAGAGCTCTGTGCTTTTGGGGTTTTTACATCTATCTAATAAAATTGTATCCATTGTATCCTCTTCCTCTCATGTCAGTATTGCACTGCTGTAAGTGCATCTGCCTAAAGCAATCCCTCTCCCTCCTAATTATCTGAAAGTTTGGAAACAGGATTCAGAAGCCGTTGAAACTATAAGTGGAATAAAAGTAAACAGATATCAGCAAGGTTGGAAAATAAAAGATCAACACAGGAGAATCAATCACATTTTTTACATACAAACCATGAATATGTGGAAATGATTTTTTTAAAGTTGTGTGTACATATGTGTATATATTTATGGGGAAATGAGATGTTTCAATCCAGGCATGTGATGTAAAATAAGCACATCATGAAGAATGGGGTATTCATCCCCTTGAGCATTTATCCATTGAGTTGCAAACAACTCAATTATACTCTATAAGTTATTTTAAATTATACAGTTATTATTTACTACAGTCACTCTGTTGTGCTGTCAAATAGTAGGTCTTATTCATTCTTCTGATGATTTTTTAACCACCCTCACCTCCCCTGCAAGCCCCCACTACCCATCCCAGCCTCTGGGAACCATCCTTCTACTCTCTATGTCCATGAGTTCAATTGTTTTGATTTTTAGTTCCCAAAGATAAGTGAGAACATGAGATGTTTGTCTTTCTGCACCTAGCTTATTTCACTTAACATAATGATCTCCATTTCCATCTATGTTGTTGGAAATGCCCAGATCTCATTCTGTTTTATGACTGATTAGTACTCCATCGTATATAAGTACTACATATTCTTTATCCATTCACCTGTTGATGAACACTTAGGTTGCTTCCAAATCTTGGCTATTGTGAACAGTGCTGCAACAAACATAGACATGCAGATATCTCTTCGATATACTGGTTTCCTTTCTTTTGGGTATATAGCCAGCAATGAGATTGCTAGATCATATTGTAGTTCAATTTTTAGTTTATTGAGGAACCTTCAAACCGATCTCCATAGTGGTTGTACATTCCCACCAACAGTGCACAAGCGTTCCCTTTTCTCCACATCCTTGTTAGCATTCGTTATTGCTTGTCTTTTGATATAAGGCATTTTAACGGGTGTGAGATGATATCTAATTGTAGTTTTGGTTTGCATTTCTCTGATGATCAATTATATTGAGCACCTTTTCATATGCCTTTTGGCATTTAGAAAGTAAAATTAAAAACACAATGCCATTTGCAATTGCTCCAATGACAATGCAATACTAAGATGTAGACATAACAACATGTATAGCATTTCCATACTCAAAACTACAAAATGCTGATGAAAGAAATCAAAGACCTCAATAATTGGAAAGACATATCACATTTATGGATTGGGAGATTCAACTAGTAAAGATGTCAGTTTCCCCTGAATTGTTTTATTTTGTGTTTAAGCAATTATTATCAAAATCCTAGCAAAATTATTTTAGACACGGACGAGCTTATTCTAAAATGTATATGGGAAGTCATAGGCCCTAGAATAGCTAAAATAACCTCAACAAAGAAGAATAAAGCGGGAGGAATCACTCTACCTGATATGAAGGCTTACTATATAGCTATATAGCTGATACAACCAAGACAGAGTTGTATCAGTGGAGGGACAGACACATAGATCAATGAAACAGAACAGAGAAGCCAGAAATTGACCCATATGAATATGCCCAACATATGAGAAAAAGGAAGAAAATTCAATCAATGGAGGAAAAGTAGTCTTTTTAACAAGTGGTGCTAGAACACTTGGACACTAGGGCATAAAAATGAACCTTGACCTAAACCTCACTCCCTATACAGAAAGTATCTCCAAATGGATTATAGACTTAAATATAAAACTAAAATGTAATTTTGAAGAATAAAAAATAAGAGGAAATCTTCATACTCTAGGAATAGGCAAAGATGGCTTAGTTTTGATCATCTACAAAAGCAATTCAGAAAAGAAAAATTTGATAAACTGGACTCCATCAAAATTAAATACTTTTCCTCTGTGAAAGAACTTAAGAGGATGCAACAACAAATTACAGGTGGAGAGAAAATATTTGCAACCCCTATGTTCAACAAAGGACTAGTATTTAGAACTCTCAAAACTCAACAGTAAAAATACAAACCATCTAAGTAGAACATGGGCAAGAGATACGAAGACAGTTCTCTGAAAAAGACATGCAGAGGATAAATAAGCACATGAAAAGATGTTTGACATTATTAATCAGCAGAAAAATGCAAATTCAAACAACGACATATCACTACACACCTATCAGAATGACAAAAATTGAAAAATAGTGAAAACAGCATATACCAGGGAAGATGCAGTGAAACTGGATCATTTATATATTGCCATTGGGATTTAAAATGGTACAATCACTCTGGAAAACAGTTTGGCAGGTTTTTTTATAAAACTAAACATACTGAGGCAGGCAGATCACTTGAGGTCAGGAGTTCAAGACCAGCCTGACCAACATGGTGAAACCCTGTTTCTACTAAAAATATAAAAATTAGCCAGGCATGGTGGCATGGGCCTGTAATCCCAGCTACTTGGGAGGCTGAGGTAGGAGAATCACTTGAACCCAGGAGGCGGAGGTTGCAGTGAGCTGAGATCACGCCACTTCACTCCAGTCTGGGTGATAGAGTGAGGCTCTGTCTCATAATAATAATAATAATAATAATAATAATAATAATAATAATAAAACTATACATGCAACTACCATATGACTCAACAAGAGCACTCTTGGGCATTTATCTCAGATAACTAAAAATTCATATGCACTTAAAAACCTGTACAGATTTCCATACCAGCTTTATTTATAATAGCCACAAACCAGAAGTAACACAGATGGTCTTGTGCAGGTAAAAGGTTATGCAAACCATGTTATGTTTGCAAAATGGAATATTACTCAAAAGTAAAAAGGAATGAGCTATTGATAGAAGTAACAACTTGGATGACTCTCCAGAGAATTATGACAGGTGAAGAAAAGCAAACCCCAAAAGGTAACACAGTGCATGATTTGAATAACTTTTTGAAATGACAAAATTACAGAAATGAAGCACATATTTGTTATTGACAGGGGTGGTGGAAAGGGTGAAGATTATGAGAGGGAGGTGAGTTTGGTTATTAAAGGGCAACACAGAGGATCCTTGTAGTCATGGAACTGTACTGTATCTGGACTGTGGTGGTGGTTACACAAATATGCTCATGTGATGAAACTGCATAGAAGTAAACACACACACACACACATACAAACACACACACACTACTGAGTCCAAGTAAAACTGAGGAAATCTAAATTTAATAAGTGGATTTTATCAATATTAATTTCCTGGTGTGACATGTTCTGTAGTTATGCAAGATGTCATTATTCGGGAAACTAGGTAGTGTACTTGGGATATCTCTGTATTATTTCTTACAACAGCATGTAGCTTCAATTATCCCCAAATAAAATGTTTTTAAAATCAATGCATATTTAAAAAGTAAATAGATAATGTAAAACCCAAGTCCTAAAAATAATGCATTTCTCACACAAAAGGAGGCTCTCCTGCAGGCTTTCATTTCAACCTAATTTTTTTTTCAGAAGCTATTTTCCCCTTATTATCTGGTTCTCAACTGTATTCCCAGTGGGTTTGGTGCTCTTCAGTCCTCCTCTACTTCTTGTTTATTACTTGTATTTCTCGGGTCCTTGACATGTTTCAAGTGCACTATAACCATGAATGAAGACACTTACTCTCTTAAAGATGACTTTGAGATATAGGTGAGTGGAAGAGAATTCCACTTGAGGACTCTAAGACTGGATGTAAGTGATGTACATCACTTACAACATACAACATACACATACAACGAAGTACAAATAGTAGAATGGTATAACAAGAAGGAGGTGTGATATGGTTAGGCTTTGTGTCCCCACCCAAATCTCATCTTGAATTGTAATCCCCATAATCCTCATGTGTCAATGAAGAGACCAGGTGGAGGTAATTGAATCATGGGGGTGGTTTCCCCCATGCAGTTCTCATGATAGTGAGTGAGTTCTTACGAAACCTGATGGTTTTATAAGGGACTCTTCTCCCTTTGCTCAGCACTTCTTCTTGCCGCCTTGTGAAGAAGGTGCCTTGCTTCCCCTTCTGTCATGATTGTAAGTTTGCTGAGGTCTCCCCGGCAGTGCTGAACTGTGAGTCAATTAAACCTCTTTTCTTTATAAATTACCCAATCTCAAGCAATTCTTTATAGCAGTATGAAAATGGACTAATACAAGGTAGGATTCCAATAATGGTAATAGAAGAGATCCTTCCTCATTATTCCTTTCCCTCGTCTTGCTTTGTACACTCTCTGAATTCCAACTCTTTTGCTTTTCTATCCTGCCCCTGACAAATACAAAAGCCTACCTTTACATGGGGCAGCAGCACCAGGATTTCAAAGGGAGCGTGTCTTCAAACCACCAGAGCTAATCTGAATGATTGCAGACTCATGGATAATAATGGTGTTTCCACCCTGACTTCTGGTTTGTTCCTATTGGCTTTTAACTCAGGATCACCTCACTAACTTTGGTATTCAAATCAGCCCCATTCAGGTTAGGATGCCCTGGGTAATTCACCCCAGTGCCTGAACCTGTCCTTCTCACCAATTCTTAATTCAGTAACTGGATTCTGGTGCCTACTTGTCAAGTCCTGGCATTTTTGACCCCTTCGTTAGTTTTTGGCCGGAATTCTAGTTCTCCCAACTTCAAGCCATTTATTCTCTCATACATTCATTCAACAAATATTTATTGGGAGCCTACTATATGACAGACACAGTTCTAGCCTCTGGGGACATATGATAGTAAATAAATCATGTATCTGATAAATAAATCAGACAAAAATCTCTGACTTCATGAAGCTTATATACTAGTGGGGAGAGAGAGAATAAATCAGATAGGGAACTCTGATATGTGTGAGAAAGTAGAATATCCCAGTCTCTTTCCCCCTGTCACACTGCATGTTGGCACAGACAGTCTGTGTTGACTTAGGTCACAACAAAGCCAAGTAGTTTTAGGCCCAATTCCTGAAGTTAGACTACCTAAGTTTCAATTATGAGTTCCTTACTAACTATCTGGGGGACCTTAAACAACAAACTTACTCCTTCCTCTAGGTTTGAGTTTCCTCAGCTGTAGAATCGGGATGATAATGATTCCTACCTCTAGGTAGTGGTATGAATTTAATGAGTTATATAAAACACATAGAAGAGTGCCTGGCACATAACAAATAAAATACTGCATAGAACGCCATTAATAATGTGCCCACCACAGAGTAAATGCTCAATAAAATTTAACTATTATGACTACTACCATTACTAGTCTTTTTACAATTAAGAAAGGAAATTATTAAAATGTGAGGATGATCCAGAGCAGAACTTTGCTGTGCAATGTGACTAATAGCTCCTTTTGAAAAGTATCTATCATTATTGATAAAATGTTTGAGTAATTTTCTGGTACTGTTTAATGAGCTTGCGGGCCCCTTCTAGGAAGTGAGTTTCATCCAAATGGTCTTATGAGGAGTGACCTACATAGCAGTTAGTCTTGTGACAAGCCTAATAACTTTTAACCAAATAATCCTTTTTTGAATCTAATCTATGTCATCTACCACTCTTTCATTGTATACAAAGTCTCCAATAATGAAATACAAAAGCAGAAAGGGGAGATAGAATGAAGTTAATGGGGCCTCCTCCACCCACCATTCATCCATTCTTTCTCAAGTAGCTAAAAGGAAGGAAAAGATGTGCCCATAGTTGGTTTCTTAGCACTCTTTCAAGGCCTTACTGGTGCCTTTCAGTCTCTTGAATCTTACCTCAATACCACTCTGCAGTTAGCTGGCTAAATCCCTCCAACACATCTTTCTTTCCTTCCCTTACACAGGTAAAGCACTTTTCTGCCTCAGGTCTTTTTTTTTTTTGAGACGGAGCCTCGCTCTGTCACCCAGGCTGGAGTGCAGTGGCACGATCTTGGCTCACTGCAAGCTCCACCTCCTGGGTTCACGCCATTCTCCTGCCTTAGCCTCCCGAGTAGCTGGGACTACAAGTGTCTGCCACCACGTCTGGCTAATTTTTTCTATTTTTTTAGTAGAGACAGGGTTTTACCGTGTTAGCCAGGATGGTCTCGATCTCCTGACCTCATGATCCACCCCACCTCGGCCTCCCAAAGTGCTGGGATTACAGGCGTGAGCCACCGCGCCCAGCCTGCTTCAGGTCTTTATATCTGTTGTTACCTCTGCTTGTAATGTTCTACTCACTTCTGCAATTCTACTGCTCTCACCTAGTTAGCTCTTAATCTTCCTTCAAATTGCGGCACAAAGAACAGTACCTAGCCCCTTAGCTTAGAGGTTATGTACAGCTATATACTCCATGACACTCCACATTTCTCCATAGTAACAATCTGCACAATTTTCATCACATGCTCTATCTCTGATATAAATCCTTGTATATCTTAAAGGCCTTGGCACATAGTCAGCATTCAAGAAATGTTGAATGGAGGGATGGATAGTTAAATAGATGGATGGGGAGATGGATGGATGGGTGACTGGAAGGGCAAATGAATGGGTAAATAGATAAATAGATATTTTAGATAATTTATACAAAGAGTATAAATATTCACAGAACTATTGAATAATAGAGGACAAAAGGACATGAATGATCTTTTACTGCAGCTCTCATCTTTTGTAACGTTAGAAACTGAGCCCAGCAAAAGAATGCGGCCTGGTTAAGATCTCTAGTTAGTGGCAAAGTCAGGACCAGAATGCTAGTTCTCCCAACTTTGAGCTATTTATTCATTCATACATTCATTCAACAAATGTTTACTGGGAGCCTACTATATGACACATACCATTTTAGGCTCTGGGGACACATGATAATAAATAAATCATGTATCTGACAAATAAATCAGAGAAAAATCTCTGACTTCATGAAGCGTATATACTAGTGGGGAGAGAGAGAGATAATAAACAAGACAGGTAACTCTGATATGTGTTAGAAAGTAGAATGTCTCAGTTTCTTTCCCACTGTCCCATTTATCTACACATGAAAGTATTTTCTTCAGAGCATGCTTCCCCCTGTGGACAATAACAACCCCAGATTTCTTTAGTGCTCCATTTTCTGCTTAGTCACATTTTTTTTTGGTGAGTCCTAATCTCCCACCAGATGCTCAGTATCAGACTCTCAGACGAGGCCTTCTGCTCTGAACTTATCTTCTTCTGTATCCCTGTACTATACAGAAAAGCAGTTAGAGATTAGCTATTTATGAGGCTGTGAAGAAAAAGATCATAAAAATGATGTCTACAGAAACTAATTTGGGACTTCTGTTTCCAGGAATATTCAGTACATGTACTTTTCTTTATTTCCCCCACTAAGTACAACTACAATCCTGAAAAATACAAAAATACAAAGACAAACAAATGCAAAAATACAAAGAAAAACAAATATAAGAAAATTCTGAAGGGTGGAGAGAAGAAAGCACAGCAGTGAAACACCTTGGGACCCAAGCAATGACATGGAGGGGAGGGCACTTGGTTTTTGTTTTGCCTCATATACCTCTGACTTGTGGCGGAAAAAGCCAGTAATGTCAATGGTGCAGACAAAAAAAAGGCCCTCCAAAAGCCTTGTCTCTCTCACCAGTAAAGAAGCTTAGCAAGAGAACAGACTTTTATACAATACTACTCTATTCCAGCCATACACCACGAAAAAAATTGTGACCTCATGCCCCCACGCTAGTAAAGGCTGAATAGAGAGCTAGATTTCCACACTCCCAAGGTTGTAATGAGGTAGTCCATCTGCCATGCTGAAGTTATACCAGATAAGGCCAAGCAAGAAGCTGAGACTTTCATCACTGGGCAGCCAAGAATGAGCTGCCCCTCCACAGTATCAATGAAGACCAGATGGGGAACTTGGACTTCCACTCCACCCCAGCATTAACAAGGACATATCCCTCTCTTCACTCCACCTAACAAGTGCAGAGTACATTAGTGATATTGAGCTTTTTTTTTTCATATAACTGTTGACCATTTGTATGTCTTCTTTTGGGAATTGCCTAGTCAGGTCCTTTGCCCATTTAAAAAATGTATTATTTGTTTTCTTGCTATTGAATTGTTGTTTTTTAAACAGGCAAAGGACCTGACTAGGCAATTCCCAAAAGAAGACATACAAACATATAAATAGTTATATGAAAAATGCTCAACATCACTAATCATCAGGGAAATGTGAATCAAAACTGCAATGAGATATCACCTCATTGCTGTTAGCATGGCCATTATCAAAAAGACAAAAGACAACTAGTGTTGGTGAGGATGTGAAGACTAAGGACTAGTGTCTAAAGTATATGAAGAAATTTTATAATTCAATAGTTTAAGAAAAACCCTAGAACAATCTGATTATAACATAGGCAAAAGACTTGAAGAGACATTCTACTAAAGAGTATATACAGATTAAAATTATTTCATGAAAAGATGTTTAATGTCATTAGTCATCAGGGAAATGCAAATTAAAACCACAATGAGATGTCACTACACACCCATAAAATTGACAATTAAAAATTGTGACAACACCAAATGTTGGCAAGGATGCAGAAAAACTGTACTCATACATTGCTGGTTAGACTATAAAATAGTACAGTCATTCTGGAAAACAATTTAGCTGCTTAAAAAAAACTAGTATGCAAATACAATATGATCCAGCAATTGCACTCCTGGGCATTTATCCCAGAGAAACGGAGAGTTATGTTCACACAAAAACCTGTATATACATGCTCATAGCAGCTTTATTCATGATAGCTAAAAACTATAAACAATCCAAATTCCCTTCAACAGGTAAATGGTTAAACAAACTATGTAACATTCATACCATGGACTACTACTCAGCAATAAGAAGGAACAAACTATTAATGCATGCAACAACTTAGATGAATCGAGAAAATTATGTTGAGTGAAAAAAAAATCCCAATGGTTACATACTGCACGACTTCCTTTATATAACATTCTTGAAATGACAGAATTATAGAAATAGAGAACAGATTAGTATATGCTAGTGATTAAGGTGGAGGTGGAGATGGGAGAAGTGGGAGTGTCTATAAAAGAGCGACATGAGGGATTCTAGTGGAAATGGAAACATTATTTAACTTGACTGTATCACTATCAATATCCTGGTTGTGATATTACACAATAGACTGCAAGATGTTACAATGGCAGAAAATGGGTAAAGAGTGCATTAGATCTCTCCCTACTATTCTGGTAATCATATGTAAATCTATAATTATCTCAAAATAAAAAGTTTAGAAAACGAATTTGGGCCACTCAAAAAAAATTATTTGCTTTTTTTACCCCTCAAAGTTGTGTTTCTATCACTTTTATCGTTGTAAGTATTTATTGTCTTTCTATCATGTTTGTCTAATGAGGTACCAGAATTAAACACAAAATGCCAACAGACAAATTCTAGGAATCAGGACATTGTACATTGAAAGACACATACCAATTAATACAGTTACTGTGGGGCAATTTCTAGGCTCCATTAACTAGAATCCTATGTGAAATACTCAAGCAAAATATAAATCTCATGAAGCAACCTCAGTACTACTTATCCCTCAATCAGCAGACCAGCACTTCACAGCCGTAGTGTTTTGAGTTAGAGGGTCTGTTTCTTTAAATACCCAAGACTCCGAAGAGGATAACTTCAGGTTCACCAAGCCTATAGCTTATTCACAATTAGAAATCAAGTGGGACTTTCCAACTTAATTGGTGATGGGGCATGATGGAGGAATGAGTTGATTGTTTAAATGAGTAGACAGATGGGACAAAGCAATAAATGAAATGGCTCAAATGAAAGAGAATGTGACTAACTGAATGTCTTCTATAATAATATGTTCCTAGTCCCAATTCATAGACCTGAACATTTATTTACTTCACTCTTTCAATTTTTCAAATAGCTTCCTGTCTCTATGCTTGAAGTGAATGATCATCTTCGCTAGGGAACATGATAGTCACCACGTCAATTCTTCTCTTCCACCAACTAAAACAACTGAAATGGCTCTGTACTTCCTGCAGGACAAAGTTCACATGCTTCACATTTAGGACCGTCCACATTCTGCCTCAACCTTTCTTTCAAGCCTCATCTATTCTTACTACTCCTAAGTTGATTATCTTGTCCAATCAAACTGGTCTGTTCACTTTTCCTAAAAACAGAAATCTTGCATTATCCTACTTCCATGCTTTTGCTCATGCCATTAACAGTGCTTGGCATGCTTTATCTTCCATCTAAACCTTACTTATTCTTCAAGCTCTAAATTAAATGGCGTATGCTCCATTGAGCTCTCTTTCCTTCAGAACCCCGTGGCTTATAGCTTTCATTCTAAACTTAGTATATTCTGCTTGGCATGTGAGTTAGTACTTCCCTAGTTATCTTTTCAGGTGTTCACAACATTATATGAAAACAATGGGAAGTGCTACACGATAATTGTTATGATTTAATTAGCATATGCCTTTCAGTGTGTGGTTTCCTGTTCCCACTCTGCTCGGGAAGAGGGTTGGTCTGTTGATGTTCACTGTTTGGCTCTAGTACATTTTCAGGTTAAGGTCGGAGTCATAACATTAGGAAAAGAAGGCTAATTTGTCAGCTAGGGCTGCCATAAAAAAATGCCACAGACTTGGTGGTTTAAACTACAGAAATTAATTATCTCATAGTTCTAGAGGCTAGAAGCCCAAGATCAGGGTGCCAGCATAGTTGAATTATGGTGAGGGCTCCCTTCATGGCTTGTGAATGGCTGCTTTCTCACTATGTCTTCATATGGTACAGGGAGGGGAAGCAAACTTTCTGATGTCTCTTCATAAAAGGGCATTATTCCCATCTTAAGCCCAACCCTCATGACCCCATCTAACCCTAATTACCACTCAAAGGCCCCATTTCTAAATACTATCACACTGGGGGTTAGGGCTTCAACATATGAATTTTGAGGAAACACAAATATTTAGTCTATAACAGAGGCATATAATGAGAGACCTAATAATTATAACTAAAGTAACTAAAATAATTACATTAAATTAAAGATAAACTATTGGTTATGCAATAATCACTCACTGGAGAGCAGAGAGCAAGCAGGCTACTCAGGCTGTATCTCCCAAAGTGCCCTTCCTTGAGTGGACCCTCACAGGATCAGTATCAGTCTGGATTCAGCTTTGCGTGTTCAAGAGCTTGATTTTATCCATTTACCTCAGAGTATTCCAGCCATAGGGGACTGATTAAATACTAAGGAAGCTCATGAGGCCCTGCTTTATAAACCAGAATGCAAATTTGTTTATATTCAGGATATTCTCAATGAGTGTCCTGCTTTTCTTTAAAGATAGAAGAGGTTCTGAGTGTCTAATCATTAGAAGAGTTCAATAGCAAATGTCAGAAAGCATAAGAATGACTCAGACAACTTGAAGATAGGTCAATTGAAATTATCCAATCCAAGGAACAGAAAGGCAATAATAGAAGAAAATAGACAGAGCCTCACAGACGTGGGATGCCATCAAGTATGCATAAAGGGAGTTTCAGAAGGAGAGAAAGATACAGAAAGAATATTTGCAGAAACAATAGCCAAAAACTTCCAAAATTTGATGAAAGACATGAATTTATACATTTGAGAAGCTTAACCAAGTCCAAGAAAGATAAACTCAGGGATCTATATTTATATACTTTATAATAAACTGTTGAAAGCAAATACAAAGAAAAAATTTTGAAAGCAACAAGAGAGGAGCTCATCACATACAAAACATCAGAAAGGTAGTCAGGGGTAGGATAAATAGGGATTGGTTAATGGGTCAACATACAGTTAGATGGAATAAATAAGATCTAGATTCAGTAGCAAAATAGGGTAACTATAATTAACGATAATTTATTGTATATTTCAAAATAACTAGAATAGTAGATTTGGAATATTCCCAACACAAAGAAATAATAAATGTTTGAGGTAATGAATATCCAATCACCCAGATTTGATCATTACATATTTTATGCATGTATCAAAATATCAAAAGTACCCCGTAAATATACACTACAATTACGTTATCCATAAAAATTAAAAATTTAAATTATTTTAAAAGATCAGCAGCTGATTTCTCACCAGAAACCATAAAGGCCAAAGGCAATGAGATGACATAATCAAAATACTGACGAATAAAAACCTGTCAACTAAGAATTTTATATATGGAAAAACTATCTTTCAAACATGAAGTACAAAGTAAAATATCCCCACATAAACAAGAGAAGAGAAAGTTCATTACTAGTATACCTTCTCTACAAAGAAATACTAAAGGAGTTCCTTCAGGCTAAATGAAAGACACTAGACAGTAACTTGAGTCCACATGAAGAAATAAAGAACTCATAATGGTAAATACATAGGTAGATACAAAAGACAGTATCAATATTTTTGTTGTTAGTACATTCTTCATTTTTTTCTACATAATTTAAGACATCTGCACAAAGCAATCATTATAAATCTCTGTTCATGGCCATACAATATATAAAGATGTCATTTGTGACAAAAACAGCATAATGGAAGGGAGAGAATGGAGCTATAGAGGAACAAAAATTTTGTATATTATTAAAATTAATTTGGTATTAATCTGAAATGGATTGTCATAATTAAAGTGTTAATGATAATTCCTAAATTAACCACATAAAAAATAACACAAAAACAAGAAAAACTACAAAGAAATTAAAATGATACACTGGAATATATCTACTTAACACAAAAAAGGCAGTGCTGGATGAACTGAGGAACAAAAATGACATAAGACATATAGAAAACAAATAGCAAAATATCGAACATAAAACACACAGCTAACATCATACTTAATGGTGAAAGACTAAAAGCTTTTCCCCTAAAATTGGAAATAAGACAAAGATATACAGTCTCATCATTTCTACTCAACATTGTACTGGAGGGTCTAGGTAGGACAATTAGGCAAGGAAAGAAATAGGAGGTATGTAGGTTGGAAAGGAAGAAGTAAAACTCTGTCTACTTAAAGATGACATAATCTTGCATATAGAAAATCCTAAAGAATCCACAAAAAAAACCTATTAAAGGTACTAAATGAGTGCAGCATGTTTGCAGGATACATGATCAATATGCAAAAAAAAAAAAAAAATACCGTAGTATTTCTCTGCACTAACAATAAAAACTCCTAAACTAAATTAAGAAAACAATTCCCTTTACAATAGCACCAAAAATAATGAAATACTTAGGAAAAAATTTAACTCAAGAAGTATAAGACTTGGACAGAAAAAACTATGAAACATTATTGAAAGAAATTAAAGAAGATTGAGAAACATGTGAAAGACATTCCATGTTTGTGGGTTGGAACACTTAATACTGTTAAGATAACAATCTTCTCAAACTGATCTACAGATTCGATAAAGTTTGTATCAAGACAATTCAAAAATCACTTGATGAGTTCACTGAGTATAACATGTATGAATTAGGGATGAAGGTCACATTTGCAGGCCTACTCTTTCCATCAGTCTTTCTTTTTTTTAATTTTTTAATTTTTTAAATTTTATTTTACTGTTATTATACTTTAAGTTTTAGGGTATATGTGCACAATGTGCAGGTTAGTTACATATGTATACATGTGCCATGTTGCTGTGCTGCACCCATTAACTCGTCATTTAGCATTAGGTATATCTCCTAAAGCTATCCCTCCTGCCTCCCCCCACCCCACAACAGTCCCCAGAGTGTGATGTTCCCCTTCCTGTGTCCATGTGTTCTCATTGTTCAATTCCCACCTATGAGTGAGAATATGTGGTGTTTGGTTTTTTGTCCTTGCGATAGTTTACTGAGAATGATGATTTCCAGTTTCATCCATGTCCCTACAAAGGACATGAACTCATCCTTTTTTATGGCTGCATAGTATTCCATGGTGTATATGTGCCACATTTTCTTAATCCAGTCTATCAATGTTGGACATTTGGGTTGGTTCCAAGTCTTTGCTATTGTGAATAGTGCTGCAATAAACATACGTGTGTGCATGTGTCTTTATAGCAGCATGATTTATAGTCCTTTGGGTATATACCCAGTAATGGGATGGCTGGGTCAAATGGTATTTCTAGTTCTAGATCCTTGAGGAATCGCCACACTGACTTCCACAATGGTTGAACTAGTTTACAGTCCCACCAACAGTGTAAAAGTGTTCCCATTTCTCCACATCCTCTCCAGCACCTGTTGTTTCCTGACTTTTTAATGATCGCCATTCTAACTGGTGTGAGATGGTATCTCATTGTGGTTTTGATTTGCATTTCTCTGATGGCCAGTGATGGTGAGCATTTTTTCATGTGTTTTTTGGCTGCATAAATGTCTTCTTTTGAGAAATGTCTGTTCATGTCCTTTGCCCACTTTTTGATGGGGTTGTTTGTTTTTTTCTTGGAAAATTGTTTGAGTTCTTTGTAGATTCTGGATATTAGCCCTTTGTCAGATGAGTAGGTTGCAAAAATTTTCTCCCATTTTGTAGGTTGCCTGTTCACTCTGATGGTAGTTTCTTTTGCTGTGCAGAAGCTCTTGAGTTTAATTAGATCCCATTTGTCAATTGTGGCTTTTGTTGCCATTGCTTTTGGTGTTTTAGACATGAAGTCCTTGCCCATGCCTATGTCCTGAATGGTAATGCCTAGGTTTTCTTCTAGGGTTTTTATGGTTTTAGGTCTAACATTTTAGTCTTTAATCCATCTTGAATTAATTTTTGTGTAAGGTGTAAGGAAAGGATCCAGTTTCAGCTTTCTACATATGGCTAGTCAGTTTTCCCAGCACCGTTTCTTAAATAGGGAATCCTTTCCCCATTGCTTGTTTTTCTCAGGTTTGTCAAAGATCAGATAGTTGTAGATATGCGGCAATATTCCTGAAGGCTCTGTTCTGTTCCATTGATCTATATCTCTGTTTTGGTACCAGTACCATGCTGTTTTGGTTACTGTAGCCTTGTAGTATAGTTTGAAGTCATGTAGCGTGATGCCTCCAGCTTTGTTCTTTTGGCTTAGGATTGACTTGGCGATGCGGGCTCTTTTGTGATTCCATATGAACTTTAAAGTAGTTTTTTCCAATTCTGTGAAGAAAGTCATTGGTAGCTTGATAGGGATGGCATTGAATCTATGAATTACCTTGGGAAGTATGGCCACTTTCACGATATTGATTCTTCCTACCCATGAGCATGGAATGTTCTTCCATTTGTTTGTATCCTCTTTTATTTCCTTGAGCAGTGCTTTGTAGTTCTCCTTGAAGAGGTCCTTCACATCCCTTGTAAGTTGGATTCCTAGGTATTTTATTCTCTTTGAAGCTATTGTGAATGGGAGTTCACTCATAATTTGGCTCTCTGATTGTCTGTTATTGGTGTATAAGAAGGCTTGTGATTTTTGCACATTGATTTTGTATCCTGAGACTTTGCAGAAGTTGCTTATCAGCTTAAGGAGATCTTGGGCTGAGATGATGGGGTTTTCTAGATATACAATCATGTCATCTGCAAACAGGGACAATTTGACTTCCTCCTTTCCTAACTGAATACCCATTATTTCCTTCTCCTGCCTAATTGCCCTGGCCAGAACTTCCAACACTATGTTGAATAGGAGTGGTGAGAGAGGGCATCCCTGTCTTGTGCCAGTTTACAAAGGGAATGCTTCCAGTTTTTGCCCATTCAGTATGATATTGGCTGTGGGTTTTTCATAGATAGCTCTTATTATTTTGAGATATGTCCCATCAATACCTAATTTGTTGAGAGTTTTTAGCATGAAGGGTTGTTGAATTTTGTCAAAGGCCTTTTCTGCATCTACTGAGATAATCATGTGGTTTTTGTCTTTGGTTCTGCTTATATGCTGGATTATGTTTATTAATTTGCGTATGTTGAACCAGCCTTGCATCCCAGGGATGAAGCCCCCTTGATCATGGTGGATAAGCTTTTTGATGTGCTGCTGGATTCGGTTTGCCAGTATTTTATTGAGGATTTTTGCATCGACGTTCATTGAGGATATTGGTCTAAAATTCTCTTTTTTTGTTGTGTCTCTGCCCGGCTTTGGTATCAGGATGATGCTGGCCTCATAAAATGAGTTAGGGAGGATTCCCTCTTTTTCTATTGATTGGATTAGTTTCAGAAGGAATGGCACCAGTTCCTCTTTGTACCTCTGGTAGAATTCGGCTGTGAATCCATCTGGTCCTGGACTCTTTTTGGTTGGTAAGCTGTTGATTATTGCCACAATTTCAGAGCCTGTTATTGGTCTATTCAGAGATTCAACTTCTTCCTGCTTTAGTCTTGGGAGGGTGTATGTGTTGAGGAATTTATCCATTTCTTCTAGATTTTCTAGTTTATTTGCGTAGAGGTGTTTGTAGTATTCTCTGATGGTAGTTTCTATTTCTGTGGGATCAGTGGTGATATCCCCTTTATCATTTTTTATTGCGTCTATTTGATTCTTCTCTCTTTTCTTCTTTATTAGTCTTGCTAGCGGTCTATCAATTTTGTTGATCCTTTCAAAAAACCAGCTCCTGGATTCATTAATTTTTTTGAAGGGTTTTTTGTGTCCCTATTTCCTTCAGTTCTGCTCTGATTTTAGTTATTTCTTGCCTTCTGCTAGCTTTTGAATGTGTTTGCTCTTGCTTTTCAAGTTCTTTTAATTGTGATGTTAGGGTGTCCATTTTGGATCTTTCCTGCTTTCTCTTGTGGGCATTTAGTGCTATAAATTTCCCTCTACACACTGCTTTGAATGTGTCCCAGAGATTCTGGTATGTTGTGTCTTTGTTCTCGTTGGTTTCAAAGAACATCTTTATTTCTGCTTTCATTTTGTTATGTACCCAGTAGTCATTCAGGAGCAAGTTGTTCAGTTTCCATGTAGTTGAGCGGTTTTGAGTGAGTTTCTTAATCCTGAGTTCTAGTTTGATTGCACTGTGGTCTGAGAGACAGTTTGTTATAATGTCTGATCTTTTACATTTGCTGAGGAGGGCTTTACTTCCAAATATGTGGTCAATTTTGGAATAGGTGTGATGTGGTGCTGAAAAAAATGTATATTCTGTTGATTTGGGGTGCAGAGTTCTGTAGATGTCTATTAGGTCTGCTTGGTGCAGAGCCGAGTTCAATTCCTGGGTATCTTTGTTAACTTTCTGTCTTGTTGATCTGTCTAATGTTGACAGTGGGGTGTTAAAGTCTCCCATTATTATTGTGTGGGAGTCTAAGTCTCTTTGTAGGTCACTCAGGACTTGCTTTATGAATCTGGGTGCTCCTGTATTGGGTACATATATATTTAGGATAGTTAGCTCTTCTTGTTGAATTGATCCCTTTACCATTATGTAATGGCCTTCTTTGTCTCTTTTGATCTTTGTTGGTTGAAAGTCTGTTTTATCAGAGACTAGGATTGCAACTCCTGCCTTTTTTTGTTTTCCATTTGCTTGGTAGATCTTCCTCCATCCTTTTATTTTGAGCCTATGTGTGTCTCTGCACGTGAGATGGGTTTCCTGAATACAGCACACTGATGGGTCTTGACTCGTTATCCAATTTGCCAGTCTGTGTCTTTTAATTGGAGCATTTAGTCCATTTACATTTAAAGTTAATATTGTTATGTGTGAATTTGATCCTGTCATTATGATGTTAGCTAGTTATTTTGCTCGTTAGTTGATGCAGTTTCTTCCTAGCCTCGATGGTCTTTACAATTTGGCATGATTTTGCTGTGGCTGGTACCGGTTGTTCCTTTCCATGTTTAGTGCTTCCTTCAGGAGCTCTTTTAGGGCAGGCCTGGTGGTGACATAATCTCTCAGCATTTGCTTGTCTGTGAAGTATTTTATTTCTCCTTCACTTATGAAGCTTAGTTTGGCTGGATATGAAATTCTGGGTTGAAAATTCTTTCCTTTAAGAATGTTGAATATTGGCCCCCACTCTCTTCTGGCTTGTAGAGTTTCTGCTGAGAGATCCGCTGTTAGTCTGATGGGCTTCCCTTTGTGGGTTACCCGACCTTTCTCTCTGGCTGCCCTTAACATTTTTTCCTTTGTTTCAACTTTGGTGAATCTGACAATTATGTGTCTTAGAGTTGCTCTTCTTGAGGATTATCTTTGTGGCATTCTCTGTATTTCCTGAATCTGAATGTTGGCCTGCCTTGCTAGATTGGGGAAGTTCTCCTGGATAATATCCTGCAGACTGTTTTCCAACTTGGTTCCATTCTCCCTGTCACTTTCAGGTACACCAATCAGATGTAGGTTTGGTCCTTTCACATAGTCCCATATCTCTTGGAGGCTTTGTTCGTTTCTTTTTATACTTTTTTCTCTAAACTTCACTTCTCGCTTCATTTCATTCATTTCATCTTCCATCACTGATATCCTTTCTTCCAGTTGATTGCATCAGCTCCTGAGGCTTCTGCATTCTTCACGTAGTTCTCGAGCCTTGGCTTTCAGCTCCATCAGCTCCTTTAAACACTTCTCTGTATTGGTTATTGTAGTTATACATTCGTCTAAATTTTTTTCAAAGTTTTTAACTTCTTTGCCTTTGGTTTGAATTTTCTCCTGTGGCTCAGAGTAGTTTGATCGTCTGAAGCCTTCTTCTCTCAACTCGTCAAAGTCATTCTCCATCCAGCTTTGTTCCGTTGCTGGTGAGGAGCTGCGTTCCTTTGGAGGAGGAGAGGCGCTCTTCTTTTTAGAGTTTCTAGTTTTTCTGCTCTGTTTTTTTCCCCATCTTTGTGGTTTTATCTACTTTTGGTCTTTGATGATGGTGATGTACAGATGGGTTTTTGGTGTGGATGTCCTTTCTGTTTGTTAGTTTTCCTTCTAACAGACAGGACCCTCAGCTGCAGGTCTGTTGGAGTTTGCTAGAGGTCCACTCCAGACCCTGTTTGCCTCGGTACCAGCAGCGGTGGCTGCAGAACAGCGGATTTTCATGAACCGTGAATGCTGCTGTCTGATCGTTCCTCTGAAAGTTTTGTCTCAGAGGAGTACCCGGCCATGTGAGGTGTCAGTCTGCCCCTACTGGGGGGTGCCTCCCAGTTGGCTGCCCAGAGATCAGGGGTCAGGGACCCACTTGAGGAGGCAGTCTGCCCATTCTCAGATCTCCAGCTGTGTGCTGGGAGAACCACTGCTCTCTTCAAAGCTGTCAGACAGGGACATTTAAGTCTGCAGAGGTTACTGCTGTCTTTTTGTTTGTTTGTGCCTGGCCCCCAGAGGTGGAACCTACAGAGGCAGGCAGGCCTCCTTGAGCTGTGGTGGGCTCCACCCAGTTCGAGCTTCCTGGCAGCTTTGTTTACCTAAACAAGCCTGGGCAATGGCAGGCTCCCCTCCCCCAGCCTCGCTGCCACCTTGCAGTTTGATCTCAGACTGCTGTGCTAGCATTCAGCGAGACTCCGTGGGCGTAGAACCCTCTGAGCCAGGTGTGGGATATAATCTCCTGGTGCGCCGTTTTTTAAGCCCATTGGAAAAGCGCAGTATTAGGATGGGAGTGACCCGATTTTCCAGGTGCTGTCTGTCACTCCTTTCTTTGACTAGGAAAGGGAACTCCCTGACCCCTTGCACTTCCCGAGTGAGGCAATGACTCTCCCTGCTTTGGCTCGCGCACAGTGTGCTGCACCCACTGTCCTGTGCCCACTCTCTGGCACTCCCCAGTGAGATGAACCCGGTACCTCAGATGGAAATGCAGAAATCACCCGTCTTCTGCATCGCTCACAATGGGAGCTGTAGACCGGAGCTGTTCCTATTCGGCCATCTTGGCTCCACCCCCCACCCATCAGTCTTTCTTTGACTACCTATGCCCTTTTTCTTTGGTGACAGGAGATGACTAAAGTAGAGGAAAATGTTATAGTGGGGAGAAAGGAAATTCGTCTTTACAAAATGCAGTCAGAATTTCAGTATAATTTGTGCTTAAGACACTTAATGCCTAAGCCCATGATGACAGTAAGCATAAAATCAACAAAATTTCTAAAATTTTTTCAAGCCAAATGGGTCTAGGTTTTTCTCTATGATACCCTAGGATACCAACGAAGCCACAGATACAGAGTGGTGGTTGTGGGCAGTGGTAGAGAGCAGAAGGCAAGGAAAGGGCTTTCAGGAGCCATTTCATTTATAGTCTTTAAAGTTAATGAAGACTCTAGATATGCCAAATCCAAGTTTGTTGTTCTGTCCATGGCACATGTATGTCTTCTAATGGGAATATGTCAGAAACTAGGACCTTTTTTTATGGGAGGGAAGTATCATGAAAGGACACATACAACCATTCAAAAGAACAGGCCAGGACGGGGCACTTTGAGAAGAAGCAATGGTTATAAGGAGGCAGAAATGTCAAGCAAGTAAGCATGAAGGCCTTGCTTGACATTTTTGCTATTTTGCCACTCACTAGTTCATTGTTATGTACCATCCCTACCTTCCAAGACACAGTCCTGCCAAATCCAGTGACTGGGTATTATGGCATTTTGCCAGGCCTGCTCCAGATAATCATATCAGTCCATTCTTAGAGTATGGGGAAAGGGATTTTTCTATTTGAGTGGAAGTCAAATTGTGACCTTCTAGCTCAGGAGTCTGGCCAGAAGATCAGTACATGGATACTATTGCCATGGCACCAAGTTACCACCATCAATTACCATGTCAGCGACTAACCACAGGCAGGGAGTTGACCTCAAAAGGGATGAGAGTTCCTTCCATCAGACAGCTATTTCATTTACAATGCCTCTGGCAGTGCTTCTAAGCCACTCTCAGACTCCCTAGCCCCAGGAAGAAGGAAATCAAACTGATATTATATCTAATTATGGCTCCTGATGAGAGAAGACCGATAAAAAAATTAGTAGAAAAGTGTTAATAACATTTATGAATTTTCCGTGTGAAATGGCAGATCAGGAGTACCTCCTGTGGCATAAAAACTATAAGAATGAATCTCCAATGAGACTTTACCAACTCTTGGCTCTCAAAGAAAGAAATAGAGTCAGGCTCTGTTAGAAAGTTTGTGTTTTGAGAATCTTTTCTGAGAATTAGACAATGTCCTTTGGGGAGCTGGGCCTCTTTGATAAGCCCTTTGCTAACTGAAAAGATTCCCATATGGCCTTTCTATTGGACCAAAATGAAATTAAAGTGGAAAAGATGTTTCCAAATGCAGCCAATGGCCCAAACCAGAAAGAGATCTGCTTTGCTTCAATCACGCATGGTCAACTGAACAAAAAAAAAAGTTTAATAAATAAACATTTACTGAGAATCCACTGTATGCCAAGATCCTTTAAGAATTTCATAGGTATAGAAAAAAGAAAGAAAGGGACAGGCTACTATTTTAAGGAGAATTCTAGTTCATTTTATGCATTTTTCTTGCAAATTTGACTCCACAAAGATGCATTATCGCATTAGTGACTTTGTGTTTAAGCATTGTGCATGCATGTAAAAAGTTGAAAACTCCTCAATAAATGAAGAGAGAAGGCTTATCTTGTATATCAGCAATTCTGAAACATAAAGTTTTTTGAGATAACTGAATTTCTCAAGGTCTCTTTTGTAGTTGTTGTTGTTGTTATTTGGGTGAGTCCATATACAGTGATGACCCATTGAGGTTTTTGATCAATCTCATTAAAAGACTTACATTGTTCATCACAGCATTTCAGATGACCACAGTTATAAAAGCTATTTCTTTTTTTTTTTTTTTTTTTTTGAGATGGAGTTTCGCTCTTGTCGCTCAGCCTGGAGTGCAGTGGCATGATCTTGGCTCACTGTAACCTCTGCCTCCTGGGTTCAAGAGATTCTCCTGCCTCAGCCTCCCAAGTGGCTGGGATTACAGGCACCTGCCACCATGCCTGGCTGATTTTTTTGTATTTTTAGTACAGATGGGGTTTCACCATGTTAGGCAGGCTGGTGTCGAACTCCTGACCTGAGGTGATCTGCCTTCCTCGGCCTCCCAAAGCTATTTCTTTATTAATATAGTTCATCTGCTCATAACTGTTACACATGTTCAGTTGTCATTAGTATAACTGAATGTTTATGCTTGCAACAATATGTAGGTTATTATTGCTTATTTTATTGTGTAATGTGGCCTGTAAAGTGTCATGTTTTTATGTTTTTCAAATAAATTCCTTTTCTAAAATGTAAATAAATATTTTTTTAGGAATTTTTAAATTATTTTTTCCAGAATTATATTTTAGGGATTTTGATCTTTCAGGATTTCTTTTTCTCTTTCCTTTTTTAAAAAATTGAGATGGGGTCTTGCTATATTGCCCAGGCTGGTCTCTAGCTCCTGGCTTCAAGCAATCTTCCTACCTTGGCCTCCCAAACTGCTGGGATTATAGGTGTAAGCCACCATGCTCAGCATCAGGATTTCAACATTCAGGATTATGGCATTTGGGATTGTGTCTTTCAAAATTATGATTGACTCTTTCGGAGTTTACACACTAGCTATAAAAATAAAACATAAATAGATGGTAAAAGGAATCAGGAAAGGACAATTGGCCTGGAGGCTGGGGAACCTGGGCTCTAGTCCTGGCTCTAACAGGTGGCTGTGTGACCATGGGCAAGTCTTTTTTTCTCTATTGGCCCCACTTTTCCCATTTGTAAGCTGAGAAGGTTAAACTAGATCCTTAAATGCTTTCCCAACTCTGACATTACTTAAAAGTAATGAGTATAGGAAAATGGGAGGTGGGGGGGATAGTTGAGCATCCCATGCTAAAGAGGATTTAGTTTTTTTTTAGGGTGAGTGTTTGTTTGTTTGTTTGTTTGTTTTCTATTCCAAGGACACAAGGTGTCTTCCCAACGCTTTGAAGTCATTGAAAGTGGAAGGCCGTAAAAGCCTAATGCCAGAACTAGGGAACATTTTCTCTCCAAGGATCAGTAAAATGCAGTCACGAAAGTTGGTGACTCATTCTAAGTAAGACCTCCTCAGGGAAATTTTAGAGGGCAACTCCAAAGTCAGCTTCAAAGTTTCCAGTCTCTCCTTTTTCATCATTTGCTGTCCAAATGCAGAAGGATTAGAATAAGATTTCTATCAGACCCATTACTTTCGCAGAGAGCCCTGTGTCTGCCTAGGGATGGAGGCAGTGTTTGGTGCCCATGAGTAAGGCTTGTAAATTGCTATTCTTTGTAACATTGCTGAGGAGGCAAATGCCACATTCAAGACAAAAGACCATCAGTAGACTAGAGATGAAGAGAAGGTAGTGGAATAATGGAGATGGTCTTTTATGGAGATTATGAGCAGAGGGTTTAGAGTCAGTCAGTCCTAGGCTCAATTCCAGCACCATCACCTTGAGCATAAGTGTTTAAACATTTTTTGAGCCTCAGTTATTTCATGTGCAAAATGAAGATAATAATAATACTGATTCTACAATGATTATTGTAAAGATTAAATAAAATATCATATGTAAGGAGTGGGCACATGTGTCTTGCACCTAGTAGATGCTCAATAAACGGTAACTGCTAACATTAATTAACATAGCCATGATCATCATTATCATCATCATCATCATCATTGATTTCTCTCCATACTGGCAGTAAAGACATTTCTAAATAATGAAGATAACAAATGACTTATCAAAGATCATTGATATTAAATGCTCAGAAATCATCAATGGCTGCTCATTTTCTATGGTTTCAAATCCAAACTCTTTTGTTTGGCAGTTGATGTCCTCCACAATTGCAAAATGTCAATTCCTAAAATAAAATTCCTTACTATCTATAAACTATAGTGGTTCTGCTTCTTTGATCAAACCTTAATTGAGACTGAGATAGGTACCATTATTATCTCCATATTAAAGATTATCCTAAGACACGGAAAGATTAAGCAACTTGCTCAATGTCAAACAATTAATAAATAGAGAAAGCCAAGTTTTGAATCCAAGCAGTTTAGCATAAGAGAGAAAGAGTGTGTGCGTGTGCGTGCACGTGTGTGTGTGTGAGAGAGAGGGAGAGAGAGAGATTAACCACCATACTATTAATATCTACGTTTCAAACCTGTTTGTAATTATGCACAGGTAATTATGCAGAAGTAGATAAATACTATGAGAAAAGAAAAACAATTCTATGAGAGCACAGCATATAACAAAGTATCTTGTATTAGATTATCTATCTCTCTGCCTACATATCAGTCCTATCTATCTATCTACTAATATATGCGTATATATATATTATTTTTTAAATAATATAGCTGATGCAGGAAGAAAAGCTTAACCTGCGTAAATTTGGGTAAAAGTGAAGAAAAAGCAGGAGCCCTTCCCTTCTCCTGACACCACTATTTGGACAAAGTGTTGTCTACTCCATAACAGGGAAACTACCCTACTGAGAGCATAATGCAGAAGTTGTTTGCAGTGCTAAACATTGATGAGGGGATAGTATAAAGTACACTCGATTGGGAATCAAGAAACTTGCCTTATAATTCTAGCTCTGCCACTGATTTGCTGTGTAACTCTGGGCAAGTGATTTCCATTCTGTGAATGTCCATTTCCTCTCTCTAATATGATATGATTGAACTCTACAATCTCTAAGACTCCTTCTAATCTGCTAGGAGACTATAACCATTGGCCTGTGAAATTAGGGTCTGTCCAGGTTTTCAGATAATTCAGGAAAACAGTTTGGATAATAACCCTGGGATTCCTGGTTTATTTTTGCAGTCTCAAAAGAAAACAAGATAGCTGACATTTAGGTAGTTTTGTTGGAACTCATGAAGAGAAAGAAGGGATGGTAGAGCTGCTTTACCTGGTCATAAATCAGTCTGGCAGTCACTGTAGGCTATACACCATTTTTCTTACCAAGATCTCTGACGAATTCTTATGTTGCAATAAAAAAAGATTAACACATTCATTTCGAAGAGATGGTCTCTTCATTCCAAAAATCTCCAGGGGAACTTTTACCAAATAGCAGAATGTGGAAGCACAGCATGATTCAAGGAAACCACATGACCTTCTACCAAGAGAATGATGAATACTTTTTGCCTTGGCCGGGAAGGAAACGTGGACTAGAATTGATTTCCTCTCTTCTCTTGGGAGAAAGTGGGAGTGAGGGCATTAGAAATCCCATTTCGAAAAGTTTGGATTAAAATCTTGATATTTTATAGATATGTGAGAGTTAAGATAAATAAAATATTTGTCCTGTTCAATGTCTGTTGTTTTGCAGTTTGAATTGAATACAATTTTTTCTTTTTTTTATTTTAATTTTTTTTATTATACTTTAAGTTCCAGGGTACATGTGCACAACGTGCAGGTTTGTTACATATGTATACATGTGCCATGTTGGTGTGCTGCACCCATTAACCCATCATTTATATTAGGTATATCTCCTAATGCTATCCCTCCCCCCTTCCCCCACCCCACAACAGGCCCTGGTGTGTGATGTTCCCCTTCCTGTGTCCAAGTGTTCTCATTGTTCAATTCCCACCTATGAGTGAGAACATGCGGTGTTTGGTTTTTTGTCCTTGTGATAGTTTGCTGAGAATGATGGTTTCCAACTTCATCCATGTCCCTACAAAGGACATGAAATGGGATCTAGAAATAGAAATACCATTTGACCCAGCAATCCCATTACTGGGTATATACCCAAAGGACTATAAATCATGCTGCCAAAAAAACACATGCACAGGTATGTTTATTGCTGCATTATTCACAATAGCAAAGACTTGGTACCAACCCAAATGTCCATCAATGATAGACTGGATTAAGAAAATGTGGCACGAATACACTTATTTTCTAATTAAATTTTTTATTATACTTTAAGTTCTGGGATACATGTGCAGAACGTGCAGGTTTGTTACATGGGTATACATGTGCCATGGTGGTTTGCTGCACCCATCAAACCATCATCTACATTTGTTTAAGAGGAGTCTAAGTCTCTTGGTAGGTCTCTAAGAACTTGCTTTATGAATCTGGGTGCTCCTGTATTGGGTGCATATATATTTAGGATAGTTAGCTCTTCTTGTTGAATTGATCCCTTTACCATTATGTAATGCCCTTCTTTGTCTGTTTTGATCTTTGTTGGTTTAAAGTCTGTTTTATCAGAGAATAGGATTGCAACCCCTGCCTTTTTTTGCTTTCCATTTGCTTGGTAAATATTCTTCCATCTCTTTATTTTGAGCCTATGTGTGTCTTTGCACGAGATCGGTCCGCTGAATACAGCACACCGATTGGTCTTGGCTCTTTATCCAACTTGCAAGTCTGTGTCTTTAATTGGGGCATTTAGCCCATTTACATTTAAGGTTAATATTGTTATGTGTGAATTTCAACCTGTCATTATGATGCTAGCTGGTTATTTTGCCCGTTAGTTGATGCAGTTTCTTCATAGTGTCGATGGTCTTTGCAATTTGGTATGTTTTTGCAGTGGCTGGAACCAGCTTTCCCTTTCCATATTTAGTGTTTTCTTCAGCAGATCTTGTAAGGCAGGCCTGGTGGTGACAAAATATCTCAGCATTTGCTTGTCTGTAAAGGATTTTATTTCTCCTTTGCTTATGAAGCTTAGTTTGGCTGGATATGAAATTCTGGGTTGAAAATTCTTTTCTTTAAGAATGTGGAATATTGGCTCCCAGTCTCTTCTGGCTCATAGGGTATCTGCAGAGATCCGCTGTTAGTCTGATGGGCTTCCCATTGTGGATAACCCAACCTTTCTCTCTGGCTGCCCTTAACATTTTTTCCTTCATTTCAACCTTGATGAATCTGATGATTATGTGCCTTGTGGTTGCTGTTCTCCAGGAATATCTTTGGGGTATTCTCTCTATTTCCTGAATTTGAATATTGGCCTGTCTTGCTAGGTTGGGAAAGTTCTGGATAATATCCTGCAGAGTGTTTTCCAACTTGGTTCCATTCTCCCTGTCACTTTCAGGTATACCAATCAAACGTAGGTTTGGTCTTTTCACATAGTCCCATATTTCTTGGAGGCTTTGTTTGTTCCTTTTCATTCTTTTTTTATCTAATCTTGTCTTCACACTTTATTTAATTAAGTTGATCTTCAATCTCTGATATCATTTCTTCTACTTCATTGATTTGGGTTCATGAAGTTCTCATGCTGTGTTGTTCAGGTCTATCAGGTCATTTATGTTCTTCTCTAAACTGGTTATTCTAAAGTTA
Organism: Pongo pygmaeus; assembly: GCF_028885625.2. Lineage (NCBI taxonomy): Eukaryota > Metazoa > Chordata > Mammalia > Primates > Hominidae > Pongo > Pongo pygmaeus. The sequence continues at coordinate 116,427,534 of NC_072396.2, read as the reverse complement.
GCAATTCCTATAACCTTTTTTCAAGGTTCTTAGCTTCCTTGCATTGGGTTAGAACATGCTCCTTTAGCTAGGAGGAGTTTGTTATTACCCACCTTCTGAAGCCTACTTCTGTCAATTTGTCAAACTCATTCTCTGTCCAGTTTTGTTCCCTTGCTTGCAAGGAGTTATGATCCTTTGGAGGAGAAGAGGTGTTCTGGTTTTTGGAATTGTCAGCCTTTTTGAGCTGGTTTTTCCTCATCTTGGATTTATCTACCTTTGGTTTTTGATGTTCATGACCTTTGGATGGGGTTTCTGTGTGGATGTCCTTTTTGTTGATGTTGATGCTATTCTTTTCTGTTTGTTAGTTTTCCTTCTAACAGTCAGGCCCGTCTGCTGCAGGTCTGCTGGAGTTTGCTGGAGGTCCACCCCAGACCCTGTTTGCCTGGGTATCCACCAGCAGGGGCTGTAGAACAGCAAAGATTCTTGCCTGTTCCTTCCTCTGGAAGCTTCATCCCAGAGGGACACCTGCCAGATGCCAGCTAGAGCTCTCCTGTATGAAGTGCCTGTCAACCCCTGCTGTGAGGTATCTCCCAGTCAGGAGGAATGGGGGTCAAGGACGCACTTGAGGAGGCAGTCTCTCCCTTAGCAGAGCTCGAGCGCTGTGCTGGGAAATCTGCTGCTCTCTTCAGAGCCAGCAGGCAGGAACTTTTAAGTCTGCTGAAGCTGTGCCCATAGCCACCCCTTTCCCCACGTGCTCTGTCACAGAGACATGGGAATTTTATCTATAAGTCCCTGACTGGGGCTGCTGCCTTTCTTTCAGAGATGCCCTGCCCAGAGAGGAGGAATCTAGAGAGGCAGTCTGGCTACAGCAGCTTTGCTGTGCTGCAGCGGGCTCCCCGCAGTTTGAACTTCCTGGAGGCTTTGTTTACACTGTGAGGGGAAAACCACCTACTCAAGTCTCAGTAATGGCAGACGCCCTTCCCCCCACCAAGCTTGATCATCCCAGGTTGACTTCAGACTGCTGTGCTGGCAGTGAGAATTTCAAGCCAGTGGATTTTAGCTTGCTGGGCTCTGTGAGGGTGGGATCCGCTGAGCTAGACCACTTGGCTCCCTGGCTTCAGTCCCCTTTTCAGGGGAGTGAACAGTTCTGTCTCGCTGGCATTCCAGGTGCCACTGGGGTATGAAAAAAAAAAAAAAAACTCTTGCAGCTAGCTCAGTGTCTGCCCAAATGGCCACCCAGTTCTGTGCTTGAAACCCAGGGCCCTGGTGTTGTAGGTACCCAAGCGAATCTCCTGGTCTGCAGGTTGTGAAGACCACAGTAAAAGCATAGTATCTGGGCAGGAAGGCACTGTTCCTCACAGCACAGTCCCTCATGGCTTCCCTTGGCTAGGGGAGGGAGTTCCCTGACCCCTTGCACTTCCCGGGTGAGGCAACGCCCCACCCTGCTTCTGCTCACCCTCCGTGGGCTGCACCCACTGTCTAACCAGTCCCAATGAGATGAGCTGGGTACCTCAGTTGGAAATGCGGAAATCACCTGCCTTCTGTGTTGATCTCACTGGGAGCTGCAGACCGGAGCTGTTCCTATTCGGCCATCTTGCCAGCCATCCTAATTAAATTTCTGATAGAGTTTTAAACAAGTGGGAAGTTCATATAGCATGGCTAAGGTTATAATTTAGGCAGCCTTCTCTTAAATGAAGAAAAATAACAACTTCAGATTTAGTCTGATATCCTGAAGCATCTGAATCAGATAACTGTAAAACTGGGGGGAAAGGTATTCCTCTTATATTTAAAGAGAATGAGACAATTTAAAGAGATTGCTCTTAGGTCCATGAAGACTAAGGTCCTCAAAGTATAAGGATGGGATGAGGTCACATTTCTTTGACCTACATCAATAACGCACATTAACTCGTTATTTAAATGAACCAACCCCATTTAATAAGCTTGAGGTTGTTTTTAATAGAAAAATAAAGGCTTAACTAACCCCTTGTAAGTGGCCTTATTTCAAAAAATGCAAAATCCACAGTGAGAATTTGTGTTTAGAGAAAAAGTCATATCACAGAATGCCATTTTTATCTCCTTTTCAGTTCTAGTTTCTCCTTTTATTGTAGCATTTGTTCATTCAAATATCTGTTGTATATGGGTTTTGTATCAGGTACCGTGCTAAGTACTGGCTTACCTCTTTGACTCTTGGATTTTTACAAGCTGCATTTAGATGTTGAGCCTCCAGAGCTGGGACTTCAATGTCAATTTTAAGATTTTTTGCTTTGCTTGGGAATTTTCTCCCTTTCTGGTTTTCCTCCAACAAACCCCTTTTATTCACACATAGGCTATCAGAAAAGTGGAAGAGGGGCTGTGTCATACAAGATATCATAAGTGCAAACCACAGTTGGCATATAAAGGAATGCTTCCAAGTGTCAAGGCACTTTAGTGACCATATACAGCACTGTACCTTACCCTCAATCAGAGGCAAAATACGCCCATGTTCTTCAGACTCCTTTAGGACTCTGATCAATACCTGTGAATTCAAGTTTGCCACATCCAACAAAGAATGAACCAGAGTGAACAGCAAATGCTTCTACCCTAGCACTAGCATTTGTCTTTAGCATCTCTTGCCCACTAGTGCTAGTTTGCTGCTATACTGGACTTTTCAGTCTCTATCTATTCCCTTTCCTTGATTTTTAAATGTCATATCCCTTATCACCTCCTAATATATTATATTTGAAATATTATATATGCTGTTTGTAATCTGTTCAAGCCCCATGAAGACAGGGAAGTTTGTTTGTTTTGTTCTCTCAATGCCTAGAATAGCACCTGGCTCATAGTTAAGCCCTCAAAAATGTGATGAATAAATGAATGAATGAGTGATACCTGCTTGTTTCTTTTCACCTTAATTGACTCTTTGAGCCTCAAGCCCGCATTTGTCTAAGATCTACAGCAGAAACCTGATCCTACTATTCCTCTGGCATTAATCCTTCAGGCTTGTCCTACCTGACATACCAGATCCGGCTTGGTGAACCGACCCAACATATAACCCAGAGAGGAAAATAGCCAATTCAAAGCATTTTTGCATACACAAGGACCTACACACAAAACTACTTGTTTTTTTTCATTTGTTCTTAAAGCTGTTTTTTTTTATGTCCCTATATATGTGAGTATGTAAAATGGTTTTGCCCTCAACATATGGAGCAGAAACATTACTACCCACCATAGATCCCCTCTAGACCCCCACCCTACATTCAGGCTGTATAGCCTTACTTGATTTATTCTCCCTCCTCAGTATTAGCATTTTAATATTCCCTAGGCCTAGCTCACAGGAATGAAGAACTGTGGGCCACATTAATTAGGAGGCAACAACAACCAGGGCCTTTTTACCTCCTGTAATGTCACTCTGTCTGGCCCCTTCTTCCACAGCCACATTGGGTAGGCCATGCTTGACGAAGAGTTTAGAAAACATTGAATACTAAGAATCTGTTCCTCAAAGAGAGTTCAATTCAACCAATCATGTTTTTCTTTGCCAACTACCTTAGTTATGTCTGTTAGACCAGAAACCCAAGAGGACTCTTTTTTTTCTAAATTGACAATTCAAGAGACTCTTCACATTCTTTTTGCTCCCTCTGTGTGTCATGGATTTATTTTCTAAGAGGTGTGTGGTCAGAGGGGAGAGATAGAATGAGCATTGCATTTCTTTCTGCTTTGGAAGTGTCCCTGGCATATATGATGTGATTCTAGGGAAGCAATATAGGAGTTGCGGTTGAGGTAAGGGGAGTTGCAATTCGCAGGTGCTGTCACAGATGAGATAATCACAAATGAGTATCTGTGATACCTGACAATAAAACAGAAGGGATGAGGATGGGAGATCAGTTAAGCAAACAGTTTTTTAAAAACTATGTATTTTAGAATAATTTTTAATTTACTGAAAAGTTGTAAAGATATTACAGACTGTTCACAAACACCCTTCACTCAGTTTCCCCTAGTGTTCACAGCTTACCTAACTATGGTACAGTTGTCAGAGGCAAGAAATTAACACTGATATGTTCCTGTTACTAGGCTACTAGATTTCACTCATTTTTCCACTAAAATCCTTTTACTGTTTCACGGTCTAATGCAGGATTCCACATTGCATCTAACAGATAGCTTTTTGGCATAGTGTAAGAAGATCTACTCAAGAAGCCAAGCCTAGGCCCAGAATCATCGGGGAAAGCTGCTTACATGGGGCTGGGCTCTTTTGTTCCTGACTACAAGTCCTGGTTAATCTGCACTATATGGTATAGGCAAGGGGAGCTTGGCTAAACAGCAGGGGTATGCTCAGGCATCAAAAGGGGAGTACTGCCACATTGAATGGATTTCCTACCTTCAGCGCTATTAAGAATGACAAATCTGTATTATGAAGCAGACATGTTAGAGTCACTATATTAAATATGTCAAACACATGGGACAGTCTAGACTTGGGGTTGACAAACTGCAGCCTTGCAGGCCAAACTTTGCTGTTGACTTTTTTTTTTTTTTAATGAAGCTATTTATTGGAATACTTAGACACTCCTGTTTGTTTATGTATTGTCTGTGGCCACGTTTGCACTACAAAGACAGAGTAGAATAGTTGAGACAGAGACTGTATGGCCCACAAAGTCTAAAATATTTGCCATCTGGCTCTTTGTGGAAATAGTTATCTAAATGTGATTAACAGGTAGAGAAATAAGAACCTGGATGGTCTATACCTAGTCGAAGCTGCAAAACTGTTAGACAAAATGTACAACCTATGTCAGAAGGCTGGGGCATGGGATTATATCAAGCTAACAAGCTTCTGCACAACAAAGGGAACAATTAATAAAGTGAAGAGACAGTCCACAGAACAGCAGAAAATATTTGCAAACTACCCATCCAACAAGGGATTAATAACCAGAGTACATAAAAAACTCAAACAACTCAATAGCAAAAAAAATCCCAAATAATCTAATTTTAAATGGACAAAAGACCTGAATAGACATTTCCCAAAAGAAGACATATAAATTGCCAAGTATATGAAAAAATGCTCAATGTCACAAATCATCAGGAAAATGCAAATTAAAACCACTATGGGGTATGACCTCACCCCAGTTTGAATGGCTATTATCAAAAAGACAAAAAATAACAAATGCTGGAAAGGATGCAGAGAAAAGGGAACACTTATATACTGTTGGTGGACATGCAAATTAACACAAACTCTATGGAGGTTTCTCAAAGACCTAAAAATAGAACAACCATATGATCCAGCAATGCCACCGCTGGGTACGTATCCAAATAAAATAAAATAAATATATGAAAGAGATATCTGTACTCCCATGTTTATTGCAGAACTAGTCACAATGGAAAAGACCAGAATCAACCTAAGTGTCCATCAACAGATGAATGGACAAAAAAAAAACAACAAAAAAAAACCCCATAGTATATATAAACAATGGAATACAGCCACAAAAAAATAAAATCCTCTCACTTGCTGCAACATGGATGGAACTGGATGTTATTATGTTAAGCAAAATAAGCCAGGCACAGAACAACAAATACTTCATGTGCTCACTCTATATGGGAGCTAAAAAAGTGGATCTCATGGAGATAGCAAGTAGAATGTTAGTTACTAGAGGCTGAAAAGGGAAGTGGGGAGGGTGGATGAAGAGAAGTTGGATAACAAGTAAAAAAAACCCAATTAAATACAAGTAATACATTTTAGTATTCAATAGTACAATAGGAAAATTATAGTTCTCAATAATTTATCTTATATTTCAAAATAGCTTGAAGAACTGTAATGCTCCCAAAGCAAAGATAAATGTTTGAGGTGATGAATATCCCAATTACCCTGATGAGGTCATTACATACTGTACACATGTATCAAAATATCACATATACCTCAAAAATATGTTATATCAATTTAAAAAAAGAAGCCTAGCTCCTGGCCAGTGACACACCCAGTAATGAGTGAGGCTTCCTTGGAGATTCTGTGAACATCACACTGCTGAATGTGGCTTCTACCCCAGGCCCAGCTCCTGAAATTTCTAATTAAGGGGAGATCACTAAACCATGGAAAGGCTAGTTGGTTGTGGAAAGGGGGAAATCACTTCTTACCAATGCTCTGAGAATTCTTTGTTGTAAGTTAATACTGAGAAACGAAAATAAGAAAACCCATGGGCATAATCTATTTAGATATTTTCATACTTTCCTTTGACAAGATTGTATATTTAGGATGACTTTAAATTATTAGATTATCATAAGACAAGAGAATATTTTTATTACTCAAGTCATTATTGAATACTTAGTTTATCTACTGCCCTGTGGGATTTCAAAGAGGCGTTAAACCCAGTCTATGTCTTATGATTTTAGTGAGAAAGAAAACACATGCACTCAACCACCTATTATAAAAGTACAATAAAGTATCAAAACATCTAAATGTCTCCATTTAGTCTCAATCCTTTCTCACTCCTAGGATGACTTAGTCCTTCCTTTACCTACGGCATCCTTCCAACTCCAGAGGGCTACTATGCCCTCTGGAGACACCATTTCAAGGTAAGCAAACTCCCTGACATGCTTAACCTCCTCACATAACAACTCTTTTTTTTAACTGAAATCTGGCTCCACCACAAGAACCCTGCATCCCTTTAAGCTCTCTCAAGAGTGGGGTGTTTATTCCCACATACTTCAGAAATCTTATGGCCACAGTTGCTTTTATTGTCCCCATTTTAGTAAGGAGAAAACTGAGGCTTAGAGAGGCCAAGTAACTTTCCCAAGGCCACACAGCCAGTAAGCGGCAGAACTGTGATTAGGACCCAGATGAGAATGATGGGAGCATCATGCTCTTTACAACCACACTAGAGAGTCTTGCAGATCCTCCATAATCCTCCATCATCACTTGATGCTAAAGGTGAAACATCTAAGAAACAATAGAATTTTTAAAAATCTAGGATCATGTACTTTCTTTTTTTCCCAGTATTACCCTGCACTTATTTATATTTGTTTTCTCTTGAGAACTTGGTCTTTTTATGTTTTTTTTTCATCAACTTTTATTTTAAGTTTCAGGATACATGTGCAGAATGTGCTGATTTGTTACATAGGTAAACGTGTGCCTTGGTGGTTTGCTGCACTAATCAACCTATCACCTAGGTATTAAGCCCAGCATCCATTAGCCATTCTTCCTGATGATCTCCCTCCCCTGACCCCCCTAACAGGCCCCAGTGTGTTTTGTTCCCCCTCCCTGTGTCCATGTGTTCTCATTGCTCAGCTCCCACTTATAAATGAGAACATGTGGTGTTTGGTTTTCTGTTCCTGTGTTAGTTTGCTGAGAATAATGGCTTCCAGCTCTATCCATGTCCCTGCAAATGACATGATCTCTTTTTATGGCTGCATAGTATTCCATGTAGTATATGTACCACATTTTCTTTATCTAGTCTATCATTGATGGGCATATGGGTTGATTCCATGTCTTTGCTATTGTGAGTAGTGCTGCAATGATCATAACATATCTTTATAATAGAGTGACTTATATTTCTTGGGATCTATACCCAGGAATGGAATTGCTGGGCCAAATAGTATTTCTGCTTCTAGCTCTTTGAGGAATTGCCACACTGTCTTCCACTGTGGTTGAACTATTAATAATTTACATTCCCACCAACAGTGTAAAAGCATTCCTTTTTCTACACAAGCTCACCAGCATCTTGTTGTTTCTTGACTTTAATAACCATCATTCTGAGTGGCATGAGATGGTATCTCATTGTGGTTTTCATTTGCATTTCTCTAATGATCAGTAATATCGAGGTTTTCTTTTTCATATGTTTGCTGGCTTTGTGAATGTCTTCTACTCAGAAGTGTCTGTTCATGGCCTTTGCCCATTTTTTTTTTTTTGACCGAGTCTTACTCTGTCACCCAGGCTGGAGTGCAGTGGCAGGATCGCCAGTCATTGTACCCTCAGCCTCCCGGATTCAAGCAATTATCCTGCCTCAGCCTCCCTAGTAGCTGGGATTACAGGTGCCCGCTGCTACACCCAGCTAATTTTTGTATTTTTAGTAGAGATTGGTTTTCACCATGTTGGCCAGGCTGGATTTGAACTCCTCAAGTGATCCACCTGCCTTGGCCTCCCAAAGTGCTGAGATTACAGGAATGAGCCACCACGCCCAGCCTCTTTGCCCACTTTTTAATGGAGTTGTTTGTTTTTTTCTTGTAAATTTGTTTAAGTTCCTTCTACACTCTGGATATCAGACCTTTGTCAGATGGATAAATTGCAAAAGTTCTCTCTCATTCTACAGGTTGTCTGTTAACTCTGATGATAGTTTATTTTGCTGTGCAGAAGCTCTTTAATTTTTTCTCCAATTTTTTCTGTTGCTGCAATTGCTTTTAGCATTTTCATCATGAAATCTTTGCCCATGCC